>NC_045798.1:35414084-36793997 GCF_009873245.2 Balaenoptera musculus
GTTTGTAGGATGCTCAGTTCCTCAGTAAACTGAGTGATTTCTTTTAAATTCATCCCCCAAAAGGGCTAGCAGCCCCAATTTTGCTGCTTAACCTTCCAAAATATACCCGTCCTCAAAGGTCACTTTGTAGTTAACCGCTATGAAGTAAATAAGCATTAAAAATTGATGTTAATGATTGTTTTGAGCCTTTTCAAAAGAAACCCACTGTCAAACAAGCAGGGATTGTTTCTTCTATTTCTAATTATAATTCTTTTTATAATTTTGCTGGTAGTCATTCATTTAGATAGGATCTTAAAACACAAAATTGGGCAGATGAGATTTCTTAAAGACAGCTGTGGGCTCTCGCCAGGCGTCCTGGAGTGAGTGACATCGTCTTTAAACCCTGCGTGGCAATCCCTAACGCACCAAAGTGATGGCCAGGGAAGACAGGGCGACCTGGAAGTCCAATTATTTCCTTAAGATCATCCAACTTCTGGATGATTATCCGAAATGCTTCATTGTGGGAGCAGACAATGTGGGCTCCAAGCAGATGCGGCAGATCCGCATGTCTCTCCGAGGGAAGGCCGTGGTACTGATGGGCAAGAATACAATGAGGCGCAAGGCCATCCGAGGGCATCTGGAGAACAGCCCAGCTTTGGAGAAACTGTTGCCTCACATCCGGGGGAACGTGGGCTTTGTGTTCACCAAGGAGGACCTCACTGAGATCAGGGACACGCTGCTGGCCAAGAAGGTGCCAGCTGCCGCCCGTGCTGGTGCCATAGCCCCACGCGAAGTCACTGTGCCTGCCCAGGACACTGGTCTGGGGCCTGAGAAGACCTCCTTCTTCCAGGCTTTAGGCATCACCACTAAAATCTCCAGGGGCACCATCGAAATCCTGAGTGATGTGCAGCTGATTAAGACTGGAGACAAAGTGGGAGCCAGTGAAGCCACGTGCTGAACATGCTGAACATCTCCCCCTTCTCCTTTGGGCGGGTCATCCAGCAGGTGTTTGACAATGGCAGCATCTACAACCCTGAAGTACTTGACATCACAGAGGAAACTCTGCATTCTCGCTTCCTGGAGGGTGTCCGCAATGTTGCCAGCATATGTCTGCAGATTGGTTACCCAACTGTTGCATCTGTACCCCATTCTATCATCAGTGGGTACAAGCGGGTCCTGGCTTTGTCTGTGGAGACTGATTACACCTTCCCACTTGCTGAAAAGGTCAAGGCCTTCTTGGCTGGTCCATCTGCATTTGTGGCTGCTGCCCCCGTGGCAGCTGCCAGCACCGCTTCTCCAGCTGCTGCTGCCGCAGCCCCAGCCAAGGTTGAAGCAAAGGAAGAGTCGGAGAAGTCGGACGAGGACATGGGATTTGGTCTCTTTGACTAATCACCAAAAAGCAGCCAACTCAGCCAGCTTTATTTGTGAAACAAGGAAATAAAGGCTTACTTCTCTTACAAAAAAAAAAAAAAAAAGACAGCTGTGGGATTTTTAAAAAAAAATTATCCAGTGATAAAGATGAGACTTATTTTCGCATTGAATGGCCATTACAATCCATCTTTTCCTTCCCCAAATAAACAGACTGATAAACAACACTAACCTAACAAAAAGTGAAAAAAAGAACAAAAATAGAGCCAGAGAAAGAAAGAGATAGTGCAAAGAGAGGAAGATTAAAAGACTTTGGAAGAGGCCCAGAGACTCCTCATCACCTTTTGAAACCATCACAATTTAGGAACCAAATCTGACATAACAAGGTCCATCTGGCTGACCCATCTATTCAGAGGTAGACTTGTACATTCAGGGTGCTCTTCAGTGTTCCCTATCCAAACAAAAGGAAAATGAATAACTCATTAGTAAAAAAATAAAATGCACTGGGTAACCAATCTACTTCAAGAAAAAGAATCGAAATGGAGTATCACAAATCTTCCTGGTATATTTGCAGGCAGCCATCACATCCTGAAAATGCCATTGGTAGCAGAAGTGCCACGTCCATTCTCCAGAGCTGCCTCACCGTGGGGACTGGGCAGAGAGGAAGGCTGCCTAAAGATCACTAGTTTAAATGCCATGGCAGCACCAAGCCAGGGTCAATGAATGCATGTGGTTTTGAAGCAAGACTGCTTTCTTAAGCCAATAAAGAAATGCCTCCGGGACTTCCCTGGTGGCGCAGTGGTTAAGAATCCGCCTGCCAATGCAGGGGACACAGGTTCGAGCCCTGGTCCGGGAAGATCCCACATGCCGCGGAGCAACTAAGCCCGTGCGCCACAACTACTGAGCCTGCTCTCTAGAGCCCGCGAGCCACAACTACTGAGCCTGCGTGCCACAACTACTGAAGCCCATGTGCCTAGAGCCCGTGCTCTGCAACAAGAGAAGCCACCACAATGAGAAGCCCGCGCACCACAACAAAGAGTAGCCCCAGCTCACCGCAACCAGAGGAAGCCCATGCCCAGCAATGAAAACGCAACGCAGCCAAAATAAATAAATTAAAAAAAAAAAAAAAAGTTAAAAAAAAAAAAAGAAATGCCTCCTCTCCATCCAA
Source organism: Balaenoptera musculus (assembly GCF_009873245.2). Taxonomy (NCBI): domain Eukaryota; kingdom Metazoa; phylum Chordata; class Mammalia; order Artiodactyla; family Balaenopteridae; genus Balaenoptera; species Balaenoptera musculus. Next base: position 35,416,600 of record NC_045798.1, read on the forward strand.
CATTATCTAGCTGTCCCCAATTCCTGTTTCACGGGTCAGCTAGTAGGATTATTTGATAGGATCCACATGGCATATTTTTGCTGCTCTGCAGGACTGATCCTAAGCAAAGCAGGCACGTCTTGCCAACCCCTCTCCCAGAGACACTCCCCTCAGCTGCAGCTCTATCCCAGGGCCTCCAAGCATCCCACCCCCATTCTCTCCCATCCTTTGGACTGCTCCCCAGGAGTTTGCATGAGGTCTTCTTGTCTTTCAAGCTGATAATTAGCAAATCTAGTAAACCAACCCTTTCTATTGACTAAGGTGAAAAAGCTAAAAGACTCCCATGGATCTCCTCTTTCCTTCCAAGTAACAATTGTATTTCAACAGTAGTTCAAACTAGACTTTCTTACATTAGCCCACTAAGTGACTCCAAGACTCTTAACAGTGGACACAAAGAGGAAGAATATTATCATTTTCGTTATAAAAATAGCATGCAGATTTACTTGCAGGAAAACATACAGCAGTGTGTTAACAGTTTATATAAGTCGCTGATGGACTTTGGAGCAATTGAAAAAACTGTGATTATCCGTGTGGATGGAGAGATAGATATCTTTTTAAGTGTTATCTATCTTTTCTATAACAATTGTGTATTATTAATATACTTAATGATAAGAAAAGATAGTATTTATACATTATGAAAATTTATAAATTACAGAAATAAAATAAAATTTCCCATAATCCCATCCATTAACCATGAACTAATAAAGGGGTATATTTTTACCCATGCTTTTTCCATGAACATTTTGAAAGTTGTTGAAATCATCCTATGTATAAAATTCAGTAATGTTTTAAAAACCAACTAGTACAAGAGCTTTATCATTATTAAAAATTCATGACAAATACTTCTTTTCATGGTTACACAATATTCAAGAATATGGGTGGACCATAATTTGCTTCCCCTTTCTCTCCCTGTTGAATATCTACATTATTTCTAGATTGACTTTTGATTAAAGGTGGCAAAAAAAATATACACATCGATCTTTGAGACCTTCTGAAACTAAATGACAGTAAAAGGATTTTGTGTTTGTTTTGGCACAAACTGTCAAGGATGAAGAGAACAAGAGAGGAAAAAATACAACAGCAAAATTGTGAAAGCTGGAAGGCAGATAGACAAGTGATATCTGACTTAGGCGACCAGAAACAGCTGAATCTAAAGCCAGTGATGCAGAAATCTAAGATGTAATTCAATTTAAGTTTCAGAACCCACAAAAGGCATTGACAGCACTGGATGTAGGGGTGAAGGTGGAGCTAAAAGCTGCCTGAATCTGCAGTCAAGTGACAGACAGCCCTTCCCCACTCTGGCAGGAGACTGGAGGCTTCCCTTCAGAGGCTAAAACAAAGGGTCCTGGGTCTGGAGGACAGCGGCACAGTTGAGGGCAGTTTGCTGTAATGAAAATAGGAGGATAAATGAAAATTCACAAACATAATGTTGAGGCACCTGCCCTAAGCGTTCTATGTTCACTCAGCTCCCAGAATCCCGGCAGCCACGTTCCCGCTATGCGGGCATATGGAACAGTCTATGGTGGGAGAGCGGACCAGTCTGAGCCCAAAGATCCAAAGAAACCACCATCAGGGATTTTGCAGGTGAAAGCCCAGTCAGATCACCTGACACTGAGGATCGCAGTGGATGAGCCCCTCACCAAGGCACAGACTTCTCCAGAGGCTTTTACTATGCCTTTCAAGGAGGCATGTGGTAGAGTGGGGCCCAAGGACGGTGAAACACAAGTTAATAAATCTTGTCTGGTCAAGACAGAAACAAAAAATGAGGGGCTTACATGCAGTAAGGGAAACACTTCATTTGTTTAAGAGGAACATTTTCAAAAAGACTGATTAAAAAATGCAATTGCTCCTTTTACTCAAGTGGAACTTGAAAAAGAAATGATGTTGTTGATTTAATCATTATTACTGCTTTCCTGTGTCGCATAGGTTTATTTGTTCATTGCAGATAAACTGATTTTTCTCCTTCTTTGGGTCCTGGTGATGTGCTATCCCAGCTCAAAGTTGGCTGAAAAGTCTCCTATCTGGGACTTCCCTGGTGGTGCAGTGGTTAAGAATCCGCCTGCCAATGCAGGGGACACGGGTTCGAGCCCTGGTCCGGGGAGATCCCACATGCCGCAGAGCAACTAAGCCCAATGCGCCACAACTACTGAGCCCGCGTGCCACAACTACTGAAGCCCATGCACCTAGAGCCCGTGCTCCACAACTGAAGACTAGCCCCCACTCGCCGCAACTAGAGAAAGCCCGTGCCTAGCAACGAAGACCCAACGCAGCCAAAAATAAATAAATAAATAAATTTATATTTAAAAAAAATTAAAAACAGAGAACTGGAAAACCCAACAGAAGAGTTGGAAGGTACATGTGAAGACATTTCTAGAAAAACGTACAAAAAGGAGAAAAGCAAAGAAAGAAGTAAATATAGAATTCAGGAAACACATCCAGAACAAGAAAGGGGGAAAGGAAAGGATGATGGAGAAAAGGAATCCCCAGACAATGGTGGTGCAGCAGGTCTGGGGAGTGACCAGGTGAGAGGGAGCAGGTCAGAAGCTGTGAAAGATTTCTTCAGGAAGACTGGTAGAATTCCTAATCTGTTTCAATGCATGGAGGGGACATTTACATACCTGGAGGAATTTTGAGGATTAAGTGCTAAGTATATAAAAATTAAGCAAATTTTTAAAAGGAAAAAAATGTGCAGGAAGTAGAATTTAATATGGCATATTTGTTTGCTAGGGCTGCCATAACAAAGTATCACAGACTGGGTGGCTTAAACAACAGAAATTTATTTCCTCACAGTTCTGGAGGCTAGAAGTCCAAGATCAAGGTGTCGGGAAGGTTGGTTTCTTCTGCAGCCTTTGGTTTGTAGGTGGCCATCTCCTTCCTGTCTTCAGATGTTCTTCCCTCTGTGTCTGTCTGTGTCAAAATTTCCTCTTTGTATGAGGATATCAGTTACACTGAATTAGGGCCCAACCATATGACTTCCTTTTACTTTAATTACCTCTTTAAAGGCCCTATCTCCAAATACAGTCACATTCTGAGGTACGGGGAATTAGAACTTCAACAGGAATTTGTGGGAGGAGCACACAATTCAGCCCGTAACACATGGTCAGCTGTGAATACTATTTTCTGGTCATAACAATGTGGCCATAAAAGGCAAGGTCTGAATATTGGTCCAAATTTACAATGCAAGTATATCAGGAGAATGGAAAAATACAGGAACAGACCAGAAATGAATTTATGTGTGTGTGTGTGTGAGAGAGAGAGACAGAGACAGAGACAGAGACACTGAGAGAGGAAGGAAGAACGATGATGAGGTGAGAGAAATCTAAATCTTCATCTTTCCTATGGACAAATGCTGAATATAAAAAAATAGCAATTTTTGTTATTTAGAAATAGTGTTTATAAGTGGCTGCCTCTGGAGCAGTAAATTGTTACGTAAGTGGGCCAGGAATTTCTATTTTTCATAGCCAGCCTTGTAAAAACCATTTGATATTTTAAAACTGTGCATGTATAAACATAAAAAGTGGACTGATCAAAATAATAATATATAATATTGTGATAAATATCTTTGTACAGTATGTATTTTCACTATTTCAGATGATCCCATTTCCTGAAATGGAATTCCTGGGTCTAAGAATTATAACATTTTTTAATGTTCTTGATAACCATTTGCAAATAGCTCCTGAAAAAAAAATCTGTACCACTTTACACTGAGAGGGAGGCACTTGAGAGCACAGATACCTCCCCAAATCCCATCATGTACTTTTTTTGTTTTAACAGCTTTATTGAAGTTAGTGAACATACAGTAAACTGTACATATGTAAAGTGTACACTTTGATAAATTTTGACATATATTTGTCAAATCTATATATATATGTGAAATGAAACTATCACCACCACCAAAATAGAGAACACATCCATCACTCCCACAAGTCTCCTCCTATATAGTCACTCCCTCCTTCCCACCCACTCCTCCTCCCCTACCACTTTCCCCACTTGCTGTCACTTGTTTGCATTTTCCAGAATTTTATTGAAATAAAATCTTGCAGTACGTAATTCTTTTTGGCCTGGTTCCTCTCAGTTGGCATAAGGACTTTGAGGTTCATCCATGCTTTGCATGTATCAATAGTCTGAACCTTTTACTGCAAATTAGGATTCCAATGTATGGATATACCAAATTTGTTTATTCAGTGACCTGTTGATGAACACTTAGATCATCTCCAGTTTGGAGTTATTCAGTAAAGCTGCTATGAACATTGTGTACTAATCTAACATATGCTTTCATTTCTCTTAGGTAAAAACCTAGGAGTGGGTTGGGTCTAACGGGATGTGAACATTTAATGTTTTAAAAAACAGCCAAAGAGTTTTCCAAAGTGGTATACATTTTACATTCCTACTGTGTGCAAGTTCCTTTGTTTCATATTATCCCTACCATGTAAGAGTTCCAGTTGCTCCGTATTATTGTCAATATTTGGTATGGTCGGTCTTTTTAATTTTAGAAATGTTAATAGATACGTGGTATTCTCTCACTGTGGTTTTAATTTGCATTTCCCTAATGCATAATGATGTTGAACATCTTTTCATGAGCTTATTTTCTATCCATATATCTTCTTTTTTTTTTAATTTTTATTTATTTATTTTATTTTATTTTTGGCTGTGTTGGGTCTTTGTTACTGTGCGAGTGCTTTCTCTAGTTGTGGTGAGCGGGCGCCACTCTTCATCGCGGTGCGTGGGCCTCTCACTGTCGCGACCTCTCTTGTTGCGGAGCACAGGCTCCAGACGCACAGGCTCAGTAATTGTGGCTCACGGGCCCAGTTGCTCCGCGGCATGTGGGATCTTCCCAGACCAGGGTTCGAACCTGTGTCCCCTGCATTGGCAGGCAGATTCTCAACCACTGCGCCACCAGGGAAGCCCCATATATCTTCTTTAGTGAAATGTCTTTTCAAATCTTTAAAAACAGAGCTGGTTTTATATATATTATTATTGAGTTGTGAGAGTACTTTACCTTCTGGATGCACATTCTTTATCAGACAGGAGATTTGCAAATATTTTCTCCTTGTCTGTGGCTTGTCTTTTCATTCTCTCAGAGTTGAAAAGCAGTAATTCATAATTTTAACAAAGTCCCGTTTTTCTTTTATGGATTGTGCTTTCAGTGTCATATCTAAGAAATCTTTGGCTAATTCAAGGTGACAAAGTTTTTCTATGTTTTCTTCCAGAATGTTTATAGTTTTAGATTTCATGGTCTATGACCTATATTTGAGTTAATTTTTATATATGGTGCAAGGTATGGATAAAATTTTTTGCATATGAATATCCTTTGTACCTTTTCTCAAATATTTATTGATTTATAAAAATGGACATATTTTTGCATTCTCTATGTTGTTCCATTGATCTAAGTGTCCATCTTTATGCCAATGCCACACCGTCTTGACTATTGTAGCTTTATAATAAGTCTTGAAATCAGGTAGTGTAAGACCACCAACTTCCTTCTTTTTAAAGCTCTTTTTTTACAGCTATTTTAGGTCCTGCACATATTCTGTCAGCTTTGCTCACTGATATTTCGTATTTTTCTTGCTGTTGTAAAAGGTATTATTTTAATGTCAGCTTCCAATTATCCACTGATGGATCATATAAATACCAGTTTTTTGGTATGTAAATCTTCTTTTACAGTTGTTTCAGATAGAAGTGTAAATAAATTCAGTCATTCTTACTCCATCTTGGCCAGAAGCAGAAATCATCACTGTAGGTTTTATTTGTCTTGTAGGTAGGGTAAGCCCTGTCATTTAGCACTATTCTCTGATTGGAAGGTCATGGAATGTACTGGAATGTATGGAAATCATGGGGAAAGAAAGAGCATTCCAATCAAAGACATCCAAATTAAAAGTAACTTCACCTTTCCATATCTAAAGTTTACAAGTTGGATACAATGAACACCAGTAGCCTCTTTTAGGCATATGTTCTCTGATTCAACATTCCAGCAGTGTTCCCTCAATTTTAAAGTAGCATTACACGCAGATGGAGACTTTTAGTTGAAGGTCTAGGCCCAGTCTCCTGGGTCTTGCCTTTCTGCTTGTTGCCCTATTTCCCAGGTTGCTATATTGCTCGCATAATCTCTAGTTCAGAAACAAGAGATAAATGTGGATAAGTGTGTGGTATGGGTTCTGGCTTCCTGCCCCCATCCCCACTCAAATATCTTTTATAAGGTTAGATATTTATATGTGTTTTGGAACAATTTATAAAGCAATAATTTTTGGTCTTCACAATTGAAAGGGTTAAGGGGAGCTAGAAGCTTTGCAATGGTGTACTTTTGCGTTATTTATTAACATTGTCAAGTTGATAAAGCGACATGTCTTTAGTGGTTGTACAGAGAGAAGCTACTGGTCTCACAGCAATTTTCTGGCAAGGAGACTCCAGAATGTTATTTTCCTAGTGTATGTGTATTTAATACTTCCATTTATGTCTTCGTAAACTACTTCTTAACTGTCTGGCCTATTTATCTGGAGCTCATCCAAGTGAGAGTCATTGTTACTGCAAGGACTATTTACCTTCAGAGACCAGGGAATGAGAGGAGAAAACTCATCCCGGAATAAATGGATAGTAAGTCACTCTGTGGCCTTTTCCTCCCTCTTCAACTCCCTCACCCCCACTCCATTCCTTTGTTAAATAGATGAAGTTGGAAAACAGTGACTGTCTAGAGCAGGATGTGCGTGTTTGGAGGTGTGGATATGCAAAGGGAAAGCCAAGATCTTTTCATCTATGCTTCATTTATGGGATGGGGATGAGAGCAGATGGGTGTTTTGGTGATTTGCATAATAGCTTCTGGTCTTTCTTATCCCCAATTGGTGGAACCATCTCCTTCTCTCCTATGTTACAAAATAATGCACAGACCTCGAGGACACACTTAATAGTTAGGGGGGTAAATGCTGGCATCAAAATGTGCTTGTGGGGAATTCCCTGGCGGTCCAGTGGTTAGGACTCAGTGCTTTCACTGCCGGGGCCCTGGGTTCAATCCCTTGTGGGGGAACTAAGATCCCGCAAGCCGTACGGTGTGGCAAAAAGGAAAAAATGTGCTTGTGAATGACACCTGCCATGTCAGCAGGTTTGTGAATGCAGAGATTGAGTCACAGGTGTGGAAGGAAAGCACTAGCATCTATTACGAGAGCTGCTCCCCATTTCTAGAAACAATAGCCTACTTTTGATTTTTCACCAAAATTACCTCTATTTCCATACAATTCTGAGTTTTTAACATCTCCCTTACTTCACACGTTAAAGCTTGTGGCCTCATAACTGGGTGGAACAAGCATGTGGAAAGGGAGCATTGTTTTCTCTTTTAACACCATGTCAACTGCTACAAAAGATCTCTTTTGATTGTAAGTGACTTAAATATGTAAACATTTGGGCTTGTAGTGATTTGTGCCTTTTCAACTAAGCAGAATGTTAAAAACAAAAAGCCAAAATGGAGGCAGCATCTTCTGACAGCCAGTTCAGGGACCACAGACTTGGCAAGAACTTCGGCAGTCAAAAACATCCAGCCTTTGCCAACCCAGAAGCTTTGGATCAATCCCACTCCTCACAGCTTCCTTGGAGTATGACAAAGCCTAGCACTCACTCTCCATATTATACTTGACAAACAATCTCTTTTCTTTGCCAAGTTAACAATACCATAACCTAGCCAAATAGTTCTTCCAGTACACCTGACTTTTAAAGGTGTGGCATTCATGCAATTCAAATTTCAAAAGCCTGAAACTTGGCATAATTCCCGATATGCCTCATACATCTTTTCTTTCTTCCTTTCTTTTCTTTCTTTGTTTCTTTCTTTGTTTCTTTCTTTCTTTCTCTCTCCTTCCTTCCCTCCTTCCTTCCTTCTTTCCTTCTTTCCTTCCTTCTGTCCTTCTTTCCTTCCTTCCTTCCCTCTTCACTCTCTCCCTCCCTCCCTTTCTCCTCCTCCTCCCTCCCTCTTTCTTTCTTCCTTTTTACATGCTTTTCAAGATAATTTAGTTGGCAAAAAGAAAAATAACCATTTTACTCACAAGCCTATGGCCCCCATTTGACCCCAAAACAAGACTCAATAACAGAGAATTGTGAGTGAGACTTCTCAGGCTTTTGTTCATTACCTGGGGTCAGGAGTCATCGAATGACCTAATGTTCTGGTTGCTGAGGGAAAGCCATTCCTTCTGGGGCACAGTCAGCTCAAGGATGTTTTGTTGAGGCTCCCAACCAAGGTTCCCATAGTGACACCCATCAAGGATACAGCACCTGCCCCGCTGGTACTAAGGGGAGAACGGCCAAATGTTGGACCCTCGCAGACACTATCAGGTGATACCAAGCCCGCTCTCATCACTTTCCATTCCCTCCCTTTCTTTTATTTGACAAATGCATTACAATTATTTGGCCTAGAGAGAGTCTTCATGTAGAAAACCTATTCTAATTTTCTTTGCTTAAAGAGAGCTTCAGGCAAAAGTATGATGAACGTGGAGGGTTTTAAATAACCAATGGATGCTTGTGTTGAGGCAGTTTTACAATCTGTCAATAGGACAGTGCTAACCACATACAAATAAGCAGCAGGGCAGTTTTTTCCCACTGAACTTGTGAGCAGGGTTGCATGACATGCAGGTTCCTCTGTGCTCTGTTCTAACTGGGAAGCTCGTCTGACAGAGTGAACCTCTTTGTTAGGAAAAGTCTTAATTCTTGATCTCAATCTCCTCACCCCCCTTGCCTACCTTTTGATCTATCTTTCGTTTTATGTAATGAGACATACTGGATTTTTACATCAGTTAAGTGCCATTTCCCAAGAGACCAAGATGGCGCACTTTTGAAGAAAAGCATTTTCGATTTCCACATATATTCAGCCTTGACAGCAGGCATGGGAAAAATGTCTAAAGAAGAAAGAACAGCGTAGGACTAGCGTTTTTTTCTTTGAAACTAGATTTAGCCCTGAAAAGCAACCATTATGTGGATGAGAGGGATGGAGAAGAGAACCAGGAGCCAGAGGATTCTGTAACGGGTGTGACTGAGGGAGTCTCCCTCAGATAAGTTTATGGCTTGAGTCTCAGATAGTTGAACTTGCAGGAACAGAGCATGTGCGTTCTAAAGATATAGACTGTGCTTAGTTTTCATTCATGACTTATTTTGTTTAAATACAGCCCCATCAGACAGGGGGGATGAGAATGGGCCTCTGAGGTTTACCCTCTGTTCACTGATTTGTAATCTGCTGGACAGAAAAGTGGTGGGAGCAGGGCACAAAATCCTCTCATCAGAAATATAAACTCGGGCTTCCCTGGTGGCGCCGTGGTTAAGAATCCGCCTGCCAATGCAGGAGACACGGGTTCGAGCCCTGGTCCGGGGAGATCCCACATGCCGCGGAGCAACTAAGCCCGTGCGCCACAACTACTGAGCCTGCGCTCTAGAGCCCACGAGCCACAACTACTGAGCCCACGTGCCACAACTACTGAAGCCCGCATGCCTAGAGCCCGTGCTCTGCGACAAGAGAAGCCACCGCAATAAGCAGCCTGTGCACCGTAACAAAGAGTAGCCCCGGCTCGCCACAACTAGAGAAAGCCCGCGCGCAGCAACAAAGACCCAATGCAGCCAAAAGTAAATAAATAAATAAATAAACAAGAAATATAAACTCGTTTCATAGAAAGAGCACAAAGCAACAGCAGAGGTGAATGCCCACAAGTGCCTTTCCTCTTGCCTTCAAAACAGACAAGGTATTGTACCCCGTAGTGGTTGGTCCAGTCTTTGGTTTCATGGTTTTCTGCTCCTTTGGCCAGAATACTGGCCGGTCCTTTTCAGAAGTTGTAATTATCACACATTTTGCCTTTAGGGCATCAAGGACCAAAGAAGCTTCAAGACTGGAAATTGTGGGTTTGCAAACAGCAGGCCACGGGGTTCAGCTTTCAGGTTTATACCATCCACCAGCAACTGATCTATTCTCTTCAGAAACACAGAAGTGAACCCAATGACTCCCTCTGTGTTCCTATCAAAACTTTTAAACAACAACAACTTGATTGCACCCTTCACCCAGAAGGAACTCTGCACATGAAAGACATAAAGCGTTTCGTAGAGCAGAACATTCTTTGAAAACTCAGGGTAGAAGAAAGCGCTTGCTTAAGGAACTTAATTGAGAGAAACAGTGTAGCCCGGACAGGGCTGCCTGAGTTCAAAGGCACCGCTTTTAATCCCAAACCATTTTAATTTTACTTAACTTTTCTTTCTTTCTGGGTGACTAACCTGGAAACTTCTACTCATCTCCTGCCAAGTAATTTTTCTGAAGAAGGTGGATACTTTACAAGATTCATATAGCCAGGAGCCCTCTGTCAGGAATGCTGGTGGTACGGTTTTGTGTAGATAAAAACAGAGGCACAAGGAAAGTGGGTCATTGTGATTTGTGTGTGGAACAGACTCGGTCTCTGGCTAGTTTGCTCTGACTGGAAACAATAAGGCGCTGGGCCTTCCTTAAGTTTGGAAATGGAATGCCTCTGGCAGCCCATGATCTTGGAGAGGGGAGCCGAGTGTTTTCGTGGCTGGGATTTTGTGTTAGTGGAACAGGCAGAATGTCAACTGTTGTGAGGAAAGTCAACCAATTCGCACACATGCAGCTGGAGAGAAGGCTCAGCTTCAGACATCATTTAACGTGTTGGTGGATGAACAAGAAGAAGGCAGAAATGGCCTCTTGCAGCCAAGAAGCCAGTGGTTATTGGAAGAATCGCGGTAGCACAATTGTTCTTGCTTTCACTGCTAGTACAAGGAAGGACATTCTTTCAGACTTTCACACTGAGCAATTTTTCCTATGACCCATTTCAGAGTTAAAGAACTTATAAAATGGCCACGCCTGATACCTTCCACAGAAGTAACTTCTTGCAAACAGCAACAGTGAGATGGGCCAGCCTTTTCTGGCGGGCCTATCTTCATAAAATGAATGGTGAGAATCACAATGTACATTATTGTGATCATCCTAATAATGAACACAGATCAATTGTGCAGTCATTTACTTTCTTGGTATTTATTCTCTAGGGGGAAAACATGGACTGATTAAGATGATTGTACCCTCTCCTTTTTGTGACTTCCAGTCTGTTCATTCTTTATTTTTGAGGGACCAGAATATTAGCAATAATTGGCTCTGATAGAGTGTTCCACGAGAGTTAAGAAAAAAACATATAATCTGGTTTATTAAATGTTGTATGGACATTATTCAGTGCATTCTCCTTTAAGGCTGGCACTATTGAATATTAACTGAAAATCAACTAGCAAATAAACCATCTTAACATGGCATAATCATGAGCCAGTCAAGAAAATATATCACCTCACACCCGTTAGGATGACTACTATCGAAAAAGTCACAGACGTAGAGAACAAACATATGGATACCAAGGGGGAAGGGGGGGGATGAATTGGGAGATTGGGATTGACATATATACACTATTGATACTATGTATACAATAGATAACTAATGAGAACCTACTGTATAGCACAGGAAACTACTCAGTGCTCTGTGGTGACCTAAATGGGAAAGAAATCCAAAAAAGAGGGGATATACGTATATGTATAGCTGATTCACTCTGCTGTACAGTAGAAACTAACACAATATTGTAAAGCAACTATACTCCAATAAAAATTTTAAAAAAACCAAAAGAAAAGAAAAAGTCAGAAAATCACTGTTGGCAAGGATGTGGAGAAATTGGAAAACATGTATTGTTGGTGGGAAGATAAAATGGTACAACTGCTAGGGAAAACAGCTCCTTAAAAAATTAAAAACAGAATTAGCACATAATTCAAAAATTCTACTTCTGGGTATATACCCAGAAGAATTGAAAGCAGAGTCTCAAAGAGTTATTTGTACACCCATGTTCATAGCAGAATTATTCACAATAGCCAAAAGGTGGAACCAACCCAAATGTCTACTGATGGATGAAAAAATAATTATTATATACATATATAATATCCCATTATATACATATAATGGGATATTATTCAGCCTTAAATAGGAAGGAAATTCCGACATATGCTACAATATGGATGAACCTTGAAGACATCATGCTAAGTGAAATAAGCCAGTGACAGAAAGACACATACTGTATGACTCAACTTACATGAAGGACCTAGAGTAGTCAAATTCAGAGAGACAGAAAGTGGAATTGTGGTTGCCAGAGGCTGGAAGGAAGGGGGAATGGGGAGTTGTTTAACGGGTACAGAGTTTCAACTGGGGAAGATGAAAAGGTTCTGGAGATGGATGGTGGTGATGGTTGTACAACAGTGTGAATGTATTTAATGCCACTGAACCATACACTTAAAAATGGTTAAAATAGGGGCTTCCCTGGTGGCGCAGTGGTTGAGAATCCGCCTGCCAGTACGGGGGACACGGGTTCGGGCCCTGGTCTGGGAGGATCCCACGTGCCATGGAGCAACTGGGCCCGTGAGCCACGGCTGCTGGGCCTGTGCGTCTGGAGCCTGTGTTCCGCAACGGGAGAGGCCGCGATAGTGAGGGGCCCGTGCACCGCGATGGGGAGTGGCCCCCACTTGCCACAACTAGAGAAAGCCCTCGCACAGAAACGAAGACCCAACACAGCCAAAAATAAATAAATAAATAAATAAATTAATTAAAAAAAAAAAAAAATGGTTAAAATAGTAAATTTTATGTTACGTATATTTCTTCAGAATAAAAAATAAATAAAATATTAGATCAGGAAGTTACCTTAAAAACAAAAGAAGTATAAAGTGGGGGTAACAGATACCTGATGCTGCCTTCAGTATACATATTCTCTTATATCCTGTTAAATCATCATTTCCTGTCTGCTCTAGGAGCCAATGAAGCTCTCTGGTGGTGTGTTTTAAAGTAATTTATTTATTTATTTATTTTTTTTATAGCTACTTTATTTATTTATTTATTTATTTATTTTTGGCTGTGTTGGGTCTTCGGTTCGTGCGAGGGCTTTCTCCAGTTGCGGCAAGCGGGGGCCACTCTTCATCGCGGTGCGGGGTCCGCTCTTCGCGGTGCGCGGGCCTTTCACTATTGCGGCCCCTCCCGTTGCGGGGCACAGGCTCCAGACGCGCAGGCTCAGTAGTTGTGGCTCACGGGCCCAGCCACTCCGCGGCACGTGGGATCTTCCCAGACCAGGGCTCGAACCCGTGTCCCCTGCATTAGCAGGCAGATTCTCAACCACTGCGCCACCAGGGAAGCCCTGGTGGTGTGTTTTAAATTACTTCAGGCCCACACCTTCCCTTGCCCCTTGTCTGAGAAAGAATTCACTGCTCGCCTGTCCTTCCCCACCCCTCCCTCCTTCCATACATCCTCACCTTTGCGGTAGGGGTCAACAAGAGACATCTAGAACCATTTGGTTGTATGTCCATATAAAATGGTGTTAACAAGTTGTCTTTTATCACCTCGGTAGAAGAACTATGGAGAGGGAAATTAAAGGCGCAGGGAAGGATGATACCGGAAAATTCTAGAACCTTGAGCTGATTTTGCCCCAAAGGCTTTGTATCAAATTATCACGATGATTTCTATGATCAAGAGACAGGTGAAGCCTTCCCAGGGAAAGGAGCTTTAATGTTAAGGGGAGCTTAATGACATTTTAGTTTGCTTTCAGGTAAGAGCTGTCCCTGGGAAATGTGGTTATGTGGGATTCAAGATAGTTTTAGCCCAGGCGGGTTTTTTGGGTTTTTTTTTTCTCCTCTTGTTTCAAAGGAAATTACGCAGACTAAGAGATAACTGAATTGTTTCCTTACCCCTCACCAAACTTACCCCTCACTGAATGTCAGGATTCAAGCCACTGCCGATTTGGGGAGGAAGTTGAACCCCGGACATCATTCTGGCTTTGAGAGCGGTGCCTGTGGTCCACTTCTAAACCTTCTCTAGATACGCTTGCATATTCCATATTGAACAGAGATGACGGCTCTGTGTTCTTTACACTAGAGCCAGGGCAATCGATGCGCTGGCGTCAAGGGCTACCTCTGCAGACTGAGAAGATGAGACCCCCTCTTGCACACCCACGAAGAGACGCAGAATGTAGTTCTGCTTCGAGAAACATCCTTGAACTAACACGTCTCTCTCTATCCCTCCAAGCTTCCGCAGGTTCACTCGATCCAACAGCGTGACGACGGCCGTGCAGGCCGACCTGGACTTCCACGATAACCTGGAGAACTCTCTGGAGTCTATAGAGGACAATTCGTGCCCCGGCCCGGTGGCCAGACAGTTCTCCCGGGACGCCAGCACCTCCACGGTCAGCATCCAGGGCTCAGGAAACCACTACCACGCCTGCGCGGCCGACGAGGACTTCGATGCGGATTTCGACCCTTCCATTCTGCCGCCCCCAGACCCCTGGATTGACTCAATCACCGAAGACCCCCTGGAGGCCGTGCAGAGGTCAGTGTGCCACCGGGACGGCCACTGGTTTCTGAAGCTTCTCCAGGCGGAGCGGGACCGCATGGAAGGCTGGTGCCAGCAGATGGAGAGAGAGGAGCGCGAGAACAGCCTGCCCGAGGACAGTAAGTGCGGCGGCGCAGCGCCTGCGCACGCGCCCGGGGTCGGATCCCCGGGGCCGGCGGTGGGGGATGCTTTTGTAGCGCTGGGCAGGCCCTGCAGGTCCTCACCCCAAACGGGAACGTGTGGAAGACCTGGGCGATTCGGGCCGAGTCCACACGCCCCTGGTGCCCAAAAAAGACACCCCCCCACCCCCCGCCAGGCAGCTGTAACACCTTCTCTACCTCTGCCTCCGCGACCTCCACCTCTGGACCAACTTGGGGTGGACTCATGCTTCCGACACGGTTTCTCTTCCCCAAGATGCTCCCGCAGTGGTGCTGCTTCTCAGGGAATGAACAGAAATTCTAACTAGTTTCAAGATCCCCAGATACGCGTGCCTTGGGCATTTATAATCTTCCAGGCGTATTACTTTCATTAACATACAGGATTAAAACAAGGCCGGTCGTGTCTAGGCCTGTAGGCGCCAAGCTTATTGACATCCTTAGACCTGGTTAGCCCGCACTTTCCCCCTTAGGTTTTAGGAAGGCAAACCTTCAGCCGCTAAAGCAATTAACCCAATTTAATGGGTTAAAATAAATGATCAAATAAAGGATGGTTAAGTTAAATAACGGAGACCCCGCACACCGTTCTTTTCAGACTTGGCCTTTTAACAACAAAGATTCTTTTTTTTTTTTTTTTAAATTAATTTATTTATTTTTGGCTGTGTTGGGTCTTTGTTTCTGTGCGAGGGCTTTCTCTAGTTGTGGCAAGCGGGGGCCACTCTTCATCGCGGTGCGCGGTCCTCTCACTATCGCGGCCTCTCTTGTTGAGGAGCACAGGCTCCAGACGCGCAGGCTCAGCAGTTGTGGCTCACGGGCCTAGTTGCTCCGCGGCATGTGGGATCTTCCCAGACCAGGGCTCGAACCCGTGTCCCCTGCATTGGCAGGCAGACTCTCATCCACTGCGCCACCAGGGAAGCCCCAACGATTCCTATTAACAGTTGACAAAGAAGTTGCCGGATTACTGCAGTCCGGTTGCACATTAACAACAATTTTGAAATTGGAATAGAATTTATAATCAGTGTGTATTTCATTGTTGCGTGTTTATTTCCCTCCGAAAAACGATTATTAAATGAATGGTGGATCTTCCAACCGATGATATGTTTGAATCAGAGAAATTCAGTGGTAGGCATCAAAGCCTGCCTTCATTTTTCTGTGGGAACCACCTGGAAGAGTATTATCGTGATGTGGTTTTAGACCTATTTTTTAAATCATTTAACTTTTTATTGTGAACATTAAAAACACTTACAGAAGTAGAGAGTTTACTGTAATGAACCCCCATATTCCCATCACCCAGCTCAACTACTGGCTGGTCTCATCTTCCCCCCCTTGTCATCATTTTTGCCAGAGGACCTTAAAGAAAATCCAACGCATCCCGTCACTTCACTACGTATCTCTGATAAGGACTTTATGTATATGTATATAACCATCATGCATTATCATCCCTAACAAAAACAATAATAATTTCTTAATAATTAGATCAAGAGCTTTCTGTAAATCATGTTCAGTTGACTTACTAAGTGAGCCAAACTAATCATGTCAGGGAGCAGCGAGTTTTCCGTAAAGGAAGTACTTTTGTGAGAATGGAGACAGTTTGCAGGTTGTGGGATTTCTGCTCTGTGTCTTGCTTACAGCTCTTCTCTGCTTTTTCTTGCTCCTGACCCCTATCCCCTCACTGACTAACTTATTTGTTGCCTTTCTGAGCAGGTTAGAAAATCCATCAATGGGTTTCTGTAACGTTCCTTTTGTTCTTGCATGTTATGAGTGTAAACAACTTAGCAGTGGAAAAGTAAACCTCCTTGACACTTGACCCAACCGTTGGTGCCACTGCAGGCTCACCCAGGTGTGGATCCACAGGGAGAATATGCTCTGTGCCTAGGTGACAGGGGTGTGAAGAAGCACAGCCCGGCAGCAGTGGGCGGGGGAAGGTTCCAATAAGAAATTCTTAGCAGTTGCATCTTCTTATTCTCCTTTCCCCGTGGGTATACCCGAAGCCTAGTAGCTTCTCCTGGGAAAAATGCCCATGTCTAAGGAGCAGTGGCCTCAGGTGCACAGCTCAACAGGGCAAGCTGTCTTGCAGATTTTAGTTCATTCAATGCATTGATTCGAACTTGTTCTAGCTTCCCTGCTTGGCTTCCGATAAGACCTGGGGAAGCTGCTCATCTGGTGTTTTCTTTTAATCTGATGCTTTCTTCCCATCTGAGACTAGATCTACTTCTCTCAACCCAGCTTTATAATGATGCATGAGGATAGTCATTGTATAAATATTTAGAAAAATCTTCCTTAACACTTAAGGAGCTATGAAAACAAGTCAATGTATTTTGATACAAGCACATATATTTGAAAGGTGAAAATCTTGTTAGAAAATCAGGTTCTCATCCTGTGTTTGAGATGAAAGAGAAGCATATTTGTATCTTGCACATGAAGGAACTGCTCATTCATTCACTGTTCCAGAATTTTACTTCAGATGTTATTTGAAATATTGATTTATAAATAGGACTTATAAACCTATTCCATATGAAGGTATTTTGTTATAACAAGATTTGTTCTAATAATAATTTGCTGTCTTTGTACACAAAGGTGCCTCTGTCCCACCATGAATAAGCCGTCTTCTTAAGGACGTTGTCTTTAGAGTAGTGATAAATTTTCTCAGATCTGCCTCTGTTTTACGAGGTTGCTGCCTGAGGGCGGTAGGGGGGTGTGAAGGTCATGACTGCAGAACAGACAAAGATAACTTAGAGTGGGAGTATTTTTGGTGCTTTGCTTAAAGTATTCAACTGAGTAAATTAATCTTAGATGACAAGTATGCAATGAGACCCGCTGCACTGGGGAGTGAGTCTCCCTCTGTAGTTTGAAACGCATTTCGATATCAGAGCCCCTTTTTTCTAAGTTAAAAAAAAAAAATTACACACAACACCAATAAATATAATAGGAAGAACGGTGAAGCTCTTTGGTGAGGGCCTGGAGTCCTATCTGCTCAGCCTCTACCACTGTCTGGACAGAGGTCCCTAGAAACCCTCCCTGCCACCAAAAAAAATCCCAGGATTCCTAGAATACAGTTTGAAAGCCAATGGTCTATAGTGAAAAGTCCAACTTACTAATTTTTTTAAATACAATTTTATAACTTTAGATCAAACAGCTAACACAAAGATCAGAGGTAAATGCCTTTCCTACATGGTTTTTTAAATGTACAAAACTGATTCAGATTAGAAACATCTATTTGTGTAAGCCTATCTAACCTACAAAAATGGCTCTTCCTTCAAGTCTCAGCTTGGGCCTCACCTTCTAGAAGTCTTTGCAGAATGCATCCCTTCAGGCAGAATTGGGTGTGCCTCCCTGGTGCTTCTGTAATAGCCTGCACATTTGTCTAGCAGGTATTTCCAACTTTATTTGATGATAATCTATGTATCTCTCTCCTCCACTGAAAAGTGAGGTCTGAGGACAGAAATTACCCTTGTCTCATTCATCTTCACATCCGCTGCCCCTCTGACAGTTCTTGGCACAGAGTAGGGGATCAGTGAATATGTATTTGAGTCCTGGGACTATCTTGGAAATACTGTTTTACAAAAGTATTTTCCTTGGCAAAACCTTTCTTCCTAAGTAGTTACAAAATATTCAACAGGTAGCTCACCCGCTATTGTTGCCAAAAGCTGGAAGGGGCGGGCGGTCCCTTGCGAGGTAGGGAACCCTGCTGATCAGAACGGGGATTTGGCAGGGACATGAGCACCTGCCACAGAAAGGCTAGAAAGGACTTGTGTGTCGGTCAGCTGCATGGGCTAGATGAACCCGTGTGTCCCTTCCAGCTCTTGGGGCACAATTCCATCCCAGAAGCACTTGAAAGCTTTCTCTATCTTTCATGCCCTGGATGGTACAAAACAGAAGCTTCCACCCACTAGCATTCCAGAATTCTAAACAGCGCAGAGGTACACACACGTGCCCGGTCAAAGAGTCGCCAATTTCAAATGAGGCAAATGGAAATCAGTGAGGATCTGACCAGAAAGCCGGGAGGAAGGGAGAACATAAACCCGTGAACGAACACCCATCTTGTCCTCACAATCCCCTGGGCCGTGGGCTATAGGCTTTGACAGGTGTTGTTTTATCTGCCCTCAGAACAGCTCTCTGGCAGTCTCTCGTCCAAGGTCACAGAACACAGAAGCGCCTGATGGAATAGATACAACACGAATAACATTTGACAAGATAATGATACTTCGTGTGTGCTTGGCTGCTCTAAAGCTCTGCATACATATCTGTCCCTGCTTCCTTGGCAACCGCAGTCCTGTTCTGATAAGTGGGCCTGGGGTTGAAGAGGGCCTTTGTTTTTACTAATTCTCTCATTTAACCTTCGCTTTTTTTATAAGGGGTGGGGGCGGGTGGTAAGGAAGAGGGGCCAATCCTGTTTGGCAGGCATAGCCAATGTCTGAGTAACCAGCTTAAAAAAAAAAAAAAAATCTGTGTACACTCAGAAAAATAGCTTTGATAAATGGGTCAAACGCAGATCTGTCTCTTGGCCCGGCCACCTTATGTGTCCTTTGGGTCCTAGATAGGAAGGTCTCTCTTCAGGGTACATGACGATGGTGGCTCCGTGACAGATTCCTCCCAGGAGAGCTGGTCTTCATCCTCGGTAGGGAAAGATAAGCAGGATAGGGTGGAAGAAAGGAATGAGTCTAACCACACCTGCTTAAGTTATTTCGTGGGGCCCCGGAATTATTCCAAATTTTCAATATTTTTAAACGTTTGGTGACTGTGCTTAATGCCTCTGAACGGCCCACTTAAAAACGGTTAAAATGGTAGATCTTGCGTACATTTTACCACACACACAAAAATATCCACCCCCACTGCCCCCCCAAAAAAGTCTGCAGCAGCTGAAGGTAGACGGGTCAGGCTTGCTATCTTCACGTCCAGAGTTATTCATCATGCTTATAAGAATGTAAGGTATTTTGTTAAATATCTTCCTGAGTTCAAAATACAACATGTCCACTGGCAGGGGTGGGGCGAGAAGTTAGGAAGAGAACTCATCTGCTACATGGGAACCTGAGGTTCAGACCTGGGGCACGGGGTGGCTGCGATCACCTTTCTCTATCACAGAGTTGAAGAAAAACAAAAAAAGCCATCCAGTCTTCAGGAATTATTCAGTGATCACTTATTTTATGCTGCAATCATCCTGATTCTGACTGCTGCTTCCTAGGGATCTTGTTTGTGGTCTTCCAGGACTGGAAAAGATTGCTTTCCCCAAAACTGGACAAAGTGCTCCAGGAAGCACAGAGAGGAAACAAGCACTCACAGTCACCCGGTCACCTCCAGCCAGCTTTCCAAAAGTGCATCTATAAATTCTTTGGGTGTGTGGGTCTATTGTTTTCCCTGCTAAAATAAAAGCAGCGAGAGGACTTTAGTTCTTGGGTGAAACCTTGCTCCCTAACAGTCGATGGTAGGTTTTTGGCTCGATAACAGAAGGGAAATCTGCAGTGAGCAAGGTTTCCTCGCGGCCGCGGCAGCTGACAGAACGTTCCCGCAGCTCTCGAAGTAAACCGATCCGAGCTTGTCTCAGACAATGGGGCCTTGTGTGAAACAGCTGTCTCGGGGAGATGGCTCGGTGCTGTTGGCCGGGGCCTGCCTGTTACAGAGATCCGTCTGGTATTATCTGACTGGGACGAAACGCCCAGATGGAGCGCAGGGCTCCCACCAGGAATGCGGTCCAGCACTGACGGCTCGAAACGCGGGCTCGGGTTTCAGTGGCCCCAGGATGAAATACTGGTTGATCGTGCTTGGAAATCTAGCAGTGCCTCCTGAATTGTGGACAACTTATTTGTGGAATTTTCAGGCTTTATCTGAAACGAACTGATAAACCCAAAGCGTGTGCGGGATGGAGGCAGATTAATTCCACTTTAATTTTGCCCGGTAATAGCATCCCCGTTAGTGAAACTTGGCCTTGAGTCCCCCAGAAGGCCTGGGAGCCTTGGCAGCGAACGTGGGGCTGGTAACGAAACACGAAGTGGGGTTTGCCCGGTTTCAGGTTGAGTTATGGGAAGCTGTGCACAGTCATTGCTGCGACCGTTGATGGGTGCCATGCCCAGGCTGGCTCTGCCCAGGGTCTCTGCAGCCTGAGGACTGGTGGGTGGGTGGCAGGCCGACGAGCGCTCTGTGATTTCCTCAGCTCAGTTGCCTCAAGCCTTGTGTGCTTCTAAGCGGGGCAAGGTGGGTGCATCCTAGCTCCTTCCTGTTTTATTCTCATCTTTCTTTTGCAATGACCCTCAAAAGGTCCCTCCCGGGCTTCCCTGATGGCGCAGTGGTTAAGAATCCGCCTGCCAATGCAGGAGACACGGGTTCGAGCCCTGGTCCGGGAAGATCCCACATGCCGCGGAGCAACTAAGCCCGTGCGCCACAACTACTGAGCCTGTGCTCTAGAGCCCACGAGCCACAACTACTGAGCCCGAGCGCCACAATTACTGAAGCCTGCACGCCTAGAGCGCGTGCTCCGCAACAAAATAAGCCACCGCAATGAGAAGCCTGCGCACCACAACAAAGAGTAGCCCCCGCTCGCCGCAACTAGAGGAAGCCCGCGCGCAGCAAGGAAGACCCGACGCAGCCAATACATACATACATACATATATACATAAATAAATAAAATTTATTTAAAAAAATAAGGTCCCTCCCCACCCCCACGCCCCAAGACACACACACGCGCACACACACACACATGCACATACACTGCATAGTCTCTTTTTTAAGGTCTGGCCAACCTGAAATTAGTGACCAGGAAGTGGCAGGAATGAAAAGAAAACTGTGTGCAATGTGCCTTATGTTTAACCTTCTAGAACGCTGGCTGCATTTTGCTTTGCACAGCACTGGGCACAAGGAGAAAGGTGTTGGTGCTGGAAGGTCATTTCCGAGCATCCCTTCTGTGGGTGTGTTTCGCTGGGAGTGGTCTGAGGCTGAGGGGCGCGGAGGCGTGGAGAGGTGAAGATGGGCAGAGGGAAGGCAGCATGCCCGGAAGCAGCTCTCCAGGTCCCTGGGCCAGTGCTGTTCCCAGTATTCCAGACACTTCTGCGTTGCAGAGAGGCAGAGATTGCAGAGAGAGGGCCTGACTCATGGAGCATGGTCCCCGATCGCTCCCTCTAACAATAACTGACAATTTCTGTGAAAGATCATTGCAATGGCCTTCAAATGCAGTATTTAGTCCTTCCATATTCCCAAGGGAAATGTTAACTCATTTCATCTCATTCAGCTTTCAAAGGCTCAAAAACTGTATTTATCTATGTGATGTAGATGCTGTTACTATTTCATGGCTGATGTAAATGGAGATGTGGATCCAAGCGTAACCATCTTTTATGAGTGAGACTCCTGCAGTAGGGACTGGGGAAAAAAAATTAGCTGAATTTTTGAAAACTTGCTCTTCACAAACAAAATAATATTTCCCCCATGGTTTAGCCCCGTGGAAGCTCTGGTTTTAGTCCGTGGGATAATTTCTACTTGAGAATTCTATTCTTTATTCATTAGCTTTTAATAAATTCATAAATTCATCATTCTTTGTTCATTTAAGTTTTGGCTCCTTTAAGGGGGAAAAAAAAAGTGCTCTTGTTACATTCAGAGCAGCCCTTGTCAGCCGGGAGTGAAACAGATCCATGTTTTCTGTGGAGACCTTTTTATTGACAACAGCTCTGGATCACAAATGTATTTGAGAAGCAGCTGGGCAGTTGGTTGGAGAAATTCTTTTCCACGAGGACAAACTCGTGAATAAAAATGTCTCCACTTGGATAATCCCGACTTGAAATCACACAGATTTGGTCTGACAAATCCACATGACTTTGGAGTAAGTGGGTGGATCCACTTTTTTAAAAATTCCTTTTTCCTCCTCACTCCTAAAGTCTACGACATTCCCCCGGGGTGGGGGGAGGGAGGCCAGGTGAGTAAAAAGTCAGAAGTTGAGGATAAGGAGGTTTAATTCACCCACAAACTCGTTCAACTTTTCCCAAACGGCTTGGTTCTTCCAGCCTGAGTCAGCACAACTAGTATTATAAACAGAAAACCAAGAGGAAGAATAGCCCCACCAAGACTATCTTAGCTAATTAATCAGTCAAGACTGTAAGGAAAAAGTGGTGCTAGGCACGGTAAAACCTTAAAGAAGCAGAATCTTAGGCCTGGAATCTTGCCGTTAATTAATTTTTCTGGTTAACGTAGAGTTTACTGATGAGTCAGTTCACTTCAAAACTTCTTCCAACAGGATAATTGCGAATTACGTCAGCACAGTCTATGCCATGCCTGCTTATAAAGTCAGACATATAAATAGATGGTGCTGGAAAGAATGTGGAGAGGGCAGAGACAGAGCTGTGCACGGGAATTTGAGGAGCAAAGCGAGGGAGAGGTGAAAGGGGATAGGCCTTTCTGGAGGATGCACACCTGCGCACAGGGGGCGGGGCCAGTGTGGGGGCGGGGCCAGTGTGGGAGCCAAGGCAGGAGGCACCCCAGCTCAGTGTTTAGCCTGAGCAAAGGCACTGCGGAGAGACCAGCTTTTGGATTTGGGAAACTGAGGGCCCAGGGCACTGAGGGAGTGGGCAGAGGTGAGGCAGGACAGGTGGGCCATTGAAGGGAGTTTCCCGCTTATCCCAGGGATGATAGGGGAGCATGGAAAAGTTTTAAGCGTGAGAATTATATGAGATAAGAAGACCCTCCAGTTAATAGGACCAAACCTCCCAATTTGCAATGGAGGGAGAACATTCATGCTGTGGAAGGGGTGATGGAGCCTTGTAGCCCTAATCGTAAGCAACCAGGGACTCCTGAGAGGAATGTGGATGTGGGGAGACAAGAGGTGTCCAGCGGTTGCTCAGACGTGCTGCACAAAGGGTTGGTATACACCAGAGTTACAAAGTTGAGCAAAATAAACCTATTTTACAGAATAGCTGAACCCAGGAGCATGGATGGGATCACTCGAGGGGACTGAGGGAAGGGGGCTCAGGACCGAGTTTTGTGTTCAACATTCTCGAGGTGGAGGGAAGAAGAGGAAAACGAGGTCAGGGCCAGAGAGCACTGTGGGCGGCCAGGGGGCTGAGATTCCTTTGTGCCAAACGCAGAGGTCCAGGAGGGGGCAGGGGAGGGGAGAGCCAGACCGCAGGGAGGGGGGAGCACTGGGAGCTGAGGATGTAGAGAGAGCAAAGGAGTCTGCCCTTTGGAGAATCCAGCGTTTAAGGGAATGTATTGGTAAGCTCCGGCTGCCATAACAAAGTACCACCCGTGGCCTCAGCAACAGAAATTTCTTTTCTCACAGCTTTGTAGGCTAGAAGGCTGAGCTCAAGGTGCCCGTTTGTCCCTAGGCCTCTCCCCTTGGCTTGGTCTTCCCTCTGTGTGTATCTACATCCTGATCCCATTGTCTTATAAGGACACCAGTTATGTTGGGTGAGGACTCACCCTAATGACCTCGCTTTAACTTAATTACCGATGTAAAGGCCCTGGTCCAAATACAGTCACGGTCGGAGGTCCTGGAGGTCAGGACTTCAACAGATGAATCTGGGGAGGACACAATTCAGCCCATAACAGGGGAGAAGAGGAATTTTATTTTAGTTAGAGGGGATCATGAGATGGGGGAGGATTTTCCCCTTAGAATGGGAGAGACTTGAGAATGCTGGCAGCCCTCTCAAGTAAGGCTGCAGAGAAGGGCAGAGGTGGCAGAGAGGGAGTAGGGTCTCCGAGCAGCCAGGAGGGAGGCGGGCCAAGGACACAGGTAGATGGGAAGGGTGGGCGTAGAGAGCTGTTTAGGACGGGGGCAGTTATCGGTCGTGGGCTGATTCTGTTAGGAAGCAATGGCAGTAACTCCAGGCACCTGACGTCTCTGATGCCGGCCACGTCACTGCTCGCCCATCACTCATTAGAGCTTTAGGGAACTGCGTGGGGGGCAAGTGTCAGGAGAGGGCAGAACACTGAGAGTGTTCATGCCTGATCCCCCTGTTTACTTCATCTCATAGGAGGCAAAGTTATGGTTGAAGATGAGGTAGCAGGGGTCTAGTTGTGAGTGAATGAGAGTCAGAAAAGGAGGGTCAGGGAGGGAGGTGACCAAGACCATCTTGAAGGACTGATGAACGGCTGCAAGAGACGACTGAATTTGGAGCCCATGGGTTTGAATGGCTCTAAACCACATGGCAAAACATGGCTCACAGAGCATCAGGTGGGTCCAGCGCCCTGCAGGCCAGATGTGTCTGGCCTACTCTGAACCTGAAGATGGACCTTGTTTTGCTGGAGCATCTGTGGCTCCCGGGGAGGGTCTGACCCTTGATTTTGCAGCGAGTCTGTTTTCTGCACAGGCTCCGGCAGGACGGTCTAGGCATCCAGCCTTGGTTAAGGTCCTGTCTTCTCCGTGTGTCTCTGTCATCCAGCAGCCAGTTGGCCACTGTTCTAGCTCTGTTAGGTGGGGAGCTATGCCAGACTCTACAGATAGGCACGAAAATCTGGGGCCCTGAAGAATTGTTGTGGATTCCTTATGCACACAGACCAAAGGCATGATTCACCCACGCACTGACGCTTGTCTAAGTCTGCCTGCATGAAAGCCACCAAAAAAAGAGGACATTCAGTCAGCTCACACTGTTGGGGAGAGACGACGGAGCGTGAAGATTAGCAGGAGAAATAATTCCCTGTTTGGGATCATGTCACCTTTTAGTTTCCCAGGTGAATGACCAAGAGCTAAAGAATGTCGATAGGATATAGGAGTTATAATTCCTGCTACATCCTAACAATTTTCATATACGATTTCATTAAATAATCAGCAATCCTATGAAGATAGTATTATGATCGCTTGACAGACAAAGAAAACAGAGTCTGAGAGTACAATAAATTCTCCCAAGATCCGCAGCTGATAAGTGGTATTTCTGACTCCAGTGCCTAGTCTCTTCCTTGTATGTTACACAGAGAGGAAGTTAGGAAAGGAAGCAGACCAGGTGAATTAGGTGTAGGCGGCAGGGCCTGGGACGTGTTCCACCCAGCCTGCCCACTGTAGAAGCTTCACCACTGGTGGGACAGCCAGACGGACTCCTTTGTATTGATAGGTAGTGTCCAGGTTGAAGATATAAAAAAATATGTCTGTTCTGCTCTGTTTCGGAGGCCTAACATGCTGATGGTGGAGCCGGCATAGTCTGTAAGAAAGGGAAGCAGTCAAAGCAACCAGTGCTTCTGGCTTGTCAGCTCTAGAGGCCTAACCCTTCCTGGAACATTCAATGCGTATGTTAGTTATGCTTACGGATATTTTTTTCAAACAAAGGGTCACACATATTTATTCCTGAACCAACCTACTCACGCAGAAACGTAGAAACAAAGAAAAAAATCATTTTCCCAATAAAACACCTCCAACTGTCTAGATAGTGGGGATGTTTTCAGCTTGACATGGTAAGATGCTGGTGCCTTTGATACAGTATAAATATGTGCATCATCTCCCATGCGGGTCCTTGTAGACCCAGCTCAGTCTCATCCAGTGTCTCCGATTGGAGCTGGACCAGATTTTACTACGTTTTTATCCAAATCCACTGGGGAAGGGGATGATTCTGCTTTTGTTTCATGGCCAGGAATCCCTTGATCCTGAAAGTCTTGTGACAAACAGATTCAACCACACAGATCGTGATGGCAGAGATAGGGAGCTAGGCCTACGGATATAAAATAAGGGTTTTGACTCAGCAAAAAGTCAGACGCGTCCCCAGAGGAGATGGCCTTTGTTTTACTCGGCTACCACTGAACACTTGAGAGAAACTGTTCATTCCCTTCACTCCTGTGCCTTTTATACCACCTCCTTGTTCCCCAAATAAAAATGGTACCCTGTGGGGGTCAGTGGGAAGGAGGGGATGTGCTCTTTTCTAGATGTCTGTGTTTTTGATTGAATGTAGCGAGGAAATTTTAAATCGTAGTATTCATAAAAGACTGTTTTGTCTTTCTCTGCTTCTCATTACGATGCATAGTCTTTCAAAGAAAAACCAAAACTTGAACCTTACACCCGCCATCTCTTTCAAGTGATCCCTGGTTCCTGCATTCTTTTCATGACTGAGATTTCTTTGTGCGACAATCATTTTCGGTAGACGTGCTTTGCCCTCCTGTCCTGATGTAGGACAGGGATCAGACTTGCCGAACTTCTGCAAATTCCCCCACTGACTGGTTACAGCTGCCCCCCTTCTCTCCACTGGCCGTGGCTAGAAAGTGTGGATAAAGGAAAGAAATCACCCTCAGAGGCCTTCAGTTGAGTAGATTCAGAACCAGTTCTCAGTAAGTGTTGAGGGAAAAGGGCACAGCTGGACCAGGGCCCCAGGGAAGGTACTTCATACTTTGAGCCCAGCTTTTCTCAACTAAAATGATGACATTGGCCCTGCCCCACGGGGTCCTGTGAGGATCACCTTAGATGTGCGTGTGAAAGTGCTTTGAGGGGTCTGGGCAAGATGGCGGAAGAGTAAGACGCGGAGATCACCTTCCTTCCCACAGATACATTACAAATACATCTACACGTGGAACTGCTCCTACAGAACACCCACTGAACGCTGGCAGAAGACATCAGACCTCCCAAAAGGCAAGAAACTCCCCACGTACTTGGGTAGGGCAAAAGAAAGTGCTTTGAAATACAAGGTAATAGTAATATAAATAGGCAGGTTTTTGCAAAAACCAAACAGTGATGGCCTTTCCCATCTTCCTGGCTTTGTGTGGTGAACTAACCCAGGCCTGTCCTCTCTGCTATGATCCCCCAGAGCCACCCATTCATCGTGGGATGAGAGGTCTCTAGGCTTATAAGTGGGGGAGTTAATAAAGAGATGCCCACTTCTTACATAGAAGGAATTCAGTTCAACAGCGTTTTGGGTTGTTGTTCTGTAGTCCCACTGGGGGATAGACTAACACAGGAGCTGGGAGGAAAGGAAAGGGAGAAAGGAACCTAAAAAATTCACCATCAGGGTTCTTTTAGGCATGCAGGGAAACCAGGCTTCCCTACATGCAAAGAACGGCAAAGCAAGACAAGGCCTATTCTGTGATTACATGTGATACAAATAGATGGAATAAATCATGGTTAAATGGCATGCCTGGGGTGATACAGCAGAGATTATTATTCTGGAAGAGGCAGGGAATGGGCCCTAAGGGAAATGGATGGTAAAAACTATTAACTACATTTGGATGGAACAATCTGGAAAGACTGTGTGGACCAGAGTGTGAGAAAAAACCAACTAAAGGAAACCCCAGAGGCACATCTTCCTCCTGGATGGACAGAGCCTTAAACTGCCCATTCTAGGCCGTGGGGTCTCAGCTGTGCTACAGGGGTCACCCCAATCTAACACTCTCCTTTGCTCTCAAGAAGGCCCTTAGCTGTCACCTTTCTAGGACCAAAGGAGACACCTTCATAAACTCAGGGGTGGGACTGGGATGTTGGTTGTCTGGTCTAGTGGTTTCCTTTAGGGAGGGAGGCAAAGGGGACAGAAGTAGAGAACAAATACTTTATCCATAGGCCTTCCTTTCACTGGAGAGGGAGAGAGGGGAAAAAAAGAAAGAAGAAGAAGTTCAGAAGCAAATTTGAAAAAAATTAACATTCAATCCTTTGAGGGAGAGCACATCCATGGATGTTTGCTCTCTTGCCCTTTTTGTACTTTCATGTATTTTAACTTTTTTCCAAAATAAAAAACAGTGACATTTTCAAATGATGATTACTATAACAGTTTAGTCCAGAGCCAATTTCATATTGCAACTGATACCAACACAAACCACTTTTGTTGTTGTTGTTCTTTGCTTATTTTCATTTTTTAAGGAGAGAGGCCAAGAGAACTGAAAGTTCTCTGATCACCATTTAAAGAATTCACTGTCCTTTGGCCCAATCATACTTCGTCCCATCCATCCCAATCCAAGTGATCTAGCAGATCCCAAACACGTATAGCTATGTTTGTATTTCTGACGTCCATCTCCCCCATGTCCCCTCACCAGAATGGAATCCACAAGGGCAAGACTTTGTCCTCATCACCGTGTCACATCCATGCAGCACAGCCTGGCACATCATATGCCCTTATTCAATATTTGCTGAGTAAATCAATGAATTCCCAGAACCCACAGGGACTGTCCCTGCACCAGCTTTTGTGTAGACCCCACAAGTCCTTTCAGGCTCCTTTGACTTTTTTGGCTTTGGTTTTGAGGGCCAACCCAGCCCCTGAGAAGTTAATTGCCACCACATACAGTAAAATAGTGAGATGCAAGGCTAACACCCTGGGAAGATGTCCTGTACCTAGGCCTCTTCTGGAACTTTCTTTCACCAGGTTGGGCTGTTATATGCATAGGAAAGGCCCACCAGGGCAGCCTGAATATCTCATTTACTTTTGCTCCCTTATTCTTCTTTTCCTAGCATCCCTGAGAGAAGTACTTTTCTTTCCACCCTGCTGAAGGCTGGTATGGAACATTTTTAGAGTAGTTTCAAAATGACATTCAGATTCTTCTTTCTTCTTAATCTCATTTCTTTTTTTTTAAAATTAATTAATTAATTTATTTATTTATTTTTGGCTGAGTTGGGTCTTTGTTGCTGCGCGTGGGCTTTCTCTAGTTGTGGCGAGCAGGGGCTACTCTTCATTGTGGTGCGCGGGCTTCTCATTGCGGTGGCTTCTCTTGTTGCGGAGCAGGGGCTCTATGCGTGCGGGCTTCAGTAGTTGCAGCACATGGGCTCAGTAGCTGTGGCTTGCAGGCTCTAGAGCACAGGCTCAGTAGTTGTGGCGCACGGGCTTAGTTGCTCTGCGGCATGTGGGATCTTTCCGGACCATGGCTCGAACCCGTGTCTCCTGAATCAGCACTTAACCACTGCACCACCAGGGAAGCCCTTTATCTCATTTCTTTACCAACCTTCAGCCTTTTTTTTTTCCTACTTTTTACTTCCATTGGAGTTTACCATTTACTTTGTTTTCTTACTTCCTCAAAGCCTATGTAACAAATATGAATTTTACCTTCAGAAGAAAAGAGTTATTTCACCCACCAAGTGAGTGTCTAATGGAAAAACTAAACTAAAAAAAACTTTATTAGAGCTTTCTTAAGATCAAAGTGAGTTTTTAGTTCTCTGGAAAAGAAAGCGTGGAGGGCAAGGAAGTAGGGGTAATCGTCTGCTTGTCCCAAGCCCTCCTGGTTCATGGAGACAAATCCTCATCTCCCCACCCTGGGCCTAGGAAAGGTCATCTCTCAGACACTAGAAATGCAATTAATCCTGGAGCCAGCAGAGAATTTCCATTCAAGGAACGTGATGGTAAAAACCTGAAAAACAGAAGGGCCCCAACTCCATTCCCGGTGTTTTTGCTCTCACCAGACCATGCTGAGTGAAGATGTCCCTTGCTTAACTTCCAAGAAGACATCCGAGTTAGCCCCTACCTACATGGTTGGGTGTTGCCCAAATGATTGTTTGGAGCAGGGCTTTCCCCTCATTTGAGAATCACTGTCATATTCAGGTCATCTTGTTATGCGGTCCGTTACAGAGCTCAGGTATCTGGGTGTCATTGAGAACCATTAGCTCAAACTGTTGAGGTGTATCCGGATACCTCAAGTTTCTCTCACAGTCCCCAGGAGCTGTGCAATCCCAGGCAGCCGATTGGAGACCTGGGTTCTAGTTCTAAGCTTTCAGGAATCATTCTGAGATTTGCTGGTGTCACAGTCTCCCCTTCAGCAAGATCATTCAGAGAGGTCTCCAGAAACCTCAGAGTTTGCCTAAAGCCGTGTGTTCACTTAGGAAGTGCACCTTCCGATGTGTCTCTCACTGATCTGGGACAGGTCCTCCGAAGCACATACCTGTCCCAGACAACCAAGGGTACTGGTTGCCTGTGAATAATCCAGACTTTGTTTTTTTTTTTTTTTCTCTTCTCTTCTGGGCAGAGCCAAGTGTGGGGCCCACAGTCGCACACCCACAGAGGAAGTGTGGAGTCCTGGTCCTCAATAATAAACATTTATTGAGCACTTGCTGTATAATCAGATCCAGTCCTAAGCAATTCACACACATTGCCGCTTTTAACCTTCACAACAACCCTGCCAGTAAGTAGGTACCCTTAGCCCCATTTTACATATAAGAAAACAGAGATTAGGTGACTTGTCCAGGGCAGTGGCTAGGAAGTGTTCCAGCAAGGATTCTTGGCCAGTCAGGGCCAGTACTCTTAACTTCTGTGGTGCCCTGTGCTGTCTTTTCTGCTTTGGGGTGTTGAGAAAAGGAGGGAGACCTCACACAAGTGATTGATCTGTTAAAGAGGAAAAGGTAATCATCCCAAAAGATTTTACAAGCAGATTGAAAAAAAGTCAACTCCTAGGCCTGAAAAATTGCTGCCTGGTGGCTCTCAAGGGGGACCCCCGCTATCCCTGGGGAGGTAATCTCTGCACTTCAGCTCTGGTGTGACTGGTGACTTCTAGAGTTCAGAGATGCCCTGGTCACATGTGCGGGAAGGCTGAAATATTTGGGTAGTGCGCAGGGGGTGGGCAGCCGAAATCGTTATCCAGCCTGGCAGCCTTCAACAGAGGAGCAGATGACTACAAACCCCAAAATGAAGTTGCTTTTCGTTGTCTTCTCAGTCTTTGTGGGGAATGAGGTCAGGAAAGGGAGATCTAATTCCACTCCGAGTCTCAGGCTCGGTAAATTCAGAACAAAACTACAGCAGCAAAAACACTGCTTCAGTCCCATAAAATCTCTCCCTGTGAAGATCTCCAAGCGGGCAGGCCCCCCTCGGAGGCTCCCCCGCTCTGGCTTTCTCTGTGGGCGCCGTCTCCCCTTCCTTCCTGCCCGGTGCCCAGTGCCGGGTGGCCGGGCTCCAGACGCGCAGCTGCCGGGACCCCACCGGCGTAGGGAGCGCCTCTGGGATAACGCGGAGCTCGGGATGCCCGGGATGCTGGGGCCGAGGCTCCTTTCTGCTCAGCTCGCCCGTCCGCTGAAAGGTTCTCCCCTTCGACTGCACCGGAGGCAAGAAGTAGCTTGCAACGGGGAGGACTTTCAGCACAGTGCACAGGGAATTAAACCTCTATGAACAATAACGTTGGTCCGTGGAGTGGAAAAGCAGGGGCGGTGCTGGCGTCCCCTAGGCAACGGGCTGACAATGTTCACTCCTTAGACAATCTTGCAACTGGCCATGGCTCTTTCCTGACAGTACCAGTGGCTGAACTCCGGAAAAATAATGAAGGCTATGGATGGGATATGGTGAGTGCCACGAGATTCCCCGCTCCAAGTTAGGGCTGCTTTTCTTGTGTTTGGACTCGGATTAGAAAAACAAGCTAGCAGACCATGACTGTTGACACAAATAAATCCATAACTGTACTGGTAAACACTTGAAATTCATCCTTGCAGTAAAAGGAAAAAAAAAAAAAAGCAGAACTATTTGCCTCCTTTCCTGGTAACATCCAGGGCTGTGATGGAAAACTCCGTTATTCCTAAGAAAGATGCATGATGAGCATGTGGTTTTCTCCAGGTTGGTTTTCTGCTTTAACCCAGGACCGTCTGTTCCAGGGACCGCAGAGCAACGGCCACGACCGGGCTGTGTGCGTGTGCGCGCGTGCGGTGTGCATATCGTTTTCCCTAATTACTACAGCATAACTTCCTCTTTGCTTTACCAGACTAAGTCTCAGCAATGAGACATCACGTGTAAACTTCTTGTCTGTTTGCTTTTTTCAGTTCTAGGGAAAATCCGAACCGCAGTTGGCAGTGCCCAACTTCTTATGGCCCAGAAATTCTACCAGTTCAGAGAACTGTGTGAAGAAAACCTGGTAGGTACCCTTACCCATCACTACCATTTTCCCTGCTAGTACCACGAGACGAACCTGTTGTCAAGACCGGTCCAACTAAAGTAGAACCGAGTCAGAGCCCATCAGACTCTCTTACCTGGAAGAGAGAGTTTTCTGATGAATCATGTATTTCCTGCTTTTCTTAAAATTAAAAATATTTATGTTATACTTAAGTAATCTTTGAAGAAAGGATCCAATCAAGTTAAAACTCCATTCCCCCCCCCCAGCCTTTTTTTTTTTCGGTAACTGAAGACTCCATTTTCCTGGCCTTCTGATTTCATTATTCTTACCAAACTATGGAGCAGACTGATACGTAAAAAATAATATTACAGCAAAAAAATCATTTTCGATAATGAGTTTCTTTCTGAAATGGCCATCAGGGCCTATTTTCTTATCAGAGGTCTCTGTTTTAATTCAAGAATCAAAAGTGGAAGGTGTCATAAAGTATAGATTTGATCTCCCTGAGACCAATGAATCATTCATCCTTCTTGGACATACAGAAACAAAATAAACCAGAATAAAGAGACAAAACCAATACTAGCATCAACATTAAAAAAAAATTACCAGCAAAATACAAGGGCAAGAGCTTCCTCACAGAATTTTTTTTTTAAATGCTACCATCTCTACAAGTGTCATTCCACAAAAATAGCTTTTATTGGTCAATTAATGATCAAGTTGGATCTAAATAAAGAAAATGAAAAGCAACTCGTTTATCCCCTGGAAGGTTAAAAACACGAATCATTTGCAATCTGATTGACCCAAACTATGATTTTAGAGTTCTAACCACATCTTGTTAACAAGGACAAATACAGACTGAATGGAATTTATCTAGACAGGGCTCAACCAAGAGCAGATCTAAAGCCTGCAAAAGTTGGTGCTCTCCGTCCCTCTTTACCAGGCTTTTCTTTTTGAACCCTCCCCTTGGGGCTATCCCTTTCCTTCCTCCTCACCCCCACCCCTGACATCTATAGTTTGTTTTCTCCTCCCTCAGCAAAAATTACCTGACCCTTCTTTCACCTTCTCAGAAATTCTATTCTGAATTATGAGCTAATATATATTAGTAGATGTATTGATAAGTGATTCAGGCAATATCTTATTGAGCTTCACTACGTGCAAGGTACAGAATTCCTGCTAATCTGTAAACTTGCAGATGTGTCACAGATCTTAATTAATATGATTCTTTGCTCTTTAAATGTAAAAAAGTTCATATAAAGCCATATTTCTCAAACTGGCCAAAAGACACAGGTGGAGACCAATAAGTACACACTACAGGGCAAACACAGCACACCTTTGAAAAGAATTATAGAAGGAGGAGGAGAAGCGCACCGTGTCCTCAGAGCTTTTAAGTTTATGATCTGGTTAATTCCTCAAAGCAACGGTCTGGAGTATATGGTGACATTATTTTTATGACGGTTTTACAGTTGAGGAAAACGGGCCTGGAAGAGCTCAGTGACTTGCTAGGGCTGCATGGTAAGAGGCAGAGCCAAGGTTCAAATCCCAGTGTGTTCGACTTCAATCCCTGTAAATCCCCCCCAGGATTTGAGTCCCTTCCTCACCCTGATCGCTCAGCTCCACCTCCTCTGCAGCAGGAAGCATGGTGGCCTGGTGATGGCATCAGTTAGGTCTACAAAGCTGCATAAAAGCAGCATGGAGATTGGTCACAACCAGGCCCAGCTCTCCTTGCTTGAGTTCTTACTCTGAGGAGGACACCTGAAAACACTTGCACCTTGTCTCCTACTTGACTCTCAGGCATAGAATAAATGGATTGCAACAAAAGTCAACCCAGGGACCTGGCCCTCCTTATCCTTCTCAACCTCTACCACCTCTGACCTCCAAGTGGCCTGGTTCAGACTGAAGTGTGTTGTGCATCTCCTTCTGTGCTGGGGTGTCACAGGAGCCTCTGATTCAGAAACTGGCTGAGCGCCCAGGCTCTTTCTCTCTGCTTCCCCATCCATCCCCTGGATGATGTGGCAGCAAAGAGAGTCTTGGTGGGAAAGGAACAAATTGCCCGTGTTACAGAGTTAAACGACCTCTATCATTTCATCTAAAAATGCATTTAGTGCATTTAGATGCACTAAAACAGTTTAACCAACAGAGCTTGTGACCTAAAAGACTTTGGTGAACTTCAAAGTATGAGCAATTTAGCTTTTAGTTACCAATAAGATAAAGAAATATATTGCGAGATCATAAAACTCCATTTGAGAAGTTCTTTGTCAAAGCTATTATCTGTCTATTCTGAACCTAGATATTAAGAAACTTTCTTTTTAGTTTACTAAATCAAAGTACTACAGAGAAACCCTCTTGTTAATTCAGATGTCATTAGAATAGAGTTTAACACTGACCCAAATACTTACAAATTTTAGAACTTACTTATTCCAATGATCTATGGGTAGTTTTAAAAGTGTAAGTTTATAAATATATTCTTTACTTGTATTTATTTTGAAGCCAGACCAATAATGCCAGTCCATGAAAGGGCTAAAACGTTCTTTCCAACTTATTAACTTTGATGGTCACCAACCTTGCGCTTCCTGAAATTCTGATGATATTCTCATAGGGTTGGTTTTAAAAGTACGAACTGGCCTCCAGTTATTATAGGGCGTGAGACTTCACAGTCTTTCCAATTGCCCAGATTCCCAGAGGTAACCAAAACGGACCCCTGCTAGAAACTTTTGGCAAATGGGAGTCCCACCCATCTGCCCATGAATGCCTTTAGCTACTGTTGCAGGTAGTAACCAACGATGAACACAACACCTTCAGTCTTTAGTTGTGTTTTTCCTGTCTCAGACCATATAAATGAGTGGTTCGTACTTTCTAGTACTTGTCAGGGATATGTGAATGAGGGCAAAGAAAGTCAATCCACAAACCAAAGGATGTTTAATATTATCTAGCAAATGGGTCACTACAGACATCTATGTGTATGTATAGACAAGTGTTCTCACATTTGCCGTGTTACGTTATGGTCAATTTAAAACTAATTTGTTTCCAAATGATTTTGTCCAAGTACTTATATGATAAAATGACTTCCTACATTAGAGATATCTTAATTGCTAAACACACAGTACTTTGAAAATCCAGTTCTTTTATTACTTATCACTTGTTTGCCCTAGTATTTTCACTCAACATGAGTATTAAAATGAATCTTACCTTAGATTCCTTATATGTTCTCTGAGTATGTTGGATGGCATGGAGTTGAATACTGACTCTAGTACCAATACACTGTTTTTTGTTTTTTTTTTTTTTGCAAGAAGGTATTTTCATTTAAATATAGCTTTAAATGCATCTTGTCATAGATCATACATTCTGGGATTTTTCAAATGTTTAGACTCCCTGCCATAGT
Source organism: Balaenoptera musculus (assembly GCF_009873245.2). NCBI lineage: Eukaryota > Metazoa > Chordata > Mammalia > Artiodactyla > Balaenopteridae > Balaenoptera > Balaenoptera musculus. The sequence continues at coordinate 35,452,205 of NC_045798.1, forward strand.
GTACTGATGGATGTTATATTAACAAAAGAAGAATTTTACTTTGACATTGAGAATCACTGACTCAAATGTGTATAAGATGAGTGTATAAACTTATCATTTGCAGTGGAATCTTTTTTTAAAAACCAAACTCATAGAAAGAGAGAGTATAAACGTGGTTGCCAGGGGCTTGGGTGTGGGGGAAATAGGGAGAGGTTGGTAACATGGTACAGATTTTCAGCTATAAAATGAATAAGGTCTGAAGATCTAATGAGAACATGGTGACTATAGTTGATAGCAGTGTATTATATAACTGGGCTTCGCCAAGAGAGTAGAACATAAATGTTCTCACACACACAAAAAGATAAATACATGTGGTGATGATGCGTTACTTAACTCAATGGGGGAGTCCTTTCACAATGTGTGTATATATCAAATCATCACGTTGTACACTCTAAATATTTTGCAGTTTTATTTGTCAATTAGTCCTTAATAAAGGTGAATATGTATATAAGACATATATACATATAAAATATAAAATAAATAAATAAAAGCGCCATCTATAGCCTCACTTTTCTCTCCTATCTGAAAACCAAAAGGAACTCATCCTCCTTGGTGTTACTTGAAATATTTGAAAATGCCACCTTGGTCCTATGCTTGTTGCCCTAGATCATCACCTCTAAAGCGTGACTGTTTTTCTTTCTCTTGTACAGAATCCCAATGCTCATCCAAGGCCCACCTCCCAGGATTTGGCGGGGTTCTGGGACATGCTGCAGTTGTCCATAGAAAATATTAGTATGAAATTTGATGAACTTCATCAGTTAAAGGCCAATAATTGGAAACAGATGGATCCTCTTGACAAGAAGGTAGAACAATGTAGATTTTGTATGGTTCATTTAAAAACCTGCACAAACACTGGACAGTCTAAATAGGCTTCTGCTTTCAGTCTTGCTGTTTACAATGTGAAATGGAGCTGATATCATATTAATTTCATTGTAATGACAATGTTTACATAGTAATCATTTGGGATATTATCTGTAATATGTTTCAGGCATATTTTTAAAGAAAAACCTGTCTTTGTGAATTGGAAAATGGGAATGTGGCTTTTTTTTGTTAATTAAACTTTAAGTTAAACCATTTTAGTCACCGGAAGGAACTGCCTCCATTTTGCTTTTTAAACTAAAATAAATGACATCTTCAGTGCATGATTACATACAGCAAGAGTTCAACTTCCTTACACCCCTAGAATGTGTTTCCGAGAAAATAGGAAGCCCTGCAAACTAACCGACTTTGATAATCATTTCATAAATATAGTAATAAAGAAACCACTGTTGTTCAAGTCTAAAAATATACACACCGTAAAGTTTCACAGTAATCATAAATGTTGGGATTTTTTTTAAGAGTTTTACTATTGGTTGATTTGCCTTGGGGAATATTGCTCACTGGGTTCCTCATGCAAGAGCTTAGAAATAAAGACTCAAATTCTTTTACTTGAATTAATAAATGGCAATTTTCACATTTGATTATGGCGGGTCCACCAGGCTTGCCCAGGTATCCAATGTCCACCTCCCTAGGCTGGCCAGGCATAGCATGACTTTTTTAACCCTTTGCTTTCCTATGGCCTGAGGTCAGATGTCTCTGAGAGATTCAACTTCTAAATATTAGGCACAGCTATACTCGTGATGCCCTTTTCTGATCCCTTCACCTATCAGAGAGCGAGCAGCAGTCCCATCCATTCTGCTGCTGCCCATTATAATACCAGGGTTCTTGGAGTCCATGGGCTCCCAGGAGAGATCCAGTGCCAACAGCCAGTGCATAATCAAAGGGGCCACCGCTCTCGTCACTGTCGCTCATCTCTAATTCTGTCACCATCCACCTGTGGGGTTTCGGTGCGAAGCATCAAAGTACCATTGATGTCTGTGTGGCCTCTCGCTGAGGGAGCCAAACATTGGCACTCAATCTAGTTTTCTTTAATCTGGGTTTAAAACTGTCTGCTAAATGAGCTTTTAAATTGGTCTGATTTTAAGAAAACACTACAGATGTACACACATACTGGTAACTGAGTTTCTAGAGCTGATCCATCTAATTTCTCACTCATGGATTTTTAAAAATTATAGTTAAAAAAATAAAATGTGCAAGGAAAGGAAAATACGACTAAAAAGTTTCCAACATTCATACTTGCAAAAATATCTACTGAGTTACCCAACAATGAAGATTTTAAACGTCCAAAAGGAGCGAAGCTAAGAATTGATATATGTAACCTAGGGACACAGTAAATCATTAGTTAACTTGATTTCTAAATCTTCATGCACGTTGTCTGTGATCAGAGCTTTGCATCACCCCATGAACTGGAAGGGGAACAATGAACAAGACAATCAGAGTTGGTGGAATATGGTTTGCACCCTGTGCTTCCCTTTTTTATCCACACAAGACTCCACCTTAAACAGCCGGCGGGCAACTCCAGTGCAATACGTTAACTAGGCGCTTCACCCAGGCAAGGAAGGAGGAACACAGAGAACACCCTTTGGAGAATCATGGAATCCCTAATTTAAGATACTTTTCACATTTAGTTTTATGAGAATTTAGGGTATTTTATTAAAAAGTGAAATCACCAGATTCACGTGGACCTTTTTGCAGCCTGAAAACTCACCGTCTTTTTCCTAAAAATCCTTTGTGGTTTAGGTTCCCTTCTTTCCCACTGTACTTCTTTTTCCAGCCCAAGTGATGAACGGCTTTTGTTTTTGCAGCGGCATTTAAAAATAGCCACCCGTTTTCTAGTTTGCTGCTGCTAGGGGGATGAACTCTTTCAGTCTTGTGTTCAGTTTTCATGGCACAGTGTCTGTCCCTGTGATGGAATTGCCTTCTGGGCCGCCACAGTCGCCCCGAGGTCCCTAAGGCGTGACGGTCCAGCAGGATGTTTTAGGAGCTGACTGCACTACCCCCGTGGGTAAGGAACTGTCCAAGTCCTCCCTCCAGGGTGACCCTGCCCAGTACATTGCTGTGTGTTTGTGTGTGATGTGCAAACGCGTTGTAACTCACTGTGGCATCAGCAAAGCTAAACGAACGCAGGCTTACAATCTTCTTCCTCGTTTGGTTGTTTAGGTTTGGGTGGGCCCGAGGAGAGGGCGGGGAGGCTTTTCAACTCTGAACCGAGCTCGCACCCGCCGCCTCCCTCCTTAGGGGGGATGCAGAGTTCTAAGACGCGCCCGCTGCCACCCTTTCCCATCTCTGGCACCCGGAACAGTCTGGAGCCTCCAGAGAAAAACCGCAGTAAATGTGCTGGGAGCCGCAGCCTTTCAGCAGGCGGGGGACATTTTAAATACCCACATCCTTCCCTTGGAGAGACCTAGTTCTGCCATCCAGCTTTACCCTTGGCCTTAAACTTACCGGTATATTTTTCCCCCTGCATCTTTTGAATACGCAAGCCAGAATAATGAAGAAAAAAATGTATACATATCTATACATGTAGATATGTATATACAGTGTGCAGATCAGAACTAACCTAACCACCCTTAGGCTTTAAAAAAAAAAAAAAAAAAGTGTGCTAACTACTGACCTATCCCAGTTTTTCCCAAGCTTGTCCTGAGAAGCTGTGTAATGTCCTGAACCTTCTGCTTTGATCAGGAGCGAAGGGCCCCTCCTCCAGTGCCCAAGAAGCCGGCGAAGGGCCCCGCGCCGCTGATCCGGGAGCGCTCGCTGGAGAGCTCGCAGCGCCAGGAGGCCCGCAAGCGCCTGATGGCCGCCAAGCGCGCCGCGTCCGTCCGCCAGAACTCGGCCACCGAGAGCGCCGAGAGCATCGAGATCTACATCCCCGAGGCGCAGACCCGGCTCTGAGGCCCCCGGCCGCCGCGCGCCCCCGCCCGCCTCCTCCCCGGCGCCCGCCCTTCGCCTTCTTGGCCCGCCCACCCGTGTAGACGCGGCCCCTCTAGGTCACCCGCCATCCTCCGTTCTCTCGAGCTTGTCTGTCCCTAGATTCCAGCAATATCGAACCATAGGGTATCTCAGAAATCCAGGATCCCGGGGCGGGGGGGGGGTGTCCCCGGGGGGGGGGTCCCCTCGGGACCTCGCGGACTTCCACCCGAAAAGAAACTAGGAAACTAGGGCTCCGATTCCCCTGATTTCCCCGACACGCTTCCTATTTGGGCAAGCAGATGGAACGCTTGATTTCCAACCTCAGAAATCACACACCCTGTCACCGGAGTCGGGAAGTGACACACCGAGAGGGGACGCAGAGGGGCTGGGGGGCGGGGGACCAGGATGCGGAGTGGGGGAAAGAGAAGCAAACCCTGCGGGTGCCGGGGGTACCTGCGTCGCTCACAGCTGCACAAACTGCCTCACTCTTGTGTCATCAGTCACTGCTTCAGATGTCTCAATCAGCAGAAGATTGTCAATCCGATCTTTCAGGGATATCCATCTATTCTGAAAGGCAATAAAATGAAGACAGGCAAGGCAAGGCAAAGGAAGCACTGCTAGTTTAAAAGACTACATAAGGGATTTTTTCTTTTGTCCTATTCTTAAGAAGTTAGACCTGAAGTGTTTTATCAGCTTTTCTCGTACTATGTATATTATATTGTTGTGATGGTGGTGGTGGGGTCTTTAGGGGAAAGTGTTGGTTCTATTAATTTGTTAGTGTCCATCCTGGGGGCCTACCTAATTACACAGAGCTAAGTACATCTCTGCTTACGGAGTGCTGTACATGGCAGCCGGGCTGCTTTCTGCGAAAAGTTGGGATTTTCCTAGCATCCCCTTGGAATGCTACACATCCGTCTCTTTTAACCCAGTAGTTCATACGGCAGACGTCTGTCTCCATCAGTCTTTTCTCACTGCTCCAGAGAGTCCTAACACACCCCCGAATAAGGATTTTGTCCCGGTAAAATAAGCTTTCTGTCCCAGTAGACATGCTGCCTCGTTCCAAAGAGCGGCCACTTGTCTTGAGGTCCCAGGTAGAGAGAGAAGAAATTTGACCTGCGAGGTTCAGCAGCCACATAGAGGGGGACAGTGTCATGATTCCTAAACACTGAAAGAAACCCAGGCTTTTGGCAGAGAATGTTGATTTCCGTTTTTAGTCCTGATGGATGGCCAGTATGACCTTTGCATCCAGCTCAAGTTATCTTTAAATGCCCTTACTCGTAGCAGTTTAAGCAGTTAGAATGAGGTGATCTTAAATGATCACCGGCGTTTTATCCAGCTCCCTAAAGCGTTAGAAATTACCATTGAACAATGGAAGACTTTTAAAAACATACATCAAATACTCTTGCACCAGAGACGCTTTTTAAAAAAAAAAAATACACTCTCATAGCCAGGTGCTAATTTAATTTTATTTAAGAAATTAAGAGAGGTGATGGGTTCTGGCAACAACTATTTTCATGGACATATTCTAAAACCACTAGAGAATTCGCTACCTCTCAGAGCCATTGATGCTTTGAGCTATCTTTATAAACAGGGCACAAATGTTTACTGCTGTGGTTTACAAGACAAGGGCTACTAACATTTAAAAACCAACCAACCAACTTTTAACTAGGGTGAACAGAGCACCTTTGAGTGCTTTATAAAATTGGAGCAGACAGAGAATTTGAGCTTCAAGTTTTGCTGGTTTTAAAAAGAATACACTTTTTCTTTACTCTGTAGCAGCCAAGGAAGGTCACACAAAGTTTGCATCAAGTAAGGTCAACTGCCACCTTGGGTAGCCTATGGTCTCATTCAATCCTGACGGTGACTCGGAACTCACAGATTAACGTGAAGGAAGCCACATCCATTTGAAGACCAGGTGTCCCCATCCACAGCTCTGTGCCCTGAGGTAGAGATAAGATTTGGATTAAGAAATAGATTTCTAATACGATTCAAGATCATCCTACAATATTTTCTTTGGAAACTGGTTTAGCCCAGGATATTTTAAAGAGAGACAAGAGATGGCCTATTTATCTTGTCTATGTGAATGGTATTTGTATATTCATAAGCTATTTTTGGTAAGAATTTTAAATCTTTTAGCCGAAGGCCTCCAGGCACCATGACCTTTGCCTTCCTTGAAAACACCAATTGTACAAACACTTTATAAAAGGCTAATTATTGATGTTAAGACATGATCCCACATAAAGCTGCCTGTTAATCACTTGCCCCCTTAAGCTGACATCCATGACCATAACCTTTGTTACATTGTTCTTCTGATGTAATTTGTAGAAATGTTTTTTAGTTCATATTGGAAAATGTATGTACCCTGAAAAATTACTTATTTTGTTTAACTTTGGTATAAAGGTGTTTGGGCATTTTCTCGGGGAGGGGGGGATTACAAAAGAAGTTTGTCTCCCACATCAAAAAACGTTAAAAGAAATTAAGTATTTATTATATTTTTTGCAGATGTTTCCATACAACTCACATAACCTTTTTGTAAAGAGAGATGAAGAAATGGATTAAAGATTTTTAATATTTGAAATGGTAAATAGAACTAATTTATTTGTACTATATTTCTGTTATTTATAGATGTTTCCTTAATGTTTTACTGTGCATTACCACTTTAATTTAAGCCTTATCCTTGTGAATTTACCATTTCTTTTTTAAAACATGTCTAGATGCATATTTTAAATAACTGGAATGTAAATCACTAGCATATGTGAATTCCCAAATGTAATTTTTAAAAATTATTTTGGTTTGGAAAAAAAAAAGATTCATTTGAAAGCCTTCAGATGGAGGGGTGGGGAACATTTTTATGGCTTTATGAATTGGAATTTCATAGGCTTATCTACCTAGATTGTGTGTGGACAAAAAAAAATTGTAAATAGATGAATGTTTCCCATAATGTAAAAAGAAATTAATAAAATACTTAATGCACTGCTTTCAGGTCTGTGTGTTTTCACTACAGAGTCCTACTTCTTCTAAAATATAAGTAATTGTCTTTGGGGGGGGGGTGAATAATTAAGCAGTTAAGAAGCATATCATTGTGACTTTCATTGTAACAACACATGTACTAGTCCCCGTGAGCTGGTGGGTAGGCCTTGCACCCTGTGGAAGGGCTTTAAGTACCAAGAACTAAAAGTCCTTTTATTGTGATGATTACACGCATCTGAAAGTTTCAGGTCAGGAGCTGTATGTTTTATGAAAGATGTTATTAGCTTCTCAAACATGTTCAAATCTGTATAGATTTTTTACCCACGTGGATTTCTTTGAAAACATTTCATCAGTTTTGTTTCCTACACGGTTCTCTGGGGTAGGGAAAATCAGAATGATGCATTGTGGTTTTCATTTCATCCTCACAGTACTGAAAAACTTCTCCCTGAGGTTCGGTCACTCGCCCAGCGTGACACAATTATTAAGTGACAGATTTGAGTCCAAAATCCAAGCCTGCATTCAGCTTTGTCTTCAGTGAGGTCTTTATCATTCTTCTCACATTTAGAATTGGTAATTGCCACTGTCAATTTCCCCTGGTTTTCATCTAGGTCATATTTGTAAGCCTTACTTTATACACGAAAATACAGACTCACCAAAAACAACAACAAAAAAGTAAATTAGAACACTTTATAAAGTGGGCTTACACTGATCTGAAAATGCCACAACCCTGAGACCTGTGTCCACAGTACTTCCTCCCACCAAGTTCTTGGGCAAAGCCATCCATCTATATGCAACAAACTTGGAAACTGTTAAGCAGATAAGCCACTTTGTCCGATTTTTATACATAAGCAAGACCTGTGCCAGTCACCAAAATAACACAATGTACTTTTGAAAGTGCTTCCAAAGAGCAATGATCAAGTGGCCGGACGCAGGCGAGGTTGCAAAGATCTCGTTACTTTGGCTCATGCCCTGACCGTTCATGTAGTCTGAACTGTGATTATACTTCTCGACTTTTAGCAAATTAATTCTTATATTTCATCGGGGCTCCTTAAACATTTCAGCCAATCCTAAAACAAAATGAGTTAGTTTTTGCACACAGAAATTTGAATTTCAGTGAAGCAATTTCCCATGTTACAGGGTCCACTCCCGCCCCACCCACAGCAAAATGTAACTTCATTTTTTATAGATATCGAACAAAATGGTTTGAATTTCTTTTTGTATCTTTGAAATCCACCCCCTTGAAAATATAAACTGATTTTGGTTTAAATAAATGACATATGGAAAATCCTACTGTCTGAATGTGTTCATTCTCTAATGCCACTGTTACCAAAGGGTACCAAAATCCACCTGGGGTTTGTTCAATAGGCTGTTTAACTTTCAGCTACTAAACTAAGATCAGATTAACTCCTTTTGCAAACAGAAACTAGTGGCCCAGCCTGAAAACCCTCTCTGGTCCTAACGCATTTACTAATGTAAGTTTACAGAATGGGTCTTAAATTCCTCTGCAAGTCACTCATTTCCCCTGAAGCAGAGAGAGGAAATAGTGTGCTCTTCCCTATGTGGGCTTCCTGCTGGCCCAGGGAGGCATCATCAGAAAACCACAGGAATGGGAAGCCCCAGTGCAATAGTCAATGGATTATTATGATATGTCCTCTATGCAAATGAGCACAACCCTGAATTTAGAGAATATGGCAGAAAACAAGAAAACACTTTAATAAACACCAAAAGTCAAAGTCGGCCATGTAGCTGATTGAACTGTTGCTATTCATCAAATGTTTTCACTAGAACAGATGAAAAAAATGCCATTCTTCTGCTTCACACTTCTAGACTGCCTTCAGGGAGTAGATGCTAATGTCCTCTTTCCAGGTTACTCGATAGGTAAATCAGTGTCACGAGGGAGCTTCTATAGAGACCTCAATAAAGAGATTCTTCCATAGAAAAACTCTCCTTGGGACTTCCCTGCTGGCACAGTGGTTAAGAATCCACCTGCCAATGCAGGGGACACGGGTTCGATCCCTGGTCCAGGAAGATCCCACGTGCCGCGGAGCAACTAAGCCCGTGCACCACAACTACTGAGCCTGCACTCTAGAGCCCGCGAGCCACAACTACTGAGCCTGAGTGCCACAACTACTGAAGCCTGCGTGCCTAGAGCCCGTGCTCTGCAACAAGAGAAGCCACCGCAGTGAAAAGCCCGCCCACTGCAACAAAGAGTAGCCCCCGCTCTCGGCAACTAGAGAAAGCCCGCCTGCAGCAATGAAGACCCAACGCAGCCAAAGGAAGAAAAGAAAAGAAAAACTCTCTTTTTCACTTTGGAAAGGAGGAAGGGGGAAGCAAATAGAGTCTTAGTTTTCTCTTGTGATATAAAGAGGGAAAATACATTCTTTCTATTGAGTCTAGTATGAGGAGGTTATAAACAATTACAGGTTTTGTAGTCTTAAATCCTGGTGCTTTCACTACCTCTGAAGACCAATGCTCTGCAAACAGAAAACATTCCTGCATAGCTAGCCTTCTGAGATCTACACCCATAATGATCAGTTGATGAGTCCTTCCTTCTTTCTAGGACATTCAAGTCCAATGCCTACTAGCAATTTCTATTATGAAAAAATGAAGAGAAACATCTAGGGAGTTAGATAATACTGTGGATGTCCCCATAAAGTACATTGGAAGAAACATCTCTGAAGATTAAAATATTCTATTCACTGAAAAAAAAATTGGGGGGGGTACATTTTAGAGGGGTTTTAGTCTTAGGGAATAATCTCTTGCTATAGAAAATGTTTACTTCTATAAGTGACATTCTTTTTTTTTTTTTTTTTTTTTTTTTTATTTATTTATTTATTTATTTATGACTGTGTTGAGTCTTCGTTTCTGTGCGAGGGCTTTCCCCAGTTGCGGCAAGCGGGGACCACTCTTCATCGCGGTGCGCGGGCCTCTCACCATCACGGCCTCTCTTGTTGCGGAGCACAGGCTCCAGACGCGCAGGCTCAGTAATTGTGGCTCACGGGCCCAGTTGCTCCGTGGCATGTGGGATCTTCCCAGACCAGGGCTCGAACCCGTGTCCCCTGCATTGGCAGGCAGATTCTCAACCACTGCGCCACCAGGGAAGCCCCAAGTGACATTCTTTAAAACACCAGCTTCGTCACTTCATTTCCTTTCTAGAATAAGACCTAATGTACTTTGCAACCTCAGCCAATACAATGTCTGTTGGTAATTCCCAAGTGTGAGAAGAGGCAGATCTTAAACAAAGGTGAGAAGGAGTTTAAATAATTTACTCTTAGAGTCCTTTGGAGGGAAGAGACCCTCGCTGCCTTCACTGCCTTTGCCGGTGGGAGTTGACAGTTTTCTTCTCTGCAGCCTGGCCCCTGGCCAGGAGCAGGACCTGGGAGGTCAGAGTGAGCCTGGTACTTCTAACGTTGAATTGGACAAACTTGAAAGAGCAACTCAAGGGCTCCTGACTTGTTTCTTACATTAATCAAGCAAGGTAATGAGTCTGGAATGTCTGAAAGGGAATCCTTTCCAAGGAGCTGGTGTCTGTTTCCATCTTGAGTCGATGCCCCAAAGATCCCTTGACTAGCAGGTTGTTCAAAATGACATCATAAAGAAAGAAAGCAGTCTTACAGAGAGAGTGAAAAATTGATCAGTAGTTTGGAAAATTGGAAGAGAGGAGAGATGTTGGCACAGGACAATAGGGATTTCCAAACTGACTGAGCATGCCTGTTAAGCACTTTGGAAATAGTGGTGAAGTGAGGAATAGTTATTCAGATAACTCTGAGTAATCCTGGACACAAGGAAAGAAAAACACCCTACTAATGGGGACCTAAGCCACCTGTCAGTGGCTGAATTCTTCATGTATTTGTTCTCAAGGGCACTTCATTTAAAGACAGATTTTTGAGGAGGCCAAAGACCAGCTGTTCTTCTAGCAAAGGCAACACATTACAGTTAGGTTAAATATTCAACTGAGAGAACCTGAGTTAAATATTAAGGTAATGCTGACCTACAGAAATACGAGGTCTTGACCACACTGGGAAAGTTGGTATACCGTCCCCAGAGACAGTCATTCTGACGGAACTGCATCACCTGAATGATCCTCGTGAAAGAAGGCAGGTCCTCCACCACTCCTAGTATTAAAATGTGTTCATTAGATAATAGACACAGAAAAGACAGGTCTCTCCACCCCTTCTACACCCCGGGATCCCTGTTGACTTCATCATGCTGTAAAGATTTCCCAGCAGGATTCCTGTCAGGGACTCCAGATTCACAGGCAGAGAGGATCCAGCTGGGAGAAAACAGAGGCAGAGGGAAAAGTCCCCGCACACTCCAGCGGGAACACCCACGTGTCACCTTGATTGTAACATTCTGACATGGGGTTGGTCAGAAAGCCTTGCCATAAGCTTATAAGACATTTACAGATATTCTCAGCATTTCTCTTAGAAACTGGACCGACCCTCTCATCAGCTTCATGCTGCCCCGAGTAGACCTGTCTGCCCAGCAGGGACAGAGCCGTTGGGTAAGTGGGGAAAAGCTTGGGCTATGGAACCAGACTGCCTGGGTTTGAATCCTTTGCACTACCATTTACTAGCTGTGTCTTCTCAGGCAAGGTACTTAGCCTCTCTGTGCCTCAGTTTCTCCATCTGTACAATTAGGATGAAAATAGTACTTGTTTCATAGGGTTGGTTTAAGGATTAAATGAATTAATGTATGTAAAGTTCTTAATACAGTGCCTTGCACATGGTAAGCATTCAATAAATGTCCACTAGCATCATCATTATTACACATTTACGTTTACTAAGAGAATACTGTTTGATATGCATTCTGTAACTTAATCCTCACAGCAGCCCCGTGAGATAGTCACTACAGGTAAATTAGGGAGCACCTCGAGGTCACAGGTAAGTGACAGAGCTAGTATTTGAATCCATCTAACTCTAGATGCTTTGTACGTACGAGACTTTTGTGCAAGACAAAGCAATGCATCTTTTTTTTTTTTTTTTCTGGTGAAAAATGCACCCATGTGAAAATTTCAAACAGAATAAGAGTGTATATAATGAAAATAAGCCTCCTTTCACTCCAGTTCTTTTCTGCAATATTCAACATCTTTGAACACTTTATTGTATACCCTCCCAAAATTTTTCTATACACATTCAAGTATATATTTTTCCTTTTCCCACAGACTGGAAGCATACTACACACATTCCTCTACTGTCTGCTTTTTCATTTAGTAATGAATGCTCCATTTCAGAACATTCTGACCCACCCATTCTCTTTAGTGGCTCCATAGCATTCCAGTTTATGAATGAACCATAAAACATTGTTAGTCCCCCTACTGATGGACTATTAGGCTGTTTCCACCACTTGCTATGACAAACAAAATCTGCAGTGAAAATCGTTTTACAATGTATCTTCAGTACACCTGGAAGTGTATCTAAGGGTTATAGTCGTAGACAAATGGACGTGCACTTTTGTTTTTAAATGTTGCCAATTGGCTTTCCAAAAGGGCTGCCTTGATTTTCACTTCACCAAGCAGGTATGAGTTTTAGCACCTACCTTTGCAAACAAGGAAACAAAGCATTCATAAAGTAAATTCAGAGGCATGCTTAAAACAGCAACCACAAATGCAGGCACCTTCCAGTTGACTTTCAACAAGGAAGGAAAAAAGTCGCTAGAAATGTGGAGGCAGATTTAATGTAACATCAGCCCCAAGGTGTGAACTCCTCCAGGAACTGGGTTTATTTGCACAGCCCTTACTTAGATGGCAGCCTAAGATCCCAACGGGTTCCTGCAGCAGAGTCTAGGCTAACCCTGGGACTCGATCCAGGACAGGAGCAGAGCGGAAACACTTTGATGGTCAGTAGGTTTATACCGGGACACCAGTGCCTATGCATGGTAGTTCTGTTTTTTAATTATTAGTTTTTTAAAAAGTAGAACTCCAGGGACTTCCCTGGTGGCGCAGTGGTTAAGAATCTGCCTTCCAATGCAGGGGACGGGGGTTCAGTCCCTGGTCAGGGAACTAGGTCCCACATGCATGCCGCAACTAAGGAGCCTGAGAGCCACAACTAAGGCCTGGCACAACCAAAAAAAAAAAAAAAAAAGTAAAACTCCACATCTAAAAAGGCTTTAAGGTGATTTACAGAATTAAATCATAAAACACTGAACAGTTTTAAAATTAAAAAAAAGAAATAAGAAAAAGAAAATTGCTAGATAAGTAAATTCACCAAGCTCCCAGGGTCCTGAGTTGTGAATCCTAAGTTTCTTTCTAAGCTTCCTGATAGTCAGGGCAAAGCAGTCAGCATTTTTTTACAGTCTGTTTTCATTCAGTTTGGAGACACCAAAAGTTTAAAAATCCCCCTTCTATGCTCAAAGAGCTACAAAACTGATTTTGCAAACCTAACGTGTGAGCACAACCGCCTCACAAATCACAGCGCTGACAAGTGACCACATAGAACGAAGTATGACGACTGTGTCTTTAAAACCATCCCCCTTTTATTTAAGTGGTTTGAGTGATTTTTTGGTTCTTGGCAAACAAACGGCCCCAGAATAAGACAGAGTTAACTGACATCCTTGTTGAGCCCGACATCCTTTGAGTTCAATCCAAGAATGTGTCCTTCCTTCTAGGAAGTAAGCAATATTTCAGTGGGTCTTTTTTGTCTTCCCCCCCCCCTTTTCTTTTCAAGCAGACCTCCTGACAAATAAGAGGTCCTCCTTTTCCTGTTCAGACAGGCCTACATCAGAGCGTGTGACTGTTGAGACCTATTTGTCTATGAGCAGGAAATCTTCGTTTCCCAAACACATCCCTTTGTCACGCTAAAGGCTGCAACCCTTTCAGCCCAGCAGTCTCAGCGGGAAGACACTGCTGTCCCTTGGGGCTGTCACCACCCAACACTGGTATCTGTGCTGTGACCCGGAGGGCAGTTTCAGCTGCACTTAGGCAAACAGTCCTGTGCCTTTTAACACACATCAGGACAGTAGATTCTTCCTCCGTGTCGGGATGCACATAGAGGACTTCACACAGCAGTTAGGGTCTGAAGGTCTGGTTAATAGTTCAGCCCCAGACCTGAAAAGATGGCTTTGAAGTTGAATTTATTTAGCCCTCCCCCCACCACCCACAAGTGGATTCTGACTCGGTAGGTCTGCTCTGAGAGCCAATTTGCGTTTCTAACAAATTCACCAGGGGAGTCTACTGCCAGAGTCCACAGGCACGTCCCGCAGCAGCTTTCAACCTGGGAAGAAATCTGCGCAGCAAATCAATTACATCAGGATGGGGGAGGCAGGAAGGGCCAAAGGCATCTGTGTTTGGGTGCAGCCAAGGTTGAGAACCTCCACTGTAGAGGCATCTTAAGCAAAAGGAATGGGTTGATCAAAGGCACGGAGGAGAGACGGAGCAGTGACATAGGGGTCAATCGCCAAAGTACATAGGTATAGCTAGAATGACAGGTGCTTCACGGGGGGTTGTACTTTAACTCATACGCCAAGGCAAGGACAGATAAGAATTCATGTGCTATGCACACACACAAATTCTATCGTTACCTAAATCATGACTAGGAATCTTATGACCCACTTGCTAGTGGAGCACAATTTCTCCATTTGTATCTAAGGGGGCTTAGTCTGGGGCATAAGTGAGCATGTCTGATGAGCGTGAGGCTTCCCATTGAGGTGAAACATCTCTGTCAGTCTGGCTCTCATTCTGAGAATTAGAACCCAGAAAGTTCAACATCATACAGAGTATTTATATGAAGTGACTAGCTTGCATCAGTTTATTTTCCAAAATATACTTTGCAATAAAAGGTGAATCAATTACTACACACCTGAGAGTTTTCCACAGTCACCTAGCACAATCACATATTGTAAGGAATCACTTAAGATGACAGTTTTCTCATCTATCACAATTTTAGTTCATTGAGACTATTATAACAAAAATACCATAGACTGGGTGGCTTAAGCAACATTTATTTCTCACAGTTCTGGATGCTGGCAAGTTGAAGATCAATGCTCCGGTAGATTTGGTGTCTGGTGAGGGTCTGCTCCCTACTTCATAGATGGCTAAGGGAGCTCTCTGGGGTCTCTTTTGTAAGGGCACTGATCCCATTCACGAGGGCCCCACCCTCATGATCTAATCACCCCCCCCACCCCAAAGACTCCAACTCCAAATACATTGGCAATTAGGCTTCAGCATAAGAATTGGTGGTCAACACAAATATTCAGTCTATAGCAGCCACTTTTCTGCTCTTGAATAACTCCAGAATCTCGAGAATATTGGTCATGTGTACTCAATTATTTACATAGTAGTAAGTGCTATTCTCCCGCAGGGGCTTAAAGCCTGAGAGTTCATATCCTACACAACAAAAAGACAGTGCCAGTTTGTGTCACAAAAATATCCTCAAGCTTTGGTCTGTGATCAGACTCCTTATGTTAATCAACCTTCACTACAATGAACTTCCTGTACAGTCATATTTTAGACTCTCTCTGGATATTTTATATAAGAAAGAGATTTGAACTATAAGGATGAAACCACAGATACTGAACCTTCCAGGACAATTTAGATGTTTTTAATTTTTGTTTATTTATTTATTTATGGCTGTGTTGGGTCTTCGTTTCTGTGGGAGGGCTTTTTCTAGTTGTGGCAAGTGGGGGCCATTCTTCATTGCGGTGCGCGGGCCTCTTATTATCGTGGCCTCTCTTGTTGCGGAGCACAGGCTCCAGACGCGCAGGCTCAGTAATTGTGGCTCACGGGCCTAGTTGCTCCTCGGCATGTGGGATCTTCCCAGACCAGGGCTCGAGCCTGTGTCCCCCGCATTGGCAGGCAGATTCTCAACCACTGCGCCACCAGGGAAGCCCAGCAATTTAGATGTTAGAGATTTTGTATTTAGATGTTGATATCGATGGATATACAAATCAGAAAAAAAAAAAAAAAAGTCCTTTGTCAGACTAAGTGCCTCATACTTCGTTCCAAAGCACACTGTTCTCCACTTCATCAAATTCCTGCTCCTCCTCGCTCCTCCCTCACCCAGAAATCTATGCAGGTTTTTCTACAGACGATAATTTGCAAATCTAACTGACTTCCAGTGTCATCCTCCCTACTTTTAAAAGAGCTCTCAAGCCTGTTGGTCATGCAGACATTATGCATATAGAAATATCAGAGATTGTGTGGGCTTTCCATGGCCCTGGAAACTCAATTATTTTGAGTTATCCCTTCTGTTTTCCCTCCTCCCCATTCCAACCCCTAGCTGGGGAAGTCCCAAGTAACTGCCCCCAGGATTTCTACTAATTCTCAGGTAAGAGCTTAACATCTGTGGTCTTTTTAGGTCTTTGGGTTCCTGCTACATGATGTTTATATTCTGTATCATGTTGAATTGGCCTCAGGCTCAGTCCCTTTTCTATACACACACTCACACCCACACCCACACAAATCTCACAGCATGATATGGTTCTTAGGGTCTGGCAGGGGACTTCCCTGGTGGTCCAGTGGGTAAGACTCCACGCTCCCAATGCAGGGGGCCCGGGTTCAATCCCTGGTTGGGGAACTAGATCCCGCATGCATGCCGCAACAAAGAGTCCACATGCCGCAACTAAGACCCGGTGCAGCCAAAATAAATTAATTTAATTTAATTTAATTAATTAATTTTTTAAAAAAAAGGTCCGGCAGGATTCTGAGTGCATCCTTCAGCCATCCCTCCTCCATGGAGCACCTGGGACCAGCTTCACTGCACTGACTTTCCGCAGCTCCCCACGTTGCTCACCTCCCTCTCTCCCTCAGGCAAAATACTGAAGTGTCTCTCCCTGGCCACAAATGGGACAATTTGAGCATCAATAAGAAAATAACTGCAATGGATTAAAACGCATCAAATATGTAAAATCCAGGAGTTCATCATGATACTTGACACTTCAAGCTCTCAGCCCAGCACTCACAGAGTCTTTGCAGTGACGGAAGTGTCTGTGTCTGACTGGAGCATCCTGCCTGCAGATTTCCACAGCATTGGTTCCTCTGTCCTCCCAGGTATCCTCCTAAGTGGGTCCTTTCCTATCACCCTATTTAAAATCACACACTCCCACGTCCACCCGACCTGCAGGCACCTCTCTCTCTTCCCTCCTTGTTTTTCTCCACCTCTTCTCACCATCCAACGTACGATAGACAATCAACAAAATACATAAATAAAAGGTCCTCTTCTCTTCTCCCAACTAGAAAGTAAACCTGAGGAGGGTAGGGATTTTTCTCTTCTGGTCTGTTTTAATCATTTTGATATTTCCAGCACCAGAACAATGCCTGGCGTATAAGAGGCACTCAATCAATATTAGTCGAATGGATGAATGACAGTTGAAGTTATTTCTCACCTCTTCTGTTAATAATCCCTCACTATTCTCATTTCTTCTATAAAAAGTTGTTGCAGGGCTTCCCTGGTGGCGCAGTGGTTGAGAATCTGCCTGCCAATGCAGGGAACACGGGTTCGAGCCCTGGTCTGGGAAGATCCCACATGCCACGGAGCAACTAAGCCCGTGAGCCACAACTACTGAGCCTGCGCGTCTGGAGCCTGTGCTCTGCAACAAGAGAGGCCACGATAGAGAGAGGCCCGCACACCGTGATGAAGAGTGGCCCCCGCTCGCCGCAACTAGAGAAAGCCCTCCCACAGAAATGAAGACCCAACACAGCCAAAAATAAATAAATAAAGATTTAAAATTATTAAAAAAAAAAAGTTGTTGCAGTTGTTTGTGTTTTCCTGTTAGGTTAAATATAGAGGAATTAAAGTCAAAAGGGCTTGGGGCAACTCAGGATGGAGTGAGCATATTTACTGCAGGAGGCAAGTAAGGTAAAATCGCTAATTCAGAGTAAAAGATGCTGATGAAAACGTAAGCCTGTCCCCTGATACTCTCGGAAATATTGGGCAGGGGCAGGGGTGGATGCTAAACTCCCCCCATAGGATGAGACGGGAGCTACAGTGCTTTGGGAAAGATTTTTTTTTTTAAGATGACAGATGACTGCACACAGGAAGCAGAAAGATTT
Organism: Balaenoptera musculus; assembly: GCF_009873245.2. Lineage (NCBI taxonomy): Eukaryota > Metazoa > Chordata > Mammalia > Artiodactyla > Balaenopteridae > Balaenoptera > Balaenoptera musculus. The sequence goes on from NC_045798.1 coordinate 35,469,990, forward strand.
GGAGTTTGAGGTTACACAAAAAGGGGGACACACCCCAGTACCTCAGAGCTGGCACACTGAGAATTCACAGGATGAGAGAAATATCACAAAGCAAAAAGCAAACTTGTCCATGAAGCCAAAATGTTACTAAGTGCTCTGTGGAGCAATCCGCCTGAAATCCGCCTCCATTCACACATGAAGACACTGAGGTGCGGAATCTCAGGTGTCTTGGGCAAGTTCACAGCCAAGCCCATGACACGTGGCTGAACTGGATTTCAACTATAGCTTTGTACCCATCGACTGTGTGCCTAGAGGCCCGCCAGGATTGACTCATATACTGTGTGTGTATAAAACCCTAACTTTCCTGTCGAGTTCATGACTAAATGTCCATAAGATTGAAGCAGCAGGCGGAGCAGAATCCAATACCGCTGAAGAGCTGTCTTGTCTGGGAGATCATTCAGCTCAGAACTCGAATCCCAGCTCTGTCAGGTCCCAGCTCCACGGCCTTGGATAAGCTCATCCAGCCTCAGTTTTCTTGTCTGTCAAAGACATAGGACAATACCTATTTTACCTACTTCATTGACTGTTGTGAGGATTCAGTGGGATGACATTTCATAGGAAACCTTCAGCAGAGTCCTGGCACATGGTTAGCACTCAATAATTGGTACCGTAACATTTTTGCAATAGCAGAAGTTTTGAATTTTTGTTTCTTGCACAAAGGCTTGAAATTGGTTTAGTTACAACATCTTAGATTAGCTATTAAATCTAACAGGTTTTTAACCAGTTGGACAGGTTACTTCGTGTTGTTGTTCATTTTTTCTGCATTAGTCATGAAGACTGGATGCCAAAGCACTCATTTTACCCTCCAACATTTCTCAGTGTATAATCTCAAACTTGCAGCCAAATTGAAAGACTTTGACAGTGGTCACCCCCACATATACCCACTGCCCAGCTCCTACCATTAACATCTTCCTGGACCGGCAGTATCACCCATCTATCCATTACTCATCCCTCTCCCAGCCAGCCATCTCTCTTTTTTTTATGCATTTCAAAGTAAGTTTCAGACATTTACATCTGAATACTTCAGCATCCCTGTCTCTAATTAGAGTTTAATGTTTGTTTACATTTTTTAATCCCTGAATTTTGACATAGAAGGTACATTGGAGATCATTCAGTCTTATTCCCTTCATTCCATAGATGTGGAAACTGAGCCAGTATGTGTGTTTTCTGGAAATGGCATTAGCTTTGAGAGTGATGATCCCCAGCAACATTCAGAACCATGTTTTAGGATTTTCTCCATTTCATTTTTCAGATAGCTTTTTTTTTTCAAGACTTTGTTTTTGCAGAGCATGTTTTACAACAAAATTGATGCACCAACTGCCTTAGCAGAGTCCTGTGGTCACCTCTGAGCCAGGGGTAGTATCACCTTTCCCTAAATCACGCAGTTCCCCTAATGGAACTAACAAAGGTTACCACTGCAGAGCTTCCCTCGCAGGGCACCTGGGCCTGCGGAGTGATGGGGTTAAGGTCTGCTAAGAGCAAGGTGGGGGCAGCTGGGTTTTCCCAGGCAGGGCCCTCCAGCCTTGAGCTACCACATACACTGTACAAGTGTGACCGCTTTCCATGTCTGTGGTGGCAAGAAAGGATTGGGAAGTAGGGCCCTACCAAGCCATTTGACTGTTCTCACTCCACGAAAGCAATGCATTAACAGACTCAGGCAACCTTCTCCTGATGGTACCACTTTTGTGAACTACTCTTCTATCTTAAATTTCCCTTTCCAGAAAAGGTTGTGGAAAAACTAGTTTGGATGCCACCTAATCTAAATGGGGGGTCTGAATATAGGGTAAAGTACACGCCAGCTTTGACGGCAGGGATAGCTTGAGTGTTCCTCACCAACCTTCTGGGGGGAGGGGCGGTGTCGGGTTAGGATTAATCCAGTTTGGTTTTTTTGTTTTTATTTTCTTTTTTTGGGGTGTGGGGTGTGGTGGGGACCACGCTGCCTGGCTTGTGGGATCTTAGTTCCCCAACCAGGGGTCGAACCCGGCCCCGGAAGTGCCAGGGAATTCCCAAGACTGATCCAGTTAGGTTGATTGTAGACGACAGTTGAGTGCTAGCTTCCCCCCCCCGCCAAAGAACATGGGTTCCTATTTGAGGTCTGACAGAGGAGCCCCTGGTCTCAGCCTGGCTTCTGTCACGGCCCTTTGGCTTCCAAGGGCTGAAGACCAAATTCAGGGTTGGAGGAAGGACATATCCTTCGCGAAAGCCACGGGTGGCCCCACGTGGCTCCAATGCTTAGGATTACACGATGTTGGCCCCGTTGGTCGTTTCTCCCGTGCTGGCCTGCGGCTTAGTTGTGTGAACACTTTAATGTACGCTTACAGTGACAATAGGAACAGAAAGGGCAACCCAGTGTCCCTTTCCCTTCTGTCTCTTCACCCAGACCTTTAGCCACACCTGTGGGTGTGGATGGGGCCTGGCTGGTCCTCACTTTCCCTTCATTTCAGAGGCCCTCGGCATGGAACCTGGATCATTGACCAGCAAGAAGTCAAGTCTGGGGTGGGAAATACTGAAGCGGAGCCAGGGCCGTTCAGGGGCGCGTAACCTGAAGTCCCACAGGGCTCCAGGCTCAGAAGGGTCCTGTGCTTGGTTTAACACTCTGCTATGACCATTTACAATTCCTGATCATCGTACCTTCCAATCTGTGTTTTGTCAGTGAAGACCAATGGGACGGTGGTGGGTGAGTGTGCATGAGCGGAGGGGAGAGGCATCGTGTGTGTGTGTGTGTGTGTGTGTGTGTGTGTGTGTGTGTGTGTGTGTGTGTGTGTGTGTGTGTGTGTGTCTGCAGCTATTCCCGGCTGCCCCGTCCTCACATCGCGGTCCACACGCCCATGAGCACAGGACTCCAATGGACCCATGATGCCTGGGGGATCGGCGAGACTCAAAGTGGGCGCCAGGTAAGGTGCTAGACCTACACCCGAATCATCAGAGGAGCTGACGGCGCCAAGCAGCCATCCTTTCCATTCGAACCGGAAAGAAAGCAGTGACATTCTAAGAAACATAAACAAGCAAGGAACTCCATCATATTCTTTCCTGCTCTCATGACTTCCCTGTATTAGCCAACTACTTATACCCACAAGGATGACAGAAAAGGAAAGAAAGGGCAGTCCATGGTTCCTCCTCCCTCCAGCCCCTCTGTACTCTGTGAGCTGAGAGAATGTTGGAGAACGTTGGTAGGATGTGAGCATATTAAGTGAAAAAACAAGTAAACAAGAATTTACTTTTATGTACTGTTTCCACTGTTCTAGTAAGAACAAAACGTACATGTAGGAACAAGCTACGAAATAGAAAGTGTGTAATTTGGGTGATTTTGTATGTGTTACATGCTGTTATATTTAAAACTGGCATTGCACAATATAAAGATGGATGGTAAAAATTCATGCTATTGGGGCTTCCCTGGTGGCACAGTGGTTGAGAATCTGCCTGCTAATGCAGGGGACGTGGGTTCGAGCCCTGGTCTGGGAAGATCCCACATGCCGCGGAGCAACTGGGCCCGTGAGCCACAACTACTGAGCCTGCGCGTCTGGAGCCTGTGCTCCGCAACAAGAGAAGCCACAACAGTGAGAGGCCCGCGCACCGCGATGAAGAGTGGCCCCCGCTTGACGCAACTGGAGAAAGCCCTCGCACAGAAACGAAGACCCAACACAGCCAATAAAAATAAATAAGTAAATAAAAATTTTTAAAAAATTCATGCTATTAATTTAAAATGGTAGTTTTTCTTTCCTGAAAACAATAAATAATAGAAAACACCGTGACAAGTTGACAGAAAGGAGAAAGCTTTACATTTTAGTACCTTTAATGGTACTTTTTTCCTGTTTTTTGAAGTGGTCCCACATGTGCATTTTGCACCAGGCCCTGCAAATTACAGAGCCAGCCCTGAATTTGAATTATGGAGCTTAGACACCTGTATTTGAAAGCCTCCTGCTGAGACATTCTGAAGCAGCCAGAATCTAGAAGCTGGGTGCTATTTCAAAAGCTTCCCAGGGCTCTCTTCCCACCACCCACCCTGCCCCTCTCCCCTTTGGCCAGTAGAGTCCTGAACACAAAGGTTCTCTGAGCACAAAAAGTATCAGCCTTGCATAGCTGTGGCTCCCTCAAATGAGACTTAAAACTATTCTTCAGATGTCCTCAGTGTTAAGCATACAGTTGCCCAGCTACTCTGAAAAGACTGCTCAGTTTTAAACGCACTACATCTTGACTTCAGAGGCTACACATTTTTATTCCTTGGAGTCATAAGGTTCTTTCCTATCCAGTTTCTAAATGCCCCTCTGATTTCTAAGTTTACAATTACAGTCATTTTCCTAATCAACTCCAGGTTTTCTTGGAGCTCTGTCCTCAAGAAATCTCAGGGGCCCTTAAGCTGCTCCCCTGTTCTGTCTCCAGTGAAGGCCAACACACCTGGTCCTGGCAGGACCAGCTGGCACTCCGCAGCCACAAGGCCATGGGTCCCCCTCTCCCGCCTCCGTCTCCTTCTCGTGGAAACACCTCGTCTTCCCCCCCTTCCCTGTCCCCTCCCCCCACCCTGCATCCTCTTCATCAATTCCCATTCCTTCTACCTGAAGCAAAACACTTGGGACTCTCCAATTTGTGTGTCTGTATCTGTGGCCATGCCACACGGCTTGTGGGATCTTAGTTCCCCGACCAGGGATGGAACCTATGCCCCCTGCAGTGGAAGTGCGGAGTCCTAACCATTGGACTGCCAGGGAATTCCCTCCAAAATTTTAACACAGACTCTTCTCTTCCCTGGACTGAAGCGTCATCCCTAAAGTTTAGTCATCCTTTTGATAGCTTTGCCCAGAGAAAGTAGTCATTTCATCATTTGCAGACCCCTATATTAAACTTTTTACTTACATTCTGTCACACAGTAAACATTTTACTTAAGTTTATGATGATACGATTTTAGGGGACTTTCAAACAACCTACAGTTATCAGATCTATACGTATTAGTATTTATGTCCTTAGAAAGTTAGAGCTTTCAGAGGCTGAAGAGGTAGATTTAACCCAACCTTTTAGCTTTACTGGTGAGAAAACCAACCTGGAGAAGTTACGGTCACCTTGGCCTAGTATCACTCTTAGTTCTTCTGAAGTAAAGCTCAACGTTCTTCCTTCTTCATCAGGCGGCAGCTTCAGTTATAAAGTTTTTACTGAACCAGGTTTGTTCTGCCCTACTCGCAGCGAGCCAAACACTAAGACACCAAGCTCTGCAGCAGAGAGGGTTTATGCATAAGACAGCCTAACGCAGAAACAGGAGAAGGAAGTCTCAAAATCACCTCCCAGAAGGCTGAGGGCCTGGGGTATTTATGGGATGAGTTGACGTCCCAGGCGTGGGGATCGCGGAGAAAGGTGATGGGAAACAGGTGCTTCATCCTCGTTCTGCGCAGGCGCAACTCAGCCGCCGCCTGTGTACTTTCAAAGGCGAAGGCGCTTGGCGCGATCTGAGGGTGGGGTTTTCGGCCCTCTGACGTCAAAAGGTTACCGAGCACACACTAGAGCATGCCCAGATGGAGGGTCAGTGGTCCCATTGTCTTTTTTCTTGCAATTCTTATTGGAGTATAGTTGATCTACAGTGTTGTGTCAGTTTCAGGTGCACAGCAAAATGAATCAGCCACATATACCTACATCTACTCTTTTTCCTTCTTTCCCTATCCAGTCTTAACCAGCTCAGCTCCGACTAGACACAGCTGATCCAGGTTCTTGGAAAACATCTTATTGTTTAGGCTCCCGAGCGGCTTAGAAGACAAGCAAGGTTTTTGCAGCAACATTTAAAAGGACCTTGATCAGTGAAGGCAGGTTACAGGCGAAACGGATTTAACTAATGATTACCCACGGTATCGCAGTCACCCCTCAGTTTCCCTGGGGGGTTGGTTTCAGGGACCCGTGGATGCTCAAGTCCCTCATATAAACTGGCCGTAATACAGTGAATACAGTTGGCCCTCCGTATCCGGGTTCACATCTGCAGATTCAGAGGGCTGAGTGTGTATCAAAACCACAGAAGGCAGGAAGCTTCTGGGTTCACGAAAGCATTCACGTGCAGGGAGGGTGGAGTACCCAGTTCCATGGAGACAGAAGCTCCTGTGCTGGGGACCCTTCCGGACCTCACCCAATGTACCTCTTCATCTGGCTACTGTATCCTTTATAATCTCCTTCACAATAAACTGGTAAAGGGTTTTAAAAAGGGATAAAGAAAGAAAAAAGGAGGGCAAAGAGTGAAGGAAGAGGAGAGTTGAAGGAGAGAAATTTTCCTTGAGTAACGAGGGAAGGAAGCAAAGGCAAAACATCCAAGAATGGACACGTGAGATTCTCTTCAGCCAGTTCCTGTTTCTGGTTAAAAGACTGTGATGTGTGATAAATAGTCTCTGGAGTATAAAACAGACAGATGAAGAAACTGAGGCTTGGACAAGTAACTTGAAAAGGTTAAGAGACAAACCCAGTTTTCTTATCTAAATAATCCCCAAAGAGCCCTCCAAGAAGAAATGAAAAAAATTTTTCTGTCATAATAAATTTAGCATCTTTCAGAAGAACGGGGAAAAAAATATCACAAAAGGCACAATGAGATCTCTTCAGAGGATTCCTCTTAAGTGAGCCCAGAGGGAGCAGGAGAAAGCAAGTCAGAGGCTCAGGATGGTCAGCCCTTTAGTAATTAAGAACCAGTGTTATTTTGAACTTTGCAGGAATGATGCCAGTGGTAAAACTTCAAACAGCTAGTTTGAGAGAGATGATGATTACCTAGTCTTCAGCATAACGGCCACCACTCTCTCCAACGTACAACCCGTTTCTGAAGCCCTCATACCCCTGTTTTGTAGAACAGCCTCAGAGAGAAGGCAGTAGGCACAGCATTAGGGGTGGGGGACCTGAACTGCTGCCGTTGTGAAGACAGGCTGGAGGCAGGAAGAACTGGCGGGGCCAAACCTGGCAGGACAAGATCAAAGGCTGAAACTGGATTAGGAAACTGCCAGGCTGGCTGTGTCAGGCAGGACTCTGCACCTGGCCAGGTAATGGTGGGTGTGTGGAGGTAGATTCATTCTATCTAAGATGCAACAACATTTGTAGATCAATCTGCTTTGCTCTAAAACTTTTAAAGCGTTTTCCCCTCGTTACTTCATTTAATCATCTCAACAACGTTGAGATTTAGGTTTTATTTTCACCAAATTTAGAGAAGAAGCAGCCAGGCTTAGAGATGACAAAAAACTTGCTTGAGGCTACATAAATTCAAATCTCTTTCACCTGTGCCCCCAGTTCTAAAATACCTCCCGAAGCAATGTAAAAAATAAAGCTTTTTCTTTTTCTTTTTCTTTGACTGGGCTGCATGGCTTGTGGGATCTCAGGCTTGCAGTATCTCAGTTCCCTGATCCGGGACTGAATCTGGTCCACGGCACTGAAAGCCCAGAATCCTAACCACTAGGCCACCAGGGAACTCCCTAAAGCATTTTTGAAAATCCAAATACAGATGTATAAAATCCTGGAGGCCAAAATTGCATGGGCCTTGAAAGGGAAATAAAGCCTAAGGACTAGTATTGACTTGTAATTGACTGTAGAATTTAATTAAAAATGTTAAAAAGTCTGGATGTTATCTAACCTATCACCCTTGAATATAAATGTGTCTTGGTAAGGAACAGTGCTGTATGTTTGTAACTCAGAATTTCCAATCCATTGACGGAGTCCATATTACCCTCACCCACACCTGTTGAGTGCCATTGTGATGGACAGAATATATAGCACTTAATAGCTGCTGTACTGATAAGAGTTCCTCTACACTGAACTGTTTCTCCTGGTTACTCAGCATCAGGCCAGCAGACATTAATTTAGGTACCCGCATAAATGTCCTTGTAAGTGAGCCTAAGAGCCCTAATCCTCCATTGGCAGAGATTTGAGTTACAAAGAGGGACACCCCTGGACGCCCCCGCCCCCAACCTGTCCATTTAACATTGTGACACCAAGTATTATCATGGAAAATGCCCTTTAACTGAAGAAAACATGCTGTTGTGTGAACCCAGTAGGCAGATGGAGAAACAGGAAGGCTGAGATTAGGGTCTGCTTTACAGTTCTTTTGATGTTTCCCAAGCCAACTGGGGAAGCCGGTGAGGCTCTGAGAGTGATCAAAGGCGCCTCTGCAGGTTCAGATTAACAGGGAGTTGGCGAATCAGGGCAGCACCTGCCTGCGAATAGCAATACACCTCACCAAATAAAGTTAATCTTTTAGTCAAGCTTGGAGGTGACAATCCTTTTAGAAAACTTACTCAGGCTAAGTTTATTCTTGCTGTGTCTTAGGTCTCTGAAGGGAAAATAATGGTCTGCTTTTGTTTCTTCCCATAGAGGTATTTATTTATTTTAAAGCTGATCTTTGCCCCGGGTGTATACCATTTAACACCTCTGGCTCTGGTTTCACAAAAGGTGGATGTTTGGGGGTTTGGAGGAGAGGGGTGGAAAGGCACTGCCATAAATCTTTATTTGCCTTTAAAACTTCAAGTGTTAGGAATTCCCTGGCGGTCCAGTGGTTAGAACTCTGAGCTCTCACTGCTGAGGGCCCAGGTTCAATCCCTGGTCTGAGAACTAAAATCCCACAAGCTGTGCAGTGTGGCCAAAAAGAGAAAAAAAGAAAAAGAAAAAACTTAGCGTGTTATTCGATGAAGCTGTACCTCTGTCCCAGAGCAGTTCCTTCATCTCTATTTGGGGAAATATTGCTTAAAAGACATATTTTTTTTGTACAGAGGAAATTGAAAGGAGCAGCACAGAGTAACTATAGCCACTAGAACAAGTCTAAAAATTCTGAATCAAAATAAAAAACAGAAACATACTAAAAAAGGTAGTAGGCCAAGGTCACAGGCTCAGAAAGCCAATACTTAGGGAAATGAAATGCACTGAATAGTAGATTAAGTGTTAAGACTTAGCACAGAGAAACTACAAAACAGATTTCTTGGCCTTGGAGAGTTCATTATTCCAGGCCCTGGCTCATCATAAGGTTTAGGAAACCAAGAGGATGTGTCATGTTCTGCAAGTCTCCGTGGCCAAAAGGAAATGGAGTGGTGGAGGGAAGGGGGAGTTTGATAGCAGAAAAATAAGTGGAGGTACTTGAAAGAGAAAACTTGCATATGACCATCTGCCAAAGCGACCATCAAATCTTTACTGAACAGTCTGATAAAAGTGGGACGGTTCCAAGTTGTTTCATTTCAGGCACAGTATGTGGAAAGTGAACTTGCAGAATCTCGCAGGGAACGTGGCTCTCTTACGGCTGGTACCCACACACAAGCTGAGCTCAGATGAGTCTCAGTTTCCTCAGCTACACAATGGGAATAACATCTCTCATCCGGGTTGTGAGGAGTAAATGAGATATGCACCCAAAGTGTTCAAGAACTGTTGTAATAATAATATAACAAATAATAAAGTCTTCAATAAATACTATAGCTTTTCTTTTCCAAATCACTCTAACATTTTTCATTTCAGTACTGGACTTACAGATGCTACCAGAAAACCACGTTACAATTGGAAGGACCGTTGATGAGAGAATTTAAAGTACGTGATGTTCCAGATTGTGGAGATTGACTGTACGAATAGGCTGGAGGAAAAGAAAAGTTAGCTAACGTAAATATACACATAGGCATTTCACAAACTCATTTGAATAAATCAAATTCCAAAACAAAAATCACTGGAAATAACTTTTTACTTTTTTTATTATTATTTTTTTGCCACACAGCACGGCTTGTGGGATCTTAGTTCCCCCACCAGGGACTGAACCCAGGCCCTCGGCAGTGAGAGCACGGAGTCCTAACCACTGGACTGCCAGGGAATTCCCTAGAAAGAACTTTAAAGCAACAAAACATTAGTGATCAGATTAGGTAACAAGCCAAAAGGTAACAAAATTTTATTTAAAGGGTTAAAAGTTAAAAAGACTATCTTTTACTGTATTTCAATCTATTTACAGTCTCTAAAAGCCCTATCCTCATATTAAAATTTATACGAAAAGAATACATGCCTTGGCTTCCCTGGTGGCGCAGTGGTTGAGAATCTGCCTGCTAATGCGGGGGACACGGGTTCGAGCCCTGGTCTGGGAAAATCCCACATGCCGAGGAGCAACTAGGCCCGTGAGCCACAATTACTGAGCCTGCGCGTCTGGAGCCTGGGCTCCGCAACAAGAGAGGCCGCGATAGTGAGAGGTCCGCACACCACGATGAAGAGTGGCCCCCGCTTGCCTCAACTAGAGAAAGCCCTTGCACAGAAACGAAGACCCAACACAGCCAAAAATAAATAAATAAAATTAAAAAAAAAAAGTTACTTAAAAAAAAAAAAGAATACACGGTTTTAGTGTATTAAATATATATATATTAGCAATAATTTGAGGCAAGATAGAAAAGCTGAATTTGTCCTAAGATCATAAATTTGAGTGATCCAATCAAATGTGACCATGTTCAAGTTTCAGTAATTTATTTATAAAGACAAGTTTGGAATATTAAAAAAACCAAGAAAACCAAGTTGGCAAGGCTTCTTAGGATAAAAATTTACCTTCTAGAAAAACCCCTCTGTTGTTTCATTTTCCATATTTCTATGCTGTTACTTAAATGTCTGTTCTCTGCAAGTCTGAGTACATTCCTATCATGGGATTTGATTCCATTTGTAAGTCACTGACTCAGTGCTTCAGAGTTTGTACATTCTCCAGTGTCTATAAAACATTTCATTCAAGAACTGTTTCCTTGACATTTGGAGAAATCCTTGTAGTTATGGTCTCCATCGCTTTATCATGCTGCCCTTATTTGTCAGCTGTCCTCTTGTGACCGTCAACCTTAAGTTACTCCTTTTCTTCAGCCACAAGGTATCTGTTGAATATTTTCTGCTTTCAGTCTCTGAATCATAAAACCCATCTCAGATGGCAGTCTGTTTTTAGTGAGAGGTCAAGACTTGACACATTCTCCTCTCACTGAGACTTGTTTAAACCTTGATCTCTGAATACTGCTTTTTACTCTCTGGCCGGGTTCCAGATATAAACTTTATTTTTTGGTTAGATCCAAACCCACGTTTACCTTCCTGCAGTGTTAGGTCTATTTGTTAGTGTCTTGGTTTTACATATTGTATGGGCTATAGGTATACCACAGTATGAGCTCAGTGCCAAATTAAACTCTCATTGGTTAAGCTGACCTGGGTGATAATTCTACAGCAAATTGCATTTCTTTTACAAAAACTGTCAAATGCCCCAAAAGACTACAAAAGCAAATTTTTATAGGTCTGCAAAGAGAATAAATTGTCAACTCCCAGTGTTCTACTTACAAAGAGACACAGTGGCTAAAGAATAGTTTAGGGCAGTGGTTCCCAAATTTGTTTATGTATTAGAATCACCAGGGGATCTTTAAAAAATTCCTAAATCCAAGCCACAGTTGTTTTTAAAGCTTTCCAGGTGATTCCAATGTGTAGATAAGTTTGAGAACTCCTGATTCAGAGTTTAAAAGTAACTAGAGGGGTCAGTCATCCACTTTCAAAAGAAGGGAACTTCGAGGGGGTAAGACGTGCAAGTTTGTACCTTGATACCTGAGGGCACACCTCATTCTTCAGAAGACTAAGGGTGGCAGAGAGCTGCAGCCTTAATGGCTTGAGATATCAAGGACAGAGTTGGGGTTGGTAGTGCAGATGAAGTTCGGAGAGGAATCCTGGAAAGGAAGGAGCAGCAGAAGGAGCAAACCTCAAACTCTGAACCCCAGTGAGTCCACTGAAAGGCAGCAGCTGGAAGCTGAAAGAACTCATCAGAGATCTGAGCTACTACCTACTACAGGCGAGAAGGAGACTGAGGTTTCAGTCCAGCCAAATGACTGGCTGCCAGAACACAAATTAACACTCTTCAGAGGAATGTAGCAGAATCCAGAGTCCTTATTAATGTATCATCCATAACGTCCACTGTATAGTAAAACATCATCAGACAAGAAAAAAGTATCAATACGTGACTCCTACTGAAGCAAAATGCAGTCAAAAACTTTAAGGAAGCTATTATAAATAACTTATAGGAAAACATACTCTTATTTAATAGACTGACGGGGAATCTCAGCAGAGAAATAGCAATGATAAAAAAAGGACTAATTGGGAATTCTACATGTGACAAATACAATAACTGATGTCAAAATTCACTGGATGGTCTCAACAGCACTTTAGAGACAGTGGAAGAGTTGGTGAATTAAAAATTAATACAAACGATCCAATCTGAAGATTAGAGAGAAGCAAAATTAAAGAAAAGGGACTTCCCTGGTGGCACAGTGGTTAAGAATCCGCCTGCCAGTGCAGGGGACACGGGTTCGAGCCCTGGTCCAGGAAGATCCCACATGCTGCGGAGCCACTAAGCCTGTGCACCACAACTACTGAACCTGCACTCTAGAGCCCGTGAGCCACAACTACTGAGCCCACATGCCACAACTACTGAAGCCCATGTGCCTAGAGTCCGTGCTGCGCAACAAGAGAAGCCACTTCAATGAGTAGCCCCTGCTCACCCCAACTAGAGAAAGCCCGTGTGCAGCAACAAAGACCCAACGCAGCCAAAAGTAAATAAATAAAATAAATAATTTATTTTTAGAAAAGATGAAAGAAAAACATGATAATCTCAGATAGTGTACTGGAGTTCTAGAGATCTACTGGAGTTCTAGAAGGAGAGGAGAAAAGAGAAAAAAGTTTTGAAGAAATAATGGCCAATATTTCCCAAATTTGGTAAAAAACAAAACAAAACAAAACATAAACTTACAGAACCAAGCTCAACAAACCCCAAGCAGGATAACGACAATTATACCTAGGCACATCATAGCCAAACTGCTGAAATACAAAGATGAAAGAGCCAGAGAAAGACATTACATACAAGAGAACAACGATACAAGTGACAACTGATGTCTCTTCAGAAACAGTGGAAGCCAGACAATAAATGCCTTTGAAGTGATGGAAAAAAACAACCCAGAATTCTATCTTTAGCGAAACTATCCTTCAAAGATGAAAGTAAAATAAAAGTCATTTTCAGTGAACAAAAATAGATTATTAGTCACCAGCAGGCCTCCACGATTCTCAAGAAAATTCAAGCTGAAGAGAAATGACATGTCATTCAGACTCACAAAGAATGAAGAACATCAGAAATAGTAGATATTTAGCAAATATAAAAGGCTATAGGGACTTCCCTGGTGGCACAGGGGTTAAGAATCTGCCTGCCAATGCAGGGGACACGGGTTCGAGCCCTGGTCCAGGAAGATCCCACATGCTGTGGAGCAACTAAGCCTGTGTGCCACAACTACTGAAGCCCATGCGCCTAGAGCCCATGCCCTGCAATAAGAGAGGCCACCACAATGAGAAGCCCGCGCACAGCAATGAAGAGTAGCCCACTCACCGCAACTAGAGAAAGCTCACGCACAGCAATGAAGACTCAATGCAGCCATAAATAAATAAATTTATATTAAAAAAAAAAGACTATATACAGGCATACCTTGTTTTATTGCACTCTGCTTTATTGTGCTTCGCAGATGTTGTTTTTTACAAATTGAAGGTTTGTGGCAACTCTGTGTCAAGTCTATTGGTGCCACAGCATTTGTTCACTTCATGTCTGTGCCACATTTTGGTAATTCTCGCCCTATTTCAAACTGTTTCATTTTTATTCTATTTGTTACAGTGATCTGTAATCAGTGAGTTTTCTTTTTTTTCTTTTTTCTTTTTTCTTTTTTTGCCACGCTGTGTGGCTTGTGGGATCTTAGTTCCCCAACCAGGGATCGAAACCACACCCTCGGCAGTGAAAGCCCAGAGTCCTAACCACTGGACCGCCAGGGCGTTCCCTCAGTGATCTTTGATGTTATTAAGTATTGCAAAAAGATTATGACTTGCTGAAGGCTGAGATGATGGTTAGTACTTTTTATCAAATAAAGGATTTTAAAATTAAGGTATGTACATTTTTTTATTGCACATTTAATAGACTACAGTATAATGTAAACATAACTTCTATATGGACTGGGAACCAAAAAACTTGTGTGACTCACTTTGTGATATTCACTTCATTGTGGTGGTTTGGAACCAAACCCACAATATCTCCAATGTATGCCTTTATACATTCTCTTTTCTCTTAATTTTTAAAAAAGACACATGCCTGTTTCAAACAAAAATTATAACATTATACTGTTGGATTTATCAGGTATAGTTATTATATATGAAAAACAACAAGAAAAGAAGAGAGTAAATGGAACCATACTGTTCCAAGTTTCTATATTTTGTATGAGGTTGTATAATATTAATTCTAAGTTGACTGTGATAAATTAAAGATGTATACTGTAATCCCCTAGAACAACCATTAAAAACAATATAGATTGAAAGCCAATAGAAAAATTACAACAAAATATTAAAAATATTCAACTAACCCAAAAAAAGGCAAGAAAAGAGGAACAGAGGGAGGAAAAAATCCAAATGGTAAACTGAATCCAAACATATCAGTAGTTATATTAAATATAAACCAACTAAACACACCAAGTAAAAGGCAGAGATTGTTAGGCCAGTTAAAAAAGCACGACCCAACTACATGTTATCTTAAAGAGATGAACTTTAAACACAAATTAAGTTAGGGCTTCCCTGGTGGCACAGTGGTTAAGAATCCACCTGCCAGTGCAGGGGACACAGGTTCAAGCCTTGGTCCAGGAAGATCCCACATACCATGGAGCAACTAAGCCCGTGTACCACAACTACTGAGCCTGCACTCTAGAGCCTGCAAGCCACAACTACCGAGCCCACGAGCCACAACTACTGAAGCCCGCGTGCCTAGAGCCCATGCTGTGCAACGAGAAGCCACCGCAATAAGAAGCCCCAACGAAGAGTAGCCCCCACTTGCCACAACTAGAGAAAGCCCGTGCGCAGCAATGAAGACGCAATGCAGCCAAAAATAAATAAATTTTAAAAAACCACAAGTTAAAAGTAAACAAATGAAAAAAGATATTTCATGCAAATACTAAGCATAACAATTATTTCTATTTGGCTCCAATTTGAATAAACACTTTTTTACATGTACCTTTCCGATTACATTTGTTACACACCAGTTATTTATCAACCTGGATCCATTTGGGGTGATTCTTTTTTTTTAATGTTTGGGTTTCATTTGACCCTTGACATTTATTTTTCTTTTAAATCACTCACATGACTGCTTTCTCCCCTCCCCCCCCCCCCAAGTATGATTAATGAAATGAAATGTCTTATCAAGGGAAGCCTTTCAGGATTTGCTGGTCTCCCTTATCTGTACTCAAAGGATTTTGGCATTTGATCTAGCTATTAAAGCAGGTAATGATTCTTAATCCCCTTTGATTTTTCATTTTTGTTTACTTTGCTCCTTTTATATACATTATTTCATTTTTGGTTTTGTCTATTTCTGCAACTCTGAGGTGGGGCTAGCCCACTGGAGGCTGATGAGCCCTTCAAAGCTGCCCCCCTCACAGGCTAGAGGCACCACCTTCTCCTCCCTTGTTTTTTCTTCCAACTCCCGGTTGTCCTCATCAATTTTTCTCTTCCACTTAGAGAAGTCTTTGAGTTTAGCTCTTTCTACAGTAGGCACTTTCTCAACAGAATTTCAAAATTAGACAAACTTAAGTTTGGAAGAATTTTCCTACATTCTTAAACAATACTGAAGCTCTAACGCCCCCTCAAACTTAGACAATTCATAGCTGGGGCAGGGCTGGAAAGAACATGACTATGATAACAAAGAAACCTCATACTAAGCATGACTACAAAGAATGGTTTTGTGGCATGTGACAAATCTGCTCAACCATGTAAGTGAAAGGAACACCACCAATTCCCTTCTAGCCATCCTGGCTTCATAAAGAATTGCCTGTCCCAACAAACTCCACTTGTGTATGGCACCACTTTTCACAAACCGTGACCTTAGGAAAGAAACCTAATAAACTAACAGTCCCATGGGAGACAGAACTCCACTGCTTTAACCACTTTAGACAATGTTTTAAAAGATGCTTTTAAATGTAAAGGCCTTACCTAACTGGACCACTGAACAAAAATTATTTTAGACGGTAACATGCAAGAGGCAATACTAAGAACTGCTTGGGTTGTTGTTTACTTCTGAAAACTTGAGCCATGATCAGGTGCTTTGAGATCTTCCTTTTCAACGTGGGTCATGTCTTAAAATACGCAGACCAGGTCACCAAGGGATTTAGTGGTTAGCTAAACACCGATGGAAATGATTCATTCCAATTTACAGCTTTAAGTAAAGATTTAAGGGCCTGCTATGCCTCCTATCAAGAGTAAATTATCACACATCCTGTTTATACAGACTGGCTTGTCCACAGTTCTTCAAAGAGCTGGTGACACCCCCCTAACTCACACTCCACCCTACCCCCAACTTCCTGCTCATTGGGGTGCTATATTCCTTCTCATTTTTAAGAAGCGCCTCCCTCAACAAAATACTCTGCATTACAGTACTTTTTAAAGAAAATACTTTATTACGTCATGAAAAAAATGCATCAATCAACTAGATTCATACTTGTTTGAAAAAAATTGAAAATTTATTAATTAGACAGTATGGGCATCCTGTTCCACATGGGAATGAGAAGATGCTATAGGTTCTCTAAGTATTGCACAGTCTGAAAAAGACACCAACAAAAAAAGGGGGAGAAAAAAAAAAATCACATGATCTTGGGAACCACCTCACATTATGAATAACCTACCAAGAAACATTTAAAAAAGAAAACCCTTTGTTTCTACAGTAGCTTTGAGTTTATAGTTCTTGGAATGACTGTATTCCATTGACAACATCTCAGTAACAGGAAGCTTCATTTTAGCAATCCCATGTGCAAATATTAATAAAAAAATATATAAAATAATGCAATTCATCTCTTGCCATCATCCCAGCAATCATGACATTTCTGAGAACTGTTTTGCTTGAAAAAAGGGGTTAAGCCATAAGTTTTGCCTGAAGCTCCATTTCTGCAGCCCGTTTGAGTGCAACATCTACCAGAAGCTGAAATCCACTAAAATCTTGGTTGAGGTCCGGTGGAGTAGGGGGAGGAGTGTTGAAAAGACCACTCTGTGTGTGTGCACTTGGTCCAGATTTACACGTGTCCTCTGGGTACATGAGGGAGGTGTCTGTAAAGCTGCTGGCTGCCATCTGCTGTATATCTGTGTTTTGTCCCACACCAACTGACTGGCAGAGAGAGAAAGGCACATCTTTCAGTGCAGTCACAGTGGTATGACAGATCACGGATGGACGAGCCAAAATGGATCCTGGGGATGATGCCTTAGGAGACAGTGGCCTCCCTAGCGCTGGGTTGGGTCCAGCTGTACAGGAGTGAAAAGGGCTCTCCTCTAGAGCCGGCATGAAGTTTTTGATGCCTGTCGCTGACTCCACAGAGCTGGCTTCAGATATCTTGGCCCCTCGGCGGGAAATTGTGAACTGATTTGGATCTTTGCCATCCTTTCTCAGCATGTCGGGGAGGAGCCTGCGCCGGGCGTTGATAAACCAGTTACAGACCTGAAATCACACGGGGATGTTTTAAACGCTTTAATGCTCCGCCAACGCGCCCGAGAGCCTTCTTGGGGGCGCCTTACCGCTCTCTCTCTTTGCATTTAAAGGAGGCATGAAAAGGCTTATCGGGACCTACAAAGTTATTTAGAGGTATTTGAGCCCGGCCAAGAAAAGAGAGGTGTTTCCTGTCATAAACTTCCTCTTTTCCTGATACAAATCCCCTTTTTGGTCTCTCATCATCCTTAAACCTTTTCAGGAGGAAGGAAAAGAAAGGTATACATTCTCAAACGTTTGAAAATGATTTTAGAGAGGGAATTTTACCTTTTAACTCTCCCCATATTAACCTGTTATCTACCGCCCCAGCATTTAAGTTAATCAACTACAGGAAAACCTTTCCTGTATGAAAAGAGCCACTCCTCCCAGTTACTGATTTTTCCCAGTTCAAATGACTATGTCAACAGACAGAACATGAATTACCTCACTGAAGTCTGAACTTGTTTAAATATCAAACCAGTTTCCTGGGCAATAGAATAAGATTTAACCTCCTTCTTATGTTTGTTGCATAAAGGAAGGCTCTTTTAGGCATTAAAGGAAATGCTTTTTGACAGATAACTGTCAAGTGTTTCTGTTTCTCTATATAGCCAGGTATTAGCTGTTAGCACTATAAAGTTTACAAGAAAAAGATATGCCCCCTTTTTTTTTTTTGAGTGGGGAGGTACTTAAAGGCTTGCTATACAGGAATGCTGTAAAGTGACTTTGGGGAAAAAACCCACCACACCCCCAGGGAATACAGCTGGCGTTCCTTTCCCTTACCTGTAGTGTTGAGAGGTGTGTTTGTTGGGACAGTAACGCTTTTTCTTGCTCTGAGGGGTAGGCATTGTATCGGTGTTCATACAGCCAATCGCGGAGAATCTGAACGGACTCCTTGGGCAGGTTGCCCCTCCGCCTTCTCTTGCCTGAGCCAGCAGAAGAGGAGAGGTCCAGGGGGCTGTCCATGCTGTCATCTTCCTCGGTCTCACTGCCAGACGCGGCAACAACACCTAGGAGAGGACAGAGGCCAGCCGTCAGACACTTTTATCAGCAAAGCTCACCTCTTTTGACCACTCAGCACAACTGTGTTTTCTCAACTCCTGAGAGCCAAACAAGCGAAGAACCGGTGTTTTCCGTCCTGAAGCACCAGAGCTCATGCGAAATCTCAACAGTAATTCGACTAGCAGCATATTCTAGATTCCCAGCCCACTGGCAGATTCCCTTTCGTACCCACTTTCCTATAGGATTCAACATCTCACATTCCTTTTGAATGATGCTCAGAAATGTCTAATCCAGCAAGTGAGACAAAGCTGCACCTAAAGCGAATAGCTTGCCACGTGTGAAACAGGAAAGGTGTCATAAGCAGACGGGATGTGTCTGACAACCTTCTCCGTGAGGTCATTGCTAACTAGGAAAAACAATCCAACGGGTAAACTAATGTACCTTTGAAACACTGTTCTTCCTCCCTCTTCCACTGAAGGTTTTGAAATAAAAGGGAAGATTTTTTCCACTTATCGATATAAGCAAAGAAAATTACACTTGTAACCCAGTTAGTATTCTAAGGATAAAATGCATGGCAGAATTTTCTGCCAATTCCTTTTCTTTTCCTTTTCATTGCTACCTCCATTTATTCAAAACTAGACACCTACTTTTAATGGACAGTACTAGTCACTTTTTACTAAATACAAACAACCACCGAAGTTTTCAGTTTCACTGCATAAAAATATTTTTCAATTTTTAGTACTTAATGTAAGAGGTCAAAAGATGCCTAGTAGTGAATAAATTTTAAAACTTCCGTAAATTTCAACTGCCAGTTTAATCCGAACCCAGGATACTACATATCAATAAGCAGAGATCAGCTTTAAATCGTTACATGACAAAGAAAACTGAATATGCAACCCCCAGAGGAAACTCTTTTGTTTACAAGCGCTTTAATCCTACCAGAAATTTTAAAAAAGTCACACCCATAGGGAATATTTAAATCACACATAGACTGGGTTCTACAAAACTTCAGACTTGGCCCTTTTAGACATTTAAAGATAATTTTGAACTTTAACCCTTCCCCGTTTCAAAACTACAAAAGGCTACTCTGAATAAAGACATATATCTCGTTTTGAATACAATTTAGAATTTTTTAAACATAAATAAATTACATACTATAGTATGCTTGAAAAACCAGTACTTCTATATAAAGGAAATTAAAGTAGCATGACGTTTAAGGTAGGCATCTTAACTTTGTTGACACAAGCTCAAGTGGTTTACCTTGATAGGAAATAAAAACAGAATATTCCTCAGAGTGATAAACCATTCAACGTATCTTAAAGGAACTTTTTCCCAAACCCCATCCTTTCAAAGCATTTAACACAATGAGACTCAAAAAGCTACTCATTCAAAGATTTGTTGATGAGCTAGCTCGTCAGTTAATTGAGTCTAACTCTTCTTGGTGACACATTTTCAGTTTTGGACTGCAGGGGCAGAAGATGCTGGAGGGAGTGTCCCACAGAAAAGGCAGAACCTTCCAAAGACAAAGTAAAGCAAGTTCTAACAAAAGAGTAGGATGATCTTGCAAATTCACTTTGGCTCAAGGCTTAATTAAAAAACAGCCATCAATAAAAGGCCCAGCAATCCTAAATTTTAACCACAGCTGTGTATCTGATGTTTCTCTACCCAGATTTCATTAAACTGCTTTAAAAAAAAGGAGGCACATTTAAAACTGAAAGTGCTTTCACTGTTGAGAAGATGAGAAACTTTTAAAACCTGTGTTGAAACTTGGGTGAAGAACTATTAACAAAAAAACCTTAAGAAATTATAAATGTTCCTGTTTCACATTTGCTCTGATAAAGAAATCTTAACTTTTAAAAACGTGTCAAGTAACTGAAAGACTAAAGCAAATGTGAATAAAGCAATTTGTTTAAACTCTTCAAAAAGTCTGAAAAGCCAGAACTTTTTCTCTAGGCTATTAACCCCACCTCCCCTTTTTAACGTTTTAGAAACAGTGTGAAAGTCTGCTCACTGAACAGTGAATTCCCAACTGTAAATTGATAATCACAAATAGTTTGAAACAAACAAAAAACCCCTAAAGCCTGTCCTTTGATCTGCTTACTTAGTTTGACAAGAAGCCTGATCTTTCAAAACAGGTTAGTGACACAAAAGCAGGTTTCAGTTAAGCAACACCAAACTGCAGCGACTTTACTCTGTTCTCAGTTCATTTAAATAAAAGAGCGGCCAGGCCTCCGGACCTCTTAACAAATATTTCCAATATGTGCACAAAAGCTGACGGAACAGGAAGTTAAGACTTCAGTTCCTTGGCTGTGCCAGCTGATATTTCACTACAGCAAACCACGTTTGCTGCTGTCAGGACTGTTTTCATTAAAACTCTCCCTCCGGATTGTGGCTCAACTTGGAAAAACAAGAAGACTTTTCCAAGTTACTCATTTCCTATTGTAACAGAGCTTTGGAACACTTTCCCGGTTACGACTTGTTTCCAAACGTCTTACTCTGCTCACACTTTAAAAAATGTGGTGGTCGGGGGCGGGGGGGCGGGGCGGTGCGGGGGGATCACAAGCCTCTTTTACTCCATCCACATACAAGGAAATTTGTTTAGAAAGCCACAAGATGGCCTATGAATCCCACAGCCCTAAAAAGCATTTTTTTCCCCCGAATAGTAACAGGGGGAGGGGCAGAGCCCGGGGGAGGGCCAGAGAGACAGTGGTTGTGAAGTTGAACTCTTAAAATAAAAAAATCTGGAAGAGGCTACAAAAGGATCTGGGAATAAGAATAACCGAAGGCAACGCTTAAGGGTATAAATAGGAAAAAGCAAACCTAACCTAACAGGTTTCCTGATTAGAACATCTCAGGAGAAGCGACGGGAAACGTACTTAACCCCCCAGGCACTAAATCCAAGGAGCGCTGGGATGAACCCAGCCGCAGAAGTCTGAAGCAAGAATCCCACATCGTCAGAAACCGGGAGCAAAGAGACTTAGGGGATTCTCCTCAACGATTCTTCTGCTTGTTTGAAAATCTTTCGGGGAGGTCTTTTGGGCATTCTCAGTTTTCTAAGACGAGACACTATTGTCACAAACCAGTCTTACCAAATCCCCGGCTCCGCGATTGAGTTTTTAAGTGCTTTTGTTTTCAACAAAACTTTTAAAGATTTTCACGGACTTTTATAAAACGGACAGCCCAACTCGGCGAGCCAGGCGGGCCAGATCTCTTCCGGAGCTCTAGCGGAGGCCACTGGGCGCGGGGCCCCCAGGTGGCTGGAGGCCGGGGCGGGGGCGGGCAGGACCTAGAGGGACTCGCCGAGGGAGGAGCCCGGCCCGGCCGGCCCGGGAGCTTTTGTTCCGCCAACTCCTCGGCCCCCGCTGAAGTCGCCCCTCCGACCGCACGAGTGAGAGCAAACCCAGGCCTTGGAGTTTCAGATTACAAGAAGAAACTGAAAACGGGGCCGTGAATCTCAACCTCCTCAGGGGCCTGCCCACCCGCAGAGGATTTGCCAGGAAAACCTAAAAAGGGAAAGAAACCCGGGCAACCTCGGCAGTCTCCGCTCCCCCGCAAGGGCTCCGAACCAGTCGCGAAGTTTCCCCTCCAACACGTCACCTTTCATTGTTTCCATGAGTCGGCGCGGTAGCAGTACCTCGCGCCCCGGGGCAGCGCGCCCCGATGATTCCCCAGGGACCGGCGGGTTCCTGCCCCGTCCCCTGGCTGGGGTGGGGGGAGGGCGCCGAGAGAGGGGAGCCGGGAAGGACGGTAGGGCACCGGTACAACAGCGGGGGGGGGGGGGTACCCCAGAGCCTTGCGGGTGGTCAGGGAGGATCATCACTGCCTTCCCCGCCAGAGCCCGAACAATGGGGGGAGCCCGCCCCGGCGCAAGCCCAGCTCTGGTCTCGGATCACAAGACGCACCCGTCAAAAACAACCCAACTTGTTCCAGTCAGTTCACCAGGAGGGAGAGGACGCCTCCCAGGGACGATCTGGACCTGTCAGCCTTCCACGAGTTGACCTGGTCTCCCTGGGCGCCCCCGGGCACTCCCCGCGCGCCTTTGCTCGCCGAGCCCAGTTAAACGTCCAAACCTCTGAGCCCCCGCTCTCGCCCTTCAGGGTCCGCGGGGAGTTAGTTCCACTACAACTACCAAGGCCCCGGGGTGGACGTTTACTTTGACTCCCGCCCGCAAAGCGGGAGGTGGGGAGCTCCGCGTGTTTCAAAGGCATCAGCCCAGGATCAAACGAACAGAAGTCCAAGGTGAAAATGTGGCCGAGGGAACCCTCTCGGCTTCGAGGCTGCCCCACTCTAACGGGAGTCTGTTCTAACCGTATTCGCTCGACGAGTCTGAAAGAATGTGGAGCTGGAGAAACTCTGGCCGCAGCTGGGCATGCGCAGTAGTCACCCCTCCCCCCACCCCGCCCGCGCTGGCTTCCCCGAGCGATTAACTTCTGTTTTGAACCACTCGACATAAATCACAACCGAAGAGCCAACTCCGGCCCACGACGGAACATTCGGGGGTACCTCCCTGCTAGGGACTGAAAAGTTAACTTCAAAAGGGAGTTAACATTCTTTGACCTTTCGTGGTGGTCTTTTTTTTTCCTTTTTCTTTCTGTGTATTTTGTTTTTAAACCAGACTGACGGCAAGTTTTAGTTACAAAGCTTCCAGAACGCTTCGTGGAAACAATGACAGACTCACTCTTTGCATGTCACACTTGAACTCATTCTGACTGCACGCCGCTTGCCATCAGTCCTAACTCTTCCTCTTGCCCCAGATACATCGTGGGAAAACTTGTAGAGGCTGGGAATTCTGAAAAGTCTAGCTTTCCAAAGGGACCGACACCCGGGGGCGACCTGGGGTCCAGAGTCGCCTTCCTCCGAAGGTGTAAACGCCCATCCCTGGAGAAGACTTGCCCGGCCCAGCCGGGAGTGAGCGGGGGCCCAGGAGCCCAACTTTGAGACAAAGGAGCCGCGGCTCCGCCGGCCGGGCCGCCCAGGGTCCCGACGGGGAAAAGCGGGGCAGGGGTGCCCCCGACCCGGACCCCACTCCCCCACCCGCGAGAAAGAGCAAGAAGCCACGCGGCGAGCGTGGGGTGTCGGCGGAGACAATGAAACTTGGAGGCGCACAAACAAGGCGGCGAGCGTGTTTCTTGACAACGTGCCAGCAGCGTGGAGAGGCCCGTCTCCCCACAACAGCCCCTCGTGTTGTGTCTAGAAGGAAAACAACAACTGCCATTTCAGACGCAGCCTCAACAAAGAAAACGGCCGCCACTCGGGCCTGCGAGCCCCGGGGCGGAAAAGTCCACCAAGTCACTCTCGCCCCGAGCCCAGCGCCGCCCCTCACGCACGTTTCCCTGGTACTCGCGTCCACGGCGCGCGCAGCCCGCGAGCCTTACCTTTCTTGCTTTTCATTCTGGAGCTCCCCTTCCAGCGCGAGGCGACGCTGGGGTCTCGAGGGGCTAGGAGCGAGGGCGGAGGGGCCGAGCGATTGTCCTCCTTCCCGGCCGACTCTCCCGTAACTTGTAGGACGCGCTCCAGCCGTTATCGCTAAACAAGGCGCTCGGATCCCAGGCTCCCGCTCCTTGGGTGGAATTCAAGTGACACTTGGGCTTCCTCCTGCCGGGATCTTCTGGCAGCCGGCCGGGGGCTCTCCCTCGCCCAACTCGCTCCCCTCCCCACTCCGCTCCTTTGTTCCCCGCTCCTGCTCGGCGCACCTCGGCGCTGTCAGAGTGAGCGAGGCGAGGAGGGAAGGTACAGGAGGTCCTGCCTCCGCCCCCAGCCGCCCGCCCCGTCCCCCGCCCGCCCCGCCGCTCCTCCGCCCCTCCCCCGCACCTTCCAGCCGCGGAGGACGGCACCGAGCGCCGCGGCCGCGCCGCCTCAGCCCGCGTCCCCGGGCCGCTGTCACCCGTCCCTCGTGGGGGCGGCCGAGCCCAGAAACGCGATCGCTGCTCCGCACTGCGCGCACGCCGCCTGCATCCCCGGCTCGGCGGCGGCGACACCAGCCGAGCGCCCCGAGTTTCTACTTTAGGCCTTTCTTCCCGGGGCTGGCGAGGGTGCGTTTGGTTAGGAAATTGCAACAGATGGAAAAGAGGCCTTCTCCTCCTCCCCCTCCTCCCCCCCAGGGAAGAAAAGGCTCCCCTTTCGTTTTTGACAGCTGCCCCAACTCCACCGTCCCGGCTCTGGCCGCAGGAGAAGACAGCGGCTGCTGGTTCAAGGGGCGGGGCTCCGTAGGAAAAGTATTCGGGACAAGAACCAACTTCTTCCAGAATGCGCGGCTGCCATTGACACGCGGGCGCGGCGCGGCGCACCCTTCTCCTCCGGGGGCTCTTCCTCCACAGCAACAGTGGGGGGCGGGGAGGGGGGAGGATGAGACACAGACACCCCGGGCGAAAGTCTGTTTCCCCCGGCTAAAGCTGCGAGTTCCGGACTGGATTGCAAGGCAGTTTCGAAATCTAACATGTTGCGGACAGACACTTGTCATACTCACATGCTCTTTAAAAGTCTCTGCCTGGGGACGGCCCGGACGCGCGCCCGCCCCGCCGAGACTCGGCCTGACATCCGCACCCCCGGACCCGGGCAGCTGTGCCGCCTTTATGGGAAGGGGGCTACCACCCCGGGGGCGCTCATCTGTTTCGGTGAACAGAGTCTACTTTTAGGACTTATATCCTGCTAGGGGACCCTTCTCCCCACCCCCCCACCCCCGGTACTTCAAACAGAAACTAACCATTAAGTAAATACATGTTCCTGTTGCTTTATTTTGGTTGAGAGGAGGACTCCAGTAGGAGTTCCTAGATGAAATTACCCTTTAAAAAGACCAGATGCTTTAGGCTCATTTCAAGAAACGCGTGCCCCCTCCCCGCCTTCTCCTCTGCGTGTAGTTTTCGCGTGTTTGTCCCCTTCGTTGTTTTGAAGTAAACGAACTGTCACATGCCACACTAAGACTTTCCCCATCACTTAAAGAAAAAAAAAAACCCAAACGTAAATAATTTAGCCTAATAGAGACGTCAGCTCCCGAGTCTGCCTCCAGTTTCTGCTCTGTGCTGTTTTTGTTTTGTAATCTGTGAAGAACCCGGCAGAAGCTCCGTGGAAACAAGGTTCAACCCAAGGAGGAATAAGGCAGCCAAACGATGACTAACTAGATTTTGGAGCCTCTGTTTTAGGATTACACTGAAAATTAAAGCCAGCCTCCCACCCACTCACCCTCCCCCAAAAAAAGACACCCCCGCCCCGAGAGTGAATAAGGCCAGAGTTTACAAAGCTTGGGTGGTTTTTTCCAATTACAGGACTTAAAATGAATAAACAAGGAAAACAGCGTCACTCTAAGAAGGGAGCGACCTTACGATTTTTTTTTTTTTTCCTGTGGTGTGCCGACGGCTCGGCACCTAAGAGAACACACATCTAAAACGGCCAAGGGGGTAACATGGTCCTGGGGGAAACCACCAGCCTGGAAGGGCTCCCCTGCAACTTGCCGGTGCGCAGTTCCTTCCCGGCCTGGCTGCAGATGAATCAGCGGCTGCGCCCGCGCGCAGGACAGATGTGGGGCGGGGAGGGGCCCGTTAGAGGGCCGCTCCGCTCCCGCGTTTGAAGGGTTGTTTGTTGCTGGGATTGGTGGCTCACATCCGTTGGGGACCGGGAGAAGGGGGAGGAGGGACGCAGGAGGAGGAGCCGGAGCGCCGGCGCTGCGCCTCAGCGGTCGGAGTGGCAGGAGCCTTGTCTGGAGCCGGACGGTTACTGGGGAGACGCTTTGTTTGCTAACTTCGAAAGCCGCTTCGGCTGCCTCGGCCGCTTTCGAAGCCGGTCCACGAAACCCGCCTTCGGGTCGGCTTAACCCTCCCCCTGGCCGTTTGCACCAGCGCGAGACAAAACTGTTTCCTTCTTCCGCGTGGTTCTCCGCGGCCACGCGGTGGCTCTCATTATGTACACAAAGGTATCTTTTCCTTCGTCTAATGAACTTGGCTGATTATTGCGATTCTCAAGCAACCGAGATGGAAACCGAGGGTTGCAGGGAGTTTATAGCTAGAAAACAAACTTTACCGGAGAAGGGGAAGGGGCGCCGAGAATTAAAAGCCTCTTTTCAAATGGCCAGGAGGAGAGAGTCGAACATTCAACTCTCTCGCTGGAGGTCCGGCTTGATCCGGGCAATGCTCACCTTTGGCTCGAGCGAGTCACACCGAAGCAGTTATTAAAGCTGGCGAGATGCTCCCGAGAGGAACACGGGCCGGCTCCCCCGGGTCTATGTCCTCCCTCCCACATCCCCAAGGCCCGTCCCAAACTTGTTTGAAGCTTTGGATTGTTGGTGCATTCTGGGAAGAAAGTGCCTGGAGTCTGCGTAACACAGGCCAGGAAAACAACCCGAAAGAGTGGGCTTGAAAAACCAGCAATTGCTTAGGATATTTTTGTTTATTTGCTTTTCTCAAGGTGGAAAAACAAGTTTCAGTTCTGGCTCTGTGAGTCCCTAAATGTCCCAGGTAGGGCCTCTCGGTGAAACTGATCCAGTGTCCTTTAAGATTCTTCCCGGGTGCTTGGGGGGAAAAAATGTGGATTCACATTTACTATGTATTATTTGCTGAATTCATATGGATGTTATTAATTATATTGGAAAATTGTATGAATGAAAAGTGAGAAAGTGTTTGGTACTTGATCATCGTTTTACACCATTATTTTTTCCCTCCAGGCACACAGTTCCATTTGGTGTCTTATCTTCCCAGGCTGCCTCAAGGCCAAGAAAAGACACAGAGTTAAGTTACTTTTCACAGCTGCAAACCCTTCAAAAGCAAAAACTCAAAAAGAAACTTGGAAAGGCACATAAGCCAGAAAAGTGTATCAATACTTGCAGTTATTATTATTTTGATACCTGGTCCATCAAGTGATTGGAGACTATTTATTTCCTTCATCTCAGTGACCGTTGATAAAGTCTGATTCCACGCGGCACTGTCTTACACGGAGGAATGATGACTCACAGTCACTGGATCCCTTTTGCTTCTCCTCTCTGGGGAACAGATATTTTTATAAAATATGCAGACTGCGGGGCTCCAAGCACTGCACAAGCGTTCTATAATCATCTCTTGACATCTCAGGTCAGGGGGTCCTAGGCTGCTTAAGGAGAAGCCAACCATTGTCTTTTCAAGGGCCTGGGGCTGGGCTACAACCATCTTGTGGTGATTTTTATCTGTCCCATCAACACATGACTCTCCTCCCCTTAGTTACATGAATAATGTAACTTGTGCTACTACTTTTGTTTGTAATCACTTTTCTCCTGGCCTGCATTTCCCTTCCCAGCCCTTTTTTCCCTGTGTAGCTCAGGCCTTTTTCTTTTTCTTTCCCTAGAGGGGATTTGAACTCAACAGGACAAAGCAGAAAGATAATTGTTGAGCACAGCCTCTAACCTCTCTATTCTCAACATCATGATCTGTACTGTGTTTTACAGTTTACGAAACAATGTAAATGACCTCATTTAATACTCAAACTAGTAAGCTAGGTTATTATTTTTTCCTAAGTCAAGAGATAACACATCCAAATATAACAAAGCTAAAGGTATAAAACCATGTACTGGACATAAATTACCTGGCTGTAAATCAAGTGTTCTCCGGCATCATCTGTGGAGGGTCTGGTGGATGTGGAAGGCAGTATAGGGCAGAGACTGACCACAGATTACGACACCAGGGCCACCTGGACACATGGAGGTTGCTCTAAAACCTGTCTCTTCTCTGAAATCTACCTGGAGTTTTACCAGAGGCTCTCTTCCAACCTGCCTGCTTTTTGTGCTTTTTTTCTTTGCTCATTTTTTAATTACAAAAAAAGGGGCGGGGTGGGGTGGAAAGTAGTTCTCAAAAATCCAAGCAAGAAAGAAGTATACATAGTGAAATAGGAAAGACCTCTTAACTGACCCCTTCACTCTCCATATGCGCATATGTATACTACACTCAAATGTAAGAGGGTTTTCATTGTTATTTGCTGTTTTCAAGTCCCCTCTGCCTGGGATGGCCCCATAGCATTTGCTGCCTATCTGGCTTTTTCTCACCAGTCAGAATTTGGCCTAAATATCATCTTCTCAGAGGAGTCTTCTGTGACCACTTGACTTAATTTAGTTACCTTTGCTGCCACCATCTAGCTCAGGGGTTCTCAACCGCAGTCCTGTTTGGGGCTGGATAATTCTCGGTTGTGGGGGGCTGTCCTGCACATTGTAGGATGTTTACCAGCATCCCTGGGGGCTAACCAATACTGGCTGGTAACACCCTCCCCCCAAGTTGTGACAAACATCTCCAGACATTACCAATGTCCTCCAGAGGGGACAGAAATTGGGGTAGGGGGACACCTCTGGTAGAGAACCACAGGTCTCGCTCAACCCTTTCTTTCTTTCTTCCATAGCCCCACAATTTTTTTTTTTGGCTGCACGGGCTCTTAGTTGCTGTGGGCGGGCTGTTCACTGTGGCGTGCAGGCTTCTCTCTAGTTGTGGTGCGCGGGCTCTGTAGTTGCGGCATGAGGGCTTACTTGCCCTGTGGCATGGGGGATCTTAGCTCCCCGACTAGGGATCGAACCCACGTCCCCTGCATTGGAAGGCGGATTCTTAACCACTGGATGGCCAGGAAAGCCCCATAACACTGCAAGTTTTAATTATTTTGCTCATTTGACTGTTAGTATGTTCGTTGTCCTTTGACCCCCCCCCAATAAAATGTGTGCTCATTGTTAAATATTCCTGCACTTGGCACAAGGCCTCAACCATAAAGGGACCCAATAAATATTTCTCAAACAAAATAATGCATGAAAATGAGACTGTAAGAATCATTAATGAGAATACAATCCGTTATTGTAAATAACATGCCAGGCAGCGTTAAATACTTCACATATTTTAATCTTTATTCCTGAAAACATCCTAAGAAGCACGCCTTATTATTATCCCCATCTGACAGACGAAGAAGGGCAGTTCAATCATTTGTCCCACCATTCTGTCCCTGGTCCATGATCCAAACAATAATGATATTCTGCAGCTTGCTTTTTTCATTTATGTTTAGTGCTGAGCATTTAAATAGTGTCTAATTTGTAACTAAGCACAAAAAGAAAGTGCAATTGTAGTTAAAATATTCAACAATTGATAAAACATAGGCACCAACCAATGCCAGGAGCTCCTTTGGATTGTAAACGAGGGCAAACTAAACCAGTGTGTCTCAGCAGAATGTCAGCTTGTATGCAGATTTTGGGGGGCTTGTGTGAGTATATTTGTAGGAGTCCCTGGAAGGTAGACTAGCTGAGTCAAAGGGCTGTGCATTCAAAATTTTCACAGATGTTGCCAAATTGCCCTCCAAATCATCTTACATATTTAAATCCTCTTTCTCTACACCCTTGCTAACACTGCACATTATCAATCAATTTCATATTTGTCAGTCTCCTAGGCAAATACATGACACCTAATTTTTATAAGGTTTGCATGTCTTGGTTTGAGAAGGTGAGAGCACGTTCTTGTGTTTTTTGTGCATTTATTTCTTCTTTTCACCTATTCATAACTTTCGTCAAGTTTTCTACTGTGTTCATTGTTTTTCCTGTTCTTTTTTTCTTCTTTTTCTTTTTCTTTTGGCTGCTCTGCTTCCAGGATCTTAGCTGCCTGACCAGGGATTGAACCTGGGCCCTCAGCAGTGAAAGCACGGAGTCCTAACCACTGGACCACCAGGGAATTCCCTTTCTTCCCTTTTTAAAATGGTGAGAACCAGCCTGTTTTTGTATTAGCCTAAAAGCATTTGACAGAGAATTAAAGGAACAAGGTTAGATGGGCCAATAATGAAGGCAGGGGGGGGTGATGTGTCCTGATTTTAAAAAAAAGAAAAAAAATATATAGTTTGGAATAGTACCATATTTATGGGGTAAAAGTAAGACCTTCAGAATACTGTACCAGTTTTTAACTGAGTCCCTTTCTCCTCTTTCCATCAAAGGGTTAATCCACTCATATGTTTCCATTTATCACCATTACCTCGTCTCAAAGCTGTAGAGGACCCATTTATAACAGCAATAAAACGATGAAATATCTAGGAATAAAATTAACAAGAAATATGTGCAAGTTTTATGAAGAAAACTTTAAAACCCTACTGAGGGACATAAAGGAAGACTTAAGTAAAATAAAAGATATAATTTATCCTTTCCTGCAAGATTCAATAGCGAAAGCATAAAGATGTTTATCTTCCCCAAATCGATCTTTAAATTCAAAGCAATTTCTATTAAAATTCCAACAGGATATTTGTTTTTAAATTGCTACACTTCATCAAAATTAAACAACCACACAATAGCCTGGGAAATTCTGAAAGAAGTGTTGGGGAATGGGAGGAGGGCAGGGGAAACCCCTTCAGATATTAAAGTGTATTTTGAAGTTAATAATAATTAAAATGTAAGTGTTCTGTACTGAGAATAAATAAAGAGGAAACAAAGAACAATGAGAGTTTAGAATATGATATGGACATTTAGATTTTGGCAAAGGTGACTTTTCAGATCGGGGTAAATTGAATTGGGACAATTGACTACTTTTAGTTAAAAATCAAGCTGGATCTCTATCTCACTCCTTTAACAAAAATAAAACTCATCTGAATCAAAGACTGAAATGTTAGAGATTGACATGTTAATTAAAAATGCACCCCTGTATGTTCTAGAACAGTGGTCCTCCAGGCGGGATATATGTGGCAACTTTGCCTCCCAGGGGACATTTGACAATGCCTGGCGACATTTTTGGTGATCACAGCTGGAGAGGAGGGCATGCTACTGGCATCTAGTGGATAGAGGCCAGGGATGCTGCTGTTTTACCGCACACAGGACAGACCTCCCCAGAAAACTCATCCTGTCTGGAGGGTCAGTCGTGCTGAGGTTGAGACCACTTGTTCTGGAAGGAGGCATGAATATGATCGTGGAGTGGAGAGGCCTTTCTAACCAGGACACAAAATTGAGACCCAGTAAAAGAGATCCATGTGTATAAGCATTTTGTATTTTTAAAAAACTTGTGTATGGGGCTTCCCTGCTGGCGCAGTGGTTGAGAATCTGCCTGCTAATGCAGGGGACACAGGTTCGCGCCCTGGTTTGGGAAGATCCCACATGCCGCGGAGCAACTAGGCCCGTGAGCCACAATTACTGAGCCTGCGCGTCTGGAGCCTGTGCTCCGCAACAAGAGAGGCCGCGATAGTGAGAGACCCACGCACCGCGATGAAGAGTGGCCCCCACTCGCCGCAACTAGAGAAAGCCCTCGCACAGAAACGAAGACCCAACACAGCCAAAAATAAATAAATAAATAAATAAAAAATAAAAATAAAGGAATTCCTTTAAAAAACAAACAAACAAACAAAAAAACTTGTGTCTGAGGAAAAAAATCATAAAATTTTCAAAAGCAAAAAAACTGGGAAAAAATAACTGGCAGCACATGTCAGGCACAAGACCTATTTACCGAACTTATGGAGAGCTGATACAAATCAGAGGAAAAAAACCCTGTTTTTAAAAAGTAAAGTTGGGCAAAGTCTATAGATAAGCAGTTCAAAAAAAAAGAAAAAGAAATCCAAATAAACAGAAACATGAAAAAAAAAAAAAGCCACCATGAAAACTTTATTTTGCAGTCATTACAGCAACAAAGTAAATCAGACTGAGCTGATATAGAAAGATTACTAACATATGTTGATAAGCTTTTTTGTTTTTGTTTCTTGGGGGGTTTTTGGGAGCACTGTGAGGCTTGTGGGATCTTAGTTCCCCCACAGGGAATTAAACCTGGGCCCTCGGCAGTGAGAGCTTAGAGTCCTAACCACTGGACTGCCAGGGAATTACGTGGTACGTTGTTTTTAAGCAAGGCGAAAAACATTATAGTATTACCCCCTTTTTAAAAAATTATTTATTTGGTTGCTCTGGGTCTTAGTTGCGGCTCTCTGGCTCCTTAGTTGTGTCATGAGAACTCTTAGTTGCGGCCTGCACGTGGGATCTAGTTCCCTGACCAGGGATTGAACCCTGGCCCCCTGCATCGGGAGCTCAGAGTCTTAACCACTGCGCCACCAGGGAAGTCCCTAGTATTGCCCTTTTGTGTAAAATGTTTTATGCCTATATTTTTTTGGAACGATATTCAAGGAAACATTAACAATGGCTACCTTTGGAGGAAGAGAAGGGTAGAAAGGAATGAGATGCATGGCAAGGAGGGTTTTTTTAATCTTATACTTTTTTGTACAAGTCTGAGAAATGAGAGAGAGACAGACAGAGACAGAGGAAGAATATGAGCTGGAGTTGGAGAAGGCAGGTGCCCAGTCTAGACTGGTCATCATCATTTTATTTTACCTTCACTTATTCCTTCTTCCCAGCTCTTCCTTTTTTTTAACGGAGATCTGAGTTTCTGGCTTAGTTTCCTTCTCTCTAGAGAACTTCTTTTAACGTTTCTCACAAGGCAGGTTTACTATCATCATTTTTGATGACTAAATAATAGTTCGTTGTAACTATGGATATAATTTATGTACCAATCCCCATTTATTGGACACTTAGGTTTCGTTCTGGTTTGAGTTAGAAGGGATTTTCAAAACTCATATAAAAACCTGAGCAGGGGTCTAAAATAGGATGAGCTATATTTGGGGCCTTGAAGTCTGGTTCTACAGTTCAGGAGCCAGGGGTGGTTAATCATTAGCAAGTGTGAATAACCCCCAGTGACACCCTGGGAGTTCATTATTCACTGCTATTTACAGGAAGTATCAAAGGCTGTCAAACCATTTGAATTGGATTGCCAAATCTGCAAAACTGGAAAGGTTAATCCTGATGCAGGTAATTTTTACAGAAACTTGGGCCAAGCATTATAATATGTAAAAAGAGAGCAAGATACTTTCCTCAGAATGAATGAATAAAAGCTGTCGATGTATGGATGGAGTACGCATACCCCCCCAAAGGCACGCAACATTTAAGGAAAGGCTTTCTCTTCTATTGGTGTGTTCTTACTAGGGGACAATTTGCTTCCTAAAGTGTTTTATCAGGCCTCCACAGGATGTCATGCAAAAGCCAAAACAATTATTCCGTATTACCTTAAAAGGGAGGAAAACATATTCACTTCCAAGCTACTTGGATAAACTTTATCTTTAAAACTTAGGTATATTTTATTTTATTGCTCCAACCCATT
The DNA here is from genome assembly GCF_009873245.2 of Balaenoptera musculus. Classification (NCBI taxonomy): domain Eukaryota; kingdom Metazoa; phylum Chordata; class Mammalia; order Artiodactyla; family Balaenopteridae; genus Balaenoptera; species Balaenoptera musculus. The sequence goes on from NC_045798.1 coordinate 35,503,593, forward strand.
TTGGAAGCTCTCCTCAGCAACACACTTACAGAGTAGATTAGCGGGGGCAAAATAAATTTCTAAATCAGTCCATATTTGTCTCTCCCCTTCCGCTTGTGCTTGGCAGCAATTCATACACATATCCACTAGTCTTGAATACATTTTATTTTTTACAAAAACCTTAAAAATAGCCAGGTGACCTCACAAACAAGGGCTTTGTCCTGCCTAGAATGTCTTTTTGTTTTTTTCACTTTTTTTGATGTAAAAATGTAAATATATCTAATAGTGGAGATCCTAGTGTAATAAATCCCCAAATATTCATCACCCAGCTTCAACAATTATCAACCCATGGCCACTCTTGCTTCATCTATACCCTCACATACTTCCTTCTCTCCTATATTATTTTGAAGCAAATCCCAGACGTCCTGTCCCTTCTGGATAAGCTCTCGTAGTTAATGCTCTGCTTGCCTGGCAGTAACACCTTCCTCCCTAGGCTAGATGGTTTATTTACTAAAGGAGCTAAGAAGTCCCAGAATTATGCCCTATTGTATTTTCCTTTCTAGCTATTTCTCTTCCTGTGGTTAAGCATTTTCTTCTTGCCAGAGAGAACAATTACATTTTATCTTTAGATGGGGCTTTAAAGCTTTTAGTTCTACTAGCCTCTGTTAGACCAATAACTGAGGTACATTTTCTCTTTTGCACAGTTCTACCCTCAAACATTTATATCAGTTTCTCCCATTTGAACTTGTCAGACAATTGCCCTGATTTTTTTTTTTTTCCCTTGGTTCAGGAAGCATGTTCACCAAATCAGTATCTCACTTTGAGGTCCCTAGAAATATTGTTCTACTTTACTGACAAAGAAAAACATTACTTTAAAAATTCACGGCTACAAATGACTTTAAGGCAAATTATTTCCTTCTCGTGTGTGTGTGTGTGTGTGTGTGTGTGTGTGTGTGTGTGTGTGTGTGAGAGAGAGAGAGAGAGAGAGAGAGAGACAGACAGAGGAATAGGAAGATGGGGGAGTAAAGTCTAGAAAGATTTGATACATCTAGTATGGAGTTGTTTTCAGCCTGAACAGCCAGATGGTAACATTAAAACACAAACAGGCCTTATTTAAGTTTTAAAACATAATATTCTGACCATTAGGTTTGAAAAAAGTAGAATCATCAATAGCTTATCTGAATGCTTTCCCTCTCTCCTCTTCCTCCCTTCCTTCCTTCTTTCCTTCCTCTCTCCCTCTCTTTCTGTCTCTCTCTCTCTCATAATTCTTGGACACATTATCCCTCATTGGAAATCACAAATCTGTGACTAATCCTAAATATTTTATACTTCACAAGAATCCCATTTAGTTGTTAAAACTAAACAAACCTACTATTCCCAAAAATGGTGTCTAGATTTCTTTTTTTTTTTTTTAATTTTTGTATTTATTTATTTTTGGCTGTGTTGGGTCTTCGTTTCTGTGCGAGGGCTTTCTCTAGCTGCGGCGAGCGAGGGCCACTCTTCATCGCGGTGCGCGGACCTCTCACTATCGCGGCCTCTCTTGTTGCGGAGCATAAGCTCCAGACGCGCAGGCTCAGTAGTTGTGGCTCACGGGCCTAGTCGCTCCGCGGCATGTGGGATCTTCCCAGACCAGGGCTCGAACCCGTGTCCCCTGCATTGGCAAGCAGATTCTCAACCACTGTGCCACCAGGGAAGCCCTAGATTTCTTGAGTTAGGTACACTTTGCCTTCATCTAATAAAATATGTTCATCCTACCAGCTTTTTTATGGGAAAGAATAAACCCATACCTACACAAACTTCTATTTGATTAGTCATTTGTCACTTATTTGTCTGCTTGAAAAGTACATTTTCCAAACGTTCTGTAACCACAGTGCTTTGCCTTCTGTCATTTTTTTGAGCCTCCAAGAATTCTTGAGACATCATCACCCCAGTCTAAAATATAAGCCCCTCCATGGAGCTTTGAAATCCAATTCACAAAGTAACCTACCTATTTTTCAAACTAAGGATGCTGTTTAGACAAAGTTTCCTCTCACTCACCTACCCCCCAAATTCTTATTATTTTGCAAACTGCCCTCAAATCATTTCTGCTCAGAAAATGCAAAATCAACTTTAGTCCAGGAAAAAAATAACGTAAATTTTGTTTGTTGGACTTCAAGTTGTGTTAAGAAGATTTGAGTAAGTTACTGTTAAGGAATCCTTATCTGGTAACAGGCGGTCTAAACTGGAAACAAACAAACAAACTGAAAATACTGGAGTGGGAAGTTTACACTCATTCCTCATTGATTAGCTGTGGGATTAGAATGCCTCACCTCCACCGGCACCGCCCCCTCTCACAGAGCAGACGGCCGTTATCAATTGTTCTCAAGAAGTACAGCCGAGAAGGTTTGCAAGACATGCAAAAAGAGTTTATACTCTTACTTCCGGGATAATGAAATTGAAGGTTTACTTCCTTTTACCTGGGGGTCTCGAAATCTACACTCTAACCTACATCCACTCCAGACCTTATTTGAATGTCCACAGAAATAAAACAAAACAAAACTAAACTAAATTTGTGTGCTTCTCTTCCAGGATTCAGCTTTGTCTATTGCAAAATTTGACAGTTTGTAGCCTTAAATGTCAATGCCTGTGCCGGAGTTGGTGGGATTTTGCTTCCCCATTCTCTTGCAAATTTTCTGCAATGAGCTTGGATTCCCTTACTTTTAATCAGCATAAAAAGCAATACGTCTATTTTTTAAGTTTTAAAAAAAAGCTGCCTATCCTTGGCACCAGAGTATAGATACAATTACAGGTTCTACATGTGAACTGAAAGAGTGATATTATGCATTTGACAAATATTGGCAGTGATTCTTGAGTGCTCACTATGTGTCAAGTTTTTAAGCTGGTTGGTGTGAAAATAAAATAAGTAAGCAAAGAACAATAGGTGAATGTGCCCAGGGGGACAAAGTAAGAGAAAAGATAAGTAGTTCAGGGCATTTCAAAAACTGGAGGAAGCAGAGTTTGCAAGGATTTGAGGAAACGGAGGCCTGTTGCTCAAAGCCAGTGACAGAGCAACTCACCAAAGTACATCTACAGTCTAGAAAAGGGGTGTATTCTTTGATCCAGCAACTATACTTTGGGAGATTTATTCTAAGGTTTGGTGGTCTGATTTGGCAGATACAGAAGGGAGTCATGGAAGGTAAACCTCAAAAAGTATGGATATATCGAGGGACTTCCCTGGCAGTCCAGTGGTTAAGACTCTGTGCTTCCACTGCAAGGGGGTGCAGGTTCGATCCCTGGTCAGGGAACTACGATCCCACATGCCGCATGGTGTGGCCAAAAAACTCCACAAAAAACAAAAAACATACTAATAAAAAATGTATATTGAGGTCAAATTACCAGCCTGAGGTGGGGTCAGGCCTTATTCTGCAGGAAATGATGACTATTCGGCCATAATTCAGGGAGATGAAGTTTGCCGTTTTCTCTAGAATGAGTTAGAGGCAAACAGCCTGCTTAATACGGTTTTAAAAGATTAAAGGCCCAAAATTTCATTGTGCCTGTGAGAATGGGAATGATTTTTTTCACTTGGCAGTTTTAAGTTTCTAAAAATAAAATTTACTGAGCCTATCTGATAGCCTATTTATTACAAACACTTAAAATATAGAAAACACTTTACCATCGTTTATACTGTAAAAAGATAATGAGTAACCTAGATAACGCGAACCACTCCAGGCCAGGCTGGAGCCAGAATTTTGACTGCATAAGTCAGCTGTGTTACGTGGCTTTATTTTTCCTGTTCACACTGCAGAGGTCAAAGGGTGTGAAAGGCTTGCAAAAGGCTAGATTTCTCAGCTTCTCCAAGCATCCTTGGGAGGTGTCAGCCTGCAAACAGGCGGTTGGCTAATTACCGTGGTTATGAAGTGCCTCCTGGGCCTGCTCATAACTATTTTTTAAATAGGCTGTTTCTCACCTTGATTGGCAAGATGTTACCAGATCTCTGATGGAAAGGAGGCTGTTCCTTAACTGTTTTTGCAGAATGAAACTGCAGAATCAGTTCTGGGGAAGTCGAGCTGATGTGGGGTTGAAGCATTTAAATCTGGGGCTGCCAACCCTCTTTTTTTTTTTTTTTTTTTTTGTATGTGCGGTAAAATATATATAACATGAAATTTACCATTTTAGCCATTTTTAAGTGCATGGTTCATTGACATTAAGTACATTTGCATTGTTGTGCAACCATCACCACCATCCAATTCCAGAACCTTTTAATCTTCCCAAACTGAAACTCTGTTCCCATTAAACACTAACACTCTCTCCCCTCTCCTCAGCCCCTGGTAACCTCTATTCTACTTCCTGTCTCTATGCATCTGACCATTCTAGGTCCCTAATATAAGTTGAATCATACAATATTTGTCCTTTTGAGTTTGGCCTATTTCACTCAGCATGATGTCTTCAAGGTCCCCCCTGTTACAACATGTGTCAGAATTTCATTACTTTCTCATTTACCTTTGTTTTGGAACTTTTTATTTTAATATAATTTCAGCCTTACCAAAAAAGTGGTCAGAATAGTATAAAGAAATCCCATATACTCTTTACTACCCAGATTCCCCAGATTTGGTTCATTATTTTACACACATACGCAAGCATTTCTCACGTATACCCTTTTTTCCAAGTTGCAGATATGTTGCCCCTTGAGCCCTAAATACTTCAGTGTGTATTTACTAAGAATGAGGACATCCTCTTACATCATACAATTATCAAAATTAGGAAACTAACGTTGATAGAATGCTATTACCCAATATTCGAACCAGATTCATATTTTGCTAGTTGTCAAATAATGTTCTTCATAAGCAAGCAAATATTTCCTTCAGAAGAAAGCAAAAATTTCCTTCAGGAGAAAGCAAAAATGTCTAGACTAAGATCTGATCTAGGAGCACGCGTTGTATTTAGTCAGTGTATCTCTTTAGTCTCCTTTAATCTGGAACAGTCTCTTTGTCATTCACGACCTTGGCATTTTGGAAGAGTAAACCCCTGTTATTCTACAGAATGACCCTCACTTTGGCATTGTCTCCAGCTTCTTCCGTTACATTGAGGCTGTGCATTTTTGACAGATCACAACAGTGACATCAGTCCCTTCTCAGTGCATTATATTAGGTGGCAAATGATTTCAATGTTCACATGTCCCCTTACAAGTGAACGTTACATTTGATCACTCTGTTAAGGTTGTGTCTGCTGGGCTTCTCCACAATAAAGGTATTATTTTTCCCTTTGTAATTAATAAAGAAAGGTCGATGTCCTATTCGTAACTTTCACCCTCTAGTTTTATAATCCATTATGATTCTAGCTTGAATCGAATATTACTATCATATTTATCAACTGGTGATTTCTAACACCATCATTTCTCTTACATTTATTTGTTGGCATTCTACTGTATGGAAGAGCTTTTCTTTCCCCATTTCTTTCTTTGCTTGTTTATTTACATCAGTATGGATTTGTGGAGTTATTATTATTTGTGGAGTATGTTATTCAGTGGGTTATAACTGGTTACTATTTTTTTTAAACATCATAAAATTTAATTGTATCAATTGTGCACTCATCATCTGCTTGATAAATGATTACTTAATAGCGATGTTGTATATGGCCTTAGCTCCTCATTATGAATGGGCCAATTTGATATTTTATGACTTGCAGAGTAGCTGCAAAAGAGATACGGATGTTGTATAGTATTTCTCTTTCCGATATTTCTCACATTTGTTAATAATTGCAGCCTCTCAAAAATCCCTCAAGTGAAGAAGTGCAGACATATTGAAATACTTATTTAAATAAATAAATCAGAGAGGATGCCTTTGAAATACTGTTACTCCATTCTTGAGGACTTTTTTATTTTCTGGTACAACAAAATGTTCCAGGCTCATATTGGCTTTCCCTGCCTAACCCTGGAATCTATCATTTTTCCAAGAAGCCCTAGTTACTTTCAGTGAAGAAGGATATATAGACACCAAGATCTGGGCTCTAAATGTGCAATGTGCATATTACTACTGGAGTGTCATTGCTTCTAGGTCCTCTCAGTAGACAGAGGTAGAACACACACACACACACACAATATCCAGTTGAAAACCATGAATTCACACTAATACCTCTGATTTCAATCCAATACCACAGGCTTTATTTCAGTCTTCCTATTTTTCATGGTTGTAACTCTTCTCTGACAGTAAGAAACCTGTTTCCCATTACTCCCAAGATAGTGACTACTTGTTCAATTGTAGAATATACCAGCTGTGCCTCTACATGGCACGACTTATAATTCAATATTCCTTTGTTTCTTTTCTTTAATCTGAGGTTATAAGGTCAAAATACCATGTTCAAAAGTTACTTGAGAGCCTCCCTGGTGGCGCAGTGGTTAAGAATCCGCCTGCCAGTGCAAGGGACACGGGTTCGAGCCCTGGTCTGGGAAGATCCCACATGCCGTGGAGCAACTATGCCCGTGTGCCACAGCTACCAAGCCTGCGCTCTAGAGCCGGCAAGCCACAACTACTGAGCCCACGTGCCACAACTATTGAAGCCCGCACGCCTAGAGCCGGTGCTCCGCAACAAGAGAAGCCACCGCAATGAGAAGCCCACACACCACAACGAAGAGTAGCCCCTGCTCGCTGCAACTAGAGAAAGCCCGCACGCAGCAACGAAGACCCAACGCAGCCAAAAGTAAATAAATAAATAAATTAATTAATTAATAAAAAAGATTTCTACAAAAGTTACTTGAGTCAGCTCTTCCTTCTGTCCTCTCCAGTGTGACTGTAACTCTTTTGAAATACATTTAGGTTTATTTTTTTTAATTTATATTCCCTTCTATGGTTGCCCCACATTCTTTTGATTTTATCAGTATTATGATAATGATGACTTTTTTGGTATGCAAAACGTTAGCGTGATTCCAAAATCAATACTGAGTGGAAGGCTCACGCAGAGAAGTGTCAGTCCTTCAGGTCATTGACAACATATACTATCAATTGTTTTGCTTGAAGAGATAGGCTCACCTCACTCATATTTGAGAAAAAAACTGTCAAATACCCATGTCTGAATAACAAGTTTGTCAATCAGCTGTTCTTTGAAGTAAAAATGGTGTTCCATTAAGAACTGGCTACTTCAGCTTGTAACTCAAACAGCAGAAGTACTTCATGGGTATTTCCCATTTAGTCACACAGAATATTCAAAAGACATGTACTCAGGTCAAGTTTGATAACATTACTAATTTTTACAGCTGCTTCAAGAATATTCTTAAGGGAAACTGTTTTTTTTTTTTAAACCAAGAGTGTGTGTCACTAAACAGTACGTGCCACAGCCTTGATTTGTGGTGGCCCCTGCAGTTTTACCTCCATTGCTTTCGCACCATCAATGTCAATGTCACCTCTCTGAAAAAAGGCAAATAAATGGCTTCATATTATTAGGAAAATAGTTTCGATCTCATGGACCACCTGAAAGTGTCTCAGGGACCCCTAGGTGTGTGTGGACCACATTTTGAGAACTGCTACCATAGATAGATTTTTGTATTTTCCTTTTTTTCACTTAATATATTCTGGAAATTATTCCATATCAGTTTATAGAGATCATCCTTATTACTGTTATTTAATAGTGTCATAGTATTCCACTGTATGGATAATACCATCCTTCAATTACTTTCTTATGTTTGGACATTTAGACTGCAATTACAAACAATGTTGCAATGAACAATCTCGTGCATACATATTTTCATATTACTGAATGTGTTTCCTGGGACAGCTTCCTAGAAGTGCAAGTGCTATGTCAAAAACAAACACCTGTGTGGTTTTGTTAGATGTTCCAACTCCACTTCACAAGGTTTGTACCAATTTGCCATATCTACCAGCATGAATAGGAGTTCATGTTTCTCCAGGGCCTTAGCAACAAAGTATAATATGGGGGACAGACATGTAAATGAATCAGACATTAAATGACCCATAGGCTATCTATAAAGGGGACAGCAGCCTTTTCTGGGAACTTTCTCCTCCAATACCAGTCTGTGGGTTGATAGAATTAACTGGACCCTAGCCAAAGCTGGGCCAGATTCCCTATGCTGGGAACTCTGAAATTAGGACTGATGTCCCACTCTGTCTCTGTTAGGAAATGATGTAAGCTTGGGGTCCGTTTTATCATATTTGGTCATATACCAACTAAAGTAGAGAAAACCAGTTTGCAGAAGCAGAGATGAGACTAACCTCAGTTCCTGATGGCTCCTCTAATTCCTATGCTAGCTCCTCCTGCAAGGCTTGCCTGAACTTCCAGCCCTTGGATTACAGTCGAGACTTGCTACATGTTATTATTTGACGATACTCTTCTTATTATCACTAATTAGCTACTTATAATAAAAAGAAGCATAATTAAGAAAAATAGTTACAATACAATGAGATGTGACACTTGATCATAAGCCTATATTAATTAGATTATAAGCTGAGTTGCTCTAACAAGACCCGAATCACATGAAAGAACTTTATTTCTCTCTGTGTCACAGACTGAACATAAGCACTCCAGGGCCAATATGGCAGCTCTGAGATTTGGGGGACCCAGACCCTTTCTATTTTATTGCTCCACCATGGCTACCCCCTTGTAACCTAAGAAGGCTGCTTTAGATCTTACTATCTATCAACCTCTTGGCCACTGAGAAAGGAGAAAGGAACAAGGCGAGGCATGTCTGTTTCTTTTAATAACCCAAGAATATTTGGTACATATGATTTCTTCTCACATCCCATTAGCTACTACCAAGTTACATGGTCCAACCCAGATGCTAAGGAGGCTGAGAAATACAGCCTTTGGCTGAATGGCCATGGGCTGATCTAAAATTCAGGTAATTCTATTGCTAGCAGAAGAGGGAAGAATGCATTCAGAGAGGCAACTGGCAGCCTCAGCTACAGTGCACCCCTTGATCACTCACATATTTCTGCTCATCCTTCTTCCTAGATATAAAGCACACTTTTCCCCGTTCGAGTGAGGCAACACAATGTTCCACCTGGCTGCTGCATTCATTTCAAAGTCTAGGACCTCTGAGTGATATGCATTCCCCTCATCAGGACCACCTGTGACTCTCACATGCATCTTCTGAAAAACAAGTCATCTGTCCTCCCAACCTCCGCCCACCAGAAACATAGTGGTAAATGAGGAACAGGATCATAAAAACGCTCTTTCAGAAAAGGAAAGAAAGGGAGGGAAACAGCAGTCACTGGACCACTGCAATGACGTTAACGCCCACTGAGATTAGAGGCTCCCTAACCTGGCAACAAAGTGTGTTTCTCCACTGGACCCTGGCTCTGCCAAGGAATTTCCCTGTTCATTCATTATCATCTGTGGCCTTTGGCTTTGCCTCTGGGAGGTTCTTCCATCAATTATCCTCCATAACTACATCTGAAGTGGTATTGATAAGTATGCTGTCACATAGATTCAGTTGTGAGGACCCTGAGGATTGCATGAGGGGGTTAAAGAATTACAGGTTCTTGAAGGATTCTTAATATGTTTCTGGTATATTTCCTTCTATTTAGTTCCTTGGTCTAAAGGTTCCTTTGTAACTGCAGCCATATATCTTGTCTGGAAAAAGTTCTTAAGCCTGAGGAATCTCCTCTTTTACTCACTGGCTGGCACATGGCACAAACCCACATGTGAAATATTGTGATGGATACCCCGAGGCCATGTGAAGTAACAGGCTTGGGTTGGAAAGGAACCAAACTTTATTAATCTATCTGGCTCCCATTGTCTGGTAAAGAGCGCTCAAGAAAAAGACTTTCCAAAACCTCCTTAGTGGAAATGTATTCCGTTCCACCGTGCTAACTCTTGCCTGGACTCATCTCTCATAGAACTTAGCTAAAGGCAGAAAAAAGCAGCCAACATACATAAACATTCCAACTTTTCTCAAACACTTCTCTTAGAGCTATGGACCTGATTGGCATAAGCACTATATTCCAAGATAGTGCAGGAGATAGTTTATCTAAACTAATTTAGCTACTGCAGCTTTCTTTTAGTCAGTGTAGCATGGTTTATCTGTCTCCATCCCTTTACTTTTTAAAAAAAATTATTAATTAATTAATTTTTATTTTTGGCTGTGTTGGGTCTTTGTTGCTGTGTGTGGGCTTTCTCTAGTTGCGGTGAGCAGGGGCTACTCTTTGTTGTGGTGCATGGGCTTCTCATTGTGGTGGCTTCTCTTGTTGTGCAGCACGGGCTCTAGGCACGTGGGCTTCAGTAGTTGTGGCACATGGGCTCAGTAGTTCTGGCTCATGGGCTTAGTTGCTCCACAGCATGTGGGATCTTCCCAGACCAGGGCTCAAACCCATGTCCCCTGCATTGGCAGGCAGATTCTTAACCACTGCGGCACCAGAGAAGTCCCTCCATCCCTTTACTTTTGATCTGTGTCTTTATATTTACATCGGATTTCCTATAGACAACATATAGTTGGGTCATTATTTTATCCATTCTTATAGTCTCTGTTTTTTAATTGGTATATTTAGACCATTCACATTTAAAGTAATTATTGATATGGTTGGATTAGTATCGACCATAGTTATAACTGTTTTTGGTTCATTGCTGTCCTTCTTTGTTTCTTGTTGTCCACTCGTTTCCTGCCTTCTCCGATTTTTTTTTTCTACCACGCAGTGTGGCATGTGGGATCTTAGTTCCCTGACCAGGGATTGAACCTGTAACCCCTGCATTGGAAGCAAGGAGTCTTAACCACTGGACCACCAGGGAAGTCCCTCTCAGTTTTAATTGAGCATTTTGTATGATTCAATTTTCTTTCCTTTCTTTATTTTTTCTTTTTTTTAATAGGACAAGGGAGTTATTAAAATATTTTATTTATTTATTTATTTTATTTATTTTTGGCTGTGTTGGGTCTTAGTTGTGGCACCGGGATCTTTGTTGCAGTGCACGGGCTTCTCTCTAGTTGTGGCACGCGGGCTCTGTAGTTGTGGCGCATGGGCTTAGTTGCCCCGCAGCTGTGGGATCTTAGTTGCCTGACCAGGGATTGAACCTGCATCCCCTGCATTGGAAGGCGGATTCTTTACCACTGGACCACTGGCGAAGTCCTCTTTCCTTTCTTTGTATTCAATTATACTTCTTTAAAAAATTTTATTCATTGCCCTACAGTTTGTAATATACTTTGACGACTAATCTAAGTCTCCTTTCAAATAACATTATACCATTTCATGGGTAGTACAGGTACTGTGTAACAGAATAGTTCCAATACCTCCCTCCCATCTCTTACAACATTGCTGTCATGCACTTCACTTATCTATAAGCTATAATCATCTAATATATTGTTGCTACTATTACTTTAAACTAATGGTTAACTGTTAAATCCGCTAAGAATAAGAAAAATAAAAGATTTTATTTTACCTTCACTTCTCAATGCTTCATTTCGCAAACTTTCTTTTGTTATGTAGATCTGAGTTTCTGACCTATATCATTTTCCTTCTCTCTGAAGAAATTCTTTCAACATTTCTTACAAGACAGGTCTACTGGAGACAAATTCCCTCAATTTTTCCTTGTTTGAAAAAGTCTTTATTTCTCCTTTGCTTTTGAAGGATAATTTTGCTAGATACATAATTCTAGGTTGCTGATTTTTCTTTCAGTGCTGTAAATATTTTACTCCACTCTTCTTTTGCTTGCATGGTGTCTGAAGAAAAGGACGATATAATTCTTATTCTTGTTCCTCTATAGCTAAGGTGAGTTTTTCCGCCCTCTCTGGCTTCTTTCAAGATTTTCTCCTTGTCTCAGATTTTCTGCAGTTTGAATATGATATGCCCAGATGTATACTTTTGTTATTTATGCTGGGTGGTATTCTCTGAGTTTCCTGAATCTGTGGCTTGGTCATTAATTTTAATCCGATTAATTTTGGAAAATTCTCAGCCATTATTGTTTCAAATATTTCTTTTGTTCTTCTCTCTCTCTTCTTCTTCAGGTATTCCAAACACTCATATGTCACACTTTCTGTCACTGTCCCACAGTCCTTGGATTTTCTGTTGCAACCTTTTTTTTTTTTTTTGTGGCCACACCACCCAGCATGTGGGATCTTAGTTCCCTGACCAGGGATCGAACTTGTGCCCCCTGCAGTGGAAGCACAGAGTCTTAACCACTGGCCCACCAGGAAGTCCCTGTTGCATCTTTTTCATTCTTTTCTTCTCTTTGTTTTTTAGCTTGCGAATTTTCTACTCATACCTTCAAACTCATTGATTCTTTTTTCACTATGTCTAGTCCACTGAGGAGCCCATCAAAAGCATTCCTCATTTCTGCCACAGTGCATTTGATTCCTTTTTTTTTTAAATTAATTAATTTATTTTTGGCTGCGATGGGTCTTCATTGCTGTGCATGGGCTTTCTCTAGTTGCAGTGAGTGGGGGCTACTCTTCGTTGTGGTGCGTGGGCTTCTCATTGCGGTGGCTTCTCTTGTTGCAGAGCGCAGGCCCTAGGCACGTGGGCTTTGGTAGTTGCAGCGTGTGGGCTCACAAGTTGCTCCGCGGCATGTGGGATCTTCCCGGACCAGGGCTCGAACCCGTGTCCCCTGAATTGGCAGGTGGATTCTTAACCACTGCACCACCAGGGAAGTCCCAGTGCTTTTGATTTCTAGCACTTCCTTTTGATTCTTTCTCAGAGTTTCCGTCTCTCTGCTTATATTACCTGTTTTTGCATGTTGTCCATTTTCTGCATTAGATCTCCTAACATATTATTCATAGTTATTTTAAATTTCTGGTCTGATAATTCCAAAATCTCTGCCAAATTTAGTGGCCCTATCAAAAAAAGTAAAAGTGAAAAGAAACAGGTGATATATTAATTTTAATAATATATTTTACTTAACCTAATATGTCTAACATATTATCATTCAACATGTAATCAACATAAATTAGATATTAAAAACTTTTTGCACTAGGTCTTCGAACCCCAGTGTGTATTTTTTTGTTTGTTTGTTTTAACGTATTTTTAAAATTAATTAATTAATTAATTTTTGTCTGTGTTGGGTCTTTGTTGCTGCATGCAGGCTTTTTCTAGTTGCGGCGAGTGGGGGCTACTCTTTGTTGTGGGGTGCGGGCTTCTCACTGCGGTGGCTTCTCTTGTTGCAGAGCACGGGCTCTAGGTGCACAGGCTTCAGTAGTTGTGGCACGTGGGCTTCAGCAGTTGTGGCTCGCAGGCTCTAGAGCGCAGGCTCAGTAGTTGTGGCACGCGGGCTTAGTTGCTCCGCAGCATGTGGGATCTTCCCAGACCAGGGCTCAAACCCGTGTCCCCTGCATTGGCAGGCAGATTCTTAACCACTGCGCCACCAGAGAAGTCCCATATTTTTTTTTAATTATAGCACATCTCAATTAGTAGTAATCACATTTCAAGTGCTCCATAGCTACCTGTGGCTGGTGGCTACCATGTTGCTGGTGGCTACCAGCTCAGGTATAAGAAATCCCTATCTCTGATTCTGAAAGCACAAACACTGTGATAAGACTTATATATATATATATATATATATATATATATATATATATATATATATATATATATATATATATATATATATATATTTTTTTTTTTTTACTTTTAACTGTGGCAAAAAACCATATAACATAAAATTTACCACCTTAACCATTTTAAGTGTACAGTTCAGTGGAAGTATATTAACACTGTCGTGCAAACAATCTCTAGACCTCTTTTCATCTTGCAAAACTGAAACTCTGTACCCATTAAACAGCAACTCTCCATTTACCTCTCCTCCCAGCCCCTGGCAACCACCATTCTACTTCCTGTTTCTATGAATTTGACTACTTTAGATGTCTTATGTAAGTAGAATCATACAGTATTTGTCTCAGAAATGGGATTGCTGGATCATATGGTATTTCTGTTTTTATTACTTTCTGAGGAACCACTGTGATGTTTCCTATAGCAGCTACACCATTTTACATTCCCACTAAACAGTGCACAAAGGTTCTAATTTCTCCACATCCTTGCCAAAACTTTTATTTCTGTATTTTTTTTTTTAAATAGTAACCACCTTACAATCAACAGGTAGAATATGGTGTAATGTGATATCTCATCATGATTTTGATTTGCATTTCTCTAATGATTAGTGATGTTGAGCATCTTTTCATATGTTTGTTGGCCATTTGTATATCACCTTTAGAGAAATGTCTGTTCAAGTCATTTGCCCATTTTTTAGTCAGGTTATTTTTGTGCAGCAAATACAATCAGATACACACCTAGGTAGTCCAGGATGGGAATTAGAAGACATTACTTGGATCACTATCGTACTTAGCAACACATAAGATCAACATAAAGAAGACTACTTCATAACAAAGGATACAAAAAACAAACAAACAAACAAAATTGAAAGTACTCTCCTGACCTAATATAAATACAGCCCTCTGCATGTGGTATATGGTTTGCGGTTCTGGTTGAAGGTCAATGAAGATATAATTAAGCTCAATAAGGTACAGAGATCTGTGGAATGGGGAACCAACTAAAGCAGAAGTTACAGTCTAGCGGCCATTTTCATCGATATTTCCCTATAGACGTTTCAGTCTTTAAGACATCTGGAATATGTTTTGTTATTTAATCTGACTTTTTTTTTTTTTTTCCAAATGGTTATCCAGTTCTCAACATCATTGACTGAATAATTCACTTTTTCACCTACCTGAATTTGAAAAGCTACCTTTTTTTACATGCTTAAATCTTATATGAATTTGAGGCAGTTTTTGTTTTTCCTAGTCTACTCCATTATTTATTTATTCTTGTACCTGGATCATGGTATTTTAACTATTGTAGCTTTATAATACCTGGGGAAAGAGTCTATGAATTGATCCCCACTATTCACTCCTCCTTCTTCCTTTTAGCAAGAATCCCTTCACTCTAAATTTTAGCTGAACATAGATATATGGCTGAGAGCTGGGAATTATAGATCACAGCCTGCTCTGCAGACTGGTGCGGTCACATGACTAGACTGAAGCCCATGATGAGTGAAAATGAAGCGTTTAACTTCCAAGTCATCCCCTTAAAGACAAATCTACTTGGTCCAGACTCTCCTATGGGCTAGAATGTGGATGTGGAAGTGACCCAGCTTCCATGTGAAAAGGACAACAACCTAGATAGTAGGAGCAGGAGACAGAAGAAATCAAGATCCCTAAATAACGTCCTGGAGTACAGCTTCATTGTAACACTGGACCATTCACCTCTAGACAGTTTGGGGAAATTTAAAAAAACCTATTTTATTGGAGCCCTATATCTGGTGTCCCTTTGCCTATAACCTAAATAACAAAAAGCTGTTAAGAATAACTTTTTTTCCCATTTTAAATATAATAAAGTGTAGGGACTTTCCTGGTGGTCCAGTGGTAAAGAGTCCGCCTCCCAATGCAGGGGACGCAGGTTGGATCCCTGATCGGGGAACTAAGATCCCACGTGCTGCGGGGCAACTAAGCCCCCGAGCCGTAACTACTGAGCCTGTGCACCTCAACTAGACAGCCCGTCTGCCACAAACTACAGAGCTCATGCGCTCTGGAGTCTGCGCGCCGCAACTAGAGAGAAGCCAGCGCCGCAATGAAGATCCTGCGTGTCGCAACTAAGACCCAACACAGCCAAAAATAAATAAATAAATAAATATTAAAAAAATAAATGTAATAAAGTGTATGTCGACTATAGAAAATTCAGAAAACAATGAGCAAAAAGAAGAAACAAACCATATTTCTTCATAATTACACCATCAAGAGGCGGATATTTGAGGCTATATCTTTGTTTTCTGTGATTTCTATACTGACAGAAAGAGATTTATAGCCACATACTTATATAGAAATGGATATATCTATCTATAACAAAAACAGGATTATACTCTGTATTTTGAGTTGCAATACACTATTTCACGTAACAGTGTATATTATGAACTTTGCCATATTATGAAATATTCTTTTGGGTGTAGTATAATTTATTTAACAAACTGCCCATTGTTGGACATCTAAATTGCTACAAATTTTTTTTTAAAATTTCTCTTAACTTTTATTTATTTATTTTTATTAGAGTATAATTGCTTTACAATGCTACAAATTTTTAACCGTCATAAATAACATTGAAATAAATAACTTAAAAAAATATATTTGTGTTTGTCCATGATGACTTACTTAGGATAAATTCCAACAAGTGAGATTTCTGGGTCAGGGAATATGCAAAATTCTATGTTTTTTTATATGCATTTTCAAACTGCCCTTTAGAAAGAATATAGAAGTGTAGTGCAGAAGCCTATCACCTTCTCCAGCCTTTCTGACATTAGGTATTGTGGGGTTTTAATTAACAAAAACGTTTGCCAATTCCTCATTCTCTTTGTTTTCAAAGATATTTTAAAGGGAATTTGGGAGAGACTTCAATGTGGTGTGTTAGTAGAAGGAAACCGTGAGCTTCAATAGGATGGGGTCCTGAGGCCTAAAGAGGACACGGAGATGAGGCACCTCTTTTTAAAACTTCATTGTTAGAGTCAAGAGGCATCACTGGAAGCAGCATCATAAGGAAGTACCAGGTAAGATCCAGGGTTAACAGAATCACCCATCCAACTGGGGCTAGACTTAGAGCTGAAGGCTGGCTACAAAGCCTGGAAATTTAGGGGAGGTGGTAAAGGAGAAGGCATTATTGTTAGTTGATTACAGCACCACATACTCTTGCGCACTGAGGGTATGAGGGTTCAGGAACATTTAAGAGATGACAGTTGTTATTTAACGTTTTACTATAATTTTGACCAGTTCAGTGTAGCATGAAACAAAAATAGAAGGAAAGGAGTAGATAAAATTATCATTTTGTATAAATGATTTGATCGTGCATCTAGAAAATGTGAGAGAAAGTGCTCAGTAATGAACTGTGTGACCTTGGGCAATTAATCTCTCTGAGCTTCAGTTTTTTCATCTTTAAATTAGGATAATAATGATAATTGACTTACAAGGTTATTATGAAGAGTCGATGGGAAAATACATAAACACACAGCACAGTGACTGCCATTTGGAAACTGATCAATATTGCTACAATTGTATCACTTATTTTTATTGTAGCAGTTAGAGGACAAATTTTTGTTTTTCCTTTTTTTAAAAAAATTTATTTTATTTATTTATTATTTTTGGCTGCGTTGGGTCTTCATTGCTGCACGCGGGCTTTCTCTAGTTGCAGCGAGAGGGGGCTACTCCTTGTTGCGGTGCAAGGGCTTCTCATTGCGTTGGCGTCTCTTGTTGTGGAGCACGGGCTCTAGGCACGCGGGCTTCAGTAGTTGCAGCTCATTAAGTCTTGAGACCAGGTGTGATCTCAGTTAAAAGACCGTGGGTTCAAGTCCCAATCTGAGTTGCAGGGTTTCAGAAGGCTTGTTTGCTTTTTGTTTTTTTTTGGCTGCGCGGCATGTGGGATCCTAGTTCCCCGACCAGGGACTGAACCCGAGCTCCCTGCATTGGGAGCGCAGAGTCTTAAACACTGAGCCACCAGGGAAGTCCCTGGAAGGCTTGTTAGACCAGACTACATTCACAGGTATTCTGACTCATTATGTCTGGGATGAGGCCCAAAAATTTGCCTTTCCGACAAGCTTCTAGGTGATGCTGATTCTGCCGTTATGGGGACCATACTTAGAGAACCACTGGTCTAAGTGAAGCATGGCCACTGCAGTAATTAGGATATTGCTCTGGCTGCTTTAATAGTGATCAAAATAAAAGGACAGAAGTTTATCTCTCTGTCATGCAAAATGCAAAACTAGTAGGAGCGGAAGAGGGTAGTGCAGCTCAGCTTCACAAAAATGTCTTGGGTGCCAGGTTTGTTCTACCTGTTTTCGTCACCCCCTAAGTAATTGCCCTCATCTTCATGTTTGAAGCTGACTCAGTACCACCAAACCTTCATGCCAGCAGAGGGGAGGACCTGAGACGGTGGAGAGCACGCTTCTTCTCCTTCTTTTTTTTTAAAAAAAAAAATTTATTTATTTATTTGGCTGCCCTGGGTCTTAGTTGCCGTACTCGGGATCTTCATTGCGGCATGCGGGATCTTTAGTTGTGGAATGCGGGCTCTTAGTTGCAGCATGCAGGATCTAGTTCCCTGACCAGGGATAGAACCTGGTTCCCCTGCGTTGGGAGTGTGGAGTCTTAACCACTGCACCACCAGGGAGGTCCCAGAGAGCACACCTTTAAAGGAATAATGCAGGGACTTCCCTGGTGGTCCAGCAGTTAAGAATCCACCCCCCAATGCAGAGGATGTGGGTTCGATCCCTGATCAGGGAACTAAGATCCCACATGCTTCGGGGCAACTAAGACTGTGCGCCACAACTACTGAGCCCACATGCCTCAACTAGAGAGCCCATGTGCCACAAACTATAGAGCCCACGCGCTCTGGAGCCCACGCGCCACAACGAAGAACCCGCATGCTGCAACTAAGACCTGACACAGCCAAAAAATAAAAATTAAAAATTAAAAAAATAATAAATAAAGGAATAATGCAGAAATGGCCCACATCATCCCCAGTCACATCCTAATGGCCAGGACTTAGCCACATGGCTACACCCAAGTGGCTTCTAGCTTGGTGATTCTATTTCCAGATAAAATTCAGAGGAGTTCTCTACAGAAAGGAAGAAAGAAGAGAGTGGATATCTGGGAGCAATTAACAGTCTCTGGTTCCATTCTCCTTTCCAGCAATTGTTTAAAGGTGCACATAACACAGTTTTAGCCAATGAGGAGGGGATGCCTACAGAGGGCTTCTGGGAACAGTTTTCCTCTCTCCAAGAGAGACATAGTATCCTCTTCAGGGTTGTGTCGTTTTGGATGTGAACCCTGAAAGAGCAGGGGAGCCAGCCTTTAGACAAAGCTTACAAGGTAAAGACGACAGAGAGAAAGATGGAAAGACCCTATATGCTTGATGAAGACCCAGAACCACGGAATTAAGTCAACCCGGAAGCTTCCCTGCTTGTAGAGCCCTTGTTGTGTCAGATAACAAATTTCTTATTCTTTAGGCCACAGTGAATTGGTTTTCCTGTTGTTCGCAGCCAAATCATCTTAGTGAATAAGGTGACTTTTTAAGTGGCTTTCTTTCTTTTTACTTTTGCATTGAGGGCCTCTTTATATTATCCTAAAATCTCAAAGTTAGTGTGAGATTTAAGAATACACAACCTCTTCCCTTTTTTCTCCAGATAACGTCTTCTGAGCGTCTGTTGCTTGCTGGCTGAGACTCCCCTAATTGTTTACCTCATTTGAGACCACTGTTTCCCGGCTGCCATTGTCTTTTCTCTGGTTTATTCCTTCATCTTGCTGGGGCGTATCGCCACACTCCTTCTCAGATGTGGCTTCTCCTCCCATCCTTCAGGCTGGGGTTGCCCCCACTCCGTGTTTCTCTAGTTACCACTTCCTTCTCTGTCTTCCAGAAATTTATTGAGAATCAGATCACTGATGGCCCCTTCCTCATCTCTTGATTGGTCCTTGATTATTCCTTTTTATTTCTTTACTATCATTTCAATGGGGTCTCAGGAAGCAGATCACATCAATATGTCTTTCCGTCATCTTGAACCAGAAGTTTCATGCCCTTTTTTTTAAAATTTTTTTTTTAATTTATTTTTTATTTTTTATTTTTTTAATGCTATTCTTGTCTGCTTACATTCTTTTTATGTATGTATGTATGGCTGTGTTGGGTCTTCGTTTCTGTGCGAGGGCTTTCTCTAGTTGCGGCAAGTGGGGGCCACTCTTCATCGCGGTGCGCGGGCCTCTCACTGTCGCGGCCTCTCGTTGCCGAGCACAGGCTCCAGACGCGCAGGCTCAGTAATTGTGGCTCACGGGCCGAGTTGCTCCACGGCATGTGGGATTCCCAGACCAGGGCTCGAACCCGTGTCCCCTGCATTGGCAGGCAGATTCTCAACCACTGCGCCACCAGGGAAGCCCTCATGCCCTTTTAATAAGACATATATCATTCAGACTTGGAAACCGAGTCATTAGGTTGGGTAATTCACATTTCATACTCTCTGAAACAACACCATCTTTCTATTTCTCAAAAAAAGAAAAAAATTTTTTTTAGCATATTCAAGATATACTTAGGGGACTTCCCTGGTGGGCCAGTGGTTAGGACTCTGTGCTTCCACTGCAGGGGGCGTGGGTTTGATCCCTGGTTGGGGAACTAAGATCCCGCATGCCACGTGGCTCAGTTTTAAAAAAAAAGCTATAATTAGATGAACAACCATTGTATTTGCCTAGGAATTTTCACCCACCACATCTACCATGTGGGATACTGCCTTTTCTAAGCATTCTTTTTTTTTTTTTTTTTAAAATTTATTATTTATTTATTTATTTATTTTGGCTGTGTTGGGTCTTCGTTGCTGCGAGCGGGCTTTCTCTAGTTGCAGCGAGCGGGCTTCTCATTGCAGTGGCTTCTCTTGTTGCAGAGCACGGGCTTTAGGCGCGCGGGCTTCAGTACTTGTGGCTCACAGGCCCTAGAGCACAGGCTCAGTAGTTGTAACGCACGGGCCCAGGTGCTCCGCGGCATGTGGGATCCTCCCGGACCAGGGCTCGAACCCATGTCCCCTGCATTGGCAGGTGGACTCTTAACCACTGTGCCACCAGGGAAGCCCCCCTAAGTGTTCTTTGAACTGCAGTGAGGGAACTAGAGTTTCTATGGCTGAACAAAACTGTACAGCATATATTAGAAGTTGTCTATTTTCCATTAATTATGAAAAATTCCTTTTTTTATCATTACTGCCAAAAGTGTGACTGAACATGCAGGTCACTAGAAATCGACAGTTCTCAAAGAAGTCTTTTTTTTTAATTATTGAAAAGAAACAGATCTTAATTCAAGTACAATGGAAAAAGCATGTAAACAATAACATCCAAAGGACTGAATATTCATGGACCACTTAAATATGCTCATATGTAAGAGATGCAAATTAGGCTTTCTTGAGAGCCTACTATGTGCCTTGTAACTTTCCTATATTTAATAATTAATGCCCCCAACAATCTTGTGAAGATCTTATTTCTATCTAATGCTGAGGAAACCAGTTAATTTCCACTTAGGCTGAACCCCCAAGTCTGTGCCCTTTGCCCTTCATCACCCCACAAGACAGCGGGGGAGCATCCACTGCCATCTGTCTCCTAGGGCTGCTGTAACAGTCCACAGCTGGGTGGCTTAAACCCACAGAATGTCATTGTCTCCATTCTGGAGGCTAGCCGTCAGGAACACAGGGTGTCACAGGGCCATGTGCTCTCGAAGGCTCCAGGGGAGAATCTGTTCCATGCCTTTTCTTCGTTCCTGGTGTCATGGGAAAGCCCTGGGGCTCCTTGGCTTGCATTGCAACACTCCAGTCTCTGCGTCTGTGGTCACATGGTGGTGGTGTGTGTGCGTGTGTGTGTGTGTGTGTGTGTGTGTGTGTGTGTGTGTGTGTGTGTCTTCAGATGCTGTCTTCTTGTAAGGATATCAGTCATAATGGATTAGGGCCCCCTTGCACAGTATGACCTCATCTTAACTAGTTATATTTTCAATGACCCTATTTCCAAATAAGGTCACTTTCTGAGGCCCTGGGAGTTAAGACTTCAACATATCTTTTTTTGGGGTAACACAGTTCAACCCATAACACCATCTTAATTGGGTTTCCTTCTCTACAAGGGCTCTATTTCAACCACTTCCTGATGAATGAAGGTATTGTTAGTGAAAAATTCTCTGAATTAGCTTACACAAATACCTACACAGTATCCTAAAAAGATGGTAAAATTCCTTTCAAATGCAACCTGATTTTTAAAATCTTGAAGCTATATTAGAATCATATTATTGAAATATTTTACTTCAATGGATGATTTTTATTTGCGCTAATTTTTTCACACATTACAATACTCCCAGGAATTATCATTATCACATTAGAAGTAATGGAACTACATTCATTCCTCCAAAAGCAATTTCAGGGTATTAAATAATGCACTGTGGCCCGTGAGCCACAACTACTGAAGCCCACGCACAACAACTACTGAAGCCCGTGTGCCTAGATCCTGTGCTCCGCAACAAGAGAAGCCACTGCAATGAGAAGCCCGCGCACTGCAACGAAGAATAGCCCCTGCTCGCCGCAACTAGAGAAAGCCCGTGTGCAGCAACGAACACCCAACACAGCCAAAAATAAATAAATAAAATAAAATAAAAATAAATGTAAAAAAAAAATGCACTGTGTTGAAAACTAGGTCTTTTTAGAATGTAAAGATTACCTTCAGAGGACTGCTTTTTTTGTAGACTCTGAAGTGTAACAATGACTAAAATAAATGTGGAGCTCATCTTAATGCCAAATCTCATTATTGTCACTTAAATATTTACATTATTACTGTTTCATTGCTGACGGTTCTTCCAGAAACATCTAGATGCTCATTAAGACTAGAGGTACTGTGTACTAATGTTTTATTTCTTTTAATAGACAGTAGGTTATATCAAAGATATAATTAGGACTATTTCACAAATGCAAATAATGAAAGGCTGCTTTGGATGACTAAGATCCCTACTGTATTCTTTATAAAAATGTATGTCAACAGAGTCTGAATTCTGGCTGGAACAGAGATCTATCTAGGCTGTACAGCACCAGGCCCCTTTTAAGTGTCTAAAATCATCAAGAGGGACAAAGTCGGATTTGCAAAAAGGCACACATTTACATGTGGCTTGCATAAATCACTTTTCTCATAGTTGCAGTTCTGTTACTTCTGTGGTTTCATTTCCCTTAACTTACTGTGGATCACCGGCCCCCCATCTTCCACAGAGACAGTTTTAGCGTGAGGCTGTATCATTTTCTGGTTTTCCACGTTAGTCTTCTAAGATTCAGGACATATGGAAGTTCATTCATTCGACAAAAGTAACCCGACGCCTCCCCAGGCCCTCCGGCTTTCCAGTGTGCTCACATGTGTGTGCTTAGGCGTGCGTGTGACGGGGAAGGAACGCTTCTACTTACAACCTACATAAGCAGCTGCAGCGCCCACCCTGCTTGGCGGCAGGTCCGAGCTCCCCCCACAACCATTGCTGGGGAGCCCTGGGGTGGGGGATGGGTGCTCGTCCCATGTCCGCACTTCCGTCCTGGGTGTCGTCTCACCTTTCTCCCCCCCACGCTTCAGGCTCCTCTGTCATTCACCTCCGGCTGTTTCATAAGCATTTCTCTACACAGCTGCTTCTCCCTCATCTCTTCCCCTCTTACACCACATGCAGAGCCCTTTCTCTTATTTCCCAAAGGATGTAGGCAAGGCTGCTGTGTTTAACAGACTTGCCCAAGGTCTGAAACTAACACAAGGGAACTGTTCTGCAGAAAAGGCTGCATTATCTGTCATCACTGTAAGTGGCATCCACTGGCCACACCCCTTCAGTTGCGGTCCCTTTGGGCCATCTGTTCTCTACCCCCAGCCTACCGTACCGCCATCTTGTTGGGGCTCAGTTCCTCCTTTTCTACTGCCTCACCTCCACCACCTTTAGGTAAAGGAGCACAAATCCCCTGAGGATTAAAAAAACAACCCAGCTCTCTGCTTGAAACAAAGACCCTCCACTGTTACATTACTGAAAGGCGCAATAACAGCAGCATTGCAGTATTAAACAGCACCTACCGTCCCATCCTGGTCTGAAACCCGTGCAGGTGGATTGCTCAACTGCTAGGCTTCCCTGAGAACAAGGGACAGAAAGGACTCAGGAAAGGTCCCTCCTGGAACAAACTGAAAGGTCTCATTCAAGCTTCTCTGCCTAACGCAGACACTGTTCCAGTTTTACACGAGCCCTTGAAAATTCTTCCTGCTACCAAAAGCTTTCAACACTATCTACTGAAGAGCTATTATGAGTTACGAATTGCCACACTAGTGATGGGAGAGATCGCAAAGAACAGGGACTTCCCTGGTCTCCAGAGGCTCCATCATGTGGGGGACCACGTGAACATGGTTTCTAGTCCTGGTTGTCACATGTTAACTACGTTCCTTGGACAAGTCACCTGAACTCTCAGAACTTTACTTATCTCACCTTTAGGATGGGGAGAATAGTACTAGCCTTGACATGCTTTCAGGATTTCCCAAGAAATGAGAACATTTGTAAAAAAGTAAATACTTAAAAAATTGTTTATGCACGCACATCGTTCTAATGACTAAATCTTAATTCATTCTAAGAGATTCTTGTGATGAGCAGACATAATTGTGGAAACTGTTTTTTAAGGATTCTGAGATGTTTCTGGAAGCTGGTTGGAAGCTAGAAGGAAGAAAGGGACACTTTTGAATGCAGAATCATTTATAATATTCAAAGGTATTATGCCAAGCTCCTGGGCAGATGGAGGTATTATTATAAACTCAAAAAGGGAGGGCCAAGGAGTGAGTTCTAGAGGTGAGTCTGTGGCGGGAATATTGGAGCCTCCTGGGTAGCAGTCAGGTTTCCTGGGTTCACAACTGTCCACTGACACTTACTAGCAGTAAGGCCTTGGCCGAGGTACTTAACTTGTCTGTGTCTCACTTTCCCATCTGTAAGATGAGGCGGTAAGAGCTCCCATTTCAGAGTGTTTCTGTGAGGATGAAGTAAGCTACTAACGTAGGCCCTTAGAAGGGTATGTAGGAAATGTCATAACACAACAGGGTTGAACCACTATTATATCTGGATAACCCACTGATGGAGTGTATCCCAGATTTGAAGAGACTTTTCTCATCTACTTAAGTTCAGAATGCTTAACTGAAACAGTTGAGTTTGATGATTGTACTTGAGCTTCTGCTAAGGAATGGTGTGAACTAACCCCCATAATCCTTCCCTTCTCACTCTTCCTCACTATTTCTTTACGTGTCAGCCCTTGGGTATTTATTGATTACTGCTGCACTTCAATAAAACATCTTTGCTGTTATCCACTCTCTCCTCATAGTTTGTTTTCCAGATTTCATGCTGTCATTGTGGCTCTCTTTACAACAGTATTGCACTTGTGTCTTCACTAGAGGGGACCAAAGAAAGAGGTAGAATTGTCTTACAAACAATGCTTTCATTGAACATTCTCAAATGGGGTGTGTGTGTGTGTGTGTGTGTGTGTGTGTGTGTGTGTGTTCTGTTGCTTTGTTGACTCATATCCAGCTTGTGCTCTGCTTTCTTCCCTGGTTGCATCTAACCAATGGTTTCCCAGTTTCTGTTTATGAAATTTATTCCTTCCTTATCCACAAGAATCTACCTCCATAACCTCGAATATATGTGGGTGTGCCTGTCAGGGACAGACAGTCCGAGGCGAGGTGTCTTTGAGACAACCTCTGTGCTGTATGAGATCCTGAGACATGAGCGTTTACTTTGGGCCAGATGTCAGTTACAAATACAAAGAGCTGGTCCTGTAGTTGAATGATCTCAGAGCTCTCTGGGGTGAGGAAGTGGGAAAGGTAGGCGGGCAGTTTCAGGCTGAACCTGTTTGGCTTCTTTTTGCTGCACCCAGGTGATCACATTTAGGGTTTGCTTTCTCTGCTCTGAAGTTGCAGAGCTTCCCTGCTGAACTTGGAGGTGAATGAGGTAACTGTCTCACTTTGTCCAGACAGGGGCTGCTTTGTAAACCAGACAGCAGCCTAGTATTCCAGCAAGACGGGGGCCTGTTCTGAAGAAGACAGACACACTTGGGAGGGCATCACCTTCCCTTTGCTGAAGCTTCCGAATCCTAAGTTGGCTTTGTAGGAGCCCAACAAGGAGAGCTAACTCTGTTATCTAATATTTTTTACCAGAATGTAAGAACCTATGATGTGTTTGTCTGCTCTGGGATCGTCTGCCCCCTGGTCTGAAACCCTCTTCCCCAACACAGATGCAGAGAAGCATTTTTTTTTTTTTCCCTTCCTTTTTTGTTTCTAGAACTCCTTTGATTGGCACTTTCCAGGACAACACTGCACATCTTTTCTCTTTCTCTTCAGTTTTAACTTCATATTTCCTTCTCATCATCTAAAAATGCACACTATGTTCCTTTAATATACGATGTGTTTAGAATTTTTATACTGCTTTTTTTTTTCACTTAGTATATTTTGGGCATTTCCCCATGTTATTAAATTCTTTTGGAAACATAACTCTTGATGATTATACAATATTACAACTTATGTACTATGGTTGCTTAACCTTTTCTTTTGACATTTGGGGTGTCATTTTTCAATACTGCGTCTAATTCAGAGGTCGGCTAGCCCTCTCGTCTGTATGGGATGACTCTGGGCGATTCCCTGCCAACTATGACACAAAATTCAATAAAGTCATATTGGTTAATAAATTAATAAAAGCATACCATTCAGGTGTGTCTGCTGGAGGGGAGGGAAAAATGTTTTTCCTCTATGCGTCTTAGGTTCATCTTGGGGCCTGCGAATCAGACAAACAAGACAGATTAACAAGAGACACAAACAGAATCTCATTTAATGCATGTGGGTATGTACACAGGGAAGTAGCCACTGATGAGTAACTCAAAGCAGGTGGTTCAAACTTGGGCTTATATAGCATCTTAACAAAAGAATAATAATTTTGTAGAAAAGTGACAAGACAAAGGAACACAACTGAGCTTCTAGGGATGGCCAGGTGTGGGGAGGCAAATATATGGGGAAACTAAGGAAGACAAGGCCTGGGACTTCCCTAGTGGTCCAGTGGTTAAGACTCCACACTGCCACTGCAGGGGACGTGGGTTCAATCCCTGGTTGGGTAACTAAGATCCCGCAAAACAAACAAACAAACAAGGAAGACAAGGGCTAGTTAGCAAAGTTTGTTACATCAATTCCTCAGTGCCAACTCAGGGCTGATAGGGTCTGTTGTCGGTTGTCTCTGGTAATTAACTTCTGTGCTTCCTGGTAGAGAGGTGGAGGGGAGACACCTTTAAAAAGTTATGACCTGCGTTTTGGCAAATGTGGGAGGGCGGAGGGCTTTTCTTGTATCTGCTTCTTCTCAGCTATCTTCAGCTCAGAATATCCTTGTGCCAAAGTGGCATATTTTGGGGTGCCGCATTTTGCTACCCTTCACTGTGTTTAAGGCTGGTCATCTTCACTGATGCTCGAACCCTATTCTAAGGGGATTTCTGCCTCTGAAGGCCACTGCAGTGGAGGCCAACTTCAGGGGGCATTATGTGAACCCCATGAGCCCTCTTGCACCGGTCACAACCGACTGGCCCAGGGTTGGACACCGACCCTAGGGCAGGCCAGAGACAATGGTGTGGGCCAGTGGGGAAGGACCACTGGGTCAAACTGAGAAACTGTGTGAGCAGAAAGCAGTTACCCGAGGGAGGCAAAGATGAGAAGATGCAGAGAAAAGCCTTGAGGGAGAAAGCACAGTGGGAGATAGAGACTGGAGATTTGAGTTCCAAACCTGGCTGAGCCCCTTGACCCTGAGGAATTTACTTAACCCCTTTAGACCTCCGTGTTTTCATCTGTAAATTGGAGATAATCATACTTACCTCACAGGGTCTTGGGGAGGATTAGAGATAGTGTATATAAAGTGTATGTAACATAATAGGACCTCTTCCAATGGTAGCTCTTATTACAGTAAAAGTATTTTTTAAATGGAAATCAATACAGTAAAATCTTCTAAAATCATCACTTATAATGAAGCCCATGGAGGAAGTAAAGACTTATACAACACCAGTGCTAGATTTTACACTCTTAAGAAACAGTCTGTTTTAATCACCCACGTACTGAGTACTTAGCCCGGTGCCTGACAAATCTTAATGCTCAATAAATGTAAACTGCTTTCAGTAAATAGCTTCAGAGCAGGATTTTTCTTTGACTCTAGCACCACTCAGATACCTAGATGCTGGAGCATTTTCATCACAAGTGCCTTGTCAGGACTGGCCTCTGTGTAACTCACTGAGCCCCCTGTATGTGGAACCACCTCGGCAACTACAACTTCCCTTTGAAAGGCTGGGATTTATGAGACTGTTTCTCTGCATCTTTTTCCCTTTTCTTATTACTTCTCACTTGCTCTTCAGTATCCACATCTCACAGGCAAGCAAACACAAACAAACAAAAGACTGTTCATAAAAGTAACTTCCTCCTGTAATCTACTGGGGAGACAAAAAACAATCGCGAAAGAGAAGAAAACACAGGCTGATGTTAGTTCCCCAAACCTTTCATAGGAGGTAAATATTGATATTTAAGTGAAAAGGTTCTGAAAGGCCCAGGAAGTGATCCTTAACGAAAGTCAGGATGAGCCACCGGAGAGAAAGGGAGCATGGCAGGGGCACATTTCCATACCAAAGCGAATGAGGTGTGGAGGACATCTGTCGCGCTTTTTTGTCTCCTCAATACTAAACTTCTCTTTACACGGGGGAATCGGTCTTCACAGAGCCCAGAGGATTCCCAAGGGACTGGCTACGGGGCTGGGTACACCATCCACCCCATCCAATCATGACACCCCAGCCATGTCTGCACAATGCAACTGGGCACTGACCCAAGCAAGTCCAATCATATTTCTTCCAAGAGATCTGGTACATGAAATGTCGGGAAAGAGAGAGTGTCTCATTCTTGTACCATGAGTTTGAGGGTTATCCATAGGATTGGGGCTACCAGTAGCCGTATTTCCTGCCACATCCAATGAGCATAGTTGCATCAGAAGAGAATTGGGCCACATACAAAAGGAAAACAAAAGCGAAAACAAAAAGCAGAGACAAACATAACCTGAGAGGAAGAGTGGGAAATATGATCTTGATGACATCATTTGAACCCCTGAATGCACCTGTGACTAAAGCCTTTGTTCGGCTGAACAGATTGTAAGAGTAGAAAATGACTTCTAATGTCCCCACGCCCACCACACTCCCATCTCCAGGCTTCTCAAGTTGGTAAGAAGGTTTTCAAGAAAGAAGGAAGTTACTGTGCAAAAAGTCAGGAGAAGAATTTGGTCCTGGGGCAGCCATCCAGGATGGACGGGATGAGGAGGAGAAGTGGGAGGAGCTGCAGTGAGAGAATGAGGGAGATGACAGGCCACACCCCTGTGATATAACCCTTCCTCGAATCTTTTCAAATCTTAAGTAAATTCAACTAAAAATCACTATTGATTTTTTGGGAAAATCAATTTTTTTAAAAAAGGTATGTAGTTTTGTATGCTCATCGTTTTCTATCTCTGAGCATACAGAGAGAAACAGAGACACGAGATTTGGTTGGTATTGTGAGGTCTTTGGTCTTTTATAGGTCCTGGAATTGGCTGGGCACTAAACCAGTTATTTAGATCTTCAAAGGGCCAAGACACCTTAGCTAACATCTGAGTTATGGATGTGAAAAGAAACAGGGAAGATTCAACACACACATAATAGGTGATCATAGAGAAGAGAATTTTGAAAAAAAAAAAAAAAGAAAATTTTTCCAAGAGTTAATAAAAGGAGATTTTCCTGAAAGAAATGATCTTAAATCTTCAGGTTCAAAGAAATCAAGGAAAAAAGTGATGAGTTCCACTAAGCTCAAGACATATCCTGACGAAGTAACTGAATTTCAAGGATGAAAAAAGTTTTACAAGCATCTAGGCAAAAGAGACTTGTCACCTTTACAGAAAAGTAATATATATCAGGCAGGCCTTAAACTTCTATCCACAGCTACACCAGATGAGCAAGATAATGCAGCAATGTTGAGAAGAGTATGAATCAGAATTCGTTCCCTAGCCAGGATATCTTTCAAATGTAAAGGCATGAGAAACACATTCTTCAATATGTAAGAACTTTATGATTTTAGCATTAATAAAATCTTCCTGAAAAATCCACTTGGAAGAATAACGCTGTGCCTGAAAGAAGAATCAAATTTAGAATTTATAAGTGGAGAAGCTGGGATAGTGATAGATTAGCCATAAACATTGTATTCTGCTAGGCAAAATTAATCATTACCACTGTGGTACCTATTGCTTCTGATAATGTGATTACTATGGCTTCAGAAAGAAATATTAGTATTTTACACAATGAATATATAATAATGCTTTGGCAATAACAGACTGAGATTTTTTAAAATCCAGAACATGCCAAAAAAAGCAAAAGATTTGGAGCTGGTTCATGATGGCAGACTAAAGAGATATGTTCCCTGCCCCACTCCCCAGGGTCCATGGCCCACAAAGTTTGAAGTAATCATGGAAGATAGTGGACACGTTTGCAGGGACAGAAAAGGGGTTAATACCACAGCCCAGAATATCAGATGTACAAGATTGTTCCCAGGATGCTCCTGAAAAGCTCTTAGGTCAGAGTCAACAAGAGTCTCCAACACGCTGAAGAGGGACTGACGTCACGCCAGCTCCAGCCTCGCCTCTGAGAGGACTGGCAGCTTTCCTGTCTTCCCCTCGAAATTCTTGGAACTCAGCAGCCACCCCGTGAGAAGCACAGGCCACAGGGAAAGGCCCAGCGAAGGTGGCCTTTCAGTCAACAGCCTGAAGGAGCATCACCCGCAGGTGGATAACGTGGCCTCAGGGAGGCCTTGCTGGATGCGGCTCAGCCCACAGAGTCCCTGGAGATTATACAATTGTATGTAATGTTTAATACTGATCATGCAAAAGATTACTATAGTTTAAAATACTGAGAGCTGAAGAGGGAAGGGGACATGAGAGGTCAAGTGTAAGGCCCTCGGCCTTAGTGGGAGAAATCAGGACACAGCAATAGAATTTAAAGTGCTAATTGTAACCACCAGAAAAACAAAACACAGAAAATCTTAAGTTACTTCCGGAAAGTGGGACTAAGGGTAGGAATAATTCAGAAGGCAACTTATATTTCCATTTTATACTTTTCATTAGGTTTTTATTTATTTTTAATAAAAATATAATTTTATTTATTTATTTATTTTTGCCATATATATGTGTGTGTGTGTGTGTGTGTATGTATATAAGACTGGGTGAAAATATAAAGCCTAACATATGCACAAGAGACACACTGAAGATAAAAGACTTCAGAAAGAATAAAAATAAAAGAATGAACAAAATTGTAGCCAGTCAATTCAATAGAAAGAAAGTAATGGTAAGATATTTAAGGCAAAAGAAGTAAATTGGACAAAGAGGTTCACGTAGTAATAGAGGTATTTATACACAATTAATGCATAAATGTCATGAAACTTTACACACCAAGTAAAGCATTAAAATATATGAAGCACAAACTTCAAGAAACAGAAGCAACAAAAATATAAACACTGAAAAATTAATACTTTTCTCAGGTAGTATTAAGAAAAACTGAGAAAAGAGGATAAAA
This sequence comes from Balaenoptera musculus, assembly GCF_009873245.2. Taxonomy (NCBI): domain Eukaryota; kingdom Metazoa; phylum Chordata; class Mammalia; order Artiodactyla; family Balaenopteridae; genus Balaenoptera; species Balaenoptera musculus. The sequence goes on from NC_045798.1 coordinate 35,534,652, forward strand.
TAACATAATTTAAAAGGATAAATATGCATGTGTTAAAGATTACATGTGAAAAAAATGGAAGGATCCTTTCCTTGCTCTTAATAGCAGTTTGGGGAGAGGGGCAAGGACCCGATGGGCCTGGCATTAGACATCTTTACTGTATTGTCATACTTAATCTTGCAAGTATTACTTTGGCAATATGAAAAACATCAAATAGAGAAAATGTGTAACAATTTATAAACCTGGATATATTTTGAAATTCATATCCTGAACACACCTTCTTTGCCAACACTAACAATTAGTTACCGTAACTTACTGTAAATATTTCACCACAAAGAACACCTCAAAAATATCCCCAAAGAAGAGAGTATAATCTACTTTTCTCTGACAGCAATGCAATAAAAAGTGTAATAAAAGAGAAAAATCAGCAATAAAAGTGAGGAGGCAAAACAAACCTTCATAACTTGGAAGTTTTATGATGACTAGTACAAAAGAATAAGATGATGATAATGGTAATACAGATCGAAACTCAACAGGCAAAGTTAAGGTTATACCGAGAGAAAAATTCCTGACCCCCAATGTCTTCATTCCTTATCAAGGGAAAAGAAGAATTCAATAAGCAAATACTAAACAAGTTTTTAAAAGAATGACAACAACATTCTAAAGAAAGTAGAAAGAAAGACTAGCAACAAAACAAATTCATGAATTAGAAGACTTGTTAAGTATCAGTAACTCTAACCAGTTCTTGGAACACAAGAACTAAAACAAAATCTTTCCTATAAAATGGAATAAATGCTAGCTAGACTAGTCATGGGGAAAATTGGAGAAGGCATAAATAGACAAAAAAAAACAAGGAAGAAGGAAACCCCAGACTGGTCCCACCATTCGACCTCATTAGTCTGTGACTCATGGAAAGGACTTCATTTCTTCAGGTGTTTCATTTGTGAAAGTTGCAACCCAGGAGACTCTGGAATTAACCCCCAATGGGTGAAATTTCAGAGAAATGAGTGTAGACTAAAACAACAATCATATTAATATGAAGTCCTCAGGGCAGGGTGTTTCTGTGCTGCAGTGTGAGATTAAGAGGCACAGCAGTTAGTGAAAAGCTGACTCCAAGCCACAGGTTTTATCATGGAGAAAGATCAAATCCTCACTTGATTGACTGTCAATCAGTAATACCCATGTACCATTTGAAACAGAAGATAAAGCTACAATTGACGCAACTCAAGAGTAGATAAGAGATGTCTACTCAAAATCAAACAGAACCCCTGCTAATTCTCTATTCCAGACCATCATGTCCTAATAATATTCTTATGTTGGCAAAGTATGATTTAATTCAGCCACATCTCGGCAGGTTTCTCTGTTCATTGGTTCTCCCATATCTTGTTTCTTTGTAGTTGGCAAATTATCTGGCATATGTGTGTAAGTAAGCAAAATGCTTGCTATTTCATTTCTTTTCTTTTATTGATTTCAGTGGTCGTGATGGTAAAGATGAGCAAAAAAACAAAACCATTCTAGAAAAATATCACTTTCTTCTATGAGTAGCAAGCTCATTTAAGTTTTATAATTTCATTGAGGTTAACAACAAAATGTATGTGCTTTTCTTCACAAGACAAGAATCGATGTTTTCCTTGTATCATTGTAAAACTAAGGTTCAATTCATACTTTTTGTGTGTGTGTGTGAAACCGTGGACCTCAGATTGGGACTTGAACTCATGGTCCTTTTTTTTTTTTTTAATTTATTTATTTATGGCTGTGTTGGGTCTTCGTTTCTGTGCGAGGGCTTTCCCTAGCCATGGCAAGCGGGGGCCACTCTTCATCGCGGTGCGCGGGCCTCTCACTATCACGGCCTCTCTTGTTGCGTAGCACAGGCTCCAGACGCGCAGGCTCAGCAATTGTGGCTCACGGGCCCAGCCGCTCCGCGGCATGTGGGATCTTCCCAGACCAGGGCTCGAACCCGTGTCCCCTGCATTGGCAGGCAGATTCTCAACCACTGCGCCACCAGGGAAGCCCGAACTCATGGTCTTTTATCTGAGATCACACCTGGGCTCAGGACTTAATGAAGCTCAGGTTCTTAATGTCTCATCGCAGAAAGAATTCAGTGAGAGACAAAGTGATAGGTAAGAAGTGGATTTATTTAGAGAGAAACACTCCACAGACACTCCTCTGAGTGTGGGCCATCTCAGAAGGCAAGAGGCCCCGAAATATGGGGTGGCTAGTTTTTATGGGCTGGGTAATTTCACAGGCTAATGAGCGGGAAGATTGTTCCAACTATTTGGGGGGAGGGGCAGAGATTTCTAGGAATTGGGCCACCGCCCACTTTTTGATCTTTGATGGCTGGCCTCAGAACTGTCATGGCGCTGGTGGGTGTGTCACTTAGCTTATGCTAATGTATTACAATGAGTGTGTAATGAGTCTCAAGGTCCACTGGAAGTCAAATCTTCCACCATCTTGGACCTAGTTGGTTCTAACCAGTTTTTGTCATGTCCTATGGCTATGTCATTCTTTTAAAGGTTGTGCCCTGCCCCCTTCCCTCCTGTTTCTATGCGTATGGGTCTATCTATGTGAAAAAAACACTTGAAGGAAATTGATTCTAGAATCTGGATAGTTTTGCATCTTCATGTATAAATACATTTTTACTTAAAATTACAAGTATTTTGATTATTTCAATTTTAAAATTTCATTACTAATTTTTTGTGTTAGAGCACTGTGCTCAGAGAATGTGCTCTATATAATTTTTGCTCTTAAATTTTATATTTTCTTTGTTGTCTAATAATAAATTCTGTTGACAATGGAAAAAAGCATATTATCTATGTGAAAGGTATAACATTTGATATGCAGCTATTAAGATAACGTTGTTACTTTTATTATTCTAGCCTCCATAATCTAGCTTACTTGTTGCCTGTGTGATTTGTGAAAGGCTGAGAACAGTGTATTAAAATATCCTATGTTACCAATATTATATCTATTAATTTCATTTTTGGTTTTTATATTTGGACATAATCTTATTCACAGTTTATAGGAACATGAAGTATAACCTTTATTAATATAAATGACAGTGGTTTCCTTTCAGGAGTAGAAATATGTTCATAACTGGAGCAAAGGCAAAATTAAACTTTTAATTTTATAACATTCTGTATTATCTCTGCTTCCCAACCCTGTCCATGGATTATTTCTATTTTTTAAAGATAAAGAAATAAGCAAGGACTTCCCTGGTGGTGCAGCAGTTAAGAATCCACCTGCCAATGCAGGGGACATGGGTTCGAGCCCTGGTCCAGGAAGATCCCACATGCCGCAGAGTAGCTAAGCCCGTGCACCCCAACTACTGAGCCCGCATGCCACAACTACTGAAGCCCATGCGCCTAGATCCCGTGCTCCGCAACAAGAGAAGCCACCAGAATAAGAAGCCCACGCACCACAACAAAGAGTAGCCCCCGCTCGCCGCAACTAGAGAAAGCCCGCATGCAGCAATGAAGACCCAATGCAGCCAACCAAAAAAATAAATAAATAAATAAGCAAAATATAAAGTAAAATAGCCATTTGTATCTCAATCTCTACTTTGTATGGTATTAGTATTATTATCCTTTCTTTATATATTTTGTTGTTGTTGTTGTTGTTTAGGATTGCCTGATAAATATTTGGCTGGTATTTTCTTTTAGTATTTATATCAGAAACTTTTTAGGATCATTCAATATTAGAAAATTAATTACTATAATGTTATAGTGAAATTAATTAAACAAAGAGGCCATTAGACAGAGGTAGCTCTAATGCCGCAGAGCCCTGTGTAAGCAAACCAAAACCCAGGCTTATAAATTCCTCTAGGTTACAAAATTGAAACCTAAGGGCAACCCATCACACAGAGCCAGCTGGGCTTTAAGCTACAGCCTATCAATAATTTCTTTTCTTTGCTTCCACACTTTCTCTATATGTCTTTCCCCCAGTTCCTGTCGGTGGAGCACTCCTAACCATTTCTTGTTTGGAGCGGTTTGATTTGAACTGATTTTTGCTCAAATAAACTCTTTTTTTTTTTTAAACACTTTTTTATTATTTATTTATTTATTTATTTATTGGCTGTGTTGGGTCTTCGTTTCTGTGCGAGGGCTTTCTCTAGTTGCGGCGAGCGGGGGCCACTCTCTTCATCGCGGTGCGCGGGTCTCTCACTATCGCGGCCTCTCTTGTTGCGGAGCACAGGCTCCAGACACACAGGCTCAGTAGTTGTGGCTCACGGGCCCAGTTGCTCTGCGGCATGTGGGATCTTCCCAGACCAGGGCTCGAACCCGTGTGCTCCGCATTGGCAGGCAGATTCTCAACCACTGCGCCACCAGGGAAGCCCCAAATAAACTCTTAAAATGTTTAATATGCCTCAGTTTATCATTTAAGAATATTAATAAGTCTGGTGAATCTTTTAAAAGCAGTGTATGCTGGAAGGCATTGAATAAAATTCAACATACCTAGTGTCAGAAAACTAGGGAAAAAAAGACACTATCAATTATTTTACCTTTACTCTTCTGCAGCTTATTTTTCAGGGTGTCTCTAGAAATCCCATCAAGTTGGAGTCAGATACTGTGTCTGATTCAGTCTGAGGATCTTTGTCTTTTCAGAGGAAGTTTGACCTATTTATATTCTTCGTTGTAACAGATACAGTGACCTTTCTAGAGTTATTTTGTTTCATAACTTATTTTTAAATTCTACTAGTGATAACCTTTAGGCTATCTGAACAAATCTGCATTTCTCTAAATGATAAAACCAAAAGCTCTCCTCAGTGCCCCGCGCCCATTCAAGCAAGGTAAGAGGCACAGCAGACTAATGACTTTCTTAGACCAAGTGTTCCTCGGTCTCGGTCTTTGCTACTATACCAAATCCAGATTATTGTTAAATATTTTTACATTACATATCTTTCCTTCAATATCTCCATGAACAGAGGTACAAAAGTCATTCTTAAAACATTAGCAAATAGAATCCAACAATAAACAAAAAGGATAATATATCATCACCACGATATGCAAGAATGGTCTAGCACTCAAAAGGTGAATCAATGTAATTCACCACATTAACAACAACGCAGAGAGGAGAAATATCATATGAATGATTCAAAAGATGCAAAAAAAAAAGGCAAATGTTTCATCTTTATTATAGTCCCACTGACACCTAAAGCTCTGGTTTTTGTTTTAGTCTATTTTCTCCCTCTTCAGATTGGCCATTTCTTTTGTTCTATCTTCAAGTTCACTGTCATCCTCATCCTGCTACTGAGCCCATCTGTGAGTTTTAAATTTTTGGTTATTGTATATTTCAGTGCTTCCAGCTAAAATAACAATACAGGAATGAAAAGACTGCAACTAGCAAGGACAAAAGGACGGGAGAGGAGCCATCGACAGACAACAGAGATCCACAAATATTTATGTAAGCAGACAGGGTAGGAGATCCCTGGAGAAAGAGAACCAGGCATGGCTTTCTTGACAGAAGAGAAGCCATTCTGGGCCTAAGCCACTCTGAGATCTAAGCCCAGCCACAAGGCTTGCCCTTGAACAGGTCTCAGTAATTAATGATCTTAAGGGAAGTAAGGAAATGCAGGAACAAAGAAAAAGCAGTCAAGAAACAATAGTTCAGGGACTTCCCTGGTGGCGCAGTGGTTAAGAATCTGCCTGCCAACGCAGGGGACACGGGTTCGAGCCCTGGTCCGGGAAGATCCCACATGCCGCGGAGCAACTAAGCCCGTGTGCCACAATTACTGAGCCTGCGCTCTAGAGCCCACGAGCCACAACTACTGAGCCTGAGAGCCACAACTACTAAAGCCCGTGCACCTAGAGCCCGTGCTCCACAACAAGAGAAGCCACCGCAATGAGAAGACCACATGCCGCAACTAGAGAAAGCCCGTGCACAGCAACGAAGACCCAACGTAGCCATAAATCAATAAAATTAAAAAAAAAAAAAAGAAACAATAGTTCAGCAATAAAGCAGAATCCTAGTTCCTCCTCAAGAGATATACATAACAATCTGACACATATCTTTGAGTTGTTCTGCAGGATCTAAGGCCCCCTCCCAGGTGGAGGATGGAAATGATGATGTTGACCCTCCGATTTCCATCAACTAAAGCTTGGACTCTCTTGACCTTTGTCCCAATTCTATGCTGAATTCTCCTCTGCACAAACATGCACGGAACTGCCCAAGTCCCTTCATGAATATGCATGTACTCTTATTAAAAACTTCTCCAATTTTGCTGGTCAGGGAGACACTGCTTTGGGGAAGGTCCCCGGTGTTCTCCTTACTCACTGCAGGTAATGAATCCTTCCTTCTCCTGCTCTTTGGCTTGTTTGTGTTTTTGGCTTGACACCCACCAAGAGGCGAACCCTGTGTTCGGGTAACACTTACAACATGGGAAGCTCATGATGGAGTTTCACTGCCTTAGCTGAGAAGGGTTTGCTCCTAATCATGCAGAGCAGGATGTCCGCAAGGAGTGAGATGATTCTCTCTGTAGAAACTGAGAGGGTCGTGGCTCCCAGGCACCAAGTAAGGTCTGTAGAAGGTGGGTATCTTCAAGCAGAGCCTGAGAAATGTGCTTGGATGCAGACCGTTTGTTTGGGGAAGTGATCCCAGTAGCGGGAGGTACTGAAAAGAGTGAAATAGGGGGACAATTGCATTTTCAAACCGTTCAGTGCTCTGGGGAGCTGGACTTCAATCCTGCTGGAAAGTCTGGGAGCAGCCACGTACAGATAACTCACCCCAGAACTGTCCACTGCAAGGACAGAAGGATATTCATCAAGGAGCTCCCCCCAACCCCCTGCTCCGTGTGCTACCTCTGTCCTTCCAGGTAGCTCGTGTGTCTTAAGGGCCACGCAGCCTCCCACCGTCCCCTCACTCACTGATTGTTGCAGGTATTTGAGGCACGTAAGAGCAACAAAAGTCATGACAGACTCATAACCCTTCAGATTGCTCCCAGCCTTAAATTCCATGACGCCAACTTCATCTTCCCATTCTCCATCCAACCACATGAAATGACGACCCCAGGTGGAATGTTTGCTCTTTACTGGTAAACAATTTCCTTAGAAAACCTGAAGTGTGGCACTTAGATGATTCCTTTTCCATTGCCTTTTACCAAAAGGATGATCTTCAGGTAGGAAGAATCTAACTGTATTAATTATCTATTTCACATGGTCCAAAATAACTAGTGATTAAAGTACTAGGAAATAAGTTATGTCTGAATACAGACTCCTACAAGACTAGGTAATAACAAGCAAAGACATGAATAAATGAAAGGATGGTAAGGATCCTTTAGTGGAGTTTTGTTAATGCAATTTTCCCCAACTTTTTATTTTGAAAACTTTCAAGTCTACAGAAAAGTTAAAAGAATAGCCCAAAGAACTTCCATGTACCCATTCCCTTGATTCACAAATCCCTAACATTGGGCACTTTCACTTTCTCTCTATCTTCCTCTCTCTGAATCATTTGAAAGTAACTTGCAGACATCATTACACTATATTCCTAACTACTTATTCACTAACTCCTAAGCAAAAGGACCTTTTTTACATAACCACAATACCATGATCTTATTCAGGAAATTTAACATTGGTATATTATCTAATATTCACTTATTATCAAAATATTAAAAATAAGAGCTATAAGGAGAGGGAAAAAAACTTTTCCTCTACCCATCTTAGGTTCTCCAGGTTGGAGGGACTGGCTTGTTATTAGACTGGCCAAAGGCAGATCAACAAGAGAAAAACAAACAGAGGTTTATTAACATGTGCATCAGGCATGTACACATGGCAGCCACGAGTAATCCAAAGGCATGTTTAGAACTTGGGTTTGTATATCACCTTAGGCTAAACAAAGGAAAAGGGGCTTTGGGTCTTTCAGCAGGGGAGGCAAGTTATGAGAAGGTGACCAAGAAAAGTATGGTAAATATGGACTGTATAGTAAGGTTTATTATGCAGATTTAAGTAAGTGCCTTCTCTTTGGATAACAACTGGAAGAGACTTCTTCTTCCTGGTACTGGGACAGCAAGACATCTTCACAAATGGAATTTCCATTTCTTTACAAAAGGAAAACTCATGCTCTTTTTTTAGAGCTTTTCCTGCATCTTCATTAGCTTAAAATAATCCATATGCCAAAATAGGTATCTTTTGGGGTGGCATATTCTGGTACCCTTCACAGCCAATAATCAAATTTCCCCAGCTGTCCCAAAATGCTGTTCATAGGTGTTTTTCTTGTTTTCTTTTTCTTTCTTTCTTTTTTTTTTTTTTTTGCCACACCTCCAGTATGCAGGATCTTAGTTCCAGATCAGGGATCACACCCACACACCCCTGCAGTGGAACCCCAGAGTCTTAACCACTGGACCACCAGGGAAGTCCTTTCTTTTTTTTTTTTTTTCAATCCAGGAGCCAATCTAGAATTGTGTATTGCATTTGTGTGTGTGTGTGTGTGTGTGTGTGTATTGCACTTAATTGTTATGTAGCTTTAGTCTCCTTTGATCTCAGTTTACTGCCTCCCCCACCCCTTTTAAGATACATGTAAGGAGTCCAGGCCTGTTGTTTTAAATGTATCAGAGTAAAATTCATATTACTCACTTAGGTCTGAGCATCCTTGTGTCCTTCTCAGTGCATTGTATCAGCAGGTGTGTAATGTAGTTGGTCTGAACATCAGGATGTCATGTTTGACCATCTGGCTAAGGTGGGTGTCAGAGGGCTCCATTTCCTCTTTGCAATTAATTAATAAACAATCTGGGGGGTGGTGATACTTGGATATAGTGTAAATCTTGTTTCCCAGCAGTTTTCACCTGTGGTTTTAGCATCCATTGTTCATACCTGTTTGAATCAGTCATTAAATTGTTGAAGTAATGATGATTTTTAAATCAATCACTCCTTTTATTTCGGAGCTGGGATTCATCTGTAAATAAAAGCCTCTCCCACTACCACTTTTTGTTGGAGGATCCTAGACTCCTAGATTCTGTTTCAATTCAATTTGCTTTAATCCGTGGCCATCCTTATTTTTTAGATGTTCAAACTATCCCAACTTGGCCAGTAGAAGCCTCTTTTAGGAGATGCCTATGCTTTTTGATTTGTCTCCCCTAAAACCAAGTTCCCCTGCCGAGTTTATGATTAACCTCTCTATCCAAAACTGTGGAGCCCTCCCAGGTACAAAAGCCCCTCCTCATTTCTTGTTTGTGGAAAAAAGCTTTAGTCTCCTAGGCCTTCCTCAGTTCCAAAGATCAGACTCAACCTGTTACTAATTAGGGAAGTGAGGGAATGCAGAAACAAAGGAAAAGCAGTTAAACAAGAAAAGTAATGACAACAGTTGAGCAATAAAACAGAGTCCTAGTTCCTTCTCAAGGGGCATACACAACAATCAAACACACATCTTTAAGGTGTGTTTAAGGAACTAAGACCGCCCCCCCCCACCCAGTTGGAGGTTGGTGACTACAAGCTGAACTCAAGCACATAGACCCCAGACTGGTTGGAAGCAGAAGGCTGATGACTGAGATTCCTGACACATCACCCAGTTACCTCACCACCAACCAATCAGAAGAAAGGTACGCCCCTTGCAGCCCTTACCCTAAATGTTGCCTTTAAAAACCTTTCCCTGAAAACCATCAGGGAGTTCAGGTCCATTGAGCATGAACTGCTCGTACTCCTTGCTTGGTGCCCTGCAAACAAATGCTGTACTTTCCTTCACCGCAACCCAGTGTCAATAAATTGGCTTCGCGGGGCAGTGGGCAAGCCTGCCCAAGTTTGGTTCAGTAACACCCAAGCATTTTTTTTTTTAACACTTTCTTACTTTCTGAAACAGTAAGATGAAGATGATTCAGGCCCACCCTGTGCTTTCCCTGCCCCAAACCTGAAATCGGCCAGCGACCCCTGGTTCCTTTTACTGGGAATAGTATTTAATTACTGTGTTTTAATATACAGCATTTTTATGTTTTTTTTTTTTAAAAAGTACCCCTAGATAGTGTGGAGAATTCTGATAATTTATCCCACGATTTACTTTTCCCAACCAATATCAATTACTTTATTGTTGTTAGTTATAGAAACAATTTCTGACAATTGGTATTTTAAAAGATTATCATCATCCATGTTAAATTAATAAAATAGGGAGGCCAGTAGCTCAAGGTGGCTTTAATGCCTCAGAAGTCCAGTAAGCAAACCAAAACCTAAGCTTGAAATACCTCAAGGTTAAGAAATCGAAACCTAAGGATAGCCAATCACAAACAGCCAAAATAGCTTTCCCAAATAAGGCAACCGAAAGCTGTAGCCAACCAGAAATTTCCTTGCTTTGCTTCCCATCCTCTCTGTAAAAGTCTTGGCCCCCAGCTCCTGTACATGGAGCGCTCCTAACACTTCCAGTTTGGTGCTGCCTGATTCACTGGATTTTTGCTCAAATAGACTCTTAAAATTTTTAATATGCTTTTAACAGCCATCTGTTGTCCTTAAAGTAGTCTGTATAACATAAAATACTGGTCCACAGGTTTTTTTTTTTTTTTTTTTTAAATGTATTTATTTTTGGCTGTGTTGGGTCTTCGTTTCTGTGTGAGGGCCCCCTCTAGTTGTGGCAAGCGGGGGCCACCCTTCATTGAGGTGCGCGGGCCTCTCACTATCGCAGCCTCTCCCGTTGCGGGGCACAGGCTCCAGACGCGCAGGCTCAGCAGTTGTGGCTCACGGGCCTAGTTGCTCCGCGGCATGTGGGATCTTCCCAGACCAGGGCTCGAACCCGTGTCCCCTGCATTAGCAGGCAGACTCTCAACCACTGCGCCACCAGGGAAGCCCCACAGGTTTTAAATAGATGATCAAAAGCGATGAGGTACAGAGGAAGTGTTAAAAAATAATTTGTATTCCGAATGAATGATCTTAGTTTATGATCTTAAAGTTTTCTTCTAAATCAATATTATATGATTTTTCAGTGAATGGCAGTGACCGCTACTGGGATTGGTTATGTAACTGTTTACTTAATTGAATGATTCATTGACTGACACATGAGACAATTATTTCTGTTACAGTATGTTGTCCGTCTAACATAGTGACTGAGCTGTAGGCAATGCATGAGAAATCCGTAAGTGCTGAGTCATGAGAGCAATTGTACAAACTCTTGTAATTACTTTAATGGTCTGACTACTTAAACATTTAATCATAAATTTCAGAAAATGGCCCATGTACCCACTTTACATTTGTCTTTTTTAGGGGGTTGGGGAGGTATTGATTTCTTAATGCATGGAGAAATTAGGAAAAAATAAACCATTTTCAAGAGAAGATTCTACTTTAACAACACCACTGCTGGATACACAGGGAATCTTTTCACTACAAAAACTTTTTAGAAAATTTGTTTCTGCTAGAGATGCTTATGAATCTATAATCCTGCTCTTTTATGGTCCACTTAAGCTTGGAAAGGTATGCTTTTGTTTTATTGTGGTAAAATAAACATGAAATTTACTATTTTAACCATATTTAGGTGTATAATTCAGTGGCATTAAGTGCATTCACATTGTTATGCAATGAAGAAGATCTGGCTGTAAACTGTGGCCTTTGCCTGTTCAGGTCTGTTTTGGATTGTGTCAATCACAAGGGGCAGACTGTTCAAATATTATGTTATTACAGTCTACATAGAGCAGAGACAAAAGTTGAGGTTCACAGCATCCCATCTTTTAGTGAGAACAAAACTATACATACATACATATATATATATATATATATATATATATATATATATATATATACACACACATATATATATGGAAATCTTAAATAGAAATAACTTTTTATTATATAAACCCACATAAAAAATAAAGGCTTTTTGAAACTAATATAATGGATATAATATATAACGGAAATAATATACTGGAATATATATTATACTAATATAATAGAAACTAATATAATATAAATGGACAAATGATATAGACTATCTACAAAATATAATTATAATAATAATAACAGTAATATGAATAACAATAGAGCAAAAACTTATTGTGCTTGATTATATGTCAAGCACTGTTTTGGCAAAGAAGCACTTTATTTGTATTACTTAATCATCAAAATAATCCTACGCGGGGCTTCCCTGGTGGCGCAGTGGTTGAGAATCTGCCTGCCAATGCAGGGGACACGGGTTCGAGCCCTGGTCTGGGAAGATCCCACATGCCGCGGAGCGACTAGGCCCGTGAGCCACAATTACTGAGCCTGCGCGTCTGGAGCCTGTGCTCCGCAACAAGAGAGGCCGCGATAGTGAGAGGCCCGCGCAACGCGATGAAGAGTGGCCCCCGCTTGCTACAACTAGAGAAAGCCCTCGCACAGAAACGAAGACCCAACACAGCCATAAATAAATAAATAAATAAATAAATAAAAAAGCTCCATGTAACATATGTCAATTATTAAAAAAAAAAAAAAAAGAAATATTTAGGTTACACTTGTGCTCAAGTAATAAAGAAAAAAAAAAAAATTCAACAGAATAACTGTGGTAGGCAGAATACCAACTTCCCAAAGATGTCCACATCCTATCCACAGAAACTGTGAGATGTTAGGTGACATGACAACAGGGAATTAAAGTGGCTAATCAGGTGACTTTAAAATGGGGGGATTATCCTGGGTTGTTCAGGTGGGCCCAATGTAATCATAAAGGTTCTTAAAATTAGAAGCCAGAAGAGACAGTGTCAGGGGGACACATTGTGAGAAATATTTGACCTGCCATTGCTGGCTTTGAGGATGGAAGAGGCGCCATTAGCCAAGGAATACGGGCAGCCTCTAGACACTGGAAAAGGTAAGGAAACATTCTCCCCTAGAGCCTCCACAATGGAATGCAGCCCTGCCAACCTCTTGATTCTAGCCCAGCAAGACCCATTTTGGACTTCTGACCTCCAGAATAAAAGATAATTAATTTGTGTGTGTGTGTGTTTTAATAAATTTAATTAATTTATTTTATTTTTATTTATTTTTGGCTGCGTTGGGTCTTCGTTGCTGCGTGCAGGCTTTCTCTAGTTGTGGCGAGCGGGGGCTACTCTTCGTTGCAGCGTGCGGGCTTCTCATTGCAGAGCACGGGCTCTAGGCGCACGGGCTCAGCAGTTGTGGCTCGTGGGCTCTAGAGCACAGGCTCGGTAGCTGTGGCGCACAGGCATAGTTGCTCCGCGGCATGTGGGATCTTCCCAGACCAGGGCTGGAACCCGTGTCCCCTGCATTGGCAGGCGGATTCTTAACCACTGAGCCACCAGGGAAGCCCCTTTTTGTGTGGTTTTAAGCCACTAAATTTGTGACAATTTTTTACAGTAGCAATAGGAAAATAATATGATAATCTTGGGTGGGAAGATGTCAAAAATGTGGTCCATGCTCCCAGGCTGCACTGGAATTGAGTTTTCACAGTGAGCGCAGTCATTCTCTATGGGAGGGGAGCTGTGGGGATGGGAAGATGGCTGGCTCCTGGGATCCAGCTTTATCTTCCGATAACTCCTCCAGGGTCCTCCCTTTAGTCTGCCAGATAATTTGGCTTTTCAAATTCTGGCAGTCTTCAGACAACCAGATATGCAACAATTTTGGATTTCCTTCTGCAGGCAGAAAGGACATCTGTAAGGAAAGCTCTGTGACTTCTTCTCTCTTTTCTTTCAGATGATCCTCCTTCAGCTAAATGTGTGTCTTTACTGTAGCTCTTTTCTGAAGGCTAAAGATGTATGCAACAGCTTGAGATTTTCCTACTAATGTCACAAATGCTCCAGTCCCCATATACAACAGGCCTCAGTTTAACCAACAGTCCTGCTCCCGTGTGCCAAGGAAGGCCACCTTCCCAGCCCAGGACACTGGGGCCCCCAGTACTTTCCGGCCTACCACCCAGCTCACCCAATTCCACAATCAGGTCTGCGGCCTGCCACACTCCATTCCCTGATGCCAAATTCTATATAGATTAGGATTCAACTAAGAATATATATTAATGCAACTATCTTTATATATATATATATATATATATATATATATATATATATATATAAAATATTACATATAAAGAACCTACATATTAGGGACCTTAATTATGATAGAGGTGACAGTACAGATAAATATCACGAAGGCTCCTTCAACAGGATATGGACTTTTTTTTTTGCTGCACTACAAGGCATGTGGGATCTTAGTTCTCCAACAAGGGATCCAACCCGTGCCCCTTGCAGTGGAAGCATGGAGCCTTAACCACTGGACCACCAGGGAAGTCCTTATTTGCTTTTTTTTTTTTTGGATATGGACTTTTTAAATAAATATTTTTAAGACAGTTGGTTATCCATGTGGAAATTTAAAAAAGCAAACCAAAACAAGTCCCTACCTCATACCATATACAAAAAGTGAATTCCAAGTGAACTAAACCTAAATGTAAACAAGCAAAATTTAAATTAAAAAAAAATTTTATTAGGTATAGTTGATTTACAATGTTGTGTTAGTTTCTGCTATTCAGCAAACTGAATCAGTTATACATATACATATATCCACTCTCTTTTAGATTCTTTTCCCATATAGGTCATTACAGAGTATTGAGTAGAGCTCCCTGTGCTATACAATAGGTCCTTGTTGTTTATCTATTTTATATATAGTAGTGTGTATATATTAATCCCAAACTACTAATTTATCCCTCCCCCCAACCATTCCCCTTTGGTAACCATAAGTAGTTTGTTTTCTATGTCTATGAGTCTGTTTCTGTTTTGTAAATAAGTTCATTTGTATCATTTTTTTAGATTCCACATGTAAGTGATATCATATGATATCTGTCTTTCTCTGACTTACTTCACTTACTATGATAATCTCTAGGTCCCTCCATGTTGCTGTACATGGCATTATTTCACTTTTTTCTATGACTGAGTAATATTCCATTGTGTGTGTATGTGTGTGTGTATGTCTCACATCTTCTTTATCCATTCATCTGTTGATGGACATTTAGGTTGTTTCCATGTCTTGCCTATTGTAAATAAATAATTTATTTTATATGTAGTAGTGTGTATATGTCAATCCCAATCTCCTAATTTATCCCGCTCCCCCTAAAATTTTTAAATTGTTGAACAAAATAGAGAAGAATTTCTTACTTGAGATATTAAAATCATAAACCATAAAGGAAAAGAGTGATACATTTGATTTCATAAAAATTTTAAAAACTTCTGTTCAACAAAAGGATATTTTAAAAAATATTTAATGTATGTTTTTTTAAAAAATAAAACAAAACAAGCCCAAAATGGGATAAGATCAGATCCATATATTTAGCTTACAAAGAATCAGTACACAGAATATATTGAAAAAAAAATCTCAGAAATTAATGAGAAAAAGACAAATAATCCACAGAAAAATAAGCAAAAGACATGAGTAAAGATTCACAGATGAGGAAACCTACATGAGTGATTGAGAAAAAGGCAAATAATCCACAGAAAAATAAGCAAAAGACATGAGTAAAGATTCACAGATGAGGAAACCTACATGGCTGATAAATGTATGAAAAGATGTTCAGCCTCAAGGTAACCAGAAAAACACAAATTTAAAAACCGAAGATTCTATTTTATGCTGGTGGAATTGGCACAAATTTTGGTTCTGATGATACCAAGTGTTGGTGAGGAGGTGGAGCCACTAGAACTCTCACAGATTCTTGTTGGGAGTGTAAGACCAGAGTTTAGCAGAGGTGGGCAAAGGTTGAGGATGGGCAAAGCCTACCGCTGGCACAGTAATTCTTAGCTTAGTTCGGGATGGCTCCCCTCAGCATAAGAGAGGAATGGTAGCAGAAACCAGTTTTGTGCTTCTGTTTTAAAATCAAATGGTGGGGACTCCCCTGGTAGTCCAGTGGTCAGGACTCTGTGCTTCCACTGCAGGGAGCACGGGTTCAATCCCTCGCTGGGGAACTAAGATCCTGCATGCCTGCTGGCGTGGCCTAAATAAATAAATAAACAATTAAAAAATAAAATAAAATAAAATGGTAGGGAATGGTACCGAGAACAGAAAAAAAGACCTCTTTCTTCCACTGTCTATTTATAAATGTAGGCATGAACTCTCCTTGGCCCTGCTTGAGTCACATGCCTTCTCCAGGTATGCTACCAGCGGGATGGGGTTACTATTATCAGCTCAGTCAGGGTCCCTTTGATCAGAGAGAGAGAGGCATCATCTCTGACAGACTCAGGGAGAGGCAGACTCCCAGAGGGAAAGGGGGTTTTGGGAAAATCCAAATCACAGATGTCCATTGTGGGATCAAACTGAGCATGCTGATTTGTGATCTTTTTTCCTTTACCCCCAATTATTAGTATTACACAAAATTTCTCAGGGTTGGGGGGGGGATTTATCTTTAATTTTTTTTATTGAGCTCATCGGGAAGGAAAAACTTTTCTTCTACCCTTTTAGGTTCAGTAAGCAGGGACTTGTGAATTAACCAACAAAAGGCAGATTAACAGGAGAAAAGGCAAACAATTTAATATTCACATGCACAGAAAAGCAGTGAAACTCAAGTAAGTGATTAGAGTCAGAACTTATACACCCTTTTAAGAAGGGAAAGAGGGTTTGGGCTTCAAGGGGTGATAAATCATGGACAAGTAACTAGCAACTATATGGGGGAAATAATGGAAGATAAAGGTTATTTTCAGTAAGGTATGTTTATGCAGACTCATCGCAGTGCCAACTTCTCATCTACAGTGATAAGAGCCCCTCTTCTCTTTCTGGTAGAGGGGAGGAAGACACCTTCACAAAGGGAAATTTATGCCCTGCTTCTAGGCAGATAAGGGAAGGGCAAGAACTCTTCCTGCATCTGTTGATTCTCAAAGTCTTTGATTCTCAAAGTCTTTAGCTAAAAATCATCCTTATGCCAAAGTGGCATATTTTGATCCTCTTCAAGGTGTAATTGACAGACCGTAAAATTCACCATTTTCAGTATTTAGTTCTGTGAGTTTTGACAAAGGCATACCATGGTAACCACCGCCACAATTAAGATATAGAAAGTTGCAGCATCCCTCCCCCCTCCAAATTCTACACTCCCTATTGTAAACAACCCCTGGCCCCATCTCTCAGAATTCTGAACACAGCATTTTCAGTTTGAGAGAATCAAACCCCTGAAGTAAACAGATCCTGTTTCCTAAATCATCATAAATAATCCTAGAAATAGTCATTAAAATTTAAATTGGAAGCATGAATATAGTGCAGGTACTAGAAACGAACATAAAAACCTAATTGATCTAAGGCTAAACCAACTTCAGTTTAGTGGTATGGCGCGGTCTTGTGAAATCAGTAGGTCCTGCCTCGTGGTCCCCCTTTATAATCACCCTTACTGGTAGGTGGTGTACCCTGACTGTAGTACCTCCCCCTCCTGGGGTCACCTCAGGGGCACTGAGTAAAGAGAGGCGGTTCCTTCAAAGACAGAGATGCAGGGCAGAAGGAAGTTACAGCTCCCATGACAGTGTCCAGGGAAACATTTAATGTAAGTAAACTCTTGTGAACTTAAACAGGGCCCTTCAGATCTCTGGGTCCAATTTTCTCCTTGGTAAAAGAATGATCAGAAGTCTATACTCACTTTAAGGAGTATTTATCTAGCAAGCATAAATCTTCAAATCCAACAGCCTTTGTGAACTCAGCTCAGAGAAAACTCCATGCCTATGTGTTTTATTCCAAAAAATGCCCCACCACTCTCTCATTAAAGAAGTTACAGTTAGAAGAATAAATATTCTGTTAATCATTTGGGGACCTCCGGATATAATAAGGTGGTGTTCTAAAAGGGGAAATTTTATGATAAATGTCTGGTGTACAATACAGCCCCCTGCTTGGGGAGGAGTCGTCACCATGCGCCCACAGCAGGCAGGCTGAAACACAGGGGGGTAACCTCTGATCCAGAGGGAGAGCATCCTAGGATCAAGGCCACCACTCACATAGCACCTCTGCTTCATGATGGACCGTCTGAGATGCACGAACAGGCGGCACAGGGAGAGTCTTTCCAGGTGCAAATCGAGGGCTCGGGCAGCAACAGGAAAGCCCCGTAAAAGAGGAGTTCAGTTGCTGTGTCCCCAAGGAGGCTCTGAGAGATAAAGAAAATACCTGGATATGGACAGCTAGGCAGGCTCTTTGCTTTGGGCACGCTGAGCCCCGGACAGCATGCTGTTGGCAGTGACTCTGCTATGTGGATTAAAACCCAGCTCAAAGTAGTTTGTCCAAAAAAAGCTTCCTGGAATTTGGATGTCGAAGATGTCTCCAACTTCAGACAAATCTGGACATCAGGACCCTGACAATGTCACCAGAGTGCCTTTTTTTCTTTTCCCCAAATGCCAACATCCTCATATTCACTCTTTCCCAGTTTGGTGACCAGAACAGCATAGAAACCCAGTTCCAAGTAGCCTAAGTACCTTCAGCCAAATGAGCTGTCAACACATAGGGTAGAAGGTGGTTGCCAAAACCAATAATAATCATTATTTATAATTACTGAAAAAAAATTTCAATAATAATATAATATATTGAGTTCTTACCACTGTTACTGAACCAGGTTCATCTTGCCCAACGCTCAGCAGCCAAAACGCTGAAGGTCGAAGTTTGCAGCAGAGAGAGGATTTATTCCCAAAGCAGCCAAACGAGGAGATGGAAGAACAAACCCCAGATCTGCCTCCCTTAAGGCGAGGGGCTGGGGTATTTATGGGAGAAAGAATAAAGCAGCAGGGCAGTCGCGGGCACGGGGAGCATGGGGAAACGTGATGGGGAAAAGGTAAGGTAATTGTCGTTCTGCGCATGCGTAAGGAGTATACAGGCGGCTGCACGTTCAAAAGGTCACCGTGCAGACACGCGCGCAAGCCCAGTTGGAGGGTCGGTGGTCCTATCCAGTCTTAGCCGGCTCAACGTGAAGTAGACGCAGCTGACTCCAAGTTCCTGGAAAACAACTCGGGCGAACATTGTTAAGGCTACATGCCGCTTGGGGGACCTTGAATAGTGAAGACAGGTGAAGTGGATTTAGCCCAGGGTTTCACCAATACCAGGCGCCGTCCTTTACAATGATTCTCTCATTTAGTTCCCACAGCCCAACAGGTAGGTATCACTCCCATTTCACAGATGACAAACCTGTTCCACCCTACGTTCTGCATCTCTAAGCCTGTCAGATGCAATGGCTTTCTCACGTGTGTGTGGTTCTCAGCGCTCACTCTCCAGCCCCGTTTCTATCAATCATGTATCTATTTTATAATATATCCTGGTCATCAGCCCTTGATTCAGAGGCTACCGATCAGCAGGCTCCTCCCAGGGGAGTTGCTCTTACACCAAACTTATGAGTTGACTTAGGAAGTTTTGATTCAGAGGCTGACTTTTTAACAACCTTGTCTTCAAGCTCTGTGCATGGAAAGAGGCTAGTGCTAAAGATGAGTAACTCTGAGACTGCTCCACGGAAGAGAGGGAGAGGGACGTGTCAATGAAAACGATAAATAAACTATCTATAATAGGACTAGAAAACAGTTTTATTTGAGCCAAACTAAGGGCTAGCCCGGAAGCTGTCTTCCCAGATTATGCTGAGAAGCGGCTCCAGAGAAGCAGGGTTTTCAGCACAGTTTTATGTCTTGGCAGAAGAAGGAACATTAAACAATTCAGGGTTACATTTCTTCAGTGTTACAAAAAAAAGAACAGACCGGCACATACACAGCAAGTCAGCATGGCCTTGGCACCTGCGAATGGAGTCTTATCATCAAAGGGATACCGGCATTGGTGTCCCAGGAAGAGGAGCATTTAATCTTTATTTTTAACATGGACATTCTTGACTTCTGATCAATGTGCCCTTTTCTTAAATAATTAAAGCAGATGTACAATGCACATATGATAGGCCACAGGCTATTTTAGTTAGCATAAAATTCAAGCTAACTCATGCATAAGCCAGAATGACTTCCCTGTATCTCAATATGTGAAAATTTCTTTTATCAGACATCTCAGCAAGTGGCTGTCCTGCAGTCGGCTTAATAAAAGTGAGCCACTTAGGAGGGAAGGACCTCATTCTGTAGAGGAAATCAGGAAAATGAGGTCCATGAGGGCAGCAATTTGATCTGCTTGTTCACTACCGTATCCCAGCAGTGAACAGTGCCTGCACCTGGGAGAGATCGATCTACAGAACCAGCCAAGCAAGTTGCATTTGACTTGACTCCGGACCCATGAGCACTGTTCCAGGTAGGATCAGCATTTGCAAAGGCACAACAGTATTAAGACCCTCAGGTGTCTGATGTGGTTCCCCCGCCCTTAGCCCCCTACACAAACATGGGGGAAAACCCTGCTTAAAATGCTATCTCTGGTGGGTAGAATGGACTACAGAACTGAGTTCTTCAGAAAGTTAGTAAAAATGCTTATTAGAGTAATTGTTCTGATTTAGTCCTTCATGATGTTCATCAAGTATTTCCTGCTCTCCACCTATCAGATGCACAGTAGGATTGCAATTCTTCACTCCCACTAAAGTTTAGGTGTGGCTACATAACCAACTTTGCCCCCCCCCAAATGTAAAAGGACATAATAGAAATTTTAAGAATCCCCACCCTGAATGTAAATAGGTGCAGCCACTATGAAAAACAGTAAGGAGGTTCCTTAAAAAACTAAAAATAGAGTTACCATATCATCCAGCAAACCCACTCCTGGGCATATCTGGAGAAAACCATAATTCAAAAAGATACACGCACCCCAATGTTCATAGCTGCACTATTTACAATAGCCAAGGCATGGAAGCAACCTAAGTGTCCATCGACAGATGAATGGATAAACATGTGGTATGTGTGTGTATATGTGTATATATATATATATATATATATAATGGAATATTACTCATATATGATGGAATATTACTCATCCATGAAAAAGAATGAAATAATGCCATTTGCAGCAACATGGGTGGACCTAGAGATTATCGTACTAAGTGAAGTAAGCCAGACAAAGACAAATACCATATGATATCACTTATATGTGGAATCTAAAAAAAAATGATACAAATGAACTCAACTTTTTTTTTTTTTTGGCTGCACCAGGTCTTAGTTGTGGCACACGGGATCTTTGTTGCCACATGCAGGATCTTTAGTTGTGGCATGCAGGATCTTTAGTTGTGGCATTCAGGCTCTTTAGTTGCAGCATGAGAGGTCTAGTTCCTTGACCAGGGATCGAACCCAGGACCCCTGCATTGGGAGCACGGAATCTTAACCACTGGACCACCAGGGAAGTCCCTCAACTTCTGTTAAAAAACAGAAACAGACTCACAGACATAGAAAACAAACTTAGGGTTACCAAAGGGGAAAGGTGGAGGGAAGAATAAATTATGAGTTTGGGATTAACAGATGCACACTACTATGTATAAAATAGGTAAACAACAAGGACCTACTGTATAGCACAGGGAACTATATTGAATATCTTGTAATAACCTATAATGGAAAAGAATCTGAAAAAGAACATATATGTATTATATATATATTTATATATATATATAAAACTGAATCACCTTGCTATACACCTGAAACTAACACAACATTGTAAATCAAATATCCTTCAATTTAAAAAAAAAAATCTTAAAAAAAAGAATCCCCACTCTGCTCAGTGGATGTGTAGCATAGCAAGAAATTAGCCTTTGTGTTACACGCCACCATACATCTTCACACCCCATTGTTTCAGTTAATCCTCACAGAGGCCGTATGACGGAGGTACTATTCCAATTTTCCCAATTAGGAAATCAAGGCTTTATCATAGTTAACACGCCTCTGGAGCTGTGTTCTCCACCATGATGGTGACCAGCCCCACGAGCACTTGAACAGTGGCAGGTCCAAACTGAGATGTGCTACAGGTGTAAAATACACGTCAGATTCAAAACCAATAAGAAAAAAAAAGAATGTAAAATATATCAGTAATAGTTGATATTGATTATATGATGAATGATATTTTAGACACATTGGGTAAGATAAAATATATTATTAAAATTTATTTTACCTGTCTATTTTTACTTTTAAAAATAGAGCTATTAAAATTTTTAAATTACATAGGCAGCCTGTGTTAGTAACTTGCACTATATTTCTAGTGTGTTTCCATACAAATTAAATTTTTTTTTGTTCTAGTTCTAAGAAAAATGTCATTGGTAATTTGATAGGGATTATACTTCTGTTGGATCACAGATTACAGATGGAGGAAGCAGAGACTGGTTCGGCTGATTCTAAATTCAGTGCTCTTTCTAGGATACATTCCTTCCGCTTCCAAGCTGTTTTATTTGGTGAAGGTGGTTTGACTGACTGCTCATCTACATTTATTTATTCATGGATTCAAACAACAAATACTTATTGAACAGTTACTGTATGCAAAGCATGTGGGAGAATGGTATGATTCTGCTCTGCCCAGAACTCACAGTCCTGCTGAGGATAAAAGTCTTGTGCTTGCAAAACTGATAAATGGCCAAGTTGGAAGGTAAATGAGATACTAAGATGAATGCTGTTCAGGAAGGGAAATATAAACCGGGTTGGAGCAATAAAAAAAAAAAAAGCTTTAAAATGCAATTTTGCTCCTTGAACTTGCCTTAATAATCACAACCTATGTGGACTAAGCAAGTCTGTACATTAACCCATTTCTATTCTTCTACTCGTTGATACTTTAAAAAGAACTCAATCTGTGCACTTTAGATGCAAATACTTCCCACTAAGGGGGAAAAAAAACCCACTAAGGAATTCTTCATTTTGTCTCAATTAGGCTGATTGAAATAACAAAACTGATGCCCTATCTCACAAGTGAAAATAACTGAGCCATTCAAAATTTTTAATCTTAAATGATTAATTACTGCAGGGAATATTAAATCTAAAATGTGAGTCAATGAACCATGGTCACATTCTCATTTCTTAACGATTCAATGCTCATGTCAAACCCTTTGATTTTCATATTGTCTTTTAATTCAGTCTTGTATGTAATCAGCCATTTTCTTTATCTTTTATAGGCAAGTACCTACCCTCTGCCAGTGATTTTCACAGTGTGACTTATAATCAATATTGTCAATTGTCAATATTGGAGATAATTTGCTCCAGCCCACATCTATGGAGTCAGAATTTCCGGGCGTGTGACCTAAGAATCTGTATTTTTACAGGTGATTCTACTGTACACTGACATTGGAGACACACTGAAGCTAGTCTAGGGTATAAACAACTTGATATCTTGCATTCTCCCTGACAAGATCAAAGTACAGGAGGGATGAGGGCTAAGAAATATTTTGAAAGGCCTCCAATAGTCAAGGGGAGTGGAGAGGATTATTCATGACCCTTTGGTGCCAAGAAATGTGGAACTTCTGAAGCTAAGGGCTAATGCATCTTGCATTAGTGACTTTGCATGCAGGAAACTCCTCCACCCACCATGCCCAGGGGCACAAGGAGTCTTGGCATCTCTCTCTTTTTTTTTTTTTTTTTAAGTCTTTATTGAATTTGTTACCATATTGCTTCTGTCTTATGTTTTGGTTTTTTGGCTGCAGGGCATGTGGGATCTTAGTTCCCCGACCAAGGATCAAACATGCACCCCCTGCATTGGAAGGCGCAGTCTTAACCACTGGACCACCGGGGAAGTTCCTTGGCATCTCTTAAGTAAAATAAAGTTGGGGTTTTTTTCACAGTACCCAGGGACTTCTGATTTCCTACTTTGTTATTGGAAAGTAAGCAAAATGACGCTACTCATTTCCTTCTTCAAGGTAGATGAATGTACCTGGTAATTTTTCTTAATGGCAGACATAAAATAGTAGTTTGAGGGGAGATACTGAGCAAATGGTTGGGGGAAAAAGGCTCTGGTGAAAGACCATTCCTTCTTTGCAAGAACAAGTAGCCTGTAAGGGTGTTGATACTGCAATTCCTTGCAGTACAATCCAGTGTTCTTGTAGGATTCACACCCCTCTAACATTCCAGATGTAGTTTGGGTTCTCTTTCATTTGGGGCATTAGTTGGGTCTGGATACTTTTATCTTTAAACTTTTTTTAAAAAATTAATTTTAAACTCACAAGATGTCTCAAAAATAGTGCAGTGAATTCCTGGGTATCCTTCACCCAGCTTCCCTCAGTGGTAACATCTTACATGACCATAATGTATTATCAAAATCAGACAATTGAAATTCATACAATGTTGTTAACTATACCCCAGACTTGGTCATTTTTGTGTGTTATTTAGGCAAGATGGCCTAGGAGGTACCTCAGGACACATCTGACGGCACACTCTGGGCATGTACCCAGCACACACCATGAAACGCTAGCTTGGCTTCAAACTCCACGAACATTCATAGGAGTAGCTTAGTGCCCTGTGAGAGGAAGCAATGTTTTATTTTCCATAAGGACTAGGTCTGGCATCTCTGCATGGCAGTGATTTTAGGTTCAAGTTTTCTGAGGGGCTGCAAACAAGATCAAAGAGCCAGCTGTTTATTGGTAGCTAGTTTTCTTATGCTGCATTTTGCCTCATGCACTTAATAAATTCCTTACATTTCTATGGTGTTTTAAATTTACAAAACCTTTACACACACCTGGCCATATTTATTCCTTGCAATCAATCCAGGACATTAGGGTCCATAATTTATATTTTATAGGTGAGGAAACTGAGTGCAGAGAGGTTAAAAGACTTGGACTCAGGCCTCTATTCTGGTTACCATCTCAGAATAATAACTCTTATTTTTCAGGATGTGATGCTTCTGTCCCCATGCTCTCCTTTACTTAGACCAGTGCTGCCACTTTCCCAGCTGTCTGGTGCTCTTTCCAGAAAAGCAGGCTTCTTTCTGTGGAGGGCTAAGTCAGTTCACCACTCTGTCTTCTGCTTTCTGCCTTCCAAAATGTTGTTGCTGTCATCTTCGCTCCTGTTCTCTTTGTTCTGCTGGTTCATGGCTTTCGTTTGTCCCTTGGCCATAATTTTGGTGGTGTTTCTGGAAGGAGAAGCAGTGAATGTGTGTGTTCTGTCTTTAAACAGAAATCTCCCCATGTTTTCCTGCCTAACCAGAATATTTTCAAATTAAATTATATAATTTTCTTTCATGTTAATATTTCTAGATTTTTTTTCCTCCTCACTTTATTCTCTCCAAACCATAATCATTTTTGTTTTGTTTTGTTTAGAGCAGAGAAAATAATTTAATTTTGGAAAGGGGAGAAGGAAATGGACAGAAACCCAACTTTAAGTGGTATTTCATTTAATTCCCACAAAAACCCAGCAAGACAGGCACAAGCATCCTATCACGTGGGAGAGGAAGGTCAGAGAGGTTACGTATCTGGCTCAGCAGATCCTGGGGTAACTCTAAGCCCTGATTCTGACTCCCCTTGCTCTTTCTGTCACCCTGTGCCGAGAAAAGATGACAACTATTAGAAGCACAAGGTCTTTGGTATCTTAGACAACATTCTTCTTCAGGCCACTTTTTAGATCCTTCCTTTCATCCACAGCTATGGCAGAACACATTCCCTTCTTCCCTCAACCTGAGGCCACTCCCACCTCAGGTATTTTACCAGCCCTCACCACCCGCCAACCCCTAATACCAACCAGCTGCAGACCAGTCTCGGCCAAGACCATTTATGGTGGAAACCCCTTTCGGTTTTGTTCCCCAACTGAGAAATGCAAGTGTTGATGTGTAGTCATTTCTAGTGATCAATACACGTGAAAGTCTGCCCTGACTGGTCAGCCTACAAGGGAGTCTTTCATTCTGATTATCAACCTCAATGTGAGCTGGGTCAGTGAGTTCTGGAGCTGGGCTGTCCTCACGCGACGGTTGGGAGTGGAGTACGACAAAGGCTGGGCCTGAGGGACACAGCCCAACGAACTGAGGTCTGAAGAGGGAAGAATTGCTGCTAAAGGCAAAAGGGCCAATCCCCGCAGAGGGGTCAGTTATACAGTGTGTACACTGTCGGCTCATTGGGAGTAGGCCTGGACCGCCAGATAAACTACAGGGCACAGTTAAATTTGAATTTCAGATAAACAACCAATCATTCTTTAATATGAGTATGTCCCGTACAATATATGGGTCACACTTGTACTAAAAAGGGTTTTTGTTGTGTAAGTATACCCCATGTGATATGTGGGATATACTTATACTAAAGATTTTTTTGTTGTTTGTCTGAAATTCAAATGTAATTGGATATCGTATATTTTTTTTCTCTAAACCTAGGAACCTTTAGTAGGGGCAGATGTGAACAGCCTCCAGAGCTGCCTATTACTACAAACTATCTTGAAGGCCTTCTTGAAACAAAATCTTACGAGGAGGCCAAATATACAAAAAAAGCAATGAATCTCCTCAAGTTGAAGCAGGGACAAAAGGGTCTCTCTCCTTTTAGCCTGCTCCGCATTCCCCCCTTCCTTGCAGTGAGCCCGAGGCGCCACAGCCATATGGGAAAATTTACTGGAGAACATGCACAACTTCTTCCATTTGAGGGGAGAGGCACTTCAGGTAGCAGAGGAGCCCTCAGCGTCAGTGCCAGCTAGCAGGACTCTATCCCCCGAGGAGCTGGGGCTCAGGTGGGCAGTGCAGGTTTTCCGTTGGCTCGGTCCTGGAGGGGGCCAATGTGTACAGTTTTGCAGGCCGCCTCTGATATCTAGGGGATCTGATAGATGAACCATTGGAAGGGGTCTAGGTAAGACCAGCGTGGAAGCATGTTCACTGTGCAAGATGCATGGAGGGAAAGAAGTACATACCTTCCTAAACTGGCATCATTTAATGATGAACAACATGGTATGACCTAGTACATGACATTCTACTTCGAATACTTACATTTTTAAAAGTTTTGTTTGTAATATATGACAAAGACTCCGGATTAGTTCAAGACTTAAAGGAGTAGGGGAAAGATAGAACTACATTTGAAATTCCTGAGTATATTTATAATAATACAAATTACTGTATCATATCAATGGATCTTATAGTCCGCAGGGGAATCATTGCAGCTCTGGATAGTATATCTCGAGTTAAACTGATATCTACTTGATGAGATTTTTGCAGTATAAAGGATATTTGTGACAGTGAATAAAAGTTTGCACTGACAGAACCAGGAAAGACAAAAAAGAAAAATGATCAATGTAAATGAAAAAAACTGCAGTGTGTATGATAAAACAGCACAAGTGATAACGCTTTTGTCTTCTCTCTCAAGCAGAACGATCTTCAAACCAAGACAGACGCAAAGGGAGCATCTAGCTGCTTACAATGAGGGCAGGACTGTTAGTTTAGATAAATGACACCCCAGGGCCCTGAAAGGACTTGCAGATGTGATCACAGGACTATCCGAAAGGGAGGGGTCAGGGGAACGGAGAGACGGCAAAGACTGGAGATGGTCAAATGAGTTCCAGATTTTCCAGCACAACAGGAAAGGTGACTTAGGGGTCCGCACACTGGTTAAGTTTAATGCGGAGCCTCAGCAGAGCCCCAGAATGGATGATGAAAGGGGCTTTGTGTGTGTTTATTGAAGAAAGTGGTGATGGCCAGGCCCTCTCCTGCATTCCCTGAAATCTGAGCTCGCCCCTAACAACCTTGTTTCCATTCTGTAGCACTTGACTAGAGGAATAAGAAGAAATCATAGTCAGAAGTGCTGTTTTAGCAAAACATTTGCCAGAAGTCTCTCATGACATCCTTGTGGACCACAGAGAAATGTGGATTGTGATTCCAGGGTGCTCCAGATTCCAGCATTCATCATATGAAACCTCAGTGAAAGGGCGCAAGGGAAGGAAAATGACCATAACAGAAATACTTAATGAACCTTTTAAAACTAATGACTTTTTTTTTTTTTTTTTTTTTAATTTGTGGCTGTGTTGGGTCTTCGTTTCTGTGCGAGGGCTTTCTCTAGTTGCGGCGAGTGGGGGCCGCTCTTCATCGCGGTGCGCGGGCCTCTCTTGTTGCGGAGCACAGGCTCCAGATGCGCAGGCTCAGTAGTTGTGGCTCACGGGTCTAGTTGCTCCGCGGCATGTGGGATCTTCCCAGACCAGGGCTCGAACCCGTGTCCCCTGCATTGGCAGGCAGATTCTCAACCACTGTGCCACCAGGGAAGCCCCCACTAATGACTTTTTAAAGTAAGATAGTCGCACTCAGATATTCCTCTCCACTTGTGGAAGTTTGCTAGGCCTCCCATAACAAAACACCACGGACTGGGTGTCTGAACAACAGAAATGTATTTTCTCACAGCTCTGGAGGCTGGGAGTACAAGGTCAAGGTGACAACAGAGTTGGTTTCTCCTGAGGCTCTTTCCTTGCCTGGAGGCTGGCTGTCTTCTCCCCGTGTCTTCACATGATCTTTTCTCCGTGTATCTGTGTCCTAATTTTCTCTTCTTATAAGGACACCAGTCATATTGGATTAGACCCCACCCTAATGACTTCTTTTTAACTTCCCAGAAGGGTCTTTTTAAAACCTCTGTCTCCAGATTGATATATACACACTACTGTATATAAAATAGATAACTAATAATAACCTGCTGTATAGCACAGGGAACTCTGCTCAATACTCTGTAATGGCCTACATGGGAAAAGAACCTTAAAAAAAAAAAAAGTGGATATATGTATATGTATAACTGATTCACTTTGCTGTACACCTGAAACTAACACAACATTGTAAATCAACTATACTCCAATAAAAATTTTTTAAAAAGCAAGTAAATATTAAAAAAAAAAAAAAAGCCCCTAGCTCCAAAGATAGTCATAATCTGAGGTACAAGCGTTTAGGACTTCAACATATGAAGTCTGGGAGACACAATTCAGCTCATGAAATCACTTTATACCAGCATCTGTCTCAGTCCAAGGCATCAGTTTCTTTGTCTGTTGATGGCTGGCTGATTTTCTTGTACAATATAAGAATAAAAATACATACTACGGTATTGAATGCTTACTATGTGCCAGACACCGTTTTATGTGCTTTACCTATATGAACTCACTCAATACTCATTAAAACTCTATAAGGCAAATATTATTATGAATCCATTTTACAGATGAGAAAATTGAGGCTCCAGGTCAAGTGAGTGAAAGAGCAGGATTTCAACCAGGATGAGCTGGATCCAGAACCCGTGTTAATAGCTATCTTATTTGCAGGAATTCAAGTCAATTGCAAACTGAAATTATAAATCTTGCAAAGAAGTAGGATTTCACAGAATTGCTTGAATGAAACCCAAAATAAAAAACAATGGAGGATCTGGAAGAGTCAGACTAGTTGAGGAAGAAAAAAACTCATGTAGACATCAAAGGACCACAGAAGTGAATTATTTTAATATAAAAGGGAAAGTAAGGACCTTCGGAAAATTATTAAAGCCTTCTAATATTTTTTCAGAAATAAGTCTTTATGATTGTCATCTGAATGTCAAAAGTAAAACGAAGGCTGTCACATCTTGCTATCATACAGTTTTGTCAGAAAATCCACCCACTCCTAAAAGATAACAGAATTGATCCGTTCTTTTTTTCATTCTCAGAATTGATGCATGATTGCAGTCATAACTGAAAATTTGTTAACTCTGAAGTAAAATAAATTCATTTGCAAAATTTTTGGTTTTATTTTTTAAGATCAATTCCAAGAAAACATTATTTTCAAGATTTAATGTTTTTTTTTTCTGTTTTAGATGATTTTGCTTTAAGTGGTTGTTTTCAGCATTAATTATGCTCAGCTAATGACCCTCTATACTATTTCAGCTGATTGAACAACAGGACCCAAAGAATATTAATTGATTACATCAACCTGGAAATAGGGAATTTCCTGATGGTCCAGTGGCTAAGACTCTGTTCTTCTACTGCATGGGGCATGGGTTCCATCCCTGGTGGGGGAACTAAGATCCTGCAAGCCGTGCGGCCAAAAAAAAAACCAAAAACAACAACAACAACAAAAAAAACGGGAGATAAATTTCTGGTTATGTACCTTGGGGTTCTTGTTTTATATTTGAATGTTAAATTTGGTGAAGAGCTATCAGACATGCTTATTTCATAAACTGGTGTCAAAAATCTGGGAGGGATAGCTTATATGATGAATAACAGAGCAAGGTTCACAAAGACTGCAGGGGCTAGAACATGACTTAAAACCATAAGAAGAATTTTAACTAGAAAAATTGCATTTAGGTTAAGAAGTACCTATTTCATGAATACAGGAGAGAAGAGAACTGGCCAGATTGCAGAAGCAAAAGCATGATTTAGATGTTTGATAACATTCCTAGATTAAGCTAAGTAACCTTAGTCTCTCATGTTCTAGCTAGACTCATCTGGGGTCTATTTAAAAAAAAACCTAGTGTAAACTTGAGGGTGAACAGGATGTCAAAATATTTAAAAAGCAATGTCTTATAGGAAATGGTAAAGAAACTAAGAATGTTATATCCTTAAGCAGTGATACAAAGGGAATATATAGGAGCCATTTTCAGATATTTGGAATGTGAAGGAGGTAGCTTGTTGTGGATTGTTCCCAGGAACCCAAGGGTAAAAGTAGTAATGAGGTTTATTTTGGTTTAACATATTAGAAGAGCCCTATAACAATCAGAGGAGTTCAGTAAGTGCCCAGGAAATAGCGATCTTTTTCTCCCTGGAAGTGTTTAAGCAGCTGATTCTAACACTACCTGTCAGACAAGTTCTTGGAGGAGTTTCTGCATTAGACAGGAAACTAGTTTATTCTAATCTAAGAAACTAAGATGAACTTAGCTACTATATTTTTTAAAGTTGTATCTTTTAGAATGTGTTTAGTTGCAAATTAAATACTGAACTATCAACAACTTTAATTAAAGGTATTCAGTTATTCCACATAACATGAACCTGGAAGTAGGAAGTTGTAGGCTTGGTTCAACAACTAAGTGATGCCTTTGAGGACCCAGGCTCTTTCCATGATTCATTCCATCATCCTGTTGGCTTGTCTCCCCAGGTTAGAGAAAACCTCATGGTCTCAAGATGCCTGCTGAAGTGCCAGGTATCATGGCCTCCCATTACCAAGGTCAAAGGCAGAATGCACAGCAAAGCCCGAGGGGTGAGGGAGTCTTGTTTATGATTCTGTTTTTTTTCACTCCAGAAAAAAATCTTATGAAGAAGAGACTCTACCCCTGGCAGAATTCTTCTCAGATCTCATTGGCCAGAGCTGGATTCCATGGATGTTCCAAGCTGCAGTGGAGGCTAGAAAGCTATCTCAGCAGTTTCAGCCTCTCTTGGGAGTCAGGTTTTGTCAGGAAGAAAGAGAAGGAGAGCAATGGCTGTTAGGTGGGCAAGTAGTCACAGTACTCAAGTTCTACTTTCATAGTAGCATCTTGACTTTTTAATTCATACATTTCAGAGGTAAATTTTTCACAGTAAAAAGTGGGAAAACTTTATCTCTAAAATTTGACTCACATTTTATTGTGAAAAATTTCAAAACTAGAGAAAAGGAGAAAGACTTGCACAATGAACACCCATATACCCACGACCTGGAACTCTACTGTTGACATTTTACTGTATTTGCTTTGTCACATATTTATCCATCCATCAGTCCATTTTATGTTTCGACTAATTTCAAAGTAAGTTGCAAGCATCAGTAACTTCATCGCTAAACACTTCAGCATGTATATCATTAAGTAGAGTTCAAAATATTTTTATGGTTTTTTTGTTAAACTCTCAATGAATACCCTCAAATCAGGAACAAGACAAGGATGCTGCCTTTGCCATTTCTACTTAACATAATATTTGAAGTCCTAGACAGAACAATTAGATAAGAAATAGAAATAAAAGTCATTCCAATTGGAAAGGAAGAAGTAAAATTATCTCTGTTCACAGATGATATGACCTTATATGTAGAAATCCCTAAAGATTCCACAAAAATATTGTTAGAACTAATAAATAAATTCAGTAAAATTGCAGGATATGAAATCAACACACAAAAATCTGTTGCATTTCTATACACTAATAATAGACAAGCTAAAAAAGAAATTAAGGAAACAATTCCATTTATCATAACATCAAAAACAATAAAATACTCAGGAATAAACTCAACCAAAGAGGCAAAGGACTTATAAAACTAAAAACTACAAATTATTGCTGAAACAAATTCAAGAAAAAAACAGAAAAATGGAAAAACACCTTGTGTTCATGGATTGGAAGATTAATATTGTTAAGACGATAATAGTACCCAAAGCAATTTATAGATTCAATGCCATTCCTTTCAAAATCAGTAATATTTTTTGAAAAAAATAGAAAAGTTCATCCTAAAATTGATATGGAGTTGCAAGGGATCCTGAATAACCAAAACAATCTTGAAAAGAAGATCAAAGTTAGAGGAATCCCACTTTCTGATTTCAAAACTTACTACAAAGCTACAATAATCAGGACAGTGTGGTAATGGCATACAGACCAATGGAATAAAATAGAGAGCCCAGACATAAACCCTCAAATATATGGTCAAATGATTTTCAACAAGGG
This sequence comes from Balaenoptera musculus, assembly GCF_009873245.2. Taxonomy (NCBI): domain Eukaryota; kingdom Metazoa; phylum Chordata; class Mammalia; order Artiodactyla; family Balaenopteridae; genus Balaenoptera; species Balaenoptera musculus. Next base: position 35,566,885 of record NC_045798.1, read on the forward strand.
TGCCAAAACCATTCAGTGAAGAAAGGATAGTTTTTCAACAAATGGTTCTGGGCACACTGATATCCACATGCAAAAGAATGAAGTTGGACCCTTATCCGACACCATATACAAAAACAAAAAGTCAAAATGGATCAAAGATCTAAATTTAAGAGCTAAAAGTATAACACTCTGAGGAAAAATTAGGGATAAATCTTCATGAAACTGGATTTGACAATGATTTCTTGGATATGACACCAAAAGTTCAAGCAACAAAAGAAAAAACATAAATTGGACTTCATCAAAATTAAAAACTCTGTGTATCAAAGGACACTATCAAGAGTAAAAAGGCAACCCATAGAATAAGATAAAATACTTGCAAATCATATTTCTGATAAAAGATTTATATCTAGATTATATACAGGATACCTACAACTCAACAACAACAAAAAACTGAGCAAAGGACATGAAGAAAGCTCTAAAAAAGACATATAAATGGCCAATAAGCACATGAAAAGATGCTCAACACCACTAAACATTAGGGAAATGCAAATAAAAACCATAAGATACTACTTCACACCTATTAGAATGGCTATTATAAAAACAAACAGGGCAAACAGAAAATAACAAGTGTTAGTAATGTGGAGAAATTGGAACCCTTGTGCATTGCTGGTGGGAATGTAAAATGGTAGTTGCTGAAAAAAAAGTTCCTCAAAAAATTAAACAGAATTACCGTATGATCCAGTAATTCCACTTCTAGATATATACCCAAAAATTTGAAAGCAGGAACTTGAACAGCTATTTGTACACCAATGTTCACAGCAGCACTGAATAAATATATATACAAAATGTGGTATTTACATACAATGAAATATTATTCAGCCTTAAAAAGAAATGAATTTCTGACACATGCCACAACATGGATGAACCTTGAAAACATTATGTTATGTGAAATAAGCCATACTTAAAAGGACAAATATTGTATGATTCCTCGTACATGAAGGACATAGAATAGTCAAGTCCATAAAGAATAGTGGATTAGTGGTTACCAGGGACTAGGGGGAGAGGGTGATGGGGAGTTATTATTAATTGGTATAGAGTTTCAATTTGGAATGATGAAAAAATTCTGGAGATGGGAAGTAGTGCTGGTTGCACAAAAACATGAATGCACTTAATGCCACTGAACCAGATGCTTAAAAATGATTAAAATGGTAAATTTTATATTATGTGTATTTTACCACAATTAAAAAATTTCAATGAAGTGAACAAATCTTAAGCGCACCACTGAATGTTTGGCAAATACATAAACCTGAATTACAGAATACAGATTCAAAATATATGTCACCTCCTGCTCCTTCCCAGTCAGTTCTTGCCTCTAACCACCACAGAAAGCTGTTTCTAATTTTTTCCCACCAAACATTAGTTTTGCCTGTTCTAGAATTTCATATAAAAGTAACCATACAGCATGAACTCTTGTGCAAGGCTTCTTTCTCTGTGCATGATTTCTTTGAGTTGCATCCATATCGTATCAGTAATTCATTGCTTTTTACTGCTTAGTAGAAATGCACTGAATGAATATACCAGAGTTTAGCAAGTCCCATCATGATGGACACCGGGCTGTTTCCAGTTTGTGGCTATTATGAATAAAGCTGCTGTAAACATTCTTGTACAAGGTTTTCTGTGGACATATGTTTTCAACTCTTTTGGGTAAATACCTAGGAGTGGACTTGCTGGGTCATAGGGTAGATGTAGGCTGTTTATAAAGAAACTGCCAGACCTTTTCCCAAAAGTGATTGAGGTAAGTGTATTTTAAAAATTTTATCAATGTTTTCTTCAGTTACGTAAGGTGGGGTCTCTTAATGGTCACCACCAGCCAACCAGCACCTGCTGCAGCCTGGTAAGTTTTAGCTCTTTTGCCAGGGAAAGAAGCCACTGGTCCCATGGAAAGTGAAGCTTGGATGCAGCCCCTCAGAGGAGGGTTTCTGGTCACAAAGGTCATTGTCCAGGTGACTCAGGGGTCCTCCCAGGCTCATTTCACGCACCTCTGCCCCCTGGCCTCATCTTCCTTCTCTTTTGGTCTGAATTGCCTTTAGGGCACTTTCCCATTCAAAGACATGTTCTAAAGGATCGAGGGAACCCTTTTCATTATGAATGAGAGAGCAGATGCAGCTCTGTGCATCATGATGTTTCATGGCATGAAGCAGGAAAAGGACATTTTAATTTTTAACCTCAAATCTTAAAGAAAGTGAAATATAGTCTGAAACTCTAGTCTATGTAACTGACATTTTCTCACCCACTGGAGCACAGGGCAGTAGGTCATTTCAAGGGATGGAGATACAGTGAATCTGTTTCTTTTTCAATGAGGCTGTTAACCAGCTATGAGACCACTCCCTTCTCGAAGTTATTCAGTGAGTCAAAAGGGTCTTTGTGAGTGTAGACACTTCCAACATCTCTGGAGGAGGGACCACAGTAAGATAAGACCCTGGAGAGGGCATTGCCACAGAGGATTTTCCCAGGCTTCTGCTACTTGCTGCGACTGATTTTGTTGTCGGCTAAAACCACCTTACAGAAGTGCGTCAGTTAAGATTAGGCCCCGAAAGAGCTCAAAATATCAATAGCTGAAATAAGGCAGAAGTTTATTTCTCTCTTACACAGGAGTCCACAGGCCTGCAGCCCAGGGCTATGACAGCTCCATGACGGCATTCCAAGGCTCATAACAACAGAAGGAAGGCCAAGAATGCCCTTCTCCCCACCCCAGAGCTCCAGAGGAAACCTGAGCTTACCCTCGCTTTTTAAATTTTTTTTTTTTTTTAAATCTCAAGCCAGATGTTCAACATGGGTAGAGTTAACAAAGAATACATGCTTTTGCCCCATAAGGAGACGTCTTAGCGGTACTGGATATTGTATCTCATTGGCCTGAACTTGATTACATGGCTATACTGTACTGCAGGGGAGTCTGAGAAATAAAACCCCCAAATTGGCGTTCTATATTAAACTAAAAGGGGAAAGTGAATGTTGGGAGGTAATTATCAATCTCTGCCACAGCAGCACTGGGGCAGACACATTAGCCCCCATGCGTGCACTGTCCAATATGGCAGCCACCAACCACAGAGGGCTTTTGGGCATTGAAAGGTGGCAGGTCCAAATCGGGATACGCTGTAAGTGTGAAATATACACAGGATTTCAAAAACTTCATAAGAAAAAAAGGATGTAAAAGGGAATTCCCTGGTGATCCAGTGGGTTAGACTCTGTGCTTCCACTGCAGAGGGCATGAGTTCAATCCCGGGTGGGGGAACTAAGATCCCGCAAGCCCCTTGCAGCCAAAAAATGACAAATAAAATAAAAGGGTGAACTAAAAAAAAAAAAAGAAAAAGAATGTAAAATACCTCTGTTTTTATATTGATTACATATTGAAATGATGCCATTTTGAATATACTGGGTTAAATAAATTATGTTATTAAAATTAATTTCACCTGTTTCGTTTTACTTTTTTTTTAATGCAGCTACTAGAAAATTTTAAATTATACACGTGCCTCACATTATATTTCTATTCCATAGTGCTGCTCTAGAAAATCAGGTAAGGGTCTTCTGACAGGCTCCAGGCTTGGGAAGTGAGATTGACGTGTGAAGTTTAGCCAGGGCAGAAGGAGAGAAAGAGAAACAAAAAGTTCAGAAGGGAAAGCAGGGGAGGAAAGAGGGAGAGAAGGAGGGAGGGAGAGGCAAAGGCGGAAAGGGTTGATTTTCCCCAGGGTGAGCCAAGGAAGAATTTGGAGACACCCCGCGTGATACGGAAGTGTTGAAAAGTGGCTGCATCAAGTGAACCAAAAGGACACCATTTTTCTGATGTTTCTGGCCTGAGAGGCAAAGGGCTGAGCTCTGGGCACTGCACAGAGGAAATCCAGGACCCAAGCTCTGGCACTCGAGGACCTTTTGGAGTGGTCTCAGTAACTCTTGTGTACCCTTTAACCAGAGGCAGTGGCCCTAGGAGACTCGGGCAGCAGGCAGAGCAGGGAACCTCTGCAGTAGCCTGGCCCCTTGTCACAGACGCCTGAGTGCCTCTGCTGGAAGATGCCGGTGCCCGCACTGGGAGGGCCCCTCAGCACACTGGGTGAGGGCTAGGACTGCCGCAGTGGTCTCGGGACCCGGGGATGGTCAGACAGAAACCTGGCTCCACAGGAAGACCTGGCGACAGATGAAGGAAGGCAAAGAACGCGCTTATCCGCCCAGAGTGCCCGGGAAAAGAGCTGAGCTTACTCTCTTTAACGATATTTTTATCCCAAGCCAGATGTTAAGCACGGTAGAGTTGGAAAAGAATATAGGAGAGTTGGCAGTTATTTGCTGAATTCAAGCTGGGTAGAGAGCTACCCTAGATCTGCTTTGGGAACTAATTTATCTTGGTTAGTTATCCATATTGATTCATAAGGAAAATAGAGAAAGAAGTTCTTCCCCGGCGTTTTGAGCCCTGCTATGTAGCTAGAGTGACCCCAAAGTCTCTCTGTTCCTTTATAATAGTTTCCACCATCCATAGGTCTTATTGTCATGAGGACAAGTGGAATACAGCATATCGTTAAGTATGTCAGGTTACTGGAAGAAAGGGATGCTTTAAGACCCAAACTTTTTTATAATACATAATCATCATCATAATATTTTTATTATTATTAATGCCACTGTAATCCAGTTTCTCTAATTTGAAGTCTTTCATTTGCTATTTAGTAACTTTTAAAAGTCCTATTAAGGGAGTTCCCTGGTGGTCTAGTGGTTAGGATTCTGTGTGTTCACCACTGTGGCCCAGGTTCAATCCCTGGTCAGGGAACTGAGCAGGGCACAGCCAAAATAAATAAATAAATAATGTAAAAGTGCTATTAAAAATATAATTTTCAGATGAAAACTCTAATTGGAAAAGATACATGCACCCCAATGTTCACAGCAGTGCCATTTACAACAGCCAAGATGTGGAAGCAACCTAAGTGTGCAGGGGCAGCGGAATGGATAAAGAAGATGTGTTACATATATACAATGGAATATTATTCTTCCATAAAAACGAATGAAATATTGCCATTTGCAGCAACATGGATGGACTTAGAGATTATCATACTAAGTGAAGTAAGTCAGACAGAGAAAGACAAATACCATATGATATCACTTATATGTGGAATCTTAAAAAATGATACAAATGAAATTATTTACAAAACAGAAACAGACTCACAGATGTAGAAAACAAACTTATGGTTACCAAGAGGAAAAGGGGGTGGGAGGGATAAATTAGGAGTTTGGGATTAGCAGATACAAACTGCTATATATAAAATAGATAAACAACAAGGTCCTACTGTATAGCACAGGGAACTATATTCAACATTTTGTAATAACCTATAATGGAAGACAATCTGAAAAAGATACATATATCTGAATCACTTTGCTGTATACCTGAAACTAACACAATGTTGTAAACCAACTATACCTCCATAAATATATACTTTTCTAAGATTTGGAATTTTGAAACAAAAGTTTTAAGTTTAGATTCTCTAGAAGTTCGAATACACAACTCAGCTGTATTTGGCTATGCCTGGCCATTTAAAAAAAATATTTATTTATTTATTTGATTGCACTGGGTCTTAGTTGCGCCACATGGGATCTTCATTACTGTGTACAGGGATCTTAGTTGCGGCATGCGGGATCTAGTTCCCTGATCAGGGACTGAACCCAGGGCCCTCTGCGTTGGGAGCGCAGAGTCTTAACCACTGGACCACCAGGGAAGTCCCTGCCTGGCCACATTTAAATAGGCATTATGGGGCTTCCCTGGTGGCACAGTGGTTAGGAATCTGCCTGCCAATGCAGGGGACATAGGTTCGAGCCCTGGTCCGGGAAGATCCCACATGCCGCGGAGCAACAAAGCCCGTGCGCCACAACTACCGAGCCTGTGCTCTAGAGCCCGCCAGCCACAACTACTGAGCCCACATGCCACAACTACTGAAGCCCATGTGCCTAGAGCCCTGCTCCAAAACAAGAGAAGCTACCGCAATGAGAAGCTCACGCACCACGACGAAGAGTAGCCCCCGTTCGTCCCAACTCGAGAAAGCCTGCGCGCAGCAACGAAGACTCATAGTTCAAAATAAACAGGAGTTACAGGATTTCTACCAATTTCAGCCATCTACTAATGGACCGTCTTGATATTTAGAGTTAAATAATCAAGATATAAAATACAAATATGGGTAAGAGAATTACCGCTTGTCCAACGACAGTCATCGGTTGGAGGTCTAAGTACTTTTTCGATGGAAGCTTGGGGCCCACTGTGATTACTGATAGTGATCAAGTAAGCACAGCAATTGTGTGCAAATCTTTTCACACCTGGGAAATGGCCCCCAAAGGAGTAATTTCAGAATCCTCCAAACCTGCTTAGACAGTTAGGGGTGGAAAGTTTATGATTATCGTTTCTTACTCCTTTCGCACTTAGAATGTGACTGTGCTTATTTGAGGACTCAAAAGGGTTAATTTTCTTTTAAAAGGAGGCTGGTGAGCAAGGATCTGGAGGCGACTGCCTTTTAACAACTGCTCCTCAGGCAAGTTCAGCTGGTGCAGGAGAATGAATGCCACTATTATTTAACATGGATTTTTTTTTTAAAGCCTAAGGTTCAGTCCTTTTCATTTTATATGGTGATTATTCAGTAGTAAAGCTGGAGCTATTCTGTCCCTTAGCTGAAACTAGCTAAGTAGCCATGTTAATTCCCTCTTCTGAGTTACGAAATTCCTGCAGGTAACAAAAGCCCATTGAGGAACTGTCACATCAAAGAGTTCTAGAACAGGAAGCGACCTCGAAGATCTTCATTCCAGCTTTGCTCCAGCTTTGCGTGTCAAACGTGAAGAATCTGACGTTGGGAAAAACACCTGCCGCTGGGAACTAACCAGAGGCAGGGCGACACTGACTCGCATTTCTCTCAGCTCTGTTCGGTGACAGACGTGTACAATTTTTATTTTTAACAAAAACAGCAGGCACTTATATTATGGATATAATGGCTAAAATATCTGGTTATTTTAATTAAATAAACGTGCACTTTTAAATATTAAGCTATAGTTTGTTGCCGACCTGCAAGTCGCACAAACATGCACAAATCCTCCCATCTCTACTCCTCTTCCTCAAGTCTCCTCCACGAAGTGAGCGCCTGCCACCAAGTGAAAGAAATTCAGCGCTTCCAGGATCTGAGTTTAGAGGGGAAGGACAGAAGCCGTGGGAATCAGGGGAGCTGACTGGAGGGTAGGGCCCCTAGAACCCCGGTTCTCTTCATTCCCAGACCTGCAGTTTTTTGCACAACTTTTGTTTTTTTCCCCCCCTACTGAGAAAGAACACTAACCGTGATAAAGTCCACTCTACGCCCCTTGTATCCTGATTTGATTTCTATCGATATGTTTAAATTCCCTACACCATTTCAACTACAATTTTCCTCTTTAGTGAAAGAAGTTTAGCTCTGCTGGGGTATACCGAGGCAGGAAGGCTAATGCACCTAGGAGAAATTATACCATGCACGCTTCTTTTAGTGTTGGGAGTAGAGTTACCAGAAAAAATAGAGAACGCCGAGTTAAATGTAAATGGATAAACAACAAGGATGTACTTGTAAAAAAAACCATTATTCATTGTTTATCCTACATGCAAATGTCCGTGGACGTCCTGTGTTGCTATTGGCTGACCCTCGGCAGCCCCCATTGGGCGGTACCCAGCTGAACTCCTCTCCCTGGAGCTCGGCTCAGCTTCCGGCAGCAGAGTTATTGCCAGGCTTGCTTTAGGAGTTGGTTTGAAGTTATTTGGATTTGATGACCGTCTCTCTTTTTCCTTTGTGCAGGAATTCACTTACCAAGACAACTAGAGGAAGTGGTAATCAGATACTGCTTTCTAGAAACTCTGTTTAATAAGCTAAGCAGTGGCAATCTCTTTTTCTCCACCGTCCTTCCGCCTTGGGGATGAGATCATTGGGATAAAGTCATTCTACCTCCTTATTTTAAAATTCTGTTTTCATGCCCTTTAGTGGAATATCATTCTTTAGCGTGGTATTTAGTCAGAAGTCCCATTATTTAGTTATATTAAGCACTTACTTTCTGTTTTCCTTCTGGGACTTGGGAGCAGGAGGTAAAGGGCAGTCTCTCTCTCATGTAGCAGCTGGGATTCGGTGCATTTCTGTAGAGAGAGGTGGGGCCCTTCCAGCTGTCTCCCTGGTATTCCCAGCTGGGCACCCAGTGAGGCTGGGTAGTAACAAGCCGGTGGGTCCAGCATCTGACTGCTCTGCCACCTGCTACTTGTGTGTCCAAATGCAGTGAGTGACTTAACCTCTCCGTAACTCATGTTCACATCTATAAAATGAGGTTGATGTTGTTACTATGAGGATCACACAGTCAATACAGGCCAAGCCCTCAGAACAGCGCTCAGTAAATATCTGTTAAACAAATCAGTAGATCAGCCTTCCATCCTGGGCAGTTTCTTCTTCTCTTGAGAAGCCATCTGTTACGTGGTTGTAATTGTTCCACCTAACCTACAAGATGTCTAAAGGGATGAATTAATAACCCTCAAGGAGTGCAGGTTTTAGAGGAAGTGGTCATTCTGTATGGGAACATATAAGTTGTTATCATCAGGGAAGAATGCTTTAAAAAATCTGGGAATTTTTCTAAGTCACAAGAAGGATGGAGGGGAGATGGAAGTACCCTTTGCGTTCCTTGGTAACACAGGGAAACAGGCAACTCCAAAGTATGGAGACCCCGAGCTTTTCTGGGCAAGTGGTCCAGGGCGGCTACTCCCAGGCAGGAGTATCCTGCTTCTCCTGCAGAGCTGATTACACCTTCCTTTCTTGCCTCCATGATATTATCACTAAATCGGCAAAGAGAGGATTTGACAACAAGTAAATCTGAAAAGGCAACACCACAGCACTAATATAAAAGACCGGGCGTGTTGTTAAGTGCCAGCAGGTGTGGAGAGATGGGAGCAGCAAGCTTCTCTATCAGGATAAGTGCAATGCAGATAACGGCAAAAAGTAGCAAGAACACAGAAGCACTAAATTAAGAAAGGAGCTTCACACTAATACTTGGTGTGAATGCCTGCTTGGAACAACAGGAGGCATCACTCTCAAGCCCTTAGAAGGGTGGTCGAGTCCGAGCATGAATAGATTTTAAAAGCTCTAGGGGTGTGAGTTCCCTGGTGGCCTAATGGTTATGATTCCAGGCTTTCGTTGCTGTGGATTGGGTTGAATCCCTGGTCGGGGAACTGAGATCCCACAAGCCACGCAACCAAAAAAAAGCTCTAGGGGTTAAGAGTAACTTAGTTGGTATATTCTACATCCCACACTTATTTTACTTAATCCTAGCAAAAACCCTACTGCGTAGTTAGTATCTGTTTCTTAACTATAGGAAACTGAGATCCAAGGACACTGATAGCTGGCTCAAGGTCACAGCCAGCGAGGGTGGGTCCTCTCTGTGAGCCCAGGTCTGTGCGGCTCCAAAGACCAGATTCTTTCTGTTATACTAAGTTGTTTCCATCTCCTAAGGCTTCTAGATGCTCAAAGAGAGTTCGAAGATCTCTGCCCTACCTTGGGGTTCTCCCTTAAAAATTTGTTTTTTAAATTGCATAATATACATATAAAATTTTACCATTTTAACCATTTTTTAGCTATATCTCTCTGCATTATTTTTTTAAATTGAAGTATATTTGATTTACAATGTTGTGTTAGCTTCAGGTGTATAACAAAGGGATTCAGTTATACAGATCATTTTAACCACATTTAAGGACACAATTCAGTGGCATTAAGTATTGGGTTGGCCAAGAAGTTCATTCGGGATTTTTCCGTACACGCATACAGAAAAACCCGAACGAACTTTTTGGCCAACCCAATACATTCACAATGCTATGCAACCATCATCATTATTCATTTCAGAACGTTTAAAAATCATCCCAGGGCTTCCCTGGTGGCACAGTGGTTGAGAATCTGCCTGCCAATGCAGGGGACACGGGTTCGGGCCCTGATCTGGGAAGATCCCACATGCCGCGGAGCAACTGGGCCCGTGAGCCACAACTACTGAGCCTGCGCGTCTGGAGCCTGTGCTCCGCAACAAGAGAGGCCGCGATAGTGAGAGGTCCGCGCACCGCGATGAAGAGTGGCCCCCGCTCGCCGCAACTAGAGAAAGCCCTCGCACAGAAACAAAGACCCAACACAGCCATAAATAAATAAATTAATTAATTAATTAAAAAGAATATATGTATATATAAAAGCACCAAATATTAAAAAAAAAAAAAATCATCCCAAGCAGAAGAGTCTTCCTCCTTAATAGGAATTTTCTGGCCACCAATAATGAACCATGTGGTCTGGTGAGAGAGTGTTTTTGTTTTATTTTATTTTGTTGTTTTGTTTATAAAAATCCAATGAAGAAACAAAATGAAACACAAACAAATCACACTTTAGTGATACCTTTAGAATTATAGGGTTACATATAATTTAGAATTATTACTCAATAAAAAAGTGAGATAAATTAGATTTGTGCTTTACACAGTTCTCAAGCTAATTTCACCCCAAACTTGGCAGCTATCTGTTGGCATTTCTTCAGGCTGTTTGACCTGAGTGTGGCAGGATGTCTCCCGGGCAGAGCACAGCCTCACGGCCCCTCTCAGTTCCACTCAAAACTCCCCTCCCCTGGGAGCCTCCACTAACCAAGAGAAATGTGAATTATCGCAGGCAACACACACCAAAGGAGTCCTGTCCCAAGAGATTCCTTGTGAGATGGCGACATGAAGTTCCTGGGTTTCCCACTCTGTAACCTAGTTTTGGTCCAGACAGGGGCTGAAGGAAGAAGACTGGGGTGCTGTGTACATGAGGCTCAGGGCCGGAGGGTAAATGGACTCCTCGCTTCACTTTGGCAAAACGGGCCCCAGTCGTGGGTGCAGAGGAGACGCTAGGCACTCAGGACTGATGGTGGAGAAAACCATTCACTGCTTGGGCCCCGTCTAGACAATTGTCCCCACATCAAGAAGACTATACAGACGTCCATCCTGTTGTACTTCGGGGCAAAGCTCAGAGGTGGCTGAGAGAGACCTCGGAGAGAGGCCAAGAGCTGCAGGGCAGGAAACAGAGAGCTGGTTCCTAGGCAGTAGGAAGGAAGGCAGGCGTCCTACAAAAGCTTCACCAGAGTAGTATATGAACCACTTAAAACCTACACTTTGAGCAGTTGTAAACAGAGATGGACAATTAGGGACATAAGGAAACAATTTTTCAATGGTCGACAGTAGGACATTGTGACATAATAGAAAAAATATATATTGGTCTCTGCCCCCAGTCCCTGGCACAGAGCTCCTAAAACCCTGATAATTTCCTAAATGATAAGAGCACTAGAACATCTTTTGTCCTAATGTTTGGTCTTTGACTGGGTTCCTGACACACAGCTCCTAAATCCCTTGGAATTTCCTGGGTGATAGAAGCATCTTGTGTTCTAATGAGGCAACTCTTTGTTTTTTAAATTGCAGTATAGTTGATTTACAATATTGTGCCAACATGGAGGCAACTCTTGACGGGCTCCTGGATACTGTCAAGATGGGGGCTGGTCACCAGAAAGACCAAGTCAAGATTAGAAGCTTGGAACTTTCAGCCCCACCTCCCATCCTCCTGGAAGGGGAGAGGGGCAGGAGATTGAGTTCATGATAGGTCATGCCTATGTGATGAAGCCTCCACAAAAATCCCCAAAGTATGGGGTTGGGAGAGCTTCCAGGTCAGTGAATGCATCTTACATGCCTGGAGGGTGACACACCCCAACTCCAAGGGGATAGAAGCTCTTGGGCTCAGAACCCTTCCAGAGCTCGCCCTGTGTACCTCTCCATCTTGCTGTTCATTTGTATCTTTTGAAATGTCCTTTATCATAAATCAGCAGTAGTAAGTAAACTGTTTTCCTGGGTTCTGTGAGCTACTGTAGCAAGTTATTGAGCCGGAGGAGAGGGTCATGGGAACCTCTGATTTGTAGCCAAGCTGGACAGAAGTTGTGGGGACCTGGAGACCTACTCCTTGCAATTAGCATCTGAGGTGGGGGCAGTCTTGTGGGACTGAGCCCTTAACCTGTGGGACCTGGACTAACTCCACTGAGATTCAGACGTGAAGTGAGGGCTTCCCTGGTGGCACAGTGGTTGAGAATCTGCCTGCCAATTCAGGGGACACGGGTTCGAGCCCTGGTCCAGGAAGATCCCACATGCCGCGGAGCAACTAAGCCCGTGCGCCACAACTACTGAGCCTGCACTCTAGAGCCTGTGAGCCACAACTACTGAGCCCTCGTGCCACAACTACTGAAGCCCAAGTGCCTAGAGCCGGTGCTCCAAAACAAAGAGAAGCCACCGCAATGAGAAGCCCCCGCTCGCCGCAACTAGCGAAAGCCCGCGTGCAGCAACGAAGACCCAATGCAGCCAGAAATAAAATAAATAAAATAAATAAATTAAAAAAAAAAAAGAAGTGAAGTGAATGGTAGGATACCCAGCTGGTGCCAAGAAAATCAGTCGGCATGGAAAAAAACCCACGCATCTGGAATCAGATGTATTGTGTGTGAGAGGAGAGGAAAACACAGTGCATTTTTCCTAGACAGACACAAAGAAGTAGCTGAACAGAACCTTGACAACAGAAGAAAAATTAAAAGGACAGAGGATACTTTGTTCTACTTTGTCATATAACAAAGACGACTCTCCTGGATTAACTTTAGTGAACAGAAATTGGAAGTTGGCACAAGAACTCACTCTGGGGAATTCCCTGGCGGTCCAGTGGTTAGGAGTCCGTGCTCTCACTGCCGAGGGCCCGATTTCAATCCCTGGTCGGGGAACTAAGATCCCACAAGCCGTATGGCACGGCCAAAAACGAAACAAAACAAAAAAACAAAAAACAAACTCTGTGTTATTTACGGTGTCTTGCGTGTTTGTATTAACTCTCCGGTAGGCTGTGGGTCATGCTCACTCCTGGTGAACTCCTTCTGTTGCTTTATCAAGTGTTGATTTAAAGTCCGTGCAGATATTCGATCTACGTAACTCTTTGGATCAAATGGCTCCCTCTAACTACAAGAGCCAAGAGAACAGTTTTGAGAGTGGGAGGTGTAAGCAGCTCGGCTTACATTCTGCTGAGTCAGCAGATTTCTTTCTTTCCATGTGGACCATAGGAGATGCGTGGTTGGAAGGATGGGTAGGCTTAGGAGCAGGTCTTCAGCACGTTGGGACAAATTCGAGAGCATGCCAGGCATCGTAAAGGTTGGGAACCCTCGAGAAAAAGACCAGCATATTCAAGTGTTAATGTGAAACCATACAAAGAGAGCTGACCCCCTGGTAGGAAGGCTGGAACTTAAAGCATCATTCTTCCATTTACTGAGTAGGGGACCTTGGGTGGAGTAAGCCTTCAGAGCCACGTTGTAATGGCGCCCCTCCTAACTTCCTCAAGAAACAAGTGAGCCTGCACACGTTTGGAACCCGTAAAGCCCTATCGCACTGCCGTGCAGTCTTAAATAAGCACATGTGAAACCGTGCAACTCAGACTGGGACTTGAACCCCAGGAGATCACACACCTGGTCTCAGGACTTAATGAAGCTCAGGTTCTTGATGTCTCATTGCAGAAAGAATTCAGCGAGAGACAAAGTGATAGGTAAGAAGTGGATTTATTTAGCGAGAAACACACTCCACAGATGGAGTGTGGGTCATCTCGGAAGGCAAGAGGCCCCAAAATACGGCATGGTTAGTTTTTATGGGCTGGATAATTTCATAGGCTAATGAGTGGGAAGATTATTACAACTATTTTGGGGAAGGGGCAGGGATTTCCAGGAATTGGGCCACTGCCCACTTTTTGACCTTTTATGGTTAGCCTCAGAACTGTCATGGCACTGGTGGGTATGTCATTTAGCTAATGTATTACAGTGAGCGTATAATGAGGCTCAAGGTCTACTGGAAGTCGAATCTTCCGCCATCTTGGACCTAGTTGGTTTTAACCAGTTTTTGTCACATGCTATGGCTATGCCATTCTTTTTTTTTTTTTTTTTTTTTTATTTATTTTTGGCTTTGTTGGGTCTTCGTTTCTGTGTGAGGGCTTTCTCTAGTTGCGGCGAGCGGGGGCCACTCTTCATCGCGGTGCGCGGGCCTCTCATTATCGCAGCCTCTCTTGTTGCAGAGCACAGGCTCCAGACGCGCAGGCTCAGTAGTTGTGGCTCACGGGCCCAGTTGCTCCGTGGCATGTGGGATCTTCCCAGACCAGGGCTCGAACCCGTGTCCCCTGCATTGGCAGGCAGACTCTCAACCACTGCGCCACCAGGGAAGCCTTATGCCATTCTTTTAAAGGTTGTGCCCTGTCCCCTTCCTTCCAATATAGCACACGGGGCTATATTGTTTAGGGCTAGCTTGCCCTGGGGGTTGGATTTATTATAGCCCCCAAGGGCAAGGACTCATGATCCAAGACATGAGACTTACGTGTGTTATGTATTAGTAAGCTGAAAGTGATCCCATAATTGTTCCTCCCACCAAGGACAAGCACTCTGAGTGAATTTTGTAAAACAAACTTTAAGCCTGTCATCTCTATAAAACTCTTATTTGGGTAAACAGAGAGGCTTACAAAGGATTTCACAATAAAGTCAGTGCCAGTATCCAGAAAGATCTTTGTTGTCTATGTAAACTGCTCTGAGTAATAGGCTGCCCTCACAGCATCACAGAACTGGCTGCCCTCTGCGCAGTCTAGGGTCCTTTCTTTGCAGAATATGACATTGTCAGGGCATCCAGAAGTGAACAGTTTCTGAGCTTCCGACTCACACTAATTGAAGTCACAAGAGAGAGGTGTATATAATAGAATACCAATTAAGATCAAATGATTAATTAAAACAGTATATCAATTAACTGATAGAAATATCAGTGGGGCAGCTACTCCTGTCTGCTGATTGGCACATTCATTCCCTGAAGGCAAATCCATGAAGAAACCTCGTTAAAATGCTCAGCTTCCCGGCAGAACTCAGGTCAGGATGAAGGAGGGTAGGAAGAGACTTGTGCCATTGAGCTCTGCCAGCCTGGGGCTTCCACCTTCAGCTGGGGGTGACCCCATCACATCTACCACTGGGGGCCCACTCCCTCCCCCCTGCCCTCCCGCCTTCCCTGGGAGGTTGCTAAATGAGTAGAGTAGGTCAGAGCCAGAATGTTTTTCAAAAGGAAACAGAAGATTAAAATGCCAGAACACATTTATCTAGCAAGATCTGTTTCATAAAACTTTTGCTTTAGATACTAGCTAGCTAGCTAGCTAGCTGGCTAGATAGTAGATAGATAGAGATAGATAGAATGTGATTATTGGTTCCTATGTGAAAATAATATGTTTCTTGCAGTGATTACTTTCTAAAACAAATGTATAAATGTTGCTTCTGTCATGACCCTGATAACTTTTATTTAATAAACACTGATTGAGTGCTTACTCTGTACCAACAACTCTTCTCGTAGGGATTACAGTGAGAGGGAGGAATCTGGGAGAGATTAACACAGGTAATAAGCAAAGAACAATACCCTTTTTCTGGTCCCAGTACATCTGATGACACAGTCACACTTCACACAGATATAGCTTTAGATGGGCTCATCTGGTTCCACTGCCCTGGGATGATGCCAAACCTTGGAGCTGGCCTGTTGCTGACATGTGGTCTCTTAGATGCATCCTTTGCCTGGACGCCTGCTTTCAGTCACTGCCTGTCCAGTTTTCCCCTTACTGTCTCTTTCAGCTCCTCATGGTGTATGTTAGCCAAACACATTCTTCAAATAGCCCTGGGGGATTTTTATTCTCTAGTGAAGTATCTAAAGACAGCTAGGCAAAATATCACATAAGTGTACAGTCCAAGGGCCTGAATGAAGGAGACTACTGAAGATGATAGCTGGAAGAGATCCTGGAAGTTATCTTTTTGAACTCCCTTATTTTTAGGTGAAGAAACTGAGATCCAAGAAAGCTGTGACTTGTTCAAGGTCAAAGTCATTCAGTAACAGATCTGGCACTAAAAATCTGGGTCTTCAGATGCTCTGTCCAGTACTCTGTCCCTCTGCCATGCAGCCTGTCCGTTATGGACAGAATGCTTGTCCCCCTTCCCCACCAAATTCATACTTGGAGGCTCTAACACCTAATGTGATGGTATTTGGAGGTGGGGCCTTTGGGAGATTATTAGAGTTAGATGATGTCATGAAGGTGGGGCCCTCATGATGGGATTAGTGGCCTTATAAGAAGAAAAATTGATCTTTCTTTCTCCATATTCATGCACTGAAGAAAGGCCATGTGAGGATGCAGCAAGAAGGAGGTTGCCTGCAAGCCTGGAAGAAAGCTCTCACCAGGAACTGAATAAGCCAGCACTTTAACCCTGACTTCCAGCCTCCAAAACTATGAGAAATTAAACTTCTGTTGTTTAAATACATCCATCTATGGTATTTTGTTATGGCAGCCTGAGCAGACTAAGACACTGTCCAAAACAAAATCTGACTGAAGAGAATGCTTCTTTTCTGGTTGTTACGCACCATCATTTTGTTATTACATGGTTCCAGGAGATAACAGAAGTGGGGAAATTAATGAAGACATTTTCATGATGAAACACTGAAGGAGTTCTATTATTCCTTTGGAGAACACTTTTTTTTTAAATAAAGTTGTTTATTTATTTTTTATTATTTATTTTTTGGTTGCATTGGGTCTTTGTTGTTGCGTGTGGCTTTCTCTAGTTGCGATGAGCAGAGGCTACTCTTAGTTGTGGTGCGCGGGCTTCTCATTGTGGTGTCTTCTCTTGTTGCGGAGCTTGGGCTCTAGGCGTGTGGGCTTCAGTAGCTGTGGCTCATGGGCTCTAGAGCACAGGCTCAGTAGTTGTGGTGCATGGGCTTAGTTGCTCCGCGGCATGTGGGATCTTCCTGGACCAGGGTTCAAACCTGTGTCCCCTGCATTGGCAGGCGGATTCTTAATCACTGCGCCACCAGGGAAGCCCCATTTGGAGAGCATTTTTAAAGCATCATTTCACTCATAGTCTTAATCAAGTCTCCAATCTAATCCAATTTCCTTCTTTCTTTCTTTCCTTATTTCATTCATTCATTCATTCAACCAACAATGAGCCCTATTCTGAACCAGGCAGCCTTCTAAGTGCTGGTGATATATCAGTGATTATTAGAGACTAAGCCCCTGCCCTCATGGAACTTCATTACAACAGGGGTGGGGGGATGGGTGGTAGGCACCAAGATGCCCTCCTCAGATCCCCTACACCCCAAACTCTGTCTCGGGGTCTGCCTCCAGGAAACCCAACTTGTCACAAGGACTATTTCATATAAGAGTGTCAGTGAAGCGTTTTTGAAAACTAAGGTGATGTTTGAGCATCTGAGTAAAGACCTGGAGAATGTCAGGGAGAAAGTCCCAGAGATCTCAGGAAAGTGTATCCAGGGCAGAGGGAATGAAACCGAGCAGGACCCTGCAGTGCCCTCCCAGCTGCAAAGCCCCTCCTTCTACCCTCCCCACCCTGTTTCTTGTTTGTAGGAAAAGGCTTTAGTCTCCTAGGCCTTCCCTGAGTTCCAAAGAGCAGATTCAAGCAGTTACTAATTAGGGAAGTGAGGGAATGCAGAAACAAAGGAAAAGCAGTCAAGAAACAATGGTTCAATGATAAAACGGAGTCCTAGTTCTGCCTCAAGGGATAACTATCTGATACATATCTTTGAGTAGTTCTGCAGGAACTAAGGCCCCCACCCATGTAGAGGATGGTGACTACGTGCTGACATCCCGGACTGGTCAGAACCAGAAGGCTGATGGTTGAGATTCTTGCAGCACCACCCTGTTACCTCACTACTAACCAATCAGAAGAAGGTCATGCACCCTGCAGCCCTTATCCTGAATGTTGTCTTTAAAAACCCTTCCCTGAAAACCATCAGGCAGTTTGCGTCTTTTGAGCACAAGCCACCTGTTCTCCTTGCTTGGCCCTGCAATAACCCTTTCTCTGCTCTAAACTATGATGTTTAGGTTTGTTTGGCCTCACTGTGGGTCGGGCACATGGACTTGGGTTCAAAAACATGAAGGCAAAGGCCCTGAGGCAGAGGTTTGTCTGGCAGGTTTCAGGAACAGCAAAGGGGCCAAAAGAGTAAATGGAGCAAATGGAAGAGAAGGGAGGCAGGAAATTAGATGCAAAAGGCATGAGGGGTTGGGGGTGGGGGAATGATATTGTCCCGTTGTGTAGGTATATTTCACAAACAAGGAGCTGGGTTGATTACTCTGGAGAAAAGACTCTGGTTAGAAGTTGTGAGGTAAGACATCTACAAAGGGAAAGGACATAGATCAAATGAATATGAAAAAAACCAAATCTAAACACATTGCCCCACAATTTGCTGAAGGAGTCTCCCAGTCCAGGGCATTTAACAAAGGGTATTTCTATGGAAACAAAAAGGAAAACAAAAGATTAATGGTGGGAGCAGGCTATAATCCCAGTTTTTGAGTCCAAGGTGCAGCCAGTCAAGATTTCTAAACATTGTGAAACCATGTAACTCAGATTGGGACTTGAACCCATGGTCTTTTAACTGAGATCACACCTGGTCTCAGGACTTAATGAAGCTCAGGTTCTTGATGTCTCATTACAGAAAGAATTCAGTGAGAGACAAAGTGATGGTAAGAAGTGGATTTATTTAGAGAGAAACACACTCCACAGACAGAGTGTGGGCCATCTCAGAAGGCAAGAGTGGCCCCAGGGCATGGGGTTGTCAGTTTTTATAGGGGTGGGTAATTTCATAGGTTAATGAGTGGGAGGAATATTCCGGCTGTTTTGGGGAAGGGGTGGGGATTTCCAGGAATTGGGCTACCACCCACTTTTTGACCTTTTATGGTCAGCCTTGGAACTGTCATGGTAACTGTAGATGTGTCATATAGCATGTGCTAATGTATTACAGTGAGCATATAATGAGGCTCAAGGTCTACTGGAAGTCAAATCTTCCGCCATCTTGGACTTAGTTCGTTCTAACCAGTTTTTTTTTTTTTTTGGTTCTAACCAGTTTACGTCATTCTTTTAAAGGTTGTGCCCTGCCCCTTTCCTCCTGTTTCAATTGGACTCAGAACACCTTTAGATGGTGGGGTCAGGATGGCAGTGACAATCTGGCAGATTTCTTGGTTTGCAGTTTGGATGTTTTTTTGGTGATGGCATGGACATCAGTCATAATCATTTCCCAGAGCAGAAATTGGAAGACACAGCCCAGACTGTTGTGGTGATGATTTCTTGAGGTTTATATCAAGTCATCAAGCTTCAGCATGCAGGGCTTCAGAAAGAGGGCAACTTCAAGGCAACCTAGTGCACCAATAAGGATCTGGGTGGTTGAGTTCTAGTTTCTGGTGACACCAAGTCAGAAGGGTGGGAGAAAATTGGAAATTTAACTTGGTGTGTTGTAGCCTGATATTGAAGGAAACTCAAAGAACTGAGAATTTGGTAAGGAATGACAAAACGTGCACAATGGCAGGATTCAGTCCAGTTCACAGGTAGATAATTAAGCCTCAAAGGCAATGAACAGGACTAGAATCTGATCAGCCACAAGGATGGGTTACAGATTTCCACTGACAAATGAAATTTATCTCTGTAGTCAGCCCCCCCACCTTTTGGTCAAAGATAATCAAAGTAAGATTATTTTTGTTTGCAAAATAAGTCGTCTCATTAAATTTGGTCTTATTATTTACATAAGTGCAGCAAGAATGGTAATTGACCACATAGGCCCGTGAAAGGGAATGCTGCCTGCCATTCCAGTGAACAATGACCGCTGCCCACCATCAAGGCATCAGCCACCGCAGCCATCCCTCCCCTGTGCCCCACCATGGTGTGCCCTGAGGGGAATTCAGGATGGAGAAAAACAGGATGCTGGCCCTAGACAGTTAAGATGCATATCAAAGGAATAATTTCAATGAGCCCATACTCTTGAATCGTCTCATACATAGAAAAGCGCTAAAATCATTAACTTGAGATATCTGTTTTTTGTGATTAGCAGTCATCTTTTGATGTTCGACTACATGGTTTCTTTGTTTTTGCCTCTCAGCAGAAGCTCCTATATATCCTGGCTCCTCCCTCACCTCTTTGGAACAGATCCTTAGAGCTATCTGAGAGGCTGTCTCCCGGGCTATTGTCCTCAGTAAGGTCCCCAAGTAAAACATAACTCACAACTTTTGGGTTGTGTGTTCTTCTTCAGTTGACACGCCTTTTAAAGTTTGCTTTGCTGGAACTTTTCATAAGGAATCTCAGATTGGGCTTTTAAGTGCCTCTCAATGGCAGGAAGCTAAGAACTTGCCACAATACTTCACCTGCAGTACCTATAGATTTGGGTGAATTCTTTTCTTTTCAAGTTTCCCAGAGTATCCTAAGGTTCCTGCACCAGCCAGGAAGTGACCTTCCTCACTCACTTGTAAGCCTGGGAACTCCATAATCCAGGCTGGTGTTTCCAAGAGAGATTTGTAAGCACTGACTCCATAAACTCATCTTAGTTCCTTAAAAATGTCTTTCATGTCTGATTCTATGTATATCATTCTTAAATATGACATTCCAGTCAAAGCCTTGGCTATATAACTGATGTTTCCAATTATGTCCTGTTATAGGGAGAAAGATTCTTATTACACTCGTGTAAGTAATTATATTTCTATGAAAATAAGAATACTCAAAGACAGTTTCTGAATTCTGGAGGGAATCAGGCAGAGAGAAAGATAAATGTTTCATTTCTGTTTACAAAAGTATAATCTGTTAAATTGTCATGCGCTATAGATAACTTAAGAGAAAAGAGAAAGGAGTTCCTTGAATCCAGGGTACAGAACATTAAACAAACAGCACTGTTACAAACAAAAGCCATGATTCTCCTTCATCAGTTCATTTAGTTCCATGTAATTATTTCTTGTTCTGCTTAATCTTGGTTGGTGGTTTTATGAACTCATCAGCTTCTCCACTACGGTTCTGGCAATCTTTACTCAGTTCCAGGGTATGATCTCAAAGTTATTTAAGCAATGTTATCAGAAGCCTGTACCCCAGAGCATCTTATGTAGTCCTTTCCATAGATCTCCAAGACAGTCCCTGTCGGAGAGCAGAATTTGCCACCCCAAAATATGTCACTTTGGCCTATTAAGCTGGTTATTTTCTCAGAAACAGCAGATGTGGGGAAGACTCTGAAAACCAAGTAGGAGTTACCCTTTTGCAAGAAACATCGACATTTGTAAGGGAAATCTCCCTTTGTAAGGGTGTCTCCCTCATTGTACCAAGAAGAGGAGGATGACCAAATCTCTAGAAACTTATCAATGGAAAAGGCAAAGACTTAAATCTGCATCACTACCTTACCCTTGTTTACTGTGCTTTTCCTGGTAGCCTCCCATAACTGACTCTCCATCCTCAACATCCTCTTCTGTCTTTAGCTGAGGATGGTATTTAAGGTGAGGGTTTCAGCCATTTTGGTGAGTTACTCAGTTTTTCTGGGTCTCTCCCATGTACAAATGTTATTAAACTTTTGTTTGATTTTCTCCTGTTAATCTATCTCATGTCAATTTAATTCTCTGCCAGCCACAAGAACCTAGAAGCATAGATGAAAATTTCCTCTGTGATACCCCTGTTGTTGAAGAAAAGCGCCTTGGCTGATAGCTAATTGGAAGAGCTTTCAGGAAGCATGAGAGTAAAACAATGATTGTTTGCAAATGACAAAAGACTTAAAATGGCCATGGGTAAAGATCTGATGAGACTTCACTATAAAAATAATGCATTTTCACAAGGAAATTTCGTTGTATTTGTGACATACATCATTTAAAAAAAATAACCGGAATTATGGCTGATAACATTATACTGTGGTTGTTGTCTGCTACCAGTGAAGGCAGTAACAGGACACGTCATGGACACTGACAAATTTCTAGGAATTTCATACAATTCCTGAAATATTTATATTAATAACATTTACCCATACAAATATAACCTAGGGAAGGTTAAGCATCTCTCCATATTTGACAAAGCTTTTCATACAATTCAACATATCAAATAAACCTAATTATTTTTAACATTTCTCTTTTTACAGGGTGAAAGAGCAAACCCTTTGGAATTTTCCGGGGGAGCCTCTGGGAAATCTCAAAGTCAGTTTAAGAAAAGATTTCATTTAGGATTTGATTTTTCAAAAGGCAAAAATATCAAAGGTTGTTTGAAATGTCAAAAAGTTTGAACACTTGATTAAATATGTTCAGAGATCACTGTGAAACAATACTTAGTTATGTATTTAACCAAAGTGACAATAAAAAACTTCAAAAGTAAGTGTAGGAGGTAACGTAACTACAAGACAAACAGCTGTTTTGAAAGTGAAAAGACTTTCTTTTCTTAAATAATCAAGGACATGATAAAGACAACAGAGGAAATTATTCTAAGACACAGAATCTTTGCTTCCTAGGCAGATTACTTAAAAGGTTAAAACAAAACAAAAAAGTATTATAATCTCTTATTAAGAGCAGACCAATAGTCCATAAAAACGTGGTCATTTTAACAGAAAGAGAAAATTAAACTCTAGTTTTACATTTAGGTATATTAACACTAAAACTCATTTTTGAAAACCTTGTATGTAAACCCATCCATCCTTAGACAGCTTTGACCATGCAACATAAAATTCCTTTTCCACAAACACTACAACTTTTCATATCTATTCAAGTTTTGCCCTACTCTTTCTCCCTCTGGCACAGCCAGTCATTTTAAGACAAAATCGCTCTCCTTTTTTTTTCTTAACAAAAACACATCCTGTACTACTTGCATACTTTTCATACAAAATTGTTTCCCTTCACTCTTATTATTTCTAGTAGTTTCATTTACATATATTGATTACAATTAAGTTTTGTCATTAGTAACTTTTACAGAAAACTAAGTAGAAAATTCTGAACTTAATTCAGAAAGCCAACATTCTGTAGCAGAATAGCAAAGTTTAGGAATATACCATCTCACAATTTTTATATGCTTCCTTGTAATACAGTTCTTCACTGTGGCAAAAAGAACTTGTTTATTAATAGACCCGAATATCGTTCGTCTCTGTAAAAATAAGAAGCCAAAAGTATATAAACTTTAACTTATGTTTAATAATGAATATTTCAGGAATTTCTTGCATAGAAATGGTCTAGATTTTTAATGACTATCTATTGCTTAACTTAGTCTAACTCTAAGGTTGCAAGTTACCAGAAAGATTTTGGAAATTATTTTAAGGCAGACATATTCCAAAACATAACTATTGCTGAAAAGTCCATTTTTAAAACTGTTATCCCAATTATATGCATTTAATATCTGTGTTCTTAACAATCATGCTTGGAGTATTTACAAAAATTTTGTAAGACATTAAACAAAGCCAGCCATCACCTCAAGTTATTTTCCTGTTAACTAATCTTACTACACATGCATGCTAGGCAAGTATGCAGAAGAAAAAGAAAATCACAAAAGCAAAAAACCTAAAAAATTTAAATACGTTTGTTTTTTTCATTTTTATTGCACCTTTACTTGTACTTTATTCTTTAAGTTGAATTTATATTTTTTTATAATTTTCAAAATCTAGCAGATATAGTATAAATTCACTTGACAAGAAAACCCAAGTAGAATAAAATGAATGCTTAATGCTGATAACTCAGAAGACATACCTATTTTTATTAAACCAACAATACCAAAACAGTCTTATTTACCAAAGATTCACCCAAATTATTTGAACTTGAAAAACATACGGGTTAGTTCCAACACTTCTAGGACTATTAGGAATATTTTAACTCATATAAGTGCTTATTACCTCTCTACAAGTTAATCAGAATTAAGCTCCTTTAAGGGATTTTACAAATGAATTTGGCAATACCATCCACAGGTAGGAAAATATCACCTATACATAAATACACACATAAACATACAGGCAAATGCAAATAGAGATCGTATGTCTTTTATTCTAAAATTTTAACCATGAGTCAGGCATAAACACAGTAATACAAAGTTCATTAGTTTTTACATAAAGTTTACATCTTATCTTTGCTTCACTTTATATTTCATCCAAATTGTGTTTCTGGCAAATGGGACAAGTTGAGGTTATCTGTTCAATATGAGGGTTAAAACTTCCCACCAATATTTAAAGGAGAGACTTTTAAGATTTTCTTTTGCCCTGACGTATAATCTTATGGAGGCTGTGGACTAAGTTTTATTTTAGGCAAGGGACTAAGGAGCTATCTGGATAAAATCTCCAGTCTGTTTCCAATCAGCCTTTATACCTTCAGGTGGTTCCTTCTGGGGATCCCCGAGTCCCTCAAGAGCCCCTAATGGGGGCAGGGGGCCTAAAGCTCGAGTGACCATAGGGAGATGAGAGGCTGGAGAGGAAGGGAAAGGTCTGGCAGTGATGGGCAGAGGAATGGAGGAGGTAGGAGTCTGAAGGGGGACATAGCAAAGGAGCTTGAAGGGAACCTTGAAAGTGGTAAAAAGATTGAGGAGGAGCGGAGATAATACGAAGGGAGAGGTCTTAGAGGAGCCAATTTGGGGAGGTCTAAGTTTCACAAAGGGGCCATCGAAGTTCCAAACTATCCTTTGCAAAATCATACCAATAAGAAGCCAATAAGTTAGGGCCGTACTGGTGAAGCATGTGGTCAGCAGAAGGGGTGAGGGTTTCAGTCGACTGAGAAGTGACAGTGACAGGGGTCTCCAAAAAAGTTAGGAAGAACTTCCAGTCCAAGAATTATATTCCAAACAAATAAGCCTGGGAGTCTAACTCAACTTCAAAGAGTATACTTATTCCAATAAGCTCTTTTTAATGGCTTAAATGTGGATGCAAGAGGCACCCCCAAAGAGGGTGCAGAAGATGCAGCCTCCATATCCAAAGATAGCCAAGGAGAAAGAAATCAAAGACCCCCACTGCTTCAGGCAGTAAGAGTGCTATTTAGGTATTCATGTCTCCAATCTCCTATAAAAGGGACACACCTCTGATCACAGACCTACTCATCCATGGTACTGGGCAGGTAATACCGAGACGGGAATCTTAGCACTACACACGCATTGGGAAAATAGACAACAAGGGTCTTTACAGGCTGAGATCCTTTAGGATTCAGACTCAGACAAACCTCCTGAGAGCAAGCAACAATTGGTAGAAAGTGTTGCTTGTGTATCTCAAGTCTCAGTCCCTAAACTGATGACTGGTTGCCTCTAAGGACAAACCCAACAATCTGCACACACACCCCTCCCCCCGGCAGGTAGATGCTCTCTGGATCCAAGCCAGGCTCTCAGGATGTAAAGTTAAGTCAGAAGGAGAACCCCACCCAGTTTCACTGGTGATCCACATCACAGTTTGTCTAAGTGGACACCAGTCTGGTAAAAACCATAAATTCACTTTTCTGTGAGACCAGCTCAAACAACAGGCTTCTAGGACCTATGCTTGTGTTCCACCCTCTGATTCTTCTCCTTATGAGAAACAAAAACACAAAAGACAGAAATAGGTGGACAGGACACGATGGCTATTTATAACAAGAGTCATAATGCCCAAAGATCTAGTTCTAATCAAAAAGTTTTCTCCTGTAGAAAACTCTAATTCAAAAAGATACATGCACCCCAATGTTCACAGCAACACTATTTACAATAGCCAAGATATGGAAGCCCATCTACAGATGAATGGATAAAGAAGATGTGGTACACTGGCATAAACATAGAAATATAGATCAATGGAACAGAATAGAAAGCCCAGAGATAAAGCCATGCACATATGGTCACCTTATCTTTGATAAAGGAGGCGAGAATATACAGTGGAGAAAAGACAGCCTCTTCAATAAGTAGTGCTGGGAAAACTGGACAGCTACACATAAAAGAATGAAATTAGAACACTTCCTAACACCACACACAAAAATAAACTCAAAATGGATTAAAGACCTAAATGTAAGGCCAGACACTATAAAACTCTTACAGGAAAACACAGGAAGAACCCTCTTTGACATAAATCACAGCAAGATCCTTTTTGACCCACCTCCTAGAGAAATGGAAATAAAAACAAAAATAAACAAATGGGACCTAATGAAACTTAAAAGCTTTTGCACAGCAAAGGAAACCATAAACAAGACGAAAAGACAACCCTCAGAATGGGAGAAAATATTTGCAAACGAATCGACAGACAAAGGATTAATCTCCAAAATATATAAATAGCTCATGCAGCTCAATATTAAAAAAAAAAAAACAACCCAATCCAAAAATGGGCAGAAGACCTAAATAGACATTTCTCCAAAGAAGACATACAGATGGCCAAGAAGCACATGAAAAGCTGCTCAACATCACTAATTATTAGAGAAATGCAAATCAAAACTACAATGAGGTATCACCTCACACCAGTCACAATGGCCATCATCAAAAAAATCTACAAACAACAAATGCTGGAGAGGGTGTGGAGAAAAGGGAACCCTCTTGCACTGTTGGTGGGAATGTAAATTGATATAGCCACTATGGAGAACAGTATGGAGGTGACTTAAAAAACTAAAAATAGAACTACCATATGACCCAGCAATCCCACTACTGGCATATATCCTGAGAAAACCATAATTCAAAAAGAATACCACAATGTTAATGGCAGCACTATTTACAATAGCCAGGACATAGAAGCAACCTAACTGTCCACTGACAGATGAATGGATAAAGAAGATGTGGCACATATATACAATGGAATATTACTCAGCCATAAAAAGAAATGAAATTGAGTTATTTGTAGTGAGGTGGATGGACCTAGAGACTGTCATACAGAGTGAAGTAAGTCAGAAAGAGAAAAACAAATACCATATGCTAACACATATATATGGAATCTAAAAAATATGGTTCTGAAGAACCTAGGGGCAGGACAGGAATAAAGACGCAGATGTAGAGAATAGACTTGAGGACACAGGGAGGGGGAAGGGTAATCTGGGACAAAGTGAGAGAGTGGCATGAACATATATACACTACCAAATGTAAAATAGATAGCTAGTGGGAAGCAGCCGCATAGCACAGGGAGATCAGCTCGGTGCTTTGTGACCACCTAGAGCGGTTGGATAGGGAGGGTGGTGGGGAGACGCAAGAGGGAGGAGAGGGCTTCCCTGGTGGCGCAGTGGTTGAGAATCTGCCTGCCAATGCAGGGGACACGGGTTCGAGCCCTGGTCTGGGGGGATCCCACGTGCCACGGAGCGACTGGGCCCGTGAGCCACAATTGCTGAGCCTGCGCGTCTGGAGCCTGTGCTCCGCAACAAGAGAGGCCGCGATGGTGAGAGGCCCGTGCACCGCGATGAAGAGTGGTCCCCGCTTGCCGCAGCTAGAGAAGGCCCTCGCACAGAGGCGAAGAATCAACACAGTCATAAATAAATAAATAAATAAATAAAAGAACGTGAATTTCTTAAAAAAAAAAAAAAAGAGGGAGGAGATATGGGGATATATGTATATGTACAGCTGATTCAATTTGTCATACAGCAGAAACTAACATACCATTGTAAAGCAATTATACTCCAATAAAGCTGTTTAAAAAATAAATAAATAAAATAAAATAAAGAATAGCTGTCAGTCACCATGTTAAAAAAAAAAAGACGTGGTACATATGCACAATGGAATATTACTCAGCCATAAAAAAAATGCTATTTGCAGCAACATGGATGGACCTAGGTCATACTAAGTGAAGTAAGTAATACTAAGTGAAGTAAGTCAAACAGAGAAAGACAAATATCATACAATATCATTTATATGTGGAATTTTAAAAAATGATACAAATGAACTTATTTACAAAACAGAAACAGACTCACAGATATAGAAAATAAACTTATGGCTACCAGAGGGGAAAGTGGGGGGAGAGATAAATTAGGAGTTTGGGATTAGCAGACACAAACTATTATATATAAAACAGATAAACAATAAGGTCCGAGCTTCCCTGGTGGGGCGGTGGTTAGGAATCCGCCTGCCAATGCAGGGAACATGGGTTCGTGCCCCGGTCTGAGAAGATCCCACACGCCGCAGAGCGGCTAGGCCCGTGAGCCACAACTACTGAGCCTGCGCGGCTGGAGCCTGTGCTCCGCAACGGGAGAGGCTGCGACAGTGAGAGGCCCGCGCACCGCGATGAAGAATGGCCCCCGCTCACCGCAACTGGAGAAAGCCCTTGCACAGAAACGAAGACCCAATACAGCCAAAAATAAATAAATTAATTAATTAATTTTAAAAAAACAAAAACAAAAAAAAACAAAAAAAAACACAATAAGGTCCTATTGTATAGCACAGGGAACTATATTCAATATCTTATAATAAACTAGAAGGGGAATGAATCTGGTAAAGAATATATATATATATACACACACACACATATATATATGTAACTGAATCACTTTGCTGTACAGCAGAAACTAACACAACACTGTAAATCAACTATACTTCAATTTTTTTTAAAAATGAAAAAAAGAGTTTTCTCCTGTAAATCTAAAGTTTGGAAAATCCCTTTTAGAAAAGACACGGAAAGTCTCTTAACACCGTCACTCAACTGGACCCTGAACAGAGATATGGGAATTTGAGCAGTGAGTTTATCTTTGTTGGCTTGATTAGAGGTCCTGAGATCTCAGCTACCATCTCCAGAGCAGGGGTCCCAACCATACCATCCTCATGCCCAAAACTTATAGAAGGAAAAATTTTCCTCTATCGCTTAAGTTCAAATGGTCATGGGGCCTGAGAATTAATTGATGATAGACAGATTAACAGGAGAAATGGCTAGTGCACATGGGAATATTCATAATGAGTAACTCAGTGAATAGCCAGAGGTAAAGGTTTATACACCAACTTAACAAAAAAAGAGGTGAGGCATTGGGCTTCAATGGGAAATTACAGAAGGTTCTATTAGACTTTCTGATGCTAATGGTGGCTGAATTTGCACTTCCTGGTGCTAAAGGTCAGTCTTCTCCCAAACTGGAAATTCCATCAGAGGGAGGGGTCAATGGCAGCTGTATTTTCAAGAGACTCTGCTTAAGTTCAGATAATGTTTTTCTGGGGTTGCTGATTGTTCAGATGTTTTAAGTTTAAAGCAATTTTCAAATCACTTTGGTAGGGTGCTAATCCCTTCACTGGCAAGCTATGTGAGTTGGGTGGGACTGTTCTCTAGCCAGGAGCAAGAGTCATTGGACACAGAAGGCTTGCTCTGAGAGAAAAGGACCCCATAGAGTTGAGAGCCCAACCACAGGATTTCCAGGGAACTTGTCTAGCACAAAGCATGTCAGTTGAATTACCTTGGAAGTTATATATCAAGAGTCACAAACACAGAATTCAAAGGGATATCACTTTCATAGCCCACAAGAGTTAAGAGAGTGTAAGAATAAGAAAGAATGTAAGAATCAAAGAAAACTCAAAATTCTTTTGAGAGTCAATGAAAATACTATTATAGGGACTTCCCTGGTGGTGCAGTGGTTAAGAATACACCTGCCAATGCAGGGGACACAGGTTCGATCCCTGGTCTGGGAAGATCCCACATGCTGCAGAGCAACTAAGTCCATCAGCCACAACTACTTAACCTGCGTGCCACAACTACTGAAGACCACACGCCCAGAGCCCGTGCTCTGCAACAAGAGAAGCCACCGCAATAAGAAGCCTGTGCACCGAAACGAAGAGTAGCTCCTGCTCGCTGCAACTAGAGAAAGCCCACGCACAGCAACGAAGACCCAACACAACCAAAAAAATTAATTAAATAAATAAATTTATTTTTAAAAAAAAGAAAATACTATTATATATATTTAAGAGCCAAAGAAGTGCAAAATCAAATCAAGTGATATGGAACCAGCAGATTCCTCCAAGGCAAGAATAAGAGGAGTCTTGGTCTTGGGCTATTTGACCCATTTGGCTAATGCTTTCTTGCAGTTAAGGAGTAATTAGCATAGCAACTGCAAATAGAATTCAGTTCCTCACAAATGAGAATGCAGTTAGCATCCTGGTTGAAATATTTGGTGATTATTCAACTTCAAGCCATAACTACATGGGAAAATTGTAGCTTGAGTGGGAAGAGCCTTGTAACACTAAGAAGATTTGAGGAAACCAAACTCATGGTATTTGTATTTTTGCCTTAAGGAATTTGTACATATTTGGTGTTTTATATAGTTGTCATGTTATAAGATGATTGAAGTATTATAGTAACTGCCTTGTAAATCCAATTTAAAATGTGCAAATACATAATTGATTCAGACACATAAGTTTAGATCCAGAACTGATTTAAGAGAACTTCACATTCAACAAATTATAAGTTTAATTTAACATATCATATTTATAAGAATTACATAGTGGGCTCACTCCCTCTTGTGAGAACACCAGAATCACAAGTAGCTGCTGGACAATCATCGACAGGAAGACACTGGAATTCACCAAAAAAGATACCCCACATCCAAAGAGAAAGGAGAAGCCACAATGAGACAGTAGGAGGGGTGTAATCACAGCAAAATCTAATCCCATAACTGCTGAGTGGGTGACTCACAGACTGGAGAACACTTATACCACAGAAGTCCACCCACTGGAGTGAAGGTTCTGAGCCCCACGTCAGGCTTCCCAATCTGGGGGTCCGGCAATGGGAGGAGGAATTCCTAGAGAATCAGACTTTGACAGCTAGTAGGATTTGATTGCAGGACTTCGACTGGACTGGGGGAAACAGAGACTCCACTCTTGGAGGGCACACACAAAGTAGTGTGCGCATTGGGACCCAGGGAAAGGAGCAGTGACCCCAGGGGAGACTGAACCAGACCTACCTGCTAGTGTTGGAGGGTCTCCTGCAGAGGTGGGGGGTGGTTGTGGCTCACTGTGGGGACAAGGACACTGGCAGCAGAAGTTCTGGGAAGTACTCATTGGTGTGAGCCTTCCCAGAGTCTGCCATTAGCCCCAGAAAGAGCCCAGGTGGGCTCCAGTGTTGGGTTGCCTCAGGCCAAACAACCAACAGGGAGGGAAGCCAGCCCTACCCATCAGCAGACAAGTGGATTAAAGTTTTACTGAGCTCTACTCACCAGAGCAACAGTCAGCTCTACCCACCACCAATCCCTCCCATCAGGAAACCTGCACAAGCCTCTTAGATAGCCTCATCTACCAGAGGGCAGACAGCAGAAGTAAGAAGAACTACAATCCTGCAGCCTGCGGAACAAAAACCACATTCACAGAAAGATAGACAAGATGAAAAGGCAGAGGGCTATGTACCAGATGAAGGAACAAGATAAAACCCCAGAAAAACAACTAAATGAAGTGGAGATAGGCAACTTTCCAGAAAAAGAATTCAGAATAATGATAGTCAAGATGATCCAGGACCTCGGAAAAAGAATGGAGGCAAAGATTGAGAAGATGCAAGAAATGTTTAACAAAGACCTAGAAGAATTAAAGAACAAACAAACAGAGATGAACAATACAATAACTGAAATGAAAACTACACTAGAAGGAACCAACAGCAGAATAACTGAGGCAGAAGAACGGATAAGTGACCTGGAAGACAGAATGGTGGAATTCACTGCTGCGGAACAGATTAAAGAAAAATGAATGAAAAGAAATGAAGAGAGCCTAAGACACCTCTGGGACAACATTAAACACAACAACATTCGCATTATAGGGGTCCCAGAAGGAGAAGTGAGAGAGAAAGGACCAGAGAAGATACTTGAAGAGATTATAGTTGAAAACTTCCCTAACATGGGAAAGGAAATAGCCACCCAAGTCCAGGAAGCACAGAGAGTCCCAGGCAGGATAAACCCAAGGAGAAACACACTAAGACACATAGTAATCAAACTGTCAAAAATCAAAAACAAAGAAAAATTATTGAAAGCAGCAAGGGAAAAATGACAAACAACATACAAGGGAACTCCCATAAGGTTTACAGTTGATTTCTCAGCAGAAACTCTACAAGCCAGAAGGGAGTGGTATGATATACTTAAAGTGATGAAAGGGAAGAACCTACAACCAAGATTACTCTACCCGGCAAAGATCTCATTCAGATTCGATGGAGAAATCAAAAGCTTTACAGACAAGCAGAGCTAAGAGAATTCAGCACCACCAAATCAGCTCTACAACAAATGCTAAAGGAACTTCTCTAAGTGGGAAACACAAGAGAAGAAAAGGACCTACAAAAACAAACCCAAAACAATTAAGAAAATGGTCATAGGAACATACATATCGATAATTACCTTAAACGTGAATGGATTAAATGCTCCAACCAAAAGACACAGGCTTGCTGAATGGATACAAAAACAAGACCCATATATATGCTGTCTAAAGAGACCCACTTCAGACCTAGGGACACATACAGACTGAAAGTGAGGGGATGGAAAAAGATATTCCATGCAAATGGAAATCAAAAGAAAGCTGGAGTAGCAATACTCATATCAGATAAAATAGACTTTAAATTAAAGAATGTTACAAGAGACAAGGAAGGACACTACATAATGATCAAGGGATCAATCCAAGAAGAAGGTATAACAATTATAAATATATACATGCCCAACATAGGAGCACCTCAATACATAAGTCAACTGCTAACAGCTGTAAAGGAGGAAATCGACAGTAATACAATAATAGTGGGGGACTTTAACACCTCACTTACACCAATGGACAGATCATCCAAAATGAAAATAAATAAGGAAACAGAAGCTTTAAGTGACACAATAGACCAGATAGATTTAATTGATATTTATAGGACATTCCATCTAAAAACAGCAGATTACACTTTCTTCTCAAGTGCACACGGAACACTCTCCAGGATAGGTCACATCTTGGGTCACAAATCAAGCCTCAGTAAATTTAAGAAAATTGAAATCAGATCAAGCGTCTTTCCTGACCACAATGCTGTGAGATTAGAAATGAATTACAGGGGAGAAAACGTAAAAAACACAAACACATGGAGGCTAAACACTACGTTACTAAATAACCAAGAGATCACTGAAGAAATCGAAGAGGAAATCAAAAAATACCTAGAGAAAAATGACAATGAAAACATGACAATCCAAAACCTATGGGATGCAGCAAAAGCAGTTCTAAGAGGGAAGTTTATAGCTATACAAGCCTACCTCAAGAAACAAGAAAAATCTCAAATAAACAACTGAACCTTATACCTAAAGGAACTAGAGAAAGAAGAACAAACAAGACCCAATGTTAGCAGAAGGAAAGAAATCATAAAGATCACAGCAGAAATAAATGAAATAGAAACAAAGAAAACAACAGCAAAGATCAATAAAACTAAAAGCTGGTTCTTTGAGAAGATAAACAAAATTAATAAACCATTAGCAAGACTCATCAAGAAAAAGAGGCAGAGGACCCAAATCAATAAAATTGGAAATGAAAAAGGAGAAGTTACAACAGACACCGCAGAAATACAAAGCATTCTAAGAGACTACTATCAGCAACACTATGCCAATAAAATGGACAACCTGGAAGAAATGGACAAATTCTTAGAAAGGTCTAACCTTCTAAGACTGAACCAGGAAAAAATAGAAAATATGAACAGACCAATCACAAGTAATGAAATTGAAACTGTGATTAAAAATCTTCCAACAAACAAAAGTCCAGGATCAGACGGCTTCACAGGTGAATTCTATCAAACATGTAGAGAATAGCTAACACCCATCCTTCTCAAACTCTTCCAAAAAATTGCAGAGGAAGGAACCCTCCCAAATTCATTCTACGAAGCCACCATCACCCTGATACCAAAACCAGACAAAGATACTACAAAAAAAGAAAATTACAGACCAATATCACTGATGAACATAGATGCAAAAATCCTCAACAAAATACTAGCAAACAGAATCCAACAACACATTAAAAGGATCATACACCATGATCAAGTGGGATTTATCCCAGGGAGGCAAGTATTCTTCAATATACGCAAATCAATCAATGTGATACACCATATTAACAAATTGAAGAATAAAAACCATGTGATCATCTCAATAGATGCAGAAAAAGCTTTTGACAAAATTCAACACCCATTTATGATAAAAACTCTCCAGAAAGTGGGCATAGAGGGAACCTACCTCAACATAATAAAGGCCATATATGACAAACCCACAGCAAACATCATTCTCAACGGTGAAAAACTGAAAGCATTTCCTCTAAGATCAGGAACAAGACAAGGATGTCCACTCTCACCACTATTATTCAACATAGTTTTGGAAGTCCTAGCCACGACAATCAGAGAAGAAAAAGAAATAAAAGGAACACAAATTGGAAAAGAAGAAGTAAAACTGTCACTGTTTGCAGATGACATGATACTATACATAGAGAATAATAACGATGCTACCAGAAAACTACTAGAGCTAATCAATGAATTTGGTCAAGTTGCAGGATACAAAATTAATGCACAGGAATCTCTTGCATTCCTATACACTAATGATGAAAAATCTGAAAGAGAAATTAAGGAAACACTCCCATTTACCACTGCAACATAAAGAATAAAATACCTAGGACTAAACCTACCTAGGGAGACAAAAGACCTGTATGCAGAAAACTATAAGACACTGATGAAAGAAATTAAAGATGATACCAACAGATGGAGAGATATACCATGTTCTTGGATTGGAAGAATCAATATTGTGAAAATGACTATACTACCCAAAGCAATCTACAGATTCA
This sequence comes from Balaenoptera musculus, assembly GCF_009873245.2. NCBI lineage: Eukaryota > Metazoa > Chordata > Mammalia > Artiodactyla > Balaenopteridae > Balaenoptera > Balaenoptera musculus. The sequence goes on from NC_045798.1 coordinate 35,601,400, forward strand.
ATGCAATCCCTATCAAATTACCAATGGCATTTTTTACAGAACTAGAACAAAAAATCTTAAAATTTGTATGGAGACACAAAAGACCCCGAATAGCCAAAGCAGACTTGAGGGAAAAGCATGGAGCTGGAGGAATCAGACTCCCTGACTTCAGACTATACTACAGTAATCAAGACAATATGGTACTGGCACAAAAACAGAAACATAGATCAATGGAACAAGATAGAAAGCCCAGAGGTAAACCCACACACCTATGGTCAACTAATCCATGACAAAGGAGGCAAGGATACACAATGGAGAAAAGACAGTCTTTTCAACAAGTGGTGCTGGGAAAACTGGACAGCTGCATGTAAAAGAATGAAATTAGAACACTCCCTAACACCATACACAGAAATAAACTCAGAATGGATTAAAGACCTAAATGTAAGATTGGACACTATAAAACTCTTAGAGGAAAACATAGGAAGAACACCCTTTGACATAAATCACAGCAAGATCTTTTTTGATCCACCTCCTAGAGTAATGGAAATAAAAACAAAAATAAACAAATGGGACCTAATGAAACTTAAAAATTTTTGCAAAGCAAAGGAAACCATAAACAAGACGAAAAGACAACCTTCAGAATGGGAGAAAATATTTACAAATGAATCGATAGACAAAGGATTAATCTCCAAAATATAAAAATAGCTCATGCAGCCCAATATTAAAAAAACAAACAACCCAATCCAAAAATGGGCAGAAGACCTAAATAGACATTTCTCCAAAGAAGACATACAGATGGCCAAGAAGCACATGAAAAGCTGCTCAACATCACTAATTATTAGAGAAATGCAAATCAAAACTACAATGAGGTATCACCTCACACTAGTTAGAATGGGCTTCATCAGAAAATCTACAAACAACAAATGCTGGAGAGGGTGTGGAGAAAAGGGAACCCTCTTGCACTGTTGGTGGGAATGTAAATTGATACAGCCACTATGGAGAACAGTATGGAGGTTCCTTAAAAAACTAAAAATAGAATTACCATATGACCCAGCAATCCCACTACTGGGCATATACCCAGAGAAAACCACAATTCAAAAAGACACATGCGGGCTTCCCTGGTGGCGCATTGGTTGAGAATCTGCCTGCCAATGCAGGGGACATGGGTTCAAGCCCTGGTCTGGGATGATCTCATGTGCCGCGGAGCAACTAGGCCCGTGAGCCACAACTACTGAGCCTGCGCGTCTGGAGCCTGTGCTCTACAACAAGAGAGGCCGCAATAGTGAGAGGCCCGCGCACCATGATGAAGAGTGGTCCCCGCTCGCCGCAGCTGGAGAAGGCCCTCGCACAGAAACGAAGACCCAACACAGCCAAAAATAAAAAATAAAAAATTAATTAAAAAATAAAATAAAAATAAATTAATTAATTAATTAAAAAAAAAAAGACACATGCACCCCAATGTTCATTGCAGCACTATTTACAATAGCCAGGTCATGGAAGCAACCTAAATGCCCATCGACAGACAAATGGATAAAGAAGAAGTGGTACATATATACAATGGAATATTACTGAACCATAAAAAAGAACGAAATTGGGTCATTTGTTGAGACGTGGATGGATCTAGAGACTGTCATACAGAGTGAAGTAAGTCAGAAAGAGAAAAACAAATATTGTATATTAACACATATATGTGGAACCTAGAAAAATGGTACAGATGAACCGGTTTGCAGGGCAGAAATTAAGACACAGATGTAGAGAACAAACGTATGGTGACCAAGGGGGGAAAGCCGTGGGGGGGTGGGGGGGTGGTGGTGGGGGTGGTTGTGTGATGAATTGGGTGATTGGGATTGACATGTATACACTGATGTGTATAAAACTGATGACTAATAAGCACCTGCTGTATAAAAAAATAAATAAAATAAAATTAAAAAAAAAAAAAGAATTATATAGTGGGACTTCCCTGATGGCTCAGTGGTTAAGAATCCGCCTGCCAATGCAGGGGACACGGGCTCGATCCCTGGTCCGGGAAGATCCCACATGCTGCCGAGCAACTGAGCCCGTGCGCCACAGCTACTGAGCCTGCGCTCTAGAGCCTGCGAGCCACAACTTTTGAGCTTGAGAGTTGCAACTACTGAAGCCCGCGTGCCTAGAGCCCATGCTCCACAACAAGAGAAGCCACCACAATGATAAGCTCGCACACTGCGACTAAGAGTAGCCCCCGCTTGCTGCAACTAGAGAAAGCCCACACGCAGCAATGAAGACCCAATGCAGCCAAAAATTAAAAAGTAAATAAAATAAATTAATTAATTTTAAAAAAAGAATTATATAGTGTTCAGGAAGGTTTTATTTATTTATTTTATTATTTTTTTTATTATGGAAAATTTCAAACAGACACAAAAGTGGAAGGAGTAGTGTAATAAATCCCCATGAATCCATCAGTTAGCTTCAAGAATTATCAACACATGGCCAGTCTCATCTCATCTGTGTCATTCTCTTGTCCCCTCTCCATTTTTTTTTTAAACAGTAGGTCCTTGTTGTTTATTTATTTTAAATATAGCAATGTGTATATGTCAATCCCAAACTTCCTAACTATCCCTCCCCCTGCAGGTAAGGAAGGTTTTATTTATTAAGTCAGACAATTATTTAATGAAATCAGATATATATTAAATTTATAGGTGCAGTATAGAAAGTCCTAAAACATTTGATTATGCTTATAAATAGGACCATTTTAATTAATGATCTCTTTTAAAAAAAATTGCCAAATTTGTTAGATTTATAAGAATAGAATGTGTAAGCTAAACTTAAAAGCATAAGGAAACATTAAAGTGTACTTTAAGATACTGAATATTAATATTAAAATTTAACCTTTTCCTGCATAAAAAACTACCCTGAGGACAACCCAAAACTCATATTTCACATAGGTTGTTGTGAAAATCAAAAGCAATAAGCACCATGAAAGAATTCTGAAAACTCAAACATGTACTGCAAACAAAAAGAGTGATGGAGACAGCAGTTGGCTCTCCAGCACCCATTCTATTCCTCCATTTGACCATGGCTATGCCACCCCCTTGGAAATGATCAATGAGCAAAAAGCCTGTTGTCGTGTCTGCAAGTGATGCCGGGGATTTCTGTGGCCATCTGGTGAGAGGACCCAACCCCCGGATTAAGCCCACGCAATGTGGAGGGAAGGGCAGAGAAACAGAAGGAAGCAGAAGCACCACCTGCAGATCAGGCCCAGTGCAAACCTATCGCAGATTTCTTTTTATGAAAAATAACACATTTCTTCATTGTTTAAATGGATCTGGATGGTAGTTTTCTATTATTTGCAGCCCAAAGCATCTCATGGACATAAGAGGTTATTAAAATCCGCAGGGCAGTGCTTCCAACATTTCAACAAGTAAGTATCAGAGCTGATTGGATTCCACTTACTAGCCTTGGGACCTTGGGTTGCTTGACCCCTGAGCTTCACTCTTCTACAGGGTTGTTGCAAATAGTAAGTAAAACAGGTTAGATTTTATTGTCGATTTCTTTAACTATAAGATGAGGATATTATTAGTATCTAGCTAATCATCAGGGAAATGCAAATCAGAACCACAGTGCCCTATCACATCACACCTGTTAGAATGGCTATTTATCAAAAAGAAAAACAACAGATAGTGTTGACGAAACCCTTGCACACAAGTGGTGAGACTACAAAAGAAATTGGAACCCTTGCACACAAGTGGTGAGACTACAAAATGGTCCAATAGCTGTGGAAAACAGTATGAAAGTTCCTCAGAAAAATAAAAACTAGGACTACTATATGATCCAGCAATCCCACTTCCTGGTATATATCCAAAAAAAACCAAAGTCAGAATTAGCATTCCCATGTTCACTGCAGCACTAATCACAATAGCTAAGATGTGGAAAAAACCTAAATGTCCATCAACAGATGAATGGATAAAGAAAATGTGGTTTATATACACAATGGAACATTATTCAGTCTTAAAAAAAAGAAGAAGAAAAAATCCTGTCATTTGAGACAACATGGATAAACCTGGGGGCTATTATGCTAAGCGAAATAAATCAGACACAGAAAGACAAATACTGCATGATCTCACTCATATGCAGAATCTTAAAAAGTAAAGCTCATAGAAGCAGAGAGTAGAATGGTGGTTGCCAGGGGCTGGGGAGAGGGGGAAATGGGGAGATGTTGGTCAAAGGGTACAAAGTTTCAGTCAAGCAGTATAAATACATTCTGGAGATCTAACGTACAGCATAATGACTACAGTTAATAATACTGTGTTGAATACTTGAAATTTGCTAACAGAATAGATCTCATCACACACACACACACACAAGGTAACTATAGGAGATGATGTATTAGCTGGACTGTAGGAATCATTTCACCATGTATACATATATCAGAGCATCACCTTGTACACTGTAAATATATACAATTTTTATCTGTCAATTATACCTCAGTAAAGCTGGGGAAAAAACAAGATCTTAGAACAGTGGCTGGTACATAGCCATTCTATCACTGTTATTTCCAGAATACCAAAATGGAAAGACCCTAAGACGGTATGTTCCAGCAGTTGGGCCTAAAGGTGCCTTTTTAAAGCCTTGGCCATTCCCTCCCCCACTCCCTCTCACTTATCTCCACGGACAGATCTGCAGTGGGGAATCTGGAGAATATATGGGTCTTTGGAATACCAGTAATCTTGGAACTATTCCCCCAGGGGATTCTGCAGGTTTAAACGAGAGAAGATGGAGTTCTCTAAGTAGTTTGTATTTGTCCTTCATTACTCCTGGCAACGCTTATTGACTGAACCCTACATTCACAAACTCACCGTCCAGCGGAAGCAGAGACGCGTCCAGGGAGAAGTTCGTTAACTCCAGGTGCATTGATGGAATTCGGCTGAGTGCATAATGGGGCACCGAGGAGAGCGGGTTTTCTTCCTGGGGAAGTCCGGAAGTGACTCAGAGGTGAGGTGATGCCTGGAACCGCTGTGGAATGTGGAGCAGGAGCTTGAGAGGTGGATGCGAAGTCGGGGAGGGGCAGCGGACGGGTTCGGGCAGAGGAGGCGGGATTGAAGGCTTTCAACGCTGGCTGCACATGAGAGCCACCTGGGGAAGTTCTAACACAAGCCCGTGCTTGGGGTTAAATTGACTCCATGAGGGTGGGCCCAGTCATTATGTTTACATTTTTTTTTCACGTGATTCTCACTTGTAGCCAGGCTTAAGAAACAACCATCTAAGCCAGGATTTTAAATAGGAGTGGGCATGATGTGAGGCTGGAGAGCATTTAAGGAGAGACAGGTTTGGGGTGGTAAGACTGGCAGGAGTCCCATCACGGACAATGGTAAAGCATGTGCAGGGAGCTTTCTTCCTGATTTAAAAAAAAGAAACACCACTGGTCAAGAGGGAGCTGCTTTCCTGGAGATGGGAGGGTCAGCAACTCCAGGAGACACTTCATTTATTGAAGGAGTAAATAATCCAGAAGCCGAGTCTTTATAAATTGGATGATTTTTAGGGCTCTCTTTAGAATCTTTAGCAGTTTCTCCATTCTTCCAAATTCCCAATCAAAAGTCTGGCCAGCTTTTCTATGATAGTGATCACTGAACAGTATACAGAATTTTGTTTATTCTACTTTCTCAACAACCCCTAACCCTGCATGAGGCTCTAGCTACTCCTGATTTCAGCAGATTTCAAAGGTCTCTGAGTAAGTAATATTCTCCTTTTGTTAACATTCCCCAAATCTTCCTCAGGAGAAATCAGCGCTTCTGGCACCTTGATTTTGGACTTCCAGCTTCCAGACTTGTGAGAAAATAAGTTCGTGTCATTTAAGCTGAGGCAGGAGATAGACGGGCCCCAAGCTGAGCAAATAGAGTTCATCCCCTGTGGACAGAAACTCCATAATAGCAGGATAATTGAGGAGGCCGGGCCCTGCCCAGATAAAAGATAAGACACCACATATTTCTCATTCTCGAAGTCAAGGAGACCTTCCCGACTATAAAGCTCCTTGGAGGCCAAAAGCAGAGTGATGTCAATCTACCCATAGGCCTCTTTGCTGGAATCCATCTTGGCTAAGAGATGCACGTGCACACATGGGAGGTTCTTGAGATCTACCAAATACGGACTCAGAACCAAGCAAATCAGAACGATTGGCCAAAGGAAACCCGGAAGAAATGCCCCATACAAGTAATTTAAACTACCATGGGGGCGCAACTCTCTCTCTGAGTCCACCCATGTGTCTACCCAGACGTACTCTTCTTCCTCCTAATAAACACTTTACTTGTTTCATGACTTTCCGTCTTTGTGGGAATTCTTTTTTCTGCAAAGCCGTAGGGCCAGGACCTTGCCACTGACCACTGGTGTAGTGGCTAGGATTCAGCGCTCTCACCGCCGCAACCCGACCTCAATCACTGGCCGGGAACCAAAACCCTGCTTCAAGCCGCTGCAGGCCGAGGCCACCCGAGATCAAAGCCACAGAAAAACAAAAAAACAAAATAATTCCCCAAATCTCCTAGGTCTAGTATGTAATGTGTGAAAGGAGTTGGGCTTTCCAAGTGCTTGGCAGACCTCCTGTCTAATTAATATTTTAGTACTTTCAGTAGCCCTTCAAAATTGGCAGTTCTCTCTCTAAAGATTCATTCAAGTACATGTGATAATTCGAAATTAAAATGCTGCCAGACTTTGCATTTGCGTTTGTAAATTTGATAGTACAATACCAACAAATGGATTTTGTCAGCCACGAATGGATAAACACAGCTGTTTTCTTTGCTCATGAGAAGGATAGGAAACAAAAATTATAGGGTAGCCTATGGGCATATGATTTGAATTATTATACAGACTCTACTTAAAATCTAAATAAATCAATTACACTTTATTGAGTTAAATAAAATACATTACACTCTGTGGTATAAAGATCAAAGGTTTTAAAGTAAGTGGTCCTAATAACTTCCTGGAATAGTCAATATTGTTCGATAAAAGAAGTGCCCAAAGCTATTTATTTTAAGTCTTTTATTGAGTAAAGAGAAAAACCCACAGAGCTCTGTAATTCACAAAATCTTAAGGCATTCTCTATTTTGTTTTGTATTTACTACTACTCAATTCATACAAAAAGGAGAGTATCTTCAAAATTTAATCTGTAAGCCTAGTGGGAAAATCTCTCCTGATTAAGTAGCAGATAGATAAATTTGCGTACAGTAATTAGAAATAGTCCCTGGAAGCAGTAAGTCCAAAAGAGGAGTGAAACGTATACTAAACACACATTCTTTTCAGTTCTGTCTTCATATACTGCACTATTTTCTAATTTCAGCTTAGTAGGAAATCAGCTTATTCAGTAAGATATTAGCAACTCATACCTATTCATTTTTTTTAACATCTTTATTGGAGTATAATTGCTTTACAATGGTGTGTTAGTTTCTGCTGTATAACAAAGTGAGTCAGCTATACGTATACATATATCCCCATATCCCCTCCCTCTGCGTCTCCCTCCCACCCTCCCTATCCCACCCCTCTAGGTGGTCACAAAGCACGGAGCTATCTCCCTGTGCTATGCGGCTGCTTCCCACTAGCTATCTATTTTACATTTGATTGCCTATTCATTTTTACATTTATGTTTCCTAATTTTTTTTGTTTTGTTTTGTTTTGTTTTTTTGGCCACACTGCGTGGCATGCAGGATCTTAGTTCCCTAACCAGGGATTGAACCTGTGTCCCCTGCAGCTGAAGTGCAGAGTCTTAACCACTGGACCACCAGGGAAGTCCCTTTAATGTGTTTATTTGACTTTTATCTGTATAAGATGAGGGTGGTCTTTCATTTATTCATTTGTTCATTTTTTTATTCTTCCATTTATCCATTGAAGGTTTTCTTGCTTTCCAGGACTATGAGACACATGATCAAGTTAAAGTCCTGTCTTGGATCACATCACAATTTATCAGGGAAGACAGACATGTAAATAAATAATGATAGGGAAGTATGGTAAGGACTATAGAAAAGATATGTTCAAAGAACTACTAAATTACTGGGAAAGAGTTGGCATTTAAAAACCAGTGTCTCTGGGTTCTTCTAGAGGAGATGATGTTAGGACTAGTCTTTGAAGGAGTAGGTCCTACTTCTTAGGCAGGTCCTATACTCTTACAGAGATATGCTGAAATGTCTTCCAAATCTCTATCCTCAGACCGGATCTCTTCCCTGGGCTTCAGGCTTGTCACTATATATAAATGCCTACTGGATGCCTACATCTAGATGTTCCACAGGCATCTCAAAGTCCAGAACTAGACTTATTTCTCCGACACAAACCTACTTTTTCTCCACACTGTCTGTCTCAGTCAGGGTATCATTATTCATCCAGTCCCCCAAGCTCCAAACTGTTGGGTTATCTTTGTGTTCTGGTTATCTATTGCTGTGTAACAAACCTCCACAAAACTTAGTGGCACAACAATTTATTACTATCTTCCGCAGTTCTGTGGGTTAACTGGGCTCAGGCGGGTACTACTTGTGGGTTCTCTTAGGTGAAGTCAGATATTGACTGAGACTGCAGTCATCTGGTGGCTCTATTGGACTAGACACCCAAGATACCTCCCGCGTGTGGCTGCAGGTGGTGTGGCTATTAGTCGTGAGCTCAGCTGGGTGGCTTGGACTTCTCCAGTATGAGAGCTGGGTTCTCATTCCAAGAGACCCAGGCAAACCTTCCTCTGATCTAGCCTTGGAAATCAGGTAGTGTCATTTCTACCTCATTCCATCAGTTTTAATGGACCATTCCAGAATCCATGTGGGACTATACTACTGGGGGTGTGATTCATTAGGCGCCATCTTTAGAGACTGGTTACCACATCTTGACTTTTCCTCTGCCTCCATTTACTTTCAGTCTTCTCTAATTGCTGTTCTCCATCCCAATTATTAATTTCCTAGTCCTGCTTCTTGTCATCTCATACTTAGAGTATTGCAGTAGCAACCTTCCCTCCCCCACCTCAACTCCTCTCCCTAATTTCTATCTTGGCTCCTCTTCTGTTCATACAAGTTATCCTTCCCAAAGAAGACGAGCAATCTTTTTTAAAAAGAAAACTTTACATTGGACTTCCCTGGTGGCGCAGTGGTTAAGAATCCATCTACCAATGCAGGGGATATGGGTTTGATCCCTAGTCCAGGAAGATCCCACGTGCAGTGGAGCAACTAAGCCTGTGCGCCACAACTACTGAGCCTGCGCTCTAGAGTCCGTGAGCCACAACTACTGAGCCCACGTGCCACAACTGCTGAAGCCTGTGCACCTAGAGCCTGTGCTCCGCAACAAAGAGAAGCCACCTCAACGAGAAGGCCGTGCACCGCAACAAAGAGTAGCCCCCGCGCACCGCAACTAGAGAAAGCCCGCACGTAGCAGCAAAGATCTAACGCAGCCAAAAATAAGTAAATAAATAAATAAATAAATAAACAACTTTACATTGAAAAAGTGCAATATGTATATAGAAAAGTGCATAAAATATAAATGTACAGCTTAAGACATTAGTATAAAGCACACTTTCTATAATTACAAGAAATAAAATACATAAAATACTGCAAACACCCCCAGAAACCCCCTCATATCTCTTGTCCTCCCGCCAGAAGTAACTGCTTTCTTGACTTTTATGGAAACCATTTCCTTGCTTTGTTTTATACTTTATTATACATTATTATACTATATTATTTAGGGATAAATACCATCTAAGTATTTATCCCTAAATAATATAGTTTACATTTGCATGCTTTAAAATTATATATATATGGAATCACACCATGTATAGTCTTTTGTGTCTGGCTTGTTCACCCTAAAGTAGATAATTCTAATAGATTCATTCATCTCATGCCTCTATCTGTAGTTTATTCCTTCATTGATGTATAGTATTCCATGGTATGAATATGCCACATTTTATTTCTTTAACAATTCAACTGTTAATAGAAATTGGGTAACCTGAGTCCCTCTGCTTTATTCTTATTTTTCAAAATCGTTTCAGCAATTCTAGCTCCTTTGCCTTTCCATATAAATTTTAGACTGATCTTGTCTATATGTACAAAAATCATACTGAGATTTTGATAAGAATTGTGTTACACCTGTGTATCAATTCGAGAAGAACTAAGGCCTGTACTATGGTGAGTGTTCCAATCCATGAACACAGTATGTGTTCTAGAGTGTTTGACTGAACCAGAGTGGTTGTTTTCTAAAAGTGTTCTGTCTTCTGAGGCGACTCCTTACCTGGTCCCTTGACTGGAAAGAACAGGCTTTTGTTGCTGTTGCTGTTTTTGTCTGTGTCTGTTGGTACTTCTGCCTTGGTAGCTTCTTCAGCTCCAAGTCTTGGCTATGTGAGGGAAAAAGCAAACCAGGGAACTCACCACCTGTTGTTCCTTGTGTCTCGAGGTCCCTAAGTGGTCACCTTCTCCTCTCCACTTCTGAGTTTTCTTGTATGTTTTATATATAATGTCCAGGGTTTTGGATTCTACTTAATGAGAGAATAGGTAAAAGTACCTCTGCTCCATATTCCCCAAAGTGATTATTTCTCTCCCATATGTTAGCATGTATTCCAAGTGTTCTCTAAATATATTGGTAGTAATATGAATTCCATTTTACAGATCTAATAATACTGGTAGGTATCTGTTGATGCAAATAATCAGTAAACAATAGGAATAGAAAAGAGCTTTATTCGAGCCAAACTGAGGACTATAGTGTGGGAAACCGATTAAGAAGCACTTGAATCATGTTCCTCCAGACCACAAAATGAGAGAGGATATGTAGGTAAAACACACAAAGTTACATAAGCTGTTTGTCAAGAATTAGGATTGGAGCTGGCAAGAAGTTAAGGGCACTCGTTAAGCAAGGATTAGTTGGGATCCAGTTGCATAGTTACAAGGGGAGACCTTGAGACCATAAGTTTGCAGCTGGCAGCTGCTAGAAGATATTGTTTTGAAAACGGCTGGTGGTGTCCTTGAATTTGATACAGTTCAGAAAATTCAAGTTCCCAGTGATGCAGGAATGTGTCTGAAACTACACCCACAATGGCTACTTAGCTCCATTTTGGATGCCTGAACCATAGTTACTCCATTTTGATTTTTAAAACATTCTTTTCTTTAATGGTTAAAGCAGATGTACAATGTGTGCTTGACAGGCCATAACACAGGCTGTTCTAGTGAACAGAAAGTTTAAGCCAAGTCTGGGATAAGCCAGAATGACTTCCCCATACCTCAATATGTGAAAATTTCTTCCATCATGTCCTAAGAGAACCTTCTAAATCGACACTCGTGACCTTGTATAACTGGAGAAAAAAGTTAGGCTGGACCAACACAAATTTGAACATAATTCTACCCTCTCACCCTTGACCCCTGGCTGACCTTGCACTCTTCAGTTGCACCGTCACCATTTCCCTTTCCTTCCTTCCTTCTCTGTCTCTTCTCTTTTCCTTTATCTCTTCTTTCCCAGGTTTCACTGTGGTTGTTTTAAAAACCATGCCTGTGGCAGATATACTCTCAGATACTTTTTAGAGGGCTTAAACGACACACAGCATTTATCAGTGAACTCTGGAGATTTGTTCATGCATGGCAGATAGATGCTTATTTTTGTAGCTCAAAGGAAAGTTGTAAAAACTTCTAGAGATTATTAGAATTTTCTTATGGGAGTAGTGCAAGTTAGTTGTGTGTGATAACTTTCAAAGCACTGAAGGTTGTCAAGTCTGAAACTGTATTTCAGTTGTATCCCAATGTAACGCCTTTGAATTCATCACTGATTGTTGCTAAGTGTCATTTTTCCTTTCTGTAAACAGACATATTCCTACCAACTGTGTTCACGGAAGTCTGGGAAGCTAAATGCAAAATAACATGGGTGATAATCAACACATATTTTTGCCTGAAGCAATATCAAGATAAAGTATGGTACTCTGCCCTTTTTGAAGGAGTAGCAAGTAGCTGTTAGGATGAACTCTACTAGATCAGAGAGAAAATCTACAATGAGATTTTAACCTGAGAAATCTGTTAAACAGATCAGTGCATGATCTGTTTTTCCTTTTAACCTGGGTTTTCTGGGAGCTGCCCTATCATTCACTGTTCAAGTCTCAGGACACAATGTAGTGAGTGAAGTATCCATTGTGTCTTCAACTATATCAGTTAAATCACAGAAGATGGCCACATTAGGGCAAATTTTCTGAAATTAAATGAGGGCCTGAAACCCAATGCAAATGGAAGGTGGGTCTTGATGGTCCTTAGCAGCATAAGTAAATCTGGTTAATTGTTAAACTTCCAAAGTTATCATAGAATTAAATCAACAGGCTGATAAATGCAAAACATCAAACACTTAAAGATGAAAGGAACCTCTCTGTTGAGCTAAATACAAGGAAATACATAAAGATTGATAATCTTACATCATTTAATTCTGACCTTCAAATCTACCCCTCACCATATTTTTATGTACAACTGACAAAAAATGTAAAAGATTGGTAATGCCTAGTGTTGGTAAGGGTAGGAAGAAATAGGCACTTGAACGCAGCCTTGGTTGAAAGATAAATTGGTAAACCTTTAGGAAGAGTAATTTCAGAGTCTACCAAAATTTAAAATGCACTTATCATTTGATCTGGTAATTCTACTACTGGAAATTTACCTATGGGATATATTATATTTGCAAAAGTCTGCTTCTTTATATGCATAGAGAGATGTTCATTACAGCATGAATTGCAATGACATATTCTGGCAATAACCCAGAAACCTATTAGTAGGAGACTGATTAAATAAATTATGATGAACAATGAAATAACGTGCAGCTGTTAAAAAGAATGAGGTAAGTTTGTATGTTTCATGTGAAAGATCTCCAAGATATGTTATTAAGCAGAAAAAAAGGGCAAAATATAAACAGTAGTCAGTATGCCATTTGTGTAAACATTTTAAAGTCTATATACATATACATTGATACTTGCATAAAAATTTCTTGGAGGATAGGTAATCATACTAAGGATATTTGCTCAGTATAGGCTAGGGGCCTAGAAGTTGGTGGAGAGGGAGATTTCATTTTATATCTTTCTGTGCTATTTGAAGTTTTTGTTTTTTTATCATGTACATCTTTAATTTTTTTTAATCACCTTTCCCTTAGTTAACTGTCCAATACAGCCAATCAGAGTGTTTATAAAATTCAAAATTGTAAAGTCTCATAATTTTAGAGTTGTGACCCCTTTTCATAAATAAGAAAATTGAGGGCCAGAAATCGAGAGTCCAGGTGACTTAGGCAAAGTGACTGAGCAAGCTGGTGACAGGGCCAGGAGAAGTCTAGTTCCCTGGCCCCTGGTCAAGTGACTGACCATTGCACTTTGCTACTTTGATGTTGTCTCTGGGGAATTGCTCCAAAAGCACCTGAAAATTCAATCAATTTAGGTCTCTGTTAAATAACCACTTCCTGAAAAACATCATACTTCACATATGTTGAATAATGGCCTCATAGCTATTAAAAGTTTTTTACTTAATAATTTGGAAGTGGCCTAAATGCATTGAAACAAACAATCCCCAGCCAACTGAGGTCACTGCTGGTAGCCAGACAGCCACCTGATTCCCTGGCCTCTAGATATTCCCGCAACGTACAATGTAGGGTGTGGGTCCCTGTCGTACCCACCGAACACACCGTGTGAATCGTCAGGCAGCATGATGCATTACACCAAGGAGACTAGAAACGGTCTTTGGACCTATTAATAAGCTAGGTTAGGGCAAATCTTCACTGATTTTAAAATTATTTTTTACGGAGGTGTAACTTACATTTAGTAATGGGCTCAAGTCATAAATGCTCGGCTTGATGAATTTTCACACACACACACACACACACACACACACACACACACACACCCTGTAGCCACCACCCAGCTCAAGCACCCATCAGGCTCCCCTGTGCTAACTCCATCAAGAGTCCACAGAGGTAACTACTGGCCTCTAACACCGAAGATTAGTTTTCAAGTCTTCATTATTAAAAAAAGAAAAAAAAAAGAAAAGCAGCTGACGATATGGGGGGGTGGGCTGGATAAGAAAGAGGGATCAAGAGTGTTCTAATCTATTCCATTTTTTAAAAATCCTCTTATTATCTTCCTCCTTCACTGTGTTTTCTTAAAAATTATTGTGTGAAAGAGCTTTCACTTAATACCTCTCTTCTAAAAGGAGAATTTTTCTCAGCTTCTCTTTTTATAGTTTATTTGTGCTTGAACGTTTGGCATGCCCTAGAGATCAGAGAAAACTACACGGAAGGAGGAAAAGCATTACAGAGGGCCATTGTTTTTTTTTTTTTTTAAGTCTTAAGGTCTATGTTCCCTACCTGCTGTATTTCTCACTGCTTTTACTTGGAATCAATGCCTACCTTTGCGTAGTCACCAAAATTGGTGTATAGCATATATCATCTAAGAATACACATATTGAAACATTATTTTTCTTATTTAACACTAAAGAATAAATGCAGTAAGATTGCAGAGTTGAGTATAAAGACTTTAGGGAGAAAAGCAGACCTTGAAATGGATTTTTGTTTAAAGTTTGGGGGCCATTACAGTGGGGTCCCAAAGCACCAACTTAAAGGATGCTGAAAATGAACCGTCTTCCAAAGGGAGTGCCTCGTATGGGATGCCAGTGGATTAGGGGTAGGGGAGTTCCCAATCGGGTACAGCCCGGCCCAGAGTTCTGATGTTGTTTCCAGCCGGCCATCGGCTGACCTCGTGTGATTCCACCTACCTAGAGCAGATGTATTCTCAGGGTGTGGGGATGTGGGCATGGAGAAAATTCCAACTTGCTGAAGGAAGCTAAGGGGGCTGGAGGTGGCAGTGGAGACAGCTGTTCCTCTTGCAGACAGTGACCCTATCCCCAGCCTCTTAGGGTCAGAGAGCTGGGACTTGAATAAAAAAGCTTAAGAAGCACTTGGATACAAACTTCCTGCAGTGTTGTAGTGAATGATGAAGATCAACTTCACCATTGATCTGGTGTAAACCTATAACATCAAAAGCCCAAAAGGTTGAAGCAAAAATGACAATTGATATTTATTTAAAATCTATAATTTCCCCACTGCACTACACCCTTTAAACTACTCTTTACAAATATTTTTTGACACTGCTTAACAACAAATACAAACATTCCAGGAGTGGTCAAAGAAAATCAGAATGCTCACGATTAGAGATGAAACCTCAGGTTGACACAAAATGATGTTTTGCTCTAGAAATGAGAATTAGGCGTGATAGGCAAATGCTAAAAAGCCACGTCTTATCTTTTTCTTTTTTTTAAGATTTTTTTATACAGCAGGTTCTTATTAGTTATCCATTTTATACATATTAGTGTATATATGTCAATCCCAAAGGCCACGTCTTTTCATAGTGAGCCCGCAAGGTGCAGGAGCTGGCTTGCAGCAGGGAGCACAGCTGCCCTCCTGCTTCTGCTGTCACAGAGGTACGAAGTCTCCCCAGATCAAGGCTGACCATTGCAAGGCTCGAACTAATCACAGCTCTTCTTGCTATTCAATTTCCTGTAAATTGGGATTTCTGAGTTTGAGACAAAACAAAGACTTCAACTCATCTCTCATGACCGGGGTGGGCATTCAGATGAAAACCAGAATCACCAATACATTCCCTGAGAATTTACATTTTCTGGAGAAAGGGTGAAAAAAGAAAAGAAAAAGCTCTGCCTACCTCTACACATCCAAAAGATGGATATAAAGTGACAGCCCTACCCAACCACCCAAAAAAAAGCAAAGCTACTGAACAATGTTAGTGAAAAATCAAATTGCTGTGGTCACCAACCACGTTTTGGTACATCTGAGTGACCAACCCAAAGCGTAGTAGAGGTAAGAGAAGCAGAGAGACACCACAGGAAGGTACAATTTTGTGCATCTCCTCAGGATTGTGGGCAAGAAAGTGAGTAAGCAATATTTGACCGCTGTTTGGACGCTGAGGCAAGTATTATAATTTGGGGGGCGGAATGTGTGTCCCATTAAAAAGAGGAGGGCAGGACTTCCCTGGCAGTCCAGTGGTTAAGACCCCGTGCTTCCAGTGCACGGGGCGCAGGTTCGATCCCTAGTCAGGGAACTAAGATCCCACATTCAGCCAGGCACGGCCAAAAAAAAAAAAAAAAAAAAAAAAGCAGGGGCAGGCGGGGGAGCAAAGGAAGGAAATTTTCATGCTAAACTGGAGTCTAATTTTGAAATAAATATCTCTACTTGTATGTAGTGCTTACCTGTGTTTAAGCAAGGGTTATTATTAGTTAGGGCTCAATAAACGTTTGTTATAATTATTATATTTACTAGTATTAGTACTCTAATCCAGCCTTTGAAATGAGCCAGATTATCATTACAGGCCAGTCTGATTTTTTTTTGGGAGATGGCTGTCTAAGGAGGAAAATACGAAAGATGAGTATCATGCAATAAAATCCATCGGAAAAATAGTTTTTGAAGCGTCCCTGAAGGTCTATTTTAAAGTGTCATAAATGTCTTTATTTATTGAGTAAAAATACTTATGGATCACCATAACTGACAGAGTTAGGAGCTGAAAAACAGCCGACAGCACAAGAGAAGAGAATGTTATTACATTTGGTAAAATTTTAACTTTATAAATGATCTGGTAATTAGTTTCCTAAGAAAAATTTAATTGTGTATCTTCGGACACATAAGAGTCATGAGATGTCAGCCTGAATGACCAGAGCTTCCAGGAGGGGGACGTGGGGGCCATAAAGAGATGGGTTTTTCTTATTCTGATAAATTTATCCAAACAATTTGCAATGACATATTTCGTCTCTATCTAGGGTTATTTGAAGGAGACTTTAGAATAAGATGAAAAACTTGTGAAGATAGGTCCCAGAATCTCCCCGCAAATTAAATGAAGTAAACAAAGAGAAGAAAGACACAGAAAGCTGTATTTGAAGCCCCTCCTTCCCTACTGCAGGTTTTCCCAACCCACGTGTCTCACTTATCTTTTTGTTCCTCCATCGGTAGGGGTGAGGCCTGGGTGCCAGGGAGAGGCGATCAGCCGACGGAGCAGAGATGAAGAGGGGGAAATAAATGTCTACATTTTTCCTGGGTCAGAAGCAAAAGCTTCATGGATCTACTCTGAACTGGAGAGCATCTAGAATCCAAGAGTAAATATACTCTGCCAGTAAAGTGTAATGAATTTTGGTGCAGGAGTTTTAACCCAAGGACAGCAAAAAAAGCCACCACCAGCGCCACCAGCATGAGAGCCTGAGGCCCCAGGTGAAGCTCCTCTGCTTCTCCCACCACTGCCCCCCCTCCAAATATTAAGTATTTTGAGGTGATAAAAATCTCAAGAGTGGGACAAGAGTGATAACTCAATAAATGATGTTAATTCAACCAGCTAAGTAATTAGGGGAAAAAAATAAGTTTCAATTTCTGCCTTATTCCAAACTAAATTCAAGACAGAATTTTATGTAGAATATAAAGCAATAAAAATGCTAGAATAAAACATGTGTGAAAATTGTAAATATATAATTTTGAAGTAGGGATTCTTTCTGAGCAGAGCACAGCAGCACAAGCCAAAAACATAGAAGACAGGCATTTAATTTGATAAAAATGTAAGGTTTCTATTTGGCTAAAAATCACATACAGTTTTTTTTAAAAAAGGAACAAAATTAAGGAAATATTTGCCACACACGTTACTGAAAATGGCTAATGTCATCAACAGATATAAAAATTATTACTTTTTAAAAGCTTGACAAATGTGGGTTTGTGGGACGTGTGAGTAACCACACTACCAACTCCTAAAAATGTTTTTTGTTTTGTTTTGTTTTTTAACAGCTTTATGGATATATAGTTGACATATAATAAACTGCATATATTTAAACAATTTGATCAGTTTTTTAAAAATTTTTTATTGGGGTGTAATTTACAATGTTGTATTAGTTTCAGGTGTACAGCAAAGTGAATCAGTTATACATATACATATATCCACTCTTTTTTAGATTCTTTTCCCATATAGGCCATTACAGAGTATTGAATAGAGTTCCCTGTGCTACACAGTAGGTCCGTATTAGTTATCTATTTTATATATAGTACTGTGTATGTGTTAATCCCAATCTTCCAATTTATCCCTCCCCCGCTTACTCCCCAGTAACCATGAATTTATTTTTTACATCTGTAACTCCATTTCTGTTTTGTAGATAAGTTCATTTGTAGCCTGATCAGTTTTGACATAGTCTAAACTCATGAAACCGTGACCACATGAAAATAGTGAAGATACCTGTCACCTCCAAAGTTTCTTGCGTCTCTGTAACTTCTCCCTCCCTTATTCTTCCTCCCCGTTCCCAGTCCCCAGGCAACCAGCGGTTTGTTTTTTCTTCCTATAGATTAGTTTGCATTTTTATAATTTTATATAAATTGAATTAAACAATAGATACACTTTGTTGTCTGGCTTCTTGAACTCTGCATAAATATTTTGAGATTCATCTATGTTGTTATTTGTATCAATAGTTCATTCTTTTTTTTATTGTTGATTTGTGTTCCATTGTACAAATGCTATACACATTGTTTAGCCATTCACCTGTTGCTAGTCACCGGGTGGTGTTTCCAGTTTGGAGCTATTACAAATGGTGCTGTGAATGTCGGTTTACAAGTCTGGTGTGGACACAGGATTTATTTCTCTTGGATAAATACCTCTGGGTGGTATATCCTGATATGGAAGGATATCCAAGGTATATGACTCATTAAAAAATAAATATAGCATGAATACTTTGGTCTCATTCATGTACATTTAAAAAATACACATGATTTTATGTATGTTTCAACACCAACTTCATAGTTTGGCTGAATTCCAAAAGGAGGGCTGTTAAAAATCAGTATTCAGTTAAAACTAAGACTGGAACAGATTATACCATCATAGAATGAACTTCATTCCAGACTTATTTTTATAACTTCAAATATTGTTAAAACTGTACTAGTCACATCTTTAAAGATTGCCATCGTGGTACATGAACACTGGTTCCACAGCACGGTCAGCTGGTGAGCAGCTCCTGTGGTCATTGTATTGCACATTTCCAACAGGTAAATAGCTCTTTCAACCAGCATCTTTAATGACGTCTTTCCTTCCCTCCTCTCCTTCCTTCCTCCCTCCCTCCCTCCCTTCCTTCCTTTTTTCATCACAGTAGAATACAATTCAGGAAGTCATTTTTCAGTAACATGTTTTCTAGAAGGAACTTTGTGCCTAAGATTTATAGATTGGTCAACTTTCCAGAATCTTTCTACTTCAGTTATTGAAAATGGTTGGCAATGAATAGGAGTTATTTCAACAAGCTTCTGTTTAAGTTTTTGAGTTCGATAGACTCAAAGCTGTAAAGGATTGTCTTCTTAAAGTAGTCTCATAGAATCTTTTTAAAATGGTGGTAAAACACACATAACATAAAGTTTACTAGCTTAGCCATTTGTGTAAGGATACAGTTCAGTGGCCTTAAGTACATTCACATTGTTGTGCAACCATCACCACTATCCATCTCCAGAATTTTATCATCTTGTAAAACTGAAACTCTGTAACTGATTAAACAATAACATCCCAATCCTCTTTCCTCACAGCCCCTGGCAACCAGGCTTCTACTTCCCATCTCTGTGAATATCTCTACTCTAGGGACTTCATCATATAAATGAAATAATACAGTATTTGTCTTTTTGTGGCTGGCTTATTTCACTGAGCGTAATGGTCTCAGGGTTCATCCATGGAGTCTGCCCTGTTGAATTAGAAGAGTGAGAACAAAATTTGGGGTCCCTCCTTTTTCTTATACTTGTATACACTCTTTCTTATGTCTAAATATATACTTCTATACACTCTTTCTTATGTCTAAATATATATGGCTATTGTTACATGTGATTTTGGAGTTTTTCTTCTTTGGAAAGTCTGAACTGATAACAAAGCTAACATTCTGCATTTGATTCATTTTTAGAAGATGTGAGGAATTCCCAAATGAATCTTTTTTTTCTTGAAATGATCATGGCCCAATTGGAATTAAATAACAAATAATTAAAATTCTTAAGGGATATTTTGTTCATTCACTTCAAACAAGTCTACAGATAGTAGAATTTTGATATTCTAATCTCCATTGCTGTCCTTGTATTGATACTTAATTTTTAAATAAACATTTGTGAACTCAAAAGGGACTTTTTAATCTTTCCTAAAGTTATTGAACTCTGTCTTCGTATTTGCACTGATGATCTATTGTCTCATTTACTTAAATATTTGAAAATTCTAAATGATGGCTTTTGTTCACAAACTTAACAGCTTTTACATTAGTTATTTCAACATTTTTCTTTTGCAATGGTAAATTCAAACTTATACTTTAAGTGAAAGATTTCAACATAAAACACTTGGGGTGACAGTTCTCTCTAAATTACATCTAGAATGCCTCCTATGTTTAAAAGTGATTGTTCAGATGAAAACAATCAATGACTTGCCTTGTGTGGATGGATGGTCTTATGCTGATTAGTTAGCTATGATGATAGCCTAATCATAGATGGACAAAATTTTCCATAAAAGGCCAGACCGGAAGTATTTTAGGCTTTGCAGGCCAGTTTCTATTGCAACTACTCAACTCTGCCACCTAGTTTAAAAGCAGCTATCGACAATTACCTAAACAAATGGGTGTGATAGGTTGCAATAAAACTTTATTTACAAAAACAGAAAAGAAGCCAGACTTGGCTTGAAGGTGGTAAATTGCAGACCCCCTGATGTACATGATAATTGATCACGCACAAGACTAAGCATGCCAGGACTGACAGTAAGTTGGCATTTGACTATTCAGTCTTCCACAGGCCAAAGATGAAGCCAAATAGCAGAATTTGTCAGAACACTGAGGCCAAACTGAACTACAGAGCTTCCAGAATATAAACCAGAATGTGCATTACAAAGCATTTGGGAAGATAAACAAATAATTGTCAGTCTTAATTCCCTCTGGGAGTGGAAAGGAGGCAGGGGTAGGGAAACTTTTCCTTCTGCTTTTACATCCTTATTTACTCTGAATCTTTTATCACGTGCATTTTATTACTTTAAATTTAAGACATTTTCCTCACTCAATGATTTGGGATACATAGAATCAGAGTTTGATACTTTGAATCAAACAAATACTTGCTGTTGTGACACTTTCTTTTTAAGTAGAAGATTAAAATTAGCAGACTTTCTGAAATTCTCCTGTGATGATCGTAGGTGGCAACTCATATCAGGATAGTATGACTTAGTCTTTTTTCTGGCACACGGTGGTCATTGCAAGATCAACCTACGATGCCAGTCTATGTGCTCAAAAGGCTAGAAGATGTATAAGCGAGGAACATATTGGACTAAATAATATCAAAAGTCATGAAATGTTTAATTTGATTCATTGATTCTGTTTTTAGTCTTCTCTTACCACAGTGATCACATTCTTGGCAACAGATTTTTTCCAAAAATGATATTATAATTCATGATAATATTGTGCTATGAGGCAGAATATTTATCAACAAATCTTGGAGAAATATTAGTGACTGAAGTGTCTTGAGTACTTATAAATGATGCTATGCTAAGTGCTTACCATGGATTATAATAATCAATGCTCACTACGTCCTTGCAGAGTGGGTGCTAATATTATCCCCATTTTACAGATGATAAAAATGAGGCTTAAAGAGGTTTACAATTTTGTGGAAAATGGCACAGTAGTGATTTCTGAGATTCGAACCTAAGGAGTCTGATTTGAGTCCTTCCTCTTACTCTTGATATTTGACCCAACGGGAGAGGATAGAGTGAATCATTCAGAAAACATTTCAACTTGGCCGTGGAATGTACTCTATGACTTCCCAGTGGGTAGGGAGGTGGGAAGATGACACCAGAGTCACCTCCCTACATGTTATCGCCTTAGAATATTGACAAAAGTTGGCATTCCATTTCTGCCCAAATGTCATCTGGGCTCAAGGGGAAAACAGTTAGCACTTTTCAGAGCATCTGTAAAACTTGTTCAGGCTTTAAAATTCACTGGTGTTACTGGACCCGCTAACTGAAGAGTAATTGTATTGAAAAAAATCAACATCCTCAATTCAATTCCTCCTGTAACCTCAATGTTCTAATGCAGCAGAAACACTACACGTTTTCTGAAAATGCTTGGGAATGCCAATAAACACACGATTAGAAGCAGGCTGAACTGGTGTGAGGGCCAGATGTGACAAAGGAAAAGAAACAGGCAAGATAAGAAGGAAGTGACGAGTGGCCAGGCCAAGGAAAGAGGAACAGGAATCTTATTGGCAGAGGATGAAGCAGCATGTGTGGTTGGCATGTGTCGCTGAAAGAGGAACTAATGTGAACATTCTAACAAGGAGGGTCCCTCAAATCCTTGAAAGTCCATGTTTGCCCTCTGGATGACTCAGCCCACATAAGGATAATATTCACAACCAAGCCAAGTTGCTGCTAACTAGAGCTGTGTGAGACAGCCAAGCCAATGAGACAGGAAGATCAAGCCCATGATGGCCCAGCAAACTCTCGCCATTGTGCTCGAAGGTTCCTCTGTCTTTACTTTTGTCTCTTTTTGGTGAGGTCTGGCTGAAAACAGAGTAGTGAAACTTGTAAATAATTTACAAAATTTATTTCCATTTTTCTTGTCTGAAGTCCAATTCCTTCAGAGCCTGGCAACTCTATGGTCATCTAATTAATCTGAAAATCCAGCATAATTGATACGTGAATGGTGCCATGTATAGGAGTGTAAACACCACACTTTTCAGAGTTTAAACTCGTCGGAGTTCTTAACAACTGGGCTTTAACGTCTCAGCCATTAAATGAAACATCATGTAATCAGACGACCACGTGCCCACCGAGAATGAAAGCACTAGGTGATATTTTATCCTAGGGCTACCTAGCATTTGGTCAATGAGTACTTCAGAGCATTCACTGGCAAGAAAGATGGCAAAATATATATATATATATATATATGTATATATATATATACACACACACACACATACAGCAATGTGTGGCATCTGATATAGTTCAGTGGTTTCTAGATCCACTCTACATCAGAGTCTCCAGAGGGTGCCTGCCAAGCATATTCCAAGGCTCTTTCTCCAGAGATTGTGATTTGATGTGTCGGAACAGGAAACTATTTTTAGCAAGCCCCCATGTGCTTCTGGGATTTTGGACTGGCTTTTGAGAATGGCTGTGTGCAACGGATCTTCACAATCTCTGCCCCACTCTTATCACCCAGCCTCACCCAGCCTCATTCCCCTATCCAAGGGCCCTTACTTCTACCCAAGTCAGTCTTGCAGCTGCTTCTCTTCTTGTCTTCTGCCTAATCTAGGCTGTCTTCCATGTCATGCTGGTATGTCCTCCAACTTTACAACCACTGGATATATTCCCTCCTTTCCCTAAAAAGTATTTTTACTGAGTGCCATTGGAATACATTGGGCATAAACTTTAAATGGGAGAGAACATAGAAAAGGGTTGGGAGGGTGAGAAAAATACTACTGGAAAACTTTCAGATTGCTTAAGTATACATTTTTGAAGGAGCATTAAAAGTTACACAAGAGGTTGCTTCACACACAACGGGCTTCCCCTTAATCCAGATGGTCTGACCACCAGTTGAGAGGGGACAGAGAAACATGGTTATGACATCATGGGGATGCAATCATCAAAATCCAGACTGTAGAGAGCTCCAGAGTTTGCTAGTCTGAGTGTGGTTCACAGACCAGCAGCATCCACTTCACCTGGGGGCTTGCTGGAAATGCAGAATCTTGGGACCCACACCAAATTTTCTTTTTTTTTAAATAAATTTATTTATTTATTTGTTTGTTTTTATTTTTGGCTGCTTTGGGTCGTCGTTGCTGTGCGGGCTTTCTCTAGTTGTGGTGAGCAGGGGCTACTCTTCGTTGCATTGCACAGGCTTCTCATTGAGGTGGCTTCTCTCGTTGCGGAGCACGGGCTCTAGGTGCGCAGGCTTCAGTAGTTGTGGCACGCTGGCTCAGCAGTTGTGGCTCGTGGGCTCTAGAGCACAGGCTCAGTAGTTGTGGCACACGTTGCTCTGTGGCATGTGGGATCTTCCTGGGCCAGTGCTCGAACCTGTGTCCCTTGCATTGGCAGGCGGATTCTTAACCACTGAACCACCAGGGAAGCCCCAAAATTTTCTTTCTAAAGCAGAATCTACTTTTAAAATAAGATGCCCTAGGTGGAGGGTGGGATGAATTGGGAGATTGGGATTGACATATATACACTATTGATACTATGTATAAAATAGATAACAAATGAGAACCTACTGTATAGCACAGGGAACTCTACTCAGTGCTCTGTGGTGAGCTAAATGGGAAGGAAATCCAAAAAAGAGGGGATATATGTATATGTATAACTGATTCACTTTGCTGTACAGCAGAAACTAAGACAACGTTGTAGATCGACTATACTCCAATAAAAATTAATTTTAAAATAAAAAAAAAATTAATTTAAGAATTTTAAAAATTAAAAAATTTAAAATGCATTTATATAAGCAAAAAAAAAATCCCCTAGTGATTTGTGTATACTTTAAAGTGTGAGAATACAACTCTACTGGAAAAGACACTCAGTATCTTTTATAAATAAATTGCAAGAAAAGAGAGAGAGAGAGAAGGAGACATACAGATGAAAAGAGATTAAGAGGTCTGTTGACAAGATGCAATGTGGGGACTTGTTTGGATTTGAACAAACCAGATATAAAAATTTTTTTTGAGATGGTAGGGGAAATTTCAACACTGACTATTAGTATGCAATAATATTAGGGAATCACTGTCAATTTTTAAAAATAAATGAATGGTATTGTAGTTATTAGCAAGAAAGAAGAGGCTTATCTTTTAGAGATATCTACTTTAATATTTATGGATGAAATCATATCACAACAGGGTTTTGCTTCAAAGTAATCCCACAGTGGAGGTTATGGATGAAACAAGATTGGCCATGAGTTGATTACTGTTGTACCTAGGTGATGCCCACATGGGAGGTTACTATATTATTTTCTCTTTGCAGTGCAATCCTAACACTGAGTACCTGAATTTAGGTTAAATTTCACAGTGTAAGGGCACAGTCCTTCACAAGACACCCCCTCACTTCAGACACCAGCCATAAGGTCCAGGGTCCCCAGGTCACGCATGCTCCTGACCACTGGCTACAAATTCAGGGGTTTCCACTACCCCCTCAGATTCAATAATTTGCTAGAATGACTCAGAGCTCAGGAAAGCACTATAATTATGATTACAGTTTTATGATAAAAGATACAACTCAAGACCAGCCAAATGAGGAGACACACAGGGCAATGTCAGGAGGGCCTTGAATGCAAAGCTTCCATGTCCTTAGGAAGCAACACCCTCCTGGCTCATTGATACAGAATTACCAACCAGGAAAGTCACCAGAGCTTCCATGTGCAAAGCTTTTATTGGGGTTTCATTTTGTAGGCATGATTGATTGAATCACTGGCCATGTGGTTGAACTCGGTCTTTAGCCCTCCTCACCCTCCCGGGAGGTCAAATGTTGGGTTGATATCATGTGGCTCAAAGCCCTAACCCTCTAATCATAAGGCTGATCTTTCTGGCATGGACAGTCCCTGTCCTGAGTCATGTCATTAGCATAAACTCAAGCATGGTCTCCGGAGATTATATTATAGGAGTTTGGCCTTACACATTTGTTGGGACTGGTTAAAGAATCTCTGTAAGTCTTCTCACCTGATACTGGAGCCTGGAGTCTAGATGGTGGGGAGTTATGAAGAGAAAATGGATGTAAATTGAGGAAGATGAAGAACATGCTGGAACCCAGGACAGACTGAAACCCATGATGATTGACATTGCCCTTCCTCATGGAACTGAACATAGGCACCTGGTCCAGGGGTCAGAGAAGGTGAGGGAGGATCCAGGGGAAGTAGAGCTGGTGCCGCTGCTGCTTCATGCTGATGAGGTGAGTTAGCACATTGGCAGCAACGTGTGTGAGCTACAGAACGGCTGCCCTTTCCCGTCTGCCTTCCAAATCTCACAAGAATCTCCCGTGGGACCCACCATAACCCAAAATATACATGAAATGAAATTCTGGGGAAGTAGTTCAGCATAGCCAAATTGATACATTACAAAGCCACCACACCTAAAAAAAAACTAAATATTTGTAAATCAACCAGTGCCTGGATATAATTGTTTAATGGCCAAGCTACTTCACGAAGAAAACTAAGACATACATGGTAAACCCAGTCCGTCACTGGAAACACACTTGTCTTGTCCACTATTATTCCTTCTCCCCTCTAGTCTAAGAGGATGAGATCTCCCACCAATGCTCCACCTGATCTGGATTCCATCCTTTTATACTCTCCCAAGGATCATGCTCTGTCAATTAACTTCTCATGTCTCTGGTTGAAACACCTTATGTTCTGACTTGGTGACTTCAGTTTATTAAAAAATTTTTTTCTCATGATTCTCTAAATCCCTCTAGTAAATACTCTTTCTTTCTTTTCTCACAACAGCCAAGTTTCGAGAAGGAAAAGTCTACTGGTGCTATTGTCACTTCTATAATATGATTTTACCACATTATTTGAGAATATTCAATTGTGCTGTAAATAACAAGGGAAACAAACAAGTAGAATAACAGATGAAACTCATAAAACATGTTGAGGAATGATAGCAAATGTGCTAAGTTAGAAATCTGTTAAATTAAATATAAATATAAACAGAGCATATGTTTGATAAACATAGACGAAAAGGATGGAACAAACCAGAATGCTACTTGTAGATAGGAAGGGATAGAAGGACCACTTAAACCTAAGACATTAATAAAGCACAGATCATGTATCATCCTTATGCCACATGTAACCTCTGCCCAAGATACACAGATAAATCCATAGCTCTTCAGCAACTTATTGGTGAGTTTCAGTTGCGTCCAAGCTATTTGTCCCTCCATCTCTTGGAAAGAGTAAGCATGTGTTGGCTCCAGATACTTTCAGTCTGCTGAGTCCCCTCGCTCACCCTCAACTCTGGACCTTGTGACCATACTGGCAGCAGGGAATGAAGACGAGAGAGAGACAGACAGGGACAGACAGAGAGAGAGCTGTGGCTCATACACCCAACTTGCACCCTATTCTCATGGTGATAGCATCCTTCATCTCTTTCCCTTTGTTTCTTGCTGTGTGTTTTAAATTTATTCAGTAAACCTTGTGATTCAAGCATCTTAATTTTTTTTTTTTTGGCCACGCCACACAGCTTGTGGGATCTTAGTTCCCCAGCCAGGGATTGAACCCGGGCCCAAAGCAGTGAAAGTGCCGAGTCTTAACCACTGGACCACCAGGGAATTCCCTCAAGCATCTTAATTTTTTTGTTTTTAATAAATTTATTTATTTATTTTTGGCTGCATTGGGTCTTCATTGCTGCACGCGGGCTTTCTCTGGTTACGGCAAGAGGGAGCTACTCTTCGTTGCGGTGCACGGGCTTCTTATTAAGGTGGCTTCTCTTTGTTGCAGAGCACGGGCTGTAGGTGCAGGGGCTTCAGTAGTTGTGGCACGTGGGCTCAGTAGTTGTGGTGCATGGGCTTAGTTGCTCCGCGGCATGTGGGATCTTCCCGGACCAGGGCTTGAACCCGTGTCCCCTGCATTGGCAGGCCGATTCTTAACCACTGCGCCACCAGGGAAGTCCCAAGCATCTTAATTTTATCTCAGCCTATTTCATGAACTCTAGGACAGCCTTTCTGGTAGTGGGATTGAAGGCAGGGTGACCAATCTGTTCTGCTTGCCCAAGGACTTTCTCAGTTTTAGCGCTAAAAGTCCAGCATCCTGGGAATCCACTCAGTCCTGGGCAAACAGGGACGGTTGGTCACCTGATTGGAGGTAAGCATTTCATCAAACTGACTTCCCACTGCAACAACCTTCTCTCCTCTCCCTTAGGTCCTCAGCGGAGGTGATCTGGTAATCTACTTTCTAACACCATGCTACCAAAAAACATTCTCACTAAGATCATTGGTTACTTTCCTTTTGTCAAATCAGATGGACACCTATTTTATTTCATTGAAGCAATGGACATTTTCATTGTTTTTTCTTTCTTGAGACTCTTTCTCTTAGTTTCCATCACATCTCTTGCATTACCTAGATGCTTTCCAGAGTGAATGTGGCTCAGATGGACATCACGCACCTAAAATCCAAAAAGCTCAAAACTGAACTCTTTATCTTCTTCCCAAAAGTCTTTCTTCCCGAACTTTCTACCTTTCACTGCTGTATCTCCACCCACCCAGCTACTCAAGCCAGGAAGTAAGTGACCCTAGACCCCTCCCCACCCCCATATATGTGTTCCGTATTGGTTCCTTTAGGGCTTCTGGAACACTCACCAGCAGCTGCAAGGGTCCCACTAAATCAGGTTCCTATGGTATCTATCTGCTTGCACTTTCTCCCTACACTCTCCATCCCAGCCGGCCTTATCCCTTACCTGCCTCCTCTTGGTTAACTTTGAGCTACTTACTTACCTAGACATTGGTCTGACACGTGCTTGGATACTGTCTGGTCATTTCTCCTAAGCTCCTTTCAGGTAGACCTGCAATGACATCCTAATCCCGTTGTGTCAGGGGAGGAAGGTCACAGAGTTGCCCCTGCTGTTGGTTTCACCTTTGTTCTTCTCTTTTCCTGTAACTGCCACCCCCCTTCACCACCTCATCCCTCCTTGGCTGAAATGCCGCAGAAGCCACTTAACTGGTCTCCCGCCTCTAACATTTCCCACCCCCAATACGTTCCCTCTACTGGCCTTCAATTATCTTTGAAAACGCATATCTTGTTAAATCTTGTCATTCTCCCACTTTGATCCTTTCAAAAATGCCTTAGTCGGACATGTAAAGCCCTTCCTCTTCCCTCTATACTCCCTACCCTGTCTCAGACTTTATGCTTCTGCCATGCTGGCAATTTGCAGTTCCTGATGAGCTGTGGTCATTTCTCACTTTATGTTATTATCTCATCGGGAAATGCCCTACACCCCTCACAGCTGCCACTCTCCTGTCTCCAACCAGCAATAACACACTCAGTCCCCATCTCCCATGTGGCCCACGGGCAGTCTCCTGCATGCCCTTTCAGTCCCAACTTGGTCACCTGTGTGATCAGCACCACCTCTAGTCTGGTTTGGATGCCCTGGTAGATGCTCCTATGTTACCTTGGCCTTAGGTTACATTAACACTCATCAGACTATCACAGTCATATATTAAAAAAAAAATAATAGTCTATCTTTCCCACTAGATTGTGAACTTCTTGAGGTCTTGCATCTCCAGAGCAAGTTTTCGGCCTATGGTAGGTTTTCCATACATTTTTGTTTGTTTGTTTGTTTTTGTTTTTGGCCGTTCTATAACTTTATTGGACAATCAGCAGTTAGTTCTCATCTACATCAACTAGCTGTAGATTTTTGGAAAGTGGTGACAGGTACATAGGTAACCAACGTTTAGAGCTTGTTTGGTGAATCTTCATCGTCGTCATACTTTCTGGACAACCACACATGGATACGGTATGGAACATTCCTTATTCCTTTGGCCCAGATGGCTTTGTTGAGCCTGGCGTCAATGCGTACATCTGGAGTTCCCGTCTCCTTCATTGCAAATTTCCAGATTTCTCTGAGTGCCCGAGAGGCACACTCCTTGAAACCCATTCCGTGGAAGCACCTGTGAATGTTGATGGTGTATTCTCTGGTCACCACCTCGTTGATGGTGAAGCGGCCCTTCTTCTTCTCACCACCCTTCTTTGCGGGAGCCATCCTGCCGGGCCCAGGTTGGAAAGGAATCCATACATGTTTATTAAATGAATAAGTAAGTAAGCAACCTGATTAGATAAATTATATGAGAGATATGCCATCTGCATTCTGTCCTCTCACTGGTCTATTTGTTCTGCGCCGGGTGCAAAGAGAGAGAAGGAATCATGCTGGAGACCCTGGGAGGAATTGGAGAGAGCCCTAGATCCGTGTCCCAGGAAACAGATGAGTGCCCATCTAGTGGTGGCAGCAAGGAGTGAACCAAGATGGCACAACCAAAGGGTCCTGTGCATCTGGATGTTTCACCTGCCCTGGATGCCTGAGCAGGGGACAGAAAGAGGGTCTCCACAAACTGCTGCTGCAGTATCTTCTTCCAAGTCATTCATTTTCTCAATCCCCACTATTCCAGCCTTAGTTCAGTTACTTCCAAGAACATGGGCCTCCCAGCAACAGGGGAAGGAAAGTGTAATCCAAGCCCAAATGACACAAACACCAAAATCCCCACCGTCTTTTCCATAGCACGGTTGTCCAGATTCAAGAGCCATTTGCCTACGTGGTAACTCATTGTTGGCACTTAAACATCTCTGCAGTAAAACCATAGTAAATATTCAAGCCACATTAATCTCCCTTCAAACTGAGGTGACAGGTAGGACTTTATTCCTCACGCAAAGGGAGAAATTGCTTTAGGAAACTACTTTTAGGTGTGCCCAGTCTCGTGGAATATATTCTTTTGTTATGATGATTATCCAATGTTTTCATTTTTAATGGGAAATACAAGCACAAGTTCCAAATTTTAAGAAGGAAGTGTTTACAGCGAAATTAGGTCTCCCTCTCACCCCTGGCCCATGGCTACCAAATTCCCACCTCGACAGCAACCAACTTCCTGTATGTCTTGCCAGAGACGTTTACTGCATTTATGTTGGCATGAATACACCTGTGCACGTGTAGAACACACACATGTACATGAATTGATTTCTCAATAGGGTATGGACTCTATCTGGACTCTGCTTTAAACTGAGGCCACAGATTTCCTTATCCTCTTGTCATTCCTGTCCTCTGTGACATAATGAAGCACAAAGGTTGGGGACATGCACTTGGCCTCACCTGCACCATCCCGGCTGCCACTTCTCCGCAGTCAGCAGATGGCTGTGGTGAGTATCTCTTCCACTAGTCAGGAGGTAACCCATTTTGCTGCCTACTTCCAATTTAGCCCCAATGCAAAGAAAGTAGGGCAATGTCTTTGTATTTTCTAAATCAAACACATCTTTTCAAATAAAAGAGAAATATGCCACAGAAGAGTTTCAAAATTGAGGTCTGTTTTGAAATCTTCAAGCAAAGCAGCAAAATGATGAAGTTGACAAGACATCTGGAACACAGGTGGTAAAAACGAAGAAAATCACAACAAAAACCATATGCATCAAAAGATGGATCTACACCAAAGAGAAAAGATGAGCAAGAATACTAACATTTTCAATCCCTATGATTGTGGAGGGCGTAGAAATGCTTATTTTTCGTCTCTTTAAAGCAACCTTGCTTGTTCCCTCTTTGTAATAATTTGATTGCATCCATTTACCTTCCATTTCACTTTATTCACTCAGTTCTCAGCCAGCCCCATCAGCTTGAAGGGCCAGCCTGGATTTGCACATCTTTCCATCATGACCATTGTGGGCTGGCAATGGGTTTGCCTTCCTCCCTTCCCTGAGGAGTACATGAGGGATTTGCTTTGGATCAGCCCGTCAACTGCTGTTCACGGATTGCTGGCTCTGCATGGCCAGACTTTTAGATAAAGGCAGGTTCCTGCTCTAGTTGGGTTGACATTATATAAAGAGCTCGGGGCTGTAGATTCTTTAACAGGGAAAGAAATGGCCGGACTCACATGCAAGGTAGGGGAAAAAAAGTTGCACGAATGTGATATAGTTCAGGAAGGAGATTGCTGCAAACACTTAGAGCTGGAACTAAGACCTGAAATGAGGGGGACCTCTCTGGTGGTCCAGTGGTTAAGACTCCACTCTTCCACTGCAGTGGGGCATGGGTTGGATCCCTGGTCAGGGAACTAAGATCCTGCATGCCTCTCGGGGCGGCCAAATAAATAAATAAATAAATAAAAATGAAAATGTAACATTAAAAAAAAAAAAGACATGAAATGAGGGTAGAGCAAGACTGGGACACAAATCTTTCTTGCTTGGGAAGTTTCTGAGTCACTGATTAAACTTTGCCATCATGATTGTTGTTTTTTTTTTAAATTTATTTTATTTATTTATTTTTGGCTGCACTGGGTGTTCATTGCTGCACGCGGGCTTTCTCTAGTTGCGTCGAGCAGGGGCTACTCTTCGTTGCGGTGTGCGGGCTTCTCATTGCGGTGGCTTCTCTTGTTGCGGAGCACGGGCTCTAGGCACGCGGGCTTCGGTAGTTGTGGCTCGCGGGCTCTAGAGCGCAGGCTCAGTCGTTGTGGCGCACGGGCTTAATTGCTCCGCGGCATGTGGGATCTTCCCGGACCAGGGCTTGAACCTGTGTCCCTCCCATTGGTGGGCGGATTCTTAACCACTGAGCCACCAGGGAAGCCCCATGATTGTTTTTTGAGATTGCTGTTATTCCCATGAATGTGGGCATCGTTCTGTGTTTATAGATGCCTGTCTTCGTGTTTACCTTCAAGGTTTGGGCACCAAAGGTGTAAAAACACTGTGTGGGGAAAAGGGAGTGGAAGGGAGCTGAATTCAAGGGCAATTTTAAAACAAAGGGAAAAGCTCTGGAGTTGGGCAGAGCAGCCAATCCTGCTGCCTGATGACCTGGGTGAGGAGGAGGCTGTGGAGGCTAGAAGGAGGCCGGAGTGGGAGGCTGTGATGCCCCCCCCCCCCGGCTGTGACACCTCAAGGGAGACTTGAGAGATGAGGGGCCTTCCTCTTCGAATCCGAGAAGCGGGAGTTTCTCTCTCAAGGCACCTTTCAGCAAGTGGACCCTCCTCTCAACTGTTTATAATCTGGTAGGGACCTGACGTGGATAAAACACTGGATTTCTTTCACTGTCCCTAAAATAAGCAGGAAATCTTGAATATTTTCAATAAAACTTTTAAAATCGAGACTTTTCTTTTTCATGTGTTTGCTTGAGTTCTGAGCTATGTGAGTGGTTGACAGGAAGGCAAACAATGGTAGCTCTGAGATGCGAGCGCCATTGTCAGAGCAGGCATTTTTTAGGAAACCATCTTTGACCTCCTCAGTGAGCTGTTAGGACATCAGCTGCAGTGGCTCCAGCATAGGTAGAGAGCACAGTTGTGTTGGGATTCTGGCCAAAGGAGAAACCTAACTTTTATTACTCGCATCCAAAGGGCTGGGCAGTATAACACTTATACGGCGAGTAATAGAATCAGAATCTCTGTATCACCCGTAACACTCGGACATAATATCCACTTCCATAAACAAGAACTGAATAAACAGATCACACATAAAAAGGGAACTTGAGTAAAGTACAGTGAGCACAACCTCCTCAATGAGCCATTGTCAATTTACACCCTGATTATTACAAAATGTGAATAAAGTCTTCAGATTTATTTTTGCTGGGCTGCTTAGCAACGTCCGGGAGTAAATATGCATCGTCATCATGTTCATTCAGAATGAGCGTCTGAAAGGAAGTACTGTGCACTGGGAGCAAAACCAACTGCAGGAGAAGTGGGGCTGGTAAGAGATGAGGTTGGCTTCCTGCAAGGTGTGTTGAAACAATTTTTTATATATAAACACACCCATTCGTTCACACCCCAAACACGCTTCTAGTATCCTTCTGCCAAAACACTTCGGATCTATCTGCTTCATTTTGATTCTGATGGTATTTCCAAGACATATGTTGAGGCAGGGAAGAGCTGCACTGAGAAACCGTCTCATGGTCACTTGTGTTGAGGCTGATCTTCTTTTTTAAAATAATGTTTTCTTTTTTTTTTAGCATATATATATATATATTTTTAATTAATTAATTAATTTTATCTTTGGCCGCGTTGGGTCTTCGTTGCTGCGCGTGGGCTTTCTCTAGTTGTAGCGAGCGGGGGCTGCTCTTTGTTGCCGGGCACGGGCCTCTCATTGTGGTGTCTTCTCTTGTTGCAGAGCACGGGTTCTAGGAGCGCAGGCTTCAGTAGTTGTGGCACGGGGCTCAGTAGTTGTGGCTCGCGGGCTCTAGAGCGCAGGCTCAGTAGTTGTGGCGCACGGGCTTAGTTGCTCCGCGGCATGTGGGATCTTCCTGGACCAGGGCTCAAACCTGTGCCCCCTGCATTGGCAGGCGGATTCCTAACCACTGTGCCACCACGGAAGTCCCGAGGCTGATCTTAATAAGCTTAGATTGTGTGATTTAATGGTCTATTATGCAAATAGAACTACTACTAGAAATAGTCCTCAACATTCCTGAGGTAATAATAGTATTCACATAGAAAGCATGATTTTACAAAGTATTTCCATCCACAGCCACTGGCTCTGTGCCTTACTCTTCTCATCTCCAAAATAGAAGTTATAATAATAATAAGGGCTTAAGTAAGATGACCCAGTAAGTGGAGGATTCAGGTCTTACTAGTCCAAAGTCTGCGCTCTTACTTGAAAAAAACAGTGATTACTTCAGTGTGAAAATACCAGAGCTTCACTGAGATCCTGGCACTTTCAAAACACTCAATAAATATTTGTAAGTGAACGAATGACTGAATGAATAACAAATGAATGCTGCATTGTAAAAAGGAGTCCTAGAGATCGCTCCCTGCATTTTGGGGTTCACAAAATAGTATGAATTTCATTGTAACAGACTTTATCATCAATTCTTTCCTTTTAAGAAACAACTTTGACAAAGTTACAGCATTATTGGACTAATGCTCTCTGCATATTCATGCTTTGTCACTCTCAAGTTCACTAAGGAATAGGTTACTACAGTACTAAGAATAATAGTGCCATCTAGTGACCCTTCTACTTATTGTTTCTAAAAGTGCGTATGACAACATCGCCCGCTCTAAAAACGATTGACTGGAGATCAAGTAGAGTGATGTATGCAATTTGTAATCTTCACCATTTTTCTGTCCAAGAAAACTTTTCCCAAAATTTCAGTATGTGATAAACTTTCTCATCCTCGTTCATATTTCCCAGATGACAGAGACTATTCACACCAGATTTTTCAGTAGTTCATATATGTATATTCCAAAGAATGTTTTTTATCTTTTAAGACCCTTCATTCATTTATTTTTTTAGACCTTTCAATTTTGAGATGCAACATTGATGCAATTATTTTTAAGGATAAACAATATTAAATATATACATTGATTGTAAGACATTTTGTTTTCAAAAACACTAAAATGTTAAAAAAATTACAATCAAGAAAGTTCTTATTCAAGTATTTATTCATATATATGCTGAATTTAAAACTTCATTTTTATGCAATTATTTTATCAGGAAAGATGATTCATTAAATGTATAACTAAACATACTTTCAATTTTATAAATATTAATGGCTTTCATATATATGATATATAGTATATATACATTTATAAATGAGAAAAAGTTGTTGATCAGGCTACAAGTATTAATTATCTAATTAGGAAATTATAGGTTTAATGAGAAGCACCCTCACTCAAAAAGCTTAAAAGCTAGTCATGGCTCAGACACTGTCTACTTTATATGTAAAGTTGAGCAAGTGAGGTAACGTCTATAACTCAGTATTCTCACCTGTAAAATGTGATAATAATGCCTACCTTATCCACCTCCTAGAGTTTTGAGGATCAAATGCAATAATGAATGCTTTTAAAATTCCTGTACAATGGTAAGAAACCAGTGGTGTTACTTTCAATAATTATTTTCCTGAGAGGGTAGGTTCGGGAGCTCGACTGACTGGACTCAAATTACGGTCCCATTGGTTCCTACCTGTGTAACCTTGGGAAGTTACTTCTCTGCGCCTCAGTGCTTTATCTGTAGAACAAGGATAATTAAAACAAAACAAAACAAAAACCTACCTCAAAGGCCAGTAGTGTCCATGCTTAGTACAGAGCAACCATTCAGCATAGTTTTAACTACCTGAGTACAAACACACACACATTCCTATTGTGACGGCCAAGGCATCAATTTTCAGTTTTAGAGATCATTACTAAGTTGTCCTCAAAAAAGGAAAGATACTAAAATAGAGTTTTCATCATCATCAGTAATATTTATTGAACCAGAGAGGAACAAGGTCCTAGCTGAGGTGCCTTATAGTGCTGGATTCCACTACTCTCTTTATAGATACTATGGATGAAACAGAATGGGTTATGTCAGGTCAACATAAGGCATTCAAGAGACAGTTTTTCTTGTTTTTAATCTTGAAAACTTTTTGAACCTCCCAATCTTCTCAAATCTGCCTTTAAGCAGAGCAAAAGAATAAATGCAGTTTAAACGATGCCAGAGAGCTGGTGACAAGAAAAGGCTGGAGCAGAGTAAATAGGTCAGGCAGGAGAGCCACCTCCGCAACCATCTGGAGAGACCAAGCCACCCTCTTGACTTGCCTGGACCATAGTGACAGCCTCCTAACTGGAAGTCTTCTTGCTGCTACTCTTGCCCTCCATTCTATACTCAGCAGCAAGGTTGAGTTTTTAAAACATAATTCACATTTCTTCCCTGCCCAAAGCCCTATGATTCTGCACTTAGACCACGCAGTAAACACCATCCTTATGTCCTTCCCTTGAGCTCTCCCAGTGCTCCCGCCAGCGCCTGCCTTGGAAGGACCGTCCCGTGAGTGGAACATCCTCCCTGATCTCCACACGGGGACCCTCTTCTCGTGATTCAGATTTCAGCTTAAACGTGCCACCTCAGAGGCCCTCTCTGCACTTGCTCAGTTCTGCGTCCCACGATACTTAGAGGTGCCTTCCTGATCTCCTACTAAGGAGCTGAGCCCCAGGAGGGTTGCGTCCTTGTTTGTCCTGCCCCCCCCAGTTATCCCCAACAGAGAACAGTGCCTGGCACATAACAGGTGACTGATAAGTATTTGTTAATGACAGTCAAGATGATCCCAGTACGCTTCCCCTTCTCCTTCTACACACAGTGATTCTGGTTTTGACACTGCATATGACTTTACGCTTGGAAGTAGAAAAGGGAGCCAGATGTGGATTCTTATGCTTGTGGGATCTCGGACAGGTGCTTTCGCTGTTCTAAACTTCAGCTCTCATATAAAAAGCAGGGATATTACTTGCCCTACTTACCTCATGGACGGTGAGGATTAGGTCATAAGTGCGAAAGCTCTTATGAACTGCAAAGCACTTCTCGTGTACTAGACCACGAGAGTGGAACTGCTCTTTTTAAAGATGATGAAAAACCTAGAAAAATTAATTGATAGCAAGGATTTGCCTACCACAGCAAGCTCGGAAGCACAAATGTTAAACAACGTGTAAATGCATCGATTTTAAGGAGATAAAATATCAATACAACACATTTAAGAGGCAATAGGTGTTGAACAACGTTGGGAAACTTTTTTTTTTAAATGGATTTTTTTTTTCTTTTTTTAGGTTTTTCTCTCCTACTTCTCATATTGCTTGGCCTCGAGGATGTTAAGCGAGCTCACAGCAGTCTTGTCTGTATGGTTTTCAGACCTTCCATCCAGTCTACACTCCACACTATGTGAACCACCTTCAAACTGAAGGCGGTTGGAAGATTATATTGCTTATAATCTTTGGTCCTCTATTTTTCACCTGG
This sequence comes from Balaenoptera musculus, assembly GCF_009873245.2. Lineage (NCBI taxonomy): Eukaryota > Metazoa > Chordata > Mammalia > Artiodactyla > Balaenopteridae > Balaenoptera > Balaenoptera musculus. Next base: position 35,638,710 of record NC_045798.1, read on the forward strand.
ATAGAATTTTCTGAAATTCTGTTCCAACAATCAATGTCCCCAAGTTATTTTAAATTTCAATAATGACTACAAAACTATGTTAGAATGTAATGGAAATATCTTGACCTTTTATGAATTTGGGGCTTTTCAGAGACAGCACAGTGGTCCCAGAATCCACACCCTGGAGTGGGGTGCCCTGGCCTGGAGTCCCAGCTCTGACAGAGACTCAGATCAATCACTCAACTCCCCGGTGCTCAGTTCTTCCCCTTGAAATACAGGGCTAATAAAATTCTATCCCACAAGGGTGCTGGGAAGAGTCAATGAAAATCGTCTACGTGCAATGCTTTACACACCGTAAATGTTCAATAATAACTATTCTTTTCTTCAGAATTTTGCCTCATGTTCCTAGACTCAAATCAGTAAAACATTCAGTGTTTTCTCATATACATTCTATATTTATCATTCAATAATTTAAACATCTGACTTACCAGAAGCATGAAAGAAACTAAGGTATAACTAGTTTTTACTGTATAATGATGTTAACTTATAGTGAAGAACACTGTCCCATACATGTGAACAATCAGTTTTACTATGGAATCTGAATTATACGAACTTGAAAATCTAAAAGAAGGACTGCCCCCAACTACCAGTTATTTAACTTTCCATTATATTACATTTGAGTCAGCATAATCTTTATTTCAAAATAGCATTTTTATTATATAAAAATGTAAAAATCCAGCAAAACCAGAAATACCGGATATATTTTCCTGGGCTTTCACATTTGTTGATTTTTATTCGCAATCCCTTTTCTCAATACAATTTACAACCTCATCCCCATTTGCAGTCTGATTATACAAGTGCTAAGTGGCAGAAAGGTCTAGAATAAATACACCGAAAAAGAGGCAAAGCTGTGAAACTAAGTTGCATGCAACAGGTCTATGAGGGGGGAAGTGACTGGGAAATAAAACAGAGTAAGACAAAGTAATTGGAAAGTTTTAGCTCAAGTTCTTTTCAATCATCTTTGTCTTTTGCTCCATGTTTAAGGATGCGCGTGAACTCAATGTAATTGAAATTCCCCTTTTTGTCAATAGGTGCTTCTCTGTACAGCTCGTCCACTTCCTCATCCGTAAACCGATCTCCCATCGTGGTCAGCAGCTCTCGCAGGTAATCCTCCTGAATGGTGCCTGGAAGGCAGCGGAAAAAGGGGAGTTGTGAACACCTCCCGGCACTTTAATGATTTGGTTCTCAACTAGGTCAATCTTACAAGGTATTTCAGAACATACATATTTACCTGAACAAAATAAAGCAATATATAACCGTATCATTATCTTTTCCTATTATTTTTAGAGTTCTTTATTAATATTAGATTAAATCATTTAAAAAGTCAGTTAGTAGATCATACGCTTACAAAATTAATTTGAAGTACTTTCCAGAGGAGAAAAAAATACCTTGTATTTCAGAGATATTAAAAAAAAAAAAAAAGGCAGATACCCAGAATAAAAGGGCAGCGTTGCCAACACCAAACGTGCACGAAGGACGGTGCAGTTTTAATAGGTAGCAAGGGGGAAGCAGGAAGGAGGATGCGAGGTGTATGTGAGGAGGCGGTGCGGGTGGCTGAGCAGAGGGTTAACGCAGAAGCAAAGGGGAAAACGAGTGAAGTCAGAAAACGGACCAGCCGGGCTTTCTTCACACATTTTTAAATAATAAGGGAAAAAAACGAAGATTTTAATTGTTCAAGTTAGTTAACTATACTTTCTGGTGAAACTTAAATTCTCTTGAAGCAGTACATTGTCTAAGAAACACTATTTAAAAGACAATTCTCCCTTTGGCTTTCAGGAAGCTCAGAACCAGATTCAAAGATTAACACCACAAACCGTGTAGCTTTATGACCTACATACCTGTGTTCTAGCCATTCTTGGTTGACTGTCCTATCGTAAATGATAGTTTCCCTCTACTCATTTTCAAAAATTTATATTTTTACTAATCTTTCTCATTCCCTAAAAAGTGTTTCACATAGTCTGGAATGAGGCTGGGCATAAACAAAGAGTGCTCACCAGTTGCTTCTTCATCAAAGCAAGCAAAAGCATTTCTGATGACATCTTCTGGGTCTGTGCCATTCAGCTTCTCCCCAAACATGGTGAGGAACATGGTGAAGTTTATGGGCCCTGGAGCCTCATTCATCATGGCTTCAAGGTACGCGTCAGTTGGATTCTTCCCTAGAAAATTGCACATTTTAACATTTAAGGACAAAGAACTCATTTCAATAAATAATTATTCTGTTATTGTTATGTTCCCCAACATATTTTTAAAAGTTACATCACCATCACACGAAACTAATTTTTCTATTAACTTACATTAAGAACATTTAAAAAAGACAATTTTTAACAACATAAAAAAATCTTTGCTACATCATAAATAAAATGCATTCTGGGCTTAGGTTGAATACTGTCCATTCACTGATACTTTCTACAACTTTTCCTGCACTATTTTTCATTAAAAATAAAATAAACACATGAAACTATGAACCAGGTAATGCCACATTATTACATCTTGAATGCTGATAACATTAAAGACCCATCAGGGCATTTCAATACTGGTTATTTTAAAAATCTAAATATTCATATTTCTAACTGTGGTACAGTTGCCTATAATTGGTATGCTTCAAAAAATTTATTTATAAGTTGGTCATTTAAGCTGAAACTATTAGGTTGGTTTAAAACTGGGAGCTCATTTTATTTATTTACTATTTAAAATTAATTAATTAATTAATTGATCTATTTATTATTTATTTATGGCTGCATTGGGTCTTCGTTGCTGCACGCGGGCTTTCTCTAGTTGCGGCGAGCGGGGGGTACTCTTCGTTGCGGTGCGCTGGCTTCTCACTGCAGTGGCTTCTCTTGTTGCGGAGCACAGGCTCTAGGCACGCGGGCTTTAGTAGTTGTGGCACGCGGGCTCTAGAGCGCAGGCTCAGTAGTTGTGCTGCATGGGCTTAGTTGCTCCGCGGCATGTGGGATCTTCCCAGACCAGGGCTCGAACCCGTGTCCCCTGCACTGGCAGGAGGATTCTTAACCACTGCGTTGCCAGGGAAGCCCCTGGGAGCTCATTTTAAACAATGTTATGTTCTATTTGGTTGTCAGACATATCCCCAGATGTTGTTTACTTGTGTTGCTGAAATATAGTCTTGTTTAGTATTGTTCATGATGGGAAATCTTAATCTCAGTTCCAACCAAGGACACCTGTCCCTCCTCTGGTACGGTGGTGAGGGAACTCCCCTGACCCTCCCCTCGAAGTTCCCCTGGAATGGCCACATATGGTGGGAGTAACAAAGGCTTCTCTTTGTCCTGGCATTTGTGAGGTCCACATGGTGCAGAAAAGCAGCACTGAAGGAAGGGTCTGGAATAGCGGGTTTGAATCCCAGTTCCGCCACTGACTGTGTGCCCTGGGACAAGGTGGAAACTGTCTAGGGCTTACTTTTTTTTTTTTTTTTAAAGAAATTCACGTTCTTTTATTTATTTATTTATGACTGTGTTGGGTCTTCGTTTCTGTGCGAGGGCTTTCTCTAGTTGCGGCAAGCGGGGACCACTCTTCATCGCGGTGCGCGGGCCTCTCACCATCGCGGCCTCTCTTGTTGCGGAGCACAGGCTCCAGACGCGCAGGCTCAGTAATTGTGGCTCACGGGCCCAGTTGCTCCGCGGCATGTGGGATCTTCCCAGACCAGGGCTCGAACCCGTGTCCCCTGCATTGGCAGGCAGATTCTCAACCACTGCGCCACCAGGGAAGCCCTAGGGCTTACTTTTTATCTATAAAATGGACTAGTTAAACTTGGTATCTGGAAGGTCCCTTCCAACATTAAGTTTGTATGATTCTCCATGAAAAGAGCATCTATGTCAGCATCTCACTATTATACCCAACGAAGTGCTAATGACAGTCAAATCTAGAATTATGGTTCATATGTAAGTTTTACTCCCAGGAATTTGGGTGAAATTTAAGTGCCAAGTTGGCATCTGTCTTACTGCATTACAACCTTCACTCATTATACCTATTCAACATATCGATACAAAATGAGCCCAAAATTAATTTCAAGATTCTTCGAGTAAGTGAAAGTAGCTAAAAAGGAACTACTTTTCTACCTCCAGATTTAACCCGACTCTCTTGCAGCAATTTTTGGGGGTAAAAAGTGTAACCCAAAGGTGTCAAGAGAACATGGGTATGAAAAAGACACAGGGATTTAAAATGAATTGGCTTAGGCTAAGCACCTATGGACCCATTCAAGGCATCTAATATAATTTGTTGATTTAAAAGGTAAATATGTATCTCTAAAGGCATGGCATTCCCCAAAATGGAAGTCCCCAAAGTCAGTCTCTTACTCTACCATCACTCATTCATCCAACAAAAATTAACTGAGCATCTACTAGGACCAGGGGACAGGCTTTAGTGTTCGATCTTTGTAATACAACTCAGGCCCTCAATTCTCCTTGGCGGCCTTCTTCAGTAGTGACCTGCTCCCCAAAGGACACTTAGTACTTAGCTATTCAGAGTGTGGAAAACACTGGGATCCACCCCACCTGCAAGTCAACAAGTCAGATCAGTATCTTGACTCAACTCTCACTCTGAATAAAGGCAATGTTGCAAAATGTTAACAGCTCGTGAATCTCGGTAAAGGATGGATGCGTGTTCATTATACCGTTCTTTCAACCTTTTATAGGCTTAAAAAATTTCAAAATAACATGCTAGGAGAAAAAAATAAAAATAAAGGAGAGGAACAAAATCATGTGGTTACTAAAAAGAAAAAAGTAACAACTTCTCTCTCTTTGTCGTCTGGCCCTTGAACTGCCCTTTCTGGCTCATGGTCAGACACAGAAATGTTCGAGTGCAGAGCCTAACTGTGGGCCATCCTTGACCTGTGCCCCTTCCCTGCCCGTCATTCTGGCCTATCAAGAACCCACTGACTTGATACTCCTTTCTTCCAACTGTAAAATCACTGCCAACTCAGGCAGGACGTGGAGGACTTTGTCCTCCTTCCTTAAGATCAAAACAACAAAATCATATAAGGAATAGTAAATTAACACCGACATAGCCAGAATGACAAAGGGCAGTTTATGTTTGCTTTAAATCTTGTTATCTTTAAATGAAATATTGCCATTTGCAGCAACATGGATGGGCCTAGAGATTATCATACTAAGTGAAGTAAGTCAGGCAGGCAAAGACAAATGTTATATGATTATCACTTGTATGTGGAATCTAACAAAAAATTACAAATCAACTTATTTACAAAACAGAAACAGACTCACAGACATAGAAAACAAACTTATGGTTACCAAAGGGGAAAAGTGTGGGGGGAGGGATAAATTAGGGGTCTGGGATTAATAGATACATACCACTATACAAAAAATAGATAAACAACAGGATTTACTGTATAGCACAAGGAACTATACTCAGTATCTTGTAATAATCTACAGTGGAAAATAATCTGAAGCTGTACACCTGAAACTAACACAATATTGTAAATCAACTACAGCTAAATAATGTGTAAAAATAAATCGATAAATCTTCTATCTTTACATTTTCTTTTCTTTAATTATAAAAAAAATATATAAATTGTGGAAGCCCCCTTCCCTGTGTTCCCTTTTTTTAGGAGCACTGCCCTTCCTCCCTGAGATGGTCGTTATCACTTACGACTGTCACCTCTGTCATATAACCTGTCCTCAACATTTATTACTTAGTGCATTATATTATCGCCCACACTTCTTGTTTCAGATTCTGGCATCTTGCCACCTAGTCATGCCCTGGCTTTTCACCTTGTAGACCTATCATATTTAGCTAACAGGAACGGAAGCCTGCCTAGCCACAGTGGCAGCCAGGCCCCTACCCCTGAAGGCGTATCCTCTTGAGACGGGCCAAGCCTCAGTGTGGTGCCTCCCACCCAACATCTCTCAAGAGGCCTTTGAGACCAGGAGATTAATATCTGTACATCACACAAAAAATAATTCATAAAACGCTGACTAATTATTTTGGGGAAGCAGGAATATTAAGAACATAAAAGTCTACCTAGAGAAGCAAGCATATCATGCAAGTCTTCCTTGTCGATGAAACCATCTCTATTCTGATCGATCATGTTGAAGGCCTCCTTAAACTCCTGAATCTGTGACTGGTCAAACATGGCGAACACGTTGGAGGTTGCACGCTGGGGGCGCTTCTTGGTCTTGGTCTTTGCCTTTTTGCTAGACATGGTGGCGGTTTAATCCTAGAGTTAAAAAGAAAAGAACATAAAGCAAAACACAATGCATAAAATCATAAAGCAAAAAAAAAAGAACTCACAACACCTAAAATTAGTGAGTAAAAATATTTCAATGTATTGTAGAATTATTACTTTATTTGGGTGGGAATATACATATAAACTTTATTTCCAATGTCACAATTAAACAGCTAGGACAAAAGCAGTTTTGAAGAAACAGAATAGAAATTACTGATGTGGGGTTTCCTTGGTGACGCAGTGGTTAAGATTCCGCCTGCCAATGCAGGGGACACGGGTTCAAACCCTGGTCTGGGAAGATCCCACATGCCTCGGAGCAACTAAGCCCGTGCGCCACAACTACTGAGCCTGCGCTCTAGAGCCCGTGAGCCACAACTACTGAGCCCGTGAGCCACAACTACTGAGCCCGCAAGCCACAACTACTGAAGCCCGCGCGCCTAGAGCCTGTGCTCCGCAACAAGAGAAGCCACTGCAGTGAGAAGCCCGTGCACCGCAACCAAGAGTAGCCCCCACTCGCCACAACTAGAGAAAGCCTGCGCACAGCAACAAAGACACAATGCAGCCAAAAATAAAAATAAATAAAATAAATAAATTTATAAAAAAAAAAAAAAAAAAAGAAATTACTGATGTGGTTTCACCCCAAATTTCATGAACCTCATTTTTATTAAATGTGAATGATCGCATTTACCGAGTGCTACTACGTGCCAAGCACTGTTATGAGGGCAGGGGGCTCCTCTAAAGAGAAAGGCTCCAAAGCGGACATCTTACTTTCACAAGGATTGTCCCATTTAACCCTCACAACAATCCTATGCAGTAGGTACACTTTTTAACTTCATTTTACTACCAATATTGCATAACCTCTCTGAGCTTTGGTTTTTTCCAAAAAATGGTCTGAAAACCAGGGAACCTCACTCGACCCTCAGTTTTACAGCAAAACACAATACCTACTCTAATGCAAGTGAGAATTAAATGAGATAACATATGCAAAGAGACTAGTATAGTTACTATAAGGTACATGCTCAAAAGGCTCTCATTTAAAAAAAAACATCAATGGAACTTCCGTGGTGGTCCAGTGGATAAGACTCTGCACTCCCAATGCAGAGGGCCCAGGTTCCATCCCTGGTCAGGGAACTAGATCCCACATGCATGCCGCAACTAAGAAATCCGTATGCTGCAACTAAGGATCCCACGTGCCACAACTAAATATCCCACATGCCACAACTAAGACCCAGTGCAGCCAAAATAAATAAATATTTTTTTAAAAAAACCATCAAAATGTATCTTTAGTCTTGTATCCCTTCTAGCTACATCCTCATTTCCCCTTTCCCTTGACAAAACTTTTAGAATAGTATTCTACTACTCAACTCTCTCCATTTTCTCATCTTCCCAATCACTCCTCAATTCTCTGTAATACACCTTTAGCGGTAGCCCCTGATACTCTACTGAAAGCCACCAATGTTTTGAATGTCAAATAGAATGGACACTTCTCATTCCATTTTTTTTGGCCCATCACGTGGCTTGCAGGATCTTAGTTTCCCAACCAGGGACTGAACCCGGGCCCTGGCTGTGAAAGCTCTGAGTCCTAACCACTGGACCGCCAGGGAATTCCCTTCTCATTCCATTTTTATTTGCAGTTTTAAATGATGTAAATAAATACAACACAAAAATACTCCTGGCTTTGGAATCGGAAAAATCTTGAGTCTGAATCTCAGCTTCACCATTTCTTGAAAACCCATGGACACCATTATAATTTTTTGCTCCACTGTCTTATTCAATGTTCACAACTGCCCTATGAGGTAGGTACTACCTAGGTTAAAAAAAAAAAAAAATCAATGGCCTTTGTGTAGTAAAGAATTTAATTTTGCCCAAAGAGAGGTCTGGCCTCTGTCCTCAGCTCCTGGGAGGTAATCTCTAAGCCCTTAGAATGTTCTGCCTGGTATATCTAGGGTCTTGGGTCACACCAGATAGTCTAACAATGTGATTTATCATGGGGGCTCTGGGTCAGGTGTTAATCAGCTTGGCCTCTAGAGGAACTGGAGACTGAAGTCAGCCTAGGAGTGGGGACAGTATCTAGGGGACAGAGCTGCAGTAAAAACTATGGCTATGAAGGGTCAAGCGAGCTCTCTGGCAGGCCATAGTCCATGCTCACCGTCACGCCTTGCTGCCAGGAGAGGTCAACACTGCCCATGGAAAGGACCACTGGAAGCTAAGCATTTGGAATTCTCCTGGACTCTATACCACGAGTCTCTTCCCTTGGTTGACTTTAATCTGAATCCTTTTACTGTAGTAAACCATAACCATAGGTGTAACAGCTTTCAGTGAGTTCTGTAAGTCCTAGCGAATTACTGAACCTGAGGGTCGTCTTGGGGAACGAAACTTGGAATTGGTGTCAGAAATGAGGGTGGCCTTGGGGACTGTTCTCTAACTCTGCAGCCTCGCAGTGTGAAAGCAGATGACTGGTGAGGGCAGCGGCTGGGCAAGGGAATTCTGGACCAGGGTCTCCGGGACTTCCGGTCTTGGACTTTTAACCTACATTGTTTTAGTTTGTTTGCAGTTTTGAAGCACATCAGCCTTAGAGTCCTTACTTTAACATTTCAACTCCTTCCCCTCCCAGCACACATGGCCTGAGTAAATGTTAATTTCTTCTCCTTCCTGTAACTAGCTAGTCATGTGACCTTAGTTATATTGAAGGTTAAATCGGAGACAGAATGTGGTCCACTAGCAAGGCACTTGACTCTGCTTTAATTCTTCCTCGCATTACAAAACTGTTGGATTAAAATTCTTTCTCATGCTAAAAATTCTATGATTCTATTTCTTCAAGATTCAAAAGATATAAAAGACAGTAGATCTGAAGCCAAGAATTAGTTCTCTCCCTCAGTATCAGCAAACTATGTTTGCAATAGAGTCATTTAGAAAAACCTCCCAAAGAGAAAATCTTTATTTTTAAAAAATAATCAATTGTTTCATGCTAACGCTACAGCTAACCCAAAAGTATATTATATTTAAACATTTTTGAAGCTTAGTTGGAGTTCTCCAAGAAGCTGATGCCAAGAAGGGATTGCACACGCAAGGATCTTTATTACGGAAAATGCCTGTGAGAGAGAATGAGGAGGTAACCCAATAAGGCTAGAAAAGCCATTATACTGTGAGCAAGTTTGAGCCCCCATTCAAAACCTGTTACAGAGCAGGTATGGCTCAATGAAATGACACCATGATCTCTTTAAAAAGAAAAAAAGTTTATGTTTCCTGTGTACTTCATTTAAAACCAGTGCACATTTATATTTGTTTATAAATATACAAAGTACACACATAAAATATCAACTGATAATAAAACCTCAGCTGAAAAGTGAGGCAAGGTTGTAGCAAAACAGTCAACCTAAAGAGAACTCTGGCCCCCAAAGAAACTACCGCCCTCTCTGTCCTTACCTTCTGAGATAAATATCTTGGCTTTCTCCACTTTCTCACTTCCCACTCATCACAATGTGGCTTTCTCTTCTCTATTTGCAAGTGCTTTCCAATTGCCAAATCTGGTCTAAGTCTCCTTGGACCATTCTGCTATATTTGACACCATTTTATCCCTCTTCTCTTCGGGCCTCAACAACTCTTGGCCTTGATGAACTGTAACAGTAGAAATGAACTGTCCCAAATGGAACGAGAGCCCAAGGTTCCCAGCCTTTAAGCCTTTACACTCTAACAAGGGAGACTCCTGAAGATCACATTTAGCTTCAGTGAAATGCTGTATTTGACTTGGTGACACCAACCTCCTCTCAGTTCTGTTTCTATGCCTGGTCCTCCTCCATTTTCTTGTTAGGCTCTTATCTTCTCCACTCACTTAAATATTCACGTTTCCGAGTATTCTCACAGTCCATGGCTTATTAAATTCTTTTCACTCTGTGTTCCTTGGATGATCTAATCGGCTCTCACTGTTCTGACAACACCTATGACTCCCACGTCTGTATCCTCAGGGCTGACCCTTCCCTTGAGCTGTGGAATCAAACAGCCAATTGTGCTTGTGAAAGGCACCCATTTTGATATCCCAGACATTCAGAATCAACGTGTTAGAAAGAGAATTCATTATCTTCCCCTTCTAAACTTGCTCAACTTTCTGTTTCCTGTCAGTTAATGGCACCATCGTTCACGCCCTCACCAAGCCAGAAATGTGCAAGTCATCCCCGACTCATCCCTCTCACTGATGAACCAAGCCTGCCTCTTAAATATTCATCAGATTTGCTCATCTTCCTCATTCTTCTGCCACCACCCTATGCTGGGCCCTCATCACCTCTTTGTGTAGAATATTTCATTGGCCAACTAACCAACCTCCTTGCTTTTTCGTCCCCTCTAGACTATCCTTTATCTTCCAGCCAGAGGTGTGTAAAACATGAATATGACCATATCATTCCCTTTTGAGAAATCGTCGGCTCTCCACTGCCTATAGGCCAAAGTACAAGTTCTTGAGCATGGCACACCTTTCCCTGCCTAGAATGACCTTTCAGCCTCATCTCTAGCCATTCTCTGCTTTGTACTTTTCCTTCAGCAACACCAAACTATTGGTACTAGTATATGCCCAAGGCACCATGCAGTTTAACTCATGTATTTGTTCTCGCTATTTTTCTAGCACCCAAGTGCTTAGGACCAGAGAGAATTAAAAGTCTACTCAACTTATGGTTACTACCATTTGCTGAGTGACTCCTATGCTAGGTACTCGGGTGCACTAAATTCAACACGCCTGCTTTACACATGGATGAACTGAATATCAAAATATGTTAAACAACTTGCCCAAGGTCACCTGGTGGCAGAGCTAGAATTCAACCCCATTTGTTAAAGGTGATTTTACCTATATATTTTTTACCTCATACAATTCTGCTAGTTATTTTTTTTACCACAAAAAAATTCTTAAACTTTCAGTACTTACCAATATAGTCCAACACTGATTTCTGAGCAGCTACTTTCCTCTATATTTAATTCCTAGTGAAACTGAGTTTTCAAATAAATTCAAACTATGCTGGGGAAACCAATGTATAGACTAGAAGTGCACAGTGGAATGGGAAGAGAATAAGATATGAATGGCCCTCCCTGCAACCGTGCAATGTTGCAGCCCTGGTTTTGCGTTTATCGAATGGCAGTACTTCCTATCAGTCATGGTTTTGGTTTGACATGGTATAGGTAAAGGCTTGAAATCTTTACCTATGACTGTGAAATTACTACTTGACGTATAAATATTAAAGGAAAAAAACCCACCAAACCCCATCCTTAGTTACAAAAAATATCCATTTAGAACATAGCATATAAGGCAATGAATAAGCCTTAATGGGAATAAACAAAAGTCTTACTTCCTCTTCAAAATTTTTATTTCATTATTTTTGTAAATTTCTGATATAGAGTGAACTATAGGTTATATGTAGTATTTTTAGAGGTTAAAGAAGGGCAGGGATATAGGAATACTGGTATTATAGGTGGTTGTGGCGTCAACATATTTAGGTCATAATCTAAATTTCTGCAAAATCACCTGCTATACTGATGTGCAAATCAAAACATGGGCACTATAATCATTAATAAGCAGAAACTGCTTGTGAACTTCATCCAGCCTATATGGCTTTATTGGAAGCCTGGAAAAGATGCTCATGGAGCATATTCTATTAGCTACCTATGAAGCATCTAAGTCAGCTAGGTGCCGCTACCACGTGGCGGGTAAATATGGCTCTCACAGAAGTTAACCTCTGGTTTCAATCTTGGCTGCACATTAGAATCATCTTGGAAGTTTTTTTATTTTTTTAAGTCTTTGTTACAATATTGCTTCTGTTTTTTATGTTTTTTGGACAGGAGGCATGTGGGATCTTAGCTACCTGACCAGGGACTGAACCCACACCCCTTGCATTGGAAGGCGAAGTCTTAACCACTGGACTACCAGGGAAAGTCCCATCTTGGAAGTTTTTAAAAAGTGATGTCCAGGTCCTGGTCTAGTACACCTGAAACTGAATGTCTACAGGTGAAGTCTATGAATCTGTATTTTTAAAATGCAGCAGGTGATTCCAATATACAGTGACAGTTGAGAACCACTGAGTTAAACACTTAGAAGGCACTGACCGTGGTTCTGAGTTCTTGGCTGATGCCTTGTAATAACAGATTAATAACAGAAAAACAAACACACGTTTATTAACATGTATACCTCATGTATACATGGGGAGATACCCAGGGAAAATCCAACTCTCAGAGGGATACCCAGGGAAAATCCAACTCTCAGAGGTGGCTTAGAACTCTGGCTTAAATATCATCTTCAGCTGAAGCCAAAAGAAGAAAGGCATGTGTGCAGGGGAGAGGCTAGGTATAGAAGGTTAAAAGCACAGTATAAACAAGGGTAAGGCTTCTCTTGTAGATTTAAGTCACGGCCTTCTTCATTAAGAGTCTAAAGTTGTCTCCAGAGAGTAACCTTTGTCCTGCCTGGTAGAGAGGGAAAGAAGAACACCTTTGTAAATTTGTGTCCTGCTTTTAGGCACATTGGTGGAGGGCAAAGAGCCTTTCTTGTGTCTGCTTCTTCTCAATTGCCTTCAGCTCAAAATAATCTTCATGCCAAAGTGGCATATCTTGGGGTGGCATATTCTGCCACCCTTCATAACTAATAGGATATTGTGAAAATGATGGAGTGCGACTTTGTCATAATATTGTAGATGTTGCAGGTTCTACCATGCTCTCTCTCAGATCACTCAATCTGGGGAAAGCTGGCACCAGGTCTACAGGGTACTACACAACCCCACGGAGAGGTCCATGTGGCAGGGAACTGAGGCCTCCTGCCAACAGCCAGCACCAACTTGCCAGCCAGGTGAGTCAGCCATCTTGGAGGTTGATCCTCCTTCAAATGACTGCAAACCCAGCTGACATCCGGATTGCAACTCCAGGAGATCCTGAGCCAGAACCAGAGCTGCCCAGCCAAGCTGCCCTGGAATTCCTGACCCTCAGAAGCTCTTTATTGTTTTCTTAAGGTGCTAAGTTTGGGGATAATTTGTTATATAGCTATAGAAAACTAATAAAGCCGTTGTGTTTCCTTGGTGTCTTTAATATTTAATAGGGCAATGCCTTTATTTCAGAACTATAGCCAAAGAATTTTTAAAACCTCAAAAGGGGCCACAGCCAAGTTTGCACTGGGTAGGGAAATTTTCTGTTCCTGGTTAGCAAATTTTAATTCCTTCTATTCGATTTCTCTCCAAGTTCTGTGAGTTCCTCTTTTAAGTGCAACAGAGTCACCCCTTCTTCAACATTCCCATCACCCCCTGGAGATGACTCCCCAAAATATGGCTTTTCTCTATGGTCTACCCATGGTTCAGCATAAACTCCACTGGACTCTCCGCAAGAAATCCATAACAAAAAGTACCTGGAACAAAGAGTACTAATAAGAGTGTTAAATATGTGCTAGGCACTGGTCTAAGCATTTCATATGTATTAACATATGTAATTCTCACAACAACTTATTACATAGGCACTGTTATTATCCCCATTTGTCAGATGAAAAATTATGGCAAAGAGAATAAATAATCTGTCTGCAGCCACAGCTAGAAAAAGGTAGAGCTTAGATGCAGGATCATACTCAGGAAGTCTAGCCCAGAGCTTGCACCACTAGCTCCTAACATCCTGCATGTAGGCGGGCGGCAGAATTTCTCCACCATGAAAATGAGGAGAGCTGGTTGGGGGTGAGAAGCAAACCCACCACATCTAAAGTGCGGAACGAGGAAGGAAGACCCCAAAGCTGCCGGCAATGAAAATCATCCCTAGATATATGCTGTCTTCGAATCTTGGGAGAGGGACAACCGGCTCCATTTAGGGGATCCCAGTCCTTTTATCTTTCCTAAGCCCAGCAACCCTCACCTGGGACCTGTCCTTCGGAAGTTGCAGTTCCTCTTGTCCACACTGAGTCTCATTAAAGCATAAACGAGTATCGAGTAGGTCATCACAGAAGCTGTTTTATTCAACAGAGCCAGAACAAACAAGAAGCCGTGCACTTAACCATGAGGAACGTCCATCTAATGCTCAGAGAAAATGGGTGGCAGCAGGTGAACGCCTCAAGTGACCTTGGGCAAATTATCTCACCTCGCTGGGTTTCAATTATAAAACGAAAGATAACCTATAAGTTTCTTTTGAATTCTAAAATGCCACAATTCTTTTCTTACCAAAGGACCATTGCAAATCCGTCCGAAACCAAGGCTGCCAAACTAATCCTCTAAACACCCCTTTCTTCATCTCACTCCCTTAGTGAAGAATCCAAAATGACTCCCGAATGCCTCTTACATAATCTTTCATTTCTCATCAAGTTTGCAAGACATCCGTGAAAAAGCCCCACTGATCTATTTCCAACTATTATTCATTACAGTTCTGTTCCGTTCGGGCTGGTCTCCCCATCGTCTCCTTTTCACACGACACAATTCACACCTTTTGAGCTTTTGGTCTTGTTACCTTACCTCCTACCACAGATACAGCCAAAAATACTAAGTTCTCCCCACCAGGGCTAAGTCCAAGGCCTTCAATGAGGTCACGATTCTCTTTTTCAGAAACCTTTCCTGATTTTTGCTATTTGTCCTCTTCTTCAGTCAGCACGAATGAAGTAAATCTTTACAAGATGCAAGGTGCTGCGAAGAGTCACAACTCCTACGGAAATCGTTACATTTAGCCGGTACCAACTCGGCGCTCCGGGCAAGAACCACGCACCAGCGGACCCCTGTGCCCCCAAAGCATCCAGTCCTGTGGGCGAAGCAGACACCCAAACCCACCGACCGGGCCGGCGGGGAGCGGGGCTGCGGCCGCCGAGGCGCCAGGTGTGTGAAGCCGTCGGGTGACGCAGCGCAGGGGACAGGCCGACTCGGCCAGCAGGGCGGTTCCCCAGTCCGGTTCCATCCGCCCCAGCCTCCCGTACCTTCGACGTCCAGGCCCGGGCTGGCCGCGGCCGGACCTCCTCGCCGACCCTCCCTGCCCCACCGACAGGTCCCGCAGCCCCCGCCCGCCGGCCGGCACGGTAGCCGGGGTCTGGCGGCAGCGAGCGGTCAGAGGGGCGGAGCACCGGGGCGGCCCCAGGCGTGTCGCGCGCGGGGGGCGAACGCCACTCACCGCTGCCGGACACCAGCACCAGAAGCCGGACTGCCTGCTCGAGACGAACGAGGCGAAGAACCCGGGGCTGCGGCTAGGGTGCAGCGCTAGAGCAGCGGCACCCGCACTTCCTGCCTCGGGAGGCGGACCGGAAGTCTCACCGGAAGTCGCGGCGGGATCCAACTCCGGGCGGGGGGATGACGCCGCGGTTCTCGCTCCGCTGGAGGCCGAGTCCACCTTGTCCACCCCGGCGCGGGGCTGGGGCCGACGACCACGGCCTGGGTTTTCGTGGTGTTTCTCGGGCCGTGCGGTCTGAGGCAGGCGCAGCGCGGCCGGGGCGCCGCAGCCCGCTCTCCTCCCCTGCCGCTCGCGGCGTGTCCCGCGGCCCTTCCGCATTCCCGGGCCGGCTCGGGGCTGGCCTGGAATTTGACCCGGCTGGGCGGGCGCGAGCCCTCGAGGCTTGGGGGTCTCCGGGCGCCGCCCACCCAGGGCTGCCCGAGTTAGCAGATGAAAAGTAGACCTCGCCTGGTTACACTTGAACTTCAGATAAAACGAGCAATTTTTTAGGTTCCGTCTCGCGCCACACTGGGGAAGGTAAGAGGGCTGCGGCCGGGCCGTCTCCGCCTGCTTTACAGACTGCACGCCCAGACCGAGTTCTATCATTTACCCCTGCCCCTCCTGTTTTACCCCTCAGATTATCAGGTTTACGCCCTTACCAGGCCAAGGCTGGTGACGGTTTCCCCTTTCAACCACAGGAAAGCTTTATTCAAGTTATTTGCTTTCCTTTGGTTCGTTAAAGACAACGCAGATTTACACACACACAAACGCGCACACATTATATAATGCTCTTGGTCAAAACAAAAGAAACCACGAAGCTACATAATTCAGTTTTTGTTCTAGATATTGTTTGTGCCTATAACCTTCAAGTTCCCTCACCTTGGAATATTACAGATAGATACTACTATTTCCGGATAATGGAAGATAGTCAACTTAGTAGCAAACCTTCGTTGAGCACTTGTGATTGCCTGAACGTGTGCGGGATGCAGGGAGATGAACGAATAATCCAGTCTTTTATATTCTAGAAAAGTTTGATGAGAAATCTAGATATCTTTGATCAGGAATTCCTAGATGGTAGGAACCATGTGTTCAACACTCTATAGCAGTAGTTCTTAAACAGTGGCACCAATAAGAAAAACCTGGGGGCTTCGTAAAAGATTCTGGAGCCCAGCCCCAGGTATTCAGATTCAGTAGGTCGAGGGTGGGGCAAGAATCTGCATTCCTAATAAGCCCCAGGTGATGCTGATACCGTGTTCCTCCTCGGAGTTAGCACTGCGCCAAGGTCCTTAACTGAATGCATTTTCTCAAGAGTTTGAAACCAATTGCTGAGAAGTCATATCTGGTTCTAAAATATTTACTCTTTTCCTTAGCTGCAGTGTGCCCTTTGGTCCAATAATTTAAGTAAGTATTTTTCCACTCCTGAGAACATTTTGGCTTCTGAGGTCTTTGTCAGAGAGCTCTTCCAAGTATGGTCTATTACTATACCATAAGCCCTCACCCTGGCCACCTTAATTAAGATCATAGCTGAGACACTGTGTACTTTGACTTTGATCTCCATATTTGTTTCTAGAACTGCTTTTCAACACAATGGTCACTAACCACACGTGACTATTTAAATGTAAATTAAAAACTGTTACATTAGACACAAGTGCTAGGAAGAGATAGAGCCTAGATCACATGTTGTAAGATTAAGTGCTCAATAGTCACATGTGACCTAGTGTCCTTACTGGACAGCACAGAGAGCATTTCCATCATCACAGAAAATTCTACTGGACAGCACTGTTATAGAAAAATAATCCTAGGGTATAATGTTCTCTCTAGATTCAAAAGAAAAACTTACTAATATTTATTAATGAAAAGCTGAATATCTAAATACCAGATAATTGTTTATTGTGGTCATTAAAAAGAATGGTTTAAAAAAAGGTAATATACTTAAAACTCAAAACAAAAATGGTGGGTATGCCAAAACATGACAATTTAAGATACATTAAACTAAAAAACAAGTTGTATATTCACTACCACTACAAGATGTATGTAGATAAATGTGGAAAAGAAGTTATGATGCCTATTATTTGAGCAGGCACATATAAACCTAGGATAAAAAGATACAGGGACTTGGGAAAACTGGCTGTTTCTTCAATATGGGATTAGCTTCAGCAATGCCTTTCAGGCCAGCAAAGATAACCAGAGTTGCAGGGCAATCAAGAAATTGTACACTTAAGGACCTAGAAAGACACAAACTATTCTGGCATATTGGACCTACTCAGGAAATCTAAAATAAACTATTTGAGGATCTACTTGGTACCACACATTTTTATGTATATTCTCATTAAAAGCTCATAACAACCCTTTAATTAAATTCTAGTTTGAGACAATTTACTATCAAACCACTATGGGCCTTTCTCCTAACCTCAGCTTTTAATCTCCAACTACGATTAAACTCCTATCACCTACCCTTTCCCGTTTTCAGAGGGAGCAGTATCCATTTTTGTTCTTCTAAGAATAATCTTACAACATGTGATCTAGGCTCTATCTCTTCCTAGCTCCTGCACATCATTCCTTTGGTTTCACTCATTTGCTTACACTCCTTTGGTTTTACTCATTTGCCTTCTTCCTCTGTCTACAGACAGGCTTGAAATCTCTAAAGAAATGCTCTTTGGTCCTGCCTTCCCTTCAAGCCTCTCCTCGCTGCCCAACAGCCCCTGCTGGTAAACAGAATAACCACTATTTGAATACCTACTGTGTGCCAGACCCATTTAGCTTTAGTGTTTCTATTTTCACAACAAACATGGAGGGCATTGTCCCTGTTAAACAGGTGAGGAAACTGACACTTAGGGCTGGGCGACCTGCCCAAGGACACAAAGCTCATCAAATAACAGGCATTATTCACTCAACCACGTCTGGCTCTAAAACCCATACTGCTCCTAATCACAAAAATGCTGCTTTATATATTAATAGATTATGTTCCTATTATGAACCAGAGCATTACTTCAATTTTACAAATGAATAGAGGTCGAGCGAGGTTAAATAACTTTCTTAAGGTTATAAAGCCATGATGTAGCACGAATGAGATTAAAATGCAGCTGGCCTGACCCCCAAACCCAGGCATTGTCCCTGTCTCCTGCTACACTATGGATTCTGCACTCAAAACTCTACCTTAACAGCTCCGGCAGAAGTGACCGACTTGCCAAATCCAGTGGCCTCGTTTAAACTTTCCTGTGTCCCATTTTTCTGTGGTTTAACACTACTAACTTCCTCACTCTTGAAATTATTCACTTGGTTTCCATAACACTGTTGTGGTTCTATCTATTAAGCTCTTTTACCATCTTCTATCTGATCCTTCTTACAACTTGCCTGCACTTCTCAAAAGTCTAGTACATCTCTTGCTGTCTATCTATTGTGGTTCTATCTATTAAGCTCTTTTACCATCTTCTATCTGATCCTTCTTACAACTTGCCTGCACTTCTCAAAGTCTAGTACATCTCTTGCTGTCCTTTCCCCCTCATACTTTGTAAAAAAAAAAAAAATAGTTGCCTTTCCTTTCCAGAATTTGCTTTTACTTGTCTCATATAGTCTGGCCTGCTCCCTTTTTCCCAGTAGCACTCAAAGTCCCGTTCTCATGCAGTCATAGAGGCTCCTTGATCAAATAAAATTTGGGCCCTGGAGTCCAAATGACAATGTAATCATAAGCAGGTGGGTAAGGAGGCTGCCCCCATTAGGCTGGTTTCATCACAACTTTTGAAATGGTTTATTTCAAGTCTGGCTTTCATCATGGAGACCAGTTTTTCTATCAAATGCACTGTTGGAGTAGATGCTTTAGCTTTTTACTGTCAATCATCTTTACTTAAGCAAAGCCTACTTACTACATATAGAATGCTATTACTAAATGAGGAGACATTTCATTCAGGGGAGACTATCCACTGTTTCTAATCGCGGCTGGTTCTTTGAGCAGTTATCTGAAATGGAAGTGGAGATACTGCAAGAGATAATTTTAGTAGATGAGGCTACCTTTTTTTCAGTATGGAAACAATGTTATTTGTTCTTGACTGGAAATTTGTTAACAAAGCAGAAGTTTTTTTTTCAGTTGAAATGTAAATTTAGTTCAACAATTTCAGCATCATGGCTATACCCTGGAAAAAGTACTTTGCTTAAACCACTGAAGGAAATTCAGGAACACATTAAAGGCAGAGTTAAGGCAGGTGCTAAGATTCTAATCTTGAAAGGGCCAAGAGCAGTCTTGTTATTAGTCCTTCTACTCCTATTTTAAGCTGGTCTCCTGAGGTTAAAGAATCTAGATCACCTATCCTGTTGAGTGTAAAGGTCTGCTGCTCTGAAGGCATTCAGTAATTGCATATTCAATGAGGTAATAGTTTTGTCCAAGGACAGTCTTGTTAATAGTAGTATAAAACATAAAGTTATAGTAATTATCAATTATTCATCTTCACAGGTTAATTGTCAACCCTCTTCACCCAACTTTTCCCCCCAGTGTTTCAAGATCTTTCTTAAACTTATGAATCCTTGAAAGTCAGATTTTTGAAGCCCAAAGTGAATGAAACTGTCTACCATTTCCTGATTAACTCTGAAAACAGTCCTGCATTCCTGCAAATAGCATAAGTTATTTTTAGGATTGAAATAATGACCTCACTTTCCCAGGCATGTAGCTTCAGCTGTTCTGACCATGGGCAGGTCAGGAATGTCAAAGATTCACAAATGAACTCATGTGAATCTCTGCATAAACACGGTACTTCAATGAGGACTGTGTGATAAAAAGAAACTATACAGAAAAACCCAAAACAAACCAACAACCATATTGTGTTTCCAACACTTTGAAATACAATACAAAAAATCCGCCTTTTTGGTAGAAGCATTCCATAGAACCTTTGGGGCTAAAATAGTTTTAAAAATTAGGACAAATTAAAATTACACTCAGTGGCCTGGTCTAATTTTAAATGACATGAAGTTATGTACAAAAGATTAGAACAGACATGGGGTGATGTTGGCAGGTATGTTATACTTTAGGATTTAAAGCTACCAAAGCTATCATATACATGTAAATTTTACAGGAAATTATTTTTAAAATTGGAAGGCAAAGTGCAGGAAACTCAATAAAGGCAGTTAAAATTGGATTTCTTTAAAAAGGGAGAAGAATGAATAGTAGAGGAGTAGGATTGTTAGGAAAACTGGCAGGAGTAAAGGGGAGGTCTAACAACCGTATTATTTTCTAGGATTTGCCTCACTACCATTCTTTCTTTATTTTTGGCCGCGCCGCGCATCTTGTGGGATCTTAGTTCCCTCACCAGGGATTGAACCCGGGCCCTTGGCAATGAAAGTGCAAGTGGAGTCCTAACTACTGGACCGCCAGGGAATTCCCACTACCTTTCTTTAGAAGTTGCAACCAAGGGCTTCCTTGGTGACACAGTGGTTAAGAATCCGCCTGCCAATGCAGGAGACACGGGTTCAAGCCCTGGTCGGGGAAGATCCCACATGCTGCGGGGCAACGAAGCCCGTGCGCCACAACTACTGAGCCTGTGCTCTAGAGCCTTTGAGCCACAGCTACTGAAGCCCACATGCCTAGAGCCCATGCTCTGCAACAAGAGAAGCCACTTCAATGAGAAGCCCGCGTACAGCAACGAAGACCCAACGCAGCCAAAAATAAATAATTAATTTAAAAAAAAATTTGCAACCAAGACCAACAAAAGCCAATTTTGGTAAATAAAGAAGTTTTAAACAAGTAAGTTTCTATCATAAAGTTTAATTATGGTTCAGAAAAAATTGAGTGAATAACTTTCTCTGAAAAAATATATCGACTCTTTGTAGACTGCAGTTATTGGGGGAGGGGAAGGTAGGGGTAAGTTAAACTACCCTATTTTCTATTCTGAAAATGACAAAAAGTCCCATTTCCAGTCTGAATTATAGAGATGCATGTGCCCCAAATGGTTGAGAATAAATACAACAAGAAAGGCAAAAGCTGTAAAGCTAAGGGCATGCAATAGGCTCTAAGAGAAAGTCTCAGAAATACCCAAAGTAGCAACAAGGAAAGTTTGGCTGGAATTTGAAGTTCTTTTCAGTCATCTTTGTCTTTCGCTCCATGTTTAAGGATGCGCGTGAACTCAATGTAATTGAAATTCCCCTTTTTGTCAATAGGTGCTTCTCTGTACAGCTCGTCCACTTCCTCATCTGTAAACCGATCTCCCATTGTGGTCAGCAGCTCTCTCAGGTAATCCTCCTGAATGGTGCCTAAAGACAAAAGAAGCAGGGATCAGAAGACACACTACTCTGAGGAGTAACTGCAAGGGGCACCTACGCTTGACTAAGCGTGGGCTGTATGTTAAGAACTAGAAGCATGCAAATGTATGAAGTATGAGGTCTTGACGTGCTAAAGCCAGCCTCAGCAGACAGCTGCCTAGAAAATGCCCTGTTGCTTAGTGACATTAACCTGCTCTGCTCTACTGACCTCACCTGACATCCATCTCCTGATCTCTTGATAACAGTGGCTAAGCCTATGCCTAACCACAAGCCATAAAGTATGATTAAGGAATCTAAGCCTCATGGTTCCTTAGAATAGCATGGTCACACTTATTCTACAAGTAAATACACTAAAATCATCATAAACATCGATAAAGTGCTTCAGTGGAAAGAATACTGAAGTCTTGAGGTCCAGTTTTAACAAGCTATGTTACTTCAGGCATTTCACTTTACCTCCTTCTTTTTCTTTATATGTAAAATGAGATTAAAAAAAATTTTTTTTAAACAAATCCAATTTTAGATTCAGTAACAAATATGTTCAGGCCCAGGATGTGCAAAAACACTGAGTAGATATTTGAGCATTAACTATGTTGCAGACACTGGGATAGGCATTGGGGGTATAGTGGTGAGCTGAGAGGAATGCTTTCTACTCTGGACTCGTGAAAGCAGGGTTCTCATAAAGCCTGACTGCACATAAGAATCATCCAGGCAGCTCAAAACAAAACAACCCCAGAGGCCACCCTTGACTTATTATCTGTTACTGATATTTTTAAAAGGCTCCCCAGTAAATCCCATGAGCAATCATGATTGAGACCCACTAATGCAGTAATCCAAAGGTAATAAATGACCATTCAAGCACAGAAATTCTGAAATTCATAAAGTAAAAAAAGAAAAATCTGACAACTTTCTTGTATGTGAAATTAAGCTAAAACATTGATAATATATTTCCTATGAGTTTAAAGTGTAAGGTCAGTTCACAAAAGAAACTCTAGATTTATGGATTGTTTTTGCTAATTCAATCCTAGATTAAAAAAAAAAAGTTCTCC
Source organism: Balaenoptera musculus (assembly GCF_009873245.2). NCBI lineage: Eukaryota > Metazoa > Chordata > Mammalia > Artiodactyla > Balaenopteridae > Balaenoptera > Balaenoptera musculus. Next base: position 35,661,360 of record NC_045798.1, read on the forward strand.
AAATCTTAGCCTTTTAGCTTGTAGAAATAAATCCTCATCTCCAGCCAAGTCGTTCAACTATCATGTAAAATCATCATTGACTATGTGCAAGGGACTGTGGTAGGAGCTGGGAGGGGTTACGAAGATGGGAATGTAACGCTGGTGAAGACACAACCATTATCCTGGGAGCAGGGAGAGACTGATTAGAAATAAGCACACAACTAAAGTAGAAGCTCAGGTAGAGTACGTGCCAGTAGAGACATACATAAAATACTTTGGAGAGGGAAAGGGAGAGCTTTTAAGTTTTCCCAGAGGTCAGGACAAAATAGTATGAAAACACAGGTAAGGCTCTATAAAGAATGTGACCATTGAGATGACTTTGAAGAATAAATAAGACACTTTACTCTTTTATGGTTTTATTCCCTTCCACTAAAAAAGTAATACCCATTGACTGTAAAAAATTCAATCAATACACAAATGTTTTTAGCAGGAAAAAAGTCTCTTCTGCCTGCCCCTTCCCTACCCCTTCCAGAAATAACTGTTCAGAGTCTTGATTTCAAGGGGAAGGAGGAAGGAGGTGGTATAAGGAGGAAAGGCAGAGGCAGAAATGGTGGAGGTAAGTCAGGGCAACAACGCATGGAGGAGTCTGGAAGGAGGTTAGGAAGAGTTGAGGGTGGTCTACTTGAACAGGCCAAATGAGGTTCTATCGTGTGGAGCCTTGAAAGCCAGAGTGGGGAGACTATGCTTCCATGCCCAAACTATGCTTGGACTGTTTAGTCCAAGTAATGTGTAACCAGAGGGTGTACCTTCCTTCTTAAAAACTTGCCATGAGTTACCCCCCTTATCAGGCATGTATTTAGTTAACCTTTTGGGTGTCTTTGAGAGTTCACTCCATGCAGGCAGTAAGCTACTATCTCATTTCCTCATTTAATCCTTACAACAACCCTATGAGGTAGGTAATATTACTGTCCATCTTACAAATAAGAAAACAGAGGCTTAGAGAAGTTAAGTAACTCGCCTGAAATCACACAGCTATTATGCAGAATAGGATTATGAAACCGGGGCACCTGATTCCAGAGGGAAAGGTTAGATACCAGATCTAAACACTCTCAGAGCTGAGAGGTGCCTGATAAACAAACATAGGATTGTACTGGTATCACCGCCTACAGCAATTTAAACTTTTTCCAAGATTGCTCCAGTAAAAGATATTCGTTTGACACACATTTACTGAGTGCCTGACCCTTGTGGAATTATTCTAGTAAAGGAGTAACGTAAGTTTCCTAAAGAAGTTTCAAATATACCTATTAAATTGTAAATTAAATATTTAAGGGCAGAGGCAGTGAAGTGAGTGACTAACAAGGCATAAGCAAAACCTGGCCCCCAAAATCCCCCAAAACAGGTATGGTATAAACCTGAGGGTATTATATGTCATCATATTTCAAGTTATTATATATTTTAGTTGCCATAACCAAAAATTAAATCACTTGGTAATTAAAGGTTACCTCAGACTTACCAGTTGCTTCTTCATCAAAGCAAGCAAAAGCGTTTCTGATGACATCTTCTGGATCGGTGCCATTTAACTTTTCACCAAACATCGTGAGAAACATGGTAAAATTTATGGGACCTGGAGCCTCATTCATCATGGCGTCCAGATACTCATCAGTTGGATTTTTCCCTAAACAAAAAAGAGGGTCATATTTTAAGAGGGTGATAATTACACCACAAAACGCATCAACAATTCATCATGGTAAACATTTTGACAAGAAAGATGATCATTTAAACAGTTTGCTATTTGCATTCAAGATAGCAAAACTATTTGGAAAAAAGTCTTCTCAATGAATAGGATCCGTTTTAAGAGTCTGGAGACTGTGTGCTGTTCCACTGGGATGTCAGGAGGAGTAACACTGCTCTCATAATCAAGATCAGTGTTTGCAGTGCATGCACGTACACGGCTGGCCCCCAGCCTAACCCGGAGACTTGGCCAGAAATCTGCAGGTTGTCTGGGGACCACGCTTTGGGAAACAATGCTCCAGACTTTGAATCTTAGTGAACTGTAACATCATTAGATTGGCTTCACAAAGCATCATTAGATTGGCTTAAGAAATAAATATAAAAGGTGTTATAGAAATTCTATTTGATTTATTAATGTTAAAACTGATCATTACCCAGGGAGGCAAGCATATCATGCAAGTCTTCCTTGTCGATGAAACCATCTCTGTTCTGATCGATCATGTTGAAGGCCTCCTTGAACTCCTGAATCTGTGACTGGTCAAACATGGCAAACACATTGGAGGTTGCGCGTTGGGGGCGCTTCTTGGTGGTCTTGGTCTTTGCTCTTTTGCTCGACATGGTGGCGGTTAAATCCTAACAAAGAAGGGAAATACAAGAAATAACAAAAAGTAAACTGAACCAACCTTCCTGATATGTTTGAGCCACTTAGAGATATGTCTAAAGACTATTCCACAGGATAGTATCACTTGGCAAAAATCTCTCTCAACTAATCGATACCATTATGCAGAGAATCAATCTACAAAGAGAAAAACCAGACTCATGCTTTGAGTTCACTCATCCTTAGCAGTTGTGACGAAACTACGACCAACATCAAAGCTCAGAGAATTATCAACAAGATTTCCTGTCCCCAGTACTACTGGACAGCTGATTAAGGACCAATAACCCAATCTACTAGCTTAATAACAATACAGAAAACAAGAAACAAAAAACGTTGGGTTCTGTACATCAGTGCTATGGAGTACTGAGGGACACTAACTCATCTTCAACAGGTCTATCCTTCTGCAGCCCTAGCTGAAACCAGCCTCCCATTCTAACGTGGACAGAAAGAAGGAAGGAGGATTAACTGATGCGACAGGTCTTCATCTCCTAATCTTACTGCCAAATACCATTCTTCCACTCGCAACTAACATTTCTTATCGCACCCTCACTCCTGGAATCAAAGTACTTCAGGAAAGATACCTGTTAAAAGGCTAACTGAAAAAGTATAGAAAACTCCAAAGGTAATTCATCAATAATTAAGTTTTGTAAGTATTTCCACTCTATCCTAACCAATTTGTTGCACAGAGCTAAGCTAAATCACTTGAGGTGACTAAGTCCTCTAAACAAAAATCAGAGCACAATAAAAATTTTTAAAGCAATTTAGTTTTTAAAAAGTTTTAGAAGGCATTTAAAGAGGTATGGAAACTACCTTTGCTCTCTAATCTAAATTTATCCCTATAAAATTTAAGTTAAAAATAACGTTCAATAATACGTAAGATGAAGAGGTAATTTTCCTTTCAACACAATCTTTAATACTATAAAAATTTGTTTGAAGTTAAAAATCCCAGAGTCATCAGATAATAAAATTTTACCATACCATCTTTCAGAGCTGAGGTGGCAATGGCAGTCTGCAAGACCTCTAACCCACAAGACTAAGACACTGTATTCAGTTATATTCTTTGAAGCAGGTCTAAAATAGGCACTACTGATTTCACTCTCTGACCAGGACAACAATTTTAAAGCTTACGTTCTGAAAACAACATTTAACTATGATGTAGCAAAACACTATGCCCTTACTCTAAAAATAAGTCTGTGGATTGCAAAGAATGAAGTACTACCTAGATGTCAGTACTGCAAAGTGGCTTTAGAACACAACGCTCCACATGAGTTTCAAAACTTCTTACATTCTTTCCTTGATTACACCACATCAGCCAGGCTAAATTCAATTATGGAAATAATTAGAAAAGCTCTGACTCTGCCTCAGATTTTTTTTTTTAAGCTAAATTTTAGAAGGAAAGCTCAGATTTTAGAAGGAAATTCCACAAAGGAGAGTCACAAATTCCAGTCCATTAAATATAGCACTCCTAGGATACACTGGAATGTGTTGCTGGTAAGATATACCCTACGTGACATAGCAGTTATGATATATACTCTTCCCTAGTTTCCAAGTTTCCTTTAATTACCCTTTCATGAATGCATATTTTCACTCTGTAACACCTCTGGACGCAGTAAATCCCACTATTATCTAAACTATATGGAACTGTAATGTCCCCCTCTATTCTAAATGTAGTTTTAAAAACTACAAGGAGTTATAGCATATATGTATTATTCTTCCATCTCTTAAATGGACTCCAGGACTTGGGTTAGCGGTTGAGACCCAATGAGTGGCATATATTTACCAGTCCACATTTCTTTAATATTTTAGGTATGCCATGTCTTTGCAAAACAAAGCACATCTTTAAAAACAGTCTATTTTGTTTGACTACATTATATTCCCCTAATGATGCACAAATGCCAGTTATTTTAAGAACAAAGAAACTGATGAAAATTATAGGTCAAATGGTTGATACAACTGATTTTTTTAATCTACGACACCTCATAGGGCTTCCCTGGTGGCGCAGTGGTTAAGAATCCGCCTGCCAATGCAGGGGACATGGGTTTGAGCCCTGGTCTGGGAAGATCCCACATGCCATGGAGCAACTAAGCCTGTGCGCCACAACTACTGATCCTGCACTCTGGAGTCCATGAGCCACAACTACTGAAGGCCGCGCACCTAGAGCCTGTGCTCCGCAATGAGAAGCCACCACAATGAGAAGCCCGCGCACCACAACGAAGAGTAGCCCCCGCTCGCCACAACTAGAGAAAGCCCGTGCACAGCAACGAAGACCTAACACTACCAAACATAAATAAATAAATTTATAAAAAACAAAACAAAAAAACTCATAATACTCAATTTGGTGCGGGTCCTCTATACACCTTTTTAAAACTTAGTTTGGATTATAAAGTAACACACACCCACTCTCATTCTTGAATTTTGATGTATTTCCTATTTAGCCTTTTTACAGCTGCTTTTTTTTTTTTAATAAATAAATATATTTATTATTTTTGCCTGTGTTGGGTCTTTGTTGCTGCGTGCGGGCTTTCTCTAGTTGCGGCGAGTGGGGGCTACTCTTCATTGGGTTGGGCGGCTTCTCATCGCGGTGGCTTCTCTTTGTTGCGAAGCACAGGCTCTAGGTGCGTGGGCTTCAGTAGTTGTGGCATGAGGGCTCAGTAGTTGTGGCCCGCGGGCTCTAGAGTGCAGGCTCAGTAGTTCTGGTGCACGGGCTTAGCTGCTCCACGGCCATGTGGGATCTTCCCGGACCAGGGCTCGAACCCGTGTCTCCTGCACTGGCAGGCGGATTCTTAACCACTGTGCCACCAGGGAAGTCCCCTATTTAGCCTTTTTAAAATCATGCATTCTTTAAATTTGTAAATGCATTCTAACATAGTTTTTAAACATTATAAAGGTATTTTTGGGGTCAGCACTGACAGTGGTCTCACAGAATTTTTCTTTAGCCCATTCGATACTTAACCATCGACCTTTAATATGATCAGTAGAATTACATTCATGTGCATTAAATGTCATGAGCGCTGATTATTATTTAAGAATTAAGAAATGTAAGGTAGGTGTGCTATCTTCAAGGAGCTTAAAATATAGTTGGGGAGGCAACTTTAAAGAAATGAGATGATTGGTTCAACTTATGAAATGAGTCACACAGTTTTCATTCCAGGAGTATGGCTCTCAAGTTAAAACAATACGTAACAAAAATGAAAAATAACTCAAAGGTGGTACATGATTATCAAACATTGAGTTGAGAAAAGATCTTTGTTTCTAAAAGATTTCGGCGGGGGGAGAAGACTGAAAAATCCTAAAAGCTACAAGACGTCCTTAGAATTAAGAGACTTAAATGTTAGTCTTAATTCTAACAAATTAGGGTAGCTAATTCTACCAAAAACTGGTAGTATACCGTTGGGCAAGTTACTACATGGGCCTTTACTTTTTCAAGGAGGTTAGATTCTGATCTGTTTCCCACCAGAAACCCAGATCCTTTTAGTGATAGGGAGTTCAGCTTTGCAGTCAGTTATTTCAAAATAAGCAAAAGGTGTTTTTTATTTTCCCCTACCAAACTGAAAGTATGGGTGGAATAAACACTGGCGGAGAAGGAGCCAAATGAGGAACAGTGCTATGATCCGAAGGAGAAGATCACTGATGATAGATACTGTCATTGTCCTCCTAGCTACGATTCTAGTATGCTGTCCACTTTTACTCTCCCCAAACGAGTCAACCTGTAACCCTCTTCATGTAACAAGCCTTCAGCAAACACACAACTTTCATAAGCTAGGGCAAAATAAAATTGAAAATATTTTATTCATCAATGTAACTATTCTTTATTTAGGGTGGGAAGATTGCCATGAAGGCACCTGAGATTTCCGAGTTATGTCCTCACTCATCCTAAATTATAGTCTAGAGTGTATTTTTGAAGCATTTAATTAAAGATCTTTGGCATGAAGGGCTGTGTTGTATGGAACTTGAAAACCCACAGACTTGCAGAGCCAGCTTCTATTAAATATATAGAAGAGATTCAGTCAAAGAGATTCAGTTTACAGATCTGAAGGAGTATAATCTTGTCTTAATCAGGGAAGGGGAGTGTTGGTGGTAATGAATTTCTAGATTTATCCTTTTAGCTTGATCAAATAGGAAGAGAATCATTCAGTGTTATGACAAAAGGAGGGATACAAACTATGTAAGGAAGATGTTATTAAGTGATGGGGGAAATGGAAAATAAAGATCCTCAAAGAGGCTTTCCTCACACATCAAGGGCAACCAGAAGATTTTTCAGAATTTCTAGATACTTTGGTTTCATTTATAAAATGGGATTAATCCATACCAATATTACATTAGGTTACCCTAGTTAGAATCCTAGAGTCCAGCCTTTGTGGTGGTAATAAATGTAAACTAATCCGAAGACTTTTTCTACAGAACTAACACTCAAATTGATAGTATTCTGGAAATATGATTATATTCTTTAAGGAAGAACTCCCATTTTAGAAAACACTTCCTAATGTGAGAGCACGTAGTATGTGCTTTCCAAATCCAGACCAAATCTACCGTCTCATTTAATCAATGCACTTCTTTTTTTAAAGCTAAGTATATGTAATTTTTTGGTGCTAACCACGGCTTTTTAAAAGTACATTTTCAGGCTGGTGCTTCCGTTCCAACTAAAACAAGTTTTCAATTCCTACGCAAACTTCCGGTAGAAGGTAGGATTAGTTCCCTCAGACTGCCACACCCAAAAAGTTCTCAGCACTTGACAAAGGCAATTCTTTGTCGTGGTTCACTTGCCAGTAAAGCCTCACTTTTTTAAATAAAAAGCTTTTTCTGGTTAAGTCTTATCAAAAGCCTTCCAGAACATGAAACAAATCGTAGTAATTTTAGGAAACATTCACTTTCTTCACCTTTAGATATAAAACTTTTTGCACTTAAGTTAAAATCTCAACCTAACGCTTATTTCTGTTCCAAAGTTCTGTAAAGAACTGATACACTCTTTGATAAACCAATTAACTACTTTAAAAAGAAACACTTTGGGAAATTGACTTAACCCCGAGTCTCCACCCAAGAGTAACACGGTATTGTATTTTGGAGTTTTTCTGGAGCCGCAAACTAAACCCCGAACTCCTCTTTGTCCAAATATCACTTAAAAATAAAACGCTAATTACAAAAGTGGACACTGAGCTGAGGAAGTTGCTAATTTGAGGTGGTTATTCCCACTAAACGTAGCCACACAGCTGCAACAACAGCTGCAGCGAGGGGGAGGCGGGCGCACTGGCCTACAGTTTTTACGCAAACTCTCTTGAATCGGGCAAGTTTACGTTATAAACTAAACTTAGTCCCAGAGTCAGCTCCGCGGGGCTCGGGTTTCGCAGGCCTGCTGCCGCCCAAGCTCGCGGCGCCAGCAGACTAAGCCACACTTCCCGAGCTCCTAGTTTGGGCAAAGGAACGAAGTCGGCGTCTGAGCCGCTTCCGGCCGCGGCCTTCGATGCTGGAGCTGGCACTGGGGCTCGAAACCCAGGGACCGGCTGGCACACCTGCCCAGGTGCGCTCCCGGCGCCCGGGGAGCGCCACTGCCCCCCCACCCCAAGCCGTCCCGAGGGGATGCGCCCCGGCATGGGCCTCACGCGCCCGACCGCGAGCACCACTCACCCTACTCAGTCGCGAGAACCCGAGCGCTTCAGGGAACCCCTCGCTGCCCTGACTGCCGCTACCGACTCCTTTCCACTCCCAGAGACGCTGCAAACAACACTTCCGGCCTCCGCTTAGCGGACCGGAAGGAAGCGAGTCACCATTCTCTGCTAACAGTGTGAGCCTGGCTTAATGGAAGGGTGACGGGGCGGGGGAGTTGCCGGTGTGCTCAAAGGGCGCAGTTTTGACCAAGTGCACGGGAAGGACGTGTCAAGCGGGCAACTTAGAACGTAGAAGAAGGTGTAATGGTTCTCCCGGTCTGATGACTGAGTTTTCCTTTTTTTTAATACCTCTTCCTACAATGTAAGCTTTTCTTTCCCCCTTTCCTCTTGGCAAATGGTTGGCTCTGTCCTGTGGGTTTGCCCCTCCGCACATTCCAGGGCCAGGCCAGGGGCGGGGCCCGACAGCCCAAGTCCTTGTAGGGAAATCGCGGAGAGAGCTTCGTGGCCCACGTGAGTGGCCTTCGCCCCGCCCCAGAGCGCCCCGCCCTTGCCGCGGAGTAGTCGTGGGCCTGCGCGTGTGGCTCACCTCAGGGTGACTCAGGAGGCTCGGAGGTCGGTCCGCCTATCCCGAGAGGAGGCCTTTGGGCAAAAGATTTGCTGTGTACCGTGTTATTTTATGAAGAGTCCCGCCCCTCCCCACAGGAGCAGACATTTAGTCCGGAGGGCCCTCAGACAAGAGGCCACTATTTATTCGGCCCAGAAGGATTTCCTCAGGCCACGGGCGGCCGAAGACCTCTTCCCTGTTCAAAAACTTTCGCAGTTATGTTTCCCACCAGAGCCCCTCAGACCCCGTGAACAAGATAGCCTGACTGCGTCCGGCTCGAAAGGAAGACGCGCGACCAGCAGCGAGAGCTTCCTAACTTCGCCCCCGCCTCTGACTGTGGTGCGGGCGTGCGCCTGGTGGAAAGGGGGCCAGAAAGTGGGGCCTATTGTGCTCCGCTCTCCTTGCCCCGGGCTGGTTCAGCCAGTGCGTCTCGTTAAAGGAAAGCCCTCCCCAATTGTCTTCCTGCGTCCAGACTCCGGCGAGAGAGCCTGTGCTGCAGGTCCCCTCGGAGGAAGGGGTGGGCTGGGGCCGATGCCACTCCAGGGTCATCCTGGCTCCGGGGTCACGTGCCCGGTCTGGCTCACGTGGCCGGAACAGTTCTGAGGTTTGGGGTCGCCCTCGAAAGCCGCCCTCTCTCCAGTCACCCTGCTGCTGACAAGGAAGGTAAAAGGTGCAGGATAATATACTCGAAATACGAATAAGCTACACCTTCAAGGACCTCAGGAGCGTTTCGTCTCTTAACCAATAATATATTCCCAAGTTCACTTAGAGGTAAAGTCACTGAAAAATAAACAACTGCCCTAATTCTACAGCGTGAGTGAAACGAAGATGATTAGTTTACCAAACAGCCTTGGTAGTGAGAATCACTTGGGGTACTAGTTAGAAATACACAATCTTGGGGGCCTCATCTCCAACCCGCTGAATCAGAATCTTGCAGGGCGGGTCCTGGGAAGCCATCAGTTTAACAGGGATCTTAAGTGAGTCTTATCACCGAAGGTGGGGACACAGAGCGAGGACAGTTTAGGGTCTAAGACTAGGCAGTGAGGGCACAAACTCCAGATGGCTGAGTCGGGGTGGGGGGGAATGCAGATGGTTCTTGGAGACTGGCTTGGGCAGCAGGACGAGCCGCCTGCAGTGCTCACACCCCCACCTGCCACCAGGGGGCGCTAGAGCTCCCACTGCTGTCCTCCGGGAAGAAAACTCATCCCATAGGGTGAAATGGACGGTATAGTTGTCCCCTCAGGGCGGCAGGGAGCATCAACAGTCTTTTGCTTCCATAGTATGAGATAATTGCTTTGTCTGTCTGCTTTCCTTCCATTCAGGCAAGAGGTATTAAACAGCAACTGCATTGCCAAGCACTGTGGTGAGTGCTGTGGTTTATTTGGTTTTTGAAATAGAGCATAGTTTCTACCTCTGGGATGACAGGGGAGGGAGTAAAGGCACAGGGAGTTATCAGGGAACAAACGTGGAACAGAAAATTACAGCATAATTTGGTAAGGTTTATGGAAGGAGCACAGAGGAGGAAATCAGCCTGTGTGGGGACTTGTGGACAGTGTCCCTCGGAGGACTACTGAAGAGCTGATTCTAGAAGTCAGTGGGGAAAGAGAGGAGAGGGAGATTCCAGGCAAAGGGAGCAGCCTGCCTGATTGTCTGGAGGTGATCAGAGGGCCTGGCTGACTGACCACTGGGATTTGTGTGGTCCATGTTCATTCACTAATTTATTCATTCCCCAATTAACTGTGGGTATACAAAGGTTAGCGGTGTGGAAAAATAATATCTTGATAAAATGTTACTCAAATTTCCATCTAACGTTTTGATATTAAATTTTAATGATTGGACCCACCACCAAAGACCTCTCACTCTAATATCTCTTCCCTTGTGGACCCTTCGGGAGATCTTTGCCCTCAGGTGACAATCCCCTTTACACCTTGTCATTAAAAGTTGAGAGACCTGGGTTGGGTTTCACATCTTTCCTTTAGCCTACTGAGTAACCCTGAGGGCAAGTCATTCAACTGATCTGACAGTCAATTTTCTGATTTGTGAGACAGGATAACATCTGTCCTGCTTATTTTGTAGAGTTTTCTGATTAAATGAGTTTATATGAAAGTTTTCATTGAGTACAGTGGCTTTCAAATTTTTGACCACTCACAGGAAGAAATTTATATCACTAAGCAATACTTGACTGCCTGTAATACTTTCTAAGATTTCTATTCTTGTCAACTTTATGCCATTTAACTTTTTAAAATGCTCAAGACCCACTACATGTGAATTTATGATCCACTAATGTGGAGGTTCACAACCAGGGGTGACTTTCCCCCAAGGGAACACTTGGCAATGTCTGGAGACAGTTTTGATTTTCATAACCAGGGAGCTGCTACTGGCATCTAGTGGGTAGAGGCCGGGGATGCTGCTAAACGCCCCACAATGCACAGGACAGCCCCCTACAACAGAGCATTATTCTGCCAAAAATGTCAGTAGTGCCAGGGCTGGGAAAAACCATGCACTGATGTTTCAGGAACTCAGACTATATAGTATGCAATTATTTGGGGGTGCTGTAATTACACTGAAAGGGCACTATTGCTCCTGCCTCAAGGTGAGGCTCCTTCCCCCCACCCCCACCCCCGCCCTGAGATCAGATCTAAAGAAAGAAAAAAACACAGAAAGAAAAGGAACACACAGTTACTATATACCTGTTATGTACTAGGTATTCTACATAAGCATTTTTATCATTGAATTCTTACAACTACCCTGTGAGGTAAGTATTATCACCTCTGTTTCACAGATTAGGAAACCGAGGCTTAAATACTTTAGTGACTTGCACATGCACCAAAAGACAATAAAAGAACCAGGGTTATAGCTCATGTCTCTGCTTGTCCAGGGGTAAGATAGAAGGACAGGGGCCAGTATTTCTTGTTCACGAATCCCTAACTCCTAATAAAGTGCCTAATTATGCATGGGTGCCAATAAATATTCAGTAACTGGTTACTTGTTCAAGGGCACATAACTAGTAAGTGTCCTGACCCAAAGCCCACATTTAATTTTACTATGTTGCGCTCTCTTCTTTGGTCCAAGGAGGGGAACTCCATATCCAAACAACAAAGAAGCATAGCTGACTTGACCCTTGGTGTTTACTACCTAAGTCAATAATTTCGTAATGATCACTTGCAATTTTTATTGCATGTAAGAAACTTTTGAATGTTAAGAGACATGGCTTACGTTCTGGTTTTACCTACATAAGTGGAATTCTAATTCTCTGTACATGAAATAGAATGTAACAATTAGCATTAATTCAGTAAAACAGCAGGAGGAGCTTCTTTCTTTTAAATGAAGTAAAGGTGTTTGAGTTAATCTGTATTAACGTTAAAGTTAATAGCTTAAAAGCGCCAAAACTACAAGTAGTATATTAAAAGGGTATAGAAAATTCTACATAAATAAAGAATTGCTTTTTTAAAAAAAAAAAATCACAATTATTTCTAAATTCAGGAATGATATTAAAAAAATAATGTGAAGTTGAATTAAGAATTTTTGAGGAAAGTTATTACTTCCATACTAGTAAATCTGAAAAAATAAGATAGATAAATGCTTAGGAAAATTAAAATACTAAACAAGATGCAAGAAGAGAGAATATGAATAAACCAAACCAAAATAAGAAATAAGAATTACCTAGAAAATAAGTTACTGGGCTCTGGTATTTAATTGAAGAAATGCTGCTCCAACTACTAAAAGACAAAGATTCCTAATATCATAATATTATGGTTCATAATTTGAAATACATAGCCTAACATAGTTGATTCTAATAATAGTTTGTTAATGAATGAGTATAGTGACCAAATGACATTTTCTGAATTAATCTTATGAGGCAAAAAATTTTTTAAAAATACCCCCAAATAAAACTAATACCTAAACCAAAAATTATGGTTTAGGCTTGCTTCAATTAATTCTTTAGTTTCTTCATCTGGAAAAGAGTATAATAATGGTATTCATTTTATTCAACCATTGTATGGATTAGGTGAGATAGTCCATGTTAATTTCTTAGTGAGAAATCGACTTTGGTTGGTTAAGGCACTGAGATTTGGAATTTGTCGAGCAGTTAACCTAACCTGGCTAATTAATGTACCCATGTTTTGTCTACCTGGCTGGAGGAAACAAGCTGAATGGGCACACTTTAAATAATGACAACAGACATCAAGTGGGCCCTTGATGCTACCTAGGTACTCGTGACATTTCTCTATTTCTTTCATGCTCCTAATCTCTTCGATGTCAGTTTTATAACTTCTGTCTTCTCACACCTTCAATACCTTCCCCCTATCCTTGCTGTCAGTCCATGACCTTGCTTCTGAGTCACTGAGAAAGAAATGACTCCCGCGAGCTCCCACACCACCCACATTTACCCACCAGCCAGCATCTGTCCCCATTTGTTGTCTTCTCACTCCTCTTCTGCTAAATTGAGAGGAACCCTCCTTGCTCCTATGGAAAACCAGTTCCTCCATTTGCTCACTCATGTCACTCCAACAATTCTGCCCTCCCCAGCGTCATCAGGTTCTCTCTCTCTTTATTGGGTTATTCCCATCAACAAGGATGCTGTAATGTATCCCATGTATGGCAGGCTCCCCAAAGATGTCCACATCCTAATTCCAGAACCTGTGACTATGTTAGGTTACATAACAGAGGAATTAAGAATGAAATTAAGGTTGCTAACGAGCTGACCTTAAAATAGGGAGTTTATGCTGTGTTATCACCGATGGGCACAGTGTAATCACAAGCGTCTTAAAAGTAGAAGAAGGAGGCAGAATATGACAATCAGAGGGAGATGTGACCATGGAAGAATGTTCAGAGTGATGTAACATTGCTGGCTTTAAAGATGGAGGAAGGGGGCCATGAGCCAAGGAATGTGGATGAACTCCAGAAGCTAGAAAAGACAAGAAAACAGATTCTCCCCTAGAGTCTTTAGAAAGGAACATAGTCTTGCTGGCACCCTGATTTTAACCTAGTGAGACCCAAGTTGGACTTCTAATCTACACAACTGTAAGATAATTAAGTTGTGTTGTTTTAAACCACTAGGTTTGTGGTAATTTGTTATAGCAGCAATAGAAAACTGCTATAGTATAAACAAACACCAAAAAACCCCTCTTCCTGATGCACTTTCCTCCTCCAGCTATTGTCCTATTTCTTTGTTCCCCTTTATAAAAGTCCTCAGAAGAGTCACCTATACTCACTGGCTCTAGTTCTCTGTTAAACTCATTATAATAAGGCTTTTTTTTCCCAGCCACTCCACCAACAAGTGCTTATCAAGGTCACCAAAGACCTCCATGTCATCATGGCCAATTGCCAGAGTGATCACTCCCTCACCTTTGAAATACTTTCTTCTTTGCTTCCAGGATGCCTCACTCTCCTGGTTTTCCTCCTTCCTTATGGCTACTCTTCAGTCTCTTTTGCCAATACCTCCTAATTTCCCTAATCCCTCAGTGTAGCCCAGAACTCAGTGCTTGGCTTTCTTTTCTTTTCTGTTGGCGCTCCTTCCCTAGCTGATCTTATCTACTTTCATGGCTTTAAATACTACTTAGACATTGATCACTCCCAAGTGTGTATCTCTGGCCAAAACCTCTGCCCAGCACTCCAGACTCATGTATCTAAATATTGACTTGACATTTCCAAGAGGAGGTCTACCAGGCATCTAAACCTTCAGACTCCAAAACCTGCTCTTCCTGTTGTCTTCTCCAGCTTGGTTAATGGCATTTCAATCCTTTAAGTTGCTCAGGTCAAAAACCTTTGACTCATCTATGCCACCTCTTTTTCTTTCATGACCTTCATCCGATCTTTCAGTCAAAGTATCTCCAGGGTCTAGAGCAGTTATTAGCATATACCTATTGGTTAAGCGCTTCAAAATATGTTGGAATATGACTTAGTCTCACCAACTTTACTACCATTTTAGTGCAAGGTAACCTCTCTCAAGCCTGGATTTTTGCAATAGTCTTCTAACTGGTCTCCTTACTTCCACACCGCCAAAGAGTAATCCTTTAAAATGTAAACCAGAACATATTCCCTATTAAGTTCCATGAAGACAGGGTTTTTAGGCTTCTTTGTTTATTGAAGTATCCCTAAGGCCTGGAACAGTGATTATTATTAGCACATTACAGGCACTCAGTAAGTAAAAATACATATTGACTGAATGAAGAGCTGGAAAGTAGAATATAAGGGAAAAATGGTAGAAATGTGAGGCTAAAGGAGTAAGCAGAGACTGTATCCCAAATGGCCTCTAAGTCATTTTCTGAAGGTCAATAAGATACCACTGATCTGTCTTAAGTATGGGGTTAATATGAGCAGAATTGTGTTATTTTAAAATTGCTCTGATAGTTCAGAGGAGTAGCAGAGGGTAAGCCTGGGAGAAGGAAGAATCGGGATTTCTGACAGATGACACTGCCAATCACTGGAATGAGGAATATGGGGGAGAAGTAGTTTGGAGTGTGGGGTATGGTGACGGTAGGAAATGACAGTTAGACAGTTTTGGACGTTTTGAGGTAGCGGATTAGAAGACAGTACAGAGGCATTCACTAAAACAGCACAAAGAGACAAGAAGATAAAAGTATAAAAGAGCTGTCAAGAGTCAGGGAGGATATATTTTGATAATCCATTGTATATTTAATAGGAAATCCAGAACAAGATAAAAATGGGAATGATGGGAAACAGTATTAAAAGAGACAATGACTAAGAGTTTCCCAGAATTGAAAGAGAGTCAAAAAATCTTTATTCGGGTTGAAAGTGCACTGAATATGAAGCAGGAAAAATAGAAATAAATCTATGCCAAGTCACATCACAGTGAAACTTCAGAACATCAAGGGTAAAGGAAAATAGTAAAAACTTCCAGAGAGAAAAGACAAATGGCCTACAATGGAACAATAATTAGACCGGCAGTATGCTTTCCTCCAGCAACATTACCTGCTGAAGGTGTATTCAAAGTGCTGTGAGAAGAACCACTCACTCCCTACACAATGTGTGTGGAATTGATGTGCAAAATCCTGACACCTCTCTCCAAAGATTTCTGGATGCTGGTCTCTCTAGAAACTCTCAGGTCTAGAGACTGATCTTGCCTCTTATAATTCCTGAGGAGGAACATTAACTAAGAGTCACAAAATTGATTTCACAGTCTTGTAACATGTCCTGAATAGATATTCTGACAACTAATATTCTCAGCCTCTGGGATGTCTGCCAAAATTCTGAGATATCATGAACCTCACATTTAATGTCCTATTGCACTCAAAAATATTAGATCATTTTTGATTGTTCTCTGCTTTTTCATGTCTGTTTGACTTGCTTTCCAACTCACTTGTAAACATATCCTATATTAGTTTTACACTAGCTAAGTAGTTTTTCAGTGTATACTTTTAACAAACTAATGAATTGTTATTATTATTATATTTACAGAGCTAGGCACTCTGCTACGTGTTTTATTAACTCTCAGTCATTGCCCTGCAGGGTGGTTACCGTCATTTCCATTTTACAGATGAAGAACTTGAAGCTTAGAGAGGTTAATAACTTGCCCAAGGTCATATTCTGGGGAATAGAAAAGGCAGGAGTATTTATTGTTGACACATGCTAATCATTGATAAGAATGACTGTGTTAATAATTTGGAGTGGGAATATTTACCCCAAATGTTGACTTATTTTTTTTGTTCTTCCCAGGAAAAGAGACTCTAAGGTCTTGTGCAGACTTTTCTGTAAGACCTAATTCCACTGAAGTTAGTGCCTTGGGAAAATAACTGATTTGCCAGCCATCTGTAAGTGTATTGTAACTTTTGATTCTGAGTTCTTCTTTCTCCTGGAGAAATAATGGTAAATGAAAGTAATTTCTATGGGCAGATTCCATTTCATATAATGTGTCAACATTTAACACAGAACACCTCCTTTTGCGTTGCCCCTCAAGTGCTGATTCAGTAAAGCATTAAAGCACTGGTCTGGCAGCACTACCCAGGAATCCCTGACAGGTCGACGAGTCAGAGGTCAAGTTTGAAGGGGCTTTCCCAAAGTCAGTATTCTTCGGTGTCTTACTGTGTGCTACACAACTCATTATTTACTGCTGGACAAAGAAAGAACTATGATAAGAAGGTAGACATACTTCCCAAGAGCGCCTTCTTCTGTTTGTATTCCCAGTACCTCGCACAGTGCCAGACATGTCATGTGTGCACAGTAAACCTACGTTAAAACTGTAAACCTTATTTAAGAACTATGGGGCAAAGGTATAGAAAAAAATAAGGGAGATTTAGGAAGTGGTTAAATGATGAAAGTAGTCCTGTGTTGAAACTCAACCAGATGAATGTTATCAAACTTCTGTATGGCCTGCTAGGTCCAGAATGAAAAATCTCCTGGGACATAGGTAGTTGAGGTGACCAGATTAGCCACAGACAGGTTAGCTTTTGTTTGGATATATAAACCAATAAAACTTATTGTCCAAGGCAGGGGATAACAATGAATAAAGTCTTTTATGTTACTATATTAATTCTTATAGTAATTCTCTCTATTTAGATGCTTTTTTTTAACATCTTTATTGGCGTATAATTGCTTTACAATGGTGTGTTAGTTTCTGCTGTATTACAAAGTGAATCAGCTATACATAAACATATATCCCCATATCTCCTCCCTCTTGCATCTCCCTCCCACCCTCCCTATTCCACCCCTCTAGGTGGACACAAAGCTGATCTCCCTGTGCTATGCAGCTGCTTCCCACTAGCTATCTATTTTACATTTGGTAGTGTATATATGTTCATGCCACTCTCTCACTTTGTCCCAGCTTACCCTTCCCCCTCCCTGTGTCCTCAAGTCCATTCTCTACATCTGTGTCTTTATTCCTGTCCTGCCCCTAGGTTCTTCAGAACCATTTTTTTTAGATTCAGTAACTTGAGGGATTGACTCTTGTTTTTCTCTCATGGGCCGAATGATCGTTCTCTGAGTGACCTGCTGCTTCTTTAAGAGCATCTACTGTGTTTTCTCTCTACCAACTGCCTTTCTCTGCTAATTTTAGTTTCTGGTCCCTCATAATTTCAGCTTGCCATGGCTTCTCTGACCCCAGATATACCCCTGGCATCTTTTGGTTCAGGCTTTTTTGACTTTTGGTCCTTCTAGTAAGTGTATTGACACTCAGTATTTCCAAAATCAAATTTGTAAGCTAGGAATGTGATTGGCTTGACTCACTTTTTTGGCCCAGGCCATATATCATAGGTTGCTGCCAGGATATATACATCAGTAACCTTTGGGTTTGAAATGACCCATCACCTGTGGTCATAGAGTAGGAATCACATGGTGCAAAATATCAGCAGATGCTGTGAGCAGAGCAGGCATTAAGTGCTTTCCTGTCCAGGAAAGAGAATGGAGCATTGAAGCCAGATGGAACTGGGTTCAAGTCCCAGCTCTACTATTTGCTAGCTATGTGACCTTGGGTAACTTGTCTAATGTTATTCTCTGAAACTTAGTTTTCTCATTTATAACTTGGGGATGGTAACTGCTTTGTAGGGTTTTTGTAAGAAATAAATAAAATACTATGTGTAAAGCATGATATAGTATCTAGTACACAGGAGGTTTAATGGTAGTTATTTTATCTTATTTTAAATTTTTATTTACTTTATTATTATATTAACAGATTAATAATGATCTCAAGAAAAATAATCAATCTCCATGTCAAAGGTCAAAAGAAGCTCATACAAGAGGAAAACCAAATAGTTAGCTTATGTTGAAGGAAATGTCTGGCCTCACCATGAATTTTAAAAATGCATTTAAAAATAGCTATGAGATATATTTCACATCTGTTAAACTTGCTGAAATAAAATTGTACGTTCCAATGTTGATGGAGCAATGAAGAAAGAGTGCATTCATATTTGGTAGGTGGCATTATAGATTAGCCTAATATTCCAAATAGCACTCTCACAAAACATTTCCTTCAATTTGTAGTTCCTTTCTGGGGAAATACTTCCCAAGGAGATAATTGAAAGGAAAACTTTATTTGTACAAAATATTTATAGCTCTCTTTTTAATTCAGAGGATTTAATCATTTTAGAACCGAAAGAGACCTAGGAGATTATTTTTCCTCTAGGGCTGCATATTAAAATCATTTAGGAGCTTTTAGAAACACTCATTCTCCCATGCCCAGAGATTCAGAGTTAATTGTCTTGGAATATGGCCTGAGCCTGAGGATGGTTTAAAAACTCCTCAGGTGATTCTGATGTGTAGCCAGGATGGAGAACCACTCTTCCAATCCCACTCCATTAGGAGAACTATGACAGAACAGAACCAGAGGGGTTAAAAGGCTGCCTCCGAAGGGAACACACACATAGATGTGGTAAAAGAGCTGAGGTGAAAATGAAGATGCTCCTAATTCTTGGTTCTAACTTCTAGTCTTAGTGAATAACTGGAAATATCCATGTGGCCAACACCTAGAGACTAGGTAACAAATTATGGTGAAATAGTACAATGCATTCATTAATTGTTATTGAAAGGTACCTGTAGACAAAGTAGAACGTAGTGTGTACACACTGATGAGAACCAAGTGTGATAACGTTGTGTCCATTGCTGCCCTCATTGAGAGAGTCCCAACCGGGACTGTTGAGTTCCCCCTTGGGAGGGGCACAGGTCTCCCTTCATGCTCTTCTCCCCCCACCAGGTGGCCAAGTATCACATCTCTGTTGAGGGAATGGGGTTATCAGTGTCCAGGACTGCTGAATGGTGGACTGTCCATGCTGAACAGTGACGAATCAGAAGAATCCATTTTTTTAAATTATGGTGAAATATACCTAGCATAAAATTTATCACCTTAACCATTTTCAAGTGCACAGTTCAGTGGCATTAAGTACATTCACATTGTTGTGCAGCCATCACCACCATCCATCTCCAGAACTTTTTCATCATGCTCAACTGAAACTTTCTAGCCATTAAACAATAACTCCCCATTTCCTCCACTCCACCATCCAAGTCTCTGGCAACTACTATTCTACCTTGAATTTGACCCCAGTACCTTATATAGGTGGAATCATACAACAGCATTTGTCCATTGTGACTGGCTTCCTTCACTTAGTGTCTCCAAAGTTGAGTTCATTTTTGAAGAAAATTATTCCCTTTCTTTCTCTCTGCTCCCTTGCTCTTTCCATCAAAGGTCCATTTCCTTCCAGGTTGAGGATCACCCTAGCCCTTCTTTTGGTCTTTGCTTTCCTGTTCTAGTAACTACCCTGCCTTTTCCCTCTCCTTTTTTCTAGGCTGTCTTATCTAGTGAGCAGGATAGGAAAAGCTGGCTCTGTAAGCTTGTATCTGAAACTAGTAGTCTGAAACTTTGTTTTATTGTGTTTTTGCATCTTTGTTTCTGCTTCAGTGTAGACTAGGGGAGGAAAGGGGACTCTTATGGTATGAAAGAGAGAATAAGGGAACACAGAACACAATTAATTAATACTTGGAGACATGTGCCTGCATCAAATATAAAAATGGTATCTGCAATATTAAAAGAATTGAGGAAGCTATAGAATTTTTTCAGAGTTGGTTTGTTTTAATTATAAGGGAATATTGTGTACTGGTTAACATATGAACTCTGGATCTGGGTTATCTGAATTTGAATCCTTGCTTTAACACATTTTAGTTGTTTGTCCTGGAACAAGTTACTGAACTTCTCTGTACTCAGTTTTTCTCATTAATGAAAAAGGTATTATAATAATAGTATCTACTTTATAAATTGTTGTCAGGAATAAAGAAGTTAATACATATAAAACATTTTTAATACCACCTGGCAAATAGTAAGTACTATATAAGTGTTAGATAGCAATACTTTTTGGTCAGTGTTTTGATACTTCTGTTATCTATCACACCAACTTTGGTTAACCATATAAGGAAAAATAGATTTAAAAATTCAAGGTGACATTATTCATACTAGCCCCAAACTGGACACAATGCAAAGTTGATTCGTTGATGAACAGATAAGCAAAACATGGTGTGTCTTTTAATGAAGTACTTCTCAGCAGTAAAAAGAAGCAATCTGCTGAATCATGCAACAACATGGATGAATCTCAAAAACATCTTGCTAGGTTAAAAAAAAACAGACACAAAAGTCTACATATTATATGATTCCATTTGTATGAAATTTCTAGAAAAGGCTAAACCGTAGGGACAAATCAGGTCAGTGGTTGCCCCTCACAGCCTGTAGGTCCTGATGCAAGACGTTGACTGCATTGGCTTAATTTGGCCATTGCCCGGATACAGGCAAAATTAGAACTAGATCTAATTTTAGATCTAGATCTAGTTCATCTAGTTTAGATCGAGCTCATTTAATAACTAGACGAGATTTGGCTTCTGATAAGAGTCCTAGTCCCGGGCTTCCCTGGTGGCACAGTGGATAAGAATCTGCCTGCCATTGTAGGAGACACAGGTTCGATCCCTGGTCTGGGAAGATCCCACATGCTGCGGAGCAACTAAGCCCGTGTGCCACAACTACTGAGCCTGTGCTCTAGAGCCCGTGAGCCACAACTACTGAGCCTGCATGCCACAACTACTGAAGCCCACGTGCCTAGAGCCTGTGCTCCACAACAAGAGAAGCCACCACAATGAGAAGCCCGCGCACTGCAACGAAGAGTAGCCCCCGCTCACCGCAAGTAGAGAAAGCCCGCGCGCAGCAATGAAGACCCAACGCAACCAAAAATAAATTAAAAAAAAAAAAGAAAAAAAAAAAAGAGTCCTAGTCCCCTCCTCTAGCCCTTTTCAACGATCACCTCTCCCCTCTGCCTCCTTTCCCACCACTCTACTCATAATAAATCTGAGACTCTGGCCCGTCACGCAAAGACTTAACTGATTACATGCTGAAACATCTTTCTGGATAATTTCTAGTATAATAGGGATTTAAATTCATAAAATGACACTCTCAGGAGAGAGCATTTCAGACATGAGCTAGCAGGTAGAAGCAGAACTCTTGGAGTAAGTAGGATTTACTTTATTCCCCTCAAAATTGCTCCACATAGGATGTTGCTAATCAGCTTACACACCAGGCAAGAAAAAACAGCTGCTTTTTGGATTGATAGCACAGTTATTCAGGCTAGAAAACACCTTAGAGATTATCTGGTTGAACCCTTTATTTTATAGATGAGAAAATGGAGCTTCAGAGAGGGGAAATGATTTTTCAAAGTCACTCAATGAACAACAGGACTAGATGCCAAACGCCAATATATATATATACATACATATTTTTTAATTAGGCAACTCTGAGATAGGAAGGATACAATTAATTTACAACTTAAAAGAGCTCACCAAATAATCTGGCTGAGCTTTGCCTTCTGTTGAAAGCATTTGTATTGGAGAAATTTCTTAGAATTTAGAAATTCTTGACCACAGGGCCCGTGTCAGTCATTTTGCTTCCCTGTACCTAGCATGTGCTTTGCATAATAGGTGAGCAATGAGTGATATATTAGATTTGCTCCTTTAATTCCTATCTTTTAAAGGAGAAGGATTCTTTTGATTTTGCTTTGTACATATAAAACAACCAGTCACATTCTTTCTTATGTGCTGTGTTCATCATTTCACCTATCACATTGTACCATAGTTATTCTTTTTTTTTTTTAATTATTTGTTTGTCTGTTTTTATTTTTGGCTGTGTTGGGTCTTCATTGTGGTGTGTGGGCTTCTCATTGTCATGGCTTCTCTTGTTGCAGAGCACGGGCTCTAGGTGCACGGGCTTCAGTAGTTCTGGCAGACGGGCTCAGTAGCTGTGGCTTGCGGGCTTAGTTGCTCTGCGGCATGTGGGATCTTCCCAGACCAGGGCTTGAACCCGTGTCGCCTGCATTGGCAGGCGGATTCTTAAACACTGTGCCACCAGGGAAGCCCTGTACCACGGTTATTCTTAAGTAATCTTTGTCTACCCAACTACACAGTGGCTACTTTGAGGACGTGAGTCACCACTTGACCCTAGGGCGTAACACAGGGCCTGACACATTAGTCAGTTTTCAATAAATGCTTTATGAATTAAACTGACTAAATACAGGTCTTTCTTTTTCTGTATTATTGATACATGGGTTTTATTTGTTAACTAACCCCCCTAGCAACTTAAACTTTCTTGATTTCAGTTGGAATTTAGTTTTTGTTTGCTTTTTTTACCTTATTTCTAAAGAATATATCTTTGTTTATTCCCTCATGTATAGAAAAATGATTTGCTACTGTTTCCACTTCTATTGTAAAACAAAAATTATTAGGTGGCTAAATATAATTTATACATTTATTTTGGCTTTTAGGATACACTACAGTTAGTTAAGCTCATCATTTCACACTTATAAAAATATTAATACCCTTACAGTTAGGTTGAAGAGAAGATGTATCTACTTTAAAATTGCTTTCTTGGGCTTCCCTGGTGGCGCAGTGGTTGAGAATCTGCCTGCCAATGCAGGGGACGCGGGTTCGAGCCCTGGTCTGGGAAGATCCCACATGCCGCGGAGCAACTCAGCCCGTGAGCCACAATTACTGAGCCTGCGCGTCTGGAGCCTGTGCTCGGCAACGAGAGGCCGCGATAGTGAGAGGTCCGCGCACCGCGATGAAGAGTGGCCCCCGCTTGCCGCAACTAGAGAAAGCCCTCGCACAGAAACGAAGACCCAACACAGCCATACATACATACATACATAAATAAAAAGAATGTAAGCAGACAAATATACAATGGAATATTACTCAGCCATAAAAAGAAATGAAATGGAGGTATTTGTAATGAGGTGGATGGAGTTAGAGTCTGTCATACAGAGTGAAGTAAGTCAGAAAGAGAAAAACAAATACAGTATGCTAACACATATATACGGAATCTAAGGAAAAAAAAAAAGGCCATGAAGAACCTAGTGGCAAGACGGGAATAAAGACACAGACCTACTAGAGAATGGACTTGAGGATATGGGGAGGGGGTGGAGTGAGATGTGACAGGGTAAGAGTGTCATGGACATATATACACTACCAAATGTAAAATAGATAGCTAGTGGGAAGCAGCCGCATAGCACAGGGAGATCAGCTCGGTGCTTTGTGACCACCTAGAGGGGTGGGATGGGGAGGGTGGGAGGGAGGGAGATGAAAGAGGGAAGAGAAATGGGAACATATTGTATATGTATAACTGATTCACTTTGTTATAAAGCAGAAGCTAACACACCATTGTAAGGCAATTATACTTCAATAAAGATGTTTAAAAAAAATAAATAAATAAATAAATAAAATAAAATAAAAAATTTAAAAAAAATTTTTTAAAAATTGCTTTCTTAAAAAACTAATTGTAATTCTGGAAGCAAATATTTTTGAAATTTCCAGACTTATATAGTTATACACTTTTTAAAAAGTATTTTGCATTAGATGGTTTTCTGGGAAATTTGAAATTAACAGTAGATTAGCATTTCATTAAGTTTTCAGAAAACTGACACATGTGTAAGGGCATCATGATTAAGTCAGATTAATTGATTATACATCTATAAGGCAATTTGATTAAATCATGATTATTGATTTGTCAAAGCCCAACTAAATTTTTCATCTTTAGTTTTATTATGCAGTACAACACAGTAGGTAGTTTATTATCTGAATATTTATATTTTGGATAAATATGTTGTTAGAAAAGGCTGAATCCAGATGATGCAACAGCAGAAAGATCACTTAGGAGACTTGGTTGCGTCTAGCTTATACTTCTTTTGCCAAATCTTATTGTACACTTGTTTGAAATAGACTATTTGGCTTTCACTGGGATCCTGAGCATCAATGAATGAATGATATTTTAGCTTTTCCACAAATGTGTGTGGACTTCTCTCATTTTGCATTCTTTTTTTTTTTTAAAGTTTTGTTTTTTGTTTTTTGTTTTTAAATGAACTCCTTTATTTATTTATTTATTTTTGGCTGTGTTGGGTCTTCGTTTCTGTGGGAGGGCTTTCTCTAGTTGCGGCAAGTGGGGGCCACTCTCATCGCGGTGTGCGGGCCTCTCACTATCGCGGCCTTTCTTGTTGCGGAGCACAGGCTCCAGACGCGCAGGCTCAGTAGTTGTGGCTCACGGGCCTAGTTGCTCCGTGGCATATGGGATCCTCCCAGGCCAGGGCTCGAACCCACGTCCCCTGCATTGGCAGGCAGACTCTCAACCACTGCGCCACCAGGGAAGCCCTCATTTTGCATTCTTAACAGGGATCAAAGTTCAGTAAATATTTTAATGTGTTGATATTTGTAGCCAGTAAATCTTGACCTAATAGTTGTCTGTTACATGGGAAATATAACTAAGACTCTTCTTTGGTAAGAGTTCTTACTTCTAGTGGACATTATTGGCATATGGCACACTCTATCTATCTGACTATCTATGTATGTATGTATCTATCTGCACACACACACGCATACACACACACAGAGTTAAATGGTTATAAGGCAGTACAGGATGATATATAGGAGGCTGGGCTCTGTGTAGAACAGACCTAGGTTTGAATTTTCTGTCACATTCTAGTTGCGTGACTTTAAGAATATTAATCTCTCTAAATCTTAATTTCATAATCCATGAAATGTTTTTATGTGTGTATCATGGTCAAATAAAATACTGTAAAGTAGTTAGCATTATTAATACTTGGCATATAGCAAATGCTTATTAAATATTAGCTTGTATTATGATGATTTATATCTCTTATTTTTGCTTATTTTTCCTCTTTCTGTTTCAAGGAGATTTGAAGCAACTTACCATGCTCTCTAGAGAAATGACTCACTGGGAACTATTCCAATGGCTGGTGGATAAAACTTGGAAGAACCACTGCCATTCTGTATTGGATGTTTAGAGAACAAATGGATACTTGGGAACGTACAGCTTGGAAAATCCTTCTATGGATTCCTGACAGCAAAAATGTACGTATGCACACTGACTAGAGGTGCATTTAGATAAACAAATGCTGGGTTGAATTTGGTCAGTACTAAGTGGAATACATTCTTTTACATACATTGATTGGGTAGCTCAAAAGCTGACCCTAAGTTATGAGCGGGGACCTATATTGCACTCGAAAGACCATTTGAAAATATCTAGTTTCTTATAGACAAAGTATCATTGGATGGAGGATAAGGCAATCCGTGACAAAAAGTGCATGGGCTTTGGAATCCAAATATCTCTGAATGAATTACATTTATGTCATTTCCTAGCTGTGTGCTCTTTGGTAAATGACTTCACCTCTCGAAGCCTCAGTTTCCTCATCTATAGAAGGTAATGATACCTACCTTATAGGGCAATATGAGAATTAAATGAGCTAATGTATATAAAGTGCCTGTCAGAGTATCTGGCACTTGATAGGTTCTCAACAGTCTTAACTGGAGTTATCATCAAGGAAGGAATTATAAAGTAGGCTACGATATTGGGTCTGTTCAATATTTTGGTAGATACAAGTGGATCTGTATTTAGTTGATGTAATATCACATCAGGACATAACCTTCTCCGTACATATAATCTGAACAATGAGCTTTTAAATTATTACTTTCGGTAACAATAGTTGACATTTACTGAGTCTTCATTTGTGGCAATCACTAGGTTAAGTGCTTTCTCTGCATTATCACATTGATCTCCATAGCAGTCCCCTAATTTGGATGTTATTATCCCCATTTTATAGAGAAAGGAAATGAAACTTAAGGAGAAATACACTGCTTAGAGTTACCTGGCTATTAACTGCCATCGGTGGCCTAGAATCAAGGTCTGATCTGAGTCCAAAGTGCAGGCTCTTGCCACCAGGTTATACCACCTCTGAATTTGTGACATATTCTAAAAACAAAGAAAGAGAATCTCTTGTTAGATAGACTGACCCTACTCTGACTTTAGGAAAGATAAAACTTGTTGCTTCTTAAAGGCTTTAGTTAATGAATAGGGAATCAAAGATTCAAACTTGAAGCTATAACCTACTTTGTAAATTTTCCTGAAATGAGAGAAACGGTGATCGTCAAGCCAAAATTTCCACCACATGTGACCCATTTCTTACTTGCTTGTCTCTAGTTAGCCTCGTGTTCTTTTTTTCACCTTGTGTCTTTTAAATGTATTGTACATGGGTTATGAACAGCACATACAGAACCGTATCTTGGCATTAAAATTCCATGAAGTCCATTTTGGGAATCAGATTACTGCACCTATTTTTAGCTCTCAACACAAACCACTCTTTCCATTATGCTTTTAAATATCCTGTGATAAAATTATATTGAAAACAGCTCTTATAGCCAAATTAAAATCCTACATTTGGTTTAATCAGGCCAGAGCCATTGACTGGCATTAATGTAATTAATTACTGAGGCAGCTATCTGCCAGGGCCTCCTTCTTCCTCTCGGTTTAGGACTACCCTCCCCATTTGGTGCTATATTTATCTGCTCTCTTGGCCATAAAAGGCTGGCTGTGTGGCTCTGACATTCTACTGCCTGACCACATGCATTATTTTTGAACTGGCCCCAGGGTCCTGTCTTTAGCCCTGCCTCTTAACTTTTTCTTGGATTCAACCTACGTGGGTTTTTCATTCTCTCATCCAGCTCCACAGTCACGTCGGAACATTTCCACTACCATCACTCCTTTGGAAACTGGTAAGTGTGACCTTGAGGCAGAAGAATGCACTTGATATTTTATGTGCTCAACAGCACTGCAGTGTGTGTGGTTTCTTTCTATCTTCTGAGCTCAGCAGTTTTCTCAAAGAGATGTAAGAATAGCAGAGAAATAGGAAAGTGGCGCTCCGGGGAAGGAAAACGAGCGGCAGGGTGCCAGTTTGTGCTGGCACAGCTCTTCTCTCAGATCAGTGGATTCTTTTAAAATTAAGCTACTGTTCCTGGAACTATAAAAAGATAATAGCTGTCTCAGATAGAACTGTAAGCGTGAGTCAAGTACTCTTTCCAAGTTACAATTCAGTGGTTTGGTTGAAACCTGGAATGGGTAAGGTAACAAGAAATCATGTGTTTTCTATCCTCCATACGCCTACAATACTCCCTGATTACATATTAGATCAAAAGGAGTAAACTAGCTCTGAAGTCACTAGTTTCTAATTCAGTGATTTTGCTCTGACAGTGCCATGTGGATGAATGTAAGGGTACATTGGGTATTTCTAATCGGAAAATGGTTAAGCAATATTTCAGAGGCAACAAAGAGCCCCACATCATTATCCTAAAGTTAGTATCTTCTGTAAAGAATTTTTATCAGCTTTCAGCCTCTAATGCCTGTACAAAAGTATCATGTCACAGTTACAACTATGCAGTTAGTGTCTCTTCCTAAATTCCCAAATTATTTTCAGGAAAAAACACAGGTCTTAAAGGAATGGAAGACAACCAAACCATCTTTCCTCCCAATACACTCTAACTGTCATGTGTTGGGGATAATCCTCACTTACTTGATGAAGAGAAGGTAGTTGTACCTTTGTTCCAGAGGTCAGAGCTATGACAACCAGCTGAGTTGACATAAGGCCAAAGCCTGTTTACTTGTAATATATTATCTCTGTGCTTGGAATATTAAGTATTATTAAAAATAAATATATTTGGGGAAAATAGAAATAAAGAGAATGGAAAATAGAATTGAGGCAAGACATTTAAAGATTTTATTTTGTGAAAATAACAGCATTTCAAGTTATTTGGGTTCTGAATTTAGCTTATAACATAATACACAGGAAGGTCATTCATTATTTATTTGGACATCATTCAAATAACATTTGCTGTGTTGCAGTGTAGTATGTATCATTACAGAAACTTACCAAACATCTTTATAAATGCCTGATCATATACTTCTATATTTATATATTCAACCCTTTTGTTTTATAAAAATGTATCTAATAATTATTCATTACACCTGATCATCATTCTGTGTATTTTAGAACAGAAAATAGCAATCTGTTTAAGGGTTGAAGCAAAGTTGCTTGCTAGTAGCTATTTTTTTCCTCTTGGGAAATGCCATGTAGACTGATATCTTCCATGAGCCCTAACATAAATATTTCTGGAATGAAGTTTACTGGATTTTCTTCTCTAGGGAATACATGCTGACTGTTTAGTTTAAATAAAAAGATTTAAAAAATATGGTTCTGAAGAACCTAGAGGCAGGACAGGAATAAAGACACAGACGTAGAGAATGGACTTGAGGACATGGGGAGGGGGAAGGGTAAGCTGGGACGAAGTGAGAGAGTGGCATGGTTATATATATATACTACCAAATGTAAAATAGATAGCTAGTGGGAAGCAGCTGCATAGCACAGGGAGATCAGCTCGGTGCTTTGTGACCACCTAGAGGGGTGGGATAAGGAGGGTAGGAGGGAGACACAAGAGGGAGGAGATATGGGGATATATGTATATGTATAGCTGATTCACTTTGTTATAAAGCAGAAACTAACACACCATTGTAAAGCAATTATACTCCAATAAAGATGTTAAAAAAAAAAAGTAGATTTTAAAAAAAAATTTTTTTAAGAGGTGAAAATTTTTATAAGGTGTTGAAATAAAAACACAAAAAATTGAAAACTTCTCCACACTAGTCATTTAAAATCCATTGAAATATTATTCTCTACCTGTCCTTAAAATCACTCCTATCTTCTAAGCCAAGCATTTCTCAAACTTCAGTGTACATTGGAAACACTTTGAGAAATTGTGTAGAATTCAGTCTCCTGCTCCCCCTCTCACCAAAGATCCTCATTTGTTAAGTCTGAGGTTTGGCCTGGAAATCTGCAGGACTAATGACAAGAAAACATAAGTAATAATAAAAGGGAAACAGCTTTTCAGCTCATCGTAGAAACTGTTTTTATATTTATCTCATTGTTTTTAATGGAACTGAATTGAAGAGCAAGCTTGTCTTGTACTTTAAAAGGCTTTCTAAAAAGTAGATTTATTTTTTTAATTAATTAATTAATTAATTAATTAATTAATTATGGCTGTATTGGGTCTTCGTTGCTGCGCGCGAGCTTTCTCTAGTTGCGTCGAGCAGAGGCTACTCTTTGTTGTGGTGCACGGACTTCTCATTGCTGCGGCTTCTCTTGCTTCAGAGCACTGACTCTAGGCGCGCAGACTTCAGTAGTTGTGGCACGTGGGCTCAGTAGTTGCGTCTCACGGGCTCTAGAGCACAGGCTCAGTAGTTGTGGCTCATGGGCTTAGTTGCTGTGCGGCATGTGGGATCTTCCTGGACCAGGGATCGACCCCGTGTCCCCTGCATTGGCAGGTGGATTCTTAACCACTGCGCCACCAGGGAAGTCCTAAAATGTAGATTTAAACTTGACAGAAAGTGTGGCAAGTTTAGAAGGATTCAGTCCTCATTTAGAATTTTTTTAAAAGATTTGAAAAATTTATTACAACTAATTTCACTTGTAAAAAATTTGACATGCACAAAAGCATTAAAAATGGAAGAGGGGGGCTTCCCTGGTGGTACAGTGGTTAAGAATCCACCTGCCAATGCCGGGGACACAGGTTTGAGCCCTGGTCCAGGAAGATCCCACATGCCGCACAGCAACTAAGCCTGTGTGCCACAACTACTGAGCCTGCGCTCTAGAGCCCGTGAGACGCAACTACTGAGCCCACGTGCCACAACTACTGAAGCCTGCACGTCTAGAGCCAGTGCTCTGCAGCAAGAGAAGCCACCTCAATGAGAAGCCCACTCACCGCACCGAAGACCCAATGCAGCCAAAAATAAACAAATAAATAAATAAATGTTTTAAAAATGGAAGAGGGGACTTCCATAAAACCACTACTTCATCCAGGGTTGTCAATATGGCTGATATGTTTCTGTCAGTGGACAGATTATTCAAGAAAGATAATACAGTCTGAAGTCTCCCCTCTCTATGCTAAGCAAACCTATTTTTGACTTTCAGTAGGACTGTTAGGTCACGTTCACAACGCAAACTGCTACACTGATGACTGACTTTCTTGCTTCTTTATGTGGGAAGACTAGAAGCCTTCATGTTCTTAATGGAATTTTTCTGCCTTGACACTATACCTTTTTGAAGTATTTGTGAAATTCAAGAGAGATTGTTATATGACAATATAAGCATCCTCCAGGGTTCAGTCCTAGGACTTTCATTCTCATCTATTTTTTTTTAGCATTGAATAGCATCTAAATGCTGGTGAGTCCCAAATGTAAGTCTCCATCCTGAACCTTTACCCTGTGTTCCAGAGTCACATACCCAACTTAATCTCTTAATTAAGTTTAAGATTAATCACTTAATCTCTCCACTCGGGTGTCTAGCAGGTATCTCAAATGTAGAATGTCTCAAACCAGTCTCCTGTTCTTCCATTCTGAACTGCTGTTTTGTTACACTCCTGGCTCATCTCAGTTAATAGCAGTTTTAGTCTTCCAATTACTCAGGCAAAATCCTTGGAGCCATCTCTCATTCCTCTCTTTCACACCCTAATCCAGAACCTTCAGCAAATGCTATTGGTTCTACCTGCAAAACATGCAGGGTCTGATCACTTCTCACACTTCCACTGCTACCACTATAATCTCTAGCCTGGACTATTGCAGTGGCCTTTATATTAATTTGCTAGGGCTGCCATAACAAAGTACCATAGACTGGGTGGCTTAAACAACAGAAATTTATCTTCTCATGATTCTGGAGATTAGAAATCTGAGATCAAGGTGTCAGCTGGGCTGGTTTTTCTGAGGCCTCTCTCCTGGCTTGTAGATGGTCATCGTCTTGTGTCTTCACACAGTCTTCCCTCTGTATATGTACATATCTGTGTCCTAATTTCCTCTCCTTATAGGGATGCCAATCATGTTGTATTGGATTAGAACCTATCCTAATGACCTCAGTTTAACCTCACTTCTTCTGTAAAGATCTTATCTCCAAATACAGTCACATTCTGAAGTACTAAAGGTTAGGATGTCTATATATGAATTTTGGGGGGGATACAACTCAGCCCATAACAGCCTTCTAATTGGTCTCCTGGCTTTCACTCTTGTCTCTCAACAGTCTATTCTCAGACTCAGCAAGAGTGATTCTCAGCTCAGAACCTTCCAATGACTCCTTAGCCCTTTCAGAATAGAATTCAAAGTCCTTACAGTCACCTATAGGACACTACACTATCTGCCCTCCCCACCCTCCACCTCTCTGACATCATCTTCTATACCTCTCCCTGCACCTCCCTCACTCCACGCAGCCTCACTGGCCTATTTGCCATGCCTGGAGTACAACAGGCAGGCTCACACCCCAGTGCCTTTGCAATGGTCTTCTAACCAGAACACTTCCCCCCAGATATTCTCATGCTCAGATGTCACTTTCATGCTCAGTCATCATCATCATCCCTGATGATGCTGTTTAAATTGCATCCCATCCCACCTTCTTGTTTTATTTTTCTCTATAGCATTTAGCAGGTTCTAATATACTTTACACTTTATTTTCTCTATTTGTCTATCTCTTGCAATAGATTATAAGGTTGTATATAGGGTTATCAGAGCAGGGATTTTGTTTGTTTTGTTCATCTCTGTATTTCCTGTGCTGGAATAGTACCAGGCTCAAAATAGGTTCTCAGTAATTATTTGTTGAATGAAAACCACATTGGCTGGCCGCAGACTCTTCATCATTACATATTCTCTCAGATGAAGCCCCTGTCAGAATGAAATGCCAAAAAATTAGAAATATATGCTATGAAAGGTCTAAGGAAAAAGCACAATAGGGAAACTTTGTAAAGATCTCGTAAGTATTTAAAAAAAGAAGGAGAAGACAGCACAATGATAGGAGGGGGTACATCTGGGCTATGAAGCAAGGAGTTTATTGAGTAACCAGCTAAACTAACCTTCACATCAGTTTCCACTTACTCTTTGGAACAGATAAAAGAGTATTAATTTTTACATGTTGGTTTAGATGAATTGTTCTGCTGGGTTTGTTCCTTAATAGTTCACCCCCAAACTGTTGTTTTCTTGTAGATTGCCTGGTTCCCTGGGGGCACATGATGTCTCTGCCTTTTTATCAGAAACTTCACGAACACTATGATCGCAGCTACCGCAACAAAGACCTTCACACCACCATGAGCCAGTACCAGCAGGAGAAGAAAAGGTCGGCCATCTACACCCATGGCTCCACTGCCTACAGCAGCCGCTCCTCCGCTGCCCACCGCCAGAAGTCTGAGGCCTTCAGCCAGGTGTCCGCCGCGTCCTACCAGCAGCAGGCTTCCCAGGCCTCCGAGTCTGCCCTCTCATCTGCAGTCAGTCGGAAGACTGCCTCAGCCTACGACTATGGCTACTCCCATGGGTATGTCCAAAGCAGCCTTACAAATTTAGGGCAAAGCCACATTCTCTGAATAACTCCCCCATGTCACATTTTCTTATCTTCTTACTGGCAGCCCTACCTTTAAACCAGGTATGGAGCAAGGCCATGTTTTGGGGGGCCTGGGACTTATGTCTACGATTTCCCTTTACCTTCCTTCTCTGAGTTTCACAAAAAGCTTCACAGCCACCCTGGGGTGTCTTGCTTGAATTGCCAACTGCGATATTGCTAGAAGCAGAGAAGTTTTGCCACAAGTCGTGTTCAATATTCAGCAGCAGCAGAGCTGGGAAACCTCATTTCAATACTCACAGCAGGTTTCCTGGTCCTGAGAACATTTCAACTTAGACGAGAATAGAATTTTTTTTTTTTTAAAGAAATGCTCATGCAGAGTCTTAACTTCCTATTTTATTTATTTATTTTTAATTTATTTTATTTATTTATTTTTGGCTGTGTTGGGTCTTTGTTGCTGCGCACAGGCTTTCTCTAGCTGCAGTGAGCAGGGGCTACTCTTCGTTGTGGTGCACAGGCTTCTCATTGTGGTGGCTTCTCTTGTTGCAGAGCACGGGCTCTAGGTGCGCAGGCTTCAGTAGCTGTGGCTCACGGGCTTAGTTGCTCCGTGGCATGTGGGATCCTCCCTGACCAGGGATCAAACCCGTGTCCCCTGCATTGGCAGGCGGATTCTTAACCACTGCGACACCAGGGAAGTCGTAGATGAGAATAGAATTTGAAATTCACAGACCACAGGATCCCAAACTACAGCAGAGATGGGTTCTATTCTTTCAATATATGAAAGCCAAGGTTAAAATTCCGAGCTATTATTCAAGCAGCAAATATTTTCTTTAGCCAGGGCATTTTATAAAAAACATGGCCCTATCTCAGTCAGCCTAAGAATACCAGGAGCAAACTGGTACTCTGACAAAATTAGATTTAACCCATTGCAATGAGGGAGACCACACACCAGAGGAAAAGAGAGTTTCAGTAGGATTCTAGGAAGAGTGGAGTTAAGATGCAGGTCTGGTCTGAAAAATGAATCCAGTGTCCTGCTGCTTTGGAAACAAGTCAAGTTGAGATAAATGAGGACTGTTGTATCTAGAAACCTCTTATGTGGAGCTCAGCACCTGGGCTGGGAACTAAGGCTGCTTCTCTGTGTCAACAGCAACTCCTCCACGCAAGAAAGCAATATCTCATTCTTCCTGATAAAATTTCAAACAGCAAGCCTACTGATAATGTTTGATATTAGAGAAGAAATTTTCTCGGTGAGCCTGTAGTCACTCAAAGGAGGAGGTTATCACAACACTCTACTGCAGCAGTGTCCCCGGGAGACACATTTCCTGTGAACCTTGAGCTTGGTTTCTCTGTGTTTGTTGTTGCAGCATGATAAATGCTGGGCAGATAATTTCTCAGTCCAAGCCAATTTTTATTTTCTCCATATCCAGAGCAAAATGTGTCATGGGGATTAAAACACACTTGCAAGATTCATGTGATTTTATTAAACATCTGTCTATAGTCCACAGAATTGCTGAACTTCAAAACATAAAAATTCCTGGGCTATGTGATCAGTAATCACCTGCTGCCTCAAATCTCCTCCATCTGGCATAGGTTGCAGTATTTGTTATAAACAGATATAATTTTGTCTTACAAAATTTAAGTCCACAAAATATCTGTTAGGGCAACTGGAGAAGGTGTTTATTTCTGAGAATTAAAAAAGTTACTGAGGAAATAATATGGTGGCTTGTATGTAAGGACAGTTTCTGAAGGCAGAAACGCCTGAATCCCTGTGGGTTTAAGCAGTACCTGATCCATGGCTGTGATTCCTGGGCACTGACATCGACCTCCTGGGAGCTTCTGCATGTTCAGTACCAGAGTCTCTGGAGTTTACCTGGAATGTGTGATGGCAACGTTCTGAAATTCCATTTAAAATGGAACAGGATCGTTTTACAATCTCACTTTCATGGGTCATGTGTGCCAGGGGATATTCATAAGGACCTCAAATTAGCTGCAAATATGGAAATATTGTCAGTGAGGAGGTGAATTCATTTCTTTTAGCTCTTGTTTCAAATACCTGCCTTCCAAAGGAAGTGGGAATGAGCACCATGCTATGTGACAGTATCACTGTGTTCTCCTGAAGAATGTCCCATACATATGTTTAAGAACCTCATTTAGGAAAGCAGCTGTCCTGTAATAGAGAAGATTATGTTTTAAATATCCATTTTCCTGGTCTGTCTGTGCCAAGTCTATAGAAAATGTAGAAAATGGGTATTTTTATTACCATACAGTTGTTAAGGTAACTCCTTGTGTACTTATTTCATTCCCTCAATGCTGTAGAGGCTACAGAGTTTTATGAATCTGTAATTCAAAGAGTTTTACTTCTTAAACTCTATTGCTAAATTTTGTTAAAATTATTTTAATTTTATACAAATTCTTTTTTTAACCACAGATGCGATATTCATATTTATTTACAATCTGATAAATTATATCTAATATTAGTAATTGAAATTTTGAGCATCTTTATATTTTATCCAGAAAACATTTGCTCTATATTATCTTTGGAAGACTTAGCCATTTTAACTATAAAGAGCCTCAGATAATAAACTTTGTGTAGGAAGTAGAACTGTAATTATTTTTCTATACTCGACCTCACATCTTCCTTCTTGCTCTATAAGTATTTATGTAGGTAAGTAGGTATTTATTAATGGCTTGCTATGTTTGAGCAACTCCACTTAGTAGAAATGTAGACCTAGAAACAAGAAAGGGAAGAAGATGTCAATACTTTTTCCTTTGTGTAATGCAATATGAAAGAAAAGAAAGCTAACCTAATCCCAGGGGTATTTTAGTTTTTCTTTTTTTAGACCTAGAGCTAACAGGAGCAGATAATATTCTGTGAACATTTCAAAATCTTCATAATTCCTTCAGGTTGTATTTTAGCTTTTTCAAAGTGGATCAACTTTTCCCTGCTAAATGAAGTCTCTCTCTTTGGTTGCGAAGAGTGTTGTTAATTAAAACTCGTGTGGGGTTGGAAATGCAATTCTGTGGAGTGTATATGAACACTAGGCTTGATCTATTTTTAGCCTCTGCTTTGTAGTTAGATGTCCAGTAGTAAAGTGGAAACTATGGAGATTTATATGTGCTCAGGGCTTGGCTGACCTCAGTTAAGACTTAAGAACAATGGCTTGTTCAGAGTCAGTGTGGTTTTAGCTCAGATTGGTTTACCAATTGCATTCTTAGCCAAGGGTTATAAAATAAATTCTGGAAGGCTTATTCTAAATGCTTTTGTTCTTAGTCACAGTGAGAAAAAAAAAACTAAATTAAAGAAAGTAATTCAGGAAAACAAAATGATACAAGACTATTGTTTTATGTTAGTAATTCACAAATACTATTAGAGATTAAAGGAGAAATGGTACTCATGACCACTTTGCAACCATTAGGCAAGGGTTTTTAGCCTCTGTCCATGAATAGGTTTCAACAGAGTTTTGGATGATCTCAAATTATATGCAAAATTAGGCACAGATGAAATTTTTTTTTTTTGCTGAGAAGGGCCCTAGCTTTTATCAGATTCTCAGAGAACTCTGTGGTTCAACAAAGGTCACAACCACTGCACTAAAAAGTCTACATATAAATATCAGACAGCCCAGTGTGTGACCTGAAGATCCCTTTCTAAGGAATTAGGATGAAATAAGGAAGATGTTTACAGGGAATGTGGTATATGGAAATCAGGGTGCCATCCTTTCTTTTGAGTAAGATGGAAGTAAAAAAGAAATATTTTGTTATGCTTGATAAGTAGAAATGAATAACTTCCAGAAACCAGAGAACAACACAGCACAGTTCTTGGGTGATGGGCCCCTCAACCTTCTGTGGTAATGGTAGGCATCAGATTGTCTGATTCTAAACAGATTATAATCCAGCCCATATGATGCCGTTCAGCATAGCATTCTCTATACCACTTTACAGTAACTCTGAGAAGTAGAAATTATTATCCTCATTTTTAAAATGAGAAAATTGGAGGGACTTCCCTGGTGGTGCAGTGGTTAAGAATCTCTGCCTGCCAATGCAGGGGACATGGGTTTGAGCCCTGGTCTGGGAAGATCCCACATGCTGTGGAACAACTAAGTCCGTGCGCCACAACTACTGAGCCTGTGCTCTAGAGCTCATGAGCCACAACCACTGAGCCCGTGAGCCACAACTACTGAAGCCCACGCGCCTAGAGCCCGTGCTCCTCAACAAGAGAAGCCACCACAATGACAAGCCCGTGTACCTCAACGAGGAGTAGCCCCTGCTCGCCGCAACTAGAGAAAGCCCATGAGCAGCAACAAAGACCCAACGCAGCCAAATAAATAAATAAACAAATTTTTAAAATAGCACAAAAAAAATGTACAAAGAATAAGAAAATATTTTTTTTAAATGAGAGAATTGGAGACCAAAGAGATTAAATGACTTTTCTTCCTTACACTAACAAATAGTGGAATAGTGACTTGAGCACCCCAACCTACCCCAAGTCCCCCACCCTTTCTACAAGTTCCCAGTAACTCCCCTTGACTACATGGCTACCATATTTTTCTTGAAGCACCAATGTGTAGTTTTGCATTATGCTTCCTTTTCTTTCCCCTGCTTCTCCTGGAGAAACCAAGATTTAGAGCAGGGAACAATAGGTAGAAACAATAGCTAGAAAATCCCAGGGGCATTATGAATGCCAAACCTGGAACCTTACACACTCTTTAACTGTCACTTAGAATCAGACCTGGAGACTCACAAGGGCTCTGGAAGACACCACTTTGGGAATAAGAAAACTGAAACATGAGTGACTTGCCCTGGGCACTGTGCATAACCTTAAATTGTGCCCCTCACCTACACTCATGTCACATTGTCACATTGATTGACCCTTGGTTGTTACCCAGATCATAACCTCTTTTGAAACTTCTAGACTTTGCAGAGAACTAATGTGCTAATGTTCAAACCAGTTGTAATTCTCACAGAAGATACCAATGCTAAAAACAGAGACCACAAAACACAAACCCCTGTCTTTTATTGATGGATCTGATTACAGCAGGGACTGAGGGGGACCTGAAGACTTGCTCTCTTTCCCAACCCAGTGTGGTTTCAAACGATGCTACCAAAGAAGTCTGCTGCCTTGTGGACATTTGTGTGTCTTGACCTCAGCTATGGGTATCGGATTAGTGTCCATTTTCTATATCTCCATTTCTAGATGTTCTAACGTAATGGCAAGTGGATAGTCTTTGGGGTCAAACAAGCCTGTGCTTACATGCAATTACACTTGCGACTTTGGATATGCCTGAAAACTCTCAGTTTCTTCATCTGTAAAATGAGGAAAATGATTGTTCTTCATGTTGGCAGCCCTAAAAGAGATAATCGTGTAAGGTGTGTAGTATAATAGCGGGCACACAGGGACCGTTTAGTGAGGTTTAGGTATTGTTCATTCATTCAGTAAATATTTACTGAGTGCCTCCTGTGTGCTAAGCACTGCTCTAGGTACTTGGGATAAATTACTGAATAAATCTGACAAAGATTCCTGCCCTCTTGGAGCATATATTTTAGCATGGAGAGATAGGTCATAAACAATAAATATAATAAAAAGGACACTGAATTTAAATCATGCTAAAAGGTAATAAATGTTATGGAAGCAATAAAAAATAGAATAGGGTAAGAAGGATTAAGATATAGCCTCTTCTCTAAAGAAAGATTTAACTATTATATATAAGGAAAAGACACCATAAGTTTCTGGGTAGCAAATACAGCATTCTGGGATTTGTCTTCCAGAATTTAAGTACTAAGAAAATGATGAGTCATATTACTTCCTATATGACAGGAGAAGATCAGGGGAAACATCTAATGATAGCAGAAAGCCAGTTATTCTTTTTTATTCCGCCCAGAAATGGACAGGTTTATTGCCAGTTCCTTCTTTAAACGGCAATTGAGTTGTGTTCTGAATCCCCAAAATAAACCCTGCGTCCAAAGAGAGTAGCCTTCACCACGCATCAATCTCCGACTCTCATTGCTGTAAACCTGCAACTTGTTTGCGGAGAGAGAACTAGGAGTATCATTCCTGGTAATACCAGTTTCATACAATTGGCAGTTTGTAGATCCATAGAATTGTGGAATGGCAGGAAGAGACCACAAGCTCATCTAATTCAAGCCCCTCCTTCCACAGATAACATACCCTGAGGCCCAGAAAGACGTGATTCATTCTCTGCTTCATTTGCTTTGTTTCTACATTGAAAATACTATTCATCAGGCTCTTTTGCAGGTTAAATTCAAGTTTAGATGCTACAAGATACCCCCATTCTGCATTAATCTTCCATAGGCAGGTGAATCAGGCTGTGAGAAGGAAGACATGTCCCCTCATAGAGTGGGAATTGAATGAGTAGCCAAAGGTGGAGGAAGGGCCATGCAGTTACCTCCCATCGCTCAGAGGTAACATGTTAACTCTGTCCACTGCTGACCGAGCCGTGAGTGTAACTTAGCTTCCCCACAGAGCTCTCTGAGCTGTGGGAGCCCAAGGAGCCCTTGCTGCAGGCTTGACCTTTTCCACAGCAGCCTTTCTAGTTGAAACAGGAGATAGCAGGAGCACCTCAAATGAGGAAGGTAACCTTCATGCAAAGTCTAGTCAACCCTAGCGACCATCCTCAGAGTGGGGTGGAATGTGGGTTTCTGGGCTGCCTTGTAAATAAGTTAATAAGGCTAACTTTTACCAACCCTGGACAATTTTCAGTCCACAGACCTAGACTCTATAAGGCATCTCCTGATATTACGGTCAAGTGTCCTGCATAATATATCTAGGAAATATGGAGTGGACTCTTTCACTTCTGCTTAAAAATAGGCCTACTCACTCAGTCGGGTTAAATTAATTTCTAAAATAGCCAGGAATGGATAGAAACTGAAGGGTATATGTGATAACCATAAAGATTTGTCTCTCAGTGTTTTACCCACTAGCCTTTTCTAGAGCATGACTATTCTAACATTCATGTTGAGAAGTGGTTCAGACCCCCCCTGGTATTTGTTTTTAGACATGTCTACCTATACATTAGCTGTGGCAAATTACTAAACAGGAGAGTAAAATGTTACTTGTCAGCAGAAATTTAAATAATGGAAACAATAAGGCAATAAATAGAAGAAAAAATTGTGGTTATATTACTATTTAAGTAACTAAAATTTTTTAAAAACTAAAACTGAGATATTTTGGCTTCCCTGGTGGCACAGTGGTTAAGAATCCTCCTGCCAATGCAGGGGACACAGGTTCAAGCCCTGGTCTAGGAAGATCCCACATGCCACAGAGCAACTAAGCCCGTGTGCCACAACTCCTGAGCCTGCGCTCTAGAGCCCACAAGCCACAACTACTGAAGCCCGCGTGCCTAGAGTCCGTGCTCTGCGACAAGAGAAGCCACCACAGTGAGAAGCCTGCACGCTGTAATGAAGAGAAACCCCCGCTCTCCGTAACTAGAGAAAGCCCGCGCGCAGCAACGAAGACCCAAAAAAGCCAAAAATAAATAAATAAAATAAATAAATTAAAAATAAATAAATGGGCTTCCTTGGTGGCGCAGTGGTTGAGAATCTGCCTGCCAATGCAGGGGACACGGGTTCAAGCCCTGGTCTGGGAAGATCCCACATGCCGCGGAGCAACTAGGCCCGTGAGCCGCAATTACTGAGCCTGCGCGTCTGGAGCCTGTGCTCCGCAACAAGAGAGGCCGCGACAGTGAGAGGCCCACACACCACGATGAAGAGTGGCCCCCACTTGCCGCAACTGGAGAAAGCCCTCGCACAGAAACGAAGACCCAACACAGCCATAAATAAATAAATAAATAAATAAAATAAAATAAACCCAAAGTTTAAAAAAAAAAAAGCTGAAATATTTATAAATAAATAAATAAATAAATAAAAATAAAAGTAAAAATGAGATATTTTTATGCTGAGAGACTGAAATAGAGAGGAAAACAGGATAACTATAAGGTAAATAATGCAAAGACAGAAAGAAAGGCCAAGGGACTGTTATTTATTATGATACTGCATGTCAGTAAATTTCAAGGATGATGTTGATCAAACTAAATTCGTGCTTGTATCTTATAAGAGACCTTTTCTGGAAAGTATATTAGTGAAAAAAGGACTCAAAGCCTCCTGCTTATCCACTAACTTTGATGTTCTCCTGAAAGTTCCTTAAGAGTTTAGATTGGGAAACAGGAGAATCAAAAGGTCAGTAGAAAGTGTTGAGGCTGACATGATACCCATACCAAAGGAGGAATGTAGGACGAAGCTGCTGTATATCAAAAGTAGACCCAAAACAACCTTTCACAAAACCCAGGGAAAGTACAGTCTTTCAAGTTTTGCAACAGGGAAAAATGCAGCTGATAGAAAGATAGAAATGAGAAAAGAGACTGCAAACCCCAAGTGCTTGTTCCTGACCCTCCAGGGGGTTCTGAAGATGAAAGAGATGGACCCTCTGATCCCAGAAGCCCTGAGGAGGAGGGGCTGACCAAATGACCAAAGACAGCCAAGAAGGACAGTTTACTAGAAGCTGACCCATAGTTCAGTAAAACCACCACCTTTTCCTCCCTTCTGGAAAACAGCTGAGCATTTTGTTTATACGCAGCAGTGCTAGGTTGTAAATATATATGAAGAAGCGGTTTTAAAGGAAAATTGTTAGAATAATAAAAATGAGTTC
The DNA here is from genome assembly GCF_009873245.2 of Balaenoptera musculus. Taxonomy (NCBI): domain Eukaryota; kingdom Metazoa; phylum Chordata; class Mammalia; order Artiodactyla; family Balaenopteridae; genus Balaenoptera; species Balaenoptera musculus. The sequence goes on from NC_045798.1 coordinate 35,702,776, forward strand.
AGCTCCTTTGTGGCGACTCAGTAAAGTCTAATGGCAACACATAGATAAGTCAGCAATGAAAATGGAACTTCTATTTTCAAGCTTTTGCACATATCTCTGTGTCATCCTGGGATGACCTACCCATCTTTTAATGTCCAGCTCTTCCACAAAGGATTCCCTGATAACCCCAGACAGAAATTGTCTCCAAGCCTGTGAATTCAACTTTTGTTTGCTCTAATCTTTCTGCTTATCTGCCTGCCTTCCTTCTGTCCTTCCATCCTTTCTTCCTTGATTGACATAATTCAACACATCAGGCCTGGTAGCATTTACTCGCCTACTAGATGGTAAAGCTCTCAGAAAACAAGAGTCTTTTTTTTTTAATTAATTAATTTTATTTTATTATTTATTTTTGGCTGCATTGGGTCTTCATTGCTGCGCGCGGGCTTTCTCTAGTTGCGGGAGAGCGGGGGCTACGCTTCGCTGTGGTGCACAGGCTTCTCATCGTGGTGGCTTCTCTTGTTGCGGAGCATGGGCTCTAGGCTTCAGTAGTTGTGGCTTCAGTAGTTGTGGGCTTCAGTAGTTGTGGCTCACAGGCTCTAGAGCACAGGCTCAGTAGTTGTGGCGCACAGGCTTAGTTGCTCTGTGACATATGGGATCTTCCCGGACCAGGGCTCGAACCTGTGTCCCCTGCATTGGCAAGCAGATTCTTAACCATTGCGCCACCACAGAAGTCCTAACAAGAGTCATTAATTTATCTAATTTATCTTCATATCCCCCTCCCACCCTGGCTTCAAGCACGCTATTGTGCACACAGTGGATACTAAATAAGTTTTCTGTTGAATAAATGAAATTATTACACAAAGTTAAGGCTTTCTGTTTGAAGTGAACCTTCTTTTGCACATTCTAAAATATCAGCTGGGTTGTGTGCTAAGTTTATGTTATTACAGGAAACTACTCTTTTCCAAAGCAGCTATACCATTTTACATTCACATGCTAAGGTACAAGGATTCCAGTTTATCCACATTAGTTATTTTCTGTCTTATTTTTTATAGCCATTCTTTTGGGTGTGTAATGGGGTCTCATTGTGGTTATAACTTGTGCTTACTTAATGGCTAACGATGTTGACCATCTTTTTAATGTGCGTGGTAGCCATTTGTGTATCTTCTTTGGTGAAATGCCTGCTCAAATCTTTTGCCCATTTTTAAATTGGATTTTTTTCTGCTTATTATTGAATCATTAGAGTTATTTAAATATTTTATATACAATTCCTTTATTGATGTTTGCAAATATTTTCTCTCATTCTATGACTTGTCTTTTCATTCTTCTAACAGTGTCCTTCAAAGACCAGAACTTTTACATTTGATGAAGTTCAGTTCATCACTTTCTTTCCTTTTTTAATCATGCTTTTAATGTTATATCTAAGAACTCTTTGACTAACTCAACATCATAAAGAATTTCTCTTATCTTCTGAGTTTTATAATTTTACTTTACATTTAGAAATAATCCATTTTGAATTAATTTTTTGTATGTGATGTTGAGTAAAGTTCTAAATCCATCCCTTCACTTATGGATATACAATTGTCCCAGCACCATTTGTTGAAAAGACTATCCTTTCCCCCTTAACTTCCTTAGCACCTTTATCAAAATTTAACTGACCATAAGTAAAAAGGTTTATATATGGACTCTCAATTCTGTTGCATGGATCTGTAGGCCTGTCCTTATGCCAGCACCACACTTTCTTAATTATTATTGCTTTATAAAGAGTTTTGAAATTGGTAGATGTAAGTTCTCAAACTTAGTTCCTCTTCTACAAAAAAAAATCTTGCCTATGTAATTCCTTCATATTCCCATATAAATTTTAAGATCACCTTGTTAATTTCTACAAAGAGAAAAGTCTGCTGGCAATATGATAAGAATTACGTTGAAACTGTAAATCAATTTTGAAAAATGTGTGTGTTTTAACAATGTTGACTCTTTCAATCCATGAACATGGGATATTTGTTTATTTAGATTTTGTTTCACTTATCATAATAATGTTTTGTAATTTTCAGTGTAGAAGTGTTATACTTCTATGTTAAAGTTATTCCTAAATATTTTATTCTTTTTGATAGTATTGTGAATGGAGTTATCTTAATTTTATTTTTGCATTGTTCATTGCTAGTAAACAGAAGTATAATTGATTTTTGTGTTTTGATTCTGTATCCTGTTACCTTGCTGAACTCATTTATTAGTAGTAGCATTTGTGTGTGTGTGCATGTGTGTGTGTTTGTATTCCTTAGCATTTTTTACATGTAGGATTATATCATCCATAACTAAAGGTAGACTTGCTTTCCAATTTTTTCAATTTTTTTTTTACTAATTGCCTTGGCTATTCTTCAGTATAATGTGAACTTCAGTACAATGTTGAAGAGAAGTGGCAAGAGCAAATATCACACCCTTGTTCCCTTACTGTCTTAGGAAGAAAGGATTTAATTTTTTACTATTAGATATGATACTTGCTCTAGATTTTTCATAGATGGTCTTTATCAGATTGAGGAACTTCCCTTCTATTCCTCTTTTGTTGAGAGTTTTTAACATGAAGGGATGCTGAATTTTGTCAAATACTTCTTTTGCATCTATTGAAGTGATAATTTTTTTTGTTTTTTATTCTGTTAATATGGTATATTACACTGATTGATTTTCAATTGTTAAATCGACCTTGCATTCCTGGAATAAATACCACTTGGCTATATGTTGCTGGATTCAGTTTACTAATATTTTGTGAAGGATTTTTGTACCTGTGTTCTTGAAGGCTATTGGTCTGTGTTTTTTTTTTTTGTTTATTATAATGTTTTCGTTTGGCTTTGATATCAGGTAATACTGGCCTTATAGAATAAGTTCTCTTCTATTTTTGAAAATATATGGAAATGATTTGTTTGTTTCTTCTTTACATATTCCATGGAATTCATCTGTGAAAACATATGGGCCTGGGCTTTTCATTGTGCAAAGATTTTAAATTATTAATTCAGTTTCTTTACTTGTTATTGATCTGTTCTGATTTTTAATTTCTTCTTGAGTTAGTTTTTGTAGTTTGAATCTTTATGGGAATTTTTCCATTTCATTTAAGTTGTCTAAATTTTTGGCATAAGTGCATTTATCATACTTCCTTGTGAGCCTTTTAATTTATGTGGGGTTGGTAGTGGTCTCCTCTTTTATTCTTGTTCTTGATAATTTGTGTCTTCTCTCTTTCTTCATGGTTAATCTAGTGTAAGGTTTGTCAATTTTCTTGATCTTTTCAATGAACCAACTTTTGTTTCACTGATTTTATGTGTTGTTGTTCTGTTTTCTATTTTATTGATTTCCTCCCTAATCTTTATTATATCTACCTTCTACTTGCTTCATATTTAATTTTTTTCTAACTTACAATGAAAGCTTAAGTTATTAATTTGAGACTTTTCTTCTTTTCTAATATAGACACTTAAAGCTATAAACTTACCTCTAATAACTGCTTTAGCTTTATCCCATAAATTTTGATATGTTGTGTTTTTGTTTTCATGTAGTTCAAAATACTTTCTAATTTCCCTTGTGATTTCTTTTCCCTTGTGGGTAATTTAGAAATATGTTGTTAGTTTCCTGATATATGAGGATTTTCTAAATTTCTTACTGTTGTAGATTCTTACTTAATTTTTCTGTTATCAGAGAATATATTTTGTATGGTTTAAATTCATTTAAATGGATTGAGATTGTTTTGTGAGTTAGCATATAAATTCTCCTGGAGAATGTTTAAAAGAATATGTACTTTGTTGTCATTGGGTAAAGTATTCTAGAAAGGTCAGTTGCATCAAGTTGATTGATAGTGTTATTCAAGTCTCCTATGTCCTTGCTGATTTTTGTCTAGTTGTTCTATCAGTTATTGAAAGTGGGGTATTGAAATCTCCAGCTATTTTCAATTTTCTATTTTTTCTTTCAATTCTGTCATTTTTTGCTTCATATATTTTAGGGCTCTGTTGGCAGGTGCATGTTCATATATAATTGTTATATTTTTTTGAGGAATTGACCTTCCTATCATTATGAAATGTCCCTCTTTGTCTCTAGTAATATTTCCTAGTTAAAAGTATATTTTGTTTGATATTAATATAGCCACTCCAGCTCCTTATGGTTATTATTTGCATGGTATATCTTTTTCATCCTTTTACTTTAACAATATGTGTCTTTGAATTTAGAATGTGGCTCTTGTAGCAGCATATAGTTGGATTTTTAAAAATTCATTCTGACAATCTCTGCTGTTCCTTGGAGTTTTTAATCCATTCACATTTAATAAAATTACTGCTATGGTTGGACTTATGTTTACCAGTTTTGTTATTTTTTTCTGCATATCTCATATCTCTTTTGTTCATTTGTTTCTCCTTTACTGCCTTGTTTTGTGTTAAATAGATATTTTTAGTGTACCGTTTAATTCCTTTCTTTCTTGACTCTATTTTTTATTATTTTCTTAAGGGATTGCTTTAGAAATTATAATATACATATTAACTAATCACAATCTACTTCAGATTTATATTAACTTCATACCAGTAAAATTTAGAAACTTTGCTCCAATATAGTTCCATTTCCTCCCTTATCCTTTGTACTGTTATCATATGCCTTACAACTGTATATGTTATAAACCCAACAGTGCAGTGTGATAAGTATTGTTTTATGTAATCTTATGTCTTTCAAAGAATTTAAGAAAATAGAAATATACGTATGCTTATATATTTAACCAGTTATTTACTTCCTGGTGCTCTTTATTTTTTGATGTGGATTCAAATTACTGTCTGGTGTCATTTTCTTTAAACATGAGGGATTTGCTTTACCATTTCTTGTAAGACAGGTCTGCTAGCAATGGATTCTCTCGGTCTTTGTCTGGCAATGTCTTTGCTTTCAGTTTTGAGGAATAGTTTTGCTGGATATAGAATTCTTGATTTACTTTTTCCCCCAGCACTTAAATATGTCATACAAATGCCTGTGGGTTGTATCGTTTCTGATGTGAAGTCAATCATTAATACATTGTTCTCTTGTATGTGATGAATCATTTTACTCTTGGTGCTTTGAAGTTTTCTCTCTGACTTTTGCTTTCAACAGTTTGACTATATATGATATATCTACACGTGTATCTCTTTGTGAGTATCATACTTGGGTTTGTTGAGTATCTTGGATCCATAGATTAATATTTTCATCAAGTTTGGGGAATTTTAGTCCATTATTTCTTCAAATATATTTTCCTACCTTTTCTCTCTCTCTCCTCTTTCCAGTACTACCATGACTCATATATTGGTATGTTTAAGGTTGTCTAACAGATCTCTGAGGCTTTAAAATTTTTTCTTCATTCTTTTTCTGTTTTTTTTTTTTAGATTAGATAATTTCTATCTTCAGGTTCACTGATTTTTTTTATTCTTCTATATAAAATCTGTTGAGTCCATTTAATAAATTTTTCATTTAAGTCATTGTACTTTTAAACTCCAAAATATACATTTGCTTCTATTTTATAATTCCTATCTCTTTGTTGACATTCTCTCTTTTTGGGTCATTATTATAATACTTTCCTTTAATTCTTTAAACATGGTTTCCTTTATTGGCCTTTGAACGTATTTCTTATTACTGCTTTGAAATCTTTGTTTGCTAAGTCCAACATCAGGGTGCAGCTGGAGACCTTTTTTATTTACTGATTTTTTTCTGCTGGTGTGTGTCACACTTTCCTATTTCTTGTCGTGTTTCATAATTTTTGTTGTAATTGAAAACAGAACATGTTGGGGGCTTCCCTGGTGGCACAGTGGTTAAGAATCTGCCTGCCAACGCAGGGGACACAGGTTCAATCCCTGGCCTGGGAAGATCCCACATGCCACGGAACAACTAAGCCCGTGTGCCACAACTACTGAGCCTGTGCTCGAGAGCCTGCGAGCCACAACTACTGAAGCCCACGTGCCTAGAGCCCGGGCTCCGCAACAGGAAAAGCCACTGCAATAAGTAGCCTGTGTACCGCAATGAAGAGTATCCCCTGCTCGCCACAACTAGAGAAAACCCACACACAGCAACAAAGACCCAGCACAGCCAAAAAAAAAAAAAGAAGAAAATGGGACCTGTTAGATAATATACTGTAGTAATTCTGGATTCTGAATTTTCCCCTAAATGTGTTGTTGCTCTGTTTTGTTTTTGTTTAATTACTTGCCTAAACACATTTATAGAATCTGTTTACCTAGCACTGTGTTACTGCTGATGTCTCTGTTTAGTTTTTTTAAAAAATTGTCATTCTCATTTTTAAGCCTGAATTCATAGGGATCACCTTGTATTTGCACAGATTAATGGCCAATCAATGAATGGTCAGACACTGTGCTCAAGCATCTCAAGACAGTAAAGTTTCCATCTTCTGGCAATAGATCTGTGTGTGTGTTGGGGAGCACATTTGAAGTTCAGGTAATTTTAAAGTATGTATGCCCTGGATTTGCCTACCTCTAGACTCTCTTGTGTCTCCTCTGCACATGTACACAGGTTTACAGTTAGCCAATGATGTGTGGATAACCTGAGCCCTCTCCAGTTTTTTTCTATTCAGGCACATGGAGAGCTTATGAAGGCCCCCATGGTGGTCTTTTTTTTTTTGGCTGCGTTGGTCTTCGTTGCTGTGTGCAGGCTTTCTCTGGTTGCGGCGAGTGGGGCTACTCTTTGTTGTGGTGTGTGAGCTTCTCATTGCAGTGGCTTGTCTTTGCTGTGGAGCACAGGCTCTAGGCGTGCAGGCGTCAGTAGTTGTAGCACACGGGCTCAGTAGTTGTGGCATGTGGGCTCTAGAGCACAGGCTCAGTAGTTGTGGCACACGGGCTTAGTTGCTCCGTGGCATGTGGGATTCCCGGACCAGGGCTCGAACCCATGTCCCCTGCGTTGGCAGGTGGATTCTTAACCACTGCGCCACCAGGGAAGTCCCCCCATGGTGGTCTTATTTTTCAAATCTTCCTGTTAAATTTCAGGCTGACCTGCCAGTCTGCTGCTTGCTCCAACCGTGATTGCATGCTGTGATTGATTGAGCTGCTGGTCTTCCCTTGTTTGTTTGCCACTTAGATGGCTCGTGTTACTCACAATGTTGCTGGTTGTGGAGGTTTATCATGCTCTGCTCCAAGTCAAGTCAACCCCTCTGGCAGTGAACATTATGATTTTCTCACCTTTTCCCACCTTGGTAGAACTACCTTATGGATTGAGCTGGGGGGTGGGGGGTGGAGAAAGACTAGGCAAGAATGTCACACAGACTTCCACTTATTCATACCTGAAGTTCAGTATCTTTTTATGAATAAGCACTTGTCAGTGTAGTGTATGCCTTTGGTTGATTTTCAGAGCCCTGAATGGGTTGGTTTTGACAATTGTATCCAGTTTTATCATTGCTTTTTGGGGAGAGAAACTGCTGAACTACTCACTCCACCATACTAGAAGTCCCACCTCTGCATTGGTCATTTTTATTAGCTCCTCAGCTGATTCTGATGGCAAGTCAGGGTTGAGAATCACTGAGATAGGGTATGATTACAGGAGGATGAATCTTGATTTCACTTCATTCAATAAGTTTATTGAACACTATCAGGCAGTGCACACAGTACTGAGTATACAAAGGTAACTTAGGCCATCCACCTCCTTGAATAGTCATAGGCAATGGGAAAGATAGAGAGGGAAACCAATAATACAATATAACCGTAGGCATATAGGGATGCGTGTCTACAGCCGATCATTTTTTCTGAAACATGCTGATAGGTTGTCATAATTTTTTTAGAAAGTAATATAGCCATTAAGTAGATCCATACTTAACATAAGTGTGAATAAAGTTACTCATCCTGGGGAACTAGGACAACATAACTTTAAAGAACTAGCATTTTACTTCATGTAAAGTTTAATGAGTTTTTTAATGCTTTATTTTTCATTGGACTGTGATGATTTCATAACCTCAATTGATGTGAATAAATTCAGTAATAGCAAATCAACATCAGAGTCATTATGGGCAGTGTGACATGGTGTTGTGGTTTCCAAAGTGGGGAATCCATGAAGGCAAGCCATGGAAGTGTAGGAAGAAATATGAGCACTTCTGTATTTTTTAAAAAGTCAAATTTGGCCCATAAAATTTTTCTTTTGATTGAATTTCATAAAGTGAGAATATTTATACAGCAGTAAATGTGTAGAATTTATAAATAAACAGATATATACAGGTGGCATGCCCCCAATATTTTTGGATTGAGAGGACTCAGTCACAAAAGTTAGAGACCACTGATGTAGTGGAAAGAACACTAACCTAGGTGGATGCTAGTCCTAATTCACCTACCAACTTGCTGTATGAACCTGGGCAAGTTACAAAGATATTCCAGGTCTTCCACATCTATAAAATGAGTGTGGTATAAATATCTCTGAGATCTCTTCCAGTTCTGAGATTCTATAAGTAGTTTTGTTCTTGCTATTCCTGTTAAGAATAATTATGAAGCTGTAAGAGCGGAAGGTTATGTTGTTTTTGTTGTTGTTGTTGTTTGTATTTGAACTGGATGGAGGTGCAAGTCTATTTCTGAGTCCCTGGGACATTTCCAGAAAGAGCTTTCTGTACCTGGGCTACATCCCTTCTCTGTGGTGCTGCTGGTCATAGGTGTTATGATGTCATACACACCATGATACTTCTTTAAATTCTGCTAACTTTAGACATATTAAGAGGACATACCACAATTAGTAGCAGAGTACAGGTAGATGTACCTAGACACAGTTACAGACACATGGGTGCACCCATGCACACGCAAATCAATCCTTACCTATAGCTTAGTTTCCCTGCCTTCATAAATTGAAGTTCAGAAAGATTCAAGATTTAAGACATAAAGAACATTAAATTTAGGGGTTTTTAAAAAAAATTTTATTTATTTTTGGGTGCATTGGGTCTTTGTTGCCGCACGTGGGCTTTCTCTAGTTGCTGCGAGCGGGGGCTACTCTTCGTTGCGATGCACAGGCTTCTCAATGCGGTGGCTTCTCTTGTTGCGGAGCACGGGCTCCGAGCGCATGGGCTTCAGCGGTTGCAGCACGTGGGCTCAGTAGTTGTGGCGCGCTGGCTCTAGAGCACAGGCTCAGTAGTTGTGGCACATGGGTTTAGTTGCTCTGCGGCATGTGGGATCTTCCTGGACCAGGGGTTGAACCCGTGTCCCCTGCATTGACAGGTGGCTTCTTAACCACTGAGCAACCAGGGAAGTCCCGTTAAATATAGTTTTAATAGTTAAAAGACCCACATTCATCCATACATATCAAGTTAAGTGTCTACTCAAAAACTGACTTATAAGACAGAGTATTATTTTCAAAATTTAGATACAACTAAAAGCCCAAGAGGTTAGCAAGCCCTTATTTAGCTCTTTGATGTAACTTCAAAGAAATTTAAATTTAAAAAAAGAAATTTAAGTTTTACATATCTATTGAACTCCTCTAAAAACATTATTTGACTTTAAAATTCAATAGAATAAGATGTTAGACTTCAGTGTTCCTGGGTCATAACAAAATAGACATGGCTTTCCTTCAAATAATTAGTTACACTGATTATTGCATAGTCAGTTCCTTAAAACTTTGTTTCTCTGATTTAGTTTTGTTTGTTAACTTCGATAAATGACTTAGCATTACCAAATAGTCTGTTGGCACAGTATTTTAACATCTAATCCTTCACACACTCTTTTTTTGTTAGGATTCAAAAGCTTGAAGAAACTTTAGAGAGCATAACAAGTGTTTGATATTTTCTAAATACTTTGGATTTTCTAAATAATACTATATAATATATGATTTTCTAAATAATACTATATAATATATAAAATCATAATGCTTTTTTTGAAGCCTTTTGTTCCAAATGAAATATTATGTGAAACTGATGATAGTACCATGAATCTTTACCATAAAGTTTAACTATTAAAAATCATCTGCTGTGATTTACTTGTGAGAATGGAATAATCACATTCTGGCACATTCTATGTAATAAGTGAATCATTTTAAAGGTTTATCTTAAAGGGAAAATGACAGAAAAAAAGGAACAACAGTACAAGAAAAAGAATGACAAATCACAGCTGTTTTGATATAAATAAACATTGAAAATATGAGCTCATGAGAATATGACTGCAGATAGTAGAATGAAAGTAAAAAGTAAAAAGAGCAAAAACAGAAAAACAGAAGAAAAATTAGAAAATGCAAATGTTCTATAAATAGAAAAAAATGAAACAGACTCCATAATTAATTTTATTTTGTATAGTAATGGAATTAAAGGAGTGAAGGAAAATACCACTTTAAACTTAGAACTGTATTAGCACAGCCTGTACTTTGTAACCTGCTAGGGGTATAGAATGCAATCATTTTGCTGCTGCCTGGAACAGCCAGCCAGGAACAAATTTCACTAAGCCTTCCAATTGGTAACCAATCCACAATTTTGAATTCAAGGTTCTAACCTTTGGCATTAATGCTGATCATAGAATAAGAGCTAGATATTCACCCTAGGGGAGGGGGTAGTTAGTGGGAGAGGAAAAGGTTTGCCATTTCTGTGCTACAACTCCACTCCAGGAATTAAAGACAGTAGCCCACCCTATACTCTCAGGCTACCTTTGCACCCCCTGTACTTCCTAGAAGCCCTGCAGGTCTGTGCTACTTGCTTAGCAGGGCATAGGATTATTTGCATTATTATGTATCCATTTTGTACTCTGTATATGTACTGTCTTCTTTTGATTTAGATAATCTCTTTGCTTTTGCTAATGCTTTTTAAAGACTGGGAAACGATCAAGGTTTGGACACTTTGGAAGGTTTTGCTGTTTTAACTGGGCAGCTGGCTTTTTCCATGCCACACCACTCACATGCTTCACTTTGTCTTCAAATTTTCTCTACACCAGGGACCTTTTTAATATTAACTTTTAATTTTAGAATCAGTTCAAGTCTGTAGAAAAGTTACAAGGATAGTACAGAGAGTTCCTGTACAGCTTCCTATTGTGAGTATCTTTCATTACAATGTAGATGAGAGGCTTTTAGCCTGAGCCCATGGAGTGTTCACAGAGTCCATGAACTTCTGAAATTTATGCCAAATTCTATATATTTGAAAGAAAATGCACGTCATTTCATTCAAGAACTATATAGATTAAGATTGTCCTTTTAATTTCATCAATTCTTTTCTCTAGGTGCAATCTCTGCTGTCATGTTTTCCACTCTGCTAACACAGTTTTTGGTTTATTAGAATAATAACTACCTCCAAGTGTACACTCGCACCAGTGTGCATGGGTGGGTGGATTTTTGTGTGCAACAGCACTAACAAAGGGTTCTTTATCAAACCTGTAACTTTCCGAGTCACTCTATGCTGTGTGTTCACAGAAAGTATATTAACTCTGTTGTTTGATGAACTCAGAGTCCTTTCAGACGGAGTCTGTCTACACTACATAAAGGCCTCAAGTTGAACCTAGAGGCCCTGCATCAGAATTGCCTGGGCTCCCAATACAGAAAATCTGCTTTTGTATCAATCCCCTGAAAGCATTTGGATACACAATGTATCCAAACCATTTATGTAGACCACCTAAATTTCCAACATTAACTTAACAGCAAAGGGTATTTGGAACTATTACCAAAGCACTGCCACTTTCCCTCGAAATTTTAAAGGGGGAAAAGCCATGAAATTTGACATAAATACACTACCATGTGTAAAATAGATAGCTAGTGGGAACCTGCTGTATAGCACAGGGAGCTCAGCTCGGTGCTCTGTGATGGCCTACTTGGGTGGGATGGTGGTGGGGGGAGGGAGGTCCAAGAGGGAGGGGATGTGTGTATGCATGTGGCTGATTCACTTCGCTGTGCAGAAACTAACACAACATCGTAAAGCAGTTATACCGCAATTTAAAATAATTGCTATAGACCTGTTTTTCTCTTGTGTCTAGATAGAGTGCGTTATATGAGGGCATTCTCACACTAGCTCTAAAGATAAAAGATGATTATAACATTAGCCGTCTAGGATTCTGTGAAACATCCCCAAACTTAAAACTTCCTTTTATAAGCATTTTTTAAAATTATCGACTAACATTAGGGTGTTTTTTTTTTTTCAGACTTACAGATTCCAGTCTGATGTTAGAAGATTATTCATCCAAGTTGAGCCCCCAAACAAAGAGAGCCAAGAAAAGCCTTCTCTCTGGAGAGAAGAAAGAAAATCTGCCAAGTGACTACATGGTGCCCATTTTCTCAGGACGGTATGTACGGATTCTCTCCCTGGATCTGATTATTAGAAAGTGGAGAGTAAATGTTGTCAGGTAGTGATAATAATAGAAGCTGTCATTTATTGAGCACTTACTATGTACTGGTTGAGAAAGGTCTGTGGAACCTCAGAACCATGAACGGAGGGAGATGTGTTCATTGCAAAAATGTTTGCCATCACATAGGATGGCTATATGACAAAAGAGAATGATCAGCAACTTATTTCTATTTATGTAACTAGTTGAAATTAGAAGCCCAGTATTGGATGCTAGTGTTTGGACACTATATATAGTCACTATGTTTAGAGTAGAAAGAAAGGTTAAAACTATAAAATACCGGGTGAACTAAAAGAAAAAAATCAGATGATATGTTTAGGTAGATTGGTTGCCAGTGTGGTTTTAATTATTATTCATTATGAAGAAAACAAGTCTTAGATAACGTAGACTAAGTAAAAGAATTGCACCATAACTTGAATGCCTGGCTTATGTTTGTTAAATGTAAAATAGATTACTATTTATTTTGAGGTAAAGTTCAAACAAAATAATCACTAAATCACCAGTTTGTGTAACGCCAAATTTCTGTTTATAATATAAACATTTTTTTGAATGATAATATATACAAAGGAATCTTGAAAGGAGACTTGTCCAAGAAACCAACTTAAAGTTTAACAGGATCTTTCTGAGTCTTCCCTGTTTATTTTCCTTTGAATGGAGAATTATTCACAGAGCTAAGATGGTTCAGAATGAGGTCGTCTTCTCCGGGCAAGTGCTCTCAGGAAAATCACTAGGCAATAATGCAGGTGTGATTTTGGGTGACCTACCTCTGTTTCCCTCCATTTTTTCTCCCCACTGCTTTCTGATGGTTCCTTTCTGAATTTTTTCGGAAGCTAATGTCATAATTGCTCTGAACCTACTTAGGAAGGTAAGGGGATAAACAATATTCTATTTTTAGCTTTTTATTTTATATCTTTGACTTTTTTTTATATCTGATTTTTTAAAGTGAACTTTCCAGACAAACATGCTTATATTGTTAAGTATGCTTGCACAGAATCAGCCTCTTCACAGTTGGTTTAATGACACTCATATTCCTTTTAGGAGATGGCTAGGTTAGAGAAGTGAAATATTTTATTTTCTGTTTTTTTCTCACTCTGTTTTTAAAAAAATCATTTAAAAATCATGTCAGCTTAGAGTTAACCTACATGGCATGCCTCTCCACCTGTGTGGGCACGAAGTGAAGCTGCTCACTCTCACCATCTTCTCCCTGCCTTTTCCCAACCAAACCATTTTGTCCCCTCCAGGCCAGTCTCAAGAAATGATCATTTAGGGCTTCCCTGGTGGCGCAATGGTTGAGAATCTGCCTGCCAATGCAGGGAACATGGGTTCGATCCCTGGTCCGGGATGATCCCACATGCTGCAGAGCAACTAAGCCCCTTGCGCTACAACTACTGAGCCTGTGCTCTAGAGCCCACGAGCCACAACCACTGAGCCCGTGTGCTGCAACTACTGAAGCCCACGTGCCTAGAGCCTGTGCTCTGCAACAAGAGAAGCTACCACAGTAAGAAGCCCGCACACCACAACAAAGAGTAGCCCCCACTCACGGCAACTAGAGAAAGCCCGCGCACAGCAACAAAGACCCAACACAGCCAAAAATAAATAAATAAAATAAATATTAGAAAAATAAATAAATGATAATTTACAAAATAAACTGTGATAAAAGAAAATGTGAATAAAAATTTTATCTTCTAGGTTTTATTTCCAGTTCGCCTTCATTTTTTATATGGAGCCATCTCCTATATTCTGTTACTATGAAAATAACACTGCATAATGGTATGGACAGTATGAACAATCTAAGAGGATGGGAAAATAATGAACATTTGCTGAGTACCTATTGTTTGCTGGGAATCACTCTAGGTGCATTATATAAACTATCTTGCTAAGTCCTCCATCCAGCCCTGGAGAAATATTAATATGTCAATTTTTGGACAAGGAAATCTAAGCTCAGTGACTTGCTGAAAGTCACATGGCTGGTAGTGGATGAGCTGAGAGTCCCCCTAGGATTGGCAAATGCAGTCGTAGTATATTTCTGGAGAATACGGTTTCTTCTGGATGGCACTTGAAAATTCCACTTCTTATAGTCTGATAAGTAGAACTAACTTTATGTCAGCAACAGGTTTTAAATTGAAATCATCAGATATAGAGTATTGGAAAAGTTTTAAACTTATTTTAAATTTGCAGTAGTGTGTTTTTGATGTTAGCATCATATTCTTGCTCTTGTACCCAAATTATAACAGGGTTACCACTGACATGCACTTATATTTACTTAAAGGCAAATGTCCCTGCTGTCCTGGGTCAAAAATATATTTTTAAGTGTACTTGAGTTTTCCTGTGAAATAATTATAGTTTTTTTCCCCAAGGTTTACCTTATTTGCAAATGGAAAAGGCAGGGAAACCATGACTCCATTCTGTCCTCTAGAGCCACCTCCACTGTTAAAAGGCATGTGAACTTAAAGTTCTGTCACTTAGAGTTGTCTCAACTTGGGGCCGGACTAGCATTGAATATAATCCATTACTATACATATTGAATCATATTACAAACCTCATTTCAAATCTGTATATTGTATATTAGCCTCTATAGAGAATTCCAAGTAGATTCTCATGACGTTTGTTTTGTATTCACTTATTAATTCATTCACTTCCTATCTCATTCAAAAAAAAAAATTAGAGGTAATTATCTCAGGACACTAAGCTAAAAATGTTCCATCTTCCTTTTTCTCCCCCTAAATTATAGCAGATAACTTCCTTGGTAGAGACTACTTATTAATATTTGGAGAGATAGAGAGAAGGGAAAAGAAATTAAAATTTACTCACTAAGTTGAGTAAAACGCAAGGTGGACTAATTTGTCTACCATATGTTTTAGTAATATTCCATGAGAAATTCCAAACTTGTGCAAATGTTGAGTCCTACTTGTCAGCAAACTATATAGATTCAGGTGCCAGGGACTTATAAACACAATGGCAGTGTTTGCTTGAAGTTTGAAGTAATTATTCTATTAATTAATTTATTTATTTTTGGGTGTGTTGGGTCTTTGTTTCTGTGCGAGGGCTTTCTCTAGTTGCGGCGAGCGGGGGCCACTCTTCATCGCGGTGCGCGGGCCTCTCACTGTCGCGGCCTCTCTTGTTGCGGAGCACAGGCTCCAGACGCGCAGGCTCAGTAGTTGTGGTGCACGGGCCTAGTTGCTCTGCGGCATGTGGGATCTTCCCAGACCAGGGCTCGAACCCGTGTCCCCTGCATTGGCAGGCAGACTCTCAACCACTGTGCCACCAGGGAAGCCCTGAAGTAATTATTCCTATAAGAAAAACAAATGTACAATTCTGCCTTAAGAGGTCTCAGGAGACTCAATTTCAAGAGAATCTTCAATATAATCAACATACTCCTCACTGAAACATGTAATAGGATTGACAACAAAGGTATTGAAGGAGCTTTAAAATAATCCAAATATTTTAAACAACATTACTAAATCACAGCACAAATTCTATCATAAACTACTGTACTAGACACAGCACTTTAGGATGTAACCACTCACTTGCCATCACCATCATCAATTATGAGTAAAAACAAGTCACTTTTGTCAGCATCAACACTTCAATTGTGAGTTTGATCATGTCTTTACAACAGGGCTGTGTGTAAGCACAAAGTAAGGTTGTCATATTAAATATGTATATACACACACACAACCTTTATTATCATGGAAAGGAAACCCACTAGGCTTAAGGATCTCACATAAATTTACAACTTATTTCTGCGTGCAGCACCTCTGGGCAATGCATTACATCATCTGAGTTACAGAATCCAGATCAAGCACATAGTCAAAAATCAGAATCACAGCCACACAAACTGTCTGTCATTTTACAATATCAACTTTCCTGGAAAGAAGTAACTTAATCTTTTTTTATAGACTAAATCATATTTAAACGCACTAAGGAAACCAAAGAAATGACGTTGGGCAAGTTATCTAACTTCTCTGTGTCTTGTTGCCATATATCTGAAGTAGAGAGGGTACAGTCTACTTCAAAGGGTTGTTGTGGGGAAAAATGAGACAATGTATGTAAAAAGCACTTGGCAAGGCACCACAACCCGAATAGGTATTATTGTTGTCGTTATCATTGTTGGTTAAGGTGAAGATCACTGCCATGTGTGAAGAGTTAGCTCCTATTTACCAGGTCTTTCTATGTCAGGTTTTCTTTGGGCACAGTGTACAGCATCTGAGGTCGGGCGCTTTGAACTTCGTAAAATTGGGCTATCTCATCACTGCCATCCACAATATCCATATTTCGCTGTTATTATATTTTAGCCAAGTGCATGTCAGTGGAATTACAGACACAGAAGAAGAAAGAATTAAAGAAGCTGCTGCTTACATAGCCCGGAGGAGTCTCCTTGCTAGAGAGGAGGGAGTCACGGCAGCCAAGCAGTCCACAGTATCCCAAGAGTCCAGGTCCATGCTTCGCCAGGAGGAAGGTTTTGAGAAGTCAAGGAAAGTTGCAATTCGAGAAAAGGCAGAACACCTGTCACTGAAAAAAACGGTAAAAAAAGACAATTTAATATAACTTACAAAAGTAGAAATGCCACCACTATATATAAAGTAGATAACTAGTAAGGCCCTACTGTATAGCACAGGGACCTCTACTCAATACTCTGTAAAGGCCTATATGGGAATAGAATCTAAAAAAGAGTGGATATATGTATATGTATAAGTGATTCACTTTGCTGCACAGCAGAAACTAACACAACATTGTAAATCAACTATACTCCAATAAATATTAATTTTAAAAAGTAGAAATGCATGTAACATTGTGTATATGTGTGTTAATATAGATTAATTAGATTCAAATGAAGAAATATGTGGTCTTGCGGAGAAACAAAAGAAGGAAAAAGCATCAAAATGTATAGGTCAAAGAAAGACACACTTAATAGTTTTAAATTCTGTGAAATTTTAGGTTCTATAGAAATTAAAGTTCTTGAAGAACCTTAAGAAATCCACCTTAAATAAGTAAAATATGTTGCTTAGGCTTAGAATGGTAAAAATCAAGTGATATGCCTGTTTTCAAAAGAGGTGAGGGGGATTCGTTTGAAATGGATGCAAAAGTAAGGCTCCAAATGAAAAAATGATCATTTTGATTTCTACATTACATTTTTGTAGCACGTGTTACTTTGATTTCATAATATGTTGATTTTTTTTCAGTTAGAAGAAACTGAGGCATGTCATAAAAAGTTGAATGAAGATAATCTTCTCCATGCTCCTGAATTTGTCATTGAACCTCGTTCCCACACTGTTTGGGAGAAAGGACATGTAAAATTACACTGCTCTGTAGCCGGCTGGCCAGAACCTCGTCTCACATGGTATGCTGTCGTTATGAAAATTTCTCATAGAATCGATTACTCAAAGTTAATTTTACCTCTTGTGAAAACATGTGGCATTGTGAATATGCAAGAGTCAGTGAAAGCATCTACAAATTTGAGTAGATTTTTTAAATAGTGAAGAAAGAATACGTGTATGGAAGGAAAGAAGAGTTTTGCATCCATTATGATTTATTATGATACTTTATAATCCTATTATACAAATGGGTCTTTATCTTATATAAAGTGTTAAAATTTAGTCAGCATATTTATTTGGTATCATTTTGTGATGAGAAGCAATACTGCCTTTTTGAAAGTAATTAAGACCCAGAGGGCTCCATCTCTACTCCTCACATGAGCTGAGGTCTCAATGTGTTTTCCAAAGCCAAACAAAAGAGGGGATGGTATGGGAGCTGTTACGACTATGGGGCCTGAAGAAATTTTTGTTCCATAACGAATAAGCTCCTCTTTTTTCTGTCCATTATATATCCTATTGCAATTGTCAATGACTTTGTGATCCCTAAACTCAGAACTCTCCCATCTTACGGCATGAATGTCTGCCACAGAGAGCAGAAGTCTGAAGAGGATTGTGAGCCAGTTTTAAAAGGCATTTTCCGTCTTCTTCTCCGACAGGGCTATTTTGCATGCAGTTCTCTTATCCTCGAGAGTGGTGGTAAATATGCCCTATGTCACAGTATAAACACTTCACAGAATAGCACTGTCACCCAAAGAGCGCCTGTCTCTTCCTCTGTTTTCTGTTATTTCTAATGTTCTTTGGACACCTGGTTAGCGTAATGGATGTGGCTGACAAGATAAACTGCTAGCTAAGGTTATTCTTAAGGAGCAGGTGGTGAGTTGTGTTTTTTTAAAATTCACCTGTGATATCAATCTGCCTGTGGTAATATTGGATTTACTTACAGTTTTTCTTGTATGTAAACTCTTTCCAGGGTTCTTGAGTTTGAAAACCAAAGAATGAAACCAACGCCAGCTCTATATTACCAAGGCAAATAATTTATAGTAAACAAAGATGAGAAATGTAGGAACATATTTCAATGAAAATGAAGTTTAAAAAATCAATTTCCAAGCTTTAAAAGTATGAGTATACTATAGTAAGTTAGGAATCAATCCATCTTTGCCCCACCTTTCTCTCTACCTATAGAGTTGCACAAATTGGCCTATCAAGGGGACATTTCCTCTTAAAAAACTGATTATTTCCCACCTCAGAAAAAATCCAAATTTTCCTATAGAAATACATAAAGAATAACAAGTTTTTAGCTCCAAGAAATATTACTTGAGATTCACTTTGTTATAAAGCAGAAACTAACACACCATTGTAAAGCAATTATACTCCAGTAAAGATGTTTAAAAAAAAAAGAAATATTACTTGATGAGTAAAAAAATTTCTCATCTTTCATGAATTAAAATGTACTACCAATAAACGAATAATTGGAGTCCTTAAGTAGATATATTTAT
The DNA here is from genome assembly GCF_009873245.2 of Balaenoptera musculus. Taxonomy (NCBI): domain Eukaryota; kingdom Metazoa; phylum Chordata; class Mammalia; order Artiodactyla; family Balaenopteridae; genus Balaenoptera; species Balaenoptera musculus. The sequence continues at coordinate 35,721,829 of NC_045798.1, forward strand.
TACACAGTGTCCTATCTCTGTTTTCCTGATTTTTAAACATCAGAGTTAAAGATGATTTTCAAAAGAATACAAAGTAATCTCTAGGAGGTGAATATTAATTTCTTAAGCATTTATTTATTCCGTTAAACACACAGCAACTAGAATACAAACATGCCATGTACCACTGATGGTGTTACTAAGCCAGAGTAATGGGGTTCTACAAAGGCAGAGCTCAAATTCTGTTGGAGATTAAACTCCTTACATAGTGCTTTGTGGGCTGAAAAAGGAGTGATTTAAAAACAAACAAAAATAAGCAAATGAGTAAATATGTTGATGTTAAAAAAAATAAAAATAAAAACAAACAAAAAAGATTAAAACGCCACAGAAAAAATATGAGATGACTAAATTGTCAACCTGTAAAACTCCAGTCAAATTGAAAAATAGAAATACTGTCAGTTTTTGTTTTTTTTTTGGCTGCGTTGGGTCTTTGTTGCTCCATGCAGGCTTTTCTCTAGTTGTGGTAAGCAGGGGCTACTCTTCATTGCAGTGCGCGGCCTTCTCATTGCGGTGGCTTCTCTTGTTGCGGAGCTCAGGTTCTAGGCGCGCGGGCTTCAGTAGTTGTGGCACACGGGCTCAGTAGTTGTGGCTCACTGGCTCTAGAGCGCAGGCTCAGTAGTTGTGGTGCAGGGGCTTAGTTGCTCCACAGCATGTGGGATCTTCCTGGACCAGGGCTCGAACCCATGTCCCCTTCATTGGCAGGCGGATTCTCAACCACTGTGCCACCAGGGAAGCCCATACTGTCAGCTTTTAGTTATCTTCACTAATGGGGCTGAGAAGAAGTATGATTGATCCCTCAAATCTTTCACATTTAGCTTTGAAGTATTTATTTCCTTAACATATGAATTTTATGGCCTAGGGGCTCATTTGAATCAAAAACAAAGGCACAGAGACAAGATTTGTCTCAGGAACGATTGGGAGGCTGTTTGGGAGGCTGTTCACTGACTGGAACAAACCTTCTCTAGTTCCCGTGCCCACTTTTGTGCTTGGAGAAGTCAAATCCATTCTGTATCAGGAATTCTCCCAGTAGGGACGGATCAGACCATTTCACAGAAAGTCCTGTTGCCTTGAAAGTCAAGTGAGAAGTAAATATGAAAACAAAAGAACCAGTGGACCACTAAGAAAATAGTTCACCTTATTTAGCAAGCAAGATTTGCCCCTGGATAAAGCTGAAATTTGGACAATGAGCTAGCAGATAACTGAAAATTGGCTGTGGCAATAAATAAGGTCAGAGCCAGGTTTTGTGGGGCATAAGAGTTATACAATTTGAGGAGCACTTTTACAAAAAAGAATATAAAGTTAAGTCATATGCATTAGTCACAGAGCCTTATGGGGACCCATGCTGATGAGAGACCCTGAAACTTGAGCTTCACTGGTTTCAAGGTAAATCCACCTCTGAGAGTAAACTTCCATGTAGGATTGATTATAGCATGCTGGGTACGTTGCCTTTTTAAAAATAATCATGAAATGAAGCTCTAATTTACTTTGCAAGCTGCTGGTCCAGAGTATGCGATCTTCAGTGAACATCCTTCCCCTCAATGAGCAGGGAATCCACGACCTAGCAAGAACCACGGTTAGTGGTGACTAATTTACTGGCATTTATGCCTCTTTTGTACCCAGCTGCAGCTTCCTGGGCCTGACACTGAGTATAAGTATGAAAGAAATAATTGAGAATGACCTTACTGAATAGAAGAAGGGAAAGTACAGAAATAAGTGTGTGATGCTGCTGCGGGCAGTTGTGATGCCTCCGCTTGAAGCCTTTAGGGCTTTAGCCACGTCTTTCAAAGGCATGTGTGTGCCTGGGGCCTGGCTCCCTCAGACTCCTTTCCAAAGAGGGTTCAGTTCCAAGTTTCCACTGGGCACCCTCAGGTCATGGAAGCCCCTGAGGTCTAACAAATGATGTCAACACACAGCAGCTGCTCTTTGGCCAACCCCGCGTACTGACTAAATCTGTCTGGATGGAATCTAGAGGGTACCCGGGGATCACTCACTGACAGGAGCGCCCATCATTCATCAGGGCCAGGTGTGGAGACGCTGAGCAGCACCGCCCTATTTCCAGCTCACTTTCCGAGCAGAAGGAAGCCTGTGGGCTTTGCGTCCAGTAGAAAAGTTAGTTGTAGATGACGCAGCTGCACCACCACAGTGAAGCAGGCCATCCCGAAGGAGGGCTTGTCAACAGAGAAGGAGAAATGTATATGTGGTGAAAAACCAAAGCTGTTTTACTTAATAGGTTATATTTATATAATAACTTGTTTAATAGGCTATATATTGGTTTAAAAGGGGAGGAAAAACATTTATGTTTGTATCCATATTACTTGCATAAGGAAGCTCTGGAAGGCTATGTAAGAATCTAAGGAGAACAGTTAGCTTTGGGAGGAGCTGGGCAGAAGGCAGACAGGTTTGAGGAAGGAGAATGTTTCCCGGGCACCATGATATTTTCTGATCCTTGAACCATATGCCTGTATTGCCCAGTCAAATTGTAAAAGATATGTGAAATGAGGGAGAAAAGTTCTCTTTAAGAGAAGGAGAGAATTGCATTAATTTTACACTTTTTTTTTTAAAAAAAGAGCCAGATTTAATTGCATTTCGAGCCCAAAGTCTAAATCAATTTTTTCAATGGAAGCCTGGATTGTAATCTGCAGGGAGACTCACACAAACTCCCCGGAGCAATGTGTTAGTGTTAGTGAGGATTAGTATTAGTCTAATGCTCACTCAATACCCACGTTTTCAGATGTGTATGTGGTTACTGGGCTAGATCCTCACGCAAGACACTTAAAAATACATATTTGAAATTCCTCACCTTATCCCTGAAGTCACTGTCAAATAGACAAAGATATTTGTCATTAGGCATGGTAAGGTTCAAAACCTGGCAATAAAATAGTACGAGAAATGTATCTTAGGAAGAGTCCAGAGATTTGGAAAAGCTTTAATCTATTTTTGCAAATTATATGAATTCATAAATTCCATGATAGAATCCTGTATTGAATTTGTTTACAAGATTAGAGTTATTTACAATGTATTTAAATTTAGCAATTACTACCATATTATCTTAGGAAAACAGCCTGCATTTAAAATAGTTAAAAATTATTTATAATTACTTCCCAGGTATAAGGGTTTGGGATTTTATTTTAGATTTTTCTTATTTATTTAAGTCCAAATTCTATGCTAATGGAATAGCTCTCTCTCAGCTAATTGGTTTTTAAAGTAACAGCTATTTATTCAAAACAGTAGGGTTGCATTCTAAATAGCAACCACACTTGTAGGGGTATTCAACATGAAAAGATCATTTTGGCAGGCATTATTTGCTGATAGAGAAAAGTTAGAGTGAAGCCCTTTTGTTTGACCATGCTTTACACTGCCAAAGAGCTTTCACTGTAATCCCTTCTTATCAAAGTCAGCCCAATATCCAAACAGACATTTGTTTGGAGGAATTAAGTGTGTATTTTACACACATACATGAAGAGTATTCTAGAAATATTTATAACAGAAGCTCATTAACTAGTTCATAGACTCTATGTGAAAATGATAAGGAAAATGGTGTACATCTAAATGTTCACAAGAATTTCAGAAACCCTCTGACAAATCACCCCAGGGTGTAGATAACTCTCCAAAATTAGCCGATGACTGACCAGTTTGGAATTTCATTTTCCAGAAGTAACAAACTGTGAAGCATATACAGAGCAGGCCTCAAATCCTACTTTTCTCCCCTGACTTGATGGTGAAGACAGCCAATCGCAAATGACTCTGAACCCAAGTGCCTCGCTATGTGAATTCCTTGGAGAATAGAATTGAATCACTTCCTCACTTAATCCATGTCTGCAGCTTTAAAACAGATGCTTCTTACACTGACATTGGAGTTCCAGTGGAGAGAATGGAAGCTCCTCAAAGTGTGTGTGTGTGTGTGTGTGTGTGTGTGTGTGAGAGAGAGAGAGAGAGAGAGAGACAGAGACAGAGACAGACAGAGACAGAGAGAGAAAAGCCATGGCTGTTTAGCCAGGGGTCGGGGGAAGGCATTGAGGTGCTAGGTCGGATAGGACAGGAAGACAAGGAAGGTGAAGGAAAGCCTGGGAGCTGCAAATGCTGTTTTAATTCAAACTTTATAGAAATATGAACAACATTTTTGGTCAGAAGCCAAATCGAGTGTCACTCAGTTGTTTGGTCAAGTAGCACCTGCCACACAGAATCGGGTGTCATATTTCTCTTCTTACGTTAGAAGGAAATACTGAAAACACCACAGCAAAGGAGAAAACTGAGCAAGAGGGAGCTTTTGAGTCAAGTGTGAAATGACCTAAACCAATTCAGTCAGGAGAACATGCTGATTAACATGTTCTACCCTGTCATTCATCAAAGCAAGGAATGTTCCAGATTAGGAGGGGCCGGCAGATTTCTTTTTACAAGCCATCTCTGATCAAACAGTCCTGTCTGCCTGGAGCCCTGTGGGGAGACAGCTAACTGAGGCTGCTTCTGGGCTGTCAGAAACAGCTAGGGATGACTCCCAAGGGTGAGGCAGAAGGTTGTGCCACTACACCTGCTACGCAGCTGTGATTCCTAAGCCAGTCCACCCCGCCCCACCCCGGTTCACATGCTAGGGAACCGGGACACAAAGAGCCTCAACACACCTTCTTCACATGCACTTATTTTAAATTATCCCTATCATGAAGGATGGATTTGTCAGAACTCCGTTCCTTCGGCCCCAAATCAGGAAGCACAGTTAAATCTATGGTGTTACCCAATAACTCTGTTCAATCCAGTTTAGCAAACACTGAGTGCCTAATATTTGCCCGTGATGCCTACTTCCTTGAGAGTGGCAATAGAAGTAAGTACGGATCAGACACAATCCCCAGCTTCAAGGCACGCACACCTTAGTAGAAGTGACACTTGTCCAACCGTAATTTGATAAATGTTATATATTTCCATTTGAACCAAGTAACACCAATGCAGACAGGCAGGAATGATATTGTATGGGATTTCAAGGGAGACATTATTGAAGAAGTGACATTTGATCAGAGCCTTGAAGGACGAGTTGGGATTTTGCTAGGTGGAGAAGGAGAATTGTACATTTTGTAAAGTATAAAAAGTGATGCATTTTAGGGACATAGGGTGCATGTGTGTGTGTGTGTGTGTGTGTGTATGAGTGTACAAGCTGGGGAGAGGTAGGGACTGGCTGAAGATTATTTCCTTTCTTTCTCTCCCTTTCCACCACTTTCCCTGCTCCCAAACCTCCTTATAACCATGTCCAGAAATCTGAAGAAATAAAATGCAGCTAAATAGAGAACAGTTGGAAAGTGGAAGCATCCCATGTTGTCAGGAGCCAGACTGCCTGGGTTCAAATCCCAGCTCTGCTGTTCTAGCCATGAGAGCTGGGGCAAGACACTTAACCTCTCCATGCCTGGGTTTCTTCATCTGGAAAATGGTACTACTTTACTATGTTAAAAGTAGTACCATCTCGTGCGGTTGTTGTGAGGATTGAATTTAAAGCACTTGCCTGGCTCACAGTAAACACTCTGTGTCTGTTATGGTTATTAGCGTTATTTGCGATGTCTGCGCAAGTGAAGTGGGGTGTCTGAAAGGGAATCAAATGAAGTCCAGCTCCTCTTTGGGACAGAAAATGGCTTAAGCAGAAAAGCCTGTTCCAGCACCATAGCCACTGGCTACTGAGAACCTGAGGACGTGGTGAAGAAGGTGCCCCTTGCAGACTCAGGAGACAGTGTCTCAGGAGGGGCCCCTCCGTGGAGCCCCAGCCTCTGAAGGCTGAGAGGCTTCACCAAGGATGGCCAGTCAGAAAAAGGGACTCTTTCAGCTCCTATCTGTCAGTAGTTTTCTTTCATGATTGATATTTTAAGTTCTTCCAAGATGAGAGCTATGCTTGCTCACAAAAGAGTAAAGCAAATATAATGAGCTTTCAATGCAATGGCAAGGTTTTGAACAACATGCAAGAATGTTAGTGGGAAGAATGTTTTGCTTTCATCCTACACAGACAGCCAACAAAAAACCCACTCAAAGCCTTCCTCTCTGTTGTGTCAACAATAGGCAAGTTTTTCTTTTCTTTTTTTTTTAGATCTTCTATTGAAGTATCATATACACATTAAAAAGTGCGTATCACATATAAATGTAGAACTCTGATGAATTTTTGTAGACTGCATACACCCAGGTAACCAGCACCTAAATCAAGAAACCAAACAATTTCAGCACCCAGGATGCCTCCTTAATCCCCTGCCCCGCTCCGGGGGAATCACTCTCCTGACTTCTAGCAGCATTAATTAGTCTTTTCTGGTTTTGTACTTTACATGAAAGTAATCATTATACTCTTTTGTGTCTGGCTCTTTCCACTCAACATTACACATGCAAGATTCAACCACATTGCTGTGAATGGCCAACTTCTTGAACGTAATTTTTGTAATGGAGGAGCGGAAAGCACATTCATCAAGAAGTTTTAGGCGAGAAGCAGCCTAGGAGCCGGCCTGCAACCTGTTGGGGCGGCTCTTGTAGCCGCAGCCGCCAGAGCATCCGCTGCCACAGACACCTCCGGAGGGATCCAGCTGGGGAGGAAGCGGAGGTGCCGCCGGCCCCGGCCTGTGCCTGGACACTCAAGGGGGACTACAGGTTATGGGTGCTACATGTGTGCTTTCAGAGCAGCGGTGTGAGGAAGCTTGAAGTGGGGTGGCAGGATGGCCTCATCCTTATGACAGTAACTCCAGTGATCCAGAGAACGGGGATCGGAAATTGAATAGTAGACCTCGTAAACTTTATAAACGTTCAGGTACTCCCTCACATGTTGCCAAAGGAGTTGTTGACCACACCAAAATGAGTCTACATGGTGACTTGATCTCTCTCAACGAGAGATCAAGAGATAGACGAAGGTCAAGTGACAGATCACGAGATTCATCTCACGAAAGAACAGAATCTCAGCTCACTCCTTGTATTAGAAATGTTACTTCTCCAACACGACAGCACCATGTTGAACGTGAAAAAGATCACAGTTCCTCTCGTCCAAGCAGTCCTCATCCTCAAAAAGCATCTCCAAATGGTTCCAGTAGCAGTGCTGGGAACAGCAACAGGAACAGTAGTCAGTCAAGTTCAGATGGTAGCTGTAAGACATCTGGGGAAATGGTGTTTGTGTATGAAAATGCCAAAGAAGGAGGTCGGAATATAAGAACGTCAGAACGAGTGACATTAATAGTGGATAACACTAAATGTGTTGTAGACCCATCCATTTTTACTGCTCAGCCATATACAGTGTTGGGCAGGATGTTTGGATCTGGCAGAGAACATAACTCTACATGTCCCAGCGAGAAGGGAGAGTATGAGGTGGTTTCGAGCTATTCTGGATTACTATAAAACAGGAATAATCCATTGTCCCGATGGCATATCTATTCCTGAACTGAGAGAACCATGCGACTCTCTTTGTATCTCTTTTGAATGTAGTACTATTAAATGTAGAGATCTCAGTGCCCTAATGCATGAGTTATCAAATGATGGTGCCCGTAGACAGTTCAAATTTTACCCGGAAGAAATGATTCTGCCTCTCATGGTAGCTAGTGCCCAGAGTGGGGAACGCGAATGCCACATAGTGGTGCTTACAGACGATGATGTGGTTGATTGGGATGAAGAATATCCACCACGGATGGCAGAATAATATTCACAAATTATTTATAGCACAAAATTATATAGATTTTTCAAGTACATTGAAAACAGAGATGTGGCCGAATCAGTTTTGACAGAGGGGGTCTTAAGAAGATTAGATTGGGATAGAAAGTTATACAACCTACAAAGAAAAAGTAAAAGAAAAGGCCTGGGGGCTGCCCAGAAGTGATTTACAACTATGTCCAAAGACCCTTTATTTAATGTCTTGGGAAAAGGAAGAAGGAAAGAGCCGGTGTGTAGACTTTCAGTGTGTAAAGAGTAAATCTATCATCAACCTTGCAGCAGCTGCAGCTGACATTCCCCAGGACCAGCTGGTAGTCATGCACCCAACTCCTCAAGTGGATGAGCTGGATATTCTCCCTATCCATCCCCCTTCTAGCAACCATGACCTCGATCCTGATGCACAGAATCCGATGCTGTGATGGTGATGTTCCTTGAAACCATAGCATGCTACTCTTCACAATGACGCTGCACTCTCCTCATCCTGCACTGCAAGGCCACTCTCTGCATCGTGAGATGCACAGAACAGTGTTTAGGATATTGCAGTGTAGACTTTTTTAAAGACCAAAGGTAGCTGAATGGTTTTTTAAATGAGTACAACTCTAGCATCTTGAGGTTCCAGTTATATAAATGTATTTGTTTACCAGTAGGTTTGTGAAATTGGTTCTTTGTATGGGGGAACAGTCCTTTTTCACACATCTAGATCTTTTCAGAAGTGGCGGAAATTGGCAGCTGGGGTACTTTCAGTCTAGATTGATATTCATCACACCCCAGATAAAATGTAGAATATTATATATTTGCACTTTATATATGGTGGTCAAGTGGAACTGTTCAAGCCATTTTATAGCTGTGATGCACAATATAATTTAAGTAAGTGCTTCTATCAAAGTATTCCTTCAGTGAAATGTGTATAGTTTGCTGCCCATGATGAGCAAAAAATGAGTATCATTGGGCTTATTTGAATGATTAGGATGGGATTCAATGCCCATATCTTATCAGTTATCTTCAGTGCCGTTTTCATCCTTTTCAAGTGAGTCACATGCAGGGAGTGTGAACTTCAGGTGGTTTATTATCCAGTCTGCCTTACCCTTAATCTGTTCACAGATATTCATTTACTAATGATTTTTTTCGAGTTATGGGATAGGAAAATGAAGCGTTTGCTCTGCATTTACTAAATGATTGTAAACTCGTTTTTCATCAAAATAAAATTCCATTGTTTTAATGTTAAAAAAAGAAGTTTTATAATATTTATAATGCGTTTTATTTGCATTTATTGAACAGACCCTGCTACCGACCTCAGTGCTGTGTTTACAGGTGTTCCTTCAAGAACAACAGTTGTGTGTGTGTTGCTTTTAATCATGAATCTATTTACACCTCAACTTACTTCACCTTGTTTCCATTGTCTCATAGGTATAAAAACCAGGTGCCAATAAACGTCCATGCAAACCCTGGAAAGTATATTATCGAAAGCCGATATGGATTTCACACTCTGGAGATAAATGCGTAAGAGACATCAGGGTCTGTGTGTGTTGCCCAGCAATTGCTTAGGGTGGCAGTTTGCGCCCCAGTTAATGACTGTCCCCTTTTCCTCCCAATGTAGCATGATCAGGATGGGGGACAGTCCCATACATTGCTTCTTGGTGCACACCTAAAAGCGATAAGCATGACACTTTTACCAAGCCCACGTTACCTCCCAAAGTGATCTTACTTGAATTTAGTCAAAGACAATGAGGAAAAATTCATTTGTATCTATTTATCCTTTTATATACTGGAGAGTTTTTCTTAGACGTTAGTAAGAAAATAAGTTACATAAATAGGCATTTATATTCAGTTATCCTTTCAGAGTTCCAAATCTATGCCATCACTATACACTTTTGCCTTTAATCAATATAGGCCGATGAAGTTTGGGTTGGGTGACATTGCAAGTAAGCCGGACTTGGAGAAATTGTTCTATCCTTCAGCTCACCAGGAACTGTGGGAAACTATGTGCCCACCCTGTCAGCCTGTAGATGGACGCAGAGCCTGACATTGGGATGTTTTTAAAGCAAAATTTGAAAGCAGAATCCACATCAAAATTTCCAGGTTTTCAAAGGTTTATCATGTCTCCTAATGCGGTTTTGAAATCCAAGCCTAGTTATGTGGATGAAAAAGTTAAACAAGCTCCCAGCATTTTCGGTTCAAATAAAACCATGACATGCTGAGATGTCAAAGTAAAATTTACGTCATTCTGATCTCAAGAGATTCATAGCCTTCTCAGGTCAGAGCAGTTGACACAGGTGATGCTGGGCTTAAAGCAGAAAGAACCCTGGGACCCTGGGGCTTTCGCCAAGCATTGACCCCTTCCTAAAGTTGCATCCATTCTGCCAGTCGGAGATTCTACCAAGGCGGCAGCGAGCTATGTGGTTGCTTTATAATTAAATAGCTATGGGAAAGGCAACTGTATTGACCCTCCTGGGGTTCTATTGATGTCTGTAGATTTCAACAAGAACTAAGATTTTACAAATGAAACTAAACCCAGAGGAACAATGAAGAACACGAACACTGGCAGTGATAAGACACAAAACAGCCTTCTTTGAAATCTTAGCCTGTTCATCTCTGTGTGAGATCCTTCTCTCTCTACTCCATTATTAACGACATCCCAATTTCTGCATTATAACTTAGAGGAACTTCCAAATGGCACTTCTTATGTTGTTCTGTGGGCCTGAACCTTAGCAGAATTGAAAGTTAAATAACTTATTTGTACTTTGAGGCTAGAGCATATTAGACCAACCGGGATCCGTTTTGTGGCTCAGGGAGTCTGTGGGCGTCTATAAGGAGAGGCTGTTTCTTTGTCTCTTCATCACCCTGTAGCCTCCCAGACTGAAACCCACCCTGAGGGAGGCCCCAAGGTGCTCGGGGTCTTACCTGCTCCAAAGGTACATGGCTGGACATTTTCTGCTCCTGATAACAACTTTAGACCAATTTTTCATCACACTGTTCACACTGTAATTTATATGCTTGACACTTTGTTGACTTTTTTTTTTTTTGGACATTTTAAATGAACCCAGGTTAGGGTCACAGTGGACTATAGCTGTTGGTAGATAGATCTGTTGGCCTATATAACACCACAGGGTGCTGGGTCAGAGAGAGTAGCTTTATCAAGAGTGCCGAAGAGCTATGTGTCAGTCAGTGATTTGCCCTGTGCCTTGTTAGCAAAGAGATCCTTGATGAAACAGCTAGCAATTACATCGGTCCTCCGTATCTGAGGAGGCGGAACCCGCTGATACTGAGGGCCGACTATTTTACACCATTTTACTTAAGGGACTTGAGCATCCGCGGATTTTAATATCCATGGGGGTCCTGGAACCAATCCCTCCCGGATGCTGAGGGACGACTGTACCAGGAGTGTCACTGCACTGGGCACTCATTTCCATCCGTTCTTTCAGATGTGATTTTGAAGACACCGCTCAGTACCGGGCCTCGGCGATGAATGCTAAAGGAGAGCTTTCAGCATATGCTTCGGTTGTGGTAAAGAGTAAGTTTGCTGGACTTGTTTTATTCAAAGTGTATTTTTAAAAAATTTATTCTCACTGCTAAAAAATAAAGTCAAGGAACAGTTGGCATGCTTTTCTGCTTTCTTTTCTAGGATATAAGGGAGAGCTTGATGAGACTTTCTTCCGTGCAGGGGCCTCCACCTTGCCCCCCATCTGTAAGTTTAAAAGTATATTTGCTGTGTCATCTCTGTACAATACTGCATAATAAGCTGTTCCATAATGCTGAAATAAATACATAGTCTATATTATAATATATGCTAGTATGTGTGTAATACTACCTGTGGTTGGTTTTATTTTTTCAGATTCTTTGGTTACTATATTCTCTTTCTGCATATAATTGCTTTGCTCTGGTTTTATAAATGCCCAGATGTGACAGGCTAAAAATGGTTTTAAGTCTTAAAAGCATTTAAAATGCTTTTAAGTCTTTCTGTGTTTAAATTGAGAAAGATCATTACACAAACCTGTGCAGAGTGATTTAACCACACACACACACACACACACACACACACACACAGTCTGGACTATATCAGAGCAGTTTTACTCATTCTTAAATATCCAGTTCAGTATCAACTCCTTGAGAAATACGTGTCTGACCCCACTGCCACCCCAGGCCCCACCCACTCAGGGTTCGGTGTCCCCAGTGAAGCTGTGGCACCTTCATAAGAGCATCTATCTCACTGGACACTGTTAACTGTTCTCTCCCACTGACCCATGAGACACTTGAAGGCAAGGCTGGACCTTTTATCTTTAAACCCCAGCACCTGATGTAGAGTAGTATTTGATGATGAATGAATAAATAAATACATTAATTTATGAAATGCAATTTAATGAGGTCTAAATGTGGTTTAATAACAAATTATGAACAATATTCTGGTCCATAGTAATTTGTAAATTTGTGAACTTCAGTCATTTCATCTATATCAGAACTTCTTTTCATGGGAGGCAATAAAAGTAAAATCCTTATTGTTGTTCAAGTAATTTGATGCTTACATTGTTCAGACTGAAAAAGGTAGTCAAGCCCAAACTTCTTATTTTCCAAACATTAAAAAATAAGTGGTAGTTTTAAAAATTGTTGATGAAAATACTTTCTCATGGGTCAATTTTTCACCGAATTAGTTTGATGTCTGTAGATGACCTACTCCATCGACTTCATGGAATGGCTCCTAATTTTAATATTCTAAATTGTAATCATTGGTATCAATCCCATGGGCAAGAGGGGATGATGGGTGAGAGTGTAGGAGGAACACATCCCAAATCATGTCCTTCCCTATCATTTGATTTATATTGAGATAGAATAGCTGGGAAATTTGAAACTATGACTTATCCCCAATGTCCCCAAGATTGGCCTATTGGTCATTCTACAATCCTCCACACGTATCCTGTTCAGTCCCATTTCTATATCATCATCCATGTTTTTCCCATTCCCCTCTTCTCCATCAAGCCAGAGTCTGAAAGCCCAGCTCAATCTTACTTCTCTAACTTCTTAATCTTTTAGAGCCTCCTCTGGCTCCTGAATTGAGTGCAGTTGTTCCCAGCATAGAGAACGGAGGGCTCTTATTCATTAATTCAACTAGTATTTATTGAACATCTACCATGTGCCAGGTACCAGTTTAGGTGGTTGGAATATGCTGGTAAATATCATGGATAAAGCTCCCTGCCCTTGGTTCTGCTCTAGTAGTTAATATGTATTGATCAGTTGTGCCAGACTCTGTACTAGGACATTTTTTTTTTTTTTTTTTTTTTGTTTGGAGACAGCACCCCCAGCTTCACTGGTGATTTACAGTTTTTTGGTTTTTTTTTTTTTGATTGCTCCGTGCGGCATGTGGGATCCTAGTTCCCTGACCAGGGATCAAACCCATGCCCCCTGCAGTGGAAGCTCAGAGTCTTAACCACTGGACCTCTGGGGAAGTCCCCTAGGACATTTTTTATATGCATTGATTCATTTAATGCTCTCCAAAGCTTATGAACTGGGTGCCTTTTTATCTGTGCTATGCAGATGAGGAAACAACTTAGAGAGATTAAATCATGGGTCAAGACCACGCATAATGGTAGAATAGCGACTTGTAACCTGGTCTTTCTAACTCCAAACCATATTCTAAACCAGTGGTTGGCAAACATTTTCTGTAAAGGACTAGACTGTAAATAGTTTAGGCTGTGTGGGTCTGTGTCACAACTATTCCACTCTACCACTGTAACACAAAAGCAGCCATCGGCAATAGATAGATGAATGAGCATGGCTGTATCCAGATAAAACCTTATTTATGAACACTGAAATTTGAATTTCCTATGACTTCTCCCATGTCACAAAATATTATCCTTCTTTTGATTTTTTTCAGCCATTAAAAAATTTAGAAACCATCCTTCATGGTACAAAACAGGAGGCAATCCAGAGTTGGCTCACAGATTTGACAACCCCTGACTTAAACCAGGCCCTCCCTATAAGCCTTATCTCTACTCCCTGAGGCAGCTTTGGAACCAGCCCAACTTCCCAATAAACAAGATCTGTTCAAGTTGTTTTGCGTTTTGATCTCAGTGGGACATCATCATATAAAAATGGGGCAGATGGGACACATGCTTCAAAGAGAAGTCATTTCCCTGTTGGTGAGTGGTTGCCTGGGGACACACAAAGTCAAGTCAACCCCATGTATTGGTTGAGAGCACAGGCTCTGGAAACAGCCTGCCAGTGTAAATCCTGCATCTGCAGGGCGCATATGGGCAGTTATTTAGTCTCCTCGTGCTGCTGTTTCCTCATCGATAACATGGGAATAATAATGGCACTTACCTGATAGGGTTATTATGAGGCTTAATTGAGTTGGTAGATATTAAACACTTGGAATAATACTTGGCACAAGGTGAACTCAGTAAACGTTAGCTTGCATTTTCAAATTAATTCTAAGAGGTCTTAGGAAGAGAATTGAAATAGGAGAAAAAGGGCCTAAGTTTTAGAGTTGGGCAGTTATACGTTTGAATTTCAGTTTCACACATGATGCCTTTGAAACCTTGGCCTTAGCTGTATATTATATTTGTGAACTTCTATATCCCCACCTGAAAGAGAGGAAAAACTAGTAACTATGCCATGGAGTTTTTGCAAGGATTAGATGACATGTCAAATGTGAAGTTCCTGGCATGTAGGAAGCCATCAAAAATAGTCATTATTTTCCCAGGCCCTTTCCTTTGAGAAAAGAGAAAATAAAACCTAGGAGAGTTTATGGTGCAGGTATTTACTCAATCTATAAATAAGATATTTCTAAGAATGGTATTTTAAACTTTGTTTTCTCCCATTGATGTTTCTTGTATTTTTTTTAACCCAGATCATCAAAGAAGCTGAAGCCACTTACTAAAAAACTCAATTTTTATGAGAAATCGATATGGCTATTTGTTCCAAGAGTACAAGCAGTAAAGTTTAAATGAACTCAGAATCTAACATTTTAATGTGCATATACTGCAGCTATATTTAAGTCTAAGCTAAATGTGGTGTTCATTTATATTTTATGTAAGGCGTTAAACCTGACCTTTTAAACTCTATTAATTATAATAGTAAAAATAAGCATTTAGCTTATCTGACCAATGAAGCAAGAATTTCCATACACAGAATTTCCATTTCAATATAATGATATATGTGAATATGCTACATACTTCTTTTTTTTTTTTTTTCTAATATCACTGAGTTTTTTTTTTTTTAACTTTTTTTGGGTTTATTTATTTATTTATTTATGGCTGTGTTGGGTCTTCGTTTCTGTGCGAGGGCTTTCTCTAGTTGCGGCAAGTGGGGGCCACTCTTCATCGCGGTGCGCGGGCCTCTCATTATCGCGGCCTCTCTTGTTGTGGAGCACAGGCTCCAGACGCGCAGGCTCAGTAATTGTGGCTCACGGGCCCAGCCGCTCCGCGGCATGTGGGATCTTCCCAGACCAGGGCTCGAACCCGTGTCCCCTGCATTGGCAGGCAGATTCTCAACCACTGCGCCACCAGGGAAGCCCGCTACATACTTCTTTTATAAGACTTAGTTTTTGCCCAGATGTCACTTGATAGGTTTGTTGTGATTGCTTTCTACCTGTGCTTATTAAAATGCTTGTGTCTCTTTGATGACAAAAAGTAAATTACTGATGTTTGTTTTTGTTGTGCCCAGTTGCTGTGACCCCTTACGGTTATGCGTCCAAGTTTGAGATCCACTTTGATGACAAGTTTGATGTGTCTTTCGGGAGAGAAGGCGAGACGATGAGTCTAGGCTGCCGTGTAGTTATCACTCCTGAAATTAAACATTTCCAGCCGGAGATCCAGTGGTACCGAAATGGTGAGCCTTACTAATGAATTCTCACTAGGTTCTTATTTGCAGAAGGTCACAGCCCAGGTTTGGCCCCAGAGCATGAATGTCCATAAGGCTGCAGTTCTCTTTACCAGAGCTGGCAGAATCTGAACGTTAGAGGACATAACCTTTTGGATGTTACAAAAGCTTTTACACATATATCAGAGTAGCAGAACTTTCGCAATATATCTGTGGAGATTATAATTTCTTATCACCAAGTAATATAGGGAAAGGATTACAAAAAAATGTATTCTCATTTTGCAAGTTGGATGTATATTCATTTTGTAAGTTAATTTTATTTGGTAAAATAAAGCGGAGTCCAGTGAAGTCCAATGGGACTATGGAGCATGCCCACTGGTCCCCAGGCACGGTGGGTGGTGGTCAGCATGCTCACCATGCAGTTGGCCTGAACTTCAGTGCATGTGTGGGCACCGGGCAGTCTGGGCCATCCCAAGGCCATGGCTGAGACCAGGACCTGGGCCCAGAGTGAAACCAGTCACGGCAGCAGTAGCGGCAGCAGCAGCAACATTGCTGGCCGGCGTGGCCCTAGAGGAGAGGAGGGGCCCCACTTGGGGCAGTGTGGGCGCCCACAGTGGGAGCCGAGATTGCCTGTCCGCCCCAGAATGCGTCTTTGTGGGATCTGCACAGATATGAGCTTCCTGGCCTGAGCACTGTGACAGGAGCTGCCAGCAATCACGCAATAAACTTGTCTGTAAAATATTATAAAATAAAAGCATGTACATAGACATTGCAGTAAGGCACATAAGGCAGTTGTTAGAATTCTTCAGAGTTTAGACTCTCTGGTTATGAAAACTGCCACAACATTGCAAAGCAAATATTCACAGGCTTGGAAATAAAAATTAAGTTTAAAGACTGTCACATTCAATGAAAAAGAACACTATTTTCATACGAAACTTTAGATGAAGCAGTTATTAACAAGAAAGATAATTTTAAATTAATTTTTCCTCATAATCAAAGATACAGTGAGAGGATGCATAAACAGGCATTTGAATTATATACAAATCATGAAGTCATTTTCAGTTTCTTGTATGACCACAAGTTACAGGACATGTAAGAGAAAACATTAGGATGCAATTATGTAAATTTACATGTAAAATTAAATTCAGACTTACATGAAACTATTTGTATAAAGAGTTAAATCTTTTTAGAAAAAATTGTTCCTCAAGAATCATAAGCTCTGATTCACTTTGTTATAAAGCAGAAACTAACACACCATTGTAAAGCAATTATACTCCAATAAAGATGTTTAAAAAAAAAAAAGAATCGTCAGCTCTAGAGTACTAAAATTTATATTTTGAAATAGTTCATCAGAAGATTAACCCAATGTTAACTTTATAGCACCATAACTATATAATACTATAATGTATAAAACTATATATTACTATGACTATGTAATACTCTTAACACCTGCATTAATAGTTGCATCAGCAGAAAGATCCTTCTTAAAATAAAAAAAATCAAAACTAATTTATGATCTTGCATTTGCAAAGAGTGACTGATGTTGCTTTCAGTTATATCAATTTAAAATGAAGTTACTAAAAGTAACTGAGTTTGCAGAAAAGTAAGTAAAAAATATCGTATTATCAATCAACATATCACATTAATAAAGTATTATTTTTGTATGTAAAATTATGGCATGAAAATATTATTTTTTGCAATTTGTATTACCCTATCATGTTTTATAAGTAATAAACTATTTTTAGAGGACAAAACCTTATATTTTAGTACCTTGACTGTGTTTTTTTTCTCTGCTTTTTTGAGCAAGGGGTCTTGTAATTTCATTTTGCACTGGGCCCTGCAGATTATGTATCTGGCCCTGGTCCCCCCCTCACTTCTGCTCTAACATTTTAACCAATATAAACATGGCAGAATGACTCAAAGCCCTATAGACTTCCTCTAATATTCAGATAGCATTCAATATAGAAGAAGAGGAATAAAGAGAGAGAGAGAGAGAGAATTGGGGGGAGGGAAGAGTGGAGGGGAAGGAGGAAGAAGAGAGTAATGAGAAAGAAATCAGTTAATTTGCTTACTTTTGTTCCCTAGGGGCTCCTGTTTCTCCATCAAAGTGGGTGCAAACACACTGGAGTGGAGATCGGGCAACACTAACATTTTCTCATCTCAACAAGGAAGATGAAGGTCTCTACAAAATCCGTGTACGAATGGGAGACTATTATGAACAACACAGCGCTTACGTCTTTGTTCGAGGTAAGACCTAGCAAAAAGCAGAACATCTGAGAATATTTAAAACACCGAGGCCACGTCAATCTATCCAAACATATTTTTGGTAACGATGAAAGAGCCAATGTAAAAATTTAACCCTGAAAGCACCAGTTGGAAGGTGACCAGTTTCCAGACTATATTACTGTCACTAGTGTCACTACTTTCCTCATCTTCAACGAGCCCCCCGAGCAGTGCTCTGTAGGTGTCTGAGTAGAGAGGCTAAATCCTAGTGATGCAAAAAGCCGTCTCAGTCTGAAGAAGCTACAATAAAAGAGTGATGGGGACTCACTCTTGAATATCTATTTTGGAGAGCAAATTTATTACTTCATTACAGGCCTTTTCTTTATAGCTTTAGTTTTAATGAACTAGGAAACAAGATGCTACAACTGAATTCTTTTTTTTTAAAACTATATTTATTTATTTATTTATTTATTTATTTATTTGGCTGTGTTGGGTCTTCGTTTCTGTGCGAGGGCTTTCTCCAGTTGCGGCAAGTGGGGGCCACTCTTCATCGCGGTGCGTGGGCCTCTCACTATCGCAGCCTCTCTTGTTGCGGAGCACAGGCTCCAGACGCGCAGGCTCAGTAATTGTGGCTCACGGGCCTAGTTGCTCCGCGGCATGTGGGATCTTCCCAGACCAGGGCTCGAACCCGTGTCCCCTGCATTGGCAGGCAGACTCTCAACCACTGAGCCATCAGGGAAGTCCCCAACTACAACTGAATTCTTAAGACAAACTATAACTGTTGGTTTTAGGAGTCTTTCTTTTTTCAGCGATGTATGTCTCTAACAGGTCAGACATGTACAAGTGGGAATGTTATTTCTACATGAGATCCAGATCATCTGGAAGACGATGAACACTTCCAGGCCACAAAGGCAGTGCTCTGTGTTCTTTTACGTGATGGTCAGTCAGGTGTGGCCACATGAGGAGACAGAGGAGGGGCTCAGGAAAAGAGTGTATTATACTCATAGGTCCTAGAGAACCACCCAGGGCCACATGGGGAAGCAAAGGCACTACTGGTTGGTCAGGAGGCAGAAGAGGCAGAGGGAGAGCTTAGACCGCAGTCTGTATTGGAGCTCCCGTGGAAAAGGCATGGCAGGGCGGGGTAAACAGTTCAGGACTGGCTGCTGTGAACAACTTCAGCAGACCCTAAGCTACAGGGGTCGTGCTTAGTTGTCTGGTCCCTGGTGCTGAGATGATTAAGGCAGAGGAATATTTCCTCCTGGGGTACACGGGCCAGATGGAGGAGGTGAGCTCTGGACGGGTTAAAATTGGCTAGCCCCCGGAGGTGGGGGCAGAAAATCTCTCCCTACCCAGAAAGGCTTTTAAGATGTCAAAACATCACAATATACAGAAAATAAACATATAAACAATACAGGTAGACTTGCTAATTTTTTATCTCTTATACATTAAATAGAACCATAAACTCCTGGGTGTTTTGATGAGGGTGGAACATTGGAGGTCATGCAGGTGTCCTTAACTGGGGTCCACAGACTCCCAAGGGGTCTGTGATTATAACTGTACTTCAGTATAATTAGTTTCTTTGGTAAGCTCATGTATTTTATTTTATTTTGTGCATTTAAAAACATTATTCTGAGAAGGGCCCTCTAGGTTTTCTTTACCACTTTGCCAAAGGAGTCTAAGGCACACAAAAATGTTAGGATTCCCCTTAATTTTTTTTTTATAAATTTATTTATTTACTTATTTATTTTTTATTTTTGGCTGCATTGGGTCTTTGTTGCTGCATGCGGGCTTTCTCTAGTTGCAGTGAGCGGGGGCTACTCTTTGTTGCGGTGCACGGGTTTCTCATTGCAGTGGATTCTCTTGTTGCAGAGCACGGGCTCTAGGCGCATGAGCTTCAGTAGTTGTGCCACACAGCCTAAGTAGTTGTGGCGCATGGGCTTAGTTGTTCCCTAGCATGTGGGATCTTCCCGGACCAGGGCTCAAACCTATGTCCCCTGCATTGGCAGGCGGATTCTTAACCACTGCGCCACCAGGGAAATCCCTTCCCTTAATTTTAAGATGCAAAAACTAAAACTCAGGAAAGTAACATGATTTACCAAAAGCCTCACAGTTAGAAGCAGAAGTGGGACTAGGATACAGGCCTTCTGATGGCTAACCCAGGATTTTAATTAGGGAATAGGTTAAGCTGCTGAAATGAAATTTAAAAAAAACGTTTATTTCTGTCCTATGTCCATCAATCCAGAGGTAGGAAGGTGGTCCGGGTGGTTCTGCTCAACTCAGTCATTCAGAGTCCTGGCTCCCATCTATGTTGTTGCTCCACTGCCCCCGTGGTGCTGTCCTGTGTTCCCGTTCCAGCCTGTGGGAAGGGCAGAGATGCGGGGACACACACATCACTTCTGCATGGTGAACACTCTACCACACATCCACAGGGAGGGAAGCTGGGCAACATGTTGTCTGCAGAAGCTCAGGGGTTCTGGTACTAAAAGGAAACAGGAGGAATGGATACTGGGGAGAGACAGCAGTCTATATACCACACCAGTACTGAACAATAACAAATGATCATTGAATTCTGCCACGGATTTGCAACTGATAAAGATGCACGAATATCGATGCCAGCTGAAAACTGGGTCAGACTTCCTCCTACACAAAAGCATTTGGGAAAAGTCGGATCTTGCGAGGGGAAAAGAAGCGTAGCCCTCTGGGTCAGTTGCAGTAAAAATGGACCTCCTGGAAGTTACCAGCAAGTATGTTTGTTTAAACAAAGCACCCGGATAGACCTGGCCAGACGATAACTGAAAGCAAACAGAGTCTTTGCCTCTGCTCTCAGTCTGACCTGAACCAGAGTATCTCTGGTGACTCAAGAAACACTGAAGTTATGCCTTGAGGATTCCCTTTGTGGACTTTTTCTGGGAACTCTGACACAGTCCAGGGTTTCCTCAGCAACATTTCTCAGTGCCCACATCCAGAGTCGTGGCTCTCTGCAGGTTGAGGCCAGACTTCAGATGACCGACCACAGACAGGGGGAAGGGATTGAAATTTATCATTAAGCCAGTTTTCATATCCACAAAATAAGGGAAGATTCTAAAATGTATCAGATGTTGATGTGAGAGAATTGAAAAGATTCATGGGGAAGACAAAATTGCAAAGACAAATTTCAGAAATGGAGTTGTGAATTTAACTTTTAGAAAAAGATTTCCCCTGTAAGTTTATTTTAAATGATACATTTTAGATTCTTTTAAAAAAATCTTTATTGAGATATAATTACACACCGTAAGAGTCAACCATGCTAAGTGGACAGTGCTTTTCAGAATATTCATAGAGCTGTGCACCCACCATCTACAATCCAGCTTAGAACATCCCCTTCACCCCAAAAAGATTTCTTGTGCCCCTTCCCCACTCCCATCCCCAGTCTAGCCCCCAGACAGCCACTAACCTACTCCCTGCCTCTATAAACTGTCTTTTCTGAACATTTCTGGATATAATATGTGATCTTTTACTTTTGTCGTTTTTCATGAGCCTATGTTTTCAGGTTCTTTATGTTGGTACTTTGTTCCTTTTTATTGCTGACTAATATTGCACCGTATGGATATGCCTCATTTTGTGTGTCCATTCACCAGTTGATGGACAGTTGGATTGTTTCCACTCTCTGACTATTATGAATAATGCTGCTATGAACATTTGTGTTCCTATTCATGGACCTAGGTTTTCAGTTCTCTTGGGTAGATAGCTACAAGTGGAATTGCTGGGTCGTATGTTAAATTTGTGTTTAACTTTTTGAGAAACTGCCAAAGTGTTTTAAGTGACATTTTATGGTGTTTTTTTTTTAAACTTTGAGCTGCATGAGGCCATTTCAATGCATTTTTCAGAGCTCTGGTATTTTGCTGCTTAGAAAATAGCTTCTGAACCAGAATGATCAGTGTAGAAAGCACCATATGTCTGCAGAAACACATTCCAAAGCTGTACATATTTGGCCAGTTTTTTAATTACATACATAATATGTGTTCTTTCTGAAAAAATAGATAATATAAATAGGAAAAAAAGAAAAGCCATCGTAAGTCTAACATCCAGAGATACCTGAAGTTATCATTTTATCACATATTCTTCTAGACTTTTATATATTCTTTCCTCCCCTTCCCACACACATGGCAGGGAGGAAAGATGATACAGTGATAAAGGATGGGATATAAATGTCATGAAAAAAGAATTACAAATGAAAAATAAATTATGAAAAAGTTTTCACTAGTAATCAAAGCAATACAATTAATCTATCACACTGAAAAGATTTACAAGGTTTTAAAATCCATTGGGATGAAGGAACGGAGGGACCAGCACTCCTACACGTTGCTGGTGAGTGTAAATCGGTTTAGCTTTTCTCAGGGTGTTTTGCCACTATGTACCAACAGCGCGCATTTCCCAGCGATTCTAGTTCTAGGAATTTAAGTGGACAAAGCTGAAAAAAATGTTTGTTTGGGGGAAAATCTGGAAGGAATCTAGATATCCACCAATGGGAACTGAAAATAAAGTATAATAAATATTCCATATAAACACACAAATACTGCACAGCAATGAAAACTAATGATGTATACTTACTAATATGAAAATATATCAGAAAAACAGTTTACATGAAACTATATAGTCCAATCCCACTTTTATTTAATTAATTAATTAATTTATTTATTTATGGCTGTGTTGGGTCTTCGTTTCTGTGCGAGGGCTTTCTCTAGTTGTGGCAAGCGGGGGCCACTCTTCATCGCGGTGCGCGGGCCCCTCACTATCGCGGCCTCTCTTGTTGTGGAGCACAGGCTCCAGACGCGCAGGCTCAGTAATTGTGGCTCACGGGCCTAGCCGCTCCGCGGCATGTGGGATCTTCCCAGACCAGGGCTCGAACCCGTGTCCCCTGCATTGGCAGGCAGATTCTCAACCACTGCGCCACCAGGGAAGCGCCAATCCCACTTTTATTTAAAAAACAATCACTTTTTTAAAAAATTGGAGTATAGTTGATTTACATTGTTGTGAAAAACAATTACTTTTGAGTTTATAAATATAGGGGAAAAAATCTAGAAAAATCTAGGCAAATATGTTAGTAATCTCTGAGTTATGGAATTAAGAGGGATTTTAACATGTATTTTTTATTATCATGTATTTTACAAGCAGACACTACTTTTATAATAAAGATAAACAATAAAATTACTTACATTTTGATAAAGGTTATTAAATAGCCTGTGTCAGAGGTCAGAATATAAAGAGTAGCAGGCTAATCTTTGGCCTAATTCATCAAAGCTACAAAAAGTTTGACTATTTGGAGGGTTGGGAGAAGGAAGGGCAGAGGCTAAGAAGAGGACTGACGTTGCCCAAGTGGGTGCTGTGGGCCAGACGCTCTGTAGCAGCTGCTGGGAGCCAAGAGCACAAGTGTGAAGCAATACAGCATGGTATTCGGATTTGGCTTCCAGCAGCTGCTGTACAGAACCGTGTTTTGAAAGATTGTCAAGTCCAAATGGCAAATGGCATATTCCAAGCAATTTTATGGAAATGCTGAGAAATGGCTCCCTAAATGTCTGCTGTCTGCCAGGCTCTGTTACATACAATGGATTTATCTATCAACACCAACGTTGCTGGTTGTTACATTATGGGCTTTTTGCTAAAAAGGGACATGGCTAGAGGTTGCCAGCTGTCCCCCTTGCAGGTGAGCAGCTATTAGGTCTGTTAACTTCAGCATCTCCACCTCCATCCTAGCTCTGCTCCACCTTCACCATTAGCAGACCTTCTCCCCACCTTCCAGTGCGCTGAAAGCCTAAAAGGAAAAAAGTTTCTCCCCACCAAAATGCCCATTTGCCGTTGTGTGGCATGCAGGAACTCTGCATTGTTTTAGGCATGATGATTTGGTTACACTCTCCTATAGCACTTATGCAGGAGATATTATCCTGCGGGTTCATGGGTTCATGCAGGTTCATGGGGCAAGAAACAGAATGTTCAAAACCAAAGTGATTTAAGATCTTCACAGATAATGCACAGCCCTGTTAGCAAATGTTTCAGTAACTTAGAGTTACAGAAGTGTAGATCATAGGAAAAGAAAGTGTTTATTATTCAGTCAGCAAGAGTGTTTTCCCTGGGTGAGTGGCTCCTACATGTCTCAGCCTCCTCTCCTACTAATTCCGGTTGTTAAAGGGTTGACCAGATGTCAAGAGGAATTGGCAAATGTGGTTCCCTTCCCCTTGGGACTCTGACTCTTATCTTAATCATTTTCACTTAAAAGGCCACTATCTGGTTATTTTCATTCCCCTTCCTTTCCTCCTAAAAACACCCCTGAGTCACTAATTTATCTGTGCACACACTGCTGAGGGGACCCACTGTCAGAGGATCCCATTTCATGAACAGTCACTGAACTCTGTTTCTTGTATAATCTTAGACTTTTACTAAACTCAGATAAACTAAGCTCAGATGTGGCTATTTCATCAGAGTTACTTTCGCAAGGATCTGCAGCTTGGGAACAAACATTTAATTAAAATGAATGTTTTTGTTTCTCTTCCAAAATGGTGGTCCCAGCATAGGGATGGGCAAAGCTTCTTGGTTCTTCTTCTCTTGTGGATGTATCTAGAAGGTGACAGAAGGGGCTGTTTGTTCCCCTTTGGAGCCATTCATAGTTTCCGAGTAACACTGCACAATAATTATCTTAAGAACAGACTTCCTGACATAACTTACATCAGACTTTTCTGATAGCAGTCCTCAACATGTCCTTATTTATTTTCTTTTAGAACATTTTGGTCAGGCAAGGGCCATGAGGCAGAGGTCATGGGTCCTTTTCAGAGCCCTTCCTAGCATAATGTTCCTTGTACTGATGGTGAAAAGCACACATTGTTATTTTGGTAAGCAAATTACAAAATTGAAGATTGCTCGACTGGGGCCAAAGATATAGCCACTGCAGTGGTGTGGTAAGAAATGTCTGCACTAAGACCTTGGCCTTTGGGGCTGACAGACCACATCTGAGAGGGTTAACAGGATCCTTCTGTATCCCCACAGATGCTGATGCAGAGATTGAAGGAGCCCCAGCCTCTCCCTTGGATGTGGTGCCCTTGGATGCCAACAAAGATTATATCACCATCTCTTGGAAACAGCCGGCTGTGGATGGAGGGAGTCCTATTCTGGGATATTTTATTGATAAGTTAGTACTTAGTCTAACTTCAGTTAAAGTGATTTGGCCATAGAGACACATGCTTGATTTCTCCTACCATTTCTAGGTGAAGTGTTTTCTTTACTGGTCTCCTCTCCCTCTTTTCTCTGTGTCTCTGTCTCTGTCTGGTGTGTATGTATATATATATGTATATACACATACCTACCTTTTTTACCTAAATTCCAAAGATAATCCTTAAATTGTACTACCAACCCAAGTCACTAATTTGGCAAGAATATTATGAATTTGTTCACCTAATAGAGGCCACTTTAGAAATGAAATAGCTGGTATTCAATATACTTAATGTCCATATTCTTAGTATGTCAGTAATTTAAGAATATTAATTAATTTAAGGAATAATACTCTAAGAGTACTAACAAAATCTCATTTATATCAGAGGATTCAAGTTTGACAAAGAAATAACAAATATCCATAGTATTAAACTGTGTTTTATCTACAAATTGTTGCTATTTACATTCTCCAAAACTTAGAGGCTTTATATTTATAGTAAATGGGTCTTACATATGAATTATCCAGTGAGCTTGGCCAATTTAGAAACAAATTTAGATTATTGACCTAAATACATTATTGTCTGACTTAGTTTCTTTTCAAATAGTTGCTCCAATTGTCTTCCATTGTTGAGTAATAAACCCTGACTGTAAAAACCACTAGGGGCAGATAATCTATGCCACTGTAGTATGACATGTTTGTACCAAGGTGGATTAAACTTAATATTTATAGCAGTAAGTAAGTATATGCCTACTGGGCTCAGTACCAACTAGAGAAATATTTATAATAGATTATACTTTATTTAACCGTATACTAAATGTTTCCACGTTATTTCATCATTGAATAATGATGAACTGTGAAGTTTTAGATATATTCTTTTTTTAAAAATATGCATCTGTATTTTAGTTAAAAACGTAACTATCTACCTTTGTAAAAGTATCCCTCTATGTAAATGCACCGTTTTTTTACAGATCTAGTAAGATTCTTTTTTTTTTTGAATTTTTGAATTTTATTTTATTTATTTTTTTATACAGCAGGTTCTTATTAGTTCTCTATTTTATACATATTAGTGTATATATGTCAATCCCAATCTCCCAATTCATCCCACCACCACCACCCACCCCGCCACTTTCCCCCTTTGGTGTCCATATGTTTGTTCTCTACATCTGTGTCTCTATTTCTGCCCTGCAAACTGGTTCATCTGTACCATTTTTCTAGGTTCCACATATATGCGTTAATATACGATATTTGTTTTTCTCTTTCTGACTTACTTCACTCTGTATGACAGTCTCTAGATCTATCCACATCTCTACAAATGACCCAGTTTCATTCCTTTTTATGGCCGAGTAATATTCCATTGTATATATGTACCACTTCTTCTTTATTCATTCATCTGTCGATGGGCATTTAGGTTGCTTCCATGACCTGGCTATTGTAAATAGTGCTGCAGTGAACATTGGGGTGCATGTGTCTTTTTGAATTATGTTTTTCTCTGGGTATATGCCCGGTAGTGGGATTGCTGGGTCATATGGTAATTCTATTTTTCATTTTTTAAGGAACCTCCATACTGTTCTCCATAGTGGCTGTATCAATTTACATTCCCACCAACAGTGCAAGAGGGTTCCCTTTTCTCCACACCTTCTCCAGCATTTGTTGTTTGTAGATTTTCTGATGATGCCCATTCTAACTGGTGTGAGGTGATACCTCACTGTAGTTTTGATTTGCATTTCTCTAATAATTAGTGATGTTGAGCGGCTTTTCATGTGCTTCTTGGCCATCTGTATGTCTTCTTTGGAGAAATGTCTATTTAGGTCTTCTGCCCATTTTTGGATTGGGTTGTTTGTTTTTTTAATATTGAGCTGCATGAGCTGTTTATATATTTTGGAGATTAACCCTTTGTCCGTTGATTCGTTTGCAAATATTTTCTCCCATTCTGAGGGTTGTCTTTTCATCTTGTTTGTAGTTTCCTTTGCTTTGCAGAAGCTTTTAAGTTTCATTAGTTCCCATTTGTTTGTTTTTGTTTTTATTTCCATTACTCTAGGAGGTGGATCAAAAAAGATCTTGCTGTGATTTATGTCAAAGAGTGTGCTTCCTATGTTTTCTTCTAAGAGCTTTATAGTGTCCAGTCTTACATTTAGGTCTCTAATCCATTTTGAGTTTATTTTTGTGTATGGTGTTAGGGAGTGTTCTAATTTCATTCTTCTACATGCAGCTCTCCAGTTTTCCCAGCACCACTTATTGAAGAGACTGTCTTTTCTCCATTGTGTATCCTTGCCTCCTTTGTCATAGATTAGTTGACCATAGGTGTGTGGGTTTATCTCTGGGCTTTCTATCCTGTTCCATTGATCTATATTTCTGTTTTTGTGCTAGTACCATATTGTCCTGATTACTGTAGCTTTGTAGTATAGTCTGAAGTCAGGGAGTCTGATTCCTCCAGCTCCGTTTTTTTCCATTTTGTCCATCACTCTCTCTCCCTTAGGTGTGAGGTGGGCACAGACAGCTGGTCTCAGTGCAATGACACACCTGTGAAGTTTGCTCGTTTCCCAGTCACTGGATTGATAGAAGGTCGTTCTTACATATTCCGAGTTCGAGCTGTGAACAAAACTGGAGTAGGTCTCCCCTCTCGTGTTTCCGAGCCTGTGGCTGCTCTGGATCCAGCTGAGAAAGCTAGACTTAAAAGTAAGCATTTTTCATTTTTCAGGATCATCTTGAATTTTTTTTATATGCCTGAAATAGATCCTATTGCAAGGTTATTCCTCCACCCTCCACTAGAGGGAGAAGAGAATAAGAAATCCTTTACTGATCAGAGAAATCCAGGGGGAAAAAAGACAAAAACAAAAAAGTATTTGTTTTTTGACTCATCTGTTCACTAAGGGCTTTATTTTATGTTATTTTTATTTGATTCAGAAAACTTTGCCTTATTTGACTGAGTTCCAGGCATTGTGTTTGAAATGAAATATGAAAACCAAGAGGCTGGAGAGGTTTTTTTTTTTCATTTTATTAGCACAGTTCAAATATACTTTTCTTTCTGGTTCATTTTCTTAAAATTGTAAGGTAGTTTTCTTAATCTTGAATTTATCCCTTAGAACATTAATACTCAACACTGTGAATTTCTTTATATCAAAGGAAAAACACATTTATGACACATCGTGTCTGAACTGTACTTGGGTTTCTGTGTTAGAGAGTCAAAAATAATCTTTTCATATATTTAGCCTCCAAGTCTCAATGTCAAAATTGTGGTACGTGAATTATGCTCTGCATTTGTTTCATAGGAACCAATATGGCATCCTTAATAATAGGGACCATAAAATGTCATTAAAAGAATTGTTGGAATTTCATATTTCAGTCTATATCAGATTTCTCAACCTTGGCCCTATTGACATTTTAGGCCAGGTAATTCTATGTTGTAGGGGGCTGTCCTGTGCATTGTAAGATGTTTAGCAGCATCCCTGGCCTCTACTCGCTAGATGCCTATGGTCCCCCCACCCCCTCCTCCCCACCCTCCTCCCCCCCCCAACCCCCATTGTGAAAATCAAAATTGTCTCCAGACATTACCACATGTCCCTGGGGAGCAAAATCACCCTAGTTGAGGACTACTGGTCTATGCCATTTATAACATTTTCAGTGTTATTCTTGACCTTAAGTACATGTAGTGGCATCATAAAATCTAAGTAAAATAATGTCACCTTCTCTCTGGAGACTTTTCTAATCAGGCTCCTTGATTACTCTCCAATCACTTTTCACCCACTGTCCAACTTCCCTCCCTCTTTCCTAATTCCATCTCATACTTTCATTTACTCCTCTTTAATAAATTTCAATGAAAGTAAGATTTGTTGGGATTGAAAATGAGTTATCTTGCTTATCACATTTCTGTTTTTGCACACACTCTGGTGAAAAGTCCCTCACTTGAAGCAGGAGTTGAATCATTCTCTCTTTCTGATGTCTTTCTGATATCACAGAAATGAATTTCCTCTTTAACTTTATACTGCCTGTCTCACTCATTTTCCTTACTCGGGATCTAAACTGCTTTCCTTTGTAAATAACACTTTCAAAATTAATGGAAAGAAATCGCTTTCGTTGAGCTTTACTGCAGGATCAGCGCCCCTTCCTCTTTCATCTTCATTATGACATAAATAACGGCCCGGCTTACAATTGTTCCTGAAAGGTTTCTCCCAATTAAATGCTATCTCTCAAGGAGGGTGAGAGAGCCTATGTGTTTCAGGAGATACATGGGGAACAGTGTATGAACACAGGCTGTTTACCTCACCTGTGTCAGTACAGTTCCGGAAACGTGGACTCTAGCAGATTGTGAGTTGTTTGAGAACAGAGACTGTGCCCCCTCTCCCCAAAATACCATGTGCATGCTTGGTAAGACTCACTAAGAAGGTACATAAGTAAACTAGTAACAAACCCATTTGGGACTAATCTGGCCAGTTTACCAATTTCTCAGTGCAGCTGAACTGCATTTGTGAATGTTTCTGATTTTTGTATTTATCTCTGCCAGGTCGCCCCTCAGCACCCTGGACTGGACAGATCATTGTCACGGAGGAGGAACCGACAGGTAAAAACCACGTTTTCCCCAGATAGTTTTGCCAGTGCTCTGCTATGCAGTTTGCTATGTGGAGGCTGCAGTGTATATTATTTAAGTGTTTTGGAAAGAACATTCTGAAATATTTGGAGATCATGAAGTAACTTACGTTGTCAGAGAATCGCTTTTTTTTAAAGCTTTATTGAGGTATAATGACATACACTAAACTGCATGTCTGTAAAATGAGCAATGTGATAAATTTTACATGTGCAAACACCTGTGAAACCATCACCGTGATCAAAATAATGAACTTATTCATCACCCCTAAATTTCCTCATACCCCTTTGTAATACCTCCCTCCTGCCCCTTCCTCATCTCCAGGCCATCACTGATCTGCTTTCTGTCACTATCGTTTGTGTTGTCCACAATTTTAGATCAATGGAATCATACTCATTTTTGTCTGGTTTCTTTCACTCAGCATAATTATTTTGAGATTTATCCATATTGATGCATGTATCAGTTTATTCCAATTTATTTATACCTTCACCATTGAAAGCTTCTATGAACCTCCTTGTTAAGTGTTTTTGTGGACATACACTTTAATTTCTCTTGGATAAATACCCAGGGTTTGAATGGATAGGTCATCTGATAGATGTTTGTTTAATATTTAAAGAAATTGCCAACTGTTTTCCAAAATGGTTGTACCATTTTACATTCCCATCTGCAGTAGTCCAGAGTTTCAGCTGCTCCACACTGTAACCAGTTCGTGGTATGGTCAGTCTTTCTAATTTTAGCCTTTCTCATTGGTGCATAGTGGTGTTTTGTACCATGGTGGTATTTCATAGTAGGTGTATAGTGGTCTTAATTTGCACTTGCCTAATAATGTTGAGCACCTTTTCATGTGCTTATTTGACATTTTTGCATCATATTTGACATCTTTGCCAAATCCAAGTTCATTCAGATATTCTCCCTTTTTTATTTTTTTCTAGACATGTTATAGCATTAGCTCTTACATTTCAATCTATGATCCATTTCAAATTAATTATTTCTATATTGTGTGAATTAAGGGTCCAAGTTATTATTATTATTTTGCATATGGCTATCCAGTTATTTCAGCAATATCTGTTGAAAAGATTATTTTTTTCCCATTGAATTGCCTTGGCACCATTGTCCAAATCAATTGATTGTATATTTGTGGATCTATTTCTGGAATCTTTATTGGTCAATTTTATTTTCTCTACACCAGTACCACACTGTCTTGATTACTGTAGCTTTTATAAGCTTCATGTTTTTTTTAAAGCTTCACAGTTTTGCGATCAGGTAGTATAAGTCCTCTAATCTTTTTTTTTTCCCCACAGCTGTTTTGGCTGT
Source organism: Balaenoptera musculus (assembly GCF_009873245.2). Classification (NCBI taxonomy): domain Eukaryota; kingdom Metazoa; phylum Chordata; class Mammalia; order Artiodactyla; family Balaenopteridae; genus Balaenoptera; species Balaenoptera musculus. Next base: position 35,752,623 of record NC_045798.1, read on the forward strand.
TCTAAGTCTTTGCATTTCCATGTAGAATTTAAAATCAGCTTATCAATTTCTACAAAAAAAAAAAAACCTGCTGGGATTTCAGTTGAGTCTTTTATTCTTCGTGATTTTCTATCTACTCATTCTATCAATTATTTTTTAAAATTTTATTTATTTAATTTATTTATTTTTGGCTGTGTCGGGTCTTCATTGCTACGCAGGCTTTCTCTAGTTGTGGCCAGCGGAGGCTACTCTTCATTGCAGTGCGTGGGCTCCTCATTGCAGTGACTTCTCTTGTTGCGGAGCACGGTTTCTAGGCACACGGGCTTCAGTAGTTGTGGCTCGCAGGCTCTAGAGCGCAGGCTCAGTAGTTGTGGCACACGGGCTTAGTTGCTCCGCGGCATGTGGGATCTTCCCAGACCAGGGCTTGAACCTGTGTACTCTGCTTTGGCAGGCGGACTCTTAACCACTGTGCCACCAGGGAAGCCTCTCTATCAATTATTGATAAAATAGTGATGAAATCTCCAACTAAATGGTGGATTTAAATGCTTCTTGTAGTTTTATCAGGTTTGGTTTCATGTGTTTTGAGGCTCTGTTATTAGATGCATAAACATTTTTATTGTTATATCCTCTTATGCACTGACCACTTTAATATTAGGAAGTGACTCCTTTTATCCACGGTAATGCATTTTGCTTGGAAATCTGTTTTGTCTGATATGAATATAACGACCCCAGCTTTCTTTTGATTAGTGTTAGCATGACATATGATTTCCGTCCTTTTACTTTTAACCTATGTGTCTTTGTATTTAAATCATGTTTCTTGTAGGCAGCATATAATTGGGCCTTGCCTTTTTATGCAATCTGGTAATCTTTACCTTTTAATTGGGGTGTTTGAGCTATTTACATTTCATGTGATTATTGATATGGCTGCATTTAAATCTACCATCTTGCTAGTTGTTTTCTATCCGTTCCATCTATTCGTTTGCTTTCTTTTCCCTCTTTCTACTTTCTTTTGGATTAAATATCTTTTATTATTCCATTTTATCTATGTTATCTTATTAGCTATAATTATTTTTTTCTTTTATAGTAATTTGGAATTTATAATATACATCATATGACAACATACCTTCAAGTAATATTATCCTACTTAACATGTAGTATAAAAACTTACAGCAGTATCATTCCATTTATGCCTCCTAGCCATGGTGGTGTTGTTATGTATTTTATTTGTTTATATATTATAAACTCTATGATACGATGTTATTATTTTGGTTCAAACAGTCACAAAGCTTTCAAAGAAATTTTAAAAGTACGAAAAAGTTTTCAATATTCACTCACATTTTTACCATTTCTGTTGCTCTTTATTTCTTTGTGTAGATGTGGATTTCCATCTGATGTGATTTTCTTTCCACCTAAGGCATTTCCTTTAATATTTCTTGTAGTGCAGTCCTGCTGGCTATGAATTATTTTATTATTTGTATGTTTGCGAGAGTCTGTATTTCGTCTTCATTTTTGGACTATATCTTCACCAACTATAGAATTCTAGGTTGGCAGTCTTTCTTTAGAGGTTGGTCCATTGTAATACAGGTCTGCACTGTAAGAATGACTGCTATCATTTTTTTTCCTGTCATTCTTATTTGTGTTTTTCTGTATGTAATGTATTTTTTTTCCCATGTCTGCTTTTAAGATATTCCCTTTATCACTGGCTTTAGGAATTTGATTATGATGTGCATTTGTGTAGTTTCCTTCATATCCTGTGCTTGGTGTTTGCAAGTTCCTTGAATCTGTGCATTTATGGTTTTCATCAGATTTGGAAATTTTTTTTCACATTATTTCTTTCAATATTTTTTCTATACTCCCCTCTCTCTTCTCTGCTTCAGGAACTCCAATTACATGCCTTTTGAAACCACAGCTCAGTGATGCTGTGTTCATTTTTCCTTTCGGTCTTTTTATCTTTCTGTGTTTCATTTCTTTCTGTGTTACTTTCTACTGCTATGTCATTAATTTTACTATTCTTCTCTTCTTTAGCCTCTAACCTACTGTGAATTCCAGGCAATGTATTCTTTGTAAAAGACTTTGTAGGTTTCATCTTAGAAATTTATTTGTATTATTTTTATATTTTCCATGTCTTTAATTATCATCTTTAACCTTTAGCCTCTTGAACATATGGAATATATTTATAATAACTGTCTTTATGTCCTTGTCTACTAATTCTATCATTTGTGACATTTCTGGTTTTGTTTCATTGATTGACTTTTCTCCTCATCATGGGTTGTATTTTCTTGCTTCTTTGCATACTTGATGATTTTTTTTTTTTTTTTTTTTGGCTGTGCCTTGTGGCTTTTGGGATCTTAGTTCCCTGACCAGGGATTGAACCCAGGCCCTTGGCAGTGAGAGCACTAACCACTGGACCACCAGGGAATTCCCTGGTTTTTTTTTTTTTTATGAGATGCCAGACATTTTGAATTTATGTTGTTTGGTGCTGGATATTTTTTTATTTCTATAAATACTCTTGAGCTTTGTTCTGGGGAAAAAAGTTGATTCTTTCAAGGTTTGCTTTTGTTTGGTGGAATCAGAGCAGCCTTTAGTGTAGCCGTAATTTGGCTGAATTACAGAGGTAGTACCTTTCTGAGTACTCTACCGGATGCCCCATGAGTTAGGAGATTTCCAGTGTGGCTGGTGGGAACATGAACTCTCCCAGGTCCTTTGAGAGCTTTGAGAATTGTTCCCTCCAGTTCTTTTGTGTGGGTGTTCCCAGCCTCAGGTGCTTTCCTTGTATGCATGTGCTGATCAATACTCAGGTGAATACTCCAAAGGGACCCCCTCAAGTCTCTGAAGCCTTTCTCTCTGTGAAGCCTTTTCCTCCCCATGACTCTCTCTGTGCACACTTTGCCCTCCCTGGAATTCCAGCTTCTTCTCCTCCACTCAGGGAGACTGCCAGGCTCTACCTGGGTTTCTCTTCCTGAGCTGCTGCCTTGAAACTCCCTCCAGAGAGTAAGCTGGGACAGTGGTAGGGCTCACCTAATTTTCCAGCTATGGGGTATCATTGTCCTATGATGATTGATGTCCAATGTCTATAAATGGTCATTTCATATATTTTGCTCATTATTTTAGTTGTTTCACATGTAAGGGCCACTCCAATGTCAAGAACTGTGGAGGATCTAAAACTTTACCCTACTTACGAGCCAGCAAGTTTCATAGCAGTTTCGTAGATGCTGACAAAAGGCATGAGACTCCCGGGTCAGAGAGAAAGGGCTCTGTTACCCACAACACAGCAGACAGCATGAGCTTCGTGTTCTCACTGGTCCCCCTGCTTCCCTGAGCCCCACAGGGCTATGTGGAGCCACACATGTGGACGCTGCCCACGCAGAGATCTGCGTCATAGCTGAGAAAGCTTGCCCTTAGAAAACCGCAGTCTTAGAAGGGAGCTGCTCACCAACCTACTCAAAGTTTCTTGGAGAAAGACATTATCTTTACTATTCTGGTCAGAAACAACTCTCTGACCTAGAGGATATACTATTTCTATATTCCAAGGTTGTTTGCCACCCAAGCATACTTGAAAAGATATTCTGTCAAAAAGCTGATTTAAGATATGCAGAAGGGCTTCCCTGGTGGTGCAGTGGATAAGAATCCACCTGCCAATGCAGGGTACGTGGGTTTGAGCCCTGGTCTGGGAAGATCCCACATGCCACGGAGCAACTAAGCCCGTGCACCACAACTACTAAGCCTGCGCTCTAGAGCCCATGAGCCACAACTACTGAGCCTGCGCGCCTGGAGCCTGCCAGCCACAACAAGAGAAGCCACTGCGATGAGAAGCCCACGCCCCGCAATGAAGAGTAGCCCCCGCTCGCCACAACTAGAGAAAGCCTGCACACAGCAACAAAGACCCAACGCAGCCAAAAATAAATAAATAAAATAAATTTATTAAAAAAAGTAAGATGTGCAGAAAACATAACTTGTATCATTGCTACTGTTTTTCAGGACTGTAAGGAAATTAAAATTGTCAAGCAAAGAAAGTAAAATTGTGGCTTTGAATGAATGAAAGTTTTAGGAAGAATTTTAGAGACAAGGGTACTTCTTTTTACTGTGGAGCAGTAATTAGCTCTTCCTCCCTCTGTGACTCTGAGTGTCCTGGGCTTCCCAAGTGTGTGCCCCTCATTCTTCCCTGTTGTTTTTCAGAGGGTATTGTTCCTGGGCCCCCCACAGACCTCTCTGTCATCGAGGCCACACAGAGCTACGTGGTGCTGAGCTGGAAGCCCCCCCGTCAGCGTGGCCATGAGGGCATCCTGTACTTTGTAGAAAAGGTAAGACTCTGAGATCAACATTATACCTCTTGCCACTTCCTCAAGATTTCTTTAAGGAAGTAGAGATTAAATTTCTATTGTGTCCTGAACTTTTTAAACTCTTATAAACTGTGAACTATTTCTATAGAAAAATGTGTATCACACAGAACTTTGCCTGAAAGTTCAGGGGGTTTATGGATCCCTGAGGGTCACCCATAGACTCCTACAAGGTCCACAGACCCCAACTCATAACCCTTCTACGAAGAGAAATGTTCCTGAAACTGTAGATTGCCTCTGTGACACTGTTTTCTTGACACTTTTTCTGTCTCCCTTGCCGTAGAAATGCCTTTTCATCTCTCTGCACTTGTCCTTCTGCAGGAAGGGTAGATGGGCGAGAGGAATAGAAGTTACAGTATTTTCAAATGGCTGCGAGAGTGAAGACAGAAAGTCCTCACGTGCTCCCTCGAGCTTGGCTGGCACTACTCTAAGTGCCGGTGGGAGGGTGGGGTCAGGGGTTACAATCAAGAAAGACACTGGCTAGTTCTTTCCCTCAAATATCTTACAGTTATATTGTAGTTATCTTGGAGAGGGCAGCATACAATGAAGGCCTAAAATGGGTGGAATGATGAGAATTATATGTGAATCTATCCTATACCCATATTTGAGGGGAGTTCTAATAAGTATTTATGCTGAGAAAATGGAGAAAAGCAAGACCTGGACAAGACATTATCTGGGAGAGCTACCCCAGCTGCAAGTGCACAGGGGAGCACCTGCCAGGCAAGGCACAGGGCCCTGGGTGGGCGGAGGAAGTCCACGCCTAAAGGGATCATTGGTACTGGAAAAGGGCATTTAAAGAGAATGTGCTGAAACTGAGGTTCAAAATCCATTGTTAAGAAGGTTTTGATTAGGATATAATTTTAAAAAATTAAAATAAGTTTATCTTATATGTAAGAACATTTTTATTGGCAGTTATGCACCATTTTTTAGAACAACGAATGAAACAACTGTTTGTACTTTTTTGTTATATTTTATTTTAATAAAATTCTGTAATAGCATGTTAAGGTATCATTTACATTTTGCTTTCATAGCAAAATCATAGAAAAGGTCATTTTTTTTTTTTGGCAAAAATATTGTGGAGCTCAATTAGTTTTCCTAAAGTCCTCTCTTTTACCTTTAATGCTACTCTGATCATTCAATTTCAGAACACCTATTAGATCACCTTCCCTGACAATTATTACAAGAGAATGGATATCATAGGAATATAGGTGTAGGCAAACATCTGCAAATTAGGTAACAACATAAAAGCAATATTCAACTATCTTTATGGCCTTTTAATTATCTCTAATTAGCAGCTGTTGAGAAAATTATACTGGAGCTAAAAACACTAGGGTCTGTGGTTTCCCTTTATTAATTATCATACTTTTCTTTGATGAGGACATTTAACTCACATCTTTGAGGAGCGTTCCTCACTTGCTTCTTATCCCTAACAAATCGGTAACAATAAGTGGATCATCTCTTCAACGTGTAATATGGACATCTTCAAAGAAAGTCTGATTTTACCAAAATAATACTAAAAATATATTTTTTTATTAATTTTTATATTTTCTAGATATTAGCTTCAAATAAAATATAACTTGAGTAGCATTCTTGATTAAAAATTTTTTTCCCTCTATTTTTTTTAACAGAGGACAAGACAAAGAGTGATAAACATTCACTTCCTGGTGTGTTTGATACACCCTCCCCAGTGAATCCTTTTGAAATGCTCCCCATGAAGATAGTTCTGAATAAGCTCTGTGACAGTAATTACCATCTTTCTTAGAATAATGACACAGTAAGAACCTACTACCGAGGCCTTTTCTTGAGATGAGTCAACTTTAGCTTCTGTTGTGCATCTCCTCTGGTCACATAAACTTGAACTTCTCCACGAAAGTCTGTCGTTTTTCCAGACCTAAATACGTGAGCCAGGTTAAAATTTAAATGTTCTTCCAGCACTGCACCTGTTCGTATGGAACAGAAGGGACATTTATGAGTGCGGCGTGGGTAAAGAGGCCTGTACAGGCACCGCAGACAGACAAAAGAGCCAGGACGTTGAGGTAGTAGGGGAGCAGCACACGTCCAGAGACCTGGGGCACATTTACAGAGGAACTATCCAAATGCTAGACCGTTCTCCTGAGCCAAGTCTCAGATTATCTCTGATGAACCACTTCTATCTAATACACTTCTATCATAAGGGAGATGTTCCCATGCTCTCGTCCTGTGGCGAGTTTCCATCCCCAGGATGTTCACGCCTACAGCAGTGCTGCCTATTTGGTTACCCCTGTGCTTGCATTTCTTCATGGAACTCTTTACCTGGGATTTGCACATAAAGGACGAACTTGCCTGTCATGGTGACAGGCTTGCAACCAGTTATGCCATGTCTGTGAGCTCTGAAATGGTTGATGTTGAGAGGAATTAGATAAATCGGGTCTCAGCACTCCCAACCCCTCCATCCTACTGTGTTCTTTTCAGCCCCCCAATTTTTCCTCAGATGTCTTATGTTTTCAGCTCTTTCTCTCATTCCCCTATCAGAAGTCTGGTCATGTCAGAGGCAAGGATTGTATTACTTGGTAGCTCTGTTTCTATCAAAGGAATGAAAATAGCTAATGTTTACAAGGACCAGATACTGCTCTAAGCTCTGCATGTGTTAATTCACTTAATTCTTACTGTAATCCTATGAGGGAAATACTTTCATTTACATTATGTCTATTTTGTAGATGAGGAAACTGAAGCATAGATGGGGTATATAATTTGCCCAAGATCACACAACTAGGAAGAGACAGAGCTAGGATTTGAACCCTAGCAGTCTGGCTCAGGTCCATATATCCAGCTCTTATACATCGCTGCCTTTCAACCTTCCCAAGGCTAAGTCTCCTCTGGAAAACCTCAATAATCACACAATATTACCTCCACAGTACCTACTTCAGAGCACAGTTGAGGGGATTAAAAAGTTACAATGGGGTAAAGTTCTTAGTACACTGAAATGCAGCTACTATTTTTATTATGAAAGTGTAAATGACTGATAAATGTTTATGTGTTCCCTAGGGGAGAAGATGTCAAAATGAATCAAAGCCATAAACTAAAGGATGAAAAGTCTGGGAGAATTCTGTCCCTCAGTGGGGAGCAGATTGACTGTTTGGGGGAATTTATCCTCTCTACCCTCCCACACACAACTGACACATTATCATAAAAGGCACCGCAAGGGACTTCAGAGGTTAGCTTGTCAAATTTGCTTATTTTACAGATGATGACACTCATGTGACTTTCCCAGGATCACATATCTCATTGTTACCAAAGCTAGGACCAGAATCGATGCCTCTGAGTTCTTTTCACCATACCGTACTGCCTCTCATTTCAAGTCAATGAAGGTTATGCTGAGTGATGTACCAATAAACTTATTGTCCCCCAGATTTATCATTCTTGACAACTGGTCAGTCTATCACAAGATTTGGATTTCCAGAAAAGTCTCTTAAAACTGTTCAGAAGTTCTGGAGCAAAGTCACTTCCACTACCTTGGGCAGAGCTGAAAGTTAGAATAGTAGGGAAAAAGGATTACTGAAGACAGCTGATAGTTTTCTTACTGTATTCTGTACCAAAGCTCAAATACACACCACATCCTTCTTTCAGGGATTTCAAAGTCACTGTAGATCAATTTAATTTCAAGGATAAAATATCTTTAAATTGGTTTTCCCCATTATTTATTCTAAAATATGGGCCAAAAAAGAACATTTTCTTTATCTTACACTAACTTTATGCATTCAGAATTCAGAAAAATTCATTAATTCAGGAAGAAAAAATTGTTGATTATCTACTATGTGCTAGATAACAATTCCAGGCTCTGGGGTACAGCAGTGAACAAGATAGCTCCCTGAACTTGCTTCACTGGAATTTACTTTCCAATGAGGGAGACAAATAAATAATTTAATTTCAAGTGTTGATAAGTGTTTTGGTGAAAAATAAAGCAGAGTAAGTAAGGGATAGAGAGAGATAGGAAAGGAGCAGATAAAGCTTTCAGATTGGTAATGGAAGGAGAGTGATCAAGTGGGCCTTTCTGAGGAGGTGGTATATGAGCACAGACCTGCATGATGTTATGAGACATTAAATAAAACGCAATGAAAATAACACAGTTCATAACAACATAATGGAAATTTAAGTATCTAACATAGCATATTAAATTTAATTACCTACCCTAAGAATTAGAAAAGTATCTGACCCCAAACTATCATCTAAATAAATTAAGGACTTTTGGAAGTAGACCAATGATCTTATTTAGTTAAAAAGGAAGTGAAGTATTAAAGCAGCATATTTGTTCAACAATACAGCCATATTTGATTTAGATATTCCTGTGTACTTCAGATGTTTCATACCCCATTTCCCCCAAATTTCTTTTGCAGTCCAACTTGTATAACAGGTAGTAGTTTGTTGGCAGATAAACGAACTTCAAGATGCCTGGCTTAGCGTTCCAGTTTATTCTTTCTGTGCTTTCAATGGATTCCACTGTTCTGGCTGCAGTGTGATGCAGGAACAGAAAACTGGCAGCAGGTGAACACGGAGCTCCCTGTGAAGTCTCCCCGCTTTGCTCTGTTTGACTTGGCTGAGGGGAAATCCTACCGTTTCCGAGTCCGCTGTTCCAATTCAGCAGGAGTTGGTGAGCCCTCCGAGGCAACGGAAGTGACCACGGTCGAGGACAAACTTGGTAAGTATAGAGTTTGCTTGAGCCACTGTAAACTTATTTAACTTCAATTCAAGAGAGGATTCCAAAGCAAGAATCTTATTGGAATACGTATATATTCAGAAGTAAAAATCATGACATCCTTTTTTCGTATTATAAATGTAATTGATGACTGTACTTGACTGATACATTAAAATTTTTCATTATTATGAATTATTATGAAAAGTACACTTCTCCAGGAGTTTCAACAGTATTGCTGATTATTTTTTTTCTGGAAGGGGTTGGTATGTTCCTGGGTGTTTAGTTTCTCATTATACTCCCAAACTAGAATATTTTTTAAAACTTTCTGCTTTAACAAATATATTATAAAAGAACTGTGTGTTTGACGTGACTACTAGTGTAAAATTTATATATGTGTGTGCATGTCTGTGCGTATGTGATAAGAATGAATTTCTAAACCACATTGGGCTTGACCATCATTTCCCTCTTTTCTCAGACATCCCCAAGCCCCCGAGCACTATCATCCCATGCAGAAATACAGACACATCAGTTGTCGTTACGTGGGAGGAATCCAAAGATGCTAAGGAGCTGGTCGGGTACTACATAGAGTCAAGCATTGTTGGCTCTGGCAAGTGGGAGCCCTGCAACAACAACCCCGTGAAGGGCATGAGGTAACCGCAATATGCAGGGTGGGAGGGGAGGAGTGGGGGTGTGACACTGGAGCCACAGGGGCTGAGGAAAGGAAACGCAGCCATGGACCCAAACAGCAGCACAAGCATCCAACACAGGGAGATTATTAAAAACATTATGCTCTGAATATCCAGATGAACTTAAAATTGAACATGTCTATGGCCATACATTTGAAAAAAGGATTACTAGTGATATTAAACACTTAGAAACACACCATGCCAGCTATGGTAAGAGATCATGTCATAGCTCTTTTCTGATTCTTTCCCTTTATGCTGTTTGTCCTTTTTAACCCTCTGTTCAGGTTTTAATACCCAGTGTGATACTAGAGTCCAAGGATCTAATAGGCTCTAGCGAACATAAATTAACCAGGCATTTTATTTTATTTTATTTTTATTTATTACTTTTTTTTGGCCATGCCGCGTGGCATGTGGGATCTTAGTTCCCTGACCAGGGATCGAACCCGTGCCCCCTGCATTGGAAGCGCAGAGTCTTAACCACTGGACCACCAGGGAAGTCCCTTATTATTATTTTTTAAATTCAAGTATAATTGACCTACAACACTATGTTAGTTCCAGATGCACAACACAGTGATTCAATATTTCTATACATTACAAAATGATCTCCACGATAAGTCTAATTACCATCTGCCACCATTGCAAAGCTATTACAATACTATTGGCTATATTCCCCATGCTATAATTTCATCCCCGTGACTCATTTATTTTGTAACTGGAAGTTTGTAACTCTTAATCCCCTTCACCTATTTCACTCACCCCTGACCCTGCTCCCCTCTGTCAAACAACTGTTTGTTCTCTATATCTATGAGTCTGTTTCTGTTTTGTTAACGTTTGTTCATTTGTTTTGTTTTTTAGATTCCACATAGAAGTGAAATGAAATCATATGGTAGTTGTCTTTCTCTTTTTGACTTATTTCACTTAGCATAATACCCTCTAGGTTCATCCATGTTGCAAACGACAAGCCTTCATTCTTTTTACGGCTGAGTAATGGTCCATTGTATATATATATGCCACATCTTCTTTATCCATTCATCTATCAGTGGAAACTTAGGTTGCTTCCATATCTTGGCTATTGTAAATAATGCTGCAGTGAATATAGGGACACATGTATCTTTTTGAATTAGTGTTTCCGTTTTCTTCAGAAAAATACCCAGAAGTGGAATTGCTGGATGGTATGGTAGTTCTATTTTTAATTTTTTTTTTTTTCTATTTTTAATTTTTTGAGGAACCGCCATACTCTTTTCCATAGTGTTTGTACCAATTTACATCCCACCAGCAGTGCATGAGCGTTCCCTTTCCTCCACATCCTTGCCACCACTTGTTGTTTCTTGTCTTTTTGAGACTATACATTCTGACAGGTGTGAGGTGATAGCTCATTGTGGTTTTGATTTGCATTTCCCTGATGGTTAATGATGTTGAGCATCTTTTCATGTGCTTTTTGGCCATCTGTATGTCTTCTTTGGGAAAATGTCTATTCAGATCCTCTGCTCATCTTTTAATTGGGTTGTTTGGGGGATTTTTGATGTTAAGTTTTATGAGGCTTTTTAAAAATATTTTGGATATTAACCCCTTATCAGATATATCATTTGCTTATGTCTTCTTCCATTCAGTAAGTGGCCTTTTCATTTTGTTGATAGTTTCCTTTACTGTACAAAAGCTTTTTCATTTGCTGTAGTCCCATTTGTTTATTTTTGCTTTTGTTTCCCTTGCCTGAGGAGACAGAGCCAAAAAAATATTATAAGACCAATGTCAAAGAGCATATTGCCTATGCTATCTTCTAGGACTTTCATGGTCTCAGATATTGCATTTAAGTCTAATCCATTTTGAGTTTATATTTGTATATGGTGTGAGAAAGTAGTCCAGTTTGATTCTTGTTCATGTAGCTGTCCAGTGTCATAAATTATGCAGGCATTTTAAATGAGCAGAAAAAAGTATCAACATTTTACAAATTTTGAACATCAGTATGGTTAAATCCAGTGCTGAGGAGATATAAACACCAAAATAAAGACATTCAGAATACTTTGCTGTCTCCTTGTGTCTGTTTCTAATGAGAGGAGGGTTATTTTTTCTTGCTTTTGAATATTTTATCAACCAGCTTTGCAAGTTGATGATGAATTCTGGCCTGCACCCAAATTCTGAGTCTCCTTTGATTTAGGACCAACCTCAGAGGAGACTCACCCCACCCCAATTGTCAAGCAGGCTTGTTAGGCAGCTTCTGACTAGGCCACTTCTATGTCCAAGGACCCACAGAGTACGAGTCGTTCCTTTTGCAGAAGAGGAGAGAATGAAGAAAAACCAGTTAACGGGAGAAGGCAGTATGTTTTGCAAGAGATTCATTTAGCCTGTTTGTGTACTTCACGTTTACTCTGAGTTCCCCACATTTTCTGGGGACTATTTAGAAATTTTCATGGAAGGTAGGCAGAGTCTGCCTTTCCATAAATGGAACAGAGCTGCTCCAGGGCCGCCACTATTTTTTATTCATCTTTGTATCCTCAGTACCTAGCTCAGTGTCTGGAACACTGAAGTGCTTAATAAACGTTTACTGAACTGAGCTGGCCTGCATTATGACTGCCCTTATTAAATATTTCAACATGCTAATAGTGATAGAGTCATTAGCAGACCTGTTATTTCCTCTCCTTACAGTCCTCAGGATGGATTAGAATGTTACAGTGATTCATGAAACAGTTTTTCTTTATAGCCATAACAGCTATTAAAGAGTGGGGTTGTTTTATGTGTGAAACTGCACATGGATTCACACCTCATTATTGGACCCTTAAATGCAAATGACAATTCTGGAGTCAATTTCTCAAGTAGTTGTACCTTCCATGGCATGCAGGGAGGCAGTGAGTAGGCCTCTATGACTAGGGCAGCCAGTGCCTTACAGCTATAAGTATATCCCTGAAATAGTCATTAATCATGTTATTAATACCACCTATTGTTTATTAAATGCCTCCTATAGCCAGGCCCTGTAATAGGTACTATATATACTTTTTTTTTAAGTTTTTAAATTTATTTTTAATTTTTAAATTAAAGTATAGTTGATTTACAGTGTTTCAGGTATACAGCAAAGTGATTCTGTTTAATATATATTCTTTTTTGAATTCTTTTGTCATAGGTTATTACAAGATATTGAATATAGTTCCCTGTGCTGTACAGTACAAATAGATAAACAAGGGTTGTTTATCTATTTTATATATAGTAGTGTGTATCTGTTAATCCCAAATTCCTAATTTATCCCTCCCTGCCCCCCTAGTGCTATATATACTTTATGGTCAATCTTCACACAAAAATTACCATGTAGGCGTTATTATCTCCATTTTACTGATAAGCACACAAAGGCTTAAAAGGGTAGGGTGTTTGTTCAGGGGATAACCAAGACTCCTCATCGTTTGACAGAGTGAATTTAGAAAATTGCCTGAGGTACCTTCGTGTTTAATGTACATATGTTACCTGCATCTCTCTACATCTTTTTCTTCCTTTTAGAAAATGAATCATTTTCATAAAGCCAGATCATTCCATTAAGCTAACAATAAACTTCCCTAACCTTCCTCCTGGGAAAGTTTTTTTAAAACTTTCTTTCCGGGCTTCCCTAGTGGCGCAGTGGTTGAGAATCTGCCTGCCAATGCAGGGGACACGGGTTCGAGCCCTGGTCTGGGAAGATCCCACGTGCCGCGGAGCAACTGGGCCCGTGAGCCACAATTACTGAGCCTGCGCGTCTGGAGCCTGTGCTCCGCAACAAGAGAGGCCGCGATAGTGAGAGGCCCGCGCACCGCGATGAAGAGTGGCCCTCGCTTGCCACAACTAGAGAAAGCCCTCGCACAGAAACGAAGACCCAACACAGCCATAAATAAATAAAAATTAAAACAAACAAACAAACAAACAAACAAAAAAAACAACTTTCTTTCCTTTCAGGTTTACTTGTCATGGATTGACTACTGGTCAGAGTTATATTTTCCGGGTCAAAGCAGTTAACGCAGCTGGAGTTAGTGAATATTCACAAAATTCAGAAGCAATCGAAGTAAAAGCTGCTATTGGTAAGTTCTTAGAAAAATGAATTTTTCTGAGTTACGACGAAAGATACCATCCTCTCCAGAAATTGTGTAAAACTTCTAATACTGCTCGATGATTCCATCCTCAGATGATCATTGTCTCTGACTCCAGGTGACCTCTAACCTTCCATAGCTGTCATTTTACAGATCTTCATCACTTATCCAGATTCTGTGCATCTGTAGCCTTTTCATCTTCACCAGTCCAAGTTTCCTCAGATATTTCCCATTGTGTGAATCTCCATTCTAACTTCCTGCTCATCCCGGGAATATGAAGTGCCATCCAATTCCATGAGGTGGTATATCACCCGTAACACAGAGCATCTCATACCTAAAAGCCGTTTCATCTGCGACAGAGCCTGGCTTGTTCTCAGTAACAGCACATTAACCTGCTTTTTATAAACTGCTAAAATTCGTGCGAGATGTGTGGTTGCTTGATATGTTTCATCTCTGCTGGCAAAGTAACCAACAGAATAAAACCAGTAATAAAGTAATTATATGTATGTACAGTGATGTACCTTCCAATCTCAAGGTGGGAAAGGGACCCAGGTATTTCAGGGCAATTAAATTGAAATCTGTGATGTAGTAGCACGTATTTAAAGAGAAAGATTATTTAATATCAGTTGTCTTCAGTTAGCACCCCATATTACTTTTTAACATTCCTTATAATATGTTTGTATTATAAGGACATAGCGAACATGCTTCTTTGAAGTTGGGAGGTACAGACCATTACTATATCAGTAAGGTACATAACTCTAATTGTTATATAATCAAGATCTTCAATGTTTGTCTCCTGTGCACTTTATGGTCCTTTTTCCCCCCATTCTGTTGAATAATGGAGCTCTCTCAAGAAACGTCTGAGAAGTGCTTGTTTTTATATTTACTTGGGTCCTGCCAATCAAAATGGTTCCTGTTCTGTCTGTGGTTTTTTTGTTCTCGTTTCTTCTATTTCGAAAATATGGAAATGTTGAAATGCTTCCTTGGTGTAAGTTATGTGAAATGTATTCTTTCCGTATTTCTTGCAAAGCCAAGTGATTTCCGTTAAACCAAGATTGCTTTTGTTCTGTTTGTGGTGCTAATGTTTTTTTCATTTGTTCTATCAAGTAAGAGCACTCCGTACTGTGTCCTGGTTCAAAGTGTTTCTGTTGTTATCTGGCAATTGTAGGGGGAGGAGTGTCTCCAGCTGTGTGGCCTGAACTGAGTGATACACCAGCTGGACTAACAGGCTCCAGGGGAGGCATGCATGACACCTCCCAGCCAACTTTTAAGAAAGATGCTTTGCTTGGTAGCAAACTTAACAAACCTTCACTACCCAGTAGCTCTCACAACCTGGGCCAAACAGAAGTGAGTAAAGTAAGTGAAACAGTTCAGGAAGAGCTTTCCCCACCACTACAGAAAGCAGCTCTTAAGGGGAAAAGTAAGTCTGACCCTCTGAAAAAGAAGAAGGATCTAGGTGAGAGTTGAAACAGTAAAAGCGTCCTGTTTCCATCAGTGTCCTCACCTCTCATTGTCCAGATCACATTCTTCCATCTGTGTTCACTTTCATCAGTGTTCATTCTTGATTTTATGTTTTCAGTTATCCGTTTATAATACTTTTGTTTAATGAGTAAACAATTTTATAGGGGTTTGGCTTTGACACATAATTCATTGTACTTAATGACAATAGAATATTTAAAGTAATCTGGTTATAGAGTCTCTTTGGTTTAACAAGCAGACACACCTTTGGCCTCATTTTGCTGAGAGAGTTAGATATGAGGTGGGAAGGATTTGATACTCATAGACTCTGGGAGGTCCTTCAAAATATCCGTGTTTGGTAATAAATGGATAGGAAAAATATTTCACGAAAAAGTAACACTTTATCAGGATCAGGTTATTAACTTCTGTTTTTCATCCTCAGGTTTTCAAATTACCTTCACATTTAATTCAAATAAACATAAGAAACAATATCTCTTTGAGTTGTCATGAAAAGTTTAACAGGGCATTATAATCACATATTCTATTATATATGATCCACATACCCAGAACTGATTTACTTAAGACTATTTATCAGTAGGGCTAATTACCTAATCAGAATTAGAATAGAAAGACTAATTATCAGTAATCAGAATTTTCTGATTAGGATATTTGGTATTTATGGTTTATATATTCTAGGAGACAATGTTTTTCTTATCAAATAAAAATGAAATGATAAGCATATACTGGTAAATCATATCATGCCTCTCACCCATCCCCTATATATATCCCACCCCTAACTTCTGTAACCTCCTCTACTTTTTTGACACCTTTATTCGCGCCTTCAACTCAAGATGAGATAGGGTATTCATCTGAGAGTTTATATTCAACATTGCTCTGAAATAGAGAGAGAGAGTGAGAAAGCTTTTCTTAAAAATGTAAAGAATGAAGGAGGTTGGTGATGGGGTGAAGAGAGAAAAAACGTATTTTATTTTTTAAAATCTTTATTGTTCTGAGAATCTTTTCGAATAAGAATGAGATAGTTCCTTTATCTCTGATAATCCAAATAAATATTCAGAAAATTCTTTTTAATGTTATTGCACATCTAGTGGATTCCTTTCCACCACCCCACCCTCTCTTTCTTTATCAAAAAAACATAATTTCAGTAGTTGAGTGAAAGTTTCATCAGCAAATCCACATAAATGAAGACAGACTTTTAAAACAACATCCAAATATTTTTCTGACTAAGCATTAATAAACACAGTGGCAGCTATGTAGTATTTTGTGCCATATGAATAATAATCCAGCATCAGGTTTAAAATAATGCAGCAAAAAGTATTATACTAAGAGAAAAATCACATGGCTGATTGTTCCTGTTTTTTAAAAAAAACTTTTAACATGGCATTTAGCTGAGCTCCAGTATATGATTTTTTTCTGTGTGTAGACAGAACCTATATAGTTGTAAGGTCTCACAAGGGTACATGTACCTGAGTGGTGAAATGCTAACTGTTTGGAAATATATAGAAATTCTTAATAAGCAAATCAAGGCAGAAATTGATATACATATGTCATTTTCCTCAGGGAGCAAATGAAAACAAAACCACATAAAGAAACAAAAATATCTTACTTTTTCATGCTATTGCTTTAGGAATGAAGAGGTAGCATGTACCTCTGTCCTAAAATTTAGAGTTGAGATATACAAAGTAGGATGAAAAATAATCAATAAAGATATGTAAAGTATTGAAAAAAAGAAACAAAAATATATATCTTGGGAAAAATATTTCTTCTTATGGGGAACAGATCATTTTTCCAGATATTGTTAGTTATATTTTCAGGATATTGTTAGAAATACTAACATTTTGCTGTTAGGATTTCAAAACTTATTCTTCCTTAGGAGTGGAGGGGGCAGGTTCTTTTTATCTTTGGAGTAGTAATTGCAGTGCAGTTTTTACTGTGTGTCAGTTTTTTTCCTCACACACCAAATCGATGCTAAGTTACTGGTGTCACGTTTTAGTTTTACACCACAGGACCTAGTGCCCGCATGCGTGGCACCAATGAGACAGTTTGATGCAGGTAGAATCATAGAAGCATTTCTGTCCACTCATGAGCTCTTCATGTTGCAACAGCGGCACCATCTCCACCCTATGATATCACTTGTCTTGAAAGTTTTCGTGACTCAATGGTTCTTGGATGGAAGCAACCAGATAAGACTGGAGGGGCTGAAATTACGGGCTATTATGTGAACTATCGAGAAGTAATTGACGGGGTACCAGGAAGATGGAGAGAAGCCAACATCAAAGCTGTCAGTGATGAGGCATATAAGGTACGTGTGTGGCCTTCAGTAGTGCGGGGTGTCATATGTCTGTTGACACACCACATGCACACAATGCACACACATGCACATACATGCACATGCCCAGCACCTTGTCAATGATTCCTGTCATTTCTCCAGTGTCCTTTGCCTGCAGTGACATGACTTTTGTGACAAATATACAAAGATGAATAGAAGTATTTTGGCTAACCAGGCAGTATGTGTATTTTCTGATTTATACACATAAACATAATTTCTTCGAATATTTACTATGAAATATATACTTTTTATGAAAACTTATGTTTTTTACAAAAATTAACTCACAAGGTATCTGTAACAATATGCTACTAGTTTTAAGACTCCCGGAATCCAAAAGACTCTGGATTTTTAACTTTCAATGTCCAAATCATGAAGACTAAAGGGACATGGGCCTGATGGCCAGACTCAGCTTGCCCTCTGTGAAGTGGCCCCTGTCTCGGTGCTCTGATAGCCACAAAGGGGCACTTCACGTGTCCACCCACGAGTTTCCCTGCTACATGTGGGCCTTCACTGCTTGGCCCGCCTCAGAGCACCTGAGGGGTCTCACTATTACCATAGCTACTGGCTCCCCTCTTTAGAGCATCGCCAGCTAGACCCAAGTTACCACCCCGTCCCTCACAGAACCCCAAGCCGTGAGAGCAAGAGCAGGGTGAGGCCCGGGGAATGGTGCTTTCCCCAACTCAATGTCACATTCTTTTAACTTAACATCTAATATTTATGAAATATCACACGCATACTGAGAACACATAAAACAAAATTTTATTTTTAAGATTCTTCCATGTTGGTACGAGTAGCTCTGACTTTATTGCTGTGTATTCCATTATATGACCATCTCACAGTAGACCTTCCCATTCAATTATTGATTGACATGGGGCATTGTAAGCCATACCAAACAATTGAGCTATGAACATTTTTGTACATGCCTGCTGGCACAAATGTGCACTAGTTTCTCTAGGTTATTACCCACAAGTAAAATTGCTAGGCCAGAGAGTCTTGTTTATCTCCAACTTCACCACATAATTCTCTGCTGTTTTTCTGAAGAGTATGAGAATTCCCATTGCTCCACATCCTTCCAGCACTGGGTGTGTTCACACTTTTCCTGTTTTGACAATCTGGGTGTCAAATGAGTCTGAACATCTTCTGTGTTTATGGTCCATTTTGAAATCTTTCATAGCATGCCTAACAAGGTTTTTGCCATTTTTCTAATGGGTTTTCTTATTGACTTATGAAGTTCTTTAAATATTTTGAGCATAAATCCTTGTTGGCTATGTAAGTTGCCTATATCGTCTCATTGGCTAGACTTCTCTCCTTATGGTGAACTACACCTATTTTCTTGTCAAATTTATTGTAGTCAGATTTACCAACATTTGCTTTGTCATTAGCGATTTCTGTGCCTTTTTTTTTTTTTAAGAAATGTCTTCTAGTTCAGGGATCCTGAAAGCCATGGCCCCAGCTGGGACCACGCTATATAGATTATATTCTAAAGGCTTTACAGTTTGCCACTTACATTTAAGTTATTAATTCACCTATAAATGTTGTGTATGATGTGAAATAAGGGTCAAAAATTTTTTCCCTTTTATGGATACCCAGCTTCATGATAAAATCAGGTGTAGACTGGATCATGGATACAGATTTTTCATGGTTTAAATCATACAGTTGGTAAACTTTGTTAACTCAGCTGGTTCCATCAGTACCTCCATTTATTAAGCATTTTTAATGTTCAAAGGATTATTTATAGTTCATGGATTTCTTTTTTGAATTTTGTTTTATTTATTTTTTTATACAGCAGGTTCTTAATAGTCATCCATTTTATACACATCAGTGTATACATGTCAATCCCAATCTCCCAGTTCATCCCACCACCACCACCACCTCCCCACCGCTTTCCCCCCTTGGTGTCCATACGTTAGTTCTCTACATCTGTGTCTCAATTTCTGCCCTGCAAACCGCTTCATCTGTACCATTTTTCTAGGTTCCACATATATGCGTTAATATACAGTATTTGTTTTTCTCTTTCTGACTTACTTCACTCTGTATGACAGTCTCTAGATCCATCCACGTCTCTACAAATGACCCAATTTTGTTCCTTTTTATGGCTGAGTAATATTCCATTGTATATATGTACCACATCTTTATTCATTCATCTGTCGATGGGCATTTAGGTTGCTTCCATGACCTGACTATTGTAAATAGTGCTGCAGTGAACATTGGGGTGCATGTGTCTTTTTGAATTATGTTTTTCTCTGGGTATATGCCCGGTAGTGGGATTGCTGGGTCATATGGTAATTCTATTTTTCATTTTTTAAGAAACCTCCATACTGTTCTCCATAGTGGCTGTATCAATTTACATTCCCACCAACAGTGCAAGAGGGTTCCCTTTTCTCCACACCCTCCCCAGCATTTATTGTTTGTAGATTTTTTGATGATGGCCATTCTGACTGGTATGAGGTGATACCTCATTGTAGTTTTGATTTGCATTTCTCTAATAATTAGTGATTTTGAGCAGCTTTTCATGTGCTTCTTGGCCATCTGTATGTCTCCTTTGGAGAAATGTCTACTTAGGTCTTCTGCCCATTTTTGGATTGGGTTGTTTGTTTTTTTAATATTGAGCTGCATGAGCTGTTTATATATTTTGGAGATTAACCCTTTGTCCATTGATTCATTTGCAAATATTTTCTCCCATTCTGAGGGTTGTCTTTTCGTCTTGTTTGTAGTTTCCTTTGTTTGCAAAAGCTTTTAAGTTTCATTAGTTCCCATTTGTTTATTTTTGTTTTTATTTCCATTACTCTAGGAGGTGGATCAAAAAAGATCTTACTGTGATTTATGTCAAAGAGTGTTCTTCCTATGTTTTCCTGTAAGAGTTTTATGGTGTCCGGTCTTACATTTAGGTCTTTAATCCATTTTGAGTTTCTTTTGTGTATGGTGTTAGGGAGTGTTCTAATTTCATTCTTTAACATGTAGCTGTCCAGTTTTCCCAGCACCACTTATTGAAGAGATTGTCCCTTCTCCATTGTATATCCTTGCCTCCTTTGTCATAGATTAGTTGACCATAGGTGCATGGGCTTATCTCTGGGCTTTCTATCCTGTTCCATTGATCTATATTTCTGTTTTTGTGCCAGTACCATATTGTCTTGATTACTGTAGCTTTGTAGTGTAGTCTGAAGTCAGGGAGTCTGATTCCTCCAGCTCTGTTTTTTTCCCTCAAGACTGCTTTGGCTATTCAGGGTCTTTTGTGTCTCCATACAAATTTTAAGATTTTTTTGTTCTAGTTCTGTAAAAAATGCCATTGGTAATTTGATAGGGACTGCATTGAATCTGTAGATTGCTTTGGGTAGTATAGTCATTTTCACAATATTGATTCTTCCAATCCAAGAACATGGTGTATCTCTCCATCTTTGGTATCATCTTTAATTTCTTTCATCAGTGTCTTATAGTTTTCTGCATACAGGTCTTTTGTCTCCCTAGGTAGGTTTATTCCTAGGTATTTTATTCTTTTTGTTGCAGTGGTAAATGGGAGTGTATCCTTAATTTCTCTTTCAGATTTTTCATCATTAGGGTATAGGAATGCAAGAGATTCCTGTGCATTAATTTTGTATCCTGCAACTTTACCAAATTCATTGATTAGCTCTAGTAGTTTTCTGGTGGCATCTTTAGTATTCTCTATGTATAGTATCATGTCATCTGCAAACAGTGACAGTTTTACTTCTTCTTTTCCAATTTGTATTCCTTTTATTTCTTTTTCTTCTCTGATTGCCACAGCTAGGACTTCCAAAACTGTGTTGAATAATAGCGGCGAGAGTGGACATCCTTGTCTTGTTCCTGATCTTAGAGGAAATGCTTTCAGTTTTTCATCATTGAGAATGATGTTTGCTGTGGGTTTGTTGTATATGGCCTTTATTATGTTCAGGTAGGTTCCCTCTATGCCCACTTTCTGGAGAGTTTTTGTCATAAATGGGTGTTGAATTTTGTCAAAACCTTTTTCTGCATCTATTGAGATGATCACATGGTTTTTATTCTTCAATTTGTTAATATGGTGTATCACATTGATTGATTTGCGTATGTTGAAGAATCCTTGCATCCCTGGGATAAATCCCACTTGATCATGGTGTATGATCCTTTTAATGTGTTGTTGGATTCTGTTTGATAGTATTTTGTTGAGGATTTTTGTGTCTATATTCTTCAGTTAATTTTCTTTTTTTGTAGTATCTTTGTCCGGTTTTGGTATCAGGGTGATGGTGGCCTCATAGAATGAGTTTGGGAGTGTTCCTTCCTCTGCAATTTTTTGGAAGAGTTTGAGAAGGATGGATGTTAGCTCTTCTCTACATGTTTGATAGAATTCACCTGTGAAGCCATCTGGTCCTGGACTTTTGTTTGTTGGAAGATTTTTAATCACAGTTTCAATTTCATTACTTGTGATTGGTCTGTTCATATTTTCTATTTCTTCCTGGTTCTGTCTGGGAATGTTATACCTTTCTAAGAATTTGTCCATTTCTTCCAGGTTGTCTATTTTATTGACATAGAGTTGTTTGTACTAGTCTCTTACGATGCTTTGTATTTCTGTGGTGTCTGTTGTAACTTCTCCTTTTTCATTTCTGATTTTATTGATTTGAGTCCTCTCCCTCTTTTTCTTGATGAGTCTGGCTAATGGCTTATCAATTTTGTTTATCTTCTCAAAGAACCAGCTTTTAGTTTTATTGATCTTTGCTGTTGTTTTCTTTGTTTCTATTTCAGTCTGGTCTATTGTGTCATTTAAAGCTCATGTTTCCTTATTAATTTTCTGTTTGGATGATCTGTCCATGGGTGTAAGTGAGGTGTTAAAGTCCCCCACTATTATTATGTTACTGTCAATTTCCTCTTTAATAGCTGTTAGCAGTTGCCTTATGTATTGAGGTGCTCCTATGTTGGGTGCATATATATTTATAATTGTTATATCTTCTTCTTGGATTGATCCCTTGATCATTATGTAGTGTCCTTCCTTGTCTCTTGTAACATTCTTTAATTTAAAATCTATTTTATCTGATATGAGTATTGCTACTCTAGCTTTCTTTTGATTTCCATTTGCATGGAATATCTTTTTCCATCCCCTCACTTTCAGTCTGTATGTGTCCCTAGGTCTGAAGTGGGTCTGTTGTAGACAGCATATATATGGGTCTTGTTTTTGTATCCATTCAGCAAGCCTGTGTCTTTTGGTTGGAGCATTTAATCCATTCATGTTTAAGGTAATTATCGATATGTATGTTCCTGTGACCATTTTCTTAATTGTTTTGGGTTTGTTTTTGTAGGTCCTTTTCTTCTCTTGTGTTTCCCACTTAGAGAAGTTCCTTTAGCATTTGTTGTAGAGCTGGTTTGGTGGTGCTGAATTCTCTTAGCTCTGCTTGTCTGTAAAGCTTTTGATTTCTCCATCAAATCTAAATGAGATCCTTGCCGGGTAGAGTAATCTTGGTTGTAAGTTCTTCCCTTTCATCACTTTAAGTATATCATGCCACTCCCTTCTGGCTTGTAGAGTTTCTGCTGAGAAATCAACTGTTAACCTTATGGGAGTTCCCTTGTATGTTATTTGTCGTTTTTCCCTTGCTGCTTTCAATAATTTTTCTTTGTCTTTAATTTTTGCCAATTTGATTACTATGTGTCTCAACATGTTTCTCCTTGGGTTTATCCTGTATGGGACTCTCTGTGCTTCCTGGACTTGGGTGGCTATTTCCTTTCCCATGTTAGGGAAGTTTTTGACTATAGTCTCTTCAAATATTTTCTCGGGTCCTTTCTCTCTCTCTTCTCCTTCTGTGACCCCTATAATGTGAATGTTGTTGTGTTTAATGTTGTCCCAGAGGTGTCTTAAGCTGTCTTCATTTCTTTTCATTCTTTTTTCTTTATTCTGTTCTGCAGCAGTGAATTCCACCATTCTGTCTTCCAGGTCATTTATCTGTTCTTCTGCCTCAGTTATTCTGCTATTGATTCCTTCTAGTGTATTTTTCATTTCAGTTATTGTGTTGTTCATCTCTGTATGTTTGTTCTTTAATTCTTCTAGATATTTGTTAAACATTTCTTGCATGTTCTCGATCTTTGTCTCATTCTTTTTCCGAGGTCCTGGATCATCTTGACTATCATTATTCTGAATTCTTTTTCTGGAAGGTTTCCTATCACCACTTCATTTAGTTGTTTTTCTGGGGTTTTATCTTGTTCCTTCATCTGGTACATAGCCCTCTGCCTTTTCATCTGGTCTATCTTTCTGTAAATGTGGTTTTTGTTCCACAGGCTGCAGGATTGTAGCTCTTCTTGCTTCTGCTGTCTGCCCTCTGGTGGATGAGGCTATCTAAGAGGCTTGTGCAAGTTTCCTGATGGCCGGGACTGGTGGTGGGTACAGCTGGCTGTTACTTTGGTGGGCAGAGCTCAGTAAAACTTTAATCCACTTGTCTGCTGATGGGTGGGGCTGGGTTCCCTCCCTGTTGGTTGTTTGGCCTGAGGCAACCCAACACTGGAGCCTACCCGGGCTCTTTGGTGGGGCTAATGGTGGACTCTGGGAGGGCTCACACCAAGGAGTACTTCCCAGAACTTCTGCTGCCAGTGTCCTTGTCCTCACTGTGAGACACAGCCACCCCCCACCTATGCAGGAGACCCTCCAACACTAGCAGGTAGGTCTGGTTCAGTCTCCTATGGGGTCACTGCTCCTTCCCCTGGGTCCCGATGCGCACACTACTTTGTGTGTGCCCTCCAAGAGTGGAGTCTCTGTTTCCCCCAGTCCTGTCGAAGTCCTGCAATCAATTCCCACTAGGCTTCAAAGTCTGATTCTCTATGAATTCCTCCTCCCGTTGCCGGACCCCCAGATTGGGAAGCCTGAAGGGGGGCTCAGAACCTTCACTCCAGTGGGTGGACTTCTGTGGTATAAGTGTTCTCCAGTTTTTGAGTCACCCACCCAGCAGTTATGGGATTTGATTTTATTGTGATTGCGCCCCTCCTACTGTCTCACTGTGGCTTCTCCTTTGTCTTTGGATGTGGGGTATTTTTTTGGTGAGTTCCAGTGTCTTCCTGTCGATGACTGTTCAGCAGTTAGTTGTGATTCTGGTGTTCTTGCAAGAGGGAGTGAGAGCACGTCCTTCTACTCATTGTCTCCTCTTTTAAAGCCTAGTTCATGGATTTTTTTCACGCTAATACAGTCCATCATTTCTATTTTGCAAATGTTTTCACATTTATTATTTTACCACATATATTTACCCCCACAACAACCCAGTTCATACTGAGGGATATAGAAAATATGAGGTCACTCAGTAAAGAGCAGAAATATTACAAGAATTTGAGTATTTTGATTCCAAGCTTAGAATTCATTTAATTTTCATCTGTACATGCATTCATTTTCTGTTGCTCTGTAACAAACTACCACAAACTGTCCCTGTTTGTGGTATCACAGTTTCCTTGCGTCAGGAGTCTAGGCACGGCTTAGCTGGGTCTTCTTCTCAGGGTCTCACTAGGCTGCAACCTAGGTTTCAGCTGGACTGCATTCTCATCTGGAACTCGAGTTCCTCTTCTAAGCTCACTGTTGTTGGCAGAATTCAGTTCCTTGCAGCTGTGGGTCTGAGACCCTCAGCTCCTAGAGGCTGTCCTTCTCCAAATGTGAGTGGCTAAGCAGTTTGAAAAACAGTATTTGCTTCTTCAAGGCCATCAGGACAGTGTTTCTCTTTAGGCAGGGCCCAAACCCCATTTTAAGAGTTTCTATCTGATTAAGTTGGTCCTTTGGAAAAACTCACTCTCTCTCCTGTGTGTTTCTCTTTTGCTCTTACACTACTTCACACTCACAAAACTTCTCGGATACCAGCTGGGTGTCCTACAATTTAACTCAATTCTGACACTGTCTCCCTGAAGATAGACTCAGGTCCCACACATAAAGGGTTCAGTCCCTCAAGAATAACCCTGCCCCCACTTCAGATGCCAGTTGAAAGTCCAGGATGTCACCTGTGCTTCTGACCGACAGACTATAAATCAGTTTCCCACAACCTCCTCCTTGAGTTTGATTAATTCACTAGAGTGGCTCACAGAACTCAGAGAAACATTTTACTTACCAGATTATCAGTTTATTATAAAAGGTATAAATCAGGAATAGCCAGATAGAAGAGATTGATAGGGCAAGATATGGGGAACGGGCATGGAGCTTCCATCCTCTCTCCAGACCACCACTGTCCCAGCACCTCCACGTGTTCACCAACCTGGAAGCTGTCTGAACCCTGCTCTTTTGGGGTTTTATGGAGGCTTCATTACATGGACTTGCTTGATTAAATCATTGGCCATTGGTGATTGAACTCAATCTCCAGCCCATCTTCCCTCCCCGGAGGTCCAGAGGTCTGGGATGAGGCTGAAAGTTCCCACTCTCTAATCACAAGATTGTTTCCCTTGGCAACCAGTCCCCATCCTTAGGTGCTTTCCAAAAGTCACCTCATTAACACAACAAAAGATACTTTATAACTCTCATCACTTAGGAAATTCCAAGTGTTTTAGGAGCTCTGTGCCAGGAATGGGGACAAAAACCAAATATATATGTCTTATTATAAATCACAATATCATAGTCAGGTGCACCCAGGATAATCTATCTCCCTTTTGATTAACTCAAAATCAACTGATTAGGGATCTTAATTACATCTGATATATCCCTCCTCCTTTGCCATATGATATAATAAAATCACAGGACTCATATTCCAATACCCCTGCCATGTTCTGTTGGCTAGAAGCAAGTCTCAGGTTTCACCCCAATGCAAGAGGAGATTACAAAAGGGTGTGACTCATTGGGGGGTCACCCTAGAGTATGTCCAACACAGGAGGTAAATAAATAAAATGTTGAACCACTAGAAAAACAAACCTGAAACGTTCACTATCCATGATGTTGTCCATGTTGCAGATTAGCAACTTGAAG
The DNA here is from genome assembly GCF_009873245.2 of Balaenoptera musculus. Taxonomy (NCBI): domain Eukaryota; kingdom Metazoa; phylum Chordata; class Mammalia; order Artiodactyla; family Balaenopteridae; genus Balaenoptera; species Balaenoptera musculus. The sequence goes on from NC_045798.1 coordinate 35,779,041, forward strand.
GAGAACATGGTATATCAGTTCCAAGTGGCAGCCATGAACATCGCTGGCTTGGGAGCACCCTCGGCAGTAAGCGCAAGCTTCAAATGTGAAGAGTGGACCATTGCTGTTCCAGGTAAACCAGGAAGACCATGTCTCAGCACTGAGGCTCAGAGTTTCTTCCAATGGAACCTACAACCTGGAACTAAATTTAAGAGCTACATATACAGCTTCTAAGGGAGACAAATTCTCTCAGCCCCTTGTGTTTACATTAAATATTTCTACAGTACTATGAAACAATAGGTACCAATATAAAACTGAGTATAAATTTCTTATATTCCAAATAAATCCTAGAGTCCCCATAGCTCAGCCTCTGCATGGAGTAGGATGGACGGAAGCACACAGCTTGAATGCCACTTGATTATTTAAAAGGAATTCTGATCTTTGCTTGTCTTCTTCAAGGTCATTAAAGGGCATCCAATTCACATTCCCCAGCAAAATTTCTCAAAAATGTCTTCTGGCACTCCCGAGTTGTGCATTCTCCCACTGCTCTGGAGCATCTCATTTATCAGCCTCCCTCCTCCGTCTCCTCAGCCCCAGCCTCTGTGGCCTCCTTCCTATGGTCTCCTCCTCCCTTGCTCCCAGCTCTTCACTGTACATACAGGGGACCTAACATGCCTGCCTAGGGCTTAAGTCCTGGCCTCCCACCTCTTATATCTCTCCACTTACCTCTCCAGTCCTTTCTCTCTATGTCAACTTTTTCCCAACTCTGCATCACAACAAAGATCCTGGAACCGGACTGGAAATGCTCTCCTTTGGAGGTTGTCATAGAGGGTGGTTGACAGGGCAGGGATGAAAGTGGGGAGAGGCCAGAAACATTTACCTATGCTTTTAACTCTTACATAGCTACAACAGAGAACAAATGTAAAGGCTGAATACTAACAAATTTACTAAGTCATTAAGAGACTAGCAGCTTAGTCAGTGGATGGGTTTTTTTTGTTTTGCTTTTTGTTTTTTAAATTTTTGACCTCACCACACGGCATGGGGGGCCTTAATTCCCCGACCGGGGATTGAACCTGCACCCCCTGCATTGGAAGGTGGAGTCTTAACCACTGGACTGCCAGGGAAGTCCCTAGTGGATGGTTTTATTGTGCTTCCAATGGCACTAACTTCAAAGACCCAAATACTTTAGTGCCACAGAATGACTAAATTCTCCCACTTGGGTTGGATATTCAGCTTGTATAACAACTGCTACGGCACTGACTCCAACCACGTTAGAACACCAGGCCACACTGGGCACACTGGGTGGACCCAGCCATGCCCCCAGTGCCACCCGCTTCCTCTATTTGAAACCTTAGTGCCTTTGGAGAACCATCTTTGTTGCCTTCACTTAGTGAGTGTCCATCTGCATCACATCTCTATCAGGTGTGAATAAAAAGATTACAAGAGAAATTCAAGAGAAGTTCAAAAGTTCACTCACCTTCAGTTAATACAAGAGGCAAACACACTGGCTTTCCTTTCACCTTCTTGAAGCCGGTGATATTTCTTAAGTTCTTTCTGCCACCTACACAAAAGTGGGTCTGTTTTTAAATTCTTGCAATTCCTGAATAAAGTTAAAATGTGAATGACCAGGGACCAAGAATTTCTGAGCAGACCTGTGGAAAATGGTTTGATAGACAGAGATATAGTTAGCAAAAGAGATTGCAGGGTGAGTGCTCCCAACTCAGAGGAGAAGTGAACGGGGCAGTCCTCCACCCCCACGGCCTCTCTTTTCCCAGATTCACCCTTGACTCACTGAGAAGTGTTGGGCAAGCCATGAATCAAGAAAGCTTGATGATAGGTGAGAGCATTTAGGACATTTTGTCAGATGAAGAAACAGACTCAGGTTAAATGATACCCAGGAGGTCACACAGGTAATAAGTGGCAGTTAGGGTTGGAAACTAGGTCTGCTCATTCCAAGACACGAGGGGGTAGGAAGCAGCAGCACAGTGATCCTTCTCTGGAAGAAAGGGCTGGTGCTACCTGTTTGGATGCCTCTCTGGGTCCTAAGGATGACACAGGACAATGGTCATAAAAGCCCTTTGCAAAACAGAGCACTCCACACCAGGGTAAGGTACTGGTGTTATTTAAACCTATTTCCACAGAAGGCATCATCAGGAGACAAGGGTGACTCATTGCCGGTGACCATTAAGCTGAGGTAAAGGGCCCAAAAAACAGAGTGATCAATTGCAAAATGCCAAAGCATAGCACGATGGAGTCTGCGCTTGCAGTTGGCTCTCAGGCCACTGTGAGTCAGTTCAGGTGCTTTTTTGATTGGTTGGTTAGAAACCAGGTGTTATTTTTAAAAAAAAGGAAAGAGAAAAGAAAATAAAGGGACTTCCGTGGTGGCGCAGTGGTTAAGAATCCGCCTGCCAATGCAGGAGACACGGGTTCGAGCCCTGGTCTGGGAAGATGCCATATGCCGCAGAGCAACTAAGCCTGTGTGCCACAACTACTGAGCCTCCGCTCTAGAGCCCGCGAGCCACAACTACTGCGGCCCGCGTGCCTAGAGCCTGTGCTCTGTAACAAAGAGAAGACACCGCAATGAGAAACCTGAACACCGCATCAAAGAGTAGCCCCCGCTCACCGCAACTAGAGAAAAGCCCGCGCACAGCAACAAAGACCCAACGCAGCCAATAAATAAATAAATAAATAAATTTAAATAAATAAATAAAGTGAAAATCTGACTATATCCTTTAAAAAAAAAAAAGAAAGAAAATAAATAACTATATCACCTTCATAGCAGCTGGTAGTCATGCAAAGATGCAGGCCATCAGTGAGTAGATGGGACTCGCCCAAGAGTGCAAATAGCACACACAGGAAGTATTTGGCTTCCTTCCTGAGCAAGTTGATCAAGTTCCTTGGTGTCTCTGAGCTTTCTGTTAATTGTCTTAGGGATGGGTGAGATAAAAGAATGTAAAGTACCTGATAGGGTTTAGCATAGATTCAGGGCCCATGGGATTGATTGTATTTGTTTTGGTGGGAGTTCTTTGTAACCACAATTGTAGTTTGTTTTTACCCCTATATGGGATATATGCTTTACGGGAAAGATATCCCTCCAGTGAGGGAGGGATATATATTTTGCAATATATATATTTTTCTATATTCATAAGCCATCAAAGAGAGTTGCTTTCTCCGTCATAATTGAGATTTGGGGGCATTTTCAGATTGTCATCCAAAAATAATCTGAAACTGAATCTGCAACCAAATTAAACTGTTCTGATAAAAGGTGAGGAACACAGGCCTGAGGACAGCCTGAGGGCAAGGCTTCATGCAGCCGCTGGAGGGCACCTTGAACTGGCCTTAACCACTTGCTGCCCGTAAAGGGTCTTAATAGGCTGATATAGAGCTGTTGAGGAAACTTGATATGAAATGAGCACAGAATACCTGTTTCCATGGGAGTAGTAGATTTTACAAAAGAAGAACACCAGCATCAGATTCAGCTTTAAGACCTTAAATGTGGTTCTAGGTTTACACACATTGGAGTTTTCTTATCTCCATTGTGATTGTTACACATCAGTCTCTCTTTCCCTCTCAGGACCACCGCACAGTCTCAAGTACAGTGAAGTCAGGAAAACCTCCCTGGTTCTGCAGTGGAAGCCTCCGATCCACTCGGGACGGACTCCGGTCACTGGCTACTTTGTGGACGTGAAGGAGGCCAGTGCCAAAGAGGACCAGTGGCGAGGACTTAATGAGGCGGCTCTGAAAAACACATACCTGAAGGTAAGATGATGCTCACAGTTTGAGAAAATCTTTTTTTTTTTTTTTTTTTTTTAAAGAAAAAAGGTTCTTCTAACGAGGTTAACTTTAAAGTCAGTGAGATAAAGCAGAGCATCTCAGCGTTGGTCTGTGTCATGTGTTGGGATCCTGGTAAGATTCCATTTGGCAGTGGGTGAGGTTTTGGGGATGTTTCTGATGCTTAAAACAATTTGCTTGTAATTTGACCCAAATCCCTTTGCCTGGCTTTAGAAAATATCCCTCCTCCCTCTTCTATCCCTCCTCACCTCCACTTACCCACCTCACATTTTTGCTACTCACAGTCTTAAGATGTTACCATCTCCAAAAGGTGACTTTCTCATTCCTACCTCGAATTTTTTTGAGGGTGGTTTTTGATTTGAGGGTGTTATTTCCATAGAGTTCACGCCTGTAAACCTTTAACTGCTGATCCCTTTGAGTCGTGGTCAGCCTTACCTCCCCTGCTCCCTCACCCCTGTGCTCACGTGAGCTCTCAGGGGCCAGAGGAATGAGTTGTCTCAACTCCTGACCTTGTCCTCACCCTTCTCCATGTCACTGCCTTCCAGTTTCCTCTAGAGTGTTCCAACTGAACCAGTTTCTAACTCTATCTGCCAGAGACTGTTCTGCTGTAGCCACTGACTCTCTCACTAGTACCAAATGGAAGTCTCAAAAGAATGTTTCCCCCTATTGTCAGCAGTGGCATCTGGAGACCCTGAATCCACAATAAGGCCTCAGAAACTGTGGGGAATATGACTCCAGTTCTTGTTACGTACCATGAAGTGTGACTGTATGACCACAGTCAAACAGAAAGCTGCACAGTGCATTCCGTGTGCAGCCTTATCTGTTGGCAGAATATGCCACCACCCAGGGCGTGGGCCTTGGAGGATTTTCAGAGTATACCTGGTTTAAGAGATTTCTCTTGTCAACCTGCCACTAAAGTCCATACCGTCTGTCAGCCCCTCTCTGGGGTTAAGGCAGCCACTCTCTGGGGTCCCTATAAAAAAAATGTAAATGTACCCTCCAGGAGAGATGACCCTTAAACGATTACATCTGACATGCCATTAACTCAGCTTCACACGTGCCAGTAAACTCTCCAGCCCCTTATGAAACCATGAGGAGAGAAGGAAGGTCACATTTCGTGGGAAAGAGAAAAGGTCAAGGAAGGTCTGGAGCCTAGGACGCTGTTGGCTGTCCAGAGAAGTCAGGAGGCCTCTAGATACAAAGACATCCCCAAAGCCCAGTGTAAAACAAAGGTTGGACACATCCTAGATGGTGGTGGTGTGTGCTTATGGCCAGCATGACTTCCAAATCCTCCATCTGCCATAGCACAGGATCCCAGGAGCCCGACTCACGGGAAACCAAGTGAGAGTGAGAAGCCAAGCAAAGGGGACCAAGAGCCCAGGAAAAATGAGTAGGAAGAGAAAATAATGGAGTTTAAACACATCAAGAATGGTTAATGTCACTCATTTTTTTAAAAAAGAAGAAGAAGAAAGGCAAATTTAGGGGAAAGAGAGAGACTGAGGTTGAGTGCCCCTCACAAACCGGGAGACAAACTTCCTGTAAGGAAATGACCTTAGAGTTTGGCCACAATTTTTAAAGCAAAAATAGAATTACTGATTTTTCTGATTGTAAAACAGTTGCATGCTTATGATGACAAATTCAAACAGTAAAGGCATAAAGAAGAAAAGTAGAGATGTCCTATAGTCCCCATACCCATTTTGATGTGGAGTCACTTTTCCAGATGTTTCATATTCAGAAAAGTTTCAGCCCTGAAATGGAGAAAAAATGTGCATGTTAAAAAGTTTAATCTGTCAAATTTAAGTGAGGAAAGGACATATAGCTCCAGGAACAGGAGATTTTAGCACCATGGCACTGGAACATAATGGCCTAACTGGTTTCTGCCGGACACACACCCATTCACGTTAGCACTGAGTGTCTAGGGGTTCCTAGAGAGAGTGCAAGATGCATTACTATCCACAAAAAGGTTTAGCCAACAGAGCTCATGCTTCCTTTTTGATTGGTAATTACAATCTGCTGAGACAATGTGGTGAGAGGGACTAAATAATTGGAAGGGGTGGGGGATATAGATTATGCATCTCTAGTGCTTTAAGCCAGCAGTCATTGCCCCTGCGGTGATGGAAGAGTGGAGGGGTGTGCCTGTCACCTCAGTGACTAGACACTAGGATGTGGATTCACTTCCTGTGCCGTGTTGGCAGAAATCTGACTCACAGCCGCATATTACCTAAGTGGCAGGTGCAGATGTGGCAGGTACCTGGGAGCTGGTCTATTTTTATCACAACAAGGAAATGTTTCTGTTCCTTTCTGTAGATCCACAGTTGCCTGGCATTATTTCTAAGTATAGAATTTAAATACATCAAACTCTTATGCATTTAACCTGTGCCTAAATTCATTTACGGATTAAAATTCATTTCAAAAATCCATTAGCTCCAGTGAAAGCTATCACTATATAAGCAGTGACATTCTGTTACCATAAACACAATACAATTAAATAATTAGATTAAAAACCCAACAATTTAATACATAGCTCATCTAAGTACATGGTCACAAACACTTCGCTTAGTTGAATAAGTATATTCTAGCTTTGTTTGATTTAAATCCCATTTTGGCTGTTAATCTCCATCACAACACTATGGGAAAAAATTGTGCTCTTTGTGTGTAATAAACTCCTTCTTAAAATACAATATAGCTTTTAAAAGTCACATGTTCTAAAAAGGAAAAGATAATTTTTGTAAAATATTGACAGTATTTGTAATACTAATGAGACTGTGCTGAACCCAAAGAAAGTCACAAAAAATTATGAAGTGGGACTGTCATATAAAAACATATTATATATGTTTTTTACTTCTCTTATGCTCTTGTAACTCTAGCTTGGGGGCACACATATAATATAGGTCCTCAGCAAACATCTTCTTGATGATTGAAAATGTGAGGATTTGGAATTTGAATATATTTGACTATTCACAAATTACTAAAATTCACAACCATGTTAATTGCTTGTCTGTTTATTTATTTATTTATTTATTTTTAAAGATTTTATCGTTTTTAAAAAATTTATTTATTTATGTATTTATTTTTGGTTGCGTTGGGTCTTCATTGCTGTGCGTGGGCTTTCTCTAGTTGCAGCGAGCGGGGGCTACTCTTCATTGCAGTGCGCAGGCTTCTCATTGTGGTGGCTTCTCTTGTTGCAGAGCACGGGCTCTAGGCGCACGGGCTTCAGTAGTTGTGGCATGCAGGCTCAGTAGTTGTGGCTTGCGGGCTCCAGAGTGCAGGCTCAGTAGTTGTGGAGCACGGGCTCAGTTGCTCCGCGGCATGTGGGATCTTCCCGGACCAGGGCTCAAACCCACGTCCCCTGCACTGGCAGGCGGATTCCCAGCCACTGTGCCACCAGAGAAGTCCCTGCTTGTCTGTTTAGTGAGAAATAGCTGTATTATATTTATAGGGACAATTTTTGTTTGTTTGTTTGTTTGTTTTTTTTTTTTTAAAGGTAAATCTTTATTTATTTATTTATTTATTTATTTTTGGCTGTGCTGGGTCTTCGGTTCGTGCGAGGGCTTTCTCTAGTTGCGGCAAGCGGGGGCCACTCTTTCATCGCGGTGCGCGGGCCTCTCACTATCGCGGCCCCTCCCGTTGCGGGGCACAGGCTCCAGACGCGCAGGCTCAGCAGTTGTGGCTCACGGGCCCAGCCACTCCGCGGCATGTGGGATCTTCCCAGACCAGGGCTCGAACCCGTGTCCCCTGCATTAGCAGGCAGATTCTCAACCACTGCGCCACCAGGGAAGCCCTTGTTTGTTTTTGTTCTAGTGCTTTAACATGCTTTTAAACAAATGGAAAATGATCCATGATCTGTGATCCGTGCTTGTAATTCCCCTCTCTTGTCAGAAATTTTATCTGAAATTATTCATGGAATGTCTCAAAGAATCAGGAAAAAAAGGGCAGCATATAAGCTCTTCTGAGCACTTTGTAATTTGTCTTTTGACCAAAGAATAAGATGGCTAACTCCTTTACAGCATACCTGTATCAGTCTTCTGTTTCTGATGCTGGTGGCCATTAAATTATCTAAAAAAGAAACAGCATCTGAGTTCAAGGGATCTTGGAAATGTCTACTTACACATGGTCCAGAGAGAAGAAAGTCTTAGCTGAAGCCACACACAGTCTTTGACAGAATGAAGTTCAGAACCCAAGTCCTATGGCCTTTGTGCTGTATAATTGAATCGCCACCACAGAGGAAGGGCACTTCTGTTCAAATGACACAAAGCACCCATCACTTCTATACCTGCTTCTTCCAGGTGCAAGGCCTCAAAGAGGGTGTCAGCTATGTGTTCCGAGCCCGAGCCGTAAACCAGGCAGGTGTCGGGAAGCCGTCTGACCTTGCTGGGCCTGTTGTGGCAGAAACCCGTCCAGGTGGGCTTTTACTTTTTCGTTAATCTCATCTGTGTAAGATACCTTACTTCTATGCTTTTCCTCATTTTCAAAATCATCACTGTGTGCTAGCCGAATGATAGATAAGTATGACCGTAGGACCTGACAATCATTTACCCCATCACTGGACCTTAGGGCAGGGGTGAGCCAGGTTTGAAGTGGTCCAGGGCTACTCTGGTTCATACTTAAAAACAGGGAAGTTCTTGATCAAATTATGCTTCCTGGACCAACTGTTTAAAGCATACATTCCTGGGACATTATTCCTATTATACTATGGCCATTAATTCCCACAAGAATATTTTCCCATCACAGAGGAAGCTGGAACAGCCCAGGTAGCAAGCATGACCCTTAAACAAAAGTAGGATTTATATAATTGTAGCTACTAAATTAAACCAGGGGACAGAAAACTTTTTCTGTGAAGGGCCAGATAGTAAATATTTTCAACTCTACGGTTATATGGTCCCTGTAACAATCCTCAACTCTGCTGTGGCACAAAAGCAGCCACAGACAATACATAAATTAGTGAGCATGGCTATGTGCCAATAAAACTTTATTGTGCTTGATATATGCATTATGTAATATGATACATTACATGCATTATGAAATTTGAATTATAACTAGTTTTCAGGTCTTGAAATATTTATCTTCTTTTTATTTTTAAAAGCTGTTTAAAAACGTAAAAACCATTCTTAGCTTGCAGGCCGTATAAAAAGAGGCAATGGGCCAGATTTAGCCCACAAGCCATAGTTTACTGACCCCTGGATTAAACTAACAGCGGTCCTAATTGAATGATCTATAGCGTTGAGGCAGCCTCACTTCCCAGTTTCAAGATGCCATGATTGGACTAGGAAAGACAGTCTTTCCCTTTGTTATGTGAACAAAGTTTACAGTGTTCACTGTGCAAATAGTTTTAGATCATTATATAATACTTATTTTGTCATTTAATCTCCTTTTCAAAGTTATAAATTTCAGTTCATTAAAGTTGCATGAAAGAAATCACTGGAAATGAGAGAGGATAAAAAAAAAGTATTAACCAGTTATTTTAAGTTTATATTCATTCTAGTCCAAGCACTCTCACTTTAATCCATTCCTATTTTCGGACTGAAATAAAGAGCAGATATATAATGTAATATTTGTTTTTATGATGAGAAAAGAATGTAAACATAGAAAACCCTGCTCTCACGTCATGCTGCTTGAAAAGAATATCTAATGTATCCTTTGAGGAAGTACCTGCCCCTTTCATCCTATTACTTCATAAACTGCTTTCATCTACTCCTGTAACTACCCTCTAGCACTGGGTACAACAGAAGTGACCTTCTTATACCAAAGTGTGGTAGGTGTGTCTGGACAGAGTGCCATACCTCATATAAGTACTCTTTGCAAAACTTCATGAGAAAATAGAAAAATGCTAGGGACCCAAATGCTGGGTAAAAGGTGACACACGAAGACATGAGGACACACATTCCTATAGAAATCAGACCCTTCAGTTGCCAACTGTGCAGATATATAGGGTGCCAATAGACATGCAGAAGAGCCCAACTGTGAGGCTGCCCTTGTAAGAACATTTAGATTATTACACAAATAAACTATCTAGTCATTTATAGGTTAAAAGCACCCTTTAAGCAGTGGAACCCAAATCTGATTGACTAAAGAAAGCTTAAATTGATTTCCTGTTTTCTCATCAATAACCCTTGGAATGGCAGGTGGCCAGTCAGGACGTTAGTAAAGCCACCACGGTGGAAACTTTACCATCAGAAAGGAGTCTGCTGGTGAGCTCCTGGGGGAGAGTTTTGTTTCACTGGTTTGGAACAAGGCACCCAAAGTCATTCTGCGGCCATTCCATTCCCAGAATATAACTACAAACAGCAGCTGCAGACTAAACAGCAGCAGATTAACCCGCTCAGGAACCACTGGCTCAAGCCTAGGAAAAAATCCTGGGAGGCACAGAGTCAAGATGCTTGACTTGAAGCATCGCCATGAAGGAGCCCAAACCCAGGACACTGGGGCTTGTTCCATATGCAACAGACACATTCATTCCTGCACCACGTGTTTCCTGAACACCTGCTTCATGCCAGGTGCTGTGTGGGCACCACGAGTAATGTGACATTGTCACCGCCCACTGGGCTTATGAGCTAGTGGAAAAACAGTTTACAGCACAGCATGATGAGAGCTTAGAGGTTCACAAAATATTTCCCATAGATGAATAGGCTATAAACAGGTGTTAAGGCTTCAAAAATCCCTGTAAAAACTTGTATGTAGCCTAAGGTTGTCTGTATTTATTAACTTTATTAAATACCAATATATTACTTTTAACCATGTATTTATTTTATGTTAAAATGTTTGGTGCCGGGGTTGGGGCGGGGGATGGGATCTGTTATCAGTTTCAAGGTTTGGAACGTGAAACTTGGATTGCTATTTCAGAAGAACAACTCCTTTTGGAACACATTACTAAAATTTCAGATAGAGAATAAAGCTTATCATGTAACAGCAAACCTCAAATACACCTAACAAGATACCTCAAGTGCAATTTGAATTCCAGTTAAAAGTTAACCTAATCCACTGGGGTTGGTAGGGTGACCGGTCTCCCTTTGAAGTTGACGAAAATGCCAGCAGATGTAGCTCAGCCACTACTGCAAAGTCTGATCGTGCTGGTAATGAGGATCAAAATGGACTAAGTGTGCCGTGCCTTACCAAGAAATCTAGTAGCTAAACAGCCTGTAAGAAGAATAAGCTGGAAAATATTTAGAGTAGATTTGTTGGTACATGAGAGGCACTTCTAGTCTTGATATTTGATATTTTTCAAACAGTATCTATGTTGATGGTATCAGGTCTGGGCTGTAGGTGGAGACAAGGTGAACCAGATCAGACGGGAGGCAAGAGAGAGACCTGCCAAGGTGTGGCAGGTGATCTGGAGGGCAATAAATACCTGGCAGAACAGGCTGCAGGTGTTCTTACCAGAGACCCAGCAGCAGGCAGGAGAACTGAGGTGAGGAGCAGGAGAACCCAGACCCAGGCAGAGTCCCGAGCAGGAACTGAGTTATTGGAAGTTAGGACTTCTCACCAAGAGCAAGGCAGGTTAGAAGAACGGAGCTCCAGAAGGAATAATGAGCTGGGATTGAGTTGACAACCTACTAACCAATCCCAGTTTCTGAAAATTGATCGGTTATAAAACCTGGTAGGGCTGAGAATGCTCAGTGGCCTTGAGGTGGAGCTTTGAAGGATTCTGAAGCAGGAAGCCAGGCTGACTATTAAAGATTAGCTCAACTGGCTAATTTAGAAAACTTCACTTATATTTGCTCACTATCTGCTCTCTTTCACCCATTAGCAAAGTAGTTTTCAACCTTGACAGTACATTGCATTAGAATCATGCCAAGAACTTTTTGAAAATACTGACTCCATTCTAGACTACTCCAGACCAATTAAATCAGAGTCTGAAGGACTGAGCCTGGGCATAGGTTCATTTTTGTTTGTTTGTTTAGCTCCTTGGGTAATTCAAGTATGAAACTCAAGGTTTGTGAACTGTGCATTAGATTGTGGGCTCCTTCTAAATAGGAACTTTGTTTTCTCTCTGTATGTCGATAGCCTAGTACCTAGTGTATAGATGAAAAAAATAATGAATGGCTACCATGTTTTGGCGAGAGTGTGACTCTGTTTCGCAGCCACATCGTGTAAATCTAACCCTAGTATCTCGTAATGAACGCCCTGGTTATGAAGGGTGAGTTGGGAGAGGCCCAGTGGAGGCCCTGATGTAGCACCAGGACCGCTGGTGGGTCAGCCAGCGGTCCTGTCTTTCACGTAGGGGACCTCAGCGTTACACGCAGCCGATTACATTTATTCACTTCTGTCTGCTTCTGTTCTGTCCCACTGTCCAGTTTTTTTAAACACCACACACACACACACACACACACACACACTCACACACACCATGGAGAAGGACAAAGAATAAAACTTATAAAAGTGACCTATTAATGCAGATATAAAAGACTAAATTATATGAGAAAATTCTCACATCAGATTGTGAAATGTGTGGGAAGATGAATTCCCACTTTTAAATTTTATCTTTTTTTAAAATCATTATTTGGAAGGGAGAGAAAAGTGGGCTGGAGTTAATTTCCAAAAAGTTCATTTTAGCCCTGGGCCGTACTTTAACCCATTCACTTACTGTGGGTAGTGGCAAGCCTGGAGGGACCATTAAAATGCCATTCCACGCAATCCAGTATTCCTCTAGGTCCTCATTAAGGATTTGTTTAGGGTTGCGGCAGCTGACTAGAGACAACTCTTCTTAATTCCTTTTCAGACCAGAATTATCTCCTTCATTTTCTATAGCCAAATCTCCTCTGCTCTTAACTGAATTCTTCATATTCTTGAATAGGTTCAAAGGTTGTTTTTGAGAAAAATCTAAGTCCTGACAAACTTTGGTCCACTTTCCCAGCTCAACTCTGTGGGAAAGTGAGATGGCCTTTCATCTAGATGAGAATATCCGTAGGGATTCCATTACTTTGACAGCAGAACATCAAACTTGCTGCCTGCCTGTTAAATATTGGAACCATTCTGCTCATGTGTTAGTCAAATTTAGTGAATGTGTCTCTTTAGACATTTATGAGTTCAACCATGGATTGACAGCAGCTCAGTGCTTGGCAAAAACTCAGGCCGTGGGACATTCTAAAAAGCAAATTTGAGGGTGTGGTAGCTGCACCTCTTTCACTCTGACGCTGCACCAGGTTAATCTCCACAGGTGTAGTTGTGGACTAGCCTGGGGCCTCTTAGAAATGCTGTCATTACATTGCTCTTGGTTTTCCTAGAGCACTTATAAAAAGAATCATCCATTTCAATATCATGTTTCTTTCGTAACATCTCACTAGAATTTTTTGCCCATGATGTATCCAAGATCCCTTCATTTAAGGAACGCCACTATTAATTCCTCTTAGATTTTAATATGTGGAAAAAATGGCCTTTCCAGATTAACATAAGTACCTTCTTTATTACACAAAGAGGAATCTATGTATTTTCCAAAAATGACTTCCTCTATATATAAACCCAGAATGCAGGAAGAGTCTACCTTTCTTCCAAGGCAACTTCAATTCCATTTCCCATTATAGGTATTATTATAAAATACTTGGTCTACTAAGTCACTCTTTAAAAACACTTTTATTCAAAGAACTATGTTAACCAGTTAATTAAAGCTGAACAGTAACAGAAGGCTTTGAATTTGAAAAGCCATGTTGAAAGAGTATGAGAGCATTAGCATTGTAATTCATGTGACAAATAGGGAACAAGCTATAACTTGTTGCCATAATCATTTTAAGACAATAACCTTGTTTTATATTTATACAGTGATACTGTTGAAACTGTGTTCTTTCTTTGTAATAGTAAGTTATTTTGACTAAACATTATTTTCTAAAGAGAATTTTTGTGGAACGTAAGAAATATGCCTAGAAAAAAAAAAAGAAATATGCCTAGAAAACTAGTATTTGAATTATTTTCAGGAAATTTTACTTTTCAAAGTCTTGTGATTATGATCACTTTCAGAGCGACACTTTCAGCCAGTTGACAGCATCACTGTTTGACAGGAAGGAGATCAAGCTTTAAATTCTGAGCATAAGTAGGAAACCCACTGCGACTAGAATGTTTTCTTTGTTGGTTTTTTTTTTTTAATCTTGTCTGTTTATCAAAATATTGGTGTTATGCTTAAGCTTTAATAAGACTAGTTCCAATAAAATAAACATTGCAATTCTAAACTGACATTTCTCATTTAAATCTGTTTTTTCAGTCCAGTGCCTGGCATGTGTAAATATGTATGGAAAATATGAAAGACAAAAGCCCTGCCCTTGTAGAATTTAACCCCGTTCTTGATAAAATAAACAACCAGTGCAACTTTTTGAAAAATGAAAATTAATCAAATACTCATCTTAATGAGCATTTGATTTTTAAAACAGAAGTATGGAAGAGAGTTTTAATTTTTTTCCCCTTTATTTAAATAAATCAACAAATAGCACCCATCATAGCCACAATTATGTGAGCATAAAGTGAGGAAATGTTCATGCCTCTCTTTTATCCACTACAGGTATTGTCTACCATGTCCTGATTTGATATGATTAATCAAGAAAAGCTGCACAGATGAGCACAACTCTCTCAGATACTAGTTGACTTTACATCTAATCCCTACTTTTTATTTTGCCCCTCCAGGCAATTACTTAATTTCAAACCACAAATTTTGATCTAAGACTTTCAAGAAATGCCATGTTGTTTTCTAAAAGTATAAATTATTACATTTTTTTACATTAGAACCCAGCTACACAGTAATGATGTAAAACTCATAGGTTAAAGTGGAAACACACGTATTGCCTGGGACTTAAAAATAACATCTTTTGTTTCATTTCATACTGTCACAAAAGATCTCCAAGTACTTTACAAAAATGAATTGTCCAGAATAATTCAATGAGGCAGCTCTATATCCTTCTCTTAATAGCTGAGGCAACTGAGACAGCAACTAAGCAGGGTTTTTCTATTCTCTAAGTTGCATGGGTTTGGGACCAAATCTGGTCATTCAGAAACCTGAAAAAAGTATTGTTTTAAATACCCAGTAGTTCCATTTACCTGAGAATTTACTGCTAGAGCATCAATTATTTAAAATTTCATTCTAAGACTCTTTGATGAAAATTCTCGTAAAATAGATTACACACTTCAGTACCTACCTTTCATACTTCTTGGATGCAATATACTTAATCTCATTTACCTTTTTCTGTATGACTCAGAGCCACAAGTATCCACCTTATTTATTGCCCAGTGTTACAATACAGTGACGTCTTATGGGGTGAGGGGCTGTTTGTCCCTCTACTAAATAACGTCTTTGTGCCTGCTTTTTAGTTTTCTGCTTCCTCTCCTGCTATCATTTTCCTGATGATAGTAGCTTCTTACTTTCCTCTCTTTTTTGGGTTTAATCTACTGAGAGAAACTGACCAACTAAGCTTGTTAGAATCATCTCAAGCTAAGTAGAGATTCCAAGTGACAGTCTATGGAATTCACCAGTGAGAGTTCAGGAATACTAGTGCGTGAACTTTGTCACATCAGCACTGGCTCTTAGAGACTTGTTTTCATTACTTCTTGGTCTTGGGCAAGATTCCAAATGAGTGAAGTGTTACGGTACAAAGGTTATCCATGTAATTGAGAGGAAAGCCAAGCTAATTATATTCTTCATATGCTTTCTGTTTTATGACTCCTTTGAAGAAAAGTCAAATCTTTCACTTTAGTAAAAATCAAGATTCTTAAGCTAAGCAATATCTTTTCTGCTGTCAACTTAAGTCATACCTCCAACATAATAAACAGCAGGCATATGGATGATTCACTTCCTTTTTTTTTTTTTTTTTTTTAATAAATTTATTTATTTATTTATTTTTAGCTGTGTTGGGTCTTCATTTCTGTGCGAGGGCTTTCTCTAGTTGCGGCAAGCGGGGGCCACTCTTCATCGCGGTGCGCGGGCCTCTCACTGTCGCGGCCTCTCTCGTTGCGGAGCACAGGCTCCAGACGCGCAGGCTCAGTAGCTGTGGCTTACGGGCCTAGTTGTTCCGCGGCATGTGGGATCCTCCCAGACCAGGGCTCGAACCGTGTCCCCTGCACTACTAGCAGGCAGCTTCTCAACCACTGCGCCACCAGGGAAGCCCTCACTTCCTTTTTAAAGAGATTACAAATAACCCAATGAATGACTAATATGAACAATCTGTCATGCCTCCAAAATAGATATTATGTAAATAGCAAGAAAGGTTTAGTCAACTTCATTACTTCTCCTTTCCTCTTTATAACAATACAGATATTCAGAAGATTTTCCATTTATACTCTCTGTGATTCAGTTATGCTAACTGTGTATTATAATACCATCTAAACCTCAGCATTCTTAGCTGTCAGTCTTTTCTTAAATAACTTGTTCATTATTTGTTATACAACAATGTTATACATTAATCCTAATGTAAGGATTAGTCATGTGTTACTGGGAATAGAAATAAAACATGGTCTGTGACTTCCAATGGAGTAGACACAGCCCTTAAAAGTAATACATGGGGGACATTTCACTTAGGAAAAATTAAATCTTTAATTGACCTTTATTTCTGTTTATCTATATAGCCAAATGTGAAAATAACCCTTTATTTTTTAAAAAGTAATTTTTAAAAATCTCCTAGAATTAGTCTTCTCTAAGTTTTCTATGTGTTAAAAATCACTTTTTGGAGGTTTATAGTTGAAGCACACACTACTATCAATAAGGACACAAATTAGACCAACTGCCAGGCTTAGGATCCAACATCCTAATGTCACTCTTTAGGCACTCGTTTTGTTTTGCCCTTCGCCTGGGAGGAGTCTTGCAATTGTTTTTCCCCTGACAAGTTTTATTGAATGATGCAATCTAGAAGAGAAAATCTTTCATCACTTGGGAAGTATCTACTGAAAGGTTTTTTTTTATACTTTAAAAAAAATAAAGCTATACCTTTCTGAAATTAAATATATTTTTCCTAATGTATGGAAACAAACTAAGTGTAGACTGGTAATTGAATGAATGGCAATTTGAGATGAGCATTTTACCTTTTAAATTGGATTTAGGCAGAGATGTGAACATTTTATATGCTATACACACTCTTTGAATTGCTATATTGAATGCAGATGTAATTTATTATAACCCTCAAAAAAACCCCTCAAAACATTAACTTATTGTTTTCTTTTAAAATCCAAAAACTAATCTTGAAACATTTGAATCTCTTGAAATTCATTTCCATAAAGTTCAATAACAATCATTTCTAGGTTTCTGTTGTTCTAATCTAGAATGGCATCTTTAGATTGATTTATGATTACCTGATCAGCAGAACTTGTTTCCATGGAGTTTTTTTTCATTCTTAAATGATTTACAAACTTTGAACATGTGAATATAGGCAATTCTTACTACCTCTACTCTCTCCCCTTCAATTTCCCTTTGGTTTCTTTATCTCTTATCTATCCTTTCTTGATGACTAGTTAGATATGGGTAATATTGAAGCAAAAGTCATGAATTAGGCCCTGATAAGGACCATTCAACTTACCTTTCTCCCACGGCTGCCTTGTCCTTCTTATTATGGTCAACATACTCCAGTAACTGTCCCACTGGTCACGTCAACCAATTTTCTTCAGCCCTGAACAAACAGTACTGTCCATGGTGTTAGCACTACCTAAGAAACATGGTACATTCATTTAATTCTGTCACAACACAAACGTTGAATTGTAGCAGGATTGTCAGTTGCAGCGAGCAGTTGGGGCTTTTCACTTGCACAGGCTCAAGGCCCTGCTTTAAGGCTACAGTAAAGGATTCCAAGGTAAGGAATTCTTATTTGATTGACTTCTACCAGGAACTATCAGTGCCTTGTTTTTGATCTTCTAGGAACCAAAGAGGTTGTTGTAAATGTGGATGACGATGGAGTCATTTCCTTGAACTTCGAATGTGATCAGATGACTCCAAATTCTGAGTTCGTCTGGTCCAAAGATTATGTCCCCACGGAGGAGTCTCCACGATTAGAGGTTGAAAGCAAAGGCAACAAGTACGCACCGTTTCAATCCTAACTATGGGTCTCCTTTTCATGAAAGGAGGATGAAGTACGCTTTCCATTTCAAATAAGAGAATGAAATCACAAATATTTTATAACTGGAAATGTAAAAAGTGATAACCAGTATAAACCTTAAAAAATAACAATCCTTATAAAATACTTTTCACATTAGTCCATTTAAAGTATTTTCTCATTTGTATCTCACTGTTGACTGAAAAAAAAATGCGCAACGTGAGAGTTATGACTTAAGTTTTATTCGGGGCAAAATGAGGACTATAGCCCAGGAGACAGCATCTCAGACAGTTCTGAGGAACTGCTCCGAAAAGGTAAGGGGGAAAGTCAGTACAGAAGGGATTTTGGTGAAGGGGGAAACGTGCAATCAAAGCACACGTTTTGGCAGAAGCTTGCTGCTAGTCACGAGGAGCCGATGTCTCCATCAATGATTTTAGTGCTTTTCTAGATATGAGAAGATACAAGAAATTGGGCTCATAAAATCTTCTCCTGAAAAATACCTAACTATCTGAAGGCCTGTTCTGCCAGTTTTTCCCAGAGCACAGAGTGCCTCAATCCTGATCTCCACCCTGAACTCCTTTCAGGGTGTGTTGAAGGTCAGTGACTGCAGTGGCTAATGACTTCATCCTTGTAGAAGCAGATGGCGAGCAGCAATTTTTAGTTGGCATCGTTTATGATGTAAGAAAAGCTTTAATTGGCATAAAAGTGAACTTCAAAGATGATTCTCATTATTCTACAGAATTTTGAAATCTTAAGTAATGGTGAGGATGCTTATGGGGAGGGGTTAAGGAAGAACTTGCTGATTCAAGTTATGGTAAATTAAATGGATGGGGTATAATCTGTTCTGCTTTTTTCACCACCACTTGTGAGCGACACAATACTGTACTGGAAAGAACGCTGTATGGGAAGCACAGGAGAGATGAGCTCTAGTCCCAGCTCTACCAGGAGCCGGCTGTGTGACCTGGGGCAGCTTTTAATTACATGGACCTTGGATTTCTTTTTCTGTAAAATAGAAGAGAGTGAAGGAGATTAATTTTATGATCTGTTACTTTCTTTCAGCCTCAAGATTTCTTTTATTTCACCTTACTTATCAAGCGTCATATCTTTATAGTGCCAACCAGATTGGATTATATTTGGTAAAGCAAAATATTCCTAAGTATTATTTCTATTACAAAAGCCCAATATAGCTCAAAAATAAAAGAAAGAAATAATAATTTTGTTGGAAAACAGCAAGGAAATACTGAATATATTAATAACTAAAAGACGTTCCGCTGTAACTATGCTGTAAGGTCCTTGAAGTGAAACATAATTTTGGTCAAAGGAAAGACAATCAAACTATAAATTTTTTTTCCTTGACTAACCTATAAATGTTTGGGTGATCTTAGACCCTGACCAGCGATGTGACTCACCAAAGTTAGATAACAAAGCGAACTAGACGACTGGCCCATTCATTCATTCCACAAGTATTTATTAGGCACATATTATGTGCCAGACAAGGTATGGAGGCCGGAGGACACAACAGTGAACAAAACAGATCTCGTCCCAAAAGGCATTCAGTGGAGGTATATAGTTAATGAACTAGGCAATACCGATGCCATGTGATAACCTCCAAAACAGGAAGTGCAGGGTTGACATAAGAGAGGCATTGGGAGGTTCTGCCCTGTGAAGAAGAAAAATTTCAGGCTGCCCAGCAAGGGTTGATCAGCTAAAAATATCTTTATTTGGGATGTGCATCGATATGCATCATAGCTTGGGGATGGGAGATTTGTACCAGCTCCCCCTCCCGTCACCATCAGCCCATAGGAGGAGGTCAGGAAAGTCTTCCCAGAAGCAGCAAGAATGAGTGGGCTTTAGGTCAGCAAGGGGGACAGAACAAGTGCTCCACGTGAAGGGAGCGGACGTGCAAATGCCTAGAGACCGGGCAGGGTGCAGGTCCTCAGACCCCACACGGCCTCTCTTCTTATAAAATTATTCTGTTCTGAAGGACGAAAATGACCTTCAAAGACCTCGGGATGGAAGACTTGGGCATCTACTCCTGCGATGTAACAGACACTGATGGAATAGCGTCAAGCTACTTGATAGATGAGGAAGGTAAGTGAAAAATCGGTTCATTCACAAGTCTGCTTTGATTTCTCAGTGATTCTCCAGGATCAAGTGACTTTTGTTTTAGTAGTTCAAGCTCTAATTGTTTTCTTTTTCTCCCTACAGAATTGAAACGTTTACTTGCTCTCAGCCAAGAACACAAGTTCCCAAGTAAGTGTCCACAATACATTCACAGAGTTTAGCCATCCCACTACACAATTCTGACAGGATCAAGAGAAGAGGCTCTTGAGAACATATAATGGAGCATATATTGGTAGCTGCAGATGCACTTTCCGAAGGGCTGCTTTTATCTTTGTCATTGTTCTCCAGAGATACAAAGAACACTAACATAGAAGATACATCCCATGCTCTGTTACATAGAGCACTATCGGGTTACATAGGTGTAACAGCTGACCAATTACATTCTTCACCTTTTGCCTACATATTTTGGAACTTTTTACACACACACACACACACACACATATCTCCTAGATACATTAATTTGTATGTCTTTTAGGCGAACTGATCTCTTCCTAAGCAATTGAATGTTAGCATTTAATAGAAGAACCATACTTCTAAATAAAGACAGTACCTAACATTTTAAACTCCTGGAAAATAAGGTAAAGATGCCTTGATCAGAAAAAGAATCCCTATGAACTATCTACAAACCCTTCAATGAAGCACCTTCTATTTAAAAGATTAAATTCCAGAATTGACACCTAAGAGAAGAGAAAGAAGACTGAAACGATACTCAGAAAGTTCCACTGGCCTGATAGGATCTCTTGCCCATTGGTACCCACTGGCCAAAGTAGTGAAGCATCCAGAAAGTTACACCTTAGAGTTTGAAAAAACAAAGAGTGATAGCATCACTCATTCTTTTAAATCAGGAATTTTTTTCATTCCTTAATCCCTAAAATATAACTTCTTCACTAATACAGGAGTTTCAGGAACCCGGGGAACTATACCCTGACCCCAAACTATACGCAAAACGTGTGTGTTTGTAGATGTGCATTTTTCTAGGGCGAGGATCTACAGCTTTCCTGAAATTCTCAGCAGAGCTGTGATTAAAAAACAAACACTGCTGTAAAACTAGTTGTCTGACCTCTCTCACATTCCCAAGGAATGCATGTTTGATGGTGAGGCTGGGTGTTGGTGACTATTGGCCTCAGCTGGAATGTTCTCAAAACCAGCTTTATTCAACAAAGCACAGTGGGGTGCCTGTGGAGTGTGAATGCAGAAAGCAGGCTTTCTGAATTCTAGGGGAGAACCGTTTGTTTCTCGGCTGTAAGCTTATTCACCATCAAACTGGAAAAGTAACACCAAGAATAGTGTCTTAAAAGTTATTCTTTTTAAAATTGTATGGAAGGCAGAGGTTTGGCCTGGACTGTCTTTGTTCTGTGCTCTGTGAACCTGAGCACGTCATCCCAATTTCCCCATTGCCTGGTTTCTTTTCCCGGAATGGCTGTTGTAATTGTTCACAGCACCCACCACATAGAGGGGCTGTGAGAGACAATCAACAGGGCGTTGGTTAATCCTGAACTCTTCAGGGAAAATATAAATGTTAATTGAAACAGAAGAGTGACCTAGAAAAACCCACTTGCAGAAGAACTGTCTGCCAGCCACACTGATGTCCTCCCTTCATGTTCCCAGGCCCATGAAGAGGGGAGTGGAGGAGAGGGTCACCGTGCCGAGCACAGCAGGAGCCTGTGAATGCTCGCACTGTCTACAACGTGAGACAGAAACAGCAGCACCTACTAATCTAATCTAGTTAGTCAGACAGTAAATATTGACAAAGTGTCTAGGCAACAGCTGGTCCAAACAACATTTACATTTAGCTTCAAGGATGGAGATGAGAGAAGTTGGGGTGTTACTGTTGAATTGGAGGTGCCCAGCCTCCCTGAAGTTCAATGATCATATGGACTTGCCGATAGTAATTGCCTGCTGTCACTGTCATTTATGCTGAGATATTTTATTCTGCATGAGCATAAGCACTTCAGTTGTTGGTTCTAGGAGAGGGGGTAGCAGCAAACTCAGGTACCCTACTATTAGAGATCAGGTGTGGCATTTGGGTCGGCGCAGAGAGAACCCAAAAATGTGTTAAAAACTCTGATGTGCAGGTATGACTCTCCCAACCGTAGGGAGCTCCCGTGAACCCGTTGAAGCAAGGTTTAAAGTATCACAGCTCCAGTACTTTTCTCTCCCCAACCACTGTTGGATCAGCCAGGTCACTACATGAATATTTTCAGAGATCTGATGATAGGGTCAAAGCAGCATATCCAATTTCTCAATTTATACCCACTTCCTCTTAGTGTATGTTGACACATAAGCCATTTTCTTGAGATTTTGTAAGGTCTTAACTGGTCTCGTCTCTTACAGAGTATAATAAAGAGTGTGCTCTTCCTTTATCCCTTGGCACAGTAAATTCTCCTGTTTTAAGCTGTTTTCAAAAATATATTGAAAACCACTAAACATATGCCTTAAACCTACAAATGACAGATATTTTGCTGGAGCAAATTAACTGCCAGAGAAAAGAGCCTAAGGAAATTTAGGGCTGAGCAGAAGGAAAAAGTAAAAATATATAAAGCTAAAAATAGAAAATAACCTAGTCTGTCTTGCCAGTAGTGATACTAAATTGCAGTGTAGAGAGGCAGTTTATTTGAATATATATGTGTGTGTGTGTTTATATATATATATCAAAAACATACGTGTGTGTGTATATCTAAAATTCAAGGTATATGGGGGGATGGTGGGAGATATACTTCAGTATCAACAACATCCTGCAGGCCTCTCGCCTTTTGAGATGGACCACATTCTGTCTACGGAATGTGTATCTCTCTAAATAAATACACTTCTCACCTAAAGAAAAACAGAAACAAAAACATCCTGCATAATATATCTTTTTATTTGTAGACATTGCTTATTATCCCACTTGTACATATTACACTCTATGAGTACAGACATACACAAGCATATATACATAAATTATATCTATCTGGTATGTCCTCTTAGGTATAAATATAACATACAATTGGTGGTTGTAGGGTGTTGTTTAAACAACTGAAGGAAGAGTCACCAAAATATTAATTTATTATATGCTGTTTATAGGGTGCTTAAACAGAATGTCATCATACTCTACAGTGACCTTAAAAGGGTCACTACTATGGTGATTTAATTTGAGAGATGAAGAAAGTGAGACACAGAGAGGTTAAGTAATTAGACCAGATGTGCACAGCTGGTACCTGGGCATAAGCCCAGGTGGTCTGACACTAACCAGGACATGGGCTGTTTCTGTGTGTGCATCCTGGTGGCCAGTGCTCCCCAGACAATGGCCCCATTACTCAGAGAGGACCGTGAACATTAAGGGATCTGGAGGCTTCCAGGAGAGCGTGGGAGCGTGTCCCCTCCCCACCACCGCCACACTGAGCTTCTTAGTAACTGCATCACTCATGTATTAGATTCCCTAGAGTGAGATTTCCAGATGTTTCTGGAAGAGATCCTACTCTCTATTCCCCTCAAGACTTACTTGTAGCAAGCAGGAGCGTGCTGTAGGGAGAAAACTTAGCCTCTGCTCTCACCACCCTGGGGTCTGTTGCTGATCTGCTCTTACTGGAAAACCATTAGTGTTCTTCAGAGTGGACGGCCAGGACCATAAGAGCACAGAATAGAGGGAACAACCCTGGTCTCAGCTCTGCTACCCAGATATGTTACTAAGCTTTCCTAAGGCTGAGTTTTGTCATCAGTAAAATCAGGGGAGAAAGAAAACTCCTTTCTCGAGCAGCTGTCATTATTCACAGTGGCTCAATGTATTCTGGTACCATATTCACTCTCGGTGGCCCTGTGAGGCAGATAATATCCATGTTAGCAGGTGAGGAACACAAGGTTTCAGGGGTAGATAACTGTCCTTGATCAAGGTGTGGCCCTTTTCTGTCCACAGGGGACACCCTCAGTAGATGATGTCTGAGCCTCCTTTCAGCTCTGCATGGAATGACTCTATAACTGAGTTTCACAATGAATATGGAATAGTGCAAAGGAAAGGCATCCCTTGAAGCTTGAAAAGGGTAGTTTTAGGATAAATACAAAAAACATTAATGTACATTTTGTACAAGTTTATACCAAGCTTATAATTAAAGCTTATAATTTAAAATGTAGCATAGCTAAAATTTTGAAATATATTTAAGAATAGTTGAGAGAAAGCAAAGGGTGATTTCCCCTAACAGAAGTGAAGGACTACAAAACTTTGAGAAACAACCATCTTGTTCCACAAAGGATGCCCAGGAGCCACCTCTGATACAGATCTGCTGGCTTGGAGGAGCCTTCGTAGAGAACATTTTCAAGTTACAAGAAATTTAGAAACTGGTTTTGAGAGATGTCAGCCAACCTTTTAAAAATTTCACTCATGTTCAAATGGCTTAAGCGATACAGGTGTAAATCAGAGATATCACATGGTTCCTTACTTTCTATGTGAAGCAAGCCATGCTATATTTTAATATAGCTTCTTGATAATGACTTGCTTATTTGCATCTGAAAAATTTTGCTTGATCTAAGAACTTAAGTGAACTGGTATGCCATTGGGATGGATAGGGTTTAAATGACAAGCTGGTTCATCTTATATATGTAATCAAAATTAATTCTTTCTTAAGATTCATTTTTTAAAACATTTTTAAAAACCTCCAAAGTGAGTTAAATTGTTGAAAAAAATCAAATTGAACTCTTTTTCCAAATATTTTGAAGTAATTAAATCATAGAATGTTGGAGCAGGAAAATACCCTGGTCAATTAAGACATTCAGTTCAATTCCATCCATTTACAGATGAGTCAAGTGAGGCCCAGAGATGCGAAGTGAACTGCCTCACATCACAGTTTGTTAGTAGCTGACCTTGAACTACTGGGGCCAGCTCAAGACTCTTTTCATCATACTTTGTTATTGTCCCTAAGTAAAGCTAACCAAAGCCACAGTAGAGAGTCACAGAGGTTAGCTGAAGGACCCTGGGAGGTCAGTTCATCTTCCTCATTTTTATAGTTAAGACATCTATGACAGTCAGGATTAGAACCCGGTTCTACTGTCCCTCAAAATCAAACTTTCTGTACAGTGCTCTCACTGAAAGAAGCAAGGTGCTACATCATCACTTCCATTGTTTTTCACTTGTTGGAAAAATCTGTATCAATACAAATGGTTACCAATATAACTACTACTATTATTTTTATCTTTCATAGCTGTCCCAGTTAAATCAGAGCTGGCAGTTGAAATTTTGGAGAAAGGCCAGGTCCGGTTTTGGATGCAGGCTGAGAAGCTGTCTGGCAACGCCAAAGTCAACTACATATTTAATGACAAGGAAATTTTTGAAGGGCCGGTAGGTTTTACACTTTTTAGATTTCTAAACATATCATTGTAGAATGAGCTGGGAAACCTCTATTAGAATGCAGATAAGTTGTTACGAAAACCACTGGACGTGGGGTGAGGGGGTTTAAATCATTTCACATGTGAAAAGTGTGGAAGAAAATATAGATTGATTATATCATATTATCCAAAACTAGGATACTTTTGAGAATGAAAGAAGATGCTAATAATAATTTTTCCAGGATAACAGTCATCAACCAAAACTGTCTCAGGCAAATCAGGAAGTTGGTCACCTATGAAAAAAACTGAAGGCAGAGGGGCCAGCGCCCTTGCCTGAACACAGATACTCACATCAGAGACTCCAGTGGCGTCTTGGTTTTTCATATGGAAGAATTGTTCTAATGGCTCAGAAAAAAAAGTAAAAAAAATCTCATTGCTTTTCTGATTAAAAATGCAATTCATCCTTATTGTAAAAAATTTAAAGACTCAGAAAAGACAAACCACAAATTCTTAAAACTTTTTGATATACATATTAATATATACTTTTGGTCTTTTTCTATACTTCTTTGTGTGTATGTCAATTTGTATATTATTTACATAGGTGATTATGTATATCATATTTACTATTTCTTTGCTTTTAATGTAAACATAGTTTCTATAGATAGAGTTACAACATCTGCACTTTATCTGTCCTCCCCAGACATCAGTAGAGCCAGCATCAGGCTTGTGCCTGGTGGTACTGAAGAACTTGGGTTTAGGGGTCCTGTCTCATACCTGTCTTCTCATGGGTGTAAATGGGAGACTAAAAGGATGGGGGAGAGGTGTGGTTTGTGGCCATGATTAACAACCTATTCCCCTTTCCTCAAAATGTGTTTTTTAAATATTTGAGGATTCATTAGTTAGAGGGAGAATGAGTAACATGAATAGCAGAAGAATACGCAGTGTATTACTTTTCAGCTCATGTAGTACCTGTGCAGAGCAGGAACAAGGCACACATGGGTCCACTGTGGTCCCTCTCCTCCCTGTTTTCAAAATGCTCTCATCGACTGTGGTGATCACCATCTGGCCAGTGGGGAGGAAGGAAGAGCCTTGTTGGCATCACTGCCACCACAGCCATTGAGGGAACACTCATGCCCATGTGTGTAGAGGCACTCCCCTTCATGTGTTCACACACGCATGTGGCGCATGCGCACACACACACACATACACACACACACACACACAGAACTTGAAGAGCAGTTTATTGTCATTGCAATTGGTTCTAATCATACTATTTCACTGGGTGGAAATTACTCTCTTAGGTCAGGTTCCCTAGGAGAGTCTGAAATAGAGTTTCTCCTTCAAGTGGTTTATGGGGGTTACTCTCAGGGGTAGGAGCGAGGGACACAAGCCAAGGTATGGGGCAAGCTAATCAAAAAGGGGTCTCTGTTGAAGACTGGCTCCCTGCGGGGGAAACTCCAGGGCATGAATTGCACCACAGAGTTGATCCCAGACCTGAGCCTTCATTCCGTGACATTTTATAGGAAAACTTCATTAGTTCAAATCTGTTATGGAATTGTGCTTGTAAGCCCAAGGACTAAGACTTATCTTTACATTGAAAAAAAAAGTTGCTTAAGGAAGATGATAAAATAAGCACAGTCTAGCAGGGCAATTTCTGTTCATTAAGAGCAAATGGGCTTCCAATGCTTTAGAAGCATTTTTATCCACATATTAATTCAGCAGATGTTTATTAATTGGCTGCTATATTCCATGCATGTGCTACATGCCAGGGGTATAGCAATGATCGAGACAAACACTTCTCTCACGTTGCTTATAGCTGTTGCATTATTCAGTTAGTTGAAAATAATGTGATCTGGAAAGAAAAATGGGAATCTAAAAACAACTTTTCAATAACATTTTGTGATTTGGGGTAACAAAAGTTTATGTTTAAAAAACTAAATGTCAGACTTTTAGTAATCAGTTCTGGTCAACGTCATATATTCCACATAATAGTTTCCTTTTTCTGGGTACAAGATTTTGAAACTTTGCTCACTTAAAAAAATGTGAACAAGAAACTATTAAATTATGATACTTTGGAGTTTGTGTGTTTATTTTATATGGCTTTTTGTCATCCTATCTATCTCACTTATTTCTCTCTTTTACTTTTCACATTGAAGAAATATAAGATGCATATTGACCAAAGCACTGGTATAATTGAAATGTTTATGGAAAAGCTGCAGTATGAGGATGAGGGCACGTATACTTTCCAGATTCAAGATGGAAGAGCGACTGGCCATTCTACTCTTGTTCTCATTGGAGATGGTAAGGGTTCTGTGAAACAGTATCTGGAAGATTTTGCTACTCCTTTCAATGCAAATACGCCATCGCACAAAAGTGACCATGTGGGAGGAAGTAAAAATTATTTCTTGATTAGATTCCAATGTTCAAAGTGCAATTTGCAATTAATACTTTCCATAGTATTTCATTTCATAGAATTGAAAGTTAATTTAAAAGGACACCAAAGTTATCACTGGCCCACAGGCAAGACTGCACTTAAATTATCTCATATATAAACAAGTATTTATAACTAAAATTCTCCAGTGAAGGATATTGCAATACAACCAAGACAGTATTATGTCTCAGAAACAAACTATGATACTATCTTATAATGTGCACCTACTTTAAATTACTTAAATGAAGAAGATAAATATGCAAGAGTAGAGCATGCCAAATCTAATGGATGATTATCCGTTAGAACTAGGTTGTATGGCAGCTGTCATAAGCCAGTGTGGAAATCACCAAGATTTAAAATGTGGTATTTAATAAAGCAATGGAAAGGCTGGCCAGTTCTCTACATTTGCAATAGCCAAAGCTATTTCACTATTTCCTGACTTCATGACCTTGAACAAGTTTCTTAACCTTTCTAAGCCTTTTTCTTCATCTATGAATACTGAAAGCAAATAGGGTGGTCATGGTGTATGAGTGTTATAACAACGAATATAAATCACTTAGCACAGTGACTGGCATGTACATTTATACCACTCAACTCAATTTCATATTTCCTTGTTTTTCAATTTTCAGTTTATAAAAAGCTCCAAAAAGAAGCTGAACTCCAGCGTCAAGAATGGATCAGGAAACAAGGTAAACATAGGCAGTGAATAAGGAGAAAAGCTTCAATTTCTTGAACAAAATATTCCAAGATTATTTCCATAACAAATTAAATGAATATTATTGCTTATGTTAATAATGCCCTGGTTAATAAAAATAATTGAAAAAATATTTATTATTAAATATGTATCCATTTAAAATATTTAAAAACTAAATCTTGAATTTTTAAAACTTCACTTTAGATGTAAATCACCTTAGAATTTAAGAATGAGCTTGGATTTTTGCATTCATGATTAATATTGCTGGTTGCTGATATCATTAAAATTTTATAGGTCCACATTTCACTGAGTATTTGAGCTGGGAAGTGACTGGTGAATGTAATGTACTATTGAAATGCAAGGTAAGAAGTAGATAAATTTCTAATAATTTGATACAAGGGAAATAAAGATAAAATAGAATGTGAGAAGAAAAGGAAGATCAACTTTTTATCTCCTCCATTTAGACCAAAATGATAAGTGATGTGCCTTTACTGTTGAATGTTACTGTTGGTTGGTAAGAAATATTTAAAATAAAACAACATAAAAATATGGGAAGTCAAGATGATAGTTTTTATTCATTACTCACGCCCTAGTTAATAAGGACAGACTCTCCTTTTTTTTTTTCATTAAGACCACTTTTTTAGAGCAGTTTTATGTTCACAGCAAAATTGAAGGGAAGGTACAGAGATTTCCCGTATACCCCTGTCCCTATATACAAATTGCCTCGCTCATTATCAACATTCCCATCAAAGTGGTACGTTTGTTACAATTGATGAACCTACATGGACACATCATTACCCAAAATCCATAGTTTACATTAGGGTGCACTCTTGGAGTTGTACATTCCATGAGTTTGGACAAACGTGTAAAAACATGTATCCATCCTTATAGTATCATACAGAGTATTTTCACTGCCCTAAAAAGCCTCTGTGCTCTGCCTGCTCGTCCCTCACTAACCCCCCCGACCAGCTCTTTTTCAATTATTAATCTCAGAAGAATCTCACATCATCTTCGTTGCATTCTAAGTGGTAGATCTATTCCAGAATCATTCCAGCCACACTGTGTTTCTATGGAAGTTTGGCAATTTTTTTAATCTAAATTGTGTGACTGGCACAACAGTACCTTCGAGTCTTGGGCAGCTCTGCTGCTGGTTCTGAAAACCCTGTGCTCCCTTGAGGGGAGAGGTTTGGTAAAGAGTTTGCAGCTCACAACCAATTATGTTATTAGGCCTTTGAAACATTTAGGAAAAAAAAGTTCCACATCACATTCTAAATTATCATGTACCTTAGTGTATGGTGTTCAGCTGTGTGAGTCATCAAACGTTTTTGGATAAGAACTGCTGGATGAGGTTGGAGTGTGAAGGTTGTGATGGTGGACGGTGACTCCAAAGCAGATGCACAGATTTGGCGTTTCGCATGTAGTTGTCATTATAAAAGCCAGAACACAAATACTCCAGTCTCTGCTGGATCTGATAAATTCAAAGAAACAGCGGTCTACCAGAAATGTATAGGAAAAAATCAATGCTGGATTTTAGCCTCTTAGGAAATGGCAGAGCTTCTTGAAAAACACTTTCTCAGGCAGCAGCTAAAACCCGCACCGCCTCTCTCTCCTCCTGACTGTCCACGGCTGCGTGCCCCTACTTACTTTTTCCTCACACTGCCCACCCCAGAAACCATCCCTTCCTCAGGGGCCCCCACATCCGTGCGTCCTTCTTTCTGTGCTTCCTATTGCACTAGGCTTCTGGGAGGTGAGCTCTGCAGCCCTATTCTGATGGTTTTCCTCAAGAGAATCAGCCCCTTACCTAGATCCTGACCAACCACGGGAGCCTAGAAGTAGGTTCTGAATATTCATTCATTATGTATTCATGACTTCGAATGGCCTTCTTCTTTCAGCTTCTCTGACACAATCCTTTTTCAAGGCCCAACTCAGTCGTCTCCTCTGTAAGGCCTCCCCCTTCTCAGTCTGGGTAAAATGAACCTTCCTCTGTCCTCCCACAGTACTTTGTTTCATTATTATAGCAATTTATGTACATTTAGCAATTTACATATTGCATTAGAGTTAATGGAGTATGTGCAGCCAAACATTCAGACTCTGAGACTACCATGGGCCCCACTTGGAACTAGTCTACTCAAAAGAATATGGACAAGAACCCCAGCTGGCCTACAAGGCCATGCTGGGCACTGCTGTCCTGCAGGAGTCCACATCAGGAATCACTCCCTTCACCACCCACAGGTGACAGCTCAAGTGCAAGGAGACAAGATCCACTTTGGGCAGGTGCAGGAAACGCCATGGCTTTAAAAAAAATCCCTCATGCCCCAAGGGGCCAATACTTCTTGTAACAACACCCCAAGCAGAGCTTCCAGGTTCCCCGCAGGGACCATGTCCGAATAACAAGAGTATATTCAGGGAAGCCCAAAGCCAAGGAGTCCATTTCTAGTCCCGCCCAGTCCAGTGGTAGCTTTCCCATCTGTGGGGCATGTTTATCATAAGCAATGTTGCCTAGTAACACAGTTACAACCCAGGAACCAGTTTACAGGATTATAAAGAACGTTTGTGTGTTCTGGTTTCACTGCAGTTACCAGTGTTGGTTCTTATGTTAATGTATTAGCTGAGATTTTTTTTTTCTTTTTGAAACTTACATTTCCTTGTCTTTAATGAGATCAAACATTTTCTTCATCTGTTTGTTCTGTAATTATATTTCCTCTTTGGGAAATCATACATACATTTGTCCAATTATGTAGTGGGGTCTTTGAGATTGTTTTCTTGATTTGTATGAAGTCTTTACTTTTTCATATAATTTTAATTACACAAGAAATACATGAATATACTCTTCTTCATAGAAAGTTCAAGCATTGTAGATAAAGCTTAAAATCCCTTTAGTCATATGAAGTCATTTTGCCCATTTGAAATTTATGATACGATGTGTGGATATTGAATCTAAATGAGTTTCCTAAAAATTGCTAAGCAATTAATTTATTAAACCATACTTGATGGATGCTAACTGAACTGACTGTGTCAATCATTTCACAATATATGCATATGTCAAATCGTTGTGTTGTATACCCTAAACTTATACAATATTGTATCAGTTATATCTCAATAAAACTGGAAACTTTTTTTTTTGGAAAATTTTTTAATTAAATAATTTTAAACATATTTCCTTTCCACATTTATTTACAAAGCTTCGTTTACCTTTTTAAAAATATTTAGCCATAGATTGGGGCTTACTCATTCTGATACTTTGATAAAGTCATTTGTTTTTGTGACACAGACTATATTTTAATCTGATGGGATTTATCTTCCTTTGGTTTTCACATTTTTATTTTTACTTCAGTCTGTATGTTAGTATGTATGTGTCTATGTTTTCTTGTCCACCAGGTGATTTTAAAGACAAATTTTTTTCTGCTGGAAATAAAGATGCTATTGATTTAGGTTTATTCTTTTGTATCCATTTTATTTTAAACTCTTTATCAGTTAAAATAGCTTTCAATTGATTCCTCTAGAAATCTATGCTTTTTCTTATATCCAATGCTACATTGAGAATTATTTAGTTTCATAAGAGTAGCATTCCCTTATTTCAAGAAGTATAACTACAGTTTTTCTTCTAGGTGGCAAATATTAAGAAGGAGACTCTTATTGTGTGGTATAAAGATGAAAGGGAGATATCAGTGGATGAAAAGCATGACTTTAAGGACGGTATATGTACCCTCCTTATAACAGAGGTAGGTGACTATAAATATAAAATGTAATGTATTCGTTCTGTATCCTACATTCTTCCAAAATACAGAGACTAGATTATGTGTTCCTTTGCCCCGGGCAAAGATCCCTGCCCTGATGTCACCCAAACAGCAACCTGTAAGGACACAAAGGCTTCTCTCACCTTGTGATATGCAAGGATTTGTCAGATATCCAAACAATGTTGGCTGGACACCACAATTCTTGCCTCTCTGAGCTAGTTTTTTTCATAGATGGGTGAGTGGCAGGACAGTTAAGTGGATCTTTCTTTGTTTGCTCTTAAGCCTCATGATAACTTGTTCCCTAAAGGTACAGAGACAATCATAGTATTCATTTAAGTATAGATTTTTATCTACTTTTTGTCTAAAAGAGCATGCCTTTCAAATACATATGCTCATCAGTTTTTAACATGAAGGCAGAGTAAAAGATAAGGACTTTAAGCCTCAAATCAATTGTAGCCTTAGAGGAAGAAAACTCAGGGCTGCTAGCTGGTCAGGTTAGGATGGATAGTTCACCTGCGAACTGTTCATTGCTCACATGGCTAGATGCTTGTTCAGTGTGTTTTGATGTCAGTTCTATAAATCTCAGGGCCTGAAAATTGCAAACACCATATTCTGAGGCTACAATAAGTTGTAATGTGGTATATCTATTCCCCCCTTAGTTTTCAAAGAAAGATGCTGGGATTTATGAAGTTATCCTGAAAGACGACAGAGGAAAAGACAAGAGCAGATTGAAGCTTGTGGATGAAGGTCAGTCCACCCACAGCTGGGGTCCATTCTGTGTGTTCTGTATACAGGTGACCAGAATTCTGAGTGAGGCTGAGGTGAATGATTGAAGTCATGCTGATCTTTTGCCCACAGATTTTGTTTTAATTGCCATTCCAGCTGAGCGAACTACTGTTTTATTAAAAAATACTTCACGTTTAGTCTTCCTTGAAATCAGAAGTATAGTTTTGATCCTCAGAGAATTTATAGTCCGCAATCCACGAGAGGTCTGTTTTCAATATAAATCATCATTTTTATTTCAACCCTATGAAAAATGTTCCAGGATCAAAAACTACCATGAAAGCATGTCTCAAGAGAGTCCACTCTCTAAAAGGTGGCAAGAAAGATTATATATGAAACTCGAAGCCTCTCAGTTAATAGCAGAGCAAGAAAGCAACTTCCATTTTCCAGAGACTACTGAGGACAATTATATCATGATAACGAAAACCTACATGGGATGTCCACATTTCCAGTTTTGTTCCTGAACAAGATCTTTAACAACGTTGCTAACGAACAGCAGAAGTATGCCTTTGATTTCCCTTCCTACTCCTGGTGGAGGCAGGACTAAATGTGTTTATTGGCTGAGAAATACCAGGGGACCTAGATGGTTATTCATCATGAATTGATGATACAGATAAGAACACTTCCTCTAATGTAAATGAAGCCTTCCTGGGACTTAGGAAGATGAGAATCCTAAAACCAAGAAGCTTCCTGGAAATCTCATTGTGGCTCTTTCTCTAGAATGTAAACATGGTGACAGTTACAAAGAATTCAAGGGAGCAAAAATATCAAAATAAGAGCAGGAATCTTTTGAAACGATAAAAATTAAGTTGTTTGTTACCAATTGGTCAATAAATTCACCTTGTGACGGGATGTTTTTGAGAGCACGTGTGACTAACAGTTTGAGATTTGACTTGACATTGAGCATTTTTATGCTAAAACTTTGTTTGTGAATCTCTATCCACAGCCTTTGAAGAACTGATGACTGAAGTATGTAAAACAATAGGTAAGTTCTCACAGGGCAATGCTTCATTCGTCTCCAGGATGGGCTTCCAGGTGTTTGAAATAATGTGTTTTCTTCTTGCAGCTTTGTCTGCAACAGACCTGAAGGTCCAGAGCACAGCTGAGGGCATCCGGCTGTACTCTTTTGTTACTTACTACGTGCATGATCTGAAAGTTAACTGGTCCCACAAGTAAGTAAATAACAACGTAAATGCTGTGTAGAAATTCTTTCTCCACTCAGGGGAAGGACTGGGAAAAACAACAACCCTCTGTTCCTCTCAGGTAAGGCGTCTTCTTACTTCTCGGGTCTGATGTTGATGAGTGTAGGACAGAAGCACCCGGCCATCCCTTTGGTGTGAGGTTAGCACTCTCCCTCAGCACGTACGTGGTGAGGCCAGCAATGGCTTAAAGCCTCTGTCTTTGCGATCTGGGACGTATCATAATTCGTAGACGCCTCAGTAACATGACCTCCGCCTCCATACAGTCATGGTTTGCCAGATTCTTATTCCGTCTTTCCACACACTCCTAGACCACGCTGTGCTCTGGAACAGAACTGAGGCAGCATTGCACCAGATTTCCTGTTGTATGAATTAGTGGCCAATGACCCAATAAGCCTGATCTAGAGCAGTGCCCGAGTTTATCATCGTTGTTGTTCATAGCAGTTGGCATAGTGGGTATTAGCATGTTTCCTTGGAAGGCTTTGGAGATCTCAAGATGACTTTGGGAATGTGTATTTGAACTGGATTGAGCCTGAAGATCTGTCCTAATCCCAGGCTTCCTTTGCGCAGTTATAGAGGGATTTCACTCAAGTTTTCCTTGGGGATTCCAAGAGCTAAAATAGGTTTCTTAGTCAAACCAGGTCTCCCACTTACACCATCATCAGGGTCCTTGATCCCTGTGCTTCCTTGAAATTTCCTGAGCTGAAAGAGGACAGCAGGCTGCCAAAGAAATCTGGTGGGGCACATATACCTTTAGTCCACTCTTGGGATGCAGCAGATGCTAATTCCCAAAGTCCTTGTGAGTCTCACTGAGGAGAAGGTCACCGTGGCATCCCTGGGAGGATACGGACAACAATGTTTATTTAGATCTTCCCTTCAGTGGACATTTACAATACGCTGGGCACTGCTCCAAGCCCTTTAGATGTGTGAATTCATTTAATATTCAAACTCTACGAGGTAGGTTCTTCTCACTTTAGTGACTAGGAAGCTCAGACTCAGGGAGGTGACTTGCCTGAGGTCACACAGCTATGTGACAGCTGGAGGGCTGAGCCCAGGCAGCCTGGCTCCAGAGCCCCCGCCCCATCACGGCACTACCCGTGGGTTCAAGTTGCGTTAAAAGTCTAGACTGAACTCTTAAGCAGAGCTGGGTCCCACAAAACAGTCATTTGTGTTTTCTCTAAAATGACTTCACTGTTTTAGAATAGTATTTTATTACGTTTATTACCATTACTATTAATTTCCTGAGTTCTTTAAAAAAAAAAAATGAGAACAAGTGAAATTCCACTTTGAATGCTTGGAGTTTCATTCCTTTGTTCTATTTCTTTCAGAATACATTTTAGGAAAGTAATTATAAGTTAAAATAGATCAAATTCTAGGAAATTCCTCTGTGACATCTAGGACATTCTAATATATCCATTTGAAGAATGAGATGATAAATTAATTGAATCATCAATCAAAAGGCTTTACATCATCTCTAAAAGAATACATGTTCAAAAAAATTAGAACATTGGGTTTTGAGGAAACTGCTACCAGAGTAGCAAGACATAAACTTTGTTTGGTCTAGTCAGCTAGATGAGTGTTTTGTGTGCACACACATGTGTGCCTGTAAAAGGTTCAGGAACCAAGGACTGGTTGTCTTCCCTGTCTTTATGAAAGTATGTGGTGTGATGAGGAAAAAAACCTTGAAATGGGTTTGGATCTTGACTTTGCTCCTGTCTTCCCTTGGATCTTAGACAAGTCATCTAATTTTCTGAATCCCAGGTTTCTCTCGTATAAAATAGGAGCAATAATACCTGTTCTAGCTCATAACACTGATGGACCCAATGAGAGAATGAATGGCATTTTGTAAACCGTGAAGTGCTTTACAAACCTAAGGTACTATTATGCATATTAGCTAGAGATTAAAGAACTCAGACAGACTTACCATTAGCAAAGCTGAGAACTATCTGTCTTTCTAACTCTCTAAGACATATACTATATTGCTCAGGCTAACGTCTATGTGTACAGATGGGTTCCTTTACCCTACATTTTATGGCATTTTAATTTTAATATCTTTTAAAGAATGTAGTATATAAGAAAAATGCTGAATATTTATTTGAAGTCTGAAATATTTTTGGTGGAGATTTTTTGGTTTTTATTTTTTTAAGTTCATTTTGTTTATTATAACCACAAACATAATACATGTTTTAGAAAATATATTTAATATCATATTACAAATTAGAAAGAGTTTATACTATGGTATCATCCATGGTTTTCCTAGCCATAGTATGAACATTTTGGGGTACTTCCTTCCGGTCTTTTCTCTATGCATAATTGTTACCATAATAAAGTAGTTTTGTATACTGCTTTTTTTTTCTTACTTCCTCACGTTTGCAAACTCTTCATAGAGCTTATTTTAACGTCATTGAGAGTACACTACCTCTGCCTTCCTCTTACTTCATCTGTAACAGTAGCATTTCTAGACTGTCAGATGAAAGGGTTCTATTTGCTTTTATTCTCTTGTAAAGAATACAATGCATGGGTATGCTCGTGACCTACTATAGAATATGGGGAAACTCACATCCAGGGTCAGAGAAAGTGCCTCATTCATTCTGACAGCAACTCTGCTTTTCATTTATTCTTGGCCGTACTACTGAGTGCACATTTACGTTTGTTTTAAATAGCTTTGTAACCGTGTGTGTCAATAGATGTCAGCCACAGATGAACCTCTTTAGGTCTGTTTTTAACTAGTCTGTAAAATCCCATTTATAGCCACGGACCATCTGCATGAAATATGCAGTAATATAATATGGACTTTGGCCTTCTCACTTTAAAGATTCCCTTAGTCCTACAAATAAACCTGAGCGGAAACAAAGATAATTAATACCCCTGAGAAGTATTGGTGCTACAATCTGGGCCCCAGACTGCTGTTGGGAGTGAAATGTGCAGACTGCCAGATCCCCACCCCAGGCCTTGGAATCCACACTCTGTGATTCAGGGCCCATAATTTCTCTGAAGCAGAAGAACATATGCCGATCCCATGTTATTTCAAAGTCTGTACAACTTTATGGTAAGACCTTCAGTAAGAAGAGACAAAGTAAAGATAAGCTCTGGATGAAAGCCAACGATTACGATGTTTTCTTTTGATAAAAACAGCGGGGCTGCTATTAAGTACACAGACAGAGTTAAGAGTGGGGTCACCACGAAGCAGATCTGGCTGCAGATCAACGAGCCCACTCCGAACGACAAAGGGAAATACGTGATGGAGCTCTTTGATGGCAAAACTGGACACCAGAAGACACTGGATCTTTCTGGAGAAGGTAAACGGATATTCTGCAGGTTGGAACCTACTGTGGAGATGAGGGCATTTTAAAAAGAATGAAGTGTGATAAGAGGGCATTACGCTTGACTATTGGAAGATGATGGGAGATTTTAATAAAGCAGTTTAAATTCAGCCACGGTGGTAGAAGCAAAAATTCAATGAGTGGAGAATCAGTAAAAAGTAAAGTGGAGACAGTGAACGTGGAGAGAAAGCGCTGCTCTTCCAAGATGCTTACAGAGAAGGGCAGGTTGATTTACAATCAACTGAGCAGGAACAAACACTGAAAAAGGATCATTTTATGGTAACTGAAAAGCGAGTATGTTCATAGAGTCCAAGAAATCGGTTGATTTGGAAGGATTAGAGGTGTGAATGACGGAGAATGATTGATGTCTCAGGGTTCTGAAGAACAGAAGCTTGGAGTTGCGGGGCAGAGGTGAACGCAATGGCTTTGGGAAGGAGCAGGGATGCCTTTTCTTCAGAAACCAGAAGGGAGTAAATGTGAATAAGCAAAGATAAATATTGAGGGGAACAGAGGGAAGTTAGAAAAGTGGCCTCAGATTTCTCGGCCTTTTGGGAGAATGAGGGGCTCTGGAAAGAATAGGGACATGGAGAAGAAAGTAATGAGATGCAGAAGGCAGTTTTCCATCTAAGAACAAACAGGAAAGGTGATGCGCAGCTATTAATTAGAATTTTAAAAGTTAAAAAATGTACAATCACAAATAAAAAGTTAAAAACCCTGTGCCATTTCTCCCTCTTCTGGTACTTTGCTCATCTTACTCTTTCCTAAAGAAAGAAGGAGTTTGTGTGAAGTTACCAAAGGAGACTGTGGGCTGACTTTTCCTCTACGGCTTCGTATATTAAAATGCAATGACTCTTCATGTTTTCATCCTCAGAGTAGATTCACAACTTAGAGAGCAGCCTTTCAACCCTGCCCCGGGTGGTTTTGGGCTGAGTACCCCTCCCCTCACCCCCACCCACCCTTTATGACTGGTAAGGCTCCCTGAAGGATCTCTGTGGGGATGAGCAGCTCCCCAGGGACTCGGCCCCCCGGCCACACTGTGCCCAAGTCACACCCTGCAGAGATGGTGATGGGGAATTGCTTCTGCGATGCATCTGACCCTTGGAGACACAATAGAAAAGGGAGACAAGAAGTGGGCAGATACGTTCAGAACTTATTTAAAATTTGCTTTTACTCTCTGCTCACCGAAGCTCATTTAACTACCCGGCTCTCAAATCCCCCTTAAGCAAAAGGCCCTGGATTGTCTGACCAACGTCGCCACTGGCACCAAACACACTGGCTCAGCCATGCCCATCTCCTTCTAGTGTGGCATGAGCAGGAAAAGCAGCCCTAAGTAGCCTGCCTTAGCCCAGCTGGTCTAGAGGCTTTAAGCCTGGCTTTACGCTTATTTTTCCCTTCTGTAAAGAAGAGAGCAAACTAGTATTATGGACATATTTTCTAGACATAAAATGTTGTGATTCCCAGACCACAGAGGAGCTTAAAGACCAGGTGAGAGAAATTTAAAAATGAAGCTTTTGGCCTGAAGTCTTCCAAGTGCCTTACTCGCAGGCTCAGAAAAAAATAATTACCTTAGAGCTCCATAGCTCTCATTTCCTTGTCTCCCTGTCTTATTTTTCGTCTCCTGCACAGCGTAGAAGCATCGCTTCAGGCCAGCACCGGCCCGCACTGTGATCCTAGTAACTCCTCGTGCCCTTTACCGCAAACGGACGGGCAGGACCACAGAACTGTCTGGCTAGGAGGCTGCGACGTGCGGGATGATTTAATGAGAGAAAAGCTTTTCTGATGCTCAGGATGCTTAATAGACAACCAAGCTTTTTTGGAAACAGACCTTTCTTCCCATTTCATCTTTGGCAGAGCAAATCTTTCCCCTTCTGTTTGGAGGGTTGAAGGCTTCTCACTGAATTGAGAGCTTCTAAAATCCACTATTTCATGCTTTCTGCCTAGAAAGTGTTTGCTTCTCTTGTTAAGCCCATCAAGTTGTAGAGGGACCTCTCGGGCGCAGCCTCATTCAAAGCCAGCTGAATTTTGTCTGGACCGCTTACACTGCCCTCAGGTTGTGAGCTTTAATAGACCCCTGTGTGTGGCCAGTTCTGAGTGAGAAAATTCTAACTTCTCTTTTTTGTCTCTTCAAGTGTACAAGGAAGCCTTTGATGAATTCCAGAGATTAAAGTAAGTCCCTCTTTCCCAGCGATGCCACGGGCACTCTTGTCTCTGACGCGTGCTGCTCCCCATTGGCTGTTAGAGGGTCTTTCATTTGGGCAAGCGCAGTCTGAGCAGCATTTCCTGCTGCTTTGTTGAGCAGCAAAAACATGAAATGCAGTCGAGGTTGGCTACTTTGAAGTAACACTAAAACAAAATCCTTCTTTGTTTGTGTGTTTGTTTGTTTCTCTCAACCACAGACAAGCTGCCATCGCGGAGAAAAGTAAGTAAACCCCTGCGTGTTTATTCCTGGTGTGGTTTCAAAATACAACGTTTGTTTTTCTGTTATGACTGCAGATGTAGGAGAGTGAAAGCGTTTTTTTTCCTTTTCTTTCATTTCTCTCTCTATATTTTAAATCTTAGGTGTTCTGCATGTGTTTTCATTTAGTCTCTACAGTAAGAATGTCTGTGAAAAGAAGGTCTCAGGTTACACTGTGAGAATGGCACCCAGCCTTGACTTGAAAAATCTCTGGGCTGCAAATCACACAGTAGGATTTTAATCGCTTGCAGCAGGCGCCATGTGTCAGAAAAATGTATATATGATAAAGAGAAGAAAAAATAGGAAACTTTGTAGGTTTGGTATCAGGTAAATCACTATAGCTGGTCCCCCAGCAAGTAGTCCCATTTGCCTGAGGGGCCAAATAAGGCTGAGTGACCCTGACCCAGCAGTCAAGCCTGTGTCCCTAAAAATGTGCTGACTCCTGACCTCTCTCAACCGTGCTTCACACAGAGATTTCTAGAACTCAGTCTACAGGATGCCGGGAGTCACAGATGAATCATCGTGGTAATTCAGGTTCTTTCTCAGTGTGGGAGCAGAACCTGAAAACCGTTGAGGGTTAAAGTTGTAGGGTTGGCCCTGAGCTGGGTGGAAGGGAACCAGGAGGAGGAGGAGTGAGAAGTAGAGTTGTCCGCCTGTCAGTGGCTCCTGGTCACTCAGAAGAGAACTTTTCACCTTTGACCTGCAAGGCCTTCCTCCCTCCTTCCCCCTCCTTCCTCCCTCCCGCTCCTGCCTGGGGCTTGTGAGGCCGAGGCCAGCACCAGGCGCAATGGGAGAGTGTCGGAGAGTGTCAGAGCCGGAGCCAGGCCTCGCCCATTCTTGAACTCTCTTGTGGACAAGGAGCCTGACCCTCCCTCTGGTTCATGAGCTCCTCCCAGAGGTCTCTGGACCACAGCAGCTGAGAGCCGGAAGAGACCTGAGAGCCCTTCTAGCTCCATGTTCTTAAACATTTGCATAGAACGCTTAATTCAAACAAAATCTTCCCAGTATATAAAATAGGTAAGAGCTGAATTATCTTTGGTGAAGTCAGGATGAATCCCGTGGATGCCGTGGAGCAGAGTTTAGAAGCTTCATGTCCATGGGTTTAATGCAAGCCCCCCGCCCCACCGATGGGGAGACTGAGGTCCACACAGTGACGTGACTCACCTAATACCACACAGCAGGTGGTGCAGGGGGCCAGGTGATGGGTTGGGCCCACAAGTGGTGTAAGGGCAACAGAGTTAGCAGGAAAAGGCACTTAAGACTTATTCAAAGATTTGGCCTGACTTACTGGACAAGGGATTGTATTGATAGAAATAAGGATGTAGAGTCACACATTCATTGAAGTAGGCTGAAAACGAGAGGGTGGTGGCTACTGCGTTAGTGTTGACTGAATGACAGAAAGGCGTCCTTCCCTGGGGCCGAGGCAGTCACACCCACAGCACAAGGCTTGCGGGGGATGGGGGTGGGTGTCAGCCCTGGATTTCAGCACCCTTCCCGTCCCCTGTCCCCTCAGCCATAGACAGGAGCTCTGCAGAGCATCTCAAGAACTCCCGGGAGATGAGGAAGGGGAACTCTCTAGGGAAGGCCCCAAGGAAAGCCCATATCTTCTCCAGCCTCCAGATCTCCCTGGCACACAGCCTCCGGTTATGTAACCTTTTCGAATCAGAGAGAAGCCCATGAAAGAGGCCAAGATCTGCTCTGCCTCCAGGAGAGCCAGGGCTGAGAATAGCCGGGAAAGTTACAGAGCAGATCTCGATACAACAAAGTGACCTCAAGTTGATATTTCAGGTACAGATAGAGGCACCCATGTGTGAAGAAGATGAACATTCAGAATTACTGGATCATTTTCTTATTTTGCATATTGAAAGCAGGTATAAAATAACTGCAAGGAGAGGGAAACTACACAGGAAAATGAGTTCCGCTGGGTGGCTTTGTGCGTGTGATTGCTGGCGCTCATCGTTTCAGTGATTAACCAGAAATGCCTGTGCTTGCAGATCGCGCCCGGATAGTGGGAGGCCTCCCCGATGTGGTCACCGTCCAGGAGGGCAAGGTAAGCATGGAGCACTCCTGTCCCCAATTCTTCCATGCTAGGAAGGGCTTCCAGTGCCCCATACTTTGTTCCTTCTTTTAAGATGCATCCTACCATCTTCATCGTATGCCCTGGCTGCTTACGCCTGACTTCAGAATAGCCACATACAAGGTTCAAAATGCAGTCAGTTTTCCACTCATCTGAATGTTTTGTAGGTCAAGCATCAGGATGCACGTTTGTCTGATGTGGGTATATGTAGACCTCTTAGTCTCTTTCCAGAAGTGATTTCCCTTTAACATCAGGAGAAGCAGAAAATGTTCAGTCATAATTATGTGACGAACGTAATTGAAGAAGCAACCTCTCACACTATTAGAAAATGGGCTGACCTAGGAGATTCCTCACCTTTGGAGGGAAACGTGCTGCTCTGTGAATTTCTACAGGCCCCTTCTCAGCTGAAAACTGATTTATTTCCATTTGGTTTTAAACTGGTATTTCTTGGATCCATAAGAATCTCTCTGAAGAGCAGTGAACGTAATTTCTAACCTGGATTCACTTTCTTCACCCCTGTGTTTCATTAAAACAAATTTAATATGCCAGTCACAGGAGGAGGGGTGTTCGTAGTGGAACAACATCTTTTCCCACCTCCAAAGGGCAAAGAAGACGTATGATGGGTGATTGGGACTATGATGACGAACAGGGCACATCTAAGGCTTTAATGAGAGGTCAGTTCATTCAGCTATGTTTCTTCGTGCCTGGAAAATAGGACCACAGTTGACTTTAAGCTCAACTGCTGCAGGGTTGCTTTTGTTTTGAAACTCTATTTTCCATTTTCTTCACCTAATGAGGTTCAAAATATTCAACTCACTGGGTGGTAGTGAGAATTAAGAGAGAGAATGTATGTGAAAGCATTCCGTGATCTATAACTCAAATATATAGTATAGGTAATAGTTTTCCTGGACACCCAAGGTGCATGGGAGTTTTGTTTAGTTTTGATAAAAGTTTTAATATGTATGAAATCACAGTTTCCCAGAACATATACGTGGTCTGCTTGGATAAGTTTAATGTCAATAGTTTGACTCATATTTTTCTTGCTGAAATGTGTTTGCAGAATAATTCAGTAAGAAGTGCTAATTAATCATGGGAAGAAAACAAATTTCTTAATATCTACCCAATTCTAAATGATACTCTTACAGAAGAGGTAACAAGTGATCATATGAGGTCCTTCTAGATAGAAGGCTGTCCTTTTCCCTGTATATGGTGAGCCCTAGCTCTTTTCCTTATAATTTCTGGACTTCGGTAAGAAAAAAAATGCAAGAATGGAATTTAAAATGTGAAGTAAATTTAACATCTTTGGTCATCAGGAAAATGCAAATTAAAACCACAATGAAATATCACGACACACCTATCAGAATTGCTAAAATAAAAAGACAGTGACAACAACAAATGCTGGTGAAGATGCAGAGAGACTGCGTCAGTCCTACATTGCTGGTGGAAATGTAGACCAAAATTATACAGCTACTTGGGAAAACAGTTTGGCAATTTCTTTAAAAAAAATGAAATATACATTTACCATATGACCCAGCAATTGTACTCCTGGGCATTTATCTCAGAGAAATTAAAACTTATGTTCACATAAAAATCTGTACACAAATGTTCATAGCAGCTTTATTCATAATAGCCCCACACTGGAAACAGCCCAGATGACCCTTACAGGTATATACATACCATGGCACACTTCTCAGCAATAGAAAGGGACAAACTATTGATACCTGCAATAACTTGGATGAATCTGCAAGGAATTATGCTCAGTGTAAAAGGCACTCTCAAAACGTTACATTACTGTATGATGCTATTTATATAAT
Organism: Balaenoptera musculus; assembly: GCF_009873245.2. Classification (NCBI taxonomy): domain Eukaryota; kingdom Metazoa; phylum Chordata; class Mammalia; order Artiodactyla; family Balaenopteridae; genus Balaenoptera; species Balaenoptera musculus. The sequence continues at coordinate 35,822,735 of NC_045798.1, forward strand.
GCTTTGGAAGTTATAAAGTTTTAGAAATGGAAAACAGATTAGTGGTTGCCAGGAGTTAGGAACAGCTTGGGAGGGAGAAGTGGGCATGGTTATAAAGGGACAGCAGGAGGGATCCTTGTGGGGATGGAAAGGTTCTGTATCTTGACTGAGGTTGTGGATACACGAACCTAGACAGGTGATAGAATTGAATACAACTAAACACACACAAATACAAGAAAAACTGGGGAAATCTGTTATATCAATGTCAGTGTACTGGTTGTGATATACTATAGTTTTGTAAAATGTTACTATTGGGGGAAACCGGGTAAAGAACACACAGAATCTATTATTTCTTATACTGTATATGAATCTATGATTATCTAAAAAATATTTCAACAAAAAAGTAAAGTTAAATTATAGGCCTAAACATTGATCTTTTAAAATAAGAGGGTTTCAGCACAGATGGTAATATAATAAAATATTAGGAACTAGGAATACATTCTGGCAGAGCACCTCTGCAACTGCAAAAGCTCAAGTGGGTTTGGGGGGAGAAATAAAATGAGGAAGATGGGATATGAAAATGAGGCACATTATCTGAAGCAGCTGTTAAGATTCTGCTGCTGGGCCCGGTGACACAAACGAAATGCAAAAGCAAGCAGGTGGAGATCATGGCAACGAGGAGATTTCTCTACTGAGACAGAGTCCAAAATGCCACATTAGAGCAAAAAAGCATCTGTGTGTTTATGGGAACTGGAAGCAAATGCCTTTGTGGGGCTTTGATGATAAATGTTCCTAAAGCCAGAAAGCCAAGGCCCCGAAGAAACCTACTCAGGTGTGATTTCAAACTGTAACTCACACAGGTGCACACGGCCCGGCCTGGGAGGTTTAGGTTTATCCTCCATCCGGTCAGGCCGGCCCCCAGAAGGACGCTTCAAGTTGGATCGTTAATCTGATACATCTCCTCCCCTCTCATGAAATCTGTTTTCCAGGTGCTTAACCTCACCTGCACAGTGTGGGGCAACCCGACTCCGGAGGTCTCCTGGCTGAGGAACGAGAAGCTCTTGTCCTCGGACGAGCACTGCAACCTCAGGTTTGAGGCCGGCAAGACCGCCTACTTCACCATCAGCGGGGTCAGAACGTCCGACTCGGGCAAGTATGGGCTGGTCGTGAAGAACTCGTATGGCTCGGAGATCAGCGACTTCACTGTCAGCGTGTTCATCCCGGAGGAGGAGCCCGCGAAGGGTGACAAGAAGGCCAAGTGACCGGAGGGCGAGGGGGCCGAGGGGGGCGAGCCACACCGCACTGCCTCGGGCTACGTGTGTGCGAAGGGTTCGAGCTGAGTGCAAGGAAGTCTCCGTGCTTCCTACTCCCTATTTTTGTGCTGGCTTTGGGGGTCGGGGGGATTGTCAAATCTTTATTCATATAAGGAAGCACCAACTAACGACATTGTAATCGTTTTTCTTTACCTACAAATTGTGTTAAGAAAATAACATTGATAGCGCAAATATGAGGAAACAGTTTTAAGGCAAAGACCCGGATAAAGTCAGAGGGACGTTGAATGGGGGTGGGAGAAACGTGCTGTGGAGCCGTTTGGGCTCGGCCAGCCTTTCAGCAGTCAGTTCTCCTGGTTCGCAGTGAGGTGGCAGCGTCCAGTCAGACAAGACAAGCTGTTAAGTCAACCAGTCTGTGTCGTGTGTTGTAGCAAGAGCCGTGTGTGCGTTCTGTGGGCGGCCTGGTGATTTGGAAGCTCTCGGTCCTAATAAACAGTTCACACCCCTCTGCTCCCCCGTCAGTGCTTCTCTCCTTCTTACTGGTTTGGCTGCCCAGCTGGGTGGCCTCCGCTGGGTGACCTTTCTGGCCTCTTCTTGTAACACGTCTTCTGAATTTTAAATTCCTTTTGGTTAAAGCAGTGCCTTCACAACACAATCACATAAGGCATCCCAGGTCGGTTGAAGTTCAGAGGTGTGAACTTGCTCCGTCACTGTACATCTGGTAGCTCACCAGGCGATCCGTCAGGTCTCTTCCATTGTTAAGATACCCGGAGTCACCAAATGTAATGTGTCAACAAAGGATAATAAGATGGCGTGGAGCGTCTAGCACCAGAATTGGCGACTAAGGCCACAGCTGAGAATAAAGGGCACTAAAGGATGGTCACTCTAAGTTCAGAGAACTGCCAGCTCTGGGGCCTGCCCCTTGCGGCAGCATTTTCTGCTTGAGGGAATTTGGGCCTCCCCACCCCTACCCCTAACTCCCAACCACCACACACACACACACACACACACACACACACACACACACATACACACACACACAACACAGGAGGAAAAGAGTAACTGTGAAAGCCACCCCTGCCTTCGTCCTGTCAAGGGTCAGGGATGGGACGACAGACTCCCTCACACAGTTTGGAGGGGCACCTACACACCCTCTCCTTTGCAAAGATCAGGACTGCAACTTGCCTCTCACCTGACTGTAGCCCCCACTATCGCCCTGACGCTGACCACCGGCAGGAGCGAGCTGCTGCCCTCCCACGGTCAGACACGGCAGGTGGATGAGTTTCCCAGGGTCCCGTGGACTCTGCAGAAAGTGCCGACCTGAGCAGGCTGACCTTCTCCTCCCAGGACGAGTGGACCCAGAAGGAAAGTGGATGCCCATAGGGAAGCCACAGAGAGGAGACAGGGGTGAAGCAGGGGGGCTCTGTCCAAAGAGCTGCACAAGTGACAGCTGTGCAGGTGAGAGGCCCAAGACTCTCCACAGGACCCCCGGCACCCCACGAGCACCAGCAGCTGAGCCCCCAGCGTTGGGAGGAGGGTGGGAGGGAGGTGCCTGCCAGCAGAACTTGCCACCCCGATCCCCGCTCCACGCTCCTGGAACCCCTGGAGCCCAGACCAGGGAAAACAGGAAGGATTTTGAATCCAATGAAAACACAGGTTTAAAACAGTGTGTTCTAAATTTTGAAATTGTGTGGAAACTTAGGAAATGAGAGTGTGCTACCCCTGAGCTCGCCGCCACCCAGCAGAGGGAGACTTGCCGGAAGGCAGTGGGAGTGAGGGAGAGGAAGACCTTCCGTGTTCACAGCTCTAAAGCCGAGGCTTCTCAGTAACATGGTTATGAGAATTATTTCAGCCATTATAATGACCAAACGAAATCAACTACATCATGATTTGATGGCTTAGGTAAAAAGCTGCTGTTTCTACAGGAAAAATAGAACTGAAACGATAGCTCTATCAATTCCGTGATACTGATGGTCCTCCTGACTCAGAGGAATTCATCCGTCACCTGCTAAATGTGAGCTATTATAACACAGAGGATCAATAGAAAAGACTATTCAAAGTTTAGTTTTCTAAAGTTAATATTCAACATATTAATATAATAAACTTAAAAATCTAGATTTTAAATCCTTGAAGTTTAACTTTAAAACCTTATTTTTCTAATTTAAAAACATAGCCATTGAAAAAATTAATTTTAAGGGTGCTTTAATAGCATAACAAAGTTCCCTTTAACTTGTTAAACTGTATTTATAAGTTAACATATTTGCTTTCCATTTTAAGTACTACTATTGTCTGACTTAACCAACAAAAACTTTCCAAGAACTTAAATAACTTTAATTACCTATAAAACTAAGTATACAAAATTTTGAGTTCTCTTAAATGTTCTCAAATTGTACATAAATTTAGTAAGACTTCAACATAAAAATCACAATTAGACATTTTAGTTAGAATCATAAGCTATTACTAGGATTAATTATCTAAAACATTACAGGTACATAAAAATCAAATATGCACAGACTCCATAATGCAAAAATACTAGTGTTACCTAGATGTAGCCCCTAGAGCCTGAGACTGGAGTTCTAATACCCATGCCAGAATGAGAGGCGTAGATTCGGATAGTTTGTGATGGGGAGCTGCACATCAAGACCTCAGCACAGCGCTGGGATGCACAAAAGGTGGTTTAGACAAAAAAAAACAAGGATAGTAAAAATATCACCAGCTGACATGGAGAAGCTCTACTGAAGCTTGCCATCTGCCTGGGAGTGGTTCTGGGGAGAAAAACAAAGTTAACAGGTTCCTCAAGCCAGTACTGCACACTCGTGGGGTCCACATTTACAACAAGCACCACATGGTATAGGAATCCCAAGCCAAGAGTTCCCATAAAAATGGCCAGTGTCCGGGCCCCAGAGAAGCAAATGTAAAACGACACTACAAGGAACTTCTGTGTCTGCCCACAAAGGATTGCTGTTATGGAAATTATCCTCCCACCATAAACAACTAGAAAACCAGGCACAATATATGTGGAAAAAAACTGTTTGGGGCGTTGGCTAGTGAACATGCAGGGCTGTGATGCCCCAGAGAAAGGGAAACAGTAACGAAAGACCTGTGATTTCTCCAACTTGTTGCCTGGACAGAGTGTTCAGGCTGCAGTCCAGCCAGGGGGACCGAAAGAGAACCTGTCAGTCTCACTGAGTTGAGGAGATAGAGACTGTAGTTCAAGGAGGCTGAAGTGGCTGGGATTCGTGGGAAAGGGCAGTGGAGGGAAGAGTTGCACAGAGAGGAGCACAGACTGCAGCAGACAGGTCTCTGGCTGAGCGCTGCTCTGGGAGTGCGGGAGGACCTGGGAGGTGGGGGGACAAGGAGTCCTGGTAGCTCACGCAGACTGGGAGCAGTTCTCCTCCCCATCAGCCTGAATGAAAATGTTCAGTGTAATACATGGAACATTGGGTAGAGGCCTCAGAAGTTGCTCACCTTACTAGTGGGGCTAAATTAACTCTCAACTGAAAGCTGCCCTGGACACACCCTCACAAAGTTTGAAAGCAAGACTCCAGAGGATCAAATATCTATGGTAACGTAATAGTGTGTCAGGACAAAGTGCAACACACTTTAAATGAATGCATCATCTAGCAGTGTGACATTCATAACAGCTGGCATCCAATCAAAATCAGCAGGTGTGCAAAGAAGAAAGAAAATATGATTAATAACCAGGAGAAAAGTACATTAAAGGTAAATAAGTTCTGTGGATATAATGTACAGCATGTAACTATTATTACAATAGTTAATAATACTGTATTGCATATTTACAAGTTCCTAAGAGAGTAGATGGTAAAAGTTCTCATCACAAGAAAAAGAAATTTGTAACTATGTGAGGTGTTGTTAACTAAACTTATTGTGGTAATCATTTCACAATATATACATATGTCAAATCATCATGTTGTATACCTAAAACTAATACAATGTTATATGTCCATTATATCTCAATAAAACTGGGAAAAATACTTTATACACAAATTTTATGGAAGTATCAAGAATAATTCATTATTAATTTAATACAATTTGAGCAGATAATGAAAATTCAAAATAATTTTTAGTCATTTTTAGCACAATGCAATCCCAACAGCAAATGTAATCATAATTTCAATAAAAGATGCTTAAGTAGCTTTTGAAATATGATGAGCTATGTGTATATAAGTTATTTGTTGGTAGCTTATAGGTATGTAACTTGAAATGGCACTGCTATAGTTTTATGATCATTAATCTAAGTTAGCAGAAGTCTACAATCTAATAAAATGATACATGAGGAAAAAAAGTATATTAATAAAAACAAAGCCAGAAATGACAGAGATGATTGAATTAGCAGACATGGGCCTTAAAACATCTGTTATAACTATATTCTATATTTTCAAGAAGCCAGAGGAAATACTGAATATGTTAAGTAGAGACATGGAAGAATACCAAGGCATATCATGATGAATTTGCTGAAAAACATTGGTAAAGAGAAAATCTTAAAAGCAGCCAGAGGGAAAAAGACAAATTATGTACAGAGGAACAAAAGTGAGACTAACGCAAGACTTCTCATGAGAAGCTATAGAAGCCAGAGGACCATGGAGTGAGATCTTTAAAGTGCCAAGTAAAAAGCAAACCAAAAACTCTCAACCTAGTATTCTCTACCGACTGAAAATGTTATTTAAAAATTAAGGCAAGGACTTCCCTGGTGGCACAGTGGTTAAGAATCCGCCTGCCAATGCAGAAGACACGGGTTCGAGCCCTGGTCCGGGAAGATCCCACATGCCGCAGAGCAACAAAGCCCATGTGCCACAGTGACTGAGCCTGTGCTCTAGAGCCCGTGAGCCACAACTACTGAGCCCACATGATGCAACTACTGAAGCCCGCGCGCCTAGAGCCCGTGCTCCACAACAAGAGAAGCCACCACAATGAGGAGCCCATGCACCACAACGAAGAGTAACCCCTGCTCGCCGCAACTAGAGAAAGCCCGCACGTAGCAACGAAGATCTAACGCAGCCAAAAATAAATAAATAAATTTATTTAAAAAAAATTAAGGCAAGATAAAGACTTTACAGTATCTGTCAAACTAAAGCAGAGAGGTCTGCCACCAGCAGATCTGCACTGTAAGAAATGTTCAAGGAAGTTCTTCGGACAGAAGGCAAGTGGCATCAGATGGAAATTCAGATCAACGAAGAATGAAACGTAGCGGAAATGGCAAACATGTCGGCAAATATGAAGTACATTTTTCTCATTTGTATTTTCTTCTTGCTCCTAATGCACCTCTGCCAGAGGCACCCTGGCCTGGCCTGGTACCCAGCGCCTGTACTCCCTCCACCCGGACCTCGGCCAGCCCTAGGGTTCCCAGGCCTCAGCATCAGTACCATCAGAGGTGCTGCTTGGGGACAGATGCAGTCCCGCCAGGATAATGTACCATCCCTTCATCCCTCTAGTCTCAGGAAGTCCAACCTTACCCAGGGCTGGACCACTCAGGAGGCTCCTGCAGTGTCTGCATGAGAGCAGCGGCCGAGAAGACGAGGATGCACTGACCAGAGAGACGTTTCGGAGGTAAATGGGCAGGGCTTGGGTGGAATTGCTCAGGAGGACTCACCTACCTGCCCTCTGCCTTGACTAGCTGGATGGATGGTGTGTCCTCTGAAAGGGGAGCAGCCCAGAGATAGAAGGAGCCGTGTGAGGCGGTGGGGGGGCGGGGGTTGCATTAGGGCAAAATTGTGAGTTTCCTAAAAGCTCAGGTAGGGTAAGAAATTACTGCTTTTAGAAGATATGAGGTACAAAAAGCCTTGACTGAAAGAGAAGGAAGCAGTATGAGATGAATGACCAGAAAGCAGCAGAGGATGATGTTTAAATGATTACTGGGCTTGCATTCTCAGAACAAATAAAAGAGAAAGTGCGAGTTAAAGTACTGGGAACTATGAATCCTTATACTGTACGTTAAAATAAAACAAAAACTTTCCCATCTTTGTGGTGCATCAGTATATCTACATCAGGAAAGCAAATCTTGTACAATAGAGGAATTACACTCCAGTTGAATCATAGAATCAGGAATTTTCTTTACTGTTTTGGCAGTTACAGGAACTATGTAGCATTTGTGTTGCAAAGTAACATTGCATTGTTATTGCTCAAACAGTATGTTCTTGTTACTTCTAAGTATCTACCGCTATCAAGTGAAAAAAAAAAAAAGATTTATGGATTAATAGTACCACTGGCGCCGTCTCAAAGTGTTTATTGTGTCCAACTCTGTGGCCCTGCTCTCTTACCCACAGCAAGACGTTTAGATAAAATACACAGATTTTATGGAAGATTACATGCTTGAAACACAATGACTATTATGTCATGTCTTCAGATGTTTGCATTTTGACCTCTACCTCAGGGCTTTAGAGAGGAAGTTATGTAAGAAAAGTCTTAGATGATTTAATACGCTTCTGAAGAATCAACTGATATATGTACATGAAAATCTCAAAAAATTTACATGAAAGTTTCCAAAATGACCTAGCTCATAGTTATTAAGATCTAAGTGATTTTTCACACTATTTCTTTACATACTTTATTGTAGTCTAGTGGCAATAGACTACTACTATTGTCTTATTATTAGAGATAATAAGACAATACTTGTGACAAAGCTCATTCACGTTCTGGGGGCACCCAGAGACAGTACACACGCCCTGCTGTCCCCACTTAAGGGCAAATTTCTACATTCTGGAAAAGCTATGAAGCAACACACAACCAAGTTGCATTTAAAACACTTTGGCAACAAAATACGCCCTGCTTTGAATAAATCATGAAAGTAGCTTTCCCCTCCCCTGGTCTCAAGTTTCTGTGGTTTCCCCCTTCCCTCTCCTCCCTATTTGAAAAAGGGCGGAGGGCATAACCTATAGGAACAGGACTACAGCCTGAAGGGTCACTGGTGCCATGATATCACAGGAAAGCCTCCTATCCTGCCTGCCCTGACCTAGTTCTAAGCTGGGTGAGAAGGTGGCCCCACTGACGCCTCGTCCCTGGGACTGGTCAGAGGGAAGAGCTTCCTTTCAGAGACCGGGAGCCCTGTCCCAGAATCACAGTGTTTTCTTATGTAGGTTCTATTTTGATTGCTCCTGGGTTGATCTCAGTGATCCAAACACACCTGGCCCACAGCTGCCCATAGAAGCCTCCAGGCCAGCTGCAGCACATATACTAACGACCCCGCTCCACTGCACTCTGCCCTCCACAGCCTCATATCCCCGCTGCAGAGCTCCAGCCAGGCCTCAGGACCCCCTCTGCTCTCAGACTGCTTCAGCACAGACCCCACCAGCTGGTGAGCTTCCCCACCATCCGGTCCCCACTCCCCAGAACGTCCCGCGAAAAGTGCCCCTTCTTCCATACCCCAAACCAGGACCACATTCCCAAGAGGATCTTTTTACTTCACTGAGAAGAAAACTGTGCAGAGAGAGGAGAGATCAACTCCTTGCTAGGGCAGAATCTCAGGAGGAAGTTTCAGCCGTGTTGACATAAAGATAAGAATGATGAAAATAAAAAAAAAAAAGTTTTCTTCTTGAAACTGGAAGCAAAGGCAATTACCTCTATCTTATACTAATAAAAATGCAAGACATCGCCTTTTCTGTTCATTCACTCATCCAACAATATCGACTTAGCACAGGTCTGGGTCAGACCCTGATCTTCACAGGCCGCCCCTACCCCCCCCCACCCCCCGCCGCGCCGAGCAGACCAAGGCTGCCCCTCAGCCTTTGAATCCCCTGCCTTCTCTGCAGGTTCATGTTGGTGTAAATGGAAAATCACAGGCAGCTTTGGCCTCTGCACGGGCACTCCTGGAAGTCACAGAATTAAACTGGGGTGAGAATTGGGTTTTTTCCTGTCTCCCTGGATGGAGGGTGAGGTCAAGATGGGAGCTGTGTAGGTGGCTGGGAGGGGAGGGGAGAGAAGGCAGAAGGAGAGGGAATTCTTATGAGTTTCTCTGCATAACTTCATATCTATAAAGAATTAGACTATTTTGTGTAAAGGTTTTTCGTTGGACTTTTTCTCCATTTTACATCTCCTCAGGCTTTTAATATTACTTTTGTTTCTTATCTAGGCCACATTATGCTTGTTAACATTTCAAAAAAATTGCTTGCTCTCCTAATGCCGTATTAAAGGAGGTCATTGCCTTAAAATACAAGGCACCAAAGATAGATAAAAACTGTAAGTAAAAATATAACGATAAACCATTTAGCTTGAGTAATAGAAAATTTTTGTGTTTTAAAACAGGCTCATGCTAAAATCACTCTATCCTATAAAACAGAGACACTTGGATGTCCCCAGTTCTGCTAGAATCTGAGTCAATGACATTTGAGCCACTTTTATGAAGTGGAAGCAGATTGATCTCCGACAGAGCAGAGGTGCAGAGGCAACTGGTTCCATTTCCACCCTAATAATACAAAACCAAAATAAAGGGGAAGGTTTACCTCCGCAAGGCTGAAGTAAGTGCTCAGGCCTCTGCTGATAGATAATTTAAAGCAAAACAAATCAAGACACTAGGCGAAGTTAAAAAAAAAACAAAAACCAAAAAACAAAACATTACTTCATATGCTTATTACAGCAGTATAGTATAGTGATATAGTTGTATATTATTATTATTGTATTATTTGTATATTATATATTTATATTTAGAGATATAGTTGTATATTATTATTGTATTATAGTTGTATTGTATTGTATTATAGTTGTATATCATCAAGATACACCCATGATAAAAATTAGGGGACTTGAACTCTCAGAAAATTGCATAAAGACCTTAAAATAGTAAGACATTTGGAACCGCGCCTCATTTCTATGGCAGCCACAGCTACAGAAATGCAATGCGTTCCTTGTCAACACAGGAAGTTTGTTACAAAGACATCATTCAAAAGAAGAGTCAAACTCTGGAAACGCCCTTTAAAATGAAATGGGGGAAAAACTCAGAAAGTGTTTACTTCTCTAAACTTTAAAGTGTTTTATGCAGAAATTAGACAAGTCACTGCAAAAAAAAAAAAATCTAATCCAATTCACTTCTACTGTGGACCTCTTGCATGAGTCCTTGAGGATTTCACACCACAACTGCATGACCTTCTCTCTTGCTAAAGGTAGCCCTCAGCCTGTACAAAGGTACACCTTAATTTCATGCCTCTTCCACCCAGGCTTTCAAAGTGCTCACCTTGAGTAAGTGACAAAAGTTGTGCTAAGCAGGTAAGGTCTTCAACTGTGTCAAATATTGATCAGAGGTTTTGGGAGAACTTCTCAATACTTGACTCCATATATGACATAGAGGTCAGTCTGGCTGTTATTTTTATTACTCATTTATTCCTTCAACACATATTTATTGAGCACAGACTGTGAGGATACAAAGATGAACCAGCAGGAGATTTGCCCTCAGGATGCTTACTTCTAACTGATGCAGTGACAGGACCGTGAAAAGCCATAATACAAGCCACAAGTTCATGAGGAAAGTACAGACAGCACGCTATTATTATCTGAGTTCAGAGGAGGAATGCAATACTTGCTGTAGCGTGAGGTGAGCATAGGGAGAAGGTGAGATACCGGATTCAGAAAAGGCTATGTAGAAGTAGAAGCTTTTTATCTGAGCTTTGATGAGCAGGTGGGTTTAGCCATTTTAAGACTGATTAGAAATCCCTCAGCACTGTGAAGGCATCCCAGAAGGAGACAAGTCCGCACAGAAGTGAGCTGGAATACATGCTCCCAGAGAAAGAAGATGTCCAGCAGAGTTCATCCTGTCCTTATTACAAGCTGAATTGTGTCCCCTAAAATTTATTTGTTGAAGTCCGAAGCCCCAGTACCTCAGAATGTGACTGCATTTGGAGATAGGGCCTTTAAAGAGGCAATTAAGTTAAAATAGGTCATTGGGGTGAGTCACCCCATTGGGGTGAGTCCCATAGGTGCTGTGTTTTTTTAAAAAATATTTTTATTTATTTTATTTATTTACGCTGCGCCAGGTCTTAGTTTAGGCACGGGGATTCCTTAGTTGAGGCATGCAGGATCTAGTTCCCCGACCAGGGATCAAACCCGGACCCCCTGCATTGGGAGTGCAGAGTCCTACCCACTGGACCTCCAGGGAAGTCCCATAACTGGCGGTCTTTTCAGAAGAGATTAGGACACAGACAGGTACAGAGGGAAGACCGTGTAAAGACACAGGGAGGAGACAAACCATCTACAAGCCGAGAAGAAAGGCCTCAGAAGAAACCAACCCTACTGATACCTTGATCTTGGATTTCCAGCCTCCAGAACTGTGAGGAAATAAATTTCTGTTGTTTAAGCCACCCAGTCTATGGTACTTTGTTGGCAGCCCCAACAAACTAATACAGTCCTCATAGAGACTTTAGACATCCCCTGGTTTGGACCTGTAAGCGGATAGGGTGGGGGTTTGGCACAGGAAAAGAACCAAATGTAACTTTGGACAGAAAAGAAGCCATTTTAGGCCTAAGTGATTTTGTGATCTAAGCCAGGCCACAATGCTTGCCCTTGCACATGTCTCAGTAATAATGCTCTCAAGGGGACAAAAGAACAAAGGCTGTTATAATAGCAAAGATAATAAATCAGTTGTAAAGACTCCCAGTTTTGAATGGTAAAGATTAGCCTGAAGCACTTTCTGAGCTGTTTTGCAGAATTTAAACCCCTTTCAAGGGCTCAAACCACCAGATCAACTGGAACCCAAGGGATGATGTTGACTTTTTCTGACCTTCATGATTTCAATCAACTAAAGCTTGGACTCTGCCGACCTTTGCCCTCATTCTATGCTGAATTCTCCTTTGCTCAAGTCCTTCATGAACGTGCATGTACCCTTAGCTTAAAACTTCTCCAATTTTGCTGTTTGGGGAGACACTGCTTTGGGAAAGATCCCCGGTGTTCTCCTTACTCACTGCAGGTAATGAATCCTTCCTTCTCCCACTCTTTGGCTTGGTTGTGTCTTTTGGCTCCATACCCACCAAGAAGTGAACCCAGTTTTTGGGTAACAGACCGGGTTTGGTTTCCGGGCTCCCTACCTTGCTCCAGCTTACAACTCAGCCCAGCCATACCGGTGACTGGATCTCACCAGCGCGCCCTGGCCCATGAGGCATGCAGATGGTGGAAAGCAAAATACAACAAACAGGCAACAATAAAGATCTCTTGAAGACCTACTGGTCACAGAGCACTGGGTTTAGCTCTGGGTCACTGTATTCGCCTTCTCAGGCTGCCATAACAAAACACCACTGACTGGGCGGCATAAACAGAGGATATTTATTTTCTCACAATTCTGGAGGCTGGAAGTCCCGGGTCAAGGTTGCAGCTGATTCAATTTCTTTTGAGAGCTTTCTTCCTGGCTTGCAGATGGCTGCCTGGTCACTGTGTGCTCACGTGGCCCTTCTTTGGTGTGTGTGTGTACACACACACACACACACACAGAGAGAGAGAGAGAAAGAGAGAGAGACTATCTTCCTCTTTTTATAAGGCCACCAATCCTATTGGATTAGGATCCCACCCTTATGATCCTTCATTACCTCCTAAAAGCTCTATCTCCAAATACAGTCACATTGGGGGATTAGGGCTTAAACATGTGAATTTGGAGGGGGACACAATTCAGTCCATAATAGTCCCTGATGTTTGTGTTGTAGCTACCAATTAATAAGTACTTACAACATGTCAGAAACTGTTCCAAGCACTTTACACATTGAATCCTCCCAATAAGCATATAAGGAAAATACTATTATTGGACTTTTTTTCCAGATGAGCAAACTGAAGCACCAGGAGAAATTTTTGCCCAAGGCCACATAACTAGTAAGAGGTTAAGCTGGGTTTTGAATGTAGGTATTTAGGCTCCAAAGTCCATGTTTTTAATTGTTAATTATACTCAGCTGCCTCTCAGGTTAAATGTGGATAGAGATATTTCCGCTGTCTTCAAGGTAGGCCAGAAGCCTCACCATCCTCTCAACTTTGCAGGGACACAGGTAGGAGAGGGGTGGCACCTGGGCATTCCAGCAGGCTGACCTGCTGCAGAAAGACACCCTCCCCACACCACCCCATAGACACACACACTCCAGACACATGGAAATGATGGATAAAATGTAACAAAAATGTTTTTAATACATTTAGAGCATGGGAGAAGAAAGAGAAATCTCTGGAATGTAAAATCCTTGAAGACAAAGACATTATTTTCTTCATTTCTGATTCTCTAGGGTTTAGAATGGTGCCTGGCACACTCGATAAATATCTGTTGAATGAAAAACAGATTTTAGGGGCTGGAAATGAACAGAAAACTCAAAGCCAAAGTAGTGTGCAAGAGTAAAACTGAATGGATAAAGGAGGTCCTGGAACTTGACACAAGCTTTAGGATTTGGGAGCCAGGGTTTTGATGTTCATACAACAGATGTTCATTGATCAAACCTGTGATGTTCACACATGTCAAAAGATGAAGTCACTAACCTCTGTAAGAAGGAATCCCTGTATAAGGCTGAGGAGTTGTCCCATCTGTAAAACGGAGACCAGAACACTCCAACTGGGCAACCAGTCTTGAGAAGCCACAGGAGGCTGACCTGCTCTCTCTGTAATTTGTCTATAAAACCCAAGGAAGGTGGACTCTCATGGAAAACAACACACACTTCAGATGAGCTCACAGGTGAAAATAACAAACCACCCAGGAAATGAACCACCCCAGGGAAGAACCACAAAAGAGATAATTCTCATCCAAGAACTAGAGGCAATAGAACAATCTGAAAGAATCTTTAAAATAATTGAGTTTGAAATGTTGAAAGAGGTAAAGGAAGAAATACAACATATAAAGCAGGAACAGGATATTATGGGAAAAAGAACAAATGAATTTAGGAAAGAACAAATAGAAATCCTACACATGAAAAGTAGATTACCTACTGGAACTAAAAAAAAAAAAAAAAAAAAACTCAGTTAACTAAAAAGAGAATTAATGAAGTGGAAGATAAATTGGAAGAAATACTTCAGAATTCAGGCTAGAGATATAAGGAAGAAAACCATAAAAATCATTTAAGAGACCCAGAGACTAAAATGAGAAATACCAAATAAATTGAACTAGAGTTCCAGAGAAGAGAGTAAGAAGAACACAAAATAACATTATTGAAAAAGGATGGAGTTTTTTTCCATAACTAAAGATATGTGATGAAGCTCCCTGTATCATGAGCAAAATAAGTAAAAAATAAATCCACACCTAGACCCCTCAGAATAAAATGCAGAATATCAAAGACAAAGGGAAAATATTAGAACTACATGTGTGAATAAAACCAGGCTATTGAGAAAATGGCAGTAGGTGTAGAGAGCGGGTAAGTGGCCAGTCTATGCTTCGTTCATGCCCATTCTTCACGAATTTTCATTTCAGTGGGCGAAGAGGACCCTGCTTTGACAGGGGAATCAGAGCTCTGCCTTGTCAACAGTGGGAGGTGGATAGATTAGGAGGAAGACAGTTCAATTACCATTTTATTACAGTCTCAGAAACTATCTCAAATATAGCGTTTAAAAGGACTGACTCTGAAGTGATGCCAGTATATTATTTGTAATTCAATTCACATTTCTCTCAAATTTAAGCCTGTTCAGTTTTGGATAGATGCCCAAGCATGTTCTTTATCAAAGGTATATTAAAGAATGAATCAATCAGTGACCAAGTTTCACTGAGCAGCATCACTTGTTTATTCCAAAAAAAAATTTATTGATTATCTATTAAGAGTAAGATACTTTGTTAGAAATTTTAGAGTTAAGAATTATGAAAACAAGAAAAGGAAAAAAATGAGCTATGAAGACATACAACAGGACAATGAATAATGGGTTTGAACTGGTTTAGATATGATGATCCAGGCAGAGGGTTCAGCAAGTGCAAAGTCCCTGGGGCAGGTTGGCACTTACCATGTTTGAATAACAGAAAGTATGCCAATGTTCCTGGAACACAGTGATTGAGGAGAAGGGTAGTATAAGGTCAGCAAGGGAAGCAGGAATCAGGCCATATAGAGTGGGGTTAGGAGTTTGGACTTTATTCTAAATCCAATGGGAACCCACCAGAGGATTTTATTTATTTATTTATTTATTTAGGCTGTGTTGGGTCTTTGTTGTTGCACGCTTTCTCTAGTTTCGGGGAGCGAGGGCTGCTCTTCGTTGCCGTACACGGGCTTCTCTCTGAGGTGGCTTCTCTTGTTGAGGAGCACAGGCTCTAGGCGTGCAGGCTGCAGTAGTTGTGGCTCACGGGCTCTAGAGCGCAGGCTCAGTTGTTGTGGCACACGGGCTTAGTTGCTCCATGGCATGTGGGATCTTCCCTGACCAGGGCTCGAACCCGTGTCTCCTGCATTGGCAGGCAGATTCTTAACCACTGAGCCACCAGGGAAGTCCCCCACCAGAAGATTTTAAGCAAAGAAACAACATGAGTTAATTTTTTTTAAATGATCACTCTGGGTGCTTAGTGGAGAATGGATTGAGGAGGGACAAAAATGAAAGAAGGAAAAGGAGTTAAATTGGTCTCCCACCAACTCAAGAGAGAATTGATGACAGCTCTGACTATAGTTAGTAACAGAGATGGAGAGAGGCAGACAGACCTGAGATATAATTCGAGGACAAAGTTTTGTTGATGCAATGGATGTAGTGAATGAGGGAAATAGAGAAAAATCAAGGATAACTTCAAGGCTTTTGGCCTGTCCCCTGGAAGGGTGGTGGTATGACTATTTGAGATAGGAAAAAATGGGGAAAAACAGGGAAATCAATCATCCCATATCAGGCATGTTAATTTTGAGATACCTATTAGACCCAAAAATGGATATGCCAGGTAAGAAGTCAGACAAAGTCTGTGGTTCAGGAGAGGTCATAGAAGAAAAGGGTATTTAGAGTCGCTGGACTACAGATGCTGCCAATAGCCGTGGGCTTCCAAGAGAGAACCACCTCAGCAAAGAAGGAAGTGAAAAAGAGAGAGCCCTGGTACATGCCCACATTTAAGTTCCAGAAGAGGAGGAGGAACTAGCCAAGGCAACCAGGAAGGAGTAACTTGGGAGGTAGGAGGGCAACTAGGGAGCCTCAGGGAGGCAAAAGAAAAGAACATTTGCTCATCCCAAACGGAGTGGTCAACTGTATCAGATGTGCAGAAAGTCGGCATGAGTTTAGCTTTAGTGTCAGAAGCCTTGGAGTGGGTTTCAGAGAGAATGGAAGATAAAACGTGGGGACACGGAGTACAGATAATTATGTCGAGTACATAGTTATTCTGCATGGGGAGTGAAGAAATGAGATGGTAGCTGAAGGGGGCTTGGAGTAAAGGGGGAGTTATCTAAGATGATAGATCAGAGATGGAAAGATGCTGTTGAGGCTGGTTGAGTAGAGAGGGAGGAAGTGAAGGTGCAGACTGACGCCCTTGAGTAGACAAGACAGGATGACGTCCACATGAGCAGGTGTGTGGCTCTGCTTGGACAGGGACCCATCCCCTCGGCCTTAATAGGACAGAAGGCAGAAAATACGAGCACGGAGGTAGGTAGTTAATGGTGAAATGATGAGGAAGTTCCCATCTAATCGTTTCCATCTTCTTCACGAATTGTGAGGCTAAATCATCAGTTGAAAGTGAAGCTGCGGGAGGAAGGTGGAGGGTTGGGTTAGTGACTGAAGAGAGAAAAAGGTAGGTTATAAATATCTTAGCCGACTGGGAATTCCCTGGTGGCGCAGTGGTTAAGACTCTGCACTCCCAGTGCAGGGGGCCCAGGGTCAATCCCTGATCCAGGAACTAGATCCCACATGCATGCCGCAGCTAAGAGTTCACGTGCCACAGCTAAGGTGCTGGTGAGCCGCAACTAAAGAGCCCGCCTGCTGCAACTAAGGAGCCCTTGTGCCACAGCTAAGGCCCGACGCACCCAAATAAATAAATAACCATTTTTTTTAAAAAAGAGAGAGTTCAGTTTGGGGCATGGAGAAAGCATTTAAAAAAATAAATATCCTAGCAGAAAATGTGGTAGGGTTTCCAGGAGGTGTCAAGGGCCCATTTGAAACATGTGTCGCATATTTAAGGTGACACTGTCAGCACAGTTGTGCAACTTCTGCAACATTCAGTTGCACAAGTGTAGTTATGATGGAGCAGCTTTGCCCAGTTAGTAAATGGAGAAAGAATGGAGACGGAGGTGAGGGGGTTCACAGGAAGTGATCAAGTTGGACCATGGAGCCCAAGGCTGGGCAAGAAGGGTGAGAAGAACATTTGGAAAATGGTATTCAATGGACAGCGGGTCCCAGTGAGATAGAACCATTTGGAATTGAAGCATTTTAGTAAGTAGGCCAGAGGACAACACATTATTCAGAGAGTGGACTCCTTAAATATGGGATTTCAAAGACTGTTTCTTTTCCCCCTAACCTCCCCTTGTGAGTAGACAGAATAGATAACACTCTGTGAAATGAGATTCCAGAATTAAGAAAGTTTTGTTGTCCTCACCTTGCCCAGAATGTATCCCCTCACTTGCTCAGAGTTGTCTAAAATCACGCAATTAGAGCGCCATTACTCCATCATCAAGGGACTTCCTATTAAAATGTAAACCCTATGGGAAAGATGATTTATTCCAAGCCAGGCAGGGGCACCTCATCCTCATCTCTCTCCATAAGTGTGTAGTGAGCACCTGTCAGCCAAGGGCCCTGTGCGGCCAACCCACCAGCGCACAGCATGGGACAAGACCCGCACTGCTCTCAACTTTATGCAACTGAGGTCCTCGCAAACTTCATCCCCAGGTGAGAATTAATTTTTCAGATTATTTCCAGAGAACAGGTTTTTATGTGGGAAAGAGCAGACATATTGAGCACCCAAAACAGAAGGTTTGGTCCTTCAGAGTTTGCCTGGGCCTGGCATTGTTTCCCTAAAGTTACAGCATAACTGAAAGTTTTGTAAAAAGGGAATAAAAAGCAGAAATACAGATTGAGGGCTTCCCTGGTGGTGCAGTGGTTGAGAATCTGCCTGCCGGTGCGGGGGACACGGATTCGAGCCCTGGTCTGGGAAGATCCCACATGCTGCAGAGCAACTGGGCCCGTGAGCCACAACTGCTGAGCCTGCACGTCTGGAGCTTGTGCTCCGCAACAAGAGAGGCCGCGATAGTGAGAGGCCTGCGCACCGCGATGAAGAGTGGCCCCCGCTCACCGCAACTAGAGAAAGCCCTCACACAGAAACAAAGACCCAACACAGCCAAAAATAAATATAAATAAATAAATAAAAATTAAAAAAAAAAAAGAAATACAGATTGAAAATCTTTCAAATGCATATAACCTTAGACACAGAAATTCAACAATTTGTCAAAAGGAAATAGAGATGATGTACTAAGATGTTTGAGTTAAGAATGTGCATCACAATATTATTTATAATATCAAAACATGAAAAAGCACTGTTAATACTAAAAATTGGAGATCAGTTAAGAAAGCTATAGTAATCCACTGAGGGAACACTTTGTGGCAATATTGATTGATATACTGCCTAATTGGAAAAGCAAATGCATCTTCCTTTTTTATCTTCTTTTTTAAAATCTAAAATCATACAAACAAATTGCAGAGGAAAAAAGATAAAAGACACATATATCAAACTGTTAATGGATTTGGGGTGAGTCTTAGTTTGTACTGTTTTTTGTCTTTGTGCTTTACTGTGTTTTTGTACGAAAGCAAAAATAAATGTGAGCGTATTTAATCATCAAAGGAAATGTCCAACTTGATTTTATTTCCTAGCTGTGCGATATATATATATATATATACACATACCAAACAGCCTCAAAATTCTATCGTAAGACTTAATTAACTTTAACAAACAGAGCTTTTAATTCACAATACTTATTCTGACAGCATCTATCACAAAGAAGCAGTTGATGCAAACTGAATTACCTGATTGTAAAAAAAGAAATGATTCTTGTCAGAAAATAACGATGCCTATGAATAGACAAGAAGCCACAACATTCTTTTCCTAATGTATGTTTTTTCTGATAACTAAATTATCCTACTTTGGAAAATGTCATTAATGCAGGCCGACCTTGAAGACATGCAGGATTGTAAGGCTTGGCAAACAGAGCTCTGGCATCTTCCTGGAGTCAGAGTGGGAGGAAATGCCAGGTGACCACTGCAATGACCACCATCCATCCTGCTGGACTCAGGAATCAGCAGGCTGCCTGTGCTGTGCTGCCTTTTATCCCATTTCCTGGGCTTCCACTTTAGACTCACAACAGACCAAGAAAGGAAAGGATGGAGAGAAAGGTGGGCAATGAATCCGAAGGTGGAAAAGTAGAGAAGATTTTAAAAGAAAGAAAAACAGGAGGTAGAGAGGTGAGACCATGTCACTTACTGTATCCCCCTTGGAATAAAGGAGGGAGGGTGATAACATTTATTTTAATGAGACATTCATTTATTCATTCATCCTCTCAGCAAACACTGATTAGTCCCCGACAATGGCCCAGGCCCCATGTTATGACAAGAAAGAAAGGCATATTTTTAATCTCGGGGAACACTACCAGACCGGTAGTCTAGAATGTGCTTTCAGTTAATCCTCTGCTCGAGAACCTCATGACCTCGGCTCATTACCTAGATCCATGAGCTTGGCTCCTGATTTTCCGACCCCTGAAATAACTGTTTCCTCCATGTTCCCTAGCCAATCTGAATTGTTCTTTGCTGTTGATCTGTTCCATGAAATAATCCTTAACTTCTCCCTCCAGGCCATGTGGCTATTTCTTCCCTGGACTCCTATTTCATTTATAATGGTACTATGTTTACAGGTTAGAAGAAATCATTCTCTTTTGTTGTGTGTTTTCTACTCAGTTTGTAAGGTGGATCTTGTGGGTTCCTCACGTGAATTAACACTGAAATTGACATATGGTCAATACTGATTGATAAATACACCATTATGATAAACATTTAGCTTGTCCTTTGGTAACTGAGAAATAACACAGAGCAGGTTATGATCACTTGGTTATAGCAAGGATTTATAGAAATGTGTTGATTTATTATCATTTATTCATTCATTTATTTATTCATTCAATAAATATCTATTAAACATTCAATCATTAGGAAGATACAGTCCCTCGTTTTCTGGTTGTTTTGCTTTTAACCAAAAGAGGGGAGTAAAATTCCGAATGGAATAGACAAAGATCAAGCAAGTAAGCTGACGAATACTTGGCTAAAGCCACCCTTGGCTATGAATGGCACCTTCTGCACAAAAACACATATTTTGGGTGTATATTTATTTAGGCAAATTTCAAGACGTACCTTAAGTGCCTGGAGGGGAGGGGAGCTAGAAAGGACAAGGTATCTTTTTCTTTTCAGATTCTAACACTGGAAAAAAATCCCACAGGTACTGATATTTCAAAACTAAAGCTAAGGGCTTCCCTGGTGGCGCAGCGGTTGAGAATCTGCCTGCCAACGCAGGGGACACGGGTTCGAGCCCTGGTCTGGGAGGATCCCACATGCCGTGGAGCAACTAGGCCCGTGAGCCACAATTACTGAGCCTGCGCATCTGGAGCCTGTGCTTCGCAACAAGAGAGGCCGCGATAGTGAGAGGCCCGCGCACCGTGATGAAGAGTGGCCCCCACTTGCCGCAACTAGAGAAAGCCCTCGCACAGAAACGAAGACCCAACACAGCCATAAATAAATAAATAAATAAAATAAAATTTAAAAACTAAAGCTAATCATCATCAGGCTCATCAATGTCAACACCAAACACGTATTTAGCATCTCTGTGAACTGTGAACTGGGCTACATGTGAAGAGTGGAACATCGACCCTGCCCAGGAGGAGCTCAGGTGGAGAGAGATAAGAATGTCACCTGCAAGTTTGCTGGCAGTGTCCAGAGGGTTGTGCGGGTGACCATCACTGAGAGAAGACAATCTTACCAGTAACCCAATGCAAACACACCCTGCTCTAGAGACTACAGAAAGGTGTCTTCATTTTCCCGTTCAGTCATCCTGCAGTTCACACAGAGCCCATTCCATCCAGGTGTTCACTACGAGTCCCTTCAACTTCTAGTCTCCCGCCCCCTTTTCTTCTTCCTTTACATCTCTGAGGTCTTTCCTACTCTTTTGCCCCCTTCTGCAGGATCCCTGAAACACTGGACATTGTCCCAGGTTCCATGGTGCCAGGACAGCCATAGGCCCCCACTGGCAAACAGACCTTGCTTTTGCTAATATTGACACCATCTCTGTAATCTGTGAGCAAGGTAGTAAGGGGGGGGGGGTGACAAAGGAGGAGAAACGTCCTGTACTGCAGTATATCCACAGCTAAATAGAATTCAAAGAAGAAATGTTATTGAAAAAGTGGTGTTTGTTAGCAATAACTCTGGCTCTGAAAAATAAAAACCCAAAATAACAGTGACTTAAACAAAATAGAGTCCTATTTCCCTCTTGCATAAAATTCCACAGGAAGGAGTCCAGTCCAGGAGCTACTTCATGAAATTCCCAGGAACCCAGTTCCTTCCAGCTCATTGCTCTGTCGTTTCTAGGATGTGACCATAGTCTTCATGATCCAAGATAGCCGCCAGAGCTCCTGCCATCAGATCCCCATTCCAGACAGCATGAGAGAGGTCAGGGCGAAAAGAATAGACAAGGAATATAGGTCAGTTGTCTTTTGAGGAAGTTTCCCAGAACAACAGGACAATCATGATTACAACTCCTTAGTGAGAAGAGTTGTAATCACCTGGTTACTCCAAGCCATAAACAAGCCTAGAAAATGGAATCTTTTCTGAGTGACCATGAGCCCAGATAAAATTTGAGGGTCTTTCTATGAAAGAAGGAGAGAACAGATATTGTAGGAGAACTAGCTTCTCAGCCACAAATAGCAAACAAGATGCTTTAGGAGTAGAGTAGAGAAAGATCAATCTAAAACTAGGAGAATTGGAGATTACTTCATAGAAGATAGGTGGATCTTGAAAGTTGTAGTATTTGGCCTTGTGGAAACGAAGAGGACGTAACAGATGGAGTGAATAGAATGAACAAGTGCACAGAAGTGGGAAAATGTACATCCATTCATTCTTTCATTTCTTTCTTTATTCGTTAACTTTTTAAAATGTTTATTATGGAGCTTTTCAATCATACATAAATGTAGAGAGAGTAATATAATGGACCTTAAAGCCTCATCAACAATTTCAACAATTATCAATATTTTAAAATTATCAATAAATGTTTACAAAGTGGGCTTTCAACTAAGAAAACAGAAATGACTAAAATGCAATGGCCCCTAGAGGATGTGGAGAAAAGGGAACTCTTGTGCACTGTCGGTGGGAAAGTAAATTGGTGCAGCTACTGTGGAAAACAGTATAGAGGTTCCTCAAAAAACTAAAAATAGAACTACCATATGACTCAGCAATTCCACTCTTGGTATATATCCGAAAAAAACAAAAACACTAATTTGAAAAGATACATGCACCCCAATGTTCATAGCAGCACAATTTACAATTGCCAAGATAAGGAAGCAACCTAAATATCTATCAACAGATGAATGGATAAAGAAGATGTGGTATATGTGTGTGTATATATATATATATATATATATATATATATATATATATATATATATATATATATATATATATATATATATATAAATCCTATAAAAAGAATGAAATGTTGCCATTTGCAGCAACATGATGGACTTGGAGGGCATTATGTTAAGTGAAATAAGTCAGACAGAGAAAGACAAATACTGTATGATATCACTTACAGGTTGAATCTAAAAAAGTCAACAAACTAGTGAATATAACAAAAAAGAAGCAGACTCACAGATAAGGAGAACAAACTAGTGGTTACCAGTGGGGAGATGGGGGAGGGGCAATATAGGGATGGGGGAGGGGAAGGCACAAACTACTGGGTGTAAGATGGGCCCAAGGATGTATTGTACAACACGGGGAATACAGCCAATATTTTGTAATAACTGTAAATAGAAAGTAACCTTTAAAAACTGTATAAAAACATTTTTAATGGTTTTAAAAACTGAAAAATAAAAATTTAAAAATAAATAAATAAGAAAAAAATGCAGTGGCCCCGGGAGCTTATGGCATAGTGGGTACATCCAAGGGAGTAATTCATTAAAGGAAATGAATGAACACTCGGTGAAGCTGGGTGGGAATGTAGCAGCAGATGTAATTACTATACAGGGCTACCCGTATAGTAATTCTCTACCGTGTTCCAGTCATTGAGCTGGAGAAATTTGGATTAAAAGTTCCATCTCAGTTCTGTGGATGTTTACAGTCCTGCAGAGGTGCTCACAGTCCAACGGAAATAAATAGGTGCAGTTACAGAAGGCCTGGGCTATCGTACCACGAGGTGTGAACGTTACTCAGGCAATAGGGAAACCAGAAAATGACACAGTATTAAACAGGATTTTCAGATGAAAATCAGTGCTGGTATGAAGGATGGATTGCAAGGAGGGAAAAAAAATAGGGAAATGGTTAAAAGTGAATTTCAGAACAACCTGAGTAAAGAGAAAAAGAGAAGAGAATGAATGTATTTTGACATCTCATTGTGCCACACACTGTACTAGGGGTGGCTGACCTGGGCTCGGTTCCTAGGTTGCACTTAGTGGGATCAGAATTCGAATCTGTTCTGCTGGCCTCCTAGGCCTCTGTACTTGCACTTACACCACTGTGCCTCCAAGTCCTGACCTACAGGAGTCACAAAAGGAAAAGGGAAGAGGGCGCAGATGTGAGGATGCTCCCCAAGATCAGAATTTGGTGAGTAATTGAGGCGGGGGTGGGGGGTGGGGGTGCAGGGTGGGGGAAGGTGGGCGGAGGAAGCGAAGTCGGCCGGAGCTTCACGTCTGAATGGCAGGAAGATGGTGGTGTGTTTATCTGAGACGTGCAAGACAGAAGAAATGGAGTTTGGGGAACAGATAAGGCATTTGATTTTGGATGTGTTGAAGTAGAATTGCTGTCTAGCAAGCAATTGTAAACCTGGGTCTGAAACTGAGGAAAAGTCACGCCCCTATATACACGTTTAGGAGACACTGGTGCAGGTGTGACAGCAGGAGTGCAGAATGTGCAAGGCCTCCCGGAAGAAGGGACCTGTAAGAAAAAACAAGCACCAGACTCAGAACCTTAGTGAATGCCCATATTTCCTGGATGTGAAAGCAGAGCCAGGGCAGCACCTGGAAAAGACTGTCAGAAAACGGAAGGAGAAACAGGAACAGCGCCGTGTCCCAGAAATCGTAGGCGACAACCCCAAGATGCACGGGTGGGCGAGCGGCGACTGTCCCAGAGCGGGCAGGGTCGTCAGCGACTCTTCAGGAGAAGTGGCCTCCGCAGTGGTGGGAACAGGACCCCCGTGGGCTGGGAGGGAACCGAGAGGAGCTGGCGGCGGCACGGACGCACCGTCTTGCATCAAGCAATTCTCGTTGAAAAGAGGGAAGAGCTAGGATAGAAGCCGGAGAGGAGATGCAAGGTGGGAGGAAAGCTGCTCTTTTCAGCATGAAGGGTATGGGTCAGTCTTCGAGCAGAGAGAAAGGTGCCGTCAAAGAAGGCACAGTTTTTCCTCTGGGACAGGAGGGGAGGGAAGGAGGCCAGAGAGGAAGGAGAGAGAAAGCGTGAAGACAATTGCATTTCCTGATGTGCTTGGGCGGGATTCCAGGAACTGGAGAGGTAGGTCAAGTGACAGAAGGGACAGAAGCAGGGTGGGGGTGTGCTTACGGCTGGAGGAGCCTGGGAGGGTTTGGAACAGGATGCGGGAGCATCGTCAGGGGAGGCTGCCTGGTGCGGATCGCGGTGGGAGCAGCCGAGTTGCGGAGCCGAGGCCCGGGGCGCCGTGGGCTCAGCACTGCTTGTACCCCGGCGTGGAAACCTAGGGCTTTCCGGGGGGTGGGGTGGGGTGGGGGGGTGGAGGGTGGAGGGGGCGAGGGGGAGGGCGTCCAGCATGGTAGGAGGAGCTGAGCTGAAAACAAAGACTGTGGGCCCGGACGCCACAGAGGGCCCAGTGGAACCTGGCAGTGCTGGCAAGTTCCTTAAGGCTAGAAACTGCCTCTGACGCCTCATTACAGCTGCCGACTCTTGGCCCATAGGAGCTTCTCCATAAGTGTTTCGTTATAAATGAATGAGCGGAGTATAAGGCAGTAGGCATGTCTTGATGCTCTGTTATGCTTTATTACTATTATTATCTGTCAGCTACACAGACAGATTCAGGAAAGAGAGGGCACTCAGGCGGTCGGAGCAGTTGAGAGAATCCTACGCAGACTTCCTGTTGGTTTATTTCCCCCATCAGTGTTGTTGGTCCTTCTGTCTTTTCTTTTGTGACTTTATTAGTTATTTCATCCCTCCTCTTTGCGCCCAGCACTGTCTTGCACAGAGCAGACATTCGATGCCTGTTTACCGAATTGAATGCAAACCAAGCCGCAACGGGTACATTGCTGTTGTTGTTTATCTATCAGAGTACAAAACCTACCGAAAATATAGGAATTGCTGCTTCTGCTTCCTGACACCGTCCATCCCTTGGCCTCATCATGAGATCGTCTTGCTCATTTTAGAGCTGCCTGAGCAGCCTCGGCACAGTCCCTTTTAGCCTCCGTTCCTTCCAACTTCAGCCGGCCTTAAAATAAGCACCCCTACCCCTACCCCTACACCCCCCCCACCCCCAGCACTCCGCACTGACCGGCTAGCCTCTGCCCTGCTTGGCGTTTCCCGCCTTGCCCCCTCGCGGATAGAGCCTTTGGCCTCCCTGGACCCCTGCCCGGATGCTCAGGGTTGCCTTTCTAGATCTTGGCTACCTTCCACCAGGATTTGGTCTCTGCTCAGTCTTGAGTAAACACTTCTCCCTGTTTAACTCAATCCTGAGCATCCATGGCTGGCCCATCGCTACAGCTCCCGCATCTCAGCCAGCAAGAACTAGGCCAGACCTGTTGGTAATCCTCAAACCTTTTAAATCTGTGATTCTGGAATTCGTGGTCTACTTTTTCACAATGGAGGCCCTTTTAAGAGGTAGTTTAGGGGCAGGAGACAGTCTGGGTGAAGCTACCAACCACACCCGGGAAGCCAGAACAGAAACACTGGCTTCTATGTTATCTAAATATTTCAAAACTTCTCAGTGAATCTTTCTCTCTGAAGGACAAATAGTGTCATAACTTCCTTTCTTTCCTTAGTAGGAATCCTTGTTATTACAAATGAGAAAAGTCAGCACAGAAAGTACTTTATAGAGTCAGTTATCAGGCTGGACCAAAAATCTGGACCCATCACTCCTGACTGGAACAGGTGATCCATGGGATTTCTTACATCAAATTCTACCTTATCTTATTAACTCCTGCAATGTAGGCGGGACCTCATCACATCTTGAAGCTGAATCTATTCAAATGAGTCCTGCTGCATACGGTCAGAAGTTCTGGTGCTAAAAGTTTGACCGATTAAAGGCCATTTGGCACAAAAATAAGTACTTTGTCCGTGTAAATTTTGCACCACTGGTGACTCTGTTGTCGCTTGTTGTAGGTCCGCAGGCGGGTTGAGCAAGTGCAGTGGCAGCATCACAAAGCTAGAAGATGGGGTTCAAACCCACCACTTTCTGACCATGTGAAAGGTGATCCCCCACCTAAGCCCCCTGGGACGTGGGGATCAGGGCATCACAGTGTCTCCCACATGGAGATTTTACGAGGATTAAATGAGTTGATTCATTTAGAAACTGCCCAAGAAAGCTCTGGCACCTAGTAGGTGAGTAGTGAGGGGCTTGCCTTCCCAGGTCCCTTCTTTACTTCCTGCCTTGTTTCCTCCGAGGGCAACTTTTCAAAGGATAAATATGAACATATTATAAAAGTGGGAATGGCCTCTGCTCCCTCTGTAGTATGGAAATCATTTGAAGTGTATAGAATCAGGAATTCATTTTTTTGGAATTTCCTCACGTAGTTTGCCCAAGTGCCTAAACATTTCACTGACACTATTTTATTTTTGTATGAAATATGTTAAGTGCTTCCTGGTTGGGGTGGCAATTTAGTGTACATGAAGTAATACGTCAGCCTGTGGGGAAGTCCAGGGTCAGGCTATTGTCCCCATTTTACAGATGAGCAAACTAACACTCAGGGAGGTGAAGTGCTTTGCTCAAGGTCATGTGACAAGTACGTCCAGGAAGTGGGGAACCCAGGTCTCTCAACACCCTGCCCCAGTTTCTTTCTCTCCCCAGCTGCACTGAGGTACTAGTCTCCCAAAGCCCAAGGGGCCCAAAGGTGGAAATCCACCTTTGTTAGATGAATTTGTGACTTGCTGCTAGAGTATTAGGAGAACAATGTCCTTGACTGGGACGGTGGGTAGAAATGTCAGCTGCCCCAAACACCTAGGATTTCCTCTATTTTGCTCCCTTGGAAAAACTCAGCTTCCCAGGATCCTCCCGGAAAGTCTAGCACTATTTCTCCAGCACTCTCACTTGAGATGAGTGAAAGCTTTGCCTCAGAAAGAACAGAGGGACAGTGGGAGGGGATGAGACAGAAGATAAGCATCAGGGCAAGAGTCTTGTTCTTGAGGAGGTTTTCATGATTTCGTGGAGACGAAATCACGTAGCTCTCTATAAAATATGCTTGCAAGTCCTACTTCCTTCCTCATTTTGGTTTGTTGTGACAACTGGAGTTAAGTTTTAGGCAAATAAATATATAGGATCATATTTTTCACTCCAAGTATTGGAATAATTAAAGCAACGGGATGCCTCACGAATTTCTCCCTTCGCTTTATACAAGAAAACGTCTTCCTGCGAAGTGAGTTTTACTCTGTTTTCCTAAGTTGTGATGAGGAGGCGGGGGGAGAACATTATGATCCATTTCTCTGATGGTAACAGCTTCTAGTATCAAGTCACTAATCAGTTAGCCAGGATCGGTCGTTCAAGCAGGGAGATCATCCTCATTCTTCAGCACCATGCTCTTGTGAATTCCGCCTGGCGCCTACCCACCAGCCACTGGTTCCTGGCCCCTCAGTCAGGCTAGCCTCCCTCCACAGCCCCCCATCCCAAGAACCAGCCCCGTCCTGATGTGCCATCCTGAGCTTCATTTCCTCACTGTCCTCCAAGCAGAGTAATGGGACCCTAGTGGAAAACTCTAATTCCTTTTGAAAAACACATTTTATTTATTTTTTTTTAAATTTATTTATTTATTATTTATTTTTGGCTGGTTGGGTCTTCGTTTCTGTGCGAGGGCTTTCTCTAGTTGCGGCAAGTGGGGGCCACTCTTCATCGCGGTGCGCGGGCCTCTCACTATCGCGGCCTCTCTTGTTGCGGAACACAGGCTCCAGACGCGCAGGCTCAGTAATTGTGGCTCACGGGCCTAGTTGCTCCGCGGCATGTGGGATCCTCCCAGACCAGGGCTCGAACCCGTGTCCCCTGCATTGGCAGGCAGATTCTCAACCACTGCGCCACCAGGGAAGCCCCAACACATTTTATTTTAACAAAGGCCCCCAGTGCTAAATCTGGGGTTCACAGTAGGGACCATGTTTTAGGGGAGCAGGGTCTTTCAGGATCCCAGACAGGCTGCCCCTGCAGAGCCAGCTGATTGATGGTAAAGGGTGGTAAGGATCCCGCCCAAATAGTCTGACACACAGATCATCTATCTCACTTTGCCAGTTGTCAAGAGAGCATCTTTCCACCTGACTCAGACGAGCACCTCCAGGAAAAAACAGAAACAAAATCGCTGCACAACATGAGTGGCTGACATTCAATGTGGCGAGAACTGAGTAGCCAAGGTCAGAGGGGAAACTTGGCCCAAGATTAGGAGTAAGAAAGAGACCTGTGAGGACAGGTAACAAAAGGAGATGATGTGAAAACATGCAGAAATACACTTCATGGAAGGAAACTCTGGACAAGGAATGTCAGGTGCAATTAGGAGCAAGAAGAAAATAAAGCAAGATGTTTCCGAGTGGTTGCTCTGTGGTGTGATGAGCCTAACCTGACTTGATTAGACTCTCCAGGTTCTGGTTTACAGAACGCAGGGATAGATGCCCAGTAGTGACCTATTTAACGTTTACCTTTGAAAAGCCCTATGCTTTTTTGTCTTATTTGAAATTCAGACTTGGTGGGTCCTTTCATTCTTGTGATGTCAGTTTGTTTCTTTACAGTATTTTGAGATGTTAAAAACTAACTTAGGAGACTATTGTCTCCTAAGAAATTAAAAATTACCTTTATGGTTGAAAGGTGGAAGACATTAGCTGACTTAGCAATGCCCCTCTTGGACCTTAAGCAGGTTTAAAAATATTCTCTCTCTCTCTTTCTTTCTCTTTCTCTCTCGTGCCTTTTCCATGATTTCTTCTATTTACACTGATTTATACACATATGAAAAGTTTCCTATTTCTGGACTCCTAATGATTGAGATGACATTGTTTTCCTGCTTTATAACATTTTAGTGGGTCAGGGCAGAAAACAATGTAAGGGAAAACTAAATTTTTTGAAGATATTATATAAAGTTGACCTCAAGATGGTCCATTTCTTGTATGTGCTAATTGGGCTTATCTATCGTGGCTGCTGACAATCTAGGCCTGGGAGCCCACCAGCCTGGGGCCAATTACCACCTGCTGGTTATGTGACCCAAAGCAAGTGGCTTAACGTTTGGGGCATCAGCTTTTCACCTGTAACACGGACGTAATAATAATGCCTACCTCCAAGAGCTGTTGTGAGGATGGAGTTAATATACGCGTAAAGCACTTATTAAGACTATGCTCTCACTATTATCCAATAAATTACTCAGAGAAGCCTCAGAAGTTAGAGGTTATGCCCATTTGAATACTTAGATGAAATCATTTAGGTAAAACTGTGATTAAATATATATTTAAATGCTCTTTACTACTGTGTTTAAAAAAGAATCAATTTCTTTTGCAAGTTACTTGAAAAAAGTCCAAATACAAAACGCTAAACAACATGGTTGAGAAAGAGACTTTATCTGGGGGGCTTCCCTGGTGGCACAGTGGTTGAGAATCTGCTTGCCAATGCAGGGGACACGGGTTCGAGCCCTGGTCTGGGAAGATCCCACATGCCGCGGAGCGACTAGGCCCGTGAGCCACAACTACTGAGCCTGCGCGTCTGGAGCCTGTGCTCCGCAACAAGAGAGGCCGCGATAGTGAGAGGCCCGCGCACCACGATGAAGAGTGGTCCCCGCTTGCCACAACTGGAGAAAGCCCTCGCACAGAAACAGAGACCCAACACAGCCAAAAATAAGTAAATAAATTTATTTAAAAAAAAAAAAAAAGAGGCCGCGATAGTGAGAGGCCTGCGCACCGCGATTAAGAGTGGCCCCTGCTCGCCACAACTAGAGAAAGCCCTCGCGCAGAAACGAAGACCCAACACAGCCATAAATTAATTAATTAATTAATTAATTTAAAAAACAAAAAAGAATAAAGAGACTTTATTTGGCTTAGTCAATAGCTAGAACTAATGTATATTTAGCACGAACGTCTAATAAAGAGCAATTTTTAAGAAGAGCCTGTTTGTCCTCATAAGTTCTGCTTAAAGTTTTGGCCGGGCGATAAGCATCTGTCATCTGGTGGCTGCACAACGTCCAAACCCCTTTCTCATGTTCAAGGAAGACCCCACTGTCTGAGTCTTGGTGGGGAAAGCCATGCCTGTTTCTGTGTTGTGCCATGTTCAGAACCTTCCCAGGTGTACGATGTATGTTGATTAAATTGACAATGTCAACAGGAAGAACAGTTTTGCAACCCTGAATGGCTACACAGTGAATCAGGGGCTTATGCCC
Organism: Balaenoptera musculus; assembly: GCF_009873245.2. Taxonomy (NCBI): domain Eukaryota; kingdom Metazoa; phylum Chordata; class Mammalia; order Artiodactyla; family Balaenopteridae; genus Balaenoptera; species Balaenoptera musculus. Next base: position 35,853,618 of record NC_045798.1, read on the forward strand.
TGTTTCCGACTAGCTCCACCGAGATTAACTGACTATCTTTGGGCAAGTCACACAACTTGCCCAGTTAGCTTCTAGTTTCTGCATCAGTGCATATGAAGTGCAAATGAACCCACTGACCTAACTGGAGTGATGGAAGGATTAATCCATGCATGAAAATTAACTGGGGATATGTATATAAAAGTGTAGTTCTATTATATACTAAACGATAGAATATCTTTAACTCACAAATACTTTTCCCATTATAAGTGTTTTTAGAATAATTTAGTGAACTCCCAGAAATTTCTATACTATATATTATTACAAACTTTAATTTATTCTTCAAACAATTATGAAAGTAAAATAAATTTTCTATCCTGTGTCCAAATTCCAGTTTCTGGGCATTTAGGAAATCTTTCTTCCTCAACCTTCCCTTTTATTTAATTGGAAATTGATTTAATAGTTACCAGCTTTTAAAGCTTTAATTAAATTGTACTTCTACTCTATTATTCCATATTCTTTTCTCTCCTTTAAGGGGCTTCTATAAATTAAGCCCCCATATTTTTCTTAAATACATGCATTGCTTACTCAATTGAGAAATGTGGAATAAAAATTTCCCATGACTCCTGTGATTACTCTTTCAGTTGCCTCCAAATGTTTCAACTCAGCTCTCCTAAAATATGTGATCCAAGGTTGAATAATCAACTTTATCTTTTAACACACATTTGCACACAAACACCATGATTGGAGCACACACATCCATACATAGACACTTCTCTGCTTTATGCTTTTCCTCTCATTTTCATCAACCTCTGAGGTTTTTGCAAAGAGTAAATCATAGCCTCTAAATACAAACGGATCAAATCCCCCTCCCCACAATGTGTGGCTCTCTAAAGCCAAGGTGATTTATGAGGCTAGGTTTAAAAGAAATATCACTGCTGTTCATTGTTCTACCCAGCCATTTAATAGCTGCTCCCAGTGAAACGAGACAGGAAAACATTTAATTAGAAGTGCATTAAATTTGGAAGACATGAGTGTTTAGCAATCTTTGCAAATTAAATACTGCATGTGTGAGAGAGATACAGATGTACTTCTCTTCATGTAATATTGTTGCTATGCTCCTGAGAATTTGAACATGAAAGGAATTTTTTTTTTAAAGATTTATTTATTGATTGATTGATTGATTGTTATGTTGGGTCTTTGTTTCTGTGCTAGGGCTTTCTCTAGTTGCGGCAAGTGGGGGCCACTCTTCATCGCGGTGCGCGGCCCTCTCACTATCGTGGCCTCTCTTGTTGCGGAGCACAGGCTCCAGACGCGCAGACTCAGTAGTTGTGGCTCACGGGCCCAGTTGCTCCGCGGCATGTGGGATCTTCCCAGACCAGGGCTCGAACCCGTGTCCCCTGCATTGGCAGGCAGATTCTCAACCACTGCGCCACCAGGGAAGCCCGAAAGGAATTTTTTTTAAGTGAAGCTTAATTCTTTTTAAAATCTGTCTTGAATCTTTTACAAAACAAAGCTTCCTTCTGAGCAATAAGCCTCTATTCCATCCTATTTTATCAGCATGGAATTTAGCCTAGAACTAAAAATGCATTGAACTTTTAGAAGTTTGTTTATTGAGTGAACAAATATTGAGCACTGTCTTGGTTCAGGCTGCTATAGCAGAATACCATAGACTGGGTGGCTTAAACAACAGACATTTATTTCTCATAGTTCTGGAGGCTGGGAGTCTAAGATCAGAGTGCCAGCATGGTCAGGTTCTGGTGAGAACCTCCTTCCTGGTTTCAGACAGTCATCTTCTTGCTGTGTCCCCACCTGGCAGGGAGAGAGAAAGATCCTCCATTCAGTCCATTATAAGCACCTACTAAGTGCCAAGCACAGTGCTGTCTGCTAGGGGCACAATGGTAAACAAAATAGACAAGGTCCTGCTCAAATGAAGTATACGGTCCAGCAGGGGAGAGAAATGACAAGCAAACCAGCAGACAGTTACAGAGGAAGACAAGCAGGATGATGAGGGGGAGGGAAATGGGGGAAGCAAGTCTAGAAAAGGTCATCAGGGAGAGCTGCTCTGAGGAGGGGCCCTTTGAGCTGAGGCTGAAAGGCTGAGGATGAAGCAGCATGTGAAGAGCTGGGGAAGGGCATTCAGGTGTGACATGGTGCAGGAGTGAAGTAAGGCTCCAAGGAGGGCTTCCTGTGGGGCCTGGGTTTGTCTGGTGGCCCTAGGGGAGAAGGTTAGAGGTAGGTGGAGGCCAACGTCTCAGCTCAACATTCTAGTTCTATTGCTTTCTAAAAAAGATGTTGCTTATGATGGCGTCTTTGAAGTAGGGTAGTTGTGTGGACAGAATGTTTATGTCCCCCCAAATTCATACCTTCAAGCCCTACCTTCCATGGTGATGGTAGTAGGAGGTGGGGCCTTTGGGAGGTGATTAGGTCATGAGGGTGGAGCCCTGGTGATGGGATTAGTGACCTTACAAAAGAGACCTCAGCGCTCTCTTTCCACCAGGTGAGATTACTAGAAGTCTGCGTCTATAAGCCAGAGGAGGGTCCATGACCATGCCAGCATCCTGATCTCCAACTTCCAGCCTCCAGAACCGTGAGAAATAAATTTCTGTTGTCTATAAGCCACCCAGTTTATGGTAGTTTGTTATGGCAGCCTGAGCAGACTAAGGTTGTAGTATGTCTTCAGAAATTCATAGGTTGGGAATTCCCTCATTGTCCAGTGGTTAGGACTCTGCACTTTCACTGCTGAGGTTGCGGGTTCAATCCCTTAGTTGGGGAACTAAGATACTGCAAGCTAAATGGCGCAGCCAAAAAAAAAAAGAAAAGAAAAAAAAAGAAAAGCATAGGTTAACAATAAAAAAAAAAAAGATGTATTTCTTCCATTATGAAGCTCAACTGCCATAGTGTGGGAGCTGGGGGAAAGGAGGACGTAATGGAGGCATATTTTAAAGTAGTAATAATAACAGCATCCACCTGGTGAGGGCTTACTCTGGGAGATTCTAAGGGATTTACATTATTATCTCGTTTACCCTTATAACAAACCAGTGAAATGGTATATTAGAAATGTGATCAGCTGCAAGTAATAGAAAACCTCAAAGACAGTGGCTTAAATAGGTAGATACTGAGGGTATTTTTCACATAGAAAAAAAGTATTAAGGTATACAGTCCTGGGCTAGGAGAGCTGCTCAATGATGCTGTCAAAGACCGAAAATCTGGTTACTGGTGAAAACCGTGACCCACTGCCAGTTCTAGCTGTAAGAGCAGCAGCAGCAGGAAAAAGGATACGGACCTGAATGACTATCTGTTATTGTCATTATTACCAAAAATATTTATAACCAAAACTTCTGCAAATAATTAAAGGACACATTTTTGGTTCTTGAGGGAGTTACAAATGAGTTGGACAAGCCAGTCTTCAGTATAAAAAGATAAATAACAATGCAGTTTACTACAGCTGAACGGATGCAACAATATAGGTGCTAGAAGTTCCAGGACTGGAAATATTAGTATCGTAAAATGTCTTAACCAGAAAGAGCTTTAGAGACTGTGTCATCCAAGGACTCATTTTATAGATGATGAGCGGTCAAGAAGGATGAAGAAAATTGCCCAGTTGATAGCTGAGCAGAAACTAGAATCCAGGGGTGGCGAATCTTCATCTGTTGCCCTTTCTTCAGAGCATGCTGGTACTGTTATTGGAAAACTGGGTTTGCCTCTTCGCGGGTGTTGAGCCAAAAGACACAACCAAGCCAAAGAGTGGGAGAAGGAAGGATTCACTACCTGCAGCTAGTAAGGAGAACACCAGGGATCTTCCCCAAAGCACTGTCTCCCCTTCGCTTAAAACTGGGGAAGTTTTAAGCTAAGGGTACATGCATATTCATGAAGGGGCTTGAGCAGAGGAGAATTCAGCGTAGAATTAGGGCAAAGGTCGATAGAGCCAAGCTTTAGTTGTTTGAAATCAGGAGAGTCAGAAGAAGTTCCAGTTGATCTGGTGGTTTGAACCCTTGAAAGGCGGTTTCAATTCTGCAAAACAGCTCAGAAAGTGCTTCAGGCTAATCATTATGATTGAAACCGGACTGAGAGTCTTTACAACTGATTTATTGTCTGCTATTGTTACTTTCCTTGCCTTTAACAGCCTTTGTTCTTTTGTTCCCTTGAGATCATTATTACTGAGACCTGTTCAAGGGCAAGCATTGTGGCTGGGCTTAGATCACAAAATGGCTTAGGTCTAAAATGGTTCCTCTTATGTCAAAAGTTACATCTGGTTCTTTTCCTCTGGGGCCCCCTATCTTATCTGCTTACACTACCAAGGGCTAACCTGGTCAAGGAAAGCTTCTTGGAGTGGGTGGGTCGGGGGGGACTTTAAACTGAGCCTGGAAAGGAGGGCAAGACTTAGACAATTAGAAGCAGTAGAGTAGGGCATTTTGGGTAGGAAGAATGTCATAATAAAAGCTTCAGACCGAGAAATGAGCCTGACATTTTCCAGCAGTGATGAGGAGATGAGCTTGGCTGGCAGGGAGAGGCCAGGGGAGGGGAACAAAGTTTGAAATTGGTGGAGGCAAGGGCAGTGGGCTTTGTATTCTAGCTGGGGAAACCGCTCGCTGTCTCCCATAGGACGTCAGCTGTATGGCACCATCCTCCACTGAGTAGATCCAACTTTGCTCTTACTCAAGGCCACATTCATCATTTGTGCGTCAGATATTTATTAAGCTTTTTGCTGCAATGAGTTAGACACACTGTTAGGTATTACTGAAGCAATGATAACAAACTAGCTATGGATCAGGCAGTCAACTAGCAAATGATCCAGAAAGAGAGATTGGATTTACTTATAAATAATCACAGTGCGGGACCTTGTGTGAGATACCAATAAACTGCTTTGTCATTCAATAAAATGAAAGGAAAAATTACACCCAACTAATGAGATTAGAGATGACTATTGGAAAGGCAGCACAGAACCTGGAAGAATAAGCAGAATCAAGGGATCTTGAGAACATTCCAGAAAGAGGGAGCAACTTGAGCAAAGTTGGGAGGATGTAAGTGGGAGGACAGGGGTGTGTCTAGTTAACAGATGGACCAGAGGATGGATAAAAGGAGTGGGGGAAATTAGAGGGAGTGATGTGTGTCACCAAAACCATCCCTAAGCTTCATTTGTCTGGTGGAGGTGGGACCATACAGGTGATGTTGCTGCTGTGAATATCTCCAGGTTGCTGGGTTTTCTTTCTTTTTTTTTTTTAATTTTTATTGGCGTATAGTTGATTTACAATGTTGTGTTAGTTTCAGGTGTACAACAAAGTGAATCAGTTATACATATACATGTACCCACTCTTTTAGATTCTTTTCCCATATAGGTCATTACAGAGTATTGAGTAGAGTTCCCTGTGCTATAGAGTAGGTCTTTATTTGTTATCTATTTTATATATAGTAGTGTGTACACGTCAATCCCAATCTCCCAATTTGTCCTTCCCATCCCTTTCCCTCCTGGTAACCATAAGTTTGTTTTCTACATCTGTGACTCTATTTCTGCTTTGTAAATAAGTTCATTTGTACCTTTTTTTTTTTTAAGATTACACATACAAGCAATATCATATGATATTTGTCTTTCTCTGTCTGACTTCACTCAGTATGACAATCTCTAGGTCCATCCATGTTGCTGCAAATGGCATTATTTTGTTCTTTTTTATGGCTGAGTAATATTCCATTGTATATATGTACCACATCTTCTTTATCCACTCCTCTGTCAATGGACATTTAGGTTGTTTCCATGTCTTTTCTCTTAAAACTAGCCCAGGCATTCAAAGGCCTAGAGCATTGATAATCTACAGAAACTTTACATTGGGGAATAGTTGGTTCCCAACACCAAGTCAGTTACACCCAAACAAACATACTTCAGGTCCCACTATCTAATAGTGGTATGGAAAAACATTTCGGCAAATGTTAATAGGAGGTTTCCCTGAGTACACCCAGAGGTGAGTTGATAAGACTCTGAAGCCAAGGGGGCTGGCTTTCCGGGACGCTTCTACCTCCAAAACCGAAACAACATAAAACTGCCTCTCTGAGGCTAAAATAGAAGAGGTAAAGGGATGTGAGCCTGGCAGGAAAAGCTTTTCAGGCCCGGTCATGCTCTTCCATACTGTGATCTAAATTTAGACTCAAATCTGAGAACAGGAAGAAAGATTAAATGTCTGTTTCCATTGTAAATTCCACATTCCCAGTTTGAATTTCCTTTAGTACCTTATAAGATCCTTTCAAAGTCCCTCCTATCTGCACTGGCGTCCAGACTGTAGACACACAGAGCTGTGGTTTCTGGCATAGGATCATAAGAAAATTCCAGAAAGTTTGAGCAGATGTGAAATCTGGAAAGGAAGGTGGTTATTTGATGGTGATAACATCAGGTCTGGGGAAGATTTTCTCCAAGGCCACCCCACCTCCACCCCTGAAGTGCTCCTGTTTCTGTTCGTGGGACAGTCGGTTATTAAAGGTGACTTCTTTTTTTTTTTTTTTTTTGATAAATTTATTTATTTATTATTTTTATTATTTTTGGATGCGTTGGGTCTTCGTTGCTGCATGCAGGCTTTCTCTAGTTGCTGTGAGTGGTGGCTTCTCTTGTTGCAGAGCATGGCTTCTAGGCACGCGGGCTTCAGTAGTTGTGGCTCGAGGGCTCTAGAGCGCAGGCTCAGTAGTTGTGGCGCACAGGCTTAGTTGCTCTGTGGCATGTGGGATCTTCCCGGACCAGGGCTTGAACCCGTGTCCCCTGCATTGGCAGGTGGATTCTTAACCGCTGCGCTACCAGGGGAGTCCCTAAAGCTGACTTCTAATTGTGTGCAGGGGCCTGGGCTTCTTATCGTTTTCCTCCTTGCCACTCCCCTGTTTGTACCTTTCCTTTATCTTTTCCCTTTGGCCCAAACAGAAAGTCCCAGCAGTGTGAGGGGAGGATGGAGTGGGGTTGGGCTGTGTTGGCTGAGGTCGGTTGGGAATAGCAGACGTTCCAACGGTGAAACATTGGCGAGTCCCCGTTCCACGCTGGCTGAACCTTGCCTTTCTTTCTGTGTTCTTGGAGACGAGCACTGTTTTCTTCTCCACCCAGAAGATAATACTCACAAACCAGGCCATCCCAGAGTTCAGAAGTAGTCTCCTTCCTCATACAAGTCTGTGGAGGGTACACAGTAACTCACTGGCTCCAGGGGAGGCTCTGTAGATTGGCTAGTTAATTAATAACGACATAGCACTCTAAACTTGCTGAGCATTTATTTCATATATTCTGGGGATTGTTACTTAATGATAAAAGACACTCCTAGTGAGAATAGTAAAACTCAAGTTCTAACAAGAAAACAGTCTACAAAGCTATACACCTTCCCCTGATTTTTCTAACATTGGAAGAAATTTCTCTAACGTTAGTAAGCCCTTTAGAGAAATACGAAAGAAAGAGGGGAAAAAAAGAAAATGAATTTAGTGAGAAGAGCTTTCATGAGGGAGAAAATGGGGAGGATGAGAGAAGGTAAAGGGTAGATGTGGCAACAGGGATCCTTAGGGAGAACCAACACCCCAGACCGAGGAGGAATAGGATAGATTCCCAAGTCTTCCGGAGAAGTTTAAGGAGAGCAGACATCCTCGGCAAACACGTTTTCAAACACATTTTCTAAGAACAGTTCAGGTCATCCAGACATTCCATTCAAATTAGTGGCTGTTCTGGAAAAAGACAGACAGTAGCTGCTGAAACAAGCAATCTGGAAGCGCAAGGAAGTTAATGTTCACAAATGGAAAGTTTTCCAGGCTGGTCTCCAAGTCATTGCTGTAAGGCGGTCTCTGTGAATTGCTGTGGCTTTCCAACAGGCTTGGGGCAGAGCCCTTCCAAGGAGAGTTCAAATCCCCCCACCTCCCAGAGCTTCTAAATTTAGTGTTATTGTTAACATTATTTGTACAGTTATAATGTAAAATACGTGCTGCTGAAAGCTTAGCTCTACAAGGAAGCAGAATAATCTTAAGCTGCTGATAATCAAATCCTTCTCACACAGAATTTACGGAACACATTTTCTCTAAGCTGCTCAGCTACAGAAGGTGGTGGGTATTCCAGTGAGATAATGATTTTTGGAGAGATTCCATCTCCTAGGTGGCATCAAGTGACCTCAGGAAGGTCTCCCATAGATAGCTCTGCCTACCCAGGAGGGCAACAGACCCAACTGCCTAATAATGGACAGAGTGCCCCCAATGTGAATAACTGCCCCCCACTGGAAGGATTCAAGCTGAGACAGGACAACTTGCCCAAGGGGATTTCTGCTCTAGTAGCAGGACACATGGGCCTCCGAGGTCCCTGGTTTTATGACCCTAGCAGCACAGGGCCAGTGAAAATAAGAAAGTTGTTAGATGGCTTTGTTCTCAGGACTTAGAATTATAACCACTGACTAAAAGAATGCAAAAAAAAAAAAAAAAATGAGGTCCAGTGCGTAGAACTCCGTTCTTCCACTGCCAGGGGCGCAGGTTCGATCCCTGGTTGCGGAACTAAGATCCTACAAGCCACACAGCATGACCAAAAATTTAAAAAAATAAAATAAAAGAATGCAAACAAACTCAATGGGATGATTTGGAGGTAGGTATATTGTGAGTGATTTCTTAGAAGAGATTTCATGCTTCCTTTTGCAATTCTGGTCTGGCTTATATAACTTTTCTTCCTCATCTAGAAGGATTTATTACAAAACAGACTGCGACACACTGTTGAAAACAAACCATTTCTTGCAGCTTCTTAGGAAAGTGGTAAGACGTACTAAGTTTGTCTTATAAGTGCTGAAGGTAAACTTACAAAGCTTGCAGGCACATAATAACATTTAAAAAAATACAGAGATGTATTCATTTATTAATTCATTTTCATTTGTCCTTCATTTAAAAAATTTTTTTCTTGTGAAATAAAGATACACACAAACACCTATATACAAATCACCCGAGCCAGGAAATAGCACATCACCCGACCTAAGACCCTCTGCATGCCCCTCCCAAACTGCACCTGTCTGCTCTATCAAAGTCAAGTCTATCCTGAAATTTGTTACTCTCTTCACTGTTTTTCTTTATAATTTTTATCACCTGTGCTTTTATCCTTATCATTTAAGAGTTGCCTGTTTATGAAATGGAATAAATAGAATCATATTTTAATCTTTCATTGCTTCTTTGCTTAACATTTTATTTTTGAGATTCATCCATGTTGATGTAATTGTGTAGTATTTCATTGTATGATTATACCACAATTTAATGATACAGTCCACCTTTGGTGAACATTTGGATTGTTTCTTGCTTTTTGCAACTATGAACAATGCTGCCATTGATTTCTGTATGTGTCTTTGAGTCCACTTGTGCAAGGGTTTTTCTAGGATACATACCTACATTGGAATTACTGAGTCTTTGTATATGTGCACATTCAACTTTCTAGGTAATACCAACCTGTTTTTCTAAAGTTATTATACATTTGAATTCCAACCTGCAGTGTGTCTGAGTTCTGGTTGGTCACTCCACATCAACAGTTGGCATTGAACAACTTTTTATGTTAGCCATTTTGATGAGTGTGTGGTGTTATCTCATTGTAGTTTCAATTTACATTTCCATGATTACCAATGAAACTAAATGTCTTTTGATAAGTTCATGAACCATTTACACGTGTTCTTTTGTGAAATTCCTCTTCATTTCTTTTGCTTGCTTTTCTATTGATTGCTAGATTTTTATTTATTGATTTATATGGATTTTCTGTATCTTTTGGATTCAAATATTTGTTTGATTATATGTGTCACGAATATATTCTTGCTTTAGAAATACCTCCTTACCCAGAATTTGTTAACATATTCTCCTACATTGTCTCCTAAAAGTTTTGTATCATATATCATTGAATCTTAAGTTGCCACTGATGGTAAGAAAAATCACAATTTCAGAAATGGTAAAATGTGAAAAAAAGTGTATCCTTGAAATGATGACAGCAATGCAATTTTGCTTTTCTTATATAGGTCTTTAATCCAACTAAAGCTGATCTGGTGAAATGGTATAGAGTGGGGTCCACATCTATTTTTTGCTCTATGGATAATCAACTGCCTCTTCGTCATTTGTTGAAAAGTTTATCTTTCCCCCAATGATCTGAGCTACCATCTCTACCATACATTGAGTTTCCGTATATGCCAGGGGTGTTTCTGGGCTCTCATTTTTGTTTGATTGGTCTGTTTGTCTCTCCCTGAACCTATACCACCCTTACTGATTACTATAGGTTTGGTATATAGAAGGGTAATTCCTCCCTCTATGTTCTTCTTTAAGAGCCTCTTGAAGAAGAGACCTCTGTTGGGATTTCAAATGGAAATGTGTTGAAGTTATAGATCAAGTTGTGGAGAATTAATATTTTTATGAGATTGGGTCTTTTCTATCCATAAATATATTTCTCTAACTAGGTCTTCTTCATAGACTTTCAATGAAGTTTTATAATTCTCTTTGTAGAGGTCTTACACATATTTTATTAGATCCATTCCTAAGTATCTTGTTTTTTGATACTGTAGGGGAGGGAAAAGTTTTCCTTGACCATATTAGGGCCCCTGACTGGGTCTGAAAATGAAACTGACAAAGACAGATTCACAGGAGAAAAGCATACAAATGTAGACTCAGGAGCCTTGGTAAGAAAATGATGACCTGAAGAAATAGTTAAGACTGTGTATTTTTTTTTTTGAATTTTTGAATTTTATTTATTTTTTATAGAGCAGGTTCTTATTAGTTATCTATTTTATACATAGTAGTGTATACATGTTAATCCCAATCTCCCAATTCATCCCACCACCACCCCCCCACCCCCGCTTCCCCCCCTTGGTGTCCATACGTTTGTTCTCTACATCTGTGTGTCTATTTCTGCCTTGCAAACCGGTTCATCTGTACTATTTTTCTAGATTCCACATATATGCGTTAGTATACGATATTTGTTTTTCTCTTTCTGACTTTCTTCACTCTGTATGATAGTCTCTAGGTCCATCCACGTCTCTACAAATGACCCAATTTTGTTCCTTTTTATGGCTGAGTAATATTCCATTGTATATATGTACCACATCTTCTTTATCCATTCTTCTTAGACTGTGTATTTTAATGCTGAGTTTGATAAAAAAAAAAAAAAGGGCAGTAGTATAGAAATATGATAAGGAGTATAAAGTAATTATAGTAAACATTGTATGGCATCTTTCAAAAAGTTTCATTTCTGTTTATTGCTGGTATATATGGATGCTAATGATTTTTGTGTATTGACTTTTGTACCCAGAAACATTGCCAAACTCTCATATTCATCTCAACAGGCTCTGTACACATTCTTTTGAATTTCCTACATATACTATTATGTCATTGTGATTTCTTCCTTTCCAATCTATATATTTTATTTCTTTTTCTTGCCTTACTCCACTATTTAGGACCTTAAGTACAATACTGAATAGAAGTGGAGATGGCAACACACTTACCATGTTCCCCATTTTAAAGGGACTGGTTATGTATAATGTTTGCTGTAGGTTTTTGTAAATACCTTTTATCAAGGAAAATATTCCTAGTTTTCTATGAATTTCATCTGAGTGGATATTGAATTTTATCAAAGAATTTGTCTGCATCTACTGAGGTCATTATATGATTTTTCTCCTTTAATCCTTTAATGTGGTGAATTACATTAATTGATTTTTCTCATTTGAAATTAACCTTGTATTCTTGGGTAAACCAATTTGGTTCTGATTATCATCTTGCTGGATTCAAATTGCTAAAATTTTGCCTGTGACTTTTCTGTCTATATTTATGTGTGAGATTGACCTGAAATTTTTTGTTTCTCACATTCTCCTCATCAGATTTTGGTATAAGTTTATGCCAGCCTCATAAAATGATTTGAGAAATAATCCATCTTTTTCCATACTCTAGAATAGCTTATGAGACACTGGAATTATTTATTACTTGAATGTCTGGTAGAAGTCACTGGTAAAACTGTTTCAGCCTGGTTTTTTCTTTGCAGAAAATATTTAACAACAGATTCAAGTTCTTGAATGGTTATGAGTCTATTCTGGCTTTCTATTTCAGTTTTTTTTTTTTAATTTATTTTATTTATTTATTTTTGGCTGTTGCGTCTTCATTGCTGCACGCGGGCTTTCTCTAGTTGTGGCGAGTGGGGGCTACTCTTCGTTGCGGTGTGTGGGCCTCACACCACAGTGGCTTCTCTTGTTGCGGAGCACAGACTCTAGGCACGCGGGCTTCAGTAGTTGTGGCTTGCAGGCTCTAGAGTGCAGGCTCAATAGTTGTGGCGCATGGGCCTAGTTGCTCCGCAGCATGTGGGATCTTCCCGGACCAGGGCTCGAACCTGTGTCCCCTGCATTGGCAGACGGATTCTTAACCACTGCGCCACCAGGGAAGCCCTATTTCAGTTTTATTAACATATTTCTTGGAATTTTCCCACTTCATCTAAGTTTTCAAATTAATTGGCATAAAAATGTTCACAAATATGTCCTTGTAATTTCTGCATTATGTGTGATTATAAACTATATAGGAATATAGTTTATTCCTCACATTGTTTGTACCTTTTCTTTTTCCCTTGATCAGTTTTCACCAGAAGTTTGTAAAATGTATTAGTCTCTCACAAATCCAGTGTTTGGCTTAATTGGTCCTTTCTATTGTATGTTTGTTTTCAATTTTATTTTCTTATTTTATCTTATTTCCTTTCTTCTGTTTTATTGAACTTTATTTTGCTGTTCTTTTTCTAACTTTTTTGCTCTTTACACTTCTAAGTATTTTCTAATATAAGCTTTTAGGTCTAAATTTCCCTTTAACTACTTGTCTAGGTTTCCTCTCTTTAGCTTCCACATGTAGTATGGAATATTTGTTACACAGCATTTAAATGCTGTCACATTTTCATAAGTATTTGTTCTTTGACCCAAAAGTTTCAAAACAAATGGGTTTTTCTAGTTTTTTTTTTTTTTTAAACTGATTCTTAACTTAATTGCATTGTGGTCAGAGAATATGCTCTGTATGATACGAAATTTTCAAAATTTCTTGAGACTTGCTTTATGGCTCAATCCATGACCAACTTTAGTAAGGTTTCTGGGTGGGCTCAAAAATAATTTTTTCCTTACTCTATGATTTTGCACTTGGGGCCCCACCTTTATTGGGTCTCCCATTAAACTCCCCACTTAAAGCAGACCCTATGCTTTTACTTCTGTCCCCAAGACTCCCAAGGCTGCAAAAACCAATATTCAGATTCACTAGATTCAGCAAATACCTTCCAGGCAAAAGCTGACTTTGGCCTCTGCTTACCTCTCCTGGGTTCTGGCCTCTACTCTGTCCTAGGACTATTTCTTAACTTCTTGCCAGTTTTTGGATCCCTTCCAGAATATATTTTTAATATTTTACCCAGTATTTTTGTTGTTCTTTTCAGTGGAAGAGTTAGTCCAGACACCCAGCCGAGCATATAACTAGAAATGGAAATCCTCTTTTAGTTTTCATCACATATTTATTGGACACCTACTATGTTTGGAATAAGCGCTATAGTTGTGATCTGTACAAGGTGAACTAGTAGCATGAGAAAAAGAGATGCTGACTGGGGTAGGACAGTAGAGGAAACTAACAGAAGGTGGCGGGAAGGTGGTTAAAAACAGGCAGGCCTGGGGATGAAGCCCAGGATCTCAGCTTACTAGCTGTGAGGCCTGAGGCAAGTCACTCAACCTCTCTGTGCCTTCATCGATAAATTGGTATTAACAATAGCAGCTACCTCATAGCTTTGTAGTTGGAATTACTAGGAAGCTGAGGAGTGATGGCTCAGAAAATGCTAACTAGCCTGTGTTCTCATAGAAGAGATGCAAAAACTGGGAACAACAAAGTTATCTCTCTACGACTTAGTCCCCTCCCCTGGGAGCTGCCAGCCGAGGGCATAGGACCACCTCCCTTCCAACTCCAGGCTTGGGAGACTGGATTCTTATTCTAGGGAAAATCCTTCACTCTTCCGGATTCCCTCAAAAAAACCCCTTCTCACCAGCCCTCTCCCTCCTGACTTAGATTGCTTCCTCAAGGAGTTTAGAGTGTTGGAAATTAAAGACAGGAAGGAAATGGCTTGCAGGCAACTTCTGCTTTTCAGAAGTTCCAGGAGACAAGCAGAATGCCTGTGTGCATTCTTATAAGGGGGGAGAGAGAGGGGGAAATGTATGGAGAAAAATGGAAGTTCATATTTTAAAAACTAGCCCGGGGCTTCCCTGGTGGAGCAGTGGTTAAAAATCCACCTGCCAATGCAGGGAACACGGGTTTGAGCCCTGGTCCAGGAAGATCCCACATGCCGTGGAGCAACTAGGCCCGTGAGCCACAACTACTGAGCCCTTGTGCCACAACTACTGAAGCCCATGTGCCTAGAGCCTGTGCTGTGCAACAAGAGAAGCCACCGCAATGAGAAGCCCGCGCACCGCAACTAGAGAAAGCCTGTGTGCAGCAACGAAGACCCGGCGCAGCCAAAAAACAAAAAAAAGAACCTAGCCTGGTTCAAAAGGGATGGCTAAAGCACACCAGCTAGAAGGAGCAGGAGAGAAGAATGAAAGAAGAGCACCCTGGACGCCCTGCTAGGGAACTTGGGCTTTTTCCTCTAGGCAGTGGATTGCCGATAACTGGTGCCATGGTCAGATCTGCAATTCAGGGTGGAGGGTGCTTAGAACTGCTCAGGAACTGAGAGCAGAGAGACAACCTTGAATATGCCCCCAGTGGATCCTCAGAGATGTGGTGAGGGTGGGCCTGATGGCTAGAGGATGAGGCCTCATGCTGTGCAGCCGTGGATGCCCTTGAAGGCGGCCAACACAGTAGCTCTGAAGAGGGCTTTGGAGAGGAGAAATGACAAGACCTGGTGGACATGGAAGGGGAGAGGAAGGAAATGAGACTGCTTCCTAGGTTTCTGGCAAAGATGACTACATGGATGATGGTGCAACTAGCCAAGATAGGACATTCAGGAGGAGCAGCTTTGAAGAAACAGACACAGTGGACCTGAATTTGACGTCAACACGGGCCATGCTGGTGGAGGTGTCTAAAGCCTCTGAACACAGGCATGGGGCCCTCTGGGTTCTGGCTGATGTGAGGAGGAGGGAGTTTCCGGATGGAAAGCGTGGTCAATAGCATCTTATTCTAGAGGTTGTGAGGGAGGGCCTGAAACGGTCCGCTGCATTTGGCAACCAGAAGTTTGTTGGCGACTCCGGCCTGAGGAGCGTCAGGGGCGAAGCAGGAGCAAGGCTGTGAAGAAATGAAAAAGGGGAGCCTCCTCTTTCCAGGGAGCCTGGCTGGGGAGCGAAGCTGGGAGAAAAGCTGATGGCCTAGGGACAAGAAAGTCTGCTACTTCTCCTGCTTCTCCTCCACCCCGAGCACCTCGCTGCTCCCTGGTGGGAGACACCTGAGCCTGCTAACGCTGAGGGGTGAGTCCAGAGTTGGGGGAAGGGACAACTGGTGGCTGAGGTTCCTCCCATGGGGCGGAAGGGGGCGGGGTCACTACAGGTGAAGGAAGAGCTTCCTTCCTCCTACGTTCCAGTGGACTCAGTGGGAATCCGGGGCTCCCCACACACTTCTTAGGTGTCAGGGGAAGGAAGTGAAGGCCTATCGTGCAACAGGTATTTCATGAGTCTCTGTTTTGCTTAGGGGGTGGGGTAAAGCAGGTAAACACCAGAGAATGAGGAAATCATAGACACCTGAACCAATCATTCAGATGAGGGATCAAATCTCAGGTGGGTTTGGAGGAAGGGAGGATGTCTAAGGCTTCCTGAATGATGAAAGGAAGGAAGGAAGCCTGGCGGAATAGTTCGTTCCCAAGGCAGGAGGTAGTGAAAATAGCCTGAAAGAAACAGGAAAAATCCAAGTGGGAAAAATGGAAAGAAAAAAAAAAAGCAAACAGCAGCAGCACGCTCCGGGTCCCAGACGCTAAGCTAAATGAGGCACTTTACATGTAATGGTGTGCTGTCCTCAAGACAATCCCGTGGGAAAGTCCTTACTGTTTCCATTCTATTGACGTAGAAACTGAGGATCCAGCTATTTTTCTCGCTTTAATTCCACTTCTCCAGAGCAGAGTGATGCTCTGAAATATGGAGGGAAAAGTCCAGTCCTTGTCTGTGAGAATATTTTTCTGCTTGTGAAGCCAGGTGAAAGGCACCGAAGAGGAAAATTCTACTAGTGTCCTTGGGCCGAGGAAAGCACCTTCGTTTCCCCTGGGCCTTGGTTAAGGATGGGGCAAAGCTTGGCTGAATGCTTGAGAAAGGCAGAAGGAACTTGGATGAGGAAGTGGTTGCCCGGGTTCCTTCTGCAGAAGCAGCCCAGGGGCCCCTATGACAGGGAGCTGGTCCCCTGGTCGCAGCACAGCCCAGTCACGCCACAGGCCATCTCTGGGAAGAGACTGTGCTGCGGCTGGCTCGGCACGCAGGAGCTTTATATAAATGCCTATTTTTCAGTATCCTCAAAGGCATCATCATCCACAGGACGCGTATTGAGAAATTAGTGGCATTTGGAAGGAACACATGTACTTCCATCCATAACTTTCAATAGCGGCAAAGGCAGCAAAGAGATCAAAACCAGTGCGCAACAGTAATATACAGCCCTGGCAATCCATTTCTTTAAAGAGTATATTTTTAAAAGGGGATGTGTAGTAGGATTTGGGGTGGGGGTGGGGGGGAGAAAGTAAGCAAAGAAGCAGATACGCTACTGGTGATCAAAAGTGGATTATAAAACATTCATGCCGTGAACATTTTTTGCACTCTAATATTTATTCTTTTTCGGTAATTGGGCTCTAAGTTCCACGTGACCCGCCGCAGGGTTGCCATGGGGACCAGAAGAAACTTGATTGTGGAAAAGTAACGTTCAGGTTGCCGCAAGCCCGCGAAAGGCCGGTGCCTTCCCGGGAGCGCGGGAGATGGGCAGCGCGGCGGCGCGCGGGGCGGCTGAGCAGGAGGGAGTCCGCCGGGCGGCGCGCGGCCGGGAGCGGGCGGTGGAGCGCGGCGTCACGTGGCGGGGAGGGGCCTGCGCACCGCCCGCCCGCCGCCGCCGCCGCCGCCGCCGCCGCCGCCGCCGCCGCCGCGCCGCGCCGCGTCCCATTCATGAGGGCCGCCCGGCTCGGCTGCGGCCCAAGCGGCTCCCGAGGCAGCGGCGGCGGCGGGCGCCCGGGCCCCGCGCGCGCCCCCGGCCGGCCCCGCCTTCTCGGCCGCCCGCGAGCGCGCTCAGCCCGGCCGGTCCTCGTCGTCGCCGTTCGGCCGCCGCTTGCCCTCGGCTGCCTGCGGGCGCCGGCGCGGGGCGGGAGCAGAGTCGCTGCAGGTAAGCGGGGGCGCCGGGCCGGGGTCCTCGGCGGCGGGGTCTCCAGCGCGGCGCGGGCGCCGGGCCGCCCGGCATGAGGCCGGGACCCTTGGGCCCGCGCGGGCCGAGCCCCCCTGCCCGCGTCCCGCCGCCGGCGTCATCTAGAAACACGGACTCGCGGGGCGGGCTCGGGGATCGCGGCGGGCGGGGAGACTCTGAAAAATTTGGTGCCCCCGCCGCGCGAGCGGAGGGTCACTTCGGACCCCCTCCTCCTGGCTCTGCGGCGCGGAAGCTGGAGCTGCGGCCCCGGAGACGCTCGGCCCAGCGGGTCCCGGCGAGGGAAGTGCCGCCGGAGGCCGCGTTTCCATCCAGCCCCCGGGCCTGGGGGAGGGGGCCCGGCACGTGATACGCATCGCGGCGGGGGCCCGGGAAGTTGCAGTTATTTTTCTGCGGCCGTTCGTTTGCCCGGCGTCTCCGCCTCAGGGCTGTAGACCGAATCCCCAGTGAGTAGTTTTTCTCCTCCCAAACCCCCTCCCCTCTGCACATCTTAATCTGTGTCGAACATGTTAAGGTACAGTTGATGCTGAGGGCTGTTCTCTCAACTTTTAACCCCGCGGGTCATCGTTTCTCCCCACGCCCGGGCAAATTGAGACTGTTCTCATTGAAAACTGGGGATGTCGTTTGGAAGGCACACTTATGAAAAACAGGACCAGAAAGATCATCCTTCCTTTCAGAAAGTGTTGGAACTCTGAATATTTGGAAATGTTAAGAATTACTTAACAAACCGCTAGGCTAATTTAAAATGTACGTTTGGGGATTATTTTTCCATACCTTTTTTTTTTTTTTCTTCGTTTTCCCTAACTGAAAAAGTGTCTCTTGCCTTGGTGTCACGCCAGGCCCTGTTGAAGATGCTTGGTAAGCGCTACTGGTTATTCAAACTTGGCCTGGCTAGTTTGTAATGCTTTGAACAACACAAAGTCAGTTTTGCAATATATTTTGAAGAATTTACAAGTTAGTTAGTTGACCCCCTAATGGCTTATATGTGGATGGTTTGATACTGATTGTTCTCAGCGGTTTCAGATTGAAAAGTGCGGCAGGTGTAGCAGAGGTGGGAGCGTGGGGGAAGGATTCGAGTAATGTAGCCCTCGGCGTCTGGTGCCCTAGTGCAGCATCCTCTTTGCCTGAAGGGCAGTTACCCTCAGGCCATACTCGGCCAGAGTGTGAGAAGCAGGCCCAAGGCCACGTGTGGAAGAGCCCTGGGCGGTGTGGGAGGCTGCTTCCCTCCACTTACATGTGGTGCTGATGTATCAGATTGCAGTATCTCCAGGCCCAGATGTGGGTGGTGATGGCTGTAGAATGCTGGAAATGAGACGGTAGGTTCTAATGTTCGATGGCATGGTTGAGAATCAACAAGAGAAGCTTTGTTTTGGAGGAACAGGAAATGGGAACATTGGAGAGCCATCCAACACTATAGTGAAGCCACTGGTAAGAAGCAAATAATAGGGTCAGCTGGGGCTCCCGTGTCCTTTCTTGTTACATTCTTATAGCCATAAAGGTACTCATCACCTGGATTGTCATGTTTGGGTTACTGACTGTGTCGTCTCCTGCGCTAGACCGAGTCCTTGAAGGCCAGACTCGTAGCTGCCGGCACCCAGCGCAGAGCCAGCTTTTAGATGAGACCCCTGCGGAGGTCTGTAGAATGAAGGTAGGAAGCAGCAGGCAGTGTGACCTGAGAGCCAGTTCACTCGGCTGTCCTGAATTGTGAGCTTTGGATGAATAATCTTGGCAGTGCCACTCACTAGAGGTGGTAAAAGGTTAAATTAAGCTGACGAGCGTTACAGTGAACATTTTGCAATGTGTAGTTTAAATGTTAATATCGAGTTTAAATATAGCGTGGTTCTCTGTGTCGACAGCTATTTCTCCTGGGTGTGCGTCTTCATATACGCATTTCCTCATATGTGACTGCGCAGGGACACTGGGCTGGAAGCTTTGTCTTGTTAGGAGGTAGAATGAGCTGCCTCCTGTGGGTGCTTAGCAAGCTGTCCGGAAGTTTCCCTTTAAGTCTGAGTTAAGTCTGCCCGCCTTTAATTTAAATCCTTTCCTTTTTGATGGGACCCCAGCGGCTGTCACTGCGTGCACATTGAGTTTCTCATCAGTCACTGGGCAGTGGTTTGGGACCTTTATTTTGAAAGCCTGTTTTGATCTGTCTTGTTGCCTTCATTTAGAAGGAAGTTTTCTTTCTGGCTGAGCCCCAGAGTTCTCTGACCTCTCATTTGCCTTCTTTATGATGAGACAGCTCACAGGTTGGCAAGCAGAGCCATCAGTTGGCAGAATCCTATATAAATGATGTCTTACTAAAACTTTGAGGATAGTTCCCACAGGCCGCAGCAGTAAGTTTTATGGCTATATTTTGGTAATATGGTATTTGAATAAGAAGTCGTCTTGGTGACTTTGCTGGCTATTAAGCTCTGATTTTTGGAATCCACCTTCCCTGCCTTGGTCTTGATTCTTTATTTTAGTAACACACTGTTACTACCACTAAACGCTTTCCACGTGTGCGGTCCTGTAGTCTAGGATGATAATGGAGAAGTTGCTCACCCCCAGGGTCCAGATGAAGTCACTCGGTATCTCTGTGAGTCCACGGCAGCCTGTGTGGTGTGGCCGCTCCAGCCTCTGCGGTGCTCCTCGGCCGCCCTGACTGACAACAGGAAGCTGGGCCCAGGTGGTCTGGCCCTGCTCTGGAACCCTGGGACTGGAGGATTCTGCCCCAAGTTTCCATCCCATCAAGAGGGAAGGAGGAGGAAAAAAGAATCCACTAGGAGATAAACGGTGCTGCGATGCAAGATAAAGCCCTCAGTGTGACTTTGGGATTAGAATGATGATATAGTACACATTTTTTCTTATTTGATTCACTGATTATAGTTTAGAATCTTTTTCCTCTAAAGGCTTTGAATGCTAAGTTTCGGTGCCGCTGTTTGTCAGTTAGATTGGTGTTAAAATTGCTACAAAGAAATGAGGAAGGAAGGAGCCAGAGTTCATTCCCCCTTGTAAAGCGTGGCGCTGCGGTTGCAGCATCAGATCCTTTTCCTGCCTTCATCGCACGTCTCTACAAGGAGAGTGTGGCCAAAAGGCAAGGGGTTTATGTGTTGTTAGGAGAGGGACCTTTTAAAATTATTTTCAGATTATTTAGGTCAAATGTATAATTTGAGAGACTACATAAATGTATGGGGGAGACTAGAAAGTGATCTTTTAAAAAGCCATTTGGAATGTGCTGCCTGTTTTTGTAATCTCAGAATTTAGAACTTTATTATGCGGTGTTTGTGTCTATCTGCAGTGTCATATATTTTAAACATGAAGTATCCAAGTAAGGCTTTCCTACTTCTTTGGAGGGGAAACATGGGCTTACAGAAAAGCACTCCTTGTAGTGTCTGGGTAGCTGGTGGATTGCCTTTATCTGACTTTTTGGCATATTTGGACAGTTTCGAAAGTCTTTACTTCTGTAGTTAACTTTATGAACAGTAGCTTCGTTTGTTGCCTTTATTTCATTTCATATCCTTATTTACTTTTTGTACCAATTCCCTTAACTTTGTTTAGTTATAGGTAAATTTGTCTGAACTGTCTCAACTTATTTTTTTCAACCAGGCAGAGTATAAGTAAAATTCAAAGTGGTTTACAGATTCTAAGTTGTTTTCAACTTCTAGCATCTTTTTCATCTTTCCTGTTCATGAATCTGCAATGGTCTGTTCTCACCTATTTTAGCAAATCTGAGTTTCTCTGTGCTCTCAGTTCAGTTTTTTCCCAACCGTCTCCACCTGTGCATTCAGTCCTCAAGGCTCACTTCCCTTGATCAGCTGCAGGAGGCAGACCCTTCACACGTGTTGATGTGGTTGCTATTTTGCTTGTTCTGTGCTACTTTGTGTTTGCCCTCGAGTCTTCTGTGGCTTTCCTCTAGCCTTAACCAGGATTAGAGGAAATAAAGACTGTCTCCTTAATTTTCAGACACTCCCTGCGGCCAGTTTGCCTCCTTCGCTCTGTAAATGTTGAACCAAGGGCGGGGAGTAGGGAAGAGAGATAGTGTTGGGTGGAATAAGAAGCCAGCCTTAAAGGTTTGTCAGATTCTAGTAGGGAAAGGACAGCTTGAGGAGGCGGAGGAACATTTAAACATGGGCACTGTTGGGGGACGGTTGTGGGGTTGGATCTGTAGATTTAAAAGTCGCTGTGAAGGGGAAAGAGGGGAAGGGTCGGGCCCTCACAGGTCGATGAGCAGAAGGAATTGGATAGAGGGAGCCCGAGCGGCTCTGCAGACCTGGTACTTGCAGGGCATTGGGGGCTTTGAAGGTCTGTGGTGCTTTCTCCTATTGTTTTGATTTTTAACTTTTTGGTCATTTGTTAATTTAGTTGTTGTATGTTTTTACGTAACATTATAGGGAGTGTAAAGGAACATGGATTTGAAAAGTTTAAGAAACATGATTAAAGACCCTAATATTTCAAGGAGAAGAGGTACCATTATCTAGGTTTAAAAATTGTTTGGTTTTGGTGGTTATAATTAAGTAGTTATAGGCAAAGGGGAGAAGCTGAGGATGGGGAAAGCATCCTTCAGAAACTCTAAGGCTGGAACTAGTGACTTTCCTGCAAGAAGGAAGATAGGTGTATGGTACCAAGTCACACCTTTAGTGACTGATTGAATTTCTGCATTTACCTATTTCTGAAATATAATGGAAGGGAGGGTTTATCCCATCTGTTTTTAAATCTATAGTAAGATGTTTTCTTTTTTATAGGAAAAGTATCGTAATTAAAAACAAAAAAGTTCATTGGTTAATCTGGAATTGAAATCTACCTAAAAGCCTTTTTTCTACCTCTGAATAAACAAACAGGAGTTGTACAATGGCCAGGATGGTTCTCATCTGTTCAGTTCATGATGATGTGACATTTCTGGCTCCTGGCAAGATAGGTGTGCCCTGCTGTACTAGAGACGTGCTGTTTCATTCATTCTAAAAGAGAGGCCCTTGAAAGATAGGAGCTATTCAATATAAAGTCATCTGTTAATTTTTTTGTGTGATTTTGTATTGTTATCAACTGTGAGACAGCAGAAGCATCAGACAGTTCATGTGAATTAAGAAATCTGAGTTGCTGCTCCCTGATGTGATATGGTACTTCCCCCAAAGGTTGAGTCGTAGGTCTGTGATCCTTGTAAAGTGATGCGTCTTTTTTCTGAACTGGCATAAGTCAAGGAATGCTTGGGCTTACAGCAGACTCGTAGGGAATATACTTTTTGTTTCCTTTAAGATTCTGTGTGAATATACTTTTTGCTTCTTTAGGATTCTACATGTAATTATTTTTTTCTTTGTAAAACATTCCAAAGCATCTGCCCACATATTATATTTCTTTAAAATTTCAACAGTTTTTTGGATGAATTTCGAATAACGTTAATAGTCATAACATTTCTTCATATGAACTACACAGAAACAGGCCTTATTCAGGGAAGTATCACTTAAGAGAGAAAGCTCTCTGTTTTATAAATTAAAATGTGTATTAAACAAATACCTTTTGAGAAAGGACTGATCTTTTGTTGTAGGGTTTTCTAACTGGCTCAACCAATTAAAAAAACTTGCCTAAGTAATGTTATTTGAAAAGTAAGAATTTGGAATTTGGGGTTCTTTAAAAGATAGCTACTGAGACTCTTTGTCTGTAAAATGGTGCTGATGCCTACTTTTTAGGGACACTAAATGTTTCTAGGAGGTGTTTAATGTTTGTGAAAGGTTGTCATTACTGTTGCAGTTACATGATTGAACACTTTCTTTGGGTGAGGACTTGTGGTTTACACAAATTATCTCAAGAGCCACAATGACCCTGCAAATGGAGATAGTAGTCCCATTTTCTAGGTGATGCCGGTGGGGCTGAAAGAGCTTTGCTGAAGGCTCGCAGCTTTGTGGTGGCGTTGCCCTGGCTCCATCACCACCAAGCTGCCCAAGGACCGTAAGAATTCTCCTGCATCTGCTTGACATCAAGTTTAGGGTTTTGTTTTGACTTGATTAGGCAGAGCTGGAGAACTTATGCTTAATGTCAGCATCTATAAATTGCTAGAAAGATAGCACCTGCTGTATAGGAGGCTGGGTTTCTCTGAATCATTTATATGTGCAAAACCAACTGTGCCAGGGCGAGAAAAGCCAGCGGAGAGAACAGTGGAGGTGATGCTACCCCCCGCGCCCCCCCCCCCCCGCCCCACTCCCGGGCGGCTCTGGAACGAGTTGGATGATGTGAAGCTGATTTCCCTCTGCCCGCTTCCACAGCGTGATCACATCGCTATGATGAGTCAGGACAGAGTGTTTAAAACGGGGCCCCTAAACGCTGGCTAAATATTGCTCTCAGCTGAGCCTGAGAGGAAGGTGGTTCTGTTTAGTGTTGAGAAGGAGAAATGGGCTCAGCGATATAGTTTGTCAGAATCCAAACCCACCCCTTTTGAAGGATCTTCCCAGGTACCTTTGACTGCTGATTCGAGGAGCGTCCTCTGTGACCCCTGGTTACCTGGGACTGGACCACGCGTAGCAGCACCGAGGTCCAACATTCCAGAGTTGGACGGAGCTTCCAGCCTCCTCCTCCATATAGGAGCCTCGTTCCCCCTCCACCCACCCATGGGGGCAGCTGGCTGAAACCCCTAATGTTGTTGAGTACCTGAGTTTGAGTTTTTGTGAACTGGTGCTCCCTTCACTGTATCATTTGACTCATTTGCCAACTACATCTGCAGAAAGATTCTAATGGAGTTTTTGTTTTGTTTTTTTTGTTGGCTGCGGTGGGTCTTCGTTGCTGCACGTGGGCTTTCTCTAGTTGCAGCAAGCGGGGGCTACTCTTCGTTGCAGGCTTCTCTCATTGCAGTGGCTTCTCGTTGCGGAGCACGGGCTCTAGGTGCACAGGCTTCAGTAGTTGTGGCTCGCAGGCTTACTAGTTGTGGCTCACGGGCTTAGTTGCTCTGCAGCATGTGGGATCTTCCCGGACCAGGGATCGAACCTTTGGCCCCTACATTGACAGGCAGATTCTTAACCACTGCGCCACCAGGGAAGTCTTCTAACGGAGCTTTAATGGTGTTTTATTTACTGTGAATAAATTAATGACTTGGGATTTATCAGTTCTTCAGTGCAGGGGAACGTCCCATTAAACAGAAACACCTTCATAGACCTTCAGGAATTTCCAAGTCCGTGAACACTTTTGGTGTTTAGTTTACTCAGTTGTCTCATCTGTAACTTGGAGACCACAGTACCTTCTGCTGGGCTGATTCTGAGGATTAGAGGAGGTTGTATGTTAAACCAGAGCCTCAAGCCACCCCGAGGAACAGAGGCAGGGTGGCAGGCTGGGAGCTCTAACTGGACAAGGAAGGGACACCAGTGTCTAGAGGCGCAGGGCAAAGGGCAGAAAGGCGAGTAGAACAGCTGCCTTGCCCAGAAGTAGCTTGTATTCTTGTAGGGGTATGCTGATATTCTTGCCGTAGAATGGAAAAGGGCTTTTGTGTTAGGACATTTTCCTGCTCCAAGCTGTGCGGGGAGGGATTGAGAAAGGAGTACTGTACATGGGGATTGAAAGGGAGCAAAGGAAGCATCTGGGAGAGAGCTTCTGTGCTTCTATT
Organism: Balaenoptera musculus; assembly: GCF_009873245.2. Lineage (NCBI taxonomy): Eukaryota > Metazoa > Chordata > Mammalia > Artiodactyla > Balaenopteridae > Balaenoptera > Balaenoptera musculus. Next base: position 35,878,465 of record NC_045798.1, read on the forward strand.
TTTAGCATGAGAATATGATGTTCAGTTGAAAGATGTTTATGTCTCAAAAATATTGCTTTCTGTGCTTGAAATTTCTTCCTTGACCCAGAACGTTTATCTTTATAGTGTCAAAATAGGAAATATACTTTCATAATTTAGCAGTTTTGTATATGTCTTAGGCACTATGTATGTTTACAAAATTAAGCCTTGTGATTTTTGCTGTCATTTTATCTCTGGCTGTATAAGTTTTGTTGTCCAGGCCTGCAGGTAGAGCCTTATTTCTGTAGTATCAAGAAAACAGAGCTGTCTTATATACCTGATATATATAGTGCAGGTGAACACTTAACTAAAACTTAACTAAAAGAAAAAAATTCTCTTGCTGACTAGTTTATAACGTCTCTAAGTAGTTGACATTTTTCTGCAAGCTCTAATCATTTTCATAAAAATTTCCTTAGATTATAAAGCTACATGAAATTTTATTCTCTACTAGTTGAAAAATACTAATATATCTGTATTGTTATGGTAGCTGATCTTTTTTTTCAACTGCTGAATGTCATCCTTTTAAATGTTGGCTAAATTTTTTGCTGATATCCTTGCCATAGAATGGAAAAGTGCTTTTGTATTAGGACATTTCCCTGCTCCAAGTGAATCAACTAGATAACTTAATAGGAACTTTGCTGTATTTATTTATTTAATAAATTATTTATTTATTTATTTTTGGCTGCGTTGGGTCTTTGTTGCTGCACGCGGGCTTTCTCCAGCTGTGGCGAGTGGGGGCTTCTCTTTGTTGCGGTGCGTGGGCTTCTCATTGCGGTGGCTTCTCTTGTGGAACACAGGCTCTAGGCACGTGGGCTTCAGTAGTTGTGGCACATGGGCTCAGTAGTTGTGGCTTGCGGGCTCTAGAGTGCAGGCTCAGTAATTGTGGTGCATAGGCTTAGTTGCTCAGCAACATGTGGGATCTTCCCGGACCAGGGCTCGAACCCATGTCTCTTCCCTTGGCAGGCGGATTGTTAACTACTGTGCCACCAGGGAAGTCCGAACTTTGCTATATTTAAATTTCCTGGTTCATTTGTTTTGTCTTGTTAATGAGAGATACCTAAATCTCAAATGGACCACAGGGGCTGATGTTGAGAGTTGGAGAAGAGCTTTTCCTAATTAAAAGCAGAACAAAACAGAGCCCCACAGTGCTCATATTTGCTTGGTGTTTGTTTTTCTTTTCTTTAGTAGTTTTCATTCCTGTGAGTAAGATTCATTTTATAAGGCTGCATCACATAATAATTCTTTTCATCTTAAAACATTTTTAAGTTTTTTTTTTTTAATATATAAATTTATTTATTTAATCTATTTATTTTTGGCTGTGTTGGGTCTTCGTTGCTGTGCGCGGGCTTTCTCCAGTTGTGGCGAGCAGTGGCCACTCTTTTGTTGCGGTGTGCGGGCATCTCATTGCGGTGGATTCTCCCGTTGCAGAGCACGGGCCCTAGGCACGTGGGCTTCAGCAGTTGTGGCTCGTGGGCTCAGTAGTTGTGGCTCGCGGGCTCTAGAGCACAGGCTCAGTAGTTGTGGCACACGGGCTCAGCTGCTCCGCGGCATGTGGGATCCTCCTGGACTAGGACCCGAACCCATGTCCCCTGCATTGGCAGGCAGATTCTCAACCACTGTGCCACCAAGGAAGCCCAAGTTTGTTTTTTTTAATGTATAGTTTAAAAATTCAAATTGGACTTTGAGGTATGCAGTGAAAAGCACCAAAGTCTCTTCCTCAGGGCTGTTGACTGCTTCTTAGAAGCAACTCCTTCAACTCTTTTACCTGTTTCTTGTGGGACTTGATTCCATGCTTGTTAGTTGTTGTGTTGGCTTGTGTGTTAGGCCCCCTATTTCCAATTTCCGACAGAGCTCCAGCCCCCTCGCCTGGCCTCTGTGACCCTCGCCTGCCTTGGGTCCCTGTGTCGGGTCCGTTTCCCACTTCTTCTCCCTCGGCCTCCTGGTCCCGCTGGGCGTGGAGGAAGGCTTCACCATAAGGTTTACGCATCTGGAAATGTGTTCTAGCCTCATCCTTCATCGGGAGGCTGGCTGTAGAATGCTAGAGCGGAAATACTTTTCCTTTAGAATTTTGAATTGTTACTGTGGAGAAGTCCCAAACTTTTAAACGCCCGTGTCTCCCCCTCGCTGCCCCTCTTCCCGTCGTCTCCCTCCTCCGCGTGCTCTCGCCTGCTCTTTCTCCTCGGAAAGCCTCCAGGGAGCTGCTTGCTTCATGGTCCCCAGCCCTGGTGGCGGCGCGCTGGGCTGGGTGTGATGGGGCCCCGGGGCCCCGCCCTGGTGGCTTGCGGGCGGGTCTCTCCCCTGGTCTCGGTGGGTCAGAGGCCGGGAGGACACCCAGGGTAGTGGGTGCCCCTCGGCCAGTGTGGCTTCACCCCCGGCAGAGCTCACTGCAGCCACGCATCTTCTGCCCGAGCCCCGCGTGGTGTCTCTGAACCTTTCCCTCCGGGACACCGCGGGGCCCTGGACACTGTCCACGGCTCCTCCCGTCCTGACCGCCTTCTGTGGAGCCCGGCAGGGCGGCTGCCGCTTCTCCGCTGTGCTGGGCCCCGTGGGAACGTTCAATTTGGAAAATTGTGGCTTTGACTTGGAAATTTTCTTATAGTTGTCATGGTTTTTGATATCTCTCCACTGAGGAGGGCTTTGGAGCACTTCCTGTCTAGTCCTCCTTTTTTTTCTCCATCCGTCTTTCATCTTTCAAAAACTTGACCTCTTCCATTTCCTCTAAACTTTCTCCTTGTACTTAACAGTTATTCCTGTTAACATTTCTTTCTTGTTGTGTTGGTGAGTGGATTCGTTTGCTAGGGCCACTGTCACTAAGTGCCACAAACGGGTGGATTAAACGACAGAAATGTGTTGTCGCAAAGTTCTGGAGGCAGCAAGTCTGAGATCGAGGTGTCAGTGGGGCTGGTTCCTTGAGGGCCGCTCTCGGTTAGCTGGCGACATTGGGCATTCCTTGTAGGTGGCAGCACCTTGAGCACTACCTCATGTTCTCACGGCGTTCTCCCCGTGTGTGTGTGTCTGTCTGTCTTTGTCCAGATATCCCCTGTTTATAAGGGAGGCAGTCATTGGTTTAGGGCCCACCCTAATGACCTCTTTTTAACTCAGTTACCTCTGTAAAGATCCTATTTCCAAATAAGGTCGCATGCTGAGGCGTTGAGGGTGAGAACGCCAACTTACTCTGGGGGCACAGTTCAGCTCCCTAACAGTGAGTTTCAAGAGGGAATGAAGATAAAGTGTGTAACATCCTCTGTGTCAACAGAATGTCTAGTTATTATAACATTTTAAAAGATGCTTGTAGTCCCACCTGTCTTCACCAAAGATCAGAAAGCAACTCTCAGGAAGCAATTTTTAGATTGCAACTGGAGATTTTTGTTCAGACTGTGTGACTGCTAAAATTTCCACTGGTTTCCTGAATGTTTTATAACGTAGTATCTGAGTCACCTCATTTTCTACTCTGGCTTTGTTTCTAAAGTAATTTGCAGGTTGGCAAAATGCCTGAAGAAAGAACAGCAGCAGTGTCTTGTGAGAAAGTGAATCCTGAGTCTGTCCCGGCGTAGTTAGGTGAACACCCTCAGCCGGGTCCTGATGCTCTGGCTCCCATGTTAGCTGTGCTCTATTTCTTTTTCAGATGTGGCTTTTACCTGAAGTCACCCCTCCTGCCGTTCCTCCCATACACTCTGACTTCCTTCATGATAGTTATCCCAGTCTAGAATCGTGTTTTTCATTTGTTGCCTCCCTCTCTCCTTAGCATTAGAATCTAAGTGCTGGGAGGGCAGGTACCTTGTCAGCCGAGTTCATGGCTTGATCCCAGCTCAGAATCGAACAGCGAACAGCACATCAAAGTAGACGCTGCTTTTAAACAGATCGATGTGTGAAACGGGCTTTATTTTCCAACATTACCAATGTGGCCTCACTGACTCGCTGTTGCTCTTGGAAATCCTTCTCTCTCACCTTGCAGGAGCTCGTGTGCAGGTCAGCTCGTGAGCCCCTGCCGGCGCAGCCTCATCTGGTGTCTGTTTGCGGAGCTGTGTGACACTATGGCACCACTCAGTGACATGCGTGTCGGGTGGTGCTGGCAGCAGCGGCGCAGCTGCTCCCGCATCCTTTATCCACCCGAGTGTCCACCCAGGGCCCCGAGAGGGATGTCCCCCTCCTAACACGTCTGAAAACTACCGGGGCCCCGGGAGGCACTGTGCACGGTCCAGCATGAAGTTGGAGCGGTGTGTGTTTTCATTGTCATTGCTGGAAGACTCGCCCAGGTCCCCGGGCCCCTCTGCAGCCACGGTCTGGGATGCCCAGAGCTGGGTGGCCACGTGGGAGGGAGTTCACGTCCCTGCCTCCCGGCCTCGTGGTCGCCACGTGCTCTCTAACTGAGACAGGTAGTCCCAGGCGGTTCCAGAAGGAAGAGTAGAAAGCGGTGAATTTGTGCTTCCTGATCTAGAAGACTCCCCTCTGAGAAACTGGGGGCTGCATTCCTGAGAGTTAAATGCAAGGGAGCCTAGAGTTTGGCTGTGCAGTGCTCCCTTGCACAGTTTGGAAATCTGTGCTACAGGAGCTGAGGAATTCTCCTGGTCACTTTTATGACATCAGTTAAGTAAGCTGATGGGTTGGTGCTTATTTTTTTCTTGTTTGTTTAATTAGTGTGCTGTTAGTAATGAGGGAAGACCCTCCTCTCCACTACTGGAGTCGTTAAAAGGTGATTGATGCAGTGAGAGAGGTTGGTCTAATTGCTTATGTGGCAGAAGTCACCTTTTAACTAGAATTGTGGCACCATGACCCCTGATCCCATTGCAGCTCACTGACACCAGGTGAGAGCCGCTCCGGCACAAGGGCTTCGCCCTCGGATGGTGTCTCGAAGGCGAGGGCTGAGCTTTGACCTCACTAATACTCCTTTGAATTTGAGTTAAGTTTAGAGAAATACAAGCCTCCAAAATCGAAGTGTGCGTGCTCATGAAGTATTGACTCTGGCATCTCTTACTCAGAGGTTTACAATCAGCCTTGGGGTTCCTGGCAAATGTAGAGAAGTTGGTGCCGGTGGCAAGGTCTCTGTAAAACCAAATGGTGGGGAGGGGGGAATGGGGTGTGGTTCTGGTGTTCTGGGTTGTGTGTGTGTGCGTGATACTTGCTGAATAGATACATGCATATGTACATACTGTCCTGGGATGCGAGCAAATAGTCATTTCTTTCCCGCAGCCTCACGCTGCCTGCTGAGGTGGGAGTGATGGATGGTGATAATTGATGGACATTATTCATGATGAAAAATACTGCTGTTTAAATTTCAGATGCTTATGTTGTTAATAAGTCTGAAGTTTACCCCTAAGATCTAATTACCTCACATTCTTCAGTTTTGTACTCCATTACAAATGGGTAATAAGGAATCTGTTCGTACTCCTATAAAAAAATGTCTCTCTGAAGGAATATGACTGAAAACGTATGCAGTCAGTGTACTTTGCCCTCTTCAGTGGCAATATATGCATTTCAGTGACGCTGTTATTATGAAAAACATTTTGAACACTCCTTCCTTTTTAAATTGCTTTCAGTCTTGAAATATATCCTTTTATGCTCAATGGTGGAAGATCTTTACCCTTCGAGGTAGGTTAGGTTTTTGGAAATAGCCAGAAGTCATTCAGAGCAACATCTGGTGGGTCAGGCATGTCAGAGAAGTGAATCATACTTACTTTTGTACTGTTTAAGAGTTGTGACTGCATAGTAATGATACTGGTTTTTATCCCGTGTAGCACCTAAATTTAATTTAAAGGTAGTTCTTTCAGAAACAAAGAAGAGTACTAATAACATGCTGGAAGGTGGTACAAAAATGGGATTGGTTTGTCGTGTAGCCCTCAGCAGTGATTAAAGGACAGCATTCACGTTAAGTAGAGTTAGGTAGCGTGGGGAAGATGCCTTCCTTGTCTCTTGGGGAGGACAGTCTGCTTTGGACACAGCGTGGAGGAGTAGCTGGATCTAGTAGTTTTTACCTGAAGACCCTTCCCTATACCCCTAGGGCTCTTCTCACCCATGTCAGTCCTAATTTGGCTGTTTGGGGCTGGAATGTGAATTAGACTCATACTATTTGCACAAATAGGCTGAAGGGTAGACCTCATTTGGATGGGCCTTAGGGAATGGGGAAATGGTTTGGGAAGCTAAAACAAAGAGATAAGAAGAGCTGTTGATCGAAGTGGGAATTAGGTCATAAGTCATTTGTTCACTTTCCTGTGTCCTTCACTAAATAGTGGGCTCCTTGATGGCAGGGATCCTAGCCTAACAGTCACCCACCTACGTGGCATAGGTCTCAGAGCTTTTCAATACAGATCTTCCTTGGCTTACGATGGGGTTACATCCTGATGAACCCATCCTAATTTGGAAAGATCCTAAATCGAAAATGCATTTAATACACCTCACCTACCAAACATTATAGCTTAGCCTAGCCTAACTTAAACATGCTCAGAACACTTCAGTAGCCTACAGTTGGGCAGGATCATCTAACAAAGCCTATTTTATAATCAACTGTTGACTCTCTCGTGTGACTGATTGAATACTGTACTGAAAGTGGAAAACAGAATGGTTGTCTGGGTGCAGAATGGCTGTAAGTGCATCGGTTATTTGCCCCCGGGATCGCGTGGCTGACGGGAGCTGGGGCTGCCTCTGCTCAGCATCATGAGAGGGGCTCGTAGGGCAGGCCTGTCACTAGCCGGGAAAGGATCAAAATTCAAAATGTGAAGGAGGGTTTCTACTGAATGCGTGTTGCTTTCACACCATTATAAAGTAAAAATTCACAGGCCAAACCATTGTAAGCTGGGGGTCGTCTGTACATTGTTTTCTAACGAAAGAAGGAAGAGATCTAATATCTGCGAAGTACCTAGTAGTTTCCAGGTGCTACTGCTACTGAACCAAACTTGGGTCCACTCGGCCACACACAGTAAAGCCAATCTACTGACACTGGGTCGTGGTGAAGGCAAGTGCAGCGTTTATTTCAGGGCGCCAAGTAGGGGGTCCAAGGGCAGCTTGTGCTCAAAACACCTGAACTCCCCATGGCTTTCAGCAAAGCATCTTTAAAGGCAAGATGAGGGAGGGACGTCCCAGCTTGTGCACAAAATTCTCTGATTGGCTGATGGTGAGGTAACTTGGTTGATAGTAAGGTAACAGGGTGGTGTCACATTATCAGTCCTTAGGTGCTGGTAGGTATCATGGTCATCAAGTAGTTAATTTCTTCCATTTTGTGGGGGTTTTAGCATCTGTAAAAACAACTCAGGAAATGTGCACCAGATACCATTCTCTAGGTACTTCAGAGAGGAGCTACAGCCGAGGATGTGGGGAGGGGTCTGTCCCGGGAAGGCCCTGTAGGGTCCTGCTCGGTTACACCACCTTCTTGAACTGTGGAAGCAGTCCTCTCTGGCCCCCGCTGTGACCCTGGGGAGGGGTCGGCTCTATGGAGGGGTCATATGAGGCTCAGGTCAGACTGAAGCTTAGGATGGTTACGTGTCAGGGTACCTGGTAAGTGGTGGAACGATAATTTAAAACTCAGTCTGTGTAAATTCAGAGCCCAAGCTGTGTGTGTGCCTGCCTGGCCCACCTCTAACCAGAACCAGTGTATAAATACAGGGCCACACGCTATCTAGATAAACCCGTGGTTCACAACTGGAAGAATTTTGCTCCCAGGGGAAACTCAGAAACAGTGGAGGCATTTTTGATTGTCACAGCTGGGGAAACTGCCACTGACATTGAGTGAGGAGGTAAGGGGTGCTGCACCCTCCACACACTGGGGAGGTTTTTCTACATCCTCAACACTTTCTGTTAGGTTTTTTAAAAAAATAGCCATCAGTGAGGATGAAGTGGTATTTCATGGTGGTTTTGATCTGCATTTCTTTGATGATTAATGATGTAGAGCAGTCTTTTCATGTACTTATTGGCCATTTGTATATTTTCTTCAGAGGGATACTTACTCAAGCCTTTTGCCCATATTTTAATTGGGTTGCCTTTTGTTGTTGAGTTGTAAAAGTTCTTTACATATTCTGGACATGAAACTCTTATTAGATATATGATTAGCAGATCCTTTCTCCCATTCCATAGGTTGTTTTTTCACTTTCTTGATAAGACCCTTTGATGCAGGAAATAAGTTTTAGGGAGTTCCCTGGTGGCTTAGTGGTTAGGATTCCGGGCTTTTACTGCCGTGGCCCGGGTTCAGTCCCTGGTCAGGGAACTGAGATCCTGCAAGCCGCATGGTGTGGCCAAAAAAAAAAAAAAAAAAAAGTTTTAAATTTTGATGCAATCCAGTTTATCTTTCATTATTCATGTTTTTGGTGTTATATCTAAGAATCATTAAGTTTCATGGTTTTACCTCTTATTTAGGTCTTTGATCCATTTTGAGTTAATTATTCTATATACAGTGTCTTATACAATGGGTCTTGTGTAAATTAAACACCAACAGTATGGTTAATTGGAAAGGCTCTGGAGTCAGAGTTGTCTCTGAACCATATGTGGAAGAGACTTCTTTCCCCATTGAATGGACTTGGCACCCTTGTCAAAAAACAATTGGCCATAGATGTTTGGGTTTATTTCTAGACTCTGGAATCTGTTCCATTGGTGTATATGTCTATCTTTATGCCAGTACCACATTGCTTTGATTGCCGTAGCTTTATAATAAGTTTTGGAATCAGGAACTTTGTTCTTTTTCAAGGTTGTTTTGGCCCCTTGCAATTCCATATCAATTTGAGGATTGACTTTCTGTATCTGAAAAAAAAAAAAAAAAAAATCTGTTGGGATTTTGATAGGGATTGCATTGAATCTGTAGATTGCTTTGGGTAGTATTGACATCTCAACAATATTAAGTCTTTGTATCCATGAACACAAGGTATCTATTTATTTTAGTCATTTTAAATTTAGCAATGTTTTGTAATTTTAAATATGTAAATGTTCAGCTCCTTGGCTAATTTCATTTCTAGATATTTTATTCTTTTAGATTTATTGTATTTGAGATTTTTAAATTTTTATTTATTTATTTAGTTTTGGGTGCGTTGGGTCTTTGTTGCTGTGCGCAGGCTTTCTCTAGTTGCAGTGAGCGGGGGCTACTCTTTGCTGTGGTGCGCAGGCTTCTCATGGCGGTGGCTTCTTTTGCTGTGGAGCACGGGCTCTAGGAGCGCAGGCTTCAGTAGTTGAGGCACGCAGGCTCAGTTGTTGTGGCTCGCGGGCTTAGTTACTGTGCAACATGTGGCCACCAGGGAAGTCCCTGTATTTGAGATTTTAAAAATATCTAGCACATCAAATTTGAGTTCCAAATTAAGTATTATGTCCTAGAATTTATTATGGAGACATCTTGAGGTTTGAAACTAAGTGGATTAGGGTTTGAACCTGGATTTGGCACTTTAAAAAATTAGCTGGTGGGGCTTCCCTGATGGCGCAGTGGTTGGGAATCCTCCTGCCAATGCAGGGGACACAGGTTCAAGCCCTGATCCTGGATGATCCCATGTGCTGCGGAGAAACTAAGCCTGTGCACCACAACTACTGAGCCTGTGCTCTAGGGCCCATGAGCCTCAACTACTGAGCCCACGTGCCACAACTGCTGAACCCCGGGTGCCTAGAGCCAATGCTCCGCAACAAGAGAAGCCACCACAATGAGAAGCCCGCACACCGCAACAAAGAGTAGCCCCTGCTCACCGCAACTAGAGAAAGCCCGCGCACAGCAACAAAGACCCAACACAGCCAAAATAAATAAATAGATTAAAAAAACCTAAGTTTTAAGCAACTTACTTGGTTACTATTAGTTGGTAACCTTGGATATAGCACATAATTCCTCTGAGCCTCTATTTTTTCATTTGTAAAATATAGGGATAAAGCAATCTTTCACAGAAGTTGTATAGATCAGAGATAATGCGTGCAAAGGACTAACTCTGTCTGGAGTGTGACTCAGTTAAACACTAGATAAATAATGCTAGGTTGCCAATATTGTGTTTCCTTTTATGGTTTCAATGTAAATACTGGTTTACTATACAATTTCTCATGAACATTTAGCTTATATTACCTTTGCTTATTTCTTTTCACGTCCAGAAGTTTTATGATTAAAGTATACATTAAAAACTTGAGTAAAATTAATTTGCTGGGAAGGCTAGTGATTTTTACACAAACTATATATCCTTTTTCTCAGAGAGCCTTATGAAGTATGTTGAGTCTGGAAGAAAAATAAATTTTAATAAAATGTCACACTCATTTTTTGTTTCAGTGGTGCAGTGTACTTAGAAGAGGGGGAACCTTTCTTCTAATGTTGCTGCTTTCAGATGCCTCTGTGCTTTCTTGGATCCTGTGTGTGCCCAGACATTGCAGGGTTTAATGTTAGACATATTACTAGCATTTAACCTCTCTGTAGCAAAGGTGACTTAAGGCTTTACCTTCATCAAAGGGTGCAACTACTCCTGCCATCTTGGAATTGCATTCTTCTGTACGTGGGTAATATAACTGTATACATCTGGGTACCAGTACTACAAGTTTTACTTTTTAAAATACATCTTAGAGGAACTTTTTTCTTTTCTTTTTTTTTTTGTTGCACTTTGTGGCATGCGGGATCTTAGTTCCCCAGCCAGGGATCGAACCTGCGCCCCCTGCAGTGGAAGCACGGAGTCTTAACTGCTGGACTGCCAGGGAAGTCCAGGGGAACTTTATATTGAAGTAGGCAGATTCAGCCTCTGAAAGGCAGTAATCTAACAATTCTGATTTTTTGTTTTAATTTAAATTTCACTAGTTAAGTAAAATCTGGTAACAGACTTAAATGTAGCACTAGAATCTTCCAATTGTAAAAGTAAATTCCTTAAGTTATTCTCGTAGCAACGTGTTTTAGTCATGTTTGCTGTTCATTTCCCAAAGAACACAGTGACCTGCATACAAGAATTTGAGATGTTGAATATTCTGATGGGGAGGGAATGGTGATGGGAATGCAGTCAGGTTGAGAAACATGGAAGTTGGAAAAAGAAACAGAAACTGGGAGAGCAGGCTGACCACAGAAACCAAGCAGGGTTTCCAGGCTTCATTGGATGCCCATTTAAGGCTACAGACCATCTGTCCTGTGGGGTGGCTCTTAGCCACACTCATGATGATTCTTTATTAAAATGATAATCCCAACTGCTTGGGTGGTATTTTCTTTAAGTCTGCTAACATGATAGCAAGCAAGTTGTGAATTAAACACCAACAACATGGTTAAAAGCAGAGGCTCTGGAGTCAAGCAGGCCTTGGTGTACATCCTGGCTTCTCCATGTAAGATGTGAACAGGTTCTTGATGTTGCTGATAGTTTGTCCTTTGTATACTTGTCTGTTGAAATCCTAGTATACTTATTATTATTTGTATGAATTTTATATATGATAAGAGTTTTTACATTCTCCCCAAGAAACTGCATATCCAAGAGATTATTGCTGAGTTCCTGGCTTCTGAGTACTTTCTCAGCATTACCGTAGCAATTCGTTTATCCAGATGGAAGACGGCAGAAAGGAGAGTACCAGCTAATTAGCAATATTTTTAAAATAGAGAAAATTGTAAGCAATTTTTTGGAGATGAAATCACAGCAGCAAAATAATTAAAACCACCATCACCAGTTTTTCAAACGGTCTAGAAAATCTTTAGTGAAAAATGTGCGGAACCAGCTATAGAAGTGGAAATGCCTCTTAAGAGTCGAGGAATGTGAGTGTGACTGACACGGGTCCCTACAGGATGCTGATCTCACAATTTGTGGCATTTTCTCCTGTTCTTCTCCGGATTGTGTTAATAATCTCATCTGTCCTTGATTACTTCATTTATTTGTTGTAATTTCCTTTGGCGAGCGCTGAGCCATCTCACGTGGACCCAGAGTGGGGAACCCCAGCCCTGTGTCTCCTGACGTTACCTGTACTTGGTGTCACTCCTGTTGTGATGCGCTGTGTGCTCCTGCTAGGTGTGAGTTTATAGCAGAGAATTTGTTGCTGAAAGATTAAAGCACCACACTTTTTAAATTATATACTGTTTTTTGAATTTGATAATAAAACGACTTATGTTTCAACAGGATTTCTAGAGTGTGAGCAAAATGGAGTGACACAGCCCTCGTACAGAAAATTGCTTATTAGAGTGTTGCCCCTGAGTGTCACCCTGGGTACAGGACCATTGCTAACTGCGATTCAGAGGGTGAAATGAGAGAAGAAATAGACAAACATTTAAATGGAAACAGTTGTGATTAACATGACACAGACACACACACCCCCCCCCCCCCAGTGAGGCTGCTGCCCTGGGGGTTCTGAGCAGGGCAGAGGGTTTCCCACTTGGCTTTATTTTATTGGAAGCGGTGTCCAGAATGTGGGACACAAGTCAAGCCATGATTCTTCTGCTCCTTAATTGGGCCGTTTAAGCTTTGCTCTTAACGATCCCACACTTGACTGCTGCGGACAACCCAGTATTGTCTCTCTGGTCTCAAAATATGGGGTGAAAGTTTGACCTAAAACATTAGAGTCAGAGAAATAGAGCTCAGAGATTGTTTAGTCCCAGACTCCTTAAACTGGGATGAGTACACTGAGGATATTCTAGGCCATTTGTACAGTAAACATGGTACATTAACCCTGGAACTTGGTAGAAGAAAACTTTGACCAGTTAGCCTTTTTTTTCCTTCATATTAAAAAAAATGGATGTTTCAAAGTAGAATGCAAAACGTGTTGAATTTTAAAGGTAAAATGTAAGTCTTCAAGAAGATTATTGTTGGGAAAGTCACTTTAAGCCGGGCCTTCTGACCTCAGGAGATTCTTCCTGTTTTTTCTCCTCTGTTCCTAGAACGACCTGTTTGTGTTTGATCATTCATTCATTCACAGCTCAAATGAAATTGTCACTAACTATGCTGTTTAGAGTTTTGGGGGTTGTATGAGGACATAATGAAATACTGGAACTTGAGTAGATGGGATAGCCATTCTCCAATAAGCGGCTAAACTACAGAAGATTGGAAAACCTCAGAGTGGTATCAAGAAGAATTTCTCTTGGTTTTGAAGAAAGCGTATCTGTCCCTTTTGGGTTGTTTTCATGGGCAAACATTAATTACAAGTAATTCCAGATATGGAAAGAAAAATTTTACATGCATTAGTGTAGGCTGTGGTCCTTTTCTGTGTGGGTCTCTGCCATGAGTGGCCTTGAAAATGCAGCAATGCACCTGAGTTAATTCCTTCACTGTAGAATAATTATGGTGGAGATTATGAATTCTTTGTAACTGAGGCTTTAAAAAATATTTTCATTATAATTTTTTACTAATGAAAACTTCTTAGTTTTCTCACCTCTTCATTGGTAATTCAGTAGAAATATGTTGCTATTCCACATTATGACCACTGGGGGGGAGTAGATTATGGATCAATATTTTCATGTTTTGCGGTAAAAAGAGTATAACTTGGGGCATAAAGGTATTTCTGTTTAACCAATTAGCCCAATTTCAATTAGCAAATTTCGTGTTAGGAAATTATAAATTCTTACATTTTGTTAAGAAGCCCTTTATACCTGGTCTCATATACATTTATGGGATTAGTGGTGGAAAAAAATAAAGAAGGTATATGTTTTACAAGCATCATCAGCTGTGGAATCAGAACAAGATTCTGACTCTCCTGGCCAGCATTTAAGTTTTGTGTCCCTGAGCTAGCTTTCAACAAATCTTTTTCTTGAAAGATTTAAGTCTTGGAAAAAAAGACTTCCAACTTCCACCTGCCTTTTTGGTTTTTTTTAAATAAGATTATTGAAGATGCTATGCAAAAATAAAAAGTAGTTTTTCTTGACGCACAACCATTTATTCTTAGCCTGTAGAGAAAAAGTCTTGACAATACAGTAGCATTTTTCTTTGAAAAAAAATCATAGGGATGATGAAGAATTGTTGGTTGTGATTTTTAAATTTTATTGACCAAGTCTGAAAAGCGCCACCACCAAGTTAGGGAAGCGGCAGGTCCCAGCCTGGGGGCAGGCGGTGCCCAGATGCAGCAGGAGGTGTGCGCCCTGGTGCGGAATCGGTGTTGGGAGGGTGAGCTCATCCTCTGTCTGGGTCCGTGGTCCATGCTCCTTGCTGTCAGAGCATCTGAGAGTCATGGATCCAAACTACATGGTGAGACAGTACCCAGGCTCTCCGGAAGCCCAGGTGGCTGGCCTGGAGCCTGCTCGTTGTGTAAGAGGCGGTGAGGTCAAGGTTGCCCGACAGCCTCTGCCCTCCTGGCTCGGGCCTTGCTCCCTCTCTCCTGTTGGACCCCTTCCCCCAGCACTTCCGCTCGGGGCCTCAACCTGGCAGCATGTGCCCACTGAGCGGCTGACCTTGGGCTAATTGCCTGACCTCTCTGGGCCTCAGTTTCCTCACATTTAAAATGGATCAGGTTTTTCGCATTTTTCTTTTCCCTCTGTCTTCGCTCTTCACCCGCCCTCCTACTTAGTTTCCCCTCTCCTGTCGTTCCACTGGCATATTTTCTTGTCTCTTCCAACTTCTGTTTCTTCTGTTTTTCCCTCTTCCCCATCTTCCTTGTAGCTTCTCTGGAACCCCCTTTCTCCGTCTCTCCTCACTTCGCCTTCTCCCTGACTTCTCACTTCTCCATTCTTTCCCACGGGCAGCACCCCAGTGTGGGTTTTTATTACCATCTGATGCTGAGGATCTGGGACTGCAGGGGGACATGGAGGAAGGAAGAGGTTTAAAATTTTGTACATTGTGTAATAGACCAAAAAAATCACTTCCCTTGTGAAAGGGGGAATTTGTGTACATGACGTGTATTGACTTGGATTACAAGCGCCCGTGGGCCCTTCACGTTAATGTGTGGGTAGAAGGCAGTGTAATGCTTTGAATGCAGGATACATTTTCCCATTTCTAATTTTGGTGAAATTTGTTTTAAATTTTGCCATTTAACATTTTTATTATGTGTATCTTGATGGTATATTGCTGTAGTAAACGTTACCAACAATCCCTCGGTCAAACATTTGGAAGTTTTGTCTTTTGCGATGTTTAGACAGAGAAAAAGTTTAATAATGTGAACATTATTAAATATCTGAAGATCAGTTAGTATATTGATGAATTTAACTACTTCTGTGGAATGATGGAAACTCCTGTCACCCTCAGCTCTTCATTAATGGAACTCTGGCTGAATGTTCCTTTCCGCCCTTCTTCTCAAGATTGTCTCAGGATCCTAAAGTCGTGCTCCAGTAGAAATATAATGGGAGCCACATTGTCATTTAAAAATTTCTAGTAACATTAAAAAATAAAAAAAGCAGGTAAAATTAATTTTAAGAATATATCTTATTTAACTCAGTATATCCAAAGTATTTTCATTTCAGCAAGTAACCTTATATATAGATATAAAATTATGAAATTATTTCACGTTCTGCTTTCATTCTACATGTTTTATGCTCACAGCACATATCATTTGGCAGTAGCCACATCACAAACGTAGCCATGTGGATAATGGCTATTTGTAACAGACAGCACAGTCCTAGACACTGGCTTGCAAAAAATAGTGTATTTTAATTTAAAAATTGACGTTTTGTCTCTGTGTTAGTGTGTTTTAGGTTTTTAGAAAAATTCACTTGAAGTGTTTATATGTTGACTTACTAACAGCTGGAAAGGAAATACCAGGATGTTTGAATTTTAGTGTTGTATTATCATACTCTTGAAGTTAAATTGTTTGTTATTATATTATTATGTAATGTTACTGTTACAACATTAATATAACTAATGCTATGTTAACATACAGTAACAAATTGTTATTATAATTTGTTCATTATTTACAGTGCTGAGCAGGTTAGCTCCCATTCAGAATTGTGAAAATATATTGGGTCATGGCAATATGACAAAGCAAAACATTTCAGTGATTTGAGTTCTATAAAGCATATGTCACCTGGCTGTCTTTGGGAAGCTCACTGATGCTTAGAAAGTATATGTAAACTTTGTTCCCTTACATGATTAATTTATTGAAGATTACGTCTTCGTATGTGTAGTTGTTTTGATTTCTAAAAATGAGGATGTAATTGATTTAGGGAATCATTAACTCAATTCGTGTCCCGTGTGATGGAAGCACAGTGAGGCTCCTGTGCTTGGGCAGGACTTGGTACCTATCAGTGTAAACACGCAGCACGGCCCATCCCATGCCCCTGCTTATCTGCTTCAGAGGGACAGGGTTGAGGCTTTCAGCAAATCTTACTGGTAAAGTCATGCATGTATTGCTTTTTTTTTTTTTTTTTTTAAGAGCCATTTCCTTTCAGTTTTAACCATATTACTGTGTCTGCAAACAGTTTGCCCAGCAGAACAGCTTTCTGTTTTGATAACTTAGAAGTGTGCCTTCATCTCTGAAAAAAAGACATTCTGATGAACTAGTTCAGTTTTAAGATGTTTTACTTGGAAGATGATAGTGACGATGAGGAGGAGAAGGTTGCTGAAGGTGTTTACGGTGGAAAGGCCCCTGCTGGCATCTTGGTGAGTTACATCCACCAGCTCCCGCCTCCCCGCTTTCTCCACCTGGGATATGCTGTGAGGAGGGGGCGGGAAGACCGCCAGGGAGATCGGCTGATGCCTTTTCCTTGGAAAATGTAGCGTCAGAATGAATTTTATTAACTTCTAAATGTTGTATTCAACAGAAATCTTTGGCTACCTGCTCTCCCTCCTTCACTCTACACCATCTTTCTACCCTTTTCTATTTATTATTTAACAAATAATAACTTTCTGCCTAGAAAAAAATGAAGTTGCTGCTTTAAACTGAGAATTTTTTTGAAACTAGGTTTCTCAGGAAATGTATCTCGTTTCACATTTCTTTGCATCTAAGTGTAGTAGCTGAGGAATAAAAACCATGGAAAAGGTTTCTGGTTTTTTTTCCCGTCTTTCAGATTTTTTGACTGCTTTCATCCAGTTCCCCATCCCCCAGCCTGCCTCTGGTGGCCATAAATCTGATCTCTCTCTATGAGTTTGTTTGTTTGTTTGTTTTATGATTTTTGTTGTCCTAGCCAAATATTTGTGAAAACTAAACTAATATTTTGAAACTGGCATCTTATTCTGATATGTGACAGGGAAGAGCGACAGCAGTCTGTTTTCTCCTGTGGTGGCAAACAAAATTTCTAATGTTAAAATATGTGGGGAAAAATGCAGATTGTCTGAGTTTTTTATCTAGAGTTTCCTCTCTTATGAGACATAAAATAAAACGGGTCACATGAAAGTGTAAGTTTTAGAAGTCTGCATTAAGGAAACAATCAGGTGAATTAAGGACAATATAATTTAACTTCACCTATGGAAGCTTTTTCTGTAAAAATGATTTGAAGTAAATGAAGGTAGTTTTTAGAAAATTAGGGGTGTATATTTTTATGAAAACAAGTGTAAAATAAAGACAAAAATTATACAGTTTCTAAAATCTGTGGCTCATAATCAGGTTGATTTTAGTTTTAAAGTTGTGCAAGTTTTTGTCACCTTTAAAAATGTTACACATCTGTGTGCTTTTTGCTTTTGGACCTGTTGGCAAAAATATACTCGCTGGGGATCTCGGGAACCGGTGGAACTAGACATCGTTTGACTAGGAATGGAAGTCAGGGGCTACGGAGAGGGGTCATTTACTTTTGAAATTTCATTTTAATAGTACAGGGTAGATGTATATATGGATTCCTGCGCATTTGTTGTAGAGGTCAGAAGGGAGAATGGTGAACACAGCTGGCTAAGAAATAGTTTAAAAGTTCATTTAGTGAGTAGCCCCAGCACACGCAAACCACTCCTCACAGGAAGAAGTTTGCTTCCTGCTGCTGGTGTCTTCTAGAGCGAGGGCCGCGGGTGTTTGGGCTGCATTTTATGACACTTGTTTTTGTGTTAGCATTAGAGCACTGAAGTTCCATGAGTCACCTCCCAGCTCCAAGAGAAACTTGGGTTTTCTGAATGGCTGGTGTTCAGGACACGGGATTTGCTATCTGCTTGATGAGCTCTGCTGATTGTGTAGGAGACTTTGTAACCTGGGTGTGGGTGGTGGGGGGAGATCTCAGGGTCCAGGCCCTCAGTGACCCCGACGCTCCTTGCTGGTCATGCTGTGTGCGCACACCTGTTGGAACGTGAAAGTCTCCATCATAAAGGAGGTGCTTTTATGTGTTTGGAATGCAAATGTAAAAATCTCATAATTTAAAAAACCATGAGGAAACTTCTGGGCTTTGTTAGAAATGGGGAATTTTTTTTAAAAAATCGTATTTCTATAATTTTTAAACAAATGAATATAATTCCTTTATTTGGCAAGGAAAAGGCCAAGTTATTTCATATTCAAATAACCTTGAAGTTCCAAAATAATCTGCTGGCCTTATTTTCCCCCACTTATTTTTAAATTACTTTGCGTTTTTCAAATTAGGGCAGAATGTACTACAGGAGTTCTTAGCCAAAGTTGTAATCCTAAGAAATGCTCCTAGAATCGAGTCTTTCTGTGGGTTAGAGCTGGAAGGGGCCCTGGAGGGCATCTGGCTGTTCTTAGTAGAGGTGAGAACCCCTGCACGGGGGTTAGGAGGACCTGTTCAGGCCGTCCTCGCTCCTCTGTGCTCTTTATCAAAGGGCCTGCTTGAGTCTAAAAAGCTCCCCTTTTTCAGAGAGAACTTTGTATGTTTATATTATTTACTGCGCGATGCAGTAACATAAACAGAGGTGGAAGACAGCAAGTCACCCTGTAGGTGGGGCAGGTGCCTTATGCTGAGTTGGGTGCAGAAGTGGCCGCCCCCAGCTTGGTGCATCTGATATCACCCCCTGCTTCACGGAATCGTGGAACCACACTGGTGAAGGGGTCCAAAACCAAATGCTTTCCTCTAGGTGGACAGTGGTCACAGCACTAATTAAATATTTAGTTGCACAGAATTTCATTTGCTCACAGAAATGTGGTGATGTTAACAGTCAGGCAGTTTGGGGGAGCACATTCTCCTAGAATCTTTGTTTTTACAACTTGATTGCCTGTTAATCATGGTATCTCAGATGAGCTCAGGAATTTGGGGGAGGGTAGCTTAGAGGCTGTGGCCAGAAGTATGTACGGGCTGTTTGGAAGTTATTTATTATCCATTTTTGTATTTATGCGCCATCTGTTTTCAGGAGAGACTTAGTGGTGGCCCACAGTTAAAAGCACACGCTGCTCTGCACTGCTGTGTGGTGCATGACTGAACCACCAGCTGAAAACAAAATTCTCTTCGTTCAGCAAATATTTATCGTGCCACACTGAATCCGCTAGGTGCTCACAGATCTTTTTGTTTGCAGTTACTAATACGTCTGAATTATTTGCTGCTCTGAGTTTGTGAGTAGCACAGCTGGACACATTTCCACCAGATGGTCGTGTGACGAGCACCTCATTTAGTTTGCCTGGATGCTCGGTCCTGGGAGCCGGGCCGTTGGCCCCGTGGACCTGGGTGAGCCCAGGACTGCAGGTCTGGTCCGGGGCCGCTTTGTGCATAGGATCGGAATTCCATCCCGTGTCTCTAGCTGTCTCGACCAGGTGTCGGTCCAGTCTAGAGGGATTGGACACATCTCCCTGAAAGGATCTGAATAAAAACGTTAACCTCGGGACTTCTTTGGTGGCGCAGTGGTTAAGAATCCGCCTGCCAATGCAGGGGAGACGGGTTCAAGCCCTCACCCTGGAAGACCCCACATGCCGGGGAGCAACTAAGCCCATGTGCCACAACTGCTGAGCCTGCGCTCTAGAGCCCGCGAGCCACAACTACTGAACCCACGTGCCTAGAGCCCGTGCTCCGCAACAAGAGAAGCTGCCACAATGAGAAGACTGAGCACCACAATGAAGAGTAGCCCCTGCTCACTGCAACTAGAGAAAGCCCACACGCAGCAGTGAAGACCCAATGCAGCCAAAAATAAAATAAAACAAATAAATAAATAAATTTATATATAAAAAAAACCCGTTAACCTCTCTCAGCAAAACTCTTATCGTTGTATATAATTTGTGTTTTATATTCATATCTTAGGTATTAAATATTTAAAACCAACCCAGTTCTTCTGAAGAAAAGATTAGACACCATTTCTAGAGTCATTCTTGCATAGGTACTGTACATTATCTCATTGAAAGTAGGAAAAATGTTTGATACTTTTGCTGTTTTGCTGCTTGGTTTAAAAAATATGTATATCTTTTGTATTTGTCTCTTCTTTGAAGCCTTTTGCATAACCTAGAATCATCTTTGCTTAATTTAAGACATTTAGGAAGGGTATTTTTCAATGGGTGGAAATAACAATATGCTGATCTTATTTTGTTAGATATTGTTTCAACTCTGTGATGAAATCATCTCAGAATTGTGTGTGCCCTTGGTGTAGCATCTAGGCCTCAGCCCGGATCTGTGTGGAAAAGACCTTCGTCAGAAACGTGCCTGAAGCCGGTTCCGGGAAGGCTGGAGGGGAGCTATGTTATCTCTAGAGTGTCAGTCACTTGCTGAGATGCGGCTGAACTCCACTTGACCTGCACGTAGAGAGGCTGCATTCAGTCAGGTCAAGGGGCAATAGCTGAGATTGTAAAAGCCCTTGATCGTCTTTGTTTTACGTTCTAACAAAGCATGAAGTCATAAACCGTAACCGTAATAGACAGACACTCAGAAGATTGCAATTACGTTGGAAACGTCATTCCTTCAAGGGAAGCGGGGCAGGACAGGCACACCCCTGGGTTCTGTCCCTCCCCGAACGCTGACCCACTTGCCTGCGGTCATCAGACACAGCTTGACAAGCTGCCATTTGGGGTCACTTGTCCCTGTCACTTGGGGTGGTCTGGCCATCGGGATTTCTCAGGCCTTCTCGGTGATTCCTGAGTTGGACGGTCACCAGAGCCCCTGCTGAGCTTTAAATGTAAAATATAGATTTCCCAGACAGACAGAGTCAGAATTGAGGAGGCAGTGGAGCCCGGGAATTGTTTTGTCTTTAAAGCTGCAGACTTTGTTCAGATTTTTCCTGCTAAAGGCCTTTTCTGTTTGAGGATCCAGCCCGGAGTTGCGTTTAGTTGGTCACGTCTGTCGTCTTGCAGTCACTGACCGCCCCCAGTCTCCCGCTTTGTGACATTAACTGCTGAGGAGAGCGCTGCTCAGTGCCTCTGGAGCTCCCCTCAGCTGGAGGTTGTCTGTGGCGTCTCCTGATTAGATGGAGCTCGTGTGTTTGTGGCAGGAACAGACAGCACAGCTGTGATGTGCTCTTGTCAGTGAATCATGAGGGGTCCCTGGTGTTGGTTCTCTTGTTACTGTGGAGTTTCCCTACTTATCATTAAGGCGGCGTCTGCCAGATTTCTCTCCTGTGAAGTTACTTTTTCCTTTGGTAATGAGTTTATATCTTGGGGAAGATAATTTGAGAATATACAAATACCTTGTTTCTCTTCAAACTTTCATCCTCTATTTTTAACATCCTATGTCTGCCACAGGTACTGTAGTGTTCTAATAGTGGTCTTTTATTTCCCTCATTTGTTATTCATTGGAATTCATCTTTAAGAGAAATCTGTCCCTTCTCCCTACTTATTTTTTTGATTTATGTCAGTGTGGCCTCAAGAATATTCTGTAGGTTATAATCTGTCATTATTTTGTTGCTCAGATTGTTCCAGGCACTCTTTCACATTGGCTTCTGTGTTCCTTTAAAATGCCCCTAATCCTTTGATTTTGAGCACAGGATTCCTACTTTCTGGCACCATGAGATGTCCCAGCCCTGGGACCTTTTACTGGAAGACGGTATTTATTTATTTTTTTTTTAAATTTTTTTGGCCCTGCCATGTGGCATGTGGGATCTTAGTTCCCCAACCAGGGACCGAACCCAGGCCCCCTACAGTGGGTGGAAGCGCGGAGTCTTAACCACTGGACCACCAGGGAAGTCCCTGGAGGACGGTATTTAGAAACTAGGATCTGGGCTCTAGGTGTGCATGCTGCTTCTAGTGTCCTTGATTCTCGATCGTGGCAGAGGGAGTAGGGATATTAAACACGTGTTCTAGCCCAGGTGTAAGCACGTCTGTACTTGTGCATCCGTCCATGGAGACTTCCGATGCCTGTCCAACACCACAGGGTTCATGTTAGCCTTCCTTCTAGGAAATTGTATTTTTAGAAGCTTCGCAGGTGTTGGGATCACTCAGACTTGGGGATACGAATCTGGACCCAAAGGCTCTTGTGGCTTTGAGTACTCACCACTGATGGACGGTCTCCGACTCGGTGAATCATCATTTTCCATTCTGGCTTAGTCGTCACTTCTTCTGACACTGAAAAGAATTATTTATTTATGTATCTATTTTTTAAATTCTATTTATTTATTTTTATATTTGGCTGTTTTGGGTCTTCGTTGCTGCGCGCGGGTTTTCTCTAGTTGCGTCCAGCGGGGGCTACTCTTCGTTGCGGTGCGCAGGCTTCTCATTGTGGTGGCTTCTCTTGTTGTGGAGCATGGGCTGTAGGCGCATGGCTTCAGTAGTTGAAGCACACGGGCTCAGTAGTTGTGGCACACGGGCTTAGTTGCTCTGTGGCATGCAGGATCTTCCCAGACCAGGGCTCGAACCCGTGTCCCCTGCATTGGCAGGCAGATTCTTAACCACTGTGCCACCAGGGAAGTCCTGAAAAGAATTTTTATGTCACTCTTAGCCCTTGTAACTAAGGGATCTCAGCCTCCTAGGAGTAAAAGTCCCCAGGTCTTTGTAGTGGAGTAGAAACCCATCCAGTTTCATGGCTAGCATTCTTAAAAAACTTTGTCAGAGAAACTGAGCACACCTGAGGGAATGTCTAGTGGTTTGAATGCGGAGGAAGGCCGTGTGTATATTTATAAACACACAGTCCATGCAAACAAGTGACACACCAGTTGCCCTAAATTTCACTAAAACCAAATTTATCTTAATCCTTGCTTTTCTTTTTGATAAGGCAGTATGCATTTTTTTTTTTTTTTCTGAAGTGTAGCTTGCTTTCTAAAGCAGGTATTTTCTCTTATCAGACATCAAGAGGATAAACCCTTCAGCCTTGGTTGTTGAGGATGTTTGGTTTGTGAACTTTAGGCCTCCATGTGCTTGTTAGGTTAGCAGCTGTGAAGTTAGTTAAAGTAGTTGCAGTGAGTGGCCTTCAAATCCTACTGGCTCGTTCATCTGGCCTGTTTCTACCTGAACTTAACCAGGGTACCATGTGATGGAAGTGGAGAGCCTTTCAACCCAGGGAATTAACACATTGGGACAAGTTGAAAATTTGTACTTAATTTATCTGTGATATTAACTAAGGTTCTTTGAGGGCATGAGAGGGAGATGGATTAAGTTTAACACGTCTTTCTATAGACCTGCAAACTCCAAGAATATGTCCATTTGTTCCCATCTCACAGCTGTAATTTCAGTTGCAAAAGAGTCCTGATGTCAATTCCTGACTTCTAGGTCAGTGAGTAAATGGAAAGAACTTCAAATCAAGTCAGATGTTTCAAAGGAAATTGTATCCTACCAATGTCTGGACTAAAGTGATAGTCATCACTGAAAATACTACATATGGTTTATATAGAAACTTGCTAAGATTGTGTGCCTTTCTTGTGTGAAAGTGAGCCAATCAGATTTCCTGTTTTATTTTCAGTTGCTTATAGTTATCAGTGATCACCACCAAAATAGGTTAGCCACAAGTTCTTATCCAAGAAAGTGTAGGATGAGAACATGTTCCTTAAAACATACATTTATGATCATAACGTAATCACATCTTGAAGGCTACTCCTAATGAAAAGCTTTAACATTTTTCATGTGTGGTAGCATGCGGCAGAATCGTGGCCTTCTAAAAGCACTTATGAAATTCCTCCTCATTCGTAGCCCTGAAAATTACAAAAACTTGGCTTTGGTGTGTTGAGGAGCTTGTGGCCAGGATACAGAAAGAGCCCGGGCGTTTGAGGCAGACATATCTGAGCTTTTGTTTGTGCTTGTCACTGTGTAATCGTCTGACGCCTGGTATGTTGCCTGTTTTCTCTGAGCCCCAGTTTTCTTGCTTGTTCAATGCATCTAACATTACCTTACCTAACCGTGATGATTCAATGAGATGAGGTGTGTACAGTGGCGTTTACCCCATCACTGCCCCACGGAAGAGTACTGAATTGTAGCTTAGGTTACATGTGGTTTCTCAAGGCTGCACATAGTTTCAAATGTTAGGATGTGAGTAAATGAAGAGTTTGAATTGTCACCAGTGTAAGTGGACCTATTTTAAGAAACTCGCACATATGAAAATCCAAACTCATAAAACAGTTAAATTATTACCATTTTGTACAATGATTTAAGGAGGGATTTATCTTAATAGCAGGCTCCTCTGAGTGCACTGAAGACATCTTTAAAACAGTACTACTCCTAAGTATTTACCCAAATGAAGTGAAATTATGTTCACACCAAAGCCTGTACACAGGTATTTTTAGTAGCTTCATTTGTAGTCTCCCCAAACTGGAAACAACCCAGGTGTCTATCGACTGGTGGATGGATAAACAAACTTTGGGACATCCATACAGGGGGATACTACTTAACAACACCAAGGAACAAATTGCTGATACCTGCAAGAATATTGGTTAATCTCAAATGCATGATGCTAAGTGAAAGAAGCCATATTCCAAAGGGTACGTACTCTGGCTCCATTGATAAGGCATTCTGGAAAAGGCAAGACTATCAGGACGGAGAACAGGTCAGTGGTTGGCTTGGGATGAGGAAAAAGGATAGACTACAAAAGGGCATAGGGGCATTTGGGGCGGCAGTCTAGTTACGTGTCTTGATTATCTTGATTATGGTGATTACGTGGTTACGTGGTTGCATGGTTAAAACTATGAAAGGGTTAATTTTACTCCATGTAAAGTACACCTCATTTTTTAAAATCTGTCTTGAATAGTTCAAGGTACAGCTATTTGAAATCTTAAAATTGCATTTCGTAGCAGAGTTTGCATGAACATTTAGCTAGTTTTTATGTGCTGATAGGTACAACCATTACACAAAGGTTGACTAATGTCTTTCATGATTAATTATAAACAGAGTCTTAAACTCAGCACATTTCTTAATGATTTTACTTCCACGTTTCTCTCTAGTTTCTGGTGAGGTTAAACGTTCCCTGTAACATTCTGATCTGTCACCTCAGGTACAGGTAGATTAGAACTGGGCATATTTTACACCATGACAAGAAGAGATAAGAACTAAATTGCCAAAAGCTTGTTACTCTGCAGTTTGGGAACTGAAGGGAAAAGCAGTGAAGAGTAATGCAGGGATGAGAACCGTTGAGTTTCATAGAGCTGCGGGGTTTGGAGCAGATTTGGTCATGGGAGTGATGTGAGGGTTGAGGAAAGTCCTTGGGGCCTCCTCCTCGTGTGCTGCTTGCCACACATTTTATTATGTGTAGTGACGTCTAAAGGTAGGCGTCAGATTGAGCACTTAGCTCCGCTTGCTCTGTTACAATTCTGTTGAAGAAAATGAATGTCCAGGTACATTGCTGAGCTTTAGGAAAATGAAACTATTGCGACCAGCCATGTACTGTGAAGGCTGTGCCTTGTGGTGTTGGGCGTTTTCCTGTAAGTAGACTGGCTGGTAGAAAACGGTGACCTAAGTGTGTCCTGTGTCATCTGTTTTTCGTGACCGTCTTGCCCTGGCCCCTGACTTCCCCCCAGGCCCGGGCTCGTCCGCCACAGCGGCTGCAGGCTGCTCGGTGCTCTGCACAGCAACCTGCACGGCTGTCCTTTGTTCTCACAGGGGTATTTTTAGATTTACCCATCGGAGGCGGGTGTCATTCTTAACTGTCACCCACGTAGACTAGATTTATGCAGGGTTTTTTTGTGAGATCTTCAGTAGCATCTGGAGAAAAGCATTAAGTTCTGAATATCTGAGCATTGATTTTGGAACGTCGGGTTGGCCTCTACTGCTGGCATTTTTAAAAAACATACACGTATGTTACATACATATACGTTTAAAAATACATACACACACAGTCTCTTCATCTGCCTCTGATTTCTCTCGTTGGGTTACAGGGCAGCACATAGCGTGTGTTCCTCCTTCTCCTTGCTGTTCTCTTCACCAGACCTTGCGTTCATCACTCCATCCATTCCTTGATCCAAAAATGCTCCTTAAGGACTTCCTCCTGCAAGGCACCGTGCCAGGCTCTGGGGCGACGGTGAAGCGGCGATACTTCTCCTTCCTTGGTCAGAACCGAGGGTCCGCAGGTGGGATGGACAGTGACCACGTGGGCCATGCTGTGTGGGGAGGGTGGGCGCCCTGGACCCACCCAGCCCTGCGCCGCCTCCTGCTTTCTTCCTGACCGTCCTTGCCCATCTCTTTCGACCTTCTTGTCCATTGTGCTCTGGGTGTTCACAGTCTGTTGTGGACAGGCTTTATTTGTTCCCATCTCCTTCTCATCTAAGAAGCCTGAAACGTCCTTGCCCCTCGAATAAAATATTAGATCAACAGCCAAAGTAGTTGATGGATGGAGAAGAAAACTGGTGTTGGATTTTGAAGGGTTGTCTTGAAAGTTATTGGGCCGGGGACTATGGTGGAGGGCGGGGAATTGATGGTTTTTGAAGATGAAATAGGTGACGCTTACGTTCTTCCTTTAGTTATATCTGTCGAAAAGCTGGAGCAAATAGTTGATAAAACTTAGGCCTCCCCTCAGGAAGAACATATATTGCTGTGGTGGTAAAGTGTCTTCCCCGTGTTGAACATTACTCAGCCCGAGATAATCGTTCATCTACTTTGTAGATAGTGTGGTGAGCTCATAGAGAAGTGAGCCCAGTGAGCAGAAATCTGTGCTTCCAAACTTCCTTAAAGAAAATGTGTTGTGACATTCAAAATCTGAATTTATCAACGGACCAGCCTTGACAGCTTAGCTTAAGGCAGCTTCATGTCCTTTCGTTTAAAAAAAAATACCATGAGTTGTTCAGTAGAAGGCTTTCACTGGGTTACACTTGGGAAATTTTCTTGCTGAGTGTCCCAGGGTGTTTTCAGGGGGGAGTGTGATAGAGGGCTCAGGGTGGCTTTATCAAGTCAGAATCAGTGCCGGCCTGTCTGTATTTAAGTGCTTTGTGGACAGACATCAGAACTGGACTCTGAACAAGCCAAGCAAGCAAAGAAGACCGTGACTCTTCCTCATTCAGAGAGGAGGGCTGTGGGCATCGATGTCATGAGCTGGTGGGCCCTCCGGGTCACCACTCAGGTGGCTCGGCCCCGCCGGTTGCTGGTGGCACTGGCTCTCTGTACACACTTCAGGAGTGTCTGTTAAGCCCCGTTTGGGTCAGATGTCTCCCCACCCCATCAGCCAGCTGATGCCAAGGCTTGAATCCCCTATTACAAGATGAGAGAGGAAATCATTGTGATCCAGGAGCCCTGTTTTATTACCTTCTGAGCTAACCACTGCATCATGTATCTGTTAAATTCCAAAGCAGGAATATATTTTTTAAATTTTTTACTGGAGTATAATTGATTTACAGTGTTGTGTTAGTTTCAGGTATACAGCAAAGTGAATCAGTTATACATATACATCTATCCACTCTTTTTTTTTCTTTAGATTGTTTTCCCACATAGGCCACTAGAGAGTATTGAGTAGAGTTCCCTGTGCTGTACAGCAGGTCCTTATTAGTGATCTGTTTTATATATCGTTGTGTGTATAGGTCAATCCCAATCTCCCAGCTTATCCCTCTCCCCCCTTATCCCCTGGTAACCGTAAGTTTGTTTTCTACATTCGTGACTCTACCTCTCAAAACAGGCATGTTGATCAGAAATTCTCTCTTCTGACATATCCTGAAGGCTGATGTTGAGTAGTGTACCGGGTTGTGATTAGGGAACGAACGCCTAGGAAAGCAGTCTGCCCAGGCCTGAATTTTTTTTTTTAATTAATTTATTTATTTATGGCTGTGTTGGGTCTTCATTTCTGTGCGAGGGCTTTCTCTAGTTGCGGCGAACGGGGGCCACTCTTCATCGCGGTGCGCGAGCCGCTCACTATCGCGGCCTCTCTTGTTGCGGCGCACAGGCTCCAGACGCGCAGGCTCAGTAGTTGTGGCTCACGGGCCCAGCTGCTCCGCGGCATGTGGGATCCTCCCAGACCAGGGCTCGAACCCGTGTCCCCTGCATTGGCAGGCAGATTCTCAACCACTGCGCCACCAGGGAAACCCCAGGCCTGAATTTTTATATATGATTTTTGACAGAACCACTGCTGCTAGTCCTAGACTTCCCAAGTCTTATAAAATGATCAGGTCAGCTGTTTGTTCATTAAAATGTATAAAATTCACAGTCTGTTAAATTTGGATCCAACCTCGAGGTAATATGTATGCCTTTAGACGACAGTACAGACTTCAGCCCCCAACAGCTTGGTTTTTTCAACAAGCCTAATCGGGATTGGGAGGAGAAAGCTGCTGCAGTAGAGACCGGAGGTCCATCAGAGTCATGGTAATGGTAGGGCCCCACTTCCGGTTTTTATGTCTGCATTGGAGCTTAGGAACCTGTATTCTTATCCACCAAAACTTGATTCTGTTGCCAACGGTCCAAGGACCACTCTTTGAGAAGTACTGACCTACAGTGTGGCCCCTGCCAGCTTTCTTCACTTAGCAGGGGGAAACGAGGTTGGTAGACATAAACCGGTCCCCGACTGCCTCATATGGTGGAGGTGATGGGGTTGCTTCTCTTTAGAAAAACAGCTGACAGGTTAGTAACCTACAGGGAACTAACTAGAACCCTCAGTCCTCCAAAGAACACCTCGCCCTCACTAAATCTCAGTCCCTCCAGAAGGAATCTTCCGAGTCCAGATGCCAGCTCAGGAAGAGTTCCAGAACTCCCGTCTTCCCAGCACCCAAGGTTTTAAGCCTTGGCTGAGTCCTTTTTACGAGCGTGATTTTGGAAGCAGCAAGAATAGGCATGGAATTTTATCAGAGGGGCTCTTTTACATGGAGCTCTGCTTCCCTAATCTGGCTCATCTTCATAATCAATTATTAAACTTTTTTTAAAATTCAAGAAAATTTGCAGTTTTAAAAACTGTTCAGGATGATTTTCATGTACGAAAAATTTTGAACCAGTATAGTAAGTAAAACTCTTGAAGTTCAACCTTACTGGGAAGTTCCCCACCAAATCTGCCCTTTTTGCTTCCCTAAGTTGATTTCTTCACCGGTTGAAACAATATTTGCTGAATCCCAGCTAGGTGCCAGATGTGTTTCTAGCTCCGCCTAGAACTTGTGGCTTGATCCTGCCCGTGCTCTCCCTTCCCTCACGTCTGCCCTGGGTCGGTCACAGGTCCTGCTGCCTCAGTCCCCTCTGTGCCTCTGCTGCTCTTGGAGCTGTGCTGCCTCTTGCTGGAACTGGTTGTAAGAGCTTCCGAGGTGGGCTCTGCCTCTAGCCTCCTCTTCCCCAGTTCGTCCTCCCCACCCCCTTGCCCATCGTGCCACTGCCTGCCCCTGGCTGGTTGCCCTGATGCCCTGAGGGTGAGTCCAAGGCCTTGCGTCATCTCACCCTTGCCTCAGGCTCCACGCACCCTGCCTGGTCCCTGTCCTCCAGGAACCTCCTTTGTTTGGCCTGATAAACCCTGCCATTTTCGCCCCTAGAACAAACATAAATATGTTCTGCTTCCTGAAGCCTTTCTGGACTCTCCCATGCAGGTTTTTTTCTCCCTTTGTCTGGTCTTCCTGAGTCACCAAAATAGCTGTGATCACAAGGTATTATGTAAATTAAGACAGTATTTATGCCTCTTTCTCTTGTTAGACCCAGGACTTCTGAGGGAAAGAGGACAGAGTTTTATATCGTAGGGACTTACTGTGGTGCCTGGCAAGAAGCAGGTACTCAGTTTTGCTTGACTCTTACGAAAATCGTCCCAGACACAGCCTGGGATGATGGCTGTTTTGATAGGTGGATTACACGTCCTCTGTTGTGTTTTCCTTGAAGGAGTCGCGCAGTCCCGTGTGATTGTTTCTAAATTCAGTCTGCAGAGGTATTCCTTTGAGGGGCCTTTCCTGGATAAGGCTTTCACAGCCCTCCTTTTCCATCCCGACAGGAAGGCCACATGGAGAACTCGGTGTGTGCAGGCAGTTTGCCGGGGGACCCTGGGTGTGGGTCTGTGGACTCGCGCATGGGGCCTGGTGGTCTGGGGATGGCGGAGCCCCCTGCCCTGCGGGGCCCTGACCCCGTGCTCTGGACAGGACACTGGGGGCAGTGCATGTGGGTGCACAGCCGGCGGCGTTCCTCATGGACCTGGGGCTCCAGAAGGTCCGAGGGGCTCACAGACTGTCTGTGGGGCCCTGAGCCTGAGGGCCTCTCCTCGTTGAGGGCGAGGGCCATTCCTGGTGCTGCTGTTTCCTGTTCTGATTTTATAAAGCAAGAATTAAAGGCAGCTACTGTGAAATAAGAAAAACACATTGGCATTCTGCTCTGATGGCAAAAGAGAAAACAAAACGGAGAGGTGTTGCCTTGAGTCTCTGGCGGGAACCTGTCCCCAGGGCGTCTCCTGGGCCCTGGGAGGGGTCTTGACTTGAGTTAAGCCCCCGGGGGACAGGCAAGTCCCCTGGGCCCCTGCCCTCCCGGGGAGGGAAGTGACTGCAGATCTTGTGCCCGTGGTGGGGGGGGGTGCGGGGAGGCAGGCATGTGAAAGGAGACTCCCTTTGAAGGTCAAGTGAGGTATGTTTGAGAAAGTTCTTGAAAGATAAGTGCTACTACTCAAATGCAGAATGTAAGCTTGGTTGCCTGGAGCATAGGTGGGAGCCAGATGGTGCCAGGTCACGCTGTGCTAGTGTTTGTTTCCTGAAGTTTCTAGAAGGTTCTATTCCCTCATGGCACATTCCTCACATCAGAAGGTTGGAATGTTGAGGGCAAGTTCTTTGATAAAAGCTGTTCTTCTCTGTCCCTCGTGATCTCCCAGGACGTCCACGGGCTGGTGGCCAACCCCGCAGGGAGGCAGGAGGGCGGGTGTGGCTTTTTTGGACCCTGTAATCACTTCACATTTGTGTGGCCAAGTAGCATTATGTGGAAATAATGCTCCTGTTGCTGAAAGCAGCAGGATATCTGGGGGCTTCGTCAAGGCTTTTATCATCATTGCTTAGAACATTTCTGTCACTTAGGGATGCAGTTAAGGACATAGGCTCCAGTATCAGACTTGAGTTTGAATATCGGCTTTACCACTAAGTGCAGCGACCTTGGACAATTCTGAGCCTCCCTTCCCTCCTGTAAATGGGAATGTTGATACCAAAGTCCTGGGTGGTTCTGAAGATTACATGAGATAATGTACAGGTTAGCACAGCACTTGACGTGTGATAGACGTGTAACAGCTGTAGTTGTGTTTGTTAGTGGTAGTAACTAGTAGTACCAGCTAACTAGTAGTACCCAGCATTAAGAAGGTAAACTTAAAACTTACGAAACAGCGTCTGAAGCCTGTGCTCCGCAACAAGAGAGGCCGTGATAGTGAGAGGCCCACGCACCGCGATGAAGAGTGGTCCCCGCTTGCCGCAACTAGAGAAAGCCCTCGCACAGAAACGAAGACCCAACAGAGCCATAAAAAAAAACAAAACAAAAAACTTACAAAACAGACTTTGGTTATATGTAAGCGTAGTTAACAATGTGTCCATTTTTGTATTGATAACAATTTAGAAATCGTAATATTTTAATAGCTACCTATGTCTCTGTGGTTACTCTTCCCTAATAAAAGTGATTTTTGATTGAACATATCACCTTTAAATAGTTTGGGGGCAGTTTTTATCAGAGGGGTGTTTGTATTTGAACCCACTTACTGATGCATTCCATATATAAATCTGTACTGCATATCATGATGATTGACTTTAGTTTCTCTGATGCTCAGGAAAAGCTGCTAAGCAAATCTTTAAACCTTTGGTAAATAATTGAATCTTGAAAGCTGCCCATTTATTCCAGATACTAGTGTATGTTTACTTTAAAATGTTTGATAAGAAAAGTCTGATAGTGGGCACCACTGAATTTCATGCGTGAAGGACTAATTGGTCTATTGAATTTTGTGTGTGAAGGGCCATTTGGCCTCTATGAAGTATTTTAGTCGGTTACTGTCTACTGATTCTTTCCATTTTCAGTTTAGTGATCCGTAAGTGCCTCCCTGTCTTGGGAGCTCTCAAGAGGTTAGCCGGCTCGTGTGCATTGTGCTCTCAGCATGTAAGCCTGGCCCCAGACACACACTGTGCCCTGAGTGGATTGGGCATTGGTCAGGCCTGTCTGTGCCATAGTGTCTAGTTTGGGATCTTCCATTTAAAGGAAGTCAGTTCTCTAGTTTGTCATAAAAGTGAAAGTAAACCCAGTCATTTCAGCTATTTTAAGGACTAAGAACGCTTAGCTCAGAACAGGTGAGACCCAGTTGGGTTGTACAGTAAACTCTTTGGTGTGTGGTGGTGTCCTTTAGAAGAGGGTGGTGCATATGCAGTGGGATTTCTGGTGGACATAGTAACCAGGGCTGTCTGTCTGGTATTGGGATAAGCCTCCTCATGAAAGGGGTGAGTCTCTGTCTACTGGAAGTATCCCAGAATTGAAAAGCGGTATAGCATATGATGCTTAAGAAGATACTTGTCTTTGGCAGCTCAGGCTGCTATAACAAAATACCACAGACTGGGTGGTTTAAACAACAAGGATTTATTTCTCACGGTTTTGGAGGTGGGGAAGACCAAGATCAAGGTACTGGCCAATTCAGTTCCCAGTGAGGGCCCTCTCCCTGGCTTGCAGACAGCTGCCTTCTCACTGTATCCCCACGTGGTGAGGACCATGCTCTTGTCTCCCCCTCTCTTTATTAAGGGCATCGATCCCATCATGCGGCCCCACCCTCATGATCTTGTCTAAGCCTAATTACCTCCCAAACGTCCCACCTCCAAATACTGTCACACTGGGGGTTAGAGCTTCAACATAGGAATTTGCGGGGGGGGGGTACACACTCAGTCCATAACAATACTTAACCTTTCCAAGCCTCAGTTTCATTATCTTAAACATATACCTGTAACCACCTATAAAGTGGTCCTGAGATGATAATGCATGTATAAGCTTGAGAATTTGGTACATGGTGAGGTCTCAAAAAATTGTGACGATTGTTAACTTTACCGTATTTCAGAGATGTGATAAAAGCGTTTTTGGTATTTGTTGAAAGACAGGACTGGATAAGTTTTTCCAGTTCTGAGAATCAGTTAATGCATTTTAATATTTTCCTTTGTGCCTTTGAGCCTGGGGACAGGGGTGCTGCTCTGTGGGCATCCTTCAGGCACACGTCGCTCCTTCTGTGTGCTCA
This sequence comes from Balaenoptera musculus, assembly GCF_009873245.2. Taxonomy (NCBI): domain Eukaryota; kingdom Metazoa; phylum Chordata; class Mammalia; order Artiodactyla; family Balaenopteridae; genus Balaenoptera; species Balaenoptera musculus. Next base: position 35,911,595 of record NC_045798.1, read on the forward strand.
TCTTTACATTAGTTGCTGTCTTTGTCTTGTCTTTGAATTTTCATGTGTCTTCTGTCACTCTGTTCTTGAATTCATTTCCCCCTCTTTTTTTTTTCTCATCATTCACTCATCATAAAACGTGACGAATAGTTTACGATGTATATTATTTTGCTGTATTTTTAAATCTTTATTTCAAAAGCCAGTGTCTTCAGTGGGGGTGTCCCCCACATGTGAGTGGGTTACTTCATCTGTCTTTTCTGCCCCTGTTCAGAGTCCAGCTTCCCTAGGTGCTGACGGGGACAGACTGGTGTCAGGGGCCTGACTTTTTTCTCACTGGGCTCTATCGTGGCTCCTGCTGGGCTGGGCGTGTAGAAGTAAAGAGTTAGGTGCAAGGTTTGGCTTAAAGAGGAAGCTGTTTACCCAGCTCTTTGCCCAGCCTGGATGGGGTGCCCCTCGTCCCCCCGTGGAGGCACCAGGCCTCCCATTACTTTGTTTTCCCAGCCTTCGTGATATGAACAGGGTTGTTTCATATCTGCTGAGAGAAAACCAGTGATTTGACAGCCTGTGTTTTTCTACATTTAGTAACTGGCATTTACACAATAGACTTTCTTGTATAGCGGCACATCCTTTGACCGTGGTAATTAAAATCATCTCGAATAGATGTAGTTACACTTAATTATGGATTCTGTCCTCTAGTTGATGTAAGCTTATGACACATTTAGTTTATAAGACTGTTGTTTATGGCTGAATGTAGATGCTTAAGTTATCATTTTTCAGTTTCTTTTAAGAAAAGGCCTATATAATTTGTTATGAATTTTTTTTTTAGATTTGTAACAAAACTCATTTTTAAATTGCTGCCATCATCAGTCAAGCATAATACAAAGATTGATTACGTGGGTGCTGTTTGCCATGACAGGCAAAAAGGGTGTTGTGAACACATGTTACTTACAGAATATGAAAATTCTGATGGACTGTTCTAGGTTGCTGAAAAATACTAAAAGAGAGTGAAAAGATGAACTACTTAGGACTAAATTTCATTTCACTTCTGTTTTTGGAGACATTCTTAACATATAAAAATTGTACACCGTGACCCCAAAAATAAGGAACAAAAAGATGTGTATTCCCTTTTCCTCTAAGTTAGTTGTAGTGCTCTTTTATAAAACAAAATTTAATTAAATTTTCTGCATCATTAGCCATTAGGTAAATGCAAATTAAAACCAGTGTCACTACATACCTGTCATCATGGCTATAATAAAAAATAGTGACAATGCCAAGTGCTGGCAGGGATGCAGAGACACTGCATCTCTCAGACATTGCTGGTCGGAGTGGAGAATGGTACAGCAACTCTGGTGGCAGTGTCTTTAAAAACTAAGCATGCGATTCCCATTCAGCCCAGCAGTCACGTTCCTGGGCATTTTACCCTAGTCAACTGAAAACTTATTTTCACACAAAAACCTGTACATGAATGCTTATAGCAGTTTTCTTTGTGATAGCCAAAAAATCTGAAATAGCTCAACTGTTCCTCAATAAGTGAATGTTTAAACTATGGTACATCCACACCATGAAGTACTAGGCATCAATAAAGGGGAACAAACTGTTGATACATGCGCCACGCTGGATGACTCTCCATAGAAATATGAGTGGGAAGAGGCGGTCCCAGAAGGTTAGATACTGTGTGCTTCCGTTTATGTAACGTCCTTAAAAATGGCAAACATCTCAGAAATGAAGACCAGATTAGTGGTTGCCAGGGATTAAGGGGGGAGGGCAGACAGAAGGCAAGTAGGTGTGTGTGACTGTAGAAGGCCAATAGGACAGATCTTTGTGACGATGGCAATGTTCTGAATCTTAACTGAATCAGTGTTGATACCCAATTGTGATACTGCACTAGAATTTTGCCAGATGTTACCATTGGGGGAAACTGGGTAAAGTATACGTGGGATCTCTTCGTATTATTAGTTACAACTACGTGTATGTGAATCCACAATTATCACGATACAAGATTAATTTTTAGAATATGAGATGTAATACGAATATTCTGTTAAAACACTACCGCACATGTTTCTTTTTTATTCTCTTCTGTTGATGGTTCGTTTGACCATTCATTCCATGAATATTTAAGGAATCATTATTGAGCGCTTGATACGTGCTTAATTTGGCCTTCCTCTAGAGTTCAAATCAATTATTGTAGACCTGAAATCATACCAAGTTGTAACTGTTTTAGAATTTACCTCATAAAGGACGCCCGCCGCTGTATTCTGCTGTTTATTGGTAAGTTTTGCAGCTGGTTTACATCCTCAAAGCCAGCTTCTTCTGTAGGTGCATTTTGGAGCCTTGGTAGCATTAGCTTTAAAATATTCAAAACGTTTTCCGGGATAAAGTTATTGTGGCTCTGCTCCATGCCATTAAACTGATGGGCCTTGATTACTGTGTACAGGAGCAGGAGATCCGGGCACTGCCCGTGGGTGCTGGCTCTCCTGTGGAGAGCGGTGGGTTTTTCTGCAGCAGGGGTGCTGGCAGGCCCCTGGTTGTCCCGTGGATGGCGTTCTTCTAGCTCAGCTTTGGACTTACCTGACAGCATAGAATGTGCTCTCGGGACTTTTCTGAGCATGTAACTTTGAACTCCAGGCAGCTGAAAGGCTTTTGATCTGGGTTTAGAGACAGCTGTGCTTATGGTGAATACCCTGCAGAATAGGCTGTCGGGCCTCTGGTTAGGTGGAAGTCGGCTTCCGGATGAGCAGAGCTGTGGAGGGCCTCTGGTTCCGTCTGCATCCCTCCTGTCCTCAGGAGAATGAGTTTTGCTCAGTTGTGCTTTAACACTCTGCCAGGAGAGCCGGTGTCTAATGAGTGCACTGCGGTCGTATGGATAACTGGGAATAAAATCTGACAGCCTTAGGACTAAAGTGTGGCTGTTTCTTCCTAACGAATGAAGAGTTGGGGGCCCAGCCCCCCCCATCCTGTGGCCAGATGAAGTGTGTGGTGGCCCTGCGCCCCGGTCGGGTACCCTTGCCGCCTTTTTGACCCTTTCTGGAGGACCCTTTACAGTCTGGCGATCCTGATTTGAATAGGTCCAAGATTAAAACCCTTTTCTGTGCTTTGAACTTTGTGGGACATGAATATATGTTCTAGTGAGTTGTGTTGAAGCACTGACGGGATTTTCCCTCAAAGTACTGTTATAAATTGGTTAGACCCAGCCTAGTTCACCAGTTTGTTTGTTTAATCTAGCGTGTCTCTGAACCATAGTCGATTAATTCCATAGAAAACCCATCTCTCACTTACCTTCCAACTGGAACAGCGTGATTTCAGGTTCCTCTTGGGAGTGATTTTCAGTCACTTCTCTGCTTAGCTGCTTGGTCGGAGTGGATGCACTTTCCCCAGGTCCCAAGTTGTCTTGGGCAGGAGGGCCGTGTGGCAGTCAGGGCTCTTTGGGGATCTCTGTGGGTTCTGAACTTTGGGGGGAACGCCCAGTGGCAGCAGGCTCGATCCGCGATGCTGGAAAGGGAAAGGGGACTTCTGCATGCCCGGCTGGGCTGCCTGTCAGCAGCAAGGCGGACGGACAGTGTGGGGCTGCCCACGCGTGGAAGTGTGTAGCGGCCGCATTAGCCTGAGACGCAGGGGCTCAGCGTCTGCAGGGCTAATCAGAGTCTGGGGTACGTACGAGCCATGTAGTTTTAGGCCCTGCGGTTTTTTTCTCTGTCGCTGTCATTAGACCCACGAACTCAGCGTTAACATCTCATCTGCTTTTTTTCTTGTCTGTTATAGTCTCAGACCATGAATTACGTGGGGCAGCTGGCCGGGCAGGTGATTGTCACTGTGAAGGAGCTCTACAAGGGCATTAACCAGGCCACGCTGTCCGGCTGCATCGACGTCGTGGTGGTGCGGCAGCAGGACGGCTCCTACCAGTGCTCGCCCTTCCACGTGCGCTTCGGGAAGCTGGGCGTCCTGCGCTCCAAAGAGAAAGTGGTGAGTGCGGGCGCGTCCTGTCCTCCAGGAGGATGAGAGGCCGGGGGGCAGAGTAAATCGTTCCTGTGAGCTCTCGGGACCTGTGTGTGTGTTTCTGTTTTGAAAACCTATATGCTTTTGAAAACAGCGGTATGGGAAGTCCGTCTTCTGTACTGTTTTTGAAGTTGCTTCTAAATTCAGAAAGCCCTACTACAGGAAGTCTAGGGGGAAAAAGAGGTGAACATCATCTTAATAATCCTATGTGTTGCAACTCAGAAAATCAAAACAGAAACTAGAATTATAAATGGGGAAATCAGGTGTATTTAGAAAAAGTTCCTTTACCTTTTACAGCACTTTAAAATATTTAATGTAATGCCTTCAGACCAGTTGTGAATGGAATAGATTGGCATGCTCAAGAGTACGTTTGTTTAAATGAAATACATTAATGCCAAGTTTGTGCATTTATTTTGACAAAGCTGTAAAATCTTACTTGTAATCTAAAGTTTATTGTAAATACCAGGACTTTTTCCCAAATCTGACTGAAATGAAAATCTACAGGCTTTTATTTTAGGGAAGATTCTTTCAGAAAGAAGGTATTTGTGTTGGTTTTCCTTTTTCTTTTTTTTTTTTTTACATCCTCTTTCCTTCAGGTTATGGAGCACTTGGAAAGTCTGTTAGTATATCTGATCTGACATCAATCACGTTAGAAAAAGCTGAGCTAACAGTAAACTTCGCAGGTACATAGTAGTATTTTTCTTTCTACTCCTGTCCCACAGTATCTACTTAAACAGCATAAGGAGATTTTGTCAGGATTTTCAAGCGCAATGAAAGAATCCACACCATTTTGTAGCACAGAAGTATGTGTTAGAGGACCATTGTCCTAAGTTGAAAACATCTGTTTTCAGATTTCGGCTAATAACATAGCTGATCCTATTCTTTTTTTGTGTGTGTGGCTGCGTTGGGTCTTCGTTGCTGTGCGCGCGCTTTCTCTAGTTGCAGTGAGTGGGGGCTACTCTTCATTGCGGTGCGCAGGCTTCTCATTGCGGTGGCTTCTCTTGTTGCAGAGCACAGGCTCTAGGTGCGCGAGCTTCAGTAGTTGTAGCGCACAGGCTCAGTAGTTGTGGCGCACGGGCTTAGTTGCTCCGCAGCATGTGGGATCTTCCCAGACCAGGGCTCGAACCTGTGTCCCCTGCATTGGCAGGCGGATTCTTAACCACCGGGCCACCAGGGAAGTCCCTGATCTTATTCTTTAAAATAGAAATTTCCCTCCATTTTAATTGAACTTATGTTATTTTGACAGTGGCTGGAGAGCCATGTTTCAGGGTGGCAGGGCTTGTGTGATCCGGCCTCTGTTCAGAGTCACTCTTTGGAAACCAAAAGCAGTGGTGATGTACTGAGTGATTGGGAAACTTTCCATTGCAAAACAGTGTTTAGCCACAGTTTAGCTTCTCCAGAATTTTTTTTTTCTTCTGGTAACACTAACCTGTAGTATTTTCAGACTGTATCTGCTTTGGAAGCATCAGCAACAAACTGTTTATGCACTGAAATTTCCCATTAATTGTGCCAGGATCTATTTGTAAAATGGCTTACAAGCCTTTCCCACCACCACCACCCCCCCCGCCCCTTTCCCGTCTATGATCTGGGTTTTTGATTAGCAGATTGGATAAGTCTTCTGGCCTTCAAACTGGAACCCGCGGGCTGATGTATATAAGCATTTGTGCATCTGTAAATGGGACTGGGCAGATAAGAGCTCTCTTTCTGCATGCTATATGCTTCTAATTAAGAAAGTAGACAGTTTCTGTATGAAGCTACACAAATCATTGCGCTCAATATCTTGTCAAATCCTTAACTTTTAGTAGAAGTCTATCCATGAGACCCAGGAAAAGAGAAAAGTTCTTTCCTGTTCTTTTCCTGGGTAGCCCAGAAACCCAAAGTATATATTTGGGAGGAAATTTGGCTATTTGAACCAAAGCATAGCATTCCTGTGACAGTAAAACCAAAACCACGTCTGCCCTGAGACACTCTGGCAATTTGGATGAACTATTTGTGTTATTTTAGGTCATTCTGGATTAGGGAAAGCTGTCCATTGATTTTAAATTAAGAACCCAGTTTTCAAATATGGGGACGCCTATGAAGTGGACTTGAAATCATAACCACCTTAAAACCTCTGGTTAGAAAGATGCAATATAATAATTTTCCCACTGCCGTTGCTGTGTTCTTGTTTGATAGAACGCAATACTCCCTGTATATTTCATAACTCAGGAGCTGAATTTCAGAAGGTAAACCTGCACTTGATATTTTTTAATATTAATTTTGTTGATTTAACACAACTGATGATTTAATTACTTATCAAAGTTAAATAACACAGTGTATTAGGACAGTTTCCATTGTGGATGACAAAAATCCACCTCACACTAGCTTAGGCAAAAAAGGAATTAAATTGGCTTGTGTAAGTAAAGTACACGAGTATTTGAATGAGTCAGGGCTTTACTTAGAGCCTCTGAAGGTGTTGTCAGAACTGTCTCTCCTCACCTCTCCGCTCTGCTTCCTTCTGTGTCTGTCTGTCTTATGCAAGATGGCTGCCAGTACCTTCAGGCTGACTTCCATTGACTCAGCATCCCCAGAGGGAAGACAGCGTCTCCTGCCTACAGAAGGACCAGTGTTAGCCGCCCTGTCAGCCTGGGGTCGCGCGTCTCAGGAACTAGTCACTGTAGGTGGGGGTGGAATATACTGACTGGCCTGGCTTGGGCGACAGCCCCACTGGCACTCTCTGCAGCTGCCCCGGAAGTAGATGGTCTGGAATAGAGGAGACTAGATCCCCAAAGGAGACGAGAGACATTCTTATCCAAAGGATGGCCTGCCAAGACAAGTGTCTGCTACAACCAGCATTTCTCAAAATCAGTTATGTTTCAACATCTGTCACATATGTTGAGCAAAACTAAGGCACGGTGTAGGAAGGATGACTATATGGAAATGAGTGTTTTAGAAACCAGTTTACTAGAAGTAGTAACATCAAAATGAGTGTCCTCTTTACAATAGTCACCTCGGGAAGCGTTTATTCCAACTTGGTGCCATCTCTCAAAATATTTTTAGTATTTTTCCTTTGTGACCTAAAGAACTCATGGCATACATATTCCTTTAAGTATGCTCCATATCGGCACAATTTGATGTTAGGTTTAATTTTTGGAGAGAACCAAACGCCATTTAGAGTCAAATCAAGAGACTAAAGTAGTCGTATTAAGAAATGTCGTATTTGATCCCTAAAAATACGGGCTATAAATATAAACCAAAGGGTTAACTTTTCTAAAATAGTTTTAAAACAGACTTTGAATTTGCATCCTAAAGAAGCGTCATTCCGTTTTCCCAGCTACATTAGATAAATGGGTAACCTGCAAAGGTGAAAATTTTGAAGGACAATATTAATTTGAATCTGTTATTTTTTATTAAAATAAAATAACTTTAAACATTTCATTTGTACTGTTTAGTTTAACTTTAAAATTTTATATAACAGCAAATCAACGAACATGGTTATTTAAATTATTTTATATGTCTAACTTCTAGTTGAATAAATTTAATTAAGTCATCCTGAGAAACTTGAAATCTGGCATTATGGAGTGAATTTAGTTTTTCCCTATCTTCTTGCCTATAGTCCAGAAAAAAATTTTTTTTCATTACTTTTTCTGTTCTCACATAACTTTTTCAGTTAGAAACATTCTTCCTATGATTGTGGAAGAAGCTGCTGTTATTACAGCTGCTTTAGAAACCTTAGATGACGCGAGATGCTTATGTGACTTCAACTAGTTTATTATGAAAAAAAAAAACTTAAACACTTATCTGAAAGCGTATTTTTCTTTAGCCTGGGAATTTGTTGCAGTACTTTGTTTTAGAAGAGTTAAGAGTTCATGCCATACGCAACTTTTTTAGCAGTGAATGTTCCCAGTAATAGAAAGCAACTAAGAAGGCTGGCTGGGAAATGAGTTAGGGTTAGTGTTTGTCCTATGGAAACTGCTTCATGCAGCCCTTTCTTTTAAAAAGTAGAAGAAAAATGAGTGTTGTGTAAAATAATCATTAACATTTCTGAAATTACATAGGGATTTTTTAATATAGGATTTTAAACTTATTTTGTATTCAATTCTTAGTTGCCTGTTTTTCTGATTTCCTTTTATAGTGTTATCCTTTTTTTTTACAGCTTTATTTTATAATTAACACACAATAAACTGCACATATTCAAAGGATATATTTGGTAAGTTTAAACCTACGTGTGCACCCATGAAACCATCACCACCATCAAGATACGGAGTGTTTCGTTGTCCTGTCTTCTTAGTCTCCTCCACTCCGTGACAGTTCCTCAGTCTTTGTTTTTTATGATTTTCACATGTTTTTTAGCTTATATTAATTTTAGATGTACAGACAAGTTGCATATGCAGTTTTAAAAGTTTCCATATATCCTTCACCCAACGTCTTCCCCTAGTGTTCACGTTTCACGAGACCGTAGTTACAATTATCAGAACCAGGAAATTAACATCAGTATAAACTATTAGCAAAAGACCTTATTACAAATTCACCAGTTTTTCCACTACTGTCTTCTGTTTCGGGATCCCGTGTTGCTCTCACCCTGTGTTCTCTAACATATGACCTTGACTTCTGTCAAGGTCTTTCCATTTGACCTTGACTTCTGAAGAGTACAGAACAGTTACAGTGTAGATTGTCCCTCAGTGTGAGTTTGTCTGGTGTTTTCTCCTTTTGGTGAGAATGACACCGCGCGGGGGTGTGCCCTTCCTGGTGCCTCGGCTGAGGAGCCCCGCCCTGCTGCCGTCTCCTTACTGGTGATGTTAACTCTGATCACTTGCTGAATGGTGTCTGCAAGGTTTCTTGGCTGTGAGTTTACTTGTGGGAAGAAGCTTTGAGACTGTGCGCATACCCTGTTTCTTGTCGTGCTTCCACCATGAATTTTAGCTTACACGGTGGACTTTGCGGTGGCTATTGCTCTGGTGTTTCCCAAATGGTGACTTTCTATTTCCATTCTTCCTGCTCCATTTATTAATTGAAATTGTACTTTGTCGAAGAGCTTTTCTTCTCTTATTTACTTAATTATTCAGTTATTTAATTAGATCAGTATGGACTCATGGATATTAATTTTACCCTGTGGGTTATAGTCATTATTTCTGTAGTTGTTAAGATTGTCCCAGATTTGGCTGTTGGACACTCCTTCAAGTTGAGTCCTTTCGAAATGCTCCCATCATTTTTTGAGCACTTCCTTACTCTCTGGCACCATAAGATATTCTGGGAGACTCTACTTTCCCTGCCTCGGCCCCAGGATTATTTTTATTTCTCCAAGGAGCCTTGGTTCCTGTTACTGGAGAATAGTATCTGGAAACGAAGACGTGGTCACTGGGTGTGCTCATTAGTCTGAGGTATAATTGCTTGTAGGCCCTCTCAGCCAGCAGAGCTAGGAAGTCCATGCATGTATACACATACACGTGCCCACACCTGCTTCTACGTCCGTCTGTGAAAATCGGGAGTTCACAGTGATTCCTCCCTCTCCAGCCGATCGCCACAGGGTTCTTCCTCATCTCCATATTTGTAGCTTCTTTCTCTGATGTTGAGAAACATGCTTCTCATTATCCACAGTATATTTACATATTTGTTCAGTACTAGAATACACATAAAGTAGTTTCAGAATTGCTGACCCATGTCTGTGATTAAAAAAAAATTACTAACTACAGTATAGTATTTGTTTACAGTTCTTTTTGTCTTCAGACTTAGAATTCTGTAGTCAACATACTGTTTTTCAAAGTTACTTAGTTTTCTTCTTCTTCCCTTCAATGTGGTTATGTTATTCATATGTAGAATTTTTAAAACAAGCACTGACAACATATGTCAACTAATATTTTTTAATATGATGTTACTTATCCCATCATTCCATGGCTCCTGGGAAGATGGAGCTGCCTTCCATGACTGGATGTGAACCAGGGCTCAGTCTCTGGTCAGAAGCAGTCATTGGTCCCCCTTGGGACACACCCAGCAGACCCTACAGTTGTTCCCACCACGAGGGCCATGCAGAGCTAAGGACACTGAGGTTATGGACTGTTCTACTTCTGTCTATATTATGTCTTTGTGTGTTCATCTTTATATCCCCTGAACAGTCTAAAACCAGAGTTTACAAGTTATCCATAAGAGTTTTGAAAGTTGATATTTATTTTTAAATTTATATTTAAATTTAAATATTTTTAAAATATTTAAAAGTATTTATTCACAGCTTACAGATAAGCAATTACATTATTTTTAAGTGATATGGTAGTACCTGATATATATATGTGTGTGTGTATATATATGTGTGTGTGTGTGTATATATATATAAAAACAAACATTCCTCACTTTGCATAGTAGTACAGACCATAAAAATGGGCAAGCCGAAACCCTGCAAAAGGAAGCTTAGTCGATGAGGAAAATTAGGATTCTTCCACGACCTCTGTAAGCTTTGGTCAAAACTTTTAAAAACTCCTACTATCAGTTATAAATGTATAAGAAAATGAAAAATAGTAAAATAGTGTTTGGTGCACTGCAATTTAAAACATTAGAAACAATGAGAACTAAATTTCTTTGTAAAAAACTCGTCAGAAGTAGTTTGAACAGGGCTTACCTTCTTGATGTAACACACTATGGAACAAGCATCTTTTCTTTGTCTTGGTAAATTGTCCTACTCCTTTCTAAGTCTACATCAGCTTCTAGCTTTTCATCCTTTGAAATTCCCGTGTCATGAAGCATCTCTGGGAGTTGCTTCAACCTGCAGGTTTCTGCCTGTGTCCCTTCCTCTGGGTCTTCATCCTTTCGTCTCAGCCATGTTCCTCCTTTCTGGTATAAACTCACCTCCAGGTTCCTCTGGCAGCTCATCCTGAGTCTCCTGTTCGCAAGGTCGGCTCTTTCTTCTATAACTGCTGATGTTCAGTTTGATTTTACTTCCAGCACTAGTACTGTTTGTTTCTTTACTGCTCTTTGATCTTGGCCAGTTGCCTCTTTCAATTATCCATTTTATAAAATGTCAACTGGCTTTATCACTGGGAGACCAGAAGGCAACACAACCACATGCTTTGCTGCCTGTGCCTGAGCTGAGTAACAGATGTGCTGGGACTAGTCACCGACAGACTTTGGAAAAGTGACGTGATGAGTTACTGATCATGATGGGCATCTGTTATTAACGTGCAGTCGCTCTTCTGTATCCATGGGCTCTGCATCCAAGGATTCACCCAACCTCGGATCAAAAACATTTGGAAAAAATTTTTTCCAGGAAATTCCCAAAGCAAAACTTGAATTTGCTGCATGCTGGCAAGTATTTACATAGCGTTTATGTTGTATTAGGTATTATAAGTAATCTAGAGATGATTTAAAGTACACAGGAAGATGTGTGGAGGTTATATGCAAATGCTACACCCTTTTATGTGTAAGGGACTTGGGCATGAGTGGATTTGAGTATCTGAGGAGGGTCCTGGAGCCAACCCCCTGTGGACACCGCAGGACGGCTGTGGTGACCTGTGGATGGAAGAGCTGGTGGTGAAACGTGTGCTTCTCCTGCAGTTACGCAGTCAACATACTGTGGTAACTGAGATTTGTGCTGATCTGGGTCTCGCGTGGCGAGGCCTGGCTGTGCCGTAAGCTCCAAATGGGCTCAAGTGTGTGTTGACGATGATATTTCCCCCATTTTATGACATTTGAGAAATTAAATATATTTTAAAAATTTGTTTTGAAAGTAGGTGATGAAACGTTTTCTTTCAGTCTGGTGGTGTAAGGGTGGGACGTGGGGCAGGGAGGTGGGGTCTCTCTGGGGCCGTCACCCTGGGAGCCTCAGTACTAAGTTTGGCCTGAGAGCCCAGAATCTAGGCTTAGTTGAGCTTGAATGACAGACTCTTAATGCCAGGTCACACTTTGTTTCTCCTCTTAGATTGACATAGAAATCAATGGCGATGCAGTGGATCTTCACATGAAATTGGGTGACAATGGGGAGGCTTTCTTTGTGGAGGAGACCGAAGAGGAATATGTAAGTTCTGGTGGGTCACATCCACTTCACACGTTGTGTTCAGGCCCACGGTGCACGTCCCAGAAAAGAACGTTTAGTTTTCATGGTGAGTTGTGGGGACGATTGTTGCTGGTTAGACAAGCTTTAGTTCAAGGTTGAAGAACTCGGCTGGCAGAAAGGAGCTGGAGGGGCAGGAAGTTTCCCCGCACGAGTTCCAGGCTGCAGGGTGTGCTGAAGACCTTGGCACTTACCCCTCTTGTGAGCTTACAGTGACTTTATTAGGTGGTGTCTGTACAGTTTACACCTTGGCCTGAATACACTCAGTTCCACCTGAGTAATCATGGCGGATCTCTTCAGGCCGTGTCTGCGTGTGTACACGTGTGACCTTTAAATTTGGGAAACATGTTTTGATGTTTTTGTTAGGTACATTACATTCCAAACCTTAAAGAGTCAGGTACATTAGTTTATTACAGTCTCAAGAGATTTAAATTAATTGGCCTCTGCCCTTTATGAATGATTATTGCATGTTTGGCCTCTTTCAGCAAGAGAGCACGATTTGTCCCACTCCCCTCACGTATCCACTGATATGAATGTTCCTGAGCTGTTCTTGATTGATTTAAAGTGGATCTTTTTAAAACTTCTTACAAGGGGACTTCCCTGGGGGCGCAGTGGTTGAGAATCTGCCTGCCAATGCAGGGGACACGGGTTCGATCCCTGGTCAGGGAAGATCCCACATGCCGCGGAGCGACTAAGCCCATGCGCCACAACTACCGAGCCTGCACTCTAGAGCCCGCGAGCCACAACTACTGAGCCTGCGTGCCGCAACTACTGAAGCCCGCACGCCTACAGCCCGTGCTCCTCAACAAGAGAAGCCACCACAATGGGAAGCCTGCGCACCGCAACTAGAGAAAGCCCACGCGCAGCAACGAAGACCCAATGCAGCCAAAACTAAATAAATAAAACAAATAAACTCTTTTTAAAAAGTAAAAAAAAAAAAAAAAAGTTCTTAGAAGGTATCTTTAATCTTTCATCATAAAGAATAAAATCTCAGATAGCAAAAACAATAAGCTTCAAGTTGTTAGGGGCACGGAGCTACTTTTTTGGTTTTGAAGATGAACTGCTAGTATGATGTCATAAATTCACAAAGAAAAGATAAACAATAGCAGAATGAGATTGTTTACCGGTTTTTACTTTAGCCTGGAAGCCAGCCGCGTCAGTACTGTTCTGTAAACAGCAGCAAAGAAACAGTGTTTATGAAGGGGAACCTACCAGACCAGTATTCTTCCTAGTATCTTAATTATTTGTTTTTATATTACGTTATTTGCATTTACTTGGCCTAGAGAAAAATTTTCCTCATCAGAGACAGAGGCAAAAGGCAGAATGAAACAGTAAGCAAGTTATCGTAAGAAGAAAACATTTTTGACGTAACCTGTCGCACTGATGAGGCTCCGAATAAAGCAGCAGATGCAGTCAGTGAGAGGACTAGATTCCTGAGAGTCTGCTGCCTGCTTCTCATGTCAGTTCTCATGATTCTGTTTAAAACTACGCTTAGCAGGGTCAACCTGGAGAGTGTCAGCTTTCTAGCCTTTTTTTCCCTATTCCATGTATGACCAAATTGACCAGATTTTCTTTAGCATAATGTGCTTTTCTTTAAGAATTAAAAAATTTAATTCATTCAACAACCCTGGAATTACTACTCTCTGCTACATGGTATGAAGAAAAGTCCCTCTCTCCAGGGGCTCACAGTTTAAAGGGGGATAAACATGACCCGAACCCACCTGACTTCCAGTTACTGACCTTTAGTTTCTCTCACTGTCGTCATTTAACTGTACGTCATCAACATCCCTGCCAAGTCAGAAGTTCTGGGTGGAAGTTTGTCCTTTTACTAGCTGCACGGTGGTCCCTAGTGTGGATGTACCACAGCACCGTTCCTCGAACCGTGCTCGTACTGACGGACGTCCAGCTCATCCACCCCTACGGCAAGCGCATTGGCTGAGCTTCCACGTGCTCCGTGCTGACTCGGCACGTCGATTCCTCCACGGTGTTCAGCGACGTGGACCCACATGAGCTGACGCTAAGCCCTGCAGGGGGGTGGAGGCCTATCTAGGTAGGGTGGGCAGTGCCTGAGCTCAGTGTGACATTCTTACCTTCGGGAACTAGGGTAGGTATTCTTTCTACCACTGTGACAGTTGGATCCACCAAAAATGGTGGTGGTTTTGATGCACTGTACCGTTCGTCACAGACAACTTTTCTTTCTCCGTGTTCTCTTTAAGGAAGGACTTCCTGCCTACCTCGCCACCTCACCAATCCCTACTGAACATCAGTTCTTTACAGATATTGACCCCCCTTTGGTGAAACCAGGTGGAAGTGAAAGACCATCTCAGAGTTCAGATGTCTCCCACATTCTGGAAACAGAGACAGTTTTCACCCCCAGTTCTGTGAAAAAGAAAAAGCGAAGGAGGAAGAAATGCAAGCAGGACAGTAAGAAGGAGGAGCAGGCGGCTTCCCCTGCAGAAGCCGCCGCGGGCGCGGAGCTGAGCTCGGACGACGACAAGGCGGCCCAGGCGGCACGGTAGGCTACGGTGGGGCGGGGGGGGGCGTCTCCTTGCGCAGGTGCCGTGGGCAGAGCTTGGCTGCAGTGGGTGCTGGTGCTTCTCCCCCGGGTCTCCAGTCTGAGGTTTGGACTTGTTTTTCCCCCTGTTGGCAGTTTATCGCGGAATAAGTGGGAGAGGCATTTTCTTTGTTCCTTTCTGCAGCTGTACAAAATGTGCTGTCAGACACCTTGCTGCGGCACTAAAATATCGCTTGAAGCCGACTGGCAGTGTGTCTCATTTTACTCAGTAAGTTTCCAAAAGCCAAGGAAATCATACGTCACGTAGAAGATCTGAACTAGTGCCTGGCGGGCAGATGGGACACCGGGGGTGTTTTTCCCTACCCTGCGGTCGGTGCTCTGTGTCTGTCTGTTCCTGAGTTCAAGGTGGTGGTTTTGAGTTTATCATCAACATCCTAGTAAGTTGAGGAGGAAGGAGGGTTTTGTTTTTGTTTTGAAGTGAGAAATCTTGATCACTGCTTATTTATACCAGCTCAGTAGAAGAACTCAAAATAGATGCCAGTTTTCAAGTCAGCTCTGTCTGGGGTTTAAAAGGTAAGAGTTTGGGGTAAAATATGTACTTTTTCTTTCAAGACTCGATTTTCATAAGACTATCTTCCCCCTGTTGCGCTCAGTGGTGGCCCTGGCGCTGGACGGACCATGGGTGTGTCAGCAGGGTGGTTCTTTCCTTGGTGACTGCTGGACAAGTAATCCTGAATTTCCAAACCCTGATTGAATTGGGGTGCAGGGAGGGTGGCCTTATGAGGTCGACGCTGTCACTGTATGCTTTCACCTCGGCTGCTGGAAGGAGAGATCGTGCCCCCCCACCCCTTGCTGGGAAAGTTACTGCTGTTCAGGTTCTTTTTTTCATCATGGAAAAGAGGGGAAGTAACCAAATGTATACCAAGCATAAACTCTACCTTGACGTCTAGTGTTTTATTTACCAAGCTTTTATTTTAAATAGTCAAGTCAAGAAAAAAACTTACTAATATGTTGTTGTTATAATTATGCTGTTAGTGAATAAGGTAGTAGAATAATCCCTTTTTGGCAAAACTGTTAAGTTGTTTTCTAAAATTTTTAAATCTGGATTGTAAATCCCAGAACAGATTCCTACATTTAATAATAATCTTTCATACGTGAAATTGTTTCCTACTCATCAGCCGTCACATGGTGATTCACTCCCCCCGCAATGAACGTATGAGACCTGGGTTTCCGTTCTGATCGAAGGCACAATTCCTGTTAGAACCAGACTACAGAAGGCCATAGTGGGACAGTACTTTAGACTCTGCAGAGCAGTGTAAGCCCTTTGTACATACAAAACTTTAAAGTCTGCAATAACAAATTTGTGTGCCTTTTTTTTTTTTCCAGTATCAAAACACTAGGTGGGAAGAGCTTAATTTTAAAAGTTCTGAACTCTACTTTTATATCATTGATTCCCAAAAGAATTTTAAGCTAATGAAAGAAAGTACCACAGTTTCTTTTTTTTATATATGTTTTTTTCTTATTCATTCATTCATTCATTCATGGCCTCGTTGGGTCTTTGTTGCCGTGCTCGGGCTTTCTCCAGTTGGAGTGAGCAGGGGCTACTCTTCGTTGTGGCTCTAGAGCACAGGTTCAGCAGCCGTGGCGCATGGGCTTAGTTGCTCCGCAGCATGTGGGATCCTCACGGACCAGGGCTCAAACCCGTGTCCCCTGCATTGGCAGGCGGATTCTTAACCACTGCGCCACCAGGGAAGTCCCACAATTTCTTAAAAAGACACTCTTCCCATCCTTTTCTTCCTGCTTTCAATTTTTTAAGGGTTCTTTCTCCTTTGCTTCCCTAGGAGTACAAACTAAGAGACCCTTTCATATCTTCCATTCCTTGATTTCAGTGCTATTAAGAAGAGTGTAGGGACTCCCCTGGCGGTCCAGTGGTTAGGACTCCGCGCGTCCACTGCAGGGGCCAGGGTTGGATCCCTGGTCGGGGAACTGAGACCCTACATGCTGTGCGGCACTACCACCCAAAAAGAAAACAAAACAAAATGGTGAACTACAAGGAGAATGTAAACAGTTCCTTTAAAAGTTCTGGCTTATTTATAATGTGTAGGTAGGCAGGAAACATGTTCTTTTGAGAAAAACTTGAAATACACGCGCCTGTAAATTTTATTTGGGATAGCACTGTAATACTCCCTTAAGCACCTTAATTCCTGGAAATATTTTTGCTAACGAAAATTCTTCCAGGATTTACCAGAAAAGACGCTGAAGTAACGTTTTGCCTCTAAAGGGTTGTTGACACGTGTGCTTTGTTATAACAGAGCAACGTTTAGAACTCCTAAACAACCCGCAGCTTCAATTTAGGAAGGTGAAACATTTCTAAAACGTGCAGAGTCACGTGCTAAATGCACAAGTCATTGTTCTAAAGGAATTTTGTAAGTGAATGCACTGCAGAAATATTAGTGCATGCCTTCCTTTTCCAGATTGTATGGAAGGCTGTATCAGCCAAATCTGTAGGAGTGCTGGTCTGGTCGGCAGTGACAAATGCAAGACAAAATGTAACGGTCTTGCAGGTGTCGGCCTGAAGTTCACGCTGAGCTGATAAGGGAGAGGACGGGGCCGTTACACGTCTGGTTGTGGTCACTCTGGCCTTCGTTTCTCAGTCTGTGAAATCCGAGGACTGAACTGCATGGCTTGCCAGGCCCCTTCCCGCTCAGCATCCAGGTTCTAAAATCAGAAGTGTGGAGGAAGATATTCAGGGTCAAAAGTATTAACAGCACGTTAAATGGCACATTAAAGAATCAGAGAGAAAAAGACTAGGAAATCAACTGCTTTTGCGGTTACGAGATCCACAGATTACGGGGATTTGGGGAATTTGTAGCTTTTAAATACCTTCCCCTCCTCAGCCCCTGCCTGGTAGGAAAGAAATTTTGTTTACAGAGAAGTTACCTAAAATTCGTTTTATTTCTATTTTGATAAATAGCATTCTGTTTAAACTCCTAACTTTTCAAGAATTTCATTGATAATAGAATTAAGGTTAATTTAGGCTCCTTGAAGGAGGCAGCAGAAAGATGAAATTACTCTTGGAAGCAGGCTGGTGTCATGCAGCCAGAGGAAACCCCTTTGTGGGAGCTGGAGAGGTCTAACCCGCACAGGGCTTTGTGGGAGCTGTGCCTGATGAGTCTCCCCTCCTGAAGGTGGGCTTCTGGCTTGAGCATATCATGGAAGCCTTGTCCGTAATTCCAGAGGACGGATGGATGGATGTACAGGTGTATATGTATTAAAAACAGTGCACCTGGGCACTTGTAGCCTCTGGGAAGGAGGAGACTTTTCACGTGGGATGATGCTATATCACAGTCTTGAGTGCAAATGTATAAAACACTCAGCCGCTGGAAATGCAGTAACCGCAATGGAGGATTACCACTGTGCCGTCAGAAAGGAACCTCTACTCCTAATCCACCAGAGCAGACACACTTACAGAGTTAGATCTGGGGGCTGAGTGGCAGGGGCCTGGGGCCGCGTGTTCCCCTCCCCATCATTCTGATCCAGGAGACACGTTGCCCAGCTCTCTTCTGCCCTGTCGTGGGAAATGTCCTGTATCCTGAAGCAAACTTGGATCATTAGTCACAGTGAGATTGATTGATCGGGCACTGAGGGTGAGGGTCAGCGCCGTGTTAACGGTGAACTTTGGTCGCGGTAGTTAGCCCGCTTTATCTCTTATGTACTTGCTGCCAGCTACATAGACTAAAACTTACCTAGTCCTTCTCATTTATCCCACGTAAATAATTCAGGCTACTGATTTTGACTTTGTACTGGTTTTTGTCCCTGTTCTTTAAAAACTGAGGTGTAACTTACATACAATAATATTCGTGGATCTAAGTGTGCAGTTCAGTGAATTTTGATACTTGTATACATCACGTAACTTCTGGCTTTCGAATGAGAAAAATAATTGTTTTACCAAATGAAGCTGAGCTTGGAGTCGCGGTGCTGGGGCGTCTGTGAAGGCTGAAGTGCTCTAGACACACTTCACGTGAACTTCAGCTGAACCTCGCCCACCACCCTGACCCAGCCTTAGACCATCTGCTCGGCCGCGGATCCTCTGCTGTTCACCATTAATGTAGCTATTTGTCCTGTGTGTCAACGTAAATAGAGTCCGTGTTCATACCATTTCTCCATGTTCTAATCTATACCCTCCCTTATTACATCCTCGTGTCACATGCGTAAAGTGACCCCGTCGTGCTTGGCCTCACTGGCTGCCTGTCCTCAGCCACGTGTGCCGTTTTGAACGTGCTTGGCAGGTTTTCAGTGAATCACAGGCCTGAAAGGAGCCTCAGCATCAGCAGACTTTTCTATCACTCTGATGGGTCTAAGCTAATGGGCTCTATTTTTGTCCGGATCCGCCCAGAGAAGACCATGTCCTGCCTTCCTGGGCTTGTAAATTCTTAAACGGTGCCTGGTCTCTCTCTCTCTCTCTCTTTTTTTCAATATTTTATTAAATCCAGTTTGCTTTGCTGTATTCTTCTTGGCTTACCTTTTATACTGTGGTGAAATAACGTTCCAAAAACAAAATATGTTTAATAAAAAATTTTCTACGGCATTTACATTGCTCTTTTCAAACCACTTTCAAATATATGAATAGTAGTGGGCCAAGCTGTACTGTCCTTTCAGATTTGGCAAATAAGGACTGTTCGTAGCATCCGATTTTCCCTTTTTGCTTCTATACCATTTGAATTTCCTCTTTTAAGATATGGAGTATTTTTACCTGGATTTCAGCCTTTTTCAAGTATATGTATCTTTCCCCTTGAATGAGGTGGTATGCCAGAGCTTAATCCTTCTGAGAGAAAGAAGATTAGGGTTAGGTAAAGCTTAAATTAGGAAATGCAGCTACTTGGAAAAATAGTTACGTGTCAGAGTTAGTGGTAAATCAGAGCATGTTAAATTAAGGTGTAAAGAGAGAAAAGAGATAATACAAATTAATAAAATGGTTTCTATCCCTATTTTTAGTCTAGCAGATTAAGCGATAGATCGTCTCATCATTTCACATCTAATATCTGTCCTGGTAGAACACTGAATTTTCTGTAAGAAGCTCTTAAATTTGTATTATATAGTGTTTTACACTGTTCAGAGTTTTTCTTCTGCTTTTCTGTATACTTTTCAGGGCTTTCACCATGACACACCGCATAAATCTCACATTGACTCTTATCAAATAGACAGGACAAGAGAAAAATTTCCAACTTAAAGATGAAAAACTGGGGCCCACAGTGCTTCTGAGGGGTGTTTGCAAGGTTATATGGCAAGTTAGTTATATTAATTCTGCAAATTCAAGAAAAACAAAGGGTAAATTAATTAAAACCTTACTAGCATTAGTTAAGTCTCCTACAGTTCCAAGGTCTGTGAATGAATTTTAAAAGCATTTATCATACTTTCGTGTCATCTTCCTCGCATCCCTATATCACGTAGATTCTAAGAGAAAGTTCTCAGGTAATGCTTGGGCCCAACCAAGAAGAAAATAAGTTCTGGGTTTTTAAGAGTTTTTAGGGTATTTTTGCATTTTTGAGCCATAGCTTTTGTCTTCAGTTGTTTGCTTGCTTACATTTTCTGTAATATGCAGGAGACCGTAGTGGAAAAGAACAAGGGCTTGCTTGTTTTGAATCCAACTACTTAGGAGCTTTTTTACTTTGGGCAAATTACTAAACTCCCATAGATCCTTGATTACGTAATACCTAAAATAAGACTTTACTACTTCAGATTTGTAAGAATTGGATGCAATATATGTAAAGCCTTAGTTTTCTTCTTGTAGGTTCTGAATCAAATACCCCTAACAGATGTAAAAAGGAGTTTTTAATCCCATCTTCTTTACTGTTCCTCCTGTTTATCCCATGTTTAAATGGTGATTGCAGTGGTGGCTGGTGTGTAGCAACAGTGAACCCTCTTCTCCTTCATATTTTCCTTTTAAGAGAGATAGTTATTAATCATTTGACTTTCTTCATTTGTATTATTTAGAACAGTGTGTCAGTTAGCATTGGGGGATATTTTAAAGCTGACATAGATGTCATTGTTTTGTCTGTCTCTTTTTTTTTTTTCCCCCTTTCACAGAGGATCTTCAAATGCTTCCTTAAAGGAAGAAGAATATAAGGAGCCTCTGCTTTTCCATTCTGGAGACCACTACCCCTTATCTGATGGAGATTGGTCCCCCTTAGACAAGTAAGTATTCTTGAAATTTCTCCGTTTCTTAAAGAAAGGATATACTGACAGCTTTTCTGTTATTCGACATGATGATATTTCCATGTCTCTCATACAGAAGAGGAACTGAATGTGTGCTTTTAACACAAATTTAGACCTTTCCCCTCAATAATTATTTTGTTCCTAAACTTGATCTGACTTACTCTCAGAGTTGGCCAGTGTAGACCTGTATCATCAGCATAGAATTTGACCCTCTGCAACTCTTTTTCGTGTCAACTACTAACTGTAACTGTGGTTAATACTGTGAAGAAACGTGCAGTCACACTTTGTGTTCAAATCCAGTTTCTCTCTGTATTATGTTAACCCATCTTTCCATGCATTTTCTGTGCTATAAATTACCTTTCTCATTGATTTCTGGTGAGAATCAAGTGGGATAATGCATATTATTGAGGACCCGGCAAGTCCACAATAAATGCTAGTTGGCATTGTTTTTATTATTATTAAAGAGCTCAAGTGGAAAAGTAGCCTTTATATCTGCGGGTGAAATTGATATATTCAAACTTACATTTCTTTTCATCTGTTGAGCTTGGCAAGAATGAGGTTCCTGACTTATTAGAGTCATCACATTTCTTTGTCCTGTGTTTGCAGCCCCTACTCCCCGGCGGCGTGTCCTAAGAGCGACTCAGAGCTGGAGGTGAAACCCGCCGGGAGCCTGCTCAGATCCGAGTCCCACATGGAGTGGACGTGGGGAGGGTTCCCAGAGTCCACCAAGGTAGAGGGTTCGCCGGCCTGCGGAGTTGAGGATGAGTTCACAGGAATATAAGTGGTGGTGGTGCCCTTGTGTGGTCGCATAAGCGAAGCTGAGTTAACATCTCTGATAACGTTTGTGCTATATTTATAGCGGAAGGAATCCAACGTTATTTTGTGTGTTCCTATTTCATAAATAATGTTGATTGTTAACATTTTAATCAGGAAAATTTTTTAAGTTCCTAAAGGAAACTAAAATTTCCACTGAAATTTTAAAATAGGAAATTGATTACGAAAGCTTTTTTGCCAGCTCAGGGTGAAAGAAGAAAGAATTGGAAAGGTGCATTTCCTGAGAGGAAAAAAAAATGTTTAGACCCTCTAGTTTTTTTTAAATACACATTTTGCTTATTTATGTGATCTCATTGAGATTTGACTGCACACAGTAACAAACTGCCCACAACGTTTGTTACGTTGTTAACAAACACCTTTGACAGTAGTTTAATTTCTAAACAATTCACCTGTTTCAGGTCAGCAAAAGAGAGAGATCTAGGACAGCTATGATTACTCCATCAGAAAATACCCATTTTCGGGTAATTCCCAGCGAGGACAACCTCCTAAGTGAAGTTGAGAAGGATGCTTCTGTGGGGGAGACGGTCTGTACCATCGTGAAGCCCAAGCCCCGGGCCCCAGGGAAGCAGAGGAGTGGAGCAGCCTTGGCATCAGGGCCTCGGGAGCCCCCCGAGGGGTCAGACGCCCACCACCCTCCTCCCCCGTCCTTCGCCGAGGCACCCTCAGAAGCTAAACCAGCCGCTAAAGTCGACTCACCCTCAAAGAAAAGAGGTAATTGGTGGTTTGATTTGGCCTCTGCTGCCCCAAATCTACGTGGTAAATTTCTCCAGGGTTTCAGGTAATACTCGGGGGCTGCCTTTGTGTCTGTGCTCCTGACTGGGACCTGCCACACTCGGGGGGCTCAGGCGCCCCTGGAGGCAACTCTGACCTCCTCCCTCTCCCGGCCGTGGCTGCTCAGGCCCCTGAGAAGCGTTTATTGAAAAACTTATGAAAGCGTTAAAATCAGTTAATGACTAAAGTTAACCCCTTTAATGACTAGGTGTGTCAGTAATGTGAAGTAGACTCCTAAACAGTTATGTTTAACAGAAAAAATTAGACTAGAGAGATGCTTACACCTGAAACATCTGGCTAGTTGAGGCCAAACTAAGTACTTTTGTTGCAGTAATATGGGCCCTATATAAATGCACACTGATTACTAGTGTGTGTCCTCTTCTTTTGATTGTTGATTGGAATCCTCTAACAGCTAGAAGACAGGGTGCAGCTCCTGGCGCAGCAGCTCTCACTTTTGGAAAGTAGTTGACATCATCAGAACGTTCTTACTGTTGAAAAATATAGTTATCCATTGATACTGGATACAGTGTATCTGAACACTGGCTTTGGGCCTATTTTTAGGGAAGTAAAACCTTCCCTAAAAATACTCAGTTGTCACATAGAGCCAAATACCTACTTCACTTTTCAAAAAATGCCAGCACCATAAGTTAGATGATCATAAACTGACTTAATAGCCACTACAGGTGTGGACCTTCGGGGTCACTCAGAAACAGTTTCTTTAAAATAAAAGAATATGACTGTCAGGGGTGTTTGTGGCCACATGTGCTCACCCGGCTGGTGAGGAACTCGGTACCTGCTTCTTCCTAGCTCAGCGCATCTTCTCAGACCAGTTGTGCTACTCTGAGAACTGCTAAGGGGGCATCCCGTGTTCCGGTTTTAGTCCAGGGAATAATGACCCCTGTTCTCGGCACACAGGGCAGGAACTGACTGGAGAGAGAACACCGCGTGGTGGTTTCCACCATGGATTTGGCCTCATTCTTTTACCCCCCCCCCCAACTTTTTATTATAAAAAGTTTAATTCACATTTGCTTTGTCTCTCCACTCACACACATACAGTTTTTTATTTTAAGCCATTTGAAAACAAGTTGCAGGCATGATGACATTTCACACTCAAGACACACCTTCTAAGGCTAAAACATCCTCTGCATAACCACGGTTCCACTGTCATCTTGAATGCATATTCATGTTCCCCAGATGTACCTAGAATAGCTTTTTAACTGTTTGGTTTGGGTTTTTTTCCCCCAAACCAAGATCTCATCAGGGTTTTACATGTTGCATTTGGTTTTTGTGTTTAATCTTTTTTGTTTAGAACAGCTCGTGTGCTCGTGCACACACGAGCACACACACGCACACACCCGCCACTACCACTCTTTCCCCCTCTGCACCCATGATACTGACCTTTTGAAGAGCCCAGGCTATTGTCTTGTGTACTTACTTTCTCACAGTCTGGATGTATCTTGATTGTTTTTTCAAGGTGACATTCCCATATTTCCTTAAACTGGAACTTAAGTCTTTAACATTTAAAAAAAAAAAAAGTAAAAATAAACAAGTGAAACTAAGTTTACTAATGTATTCTATCTAAAGCAGTAAATTCAAAACTGCTTATAGTTTGAATATAGTTGAGTATTATAGTTTTAACAAGTAATTAATATAGAAGTTATGGAGATACTTTACATTTTTTATAGTAAGCCTTGGAAAGCTGGTATGTGTTTTTCCTTTTTTGTTTTTTTCTTTAACATCATTGTTCATCGGATATATACAAATTAAAACCAGAATGACCAAAATAAAAATAGTAGCACCATCAAATGTTGGTGAGGAAGCAGAGACATTGGATCATAATTTCAGGAAAATATACCAGACAAGTGAAAATTACGTTCACACAAAAACCTGTACAATAATTTTAATAGCAGATTTATACTTAATAGTCTCAAACTAGAAACAACCCAGATGTCCTTTGAATGGTGAATGGTTAAGCAACCTGTTATAAGTACTTCATACCTTCATACCATGAAATACTAAGGGAAAAAAAGGAACAAACTAGTGATAATACGCAAGAACTTGGATGAATCTGAGGAAATTATGATGAGCAAAGAAAGCAAGCCAATGTCAAAAAGTTACATATTGTATGATTCTATTTATATAACATGCTTGAAATTACCAAGTTAGAGAAGGGAAGAACAGATTAGCGGCCGCCGGGGGTTAGCAGTGAGGTGGGGGAGGGAACAAGAGAGAAGTGGGTAGAGCTGTAAACGCTCGCAGCAGGATCTATGAGGTGACAGTATTTTATATTGACTGGGATGGTGGACGCATGAAGTGCACATGTTGAAATAGCATAGAACTAAAGATAAACACGCACACGCTTCTCGCGTTTTACAGGCCTCACTCAGGTTAGGTCAGGTCACGTGCACAGCAGCCGCGCGTGGCAGTGATGAGTGGGCAGCACAGCTCTAGAGGCGTGATTGGATTTGGGATCAGTGTTCTTTATTTTTTGACTTGAAGATGCTCCCTACTGCATCTCATCATGTCCCACTATGAGATGCTAACCGTGATCCTGTGTCGAAGGCGTTGGCTGCCAGGTTTGCCCGTGGTGTGAGGGGTCCTGCCCTCCGCAGGCACCGAGCAAGCACCCTGTCCCCCGCAAGCCTCCCCTCATGGCTTTAGAATGATGGCCTCTTTCTCAATGCTGGTGGTCACGTCAGGTTCGGGTTCGGTCTCCTTTGTTCGTGCTGTAAATATAATAAACGTTAACCTTCAAGTGTAAACGATTTAGGGCCCAGGATTATTCACGTGAGAGCAGGTGAAAGAATGCGTGACTCAGCGCGTGTTTATTGGGCGGCTGTCAGGAGTGCGACCCTGACGCCCTCTTCCATTCGCATGGATGCTGAGAACCCACACAGGGAAAGAGGTTAGTTGACACCTTTAAAAATACAACGAAATTCCAATCACGGTCTGTTTTATTACTTGCAAACTTTTGTTTTCTTGCAGAGTTGTAAATGAAGAATAACCAAGTTCTCATCTCCAATTTTTTTTTTTTTTTTTTTTTTTTTTTACAAAACCAGGTGTCCACAAGAGAAGCCAACACCAGGGACCTGATGATATTTACCTGGATGACCTAAAGGCACTAGAACCTGAGGTTGCAGCTCTCTATTTCCCCAAAAGGTAGTGGATTTTATATTGAAGAGTGGGCAGCTCTGAAATATTCTCCATGTTTCTAGAGCAAAGCATTCTGTCTGAGAAAAAGGAGCAAGGGGATGGTATCCTTTAGCTAAGTTGGATGATTGCTTCAGATTTTGGAAAATTCAGAAATTGTGCATGTGTTGTTTTGAGTATAGTGATTTGAAGTTAATAATTTACCTATTTATGAAAATATTTTCAATACAGTAAGAAGGTAAGGTGCACTAGTGAAGCCTACATAAGGGCCTAACATTGGACGTGACTTCAGTTTAGCACCTCCTGTTCATTAGCATTTGTTTCCTTTACTATGTGTTTTAAAGGTAAAATATCTTTATTCAGAGATGCTTTACGAAGGAGGCCTCCACTCTTCAGTGAGTCTACGCTTGCAGTCCTGGGTCTGGTGGGGCCCCTTCCAGGGCCTGTGCACCTCTGGAGCTCAGCTCTCGGCTCCCCCTGGCACCCCCTCCCCCTTCTCCTCCGTGGCTCTCACCTTGGAATAACACTGAGATCTCAGCAGCGATAGACTTGCGCTGTTTTCCCAAGGTCACTTCCATTCTTGGGGAAATTCCATGATGATACTCTATCTATGATTATAAAAAACAGTTTACTTTTCTCGTGAGAAGTATGGTTTGAATATACTGAGCCATAGTCACACATAATTAAACACTTTTAGGTAAATTATTGAAAAGCATGTCTTAAGTTTTTATTTAAAATAGAAAGATGGGATTGAAAAGAAGATACTTAAATTTTTACAGATATTTTTGGAAGATCCTTAAAACTCCTTCCTAGCTTTCTGCCCTACATTTGTCTCCAAGTATCCACTTCTTTTGAAGTAATAGCTGGGTTTTTAAGGTGAGAGAACTGAAAACTGGTCCTTTTTTTTTTTTTTTTTCCCAATAAGAAAGTTAAAATGTAAGCTGTCTTAAAATTATCTCTTTGTTTCCAATCTCCCAGTCCTTAATCATTTATTTACACTGGGATTCCTAAGACAGATTTCTTAGTTTCCCTTTTAAAAAACGGGGAAGCGTGACTACTGCAGTGGGGCCTCCCTGTGCTGTTATAACTTCACCATCTGGGGCCGTTGCCATTCACCAAGCAGGCCTCTTACCTCAGAAGCTGGTTGTTTCTTGAGACATTCATAAACATTTAGAGACAGTGAGATTATTGAAATGCTCGTAAGCATTTGTTTTATCATCGTGACCATTGCCGTCTTGACTGAATAGCCAGTATTTGTAATTAGAGCTCAACTTTACCCTAAATCACATCAGTCTCATGGGTTTGGCGGCCTGTTGAGTCAGGTGGGTCCTCTGTATTTAAGTGGTGGCGTCGGTGAGGGTCACACCAGCTGCTCTGACTGATAAAACTCAAGACTTGGTGGCTTGACCACAGCAGTTTATTTCTTGCTCACGTGATGCTGTTCTAGTACTGGTGTTTGGTGGGAGGCCTTGCACACAGGGGCTCAGGAGCACAAGCTCCTTCCATCCTGAGACTCCACCATGCCCTCCGGGGCCTCAGTGGGGAAAGGAGAGGATCACACGGGGCAGTTTATTCAGGGGCCCAGCTTGGGAAGGACACAGCACACGCCTTCTGTCCACATGGACAGCTCAGTCATCTGATCAAGTGGCCACACGTGACTGCAGGGGGACCTAGCCGTGTGCCTAGGAGGTTGAAGACAAGGGTGTTTGTGTTTTACCCCAGGGGTCGGCCTGCACTGGGACCCCAGCATAACAGCAGGTTTTGCTGCTTTATGTGGCTTTGGCTTCTTCACCATTTTCAGTGAGGAACACATTCTGTTGATCCGATTGATCTCAATATTGTGATATGTGTGTACATTGCTCTTTGGGAGAGAGAATTCCCAAAAACCTGATTCCCAAAAACCTAAAGTTGTCTTCAAAGGCTCAAATACAAAACATGCTCATGTTCGAAACTGCTTTATATTTATGACATATCTGTGCTCTGCTGCCACCTACTGTTCAAATTTCAGATTTTTTCCTAAAGATCATATAACTTCACTGGATAGCATACATTCATGTACTGGCTTTTTTTTAAAAAAAGTAAAAGAATTTGAAAATTCTAGAACGGTATTTCAATGTGACATTGAAATAGAGCAGTAAACATTCATGACTAAGAGACTTACGGCGCCATTTCCTTGGTTTTTTTCTCTCAAACTTACGCTCCATTACAGAAAGTTTCCTTTAGGATCAGCTTCTAAAACCTAGCTTCTGTGCCTTATTTAGAAAAGTGAAAATATTGAATACCCTCGACTTTGGTTCTGGAGCTCACTAGTGTAAGAACAGCTTATTTCTAGTTTCTCAGTACATTTCTTTCTTGAGGTGTGTCTAGGCTCCTGAGAATTTTCACTTGGTTAATTTCTTTGTTCTATTTTGTGAAGTTACAGATGATTTAGAAAAGCCTTGTTTTTAAAAATAATACAACCTTGGGCTACAGCATTTTCTACAGGATGTAAATAGCACTGCAGCTTTTTCTAGAAAGTTAAGATCAAAAGGTTTTCAAACATCAGATTTTTCTTAATTACTCTGTCATTTTCATCATACAGATGTAAATAAATGCTTATACCCCTTTAAGTCAGAACGGCCATCTTTGAAAAGTTTGCATTATTGTGAATGACGGTAGTGATGTTTGTGACGTGTTCACTGTATTCAGTTGATTCCTCAGCAGTGCCATTAGGTTATTTTAGTGTCATCTGTGATAGGGTGCTCAGCACTCCCTAAGGAAAGCCGCGTCCGATGCCAGGTCAGCCTGCTCCTATTCAAAGCGCCCGGGGAGCCCCGTGGTTGGAAAGCTGGGAAGGCGGGCGGTTGTGTGAAGGCCATGCTTTTCTCCCGCAGCGAGTCGGAGCCCGGCTCCAGGCAGTGGCCCGAGGCCGACACGCTCTCTGGCTCCCAGTCCCCACAGTCTGTGGGCAGCGCGGCCGCCGACAGCGGCACCGAGTGCCTCTCGGACTCTGCCATGGACCTGCCCGACGTCACCCTGTCCCTCTGCGGCGGCCTCAGTGAGAACGGAGAGATTTCTAAAGGTAGGCCGGCAGCCACGCCTGCCCCGCTGAGAAGGCGGCCTCGAGCCGTCGTGGGAATCCAGCTCGCGGGGTCTTGTGCAGGTCACTGGGGTCCCCCTCTGCTGTCGGACTCTTGGCCCTTCACTTAGGTACCTCGTGTTGGGGTGACGCCACAGGTAAGTGAGTGGGAGAGGTCGCGTGTCTGGGGCCGAGGTCTCGGGCGGCCCGCCTGCTGGGCGGCCGGGGTCAGCGCAGCTCTGGCCGCCGTCTCTTCTGTAAGGTGGTTGGAAGGATAGTTGTGGGACTGGGGCCTGGCTGCCCCGAGCCTGAGACAGGAGAGGAGGGCCTGAGGCTGCCAGAACTGGTGGTCTTCTGAGTAGATGGATGTTTCTGGCTGAAGGTGGAAGGGGTTACTTTCTGTCTCGTCTTGAGAGTTGGTCCAGGAGAGTAAAGGTGCTCAAGACAAGGGAGCTGCTTAGCGGAGCCGGTTCAGACGACTCTGCTGTGGCTTGAGCAGCCGTGTGTACATCTGTCCCAAGTTCTTTGGCCTTTCTAGCTTTCCCTCCTTTTGTAAACTGAACTCTTCTTAACGTTTTCTCGGTTTGGCTAGTGGCCCCTGATGGACTTTCCTCTAAGGAAAGATTTTCTTTTTACAACTAACATCATCCTTCATCTTCTGCATGTGGCAGGCCAGGCACCCTGAGCCTCACGTCTGTGCTTCCCTGAATCTTCTTTTTCTTAGGGTCACGGGGTGATCACTGTGCCTCTTTTCCACCTCTTAATTCTATTTGTTTGTTTTACTTTTTGCTAGAAATTAAGAGCGTGTTATTATGGCCAGTGGTTCCTTCTAGGGACAAAGTTAAATAGGTCACATTTTAATTATAATCCTCATAAGCCTTCACTTTAAAAAATATAGGTGGAGGAGGGGATATACAATTTATATAAACGATAAAATTTATACTTAAAAAGAATATTGTTCACTTAGGTAGAGTTTGTCATTGGGGGAGACAGAAATGGCCAGTAAAAGTAATAAATACACAGATTGCCAGGAGGAACAACCCCAGGGAGAATTGTCTCTGTTGGCCTGCGTTAGAGCGCAGGGTTGCGATCAGCATACAGAAATTCATGCACAGTTCTCGTTTATTCTGCCAGAGCTTGGCATTTATTTCTTGACGAGACCCTACGCCAAATTCTGGTGTGTGTTTGGTTTTTTTCCTCCAAGCATTGTAAAATGTTTTGATTGTTTTTTCTAACGTAGCTTGTACTTGTGCACTTAACGCTGTAAGACCCCCACGAGCATTCCCCAGTTATGCAGTCTCTCCTGGTTAGAAGAACGAAGCTCACAGTTTTCACTGGTTATGGAGTGGAGTGTGTGCACGTCTGTGCCTTCATATCTTCCTCCCTCTCGCCACATCTGTAATCTATTTTCCTAGGAGTCCTGGTTTATCCCTTTCTCCCGTTTTTCTTTGGTTGGTTGGTTGGTTGGTTTTTGGTTTTGGGTTTTGTTTTTTCCCATCTGCGGGAGGAGTGGTAGCAGAGGGGGAGTAGAAAAGAAGTGTTCTTTCTTGTCCTGGGGAAAAAAACCCCTCAAGTGTCTGACATTTGCTTTTGATGCATATAGAAAAGTTAGTTGTTGGGTTTTTTGTTTGTTTGTTTTAAAGGACTTTTTTTTTTATCTTACAGTCCCTTCAATGTAGAGAGTATTGTGATAATCTCATATGGGTATTTATTTATGTAATCTCTAACCAAATGGATAATTATTGTTTTACACTGCAGAGAAATTTATGGAGCATATCATTACTTACCATGAATTTGCAGAAAACCCTGGACTTATAGACAATCCCAACCTTGTAATACGGATATATAACCGGTAAATACTCTTGCTTTTGTAATTATTAAATACTCTTGCAGGTTTTTTTCCCCAAGTGCTGTTTTTAACCATTACAGTCTTTCTCGCTATAAAATATGACATTTCACATAAACGAGCTAATGGGCAGTGAGTGACTTTGAAGTGAAGGTAAAAGCCTCAGCTTTATTTTCAAATGATGTGTTGAAATGCTACTCTGTTTTATATTGGGTGGGCCAAAAAGTGCTTTCGGTTTTTTAAGTAAAATTAAAGGCACATTTTTCATTTTCACCAAGAACTTTATTGAACAACGTATTCACCCTTTTGTTCCACTACCTTCTGCCATTTTTCAGGCAACTTCGTAATTCCATCTTCCCAAAACTTTTTATCTTTTTTGAGCAAGGAACTGTTCCAGGTGCCTTTTACAGTCTTCCAGGGAATTGAAATTTTCTTCCATTAAGAGAATTTTGTAAAGACCTAAATACATGGAAATCCGAAGGTGCAGTGTCTGGTGAATGTGGCAGATGAATCAGAACTTCCCAGCCAAGCTGTAACAGTTTTTGCCGGTCATCAAAGAAACATGCGGTCTTGTGTTATCCTGATGGAAGATTACGCGTTTTCTGTTGACTAATTCTGGTCGCTTTTCGTCAAGTGCCGCTTTCAGTTGGTCTAATTGGG
This sequence comes from Balaenoptera musculus, assembly GCF_009873245.2. NCBI lineage: Eukaryota > Metazoa > Chordata > Mammalia > Artiodactyla > Balaenopteridae > Balaenoptera > Balaenoptera musculus. Next base: position 35,942,634 of record NC_045798.1, read on the forward strand.
AGAGGTACTTGTTGGAATTAATCATTTGGTTTTCCAGAAGGAGCTCATAATAGAGGACTCCCTTCCAACCCCACCATATACACAACATCACCTTCTTTGGATGAAGACTGGCCTTTGGTGTGGTTGGTGGTGGTTCATTTCGCTTGCCCCACGCTCTCTTCCGTTCCACATTGTTGTACAGTATCCACTTTTCATCACCCATCACAATTTGCTTTAAAAACGGAACGTTTTCATTACATTTCAGTAGAGAATCACATGCAGAAATATGGTCAAGAAGGTTTTTTTCCCTTAACTTATGTGGAACCCAAACATCAAAGCGATTCACATAACCAGGCTGGTGCAAATGATTTTCATACTCATATTTTGAGTATGTCAGCTGTCTCCCATGTGGTATAACGTTGATTGTTCTCAATTATGGTTTTGGTTTGATTGCTGTCAACTTCAGCTGGTCTACCCTGACTGTGGAGCATCATCCAGCGAAAATCTCCAGCACGAAACTTCACAAACCACTTTTGAAACGTTCAGTCAGTCACAGCACCTTCTCCATACACTGCACAAATCTTTTTGTGCGTTTCAGTTGCATTTTTACCTTTCTTGAAATCATAAAGCGTATGCTGAAAATGTTGCTTTTTTCTTCCATCTTCAGTGTTAAAATGGCTACACAAAAATTCACCAATTTTGATGTCTTTCTTTCTTTCTTTCAAATTTATTTATTTATTTATTTATTTTTGGCTGCGTTGGGTCTTCGTTGCTGCACGCGGGCTTTCTCTAGTTGCAGCGAGTGGGGACTACTCTTCGTTGTGGTGTGTGGGCTTCTCATTGCGGTGGCTTCTCTTGTTGCAGAGCACGGGCTCTAGGTGTGTGGGCTTCAGTAGTTGTGGCGTGCGGGCTCAGTAGTTGTGGCTCACAAGCTCTAGAGCGCAGGCTCAGTAGTTGTGGCGCACGGACTTTGTTGCTCCTCAGCATGTGGGATCTTCCTGGACCAGGGATCAAACCCGTGTCCCCTGCATTGGCAGGCGGGTGCTTAACCACTGCGCCACCAGGGAAACCCCATAAGTCTTTTTTTAAATGCATGCTGATGTGACACCTGTCACAATACAATCTAACAAAATTGTTTCAAATGAAGTTAAAGACAACTGAGTGCTACTAGAGCCATCCTACGGAAAAAACCGAGCAAACCTTTTGGCCCACCCAAAGTTTGGCTTGAAGTTTGGCTTGAAGCAAAGATTACTTATGTGGCAAGCAACTGAGCTGATCATCTTTTCATTGGAGAGAATAAGGCATTTTATGTGGTATTTCTCCCTCCCGCCCTCTCCTCTCTTGTGTGATGGCCTTGCACGGTTTTACTCTCACAGGTACTACAACTGGGCGTTGGCGGCTCCCATGATCCTCAGCCTGCAGGTCTTCCAGAAGAGCTTACCTAAGGTGAGCTGCTCCACTGTTTGTTGCCCCCTCAGAGGTATCGACAGCATGTAGCGCTTCGAAAAATCCGGATGTGCATATTTCTAAACTGGGTACTGTTCAGTTTTATTTAATATTCTAAAATTAATATTATCACTCAAATTATCTCATACCCCAAAGTGTAGGAAATTAGCTGGGCTGCCATATCTTTGCCATTTTTACTAGATATTTATACTGGTTTCTGGTGGTATATAAAGGTTGAGAGATTTTACTGATTGTTAGTTAAATATAGAATAAATGAAAACATTTCCTCCCATTAACATGGAAAGAAGCAGCAAGAAGAGGGTGACGTGGCCACCAGAAGCGTGGCATGGGTGTGATCCATTCAGCTTGTGGTTAAAAAGTCTGTCATGTAGAACCTAAAGCTTCGCTTTGAATCTGTCCACCAAGACGACATCATCAGCCTAGCTGGTCCTCATAACTCACGAGAACCACATTCCCCACGGGCAGAGAAATGAGAGCAGGCTGCCTGCCAGCCCCTAAGAGGGCTGCTCCTACGTAGGTAGCCAGACCACCCAATCTCATACCACAGAACTGCCACAAAAGAGGACACGGTCCGTCTTTCAGAGGAGTCTGGGAGGTGTGGAAAGCGTTGCTCACCGTCCTGTACGTTAATGGTTGAAAGGAGTCGAGTGCCTTGTGACTGACAGATGGCTAGACTCACCTGTGTTGATTGTTTTCAGGCCACAGTTGAGTCCTGGGTCAAAGATAAGATGCCAAAGAAATCTGGTCGCTGGTGGTTTTGGCGTAAGAGAGAGAGCATAACCAAACAGGTAACTGAGCTGGAGGTGGTCCTTTCCATGGGCTGAAAAGAAGTGAATCTTTGGTTTATTCAAAAAAAAAAAAAAAAAACCTTTTTGCCAAGCACAAGTCAAGTTGGGCCACATAATCCTCTTTTAATAATAGTAGTCCCCATGTTTGAACAGTTACATGTGCAAGTCTGATGCTAGGTGCTTCACATGCATTACCTCTCACCTTTACTACAGCCCAACAGTATAGGTGTTTGGATTCCTGTTTTACAGGTGAGGAAACTGGAGCACGAGGAGGTGATATAACTTGACTGAGGGCACATAACTGGTTGAGGGCTGGAGCTGGGGTGTGACCTTAAGTCTACGCCCAGAGCTTATGCCCTTTCCACCGCGCTGCGTCACCGGATGGAAGCCAGAGCTTGCCACCTTCCCCCGCTGGAGGGTGGGGCATCAGTCCCCTCTGTTCTGCAGGTCCAGCATCCCTGCCATGCACCTAGTTGTATTATACTGTGTGACTGAGCTGGTGCTCTCTCAACAACTCCTGCCCCTGACTTTGTGGCGGCAGCTTTTTGCACAAACAGCATACGACTTCTCTCTCAGGTGTCCGTCCTTTTGGCTCAAACTAGAGGAAGTTTGTTTCTTAAGCGTTTTTAAGTTGTGGATTCAGAAAGCGGTTTTGCTCGTTCCTGGAGAGAGCTACTGATGAATTTTTGCTTGACCGTAGGGGGAGAACTGCACATTGTCATTGTTATCTTGCCGTTCCAGCTGCCAGAGACCAAGGAAGGGAAATCGGAGGAGCCGCCACCCATCGACCGGCCGTCGAGCGCGAAGGAGCCGGCCAGTGGCAGGTGGGGGCCCCCGGTCTCTCCAGGCTCCCCCGCCTCGGCCATTGCATTCAAGCTGATGTTGGCCGTTGTGTTTAGTTCTTAGTCAGAAATGTCTTTGTCCTGTGGACGTGCATGACAGTCGGTGGCTTCCTTCTGCTGCTCAGTTAGCAGATGATGACTTTCGCTTTTCTTTAAAAAATATCATCAGCTTCGGGACTTCCCTGGCGGTCCAGTGTTAGGACTCAGCACTCTCACTGCTGGGGCCCCGGGTTCAGTCCCTGGTCAGGGAACCAAGATCCCGCAAGCCATGCCGTGTAGCATGGCCAAATTGTGTGTGTGTGTGTGTGTGTGTGTGTGTGTGTGTGTACGTACTATCTCATCAGCTTAGAGTAAATATACTCCTCACTGCTTCCTGAGTACCTTGCTCCTGTCCCGGAGCCGTGGACTCGGATGCCCTGAAATGCAGGCCTTTGGGAAGCAGATGTTGCGAAATTGTGAGATGTGCCGTCCCTGGTGCCCTGCTCCCTGGCTGTCAGGCACAGCAGGGGAGACGTAACAGGACCTGAGTTGGGCGTGGGTCCCTTTCATTTCTTGGAAGGAGTAGAGCCGCCTTAGACGTGTGGATTGGCTGCCCCGCGGGGAGGTGCTGCCCTGTTTCTTCCCCCATCAGGTTCTTTTCTCTTCTGTGTTCTCTAAACACAGGTTTATCTGTCTTCTTGCTCTTTACCCTCTTCTTTTGAAAGGACTGTATAAAATCTTGTTAGTTTCTTAAATCACTAAGAAAGATTCTAAAGATGTGTATCTTTAGAAACATACATATATATCCCTTTCAACAAGAATCAGCGGACCTAGTAGCATTCACTGGTTGTAGCAGAAAATGGCCAGTCACAGTGGGCGAGTCACCGCCGGCCAGTCGTAGAGGGAGGAGAGGGATACGCCGGTGTGGACCCTGGGTCTGGGGAAGGGCTCCTCCTAGAATGGATTTGGGATCTCTTTCTCTTCTTGATCCTAAATGAAAAGCTGTCGTCTGTAAAACGTCCTGCTGCCTCTTCAGTAACGGGGTTGTGTTGAACAGGCCGGCTGAGGAAGACTCATCGAGTGACGAGGGGTCCCAGGAGCTGGAAGAATCCATCCAAGTGGACCCCATCCCTACGGAGCCGCCGAGCCACAGCAGCACCACCTCCTATAAGAAGTCTCTTCGTCTGTCCTCAGACCAGATCGTGAGTTGCATGTGGTCTGGGTGGATCCAAGTCACATGAGCTCAGTAACTGTTTAACTCGACGGGTCTCCTCTCCTGTCCACCTGGCCCCAAGCCTTACACACGCGGCCCAGCGTGTGGTCGTGGAAATGCTCACATACGTCCGGGAGAGCAGCGTCCCTCACACCGGGACCACCAGGACCACCTGAGGACCTGCAGCACGCTTCCTCCTCCTCCAGCCCCGGGCCTCCCACCTCCGTGTCTGGGAGTGAACCAGGGCATCTGTGTTCTCAGCCTGTTTCCAGGATGAATCTTATACATCTGGCCCGGCACTGGGCCACACACTGTCTTTTAGGAGCCACAGCCATAGGGAAATGACGTTTTCTTACTTGGATGCATTTTTCCCCCTTCCTGTTTATTTCCCGCTCCCTGACTACCACCCATTTTCAACATGAAATTGTCCTGCTGTGCTCCAGGGCAGTCCCGGGTACAGAGGAAAAGGTTGGCAGTGGGGGGGTGGGGGGGTGGTTGTGATCAGAAAAGTGCCTGGCACCTAACACATGGTTCAGGCAGTGGCTCGTGTGAGCCACGGGCGCAGCCCTGGGCCATCCTTCCTGAGCTGGGGTCCCAAGACGCTGCTGCTGGTTTGGGGAATGTTCAGATTCTGTTCCAAAACTGTGTTTTCTGCTGATTTTCTTTGCTTTTTTTTTTTGTTAACAGTTACTATGTCTTGTGTATTTCCGTCCATTCTTTCTGTGTTCACACACACACACATTTATATATTTAAGAGGCTGGGATCCTTTTTCACGTAACATTGTGTCATAAGCAATTTCTCTGACCACGTATTCCTGGCAAGTGTGACTTAATTGTTGCATGTAATTCCATCAAAGTGATGTGCCATGAATTTTTAAAAGTCTCTGATTTTGTTTATTCTTATACTTTTTATAAAAGGCAAAACTGAAGCTCCAAGACGGCCCAAATGACGTCGTGTTTAGCATTACAACCCAGTATCAAGGCACCTGCCGCTGTGCGGGGACCATTTACCTGTGGGACTGGAACGACAAGGTCATCATTTCTGACATCGACGGGACGATAACCAAGTAAGCAGGAGCCTTGGGGTGACAGGGAAGGGCGCCCAGCTCAGTGTGTGGTAGGCGGGGGGTGGGTCCCTCACCTGGGCAACCAGCCACCATCAGGAGAGTTTTTAAACTATACACACTGAGACGTCCTGAGTGCGGTCCCCACAGAATCATGTTATGGAGGGAGGAAATAGGTGGGACTGTACAGACGTAACGTCAAAAATAACACTTGGGGAATTCCCTGGAGGCCCAGTGGTTACGAGTGCGGTGGCCCAGGTTCAGTCCCTGGTTGGGGAACTGAGAATCCCGCAGGCCGTGCAGCGCAGCCAAAAAAAATAATAATAATGATAACTTCGGGGAGGATTTAGTTATTTGGTTTCCAAATTCTGGTATGGGGGGGAGGAAGAAGCTGTTGAGATTAGGGAGGAGAAAAACAGGATGTGTGGTTGTCAATTCCCTCATGTCTGATGGCTCTTCTGGAAGCTCCTGGTGGGGTCCTTGTCTCCTGTGCACAGGCCAAGGAAACCGCCTTTGGGGATTGTCCCTCCACCCCTCCCCCATCTGGCAGCTGCTGGCAGCTGGTATTTAACTAAATAGGTAAACACTTGGCTTTATATGCTTGATTCCTGATACCTTTTTCTGTTTCTGTCCTCTTAGGTCTGATGCTTTAGGACAGATCCTTCCACAGCTGGGTAAAGACTGGACTCATCAGGGTATCGCAAAGCTCTACCATTCCATCAACGAGTAGGTATCCCGACCCACGTGTCTGGTGAGCTAGAATTTTGCTTGAACTATAGAAAGAGAGTGTTCATCAGCCAGCCCACAGGAATCTTGTTCATGAGCCAGCTGTTCCCGCTCTCCTTTCGCACCCCTTCCTAGAGCCTCACGCGGGGGAAAGTGTGAGCCACCGTCTGTGGGACAGGGGCTCTGTGCCTGGCATGGTATGCGCTCTTATGCGTGGTAACCTCGTCATCTTGTTTTCACAGGGCTGTGGGTTGTAGGCACTGCCTGTGTCTATAATCATAGCTGTACTTGGGGGTTTTAGCTGTAATTTAACAAGAGAGCCAATTTTCAGTTTTGGTTTTTTGAGTATTTTTAATTGTATTTCTTGAAGTAGGTAATACATGCATGCATGGGGGAATCAATTTACCATGGGGTCCTCTCTGTCAGAGTACTTTTTTTTGTGAGAAAATAGTGCCGTGGCCTTTGTGGGATCCCAGTACCTATGAGTTAAGTTTATCTGCAGAATTACAGTGTCTTAAGTACAAGTTGAAAATGTCATAATATGAAAATTATGAGTATGTCAGTTACCCAGGTAAAGTTTTGCTCCTTGTTTTATAGAATGATTTGCATTCTGGAAATTGCCTATACAAGTAAAATTCTTTGTATCTTTCATCTATAACAGATCGTTTAAAGATAACCTCAAATTTTTGTCTGTTTTGCAATTTGGCTTCCATGGACCAGATGCTGAAGCTATATCATTACTTGTAAATTTAGCATAATCCCTAGTTGCATGTACCTCCATTTTCCCCCCAGGGTGTCTTTGATGGAATGGTGAGATCTTTATAATCCTAACAATTTTTCTATTAAATTTAAGAATTTGATTTTCATAGTAAATGAGAGGAACTTTATTTGGGCCTTTAAAAAGAAAAACACATTTTTCCCCCTTTAGCCAAAGCACACGGGCTAAACAGGACGTGTTCTCTTTCAGGAATGGCTACAAGTTCCTATACTGCTCCGCCCGCGCCATCGGCATGGCCGACATGACCCGCGGCTACCTGCACTGGGTCAACGACAAGGGCACGATCCTGCCCCGCGGCCCCCTGATGCTGTCCCCCAGCAGCCTGTTCTCCGCCTTCCACAGGTGCCTCTGTGTGCGTATGCGTGTGTGTGCGTGCACCTGCGCGCACACGGGGGCCTGACGCGACTGTATCTGTTGCGGAGCTTCTGCATCTTGGTTCCGTATGGTTCTAACTCACACATAGGTCACCTGGTCTGTGTCAGACACGGTTGAGAAGTCAGGTTGGCAAAGAAGGAGAAAGATACTGGTTATGAAGGATTAAAAAAATTGGGTGGTTGTGAGCACTATAAAATCTTTTTAGGACCACATACCAAGGAAAACTACCATTTTGGATTTGGTGATTGTATTTTCTTCTCCTAGGGAAGTAATAGAAAAGAAACCAGAGAAGTTCAAAATTGAGTGTCTAAATGATATCAAGAATCTCTTTGCCCCGTCTAAGCAGCCCTTCTATGCGGCCTTTGGAAACCGTCCAAATGTAAGTGTGTCTTCTGGGCTACACGTTCGGATGCGGTGTGTGAAAGTCAGAGGAGTGTACTTTTAGGGTATAGCCCTGTGTTAATTCTCAGACCAGTTGTATAGGCACAATGAATGTCTGTTCTGCTGAGTAGGCTTTCACTTTGTCTTTGTAAATTTTCTCCAGCGGTTGGGAAGGGCCTGTCAGAGGAGATGTGCCCCAGAAGGTAGGTGTGTGACAAAGGGCACGCCCTCTGTCTCTGTGGCTTCAGTTCCATTTCCTCAAGCAGTTCCGACTCATGTTCTGAGTGATTCTAAGCCGAGCCTTGGATTCGCCCCAGAACCAGGTCTCGAGGGCCCCCCTTGATTACCGCTTCCCCTCTCCTGCTCCGGGGCCCCTGGCGTCTCCATGGCGTCCAAGTTTTCTGGCTTCCCGAGCGCCCTCTGCTGCGGTGGCTCCGCTCTTCAGTTTGTATGTGTCTAAAGCTCGGCTCCAGCGGCAAAGCTGCGCCGCGCCAGCTCCACGTGATTTCCATACGCTGTCTCCTGTCAAGGCGATTCTTCTGGCTCGCAGGAACCGCAGGACTGTCTCCTCATTTCTTTGCTCCGTAATCACCCTGCCCCGTGTTTTCTGCTGCAGGATGTCTATGCTTACACACAAGTTGGAGTTCCAGACTGCAGGATCTTCACCGTGAACCCCAAGGGTGAGCTGATACAAGAAAGGACCAAAGGAAACAAGTCATCGTAAGTGCGTTCCCACTTCTCAGCCTGGAGCCCTGCAGCCAGGGGCCAAGAATCAGAACTGCACCTGCCTTTGGAGGCTTTCCCCTCTGCCGGGGTATCTTCTCCTCTGCCGTAGCTGTTGGGGGAATTGCTGAGGAGCCTAGACTTCGAAGAGGGAGGTGGTGCCCTGAGAAGGAGGCCTGTCTGGGATCCTTCCCATCTGGGGAATCTGAGTAACTGGCTGCACAACCTACAGTTTGTGCTCGCAGATCAACTGATGAATAACAGCTGGTGTGTTTCCTCCCCAATTCCTCCTGCCAGGTATCACAGACTGAGCGAGCTCGTGGAACACGTGTTCCCACTTCTCAACAAGGAACAGAACTCTGCCTTTCCCTGCCCGGAGTTCAGCTCCTTCTGCTACTGGCGAGACCCGATCCCTGAGGTGGACCTGGACGACCTGGCCTGAGGCCTCGCAGCAAGGGAAGGTGACCAGCCCTTCTGCTGGACAGAGGACATGGCGGGGGGGGGTCCCCTCCCGGCCACAGGTGTGGGACAAGACGTGCTGACAGTCGGGCACCAGCAGGGACGGGAAAGCTGCTGGGGCTGGACTGCCTTCCCCTTCCCCCTCCCGGGCCCTGAGGGGCTGCTGTGGGGTGCCGCGGCCAGAGCCGCGAGGGGAGCTTGGGCCTGAGGACGGAGGCCTGGGCTCCTGTCACTGGCCGGTCCTCCCACGCGCTCTGTTGTGTGCTGGGTGCTCCTTTAATTGCATAATTTAAAAAGAAGAAAAAAGAAGCTAAGAGTGGACCAAAGCGTTGCACAAAGTAAAGTGTTCTAATTTCCACTGGGCAGTTGAGAGTGTTTCTCTCTAAAAAGGAGGGCTTACTTCAGGGGATCAGGGTCCAGTTGGTGATGTTGGTCCAAACCGCCCGTGCACATTTCTTCTGTGGGCTCCTCCCTCTCTGCTCCACGGAAACGGGACACTTGGCTCGGGCCCCAGGGTGACAAACGTGGGCTTCGGGGGAACATGAGGTCCTTATATCATTGCCTTCTCACCTGTGACTTATTCCACGGTGGGGACCTGAACTGAGGTGTCGTGTCTCAGACCGGAAGGAAGGAGCAGGTCTTGCAGGATGTATGTGATGCCCGTAAGAGCCGTCCTAGCAGCAGGAGTTGGTTAAACGGCAAGGAACAGCTCTGTTCTCAGGGAGGCCTTGGAAATGCAGATGGGCACTTGTGACGGGTCCTGGGAAGGGTCCGTTCTCCGTCCCCCTGCCTGCAGCCCAGTGTCCCAGCCTGGTTGTGACGAGCTCTTGTCGGACCCGAGCAGGCCGCCCCAGGGAAGGGGGGGTTCTGTCCACAAGCCTCTGCAGAGCTGTGGGCACGAGCCTGCAGAGGTGAGGCTGGGTGTGGACAGTCCCCTTGGTGTTAAAATCGAGAGAACTGTTAGAGAGGAGGCTTTCCTGGGACCAGCAGTGCCCACACACAGCCCTGCGCTGGGTGAGAAAGCAGGGAGCAGGTTCCAGGGTGGAGGGTGGGCGCCCAATGGGAATACTGCAGAGCAGTGCAGACACAGCCCCCGGCCCCCATGGTTTCCCTTCCCACCTGTGCTTTCCCTGTGCTGGTTTGGCAGGGGGCACATCTCCTTGTAGTTTGCTCCACCGAAATAATAACTGATCTAGAGCTGGGGAAATGGGGGCGGTTATTTTCCAGAGTGGAGAGTTGAAAGTCCCTGACTCAGTTGAGCCGTGTTTCCCAGTGCTGTTGGGTGCAGGGACGATGGCACCGTCCCCGGAATGCAGCTGTCAGCGGCAGAGGCTGGCGGAGCCACATATGCTTCCTCCGGTGCAAACCGTCCCACCGTGAACAGCTCAAGGACTCATCATTTAAAGAATTTATTTATGTACAGGGTCAGGGAAAGTAGGTTGTGTTTGTATGAAGTTCTGCCCAGTTAGTGAAATCAATTCCTCGTATGGTGGCCCTGCAGTTACTTCATCTCATAGATGCCATCGGCCTGTCGCCCCACGTTTGCTTTAGGCAGTTACCCTGAGCTTCGTAGGGCTTTGCTATGTGCGGTACGGAAATCTTGATAACACACCTTCTGTAGTCCTTTGTTGGCTGTCCTTTAAAGAGTTTCTGACTAGACACTTTCTTTTTCTCGATAAGCTCTTCTCTCTGGACACAGGGGCATCTTAGAGGGTCGAACCTGGGAACCCAGGTCTCCCGGCCCTGCACTGAGGGTGGCTGACCCCTCTGCCCGGGGGCCATCAGCACTAGACTTTGTCATTTTGTCACCGCAGACTGATCCAGTGGGTACATATGCTAATTAACCTGAGTCTTTTTCCTTATTTAAAGGAGTCCCTCTTGCTGAAAGTAGATGATTACTATTACTATAGTGTTAAGAAAGTATGAAGTTTGTGCTGAAAATCCATTGCCATTTGGTACAAATGACATTTGTTCTTTCTGTGAAAGAGAGATGCCCTCGAGTGTGTGTGTACACAGACCCTTCTGATGGGAGCTGAGGAAGGAGCAGCGGCCTCTCGCTGCCTTCGGGGACGGGCAGCATCCCGGGGGGCCGGTGGGGGGGCCGAGGTGGACCGGGCTCCCCTAATCACTCTCTGCTGCTCCACTGGTGAAATGGCCGTGGCCCCTTTCCCTCTTTCCCGTCCAACCTGACTTGAATATCTGCCTTGGTGTCCGCGTGCTGAAGCTTGTATGGCTGTAGTGTTGACATCTGTATCTCTGCAGGGCTTACGAAGTGCACGCGTGGGCCCAGAGCATGCAGACTTGGCCCACGTGTCAGTATCGTGTTTGCTGTGCTTTAAAACATCTGCATAGTTTTCAACTGGAAAAAGAAAAAACTTACTAGTGTGATGTCATGAATGAAAGCTGTTGACATCTAGGAACAAGAGCCAGCTAAACCAGCCGAAAGAAGTACTCATGCCTTTGGCTGCACATGGCCCTTCTGGAGGTGTGTCCTTGAAGCTGCAGGCAAGACCTGAAGAAAACGGGCAGAGAGTAAACTCTCATGTTTTGCAAGTTGGTGAAAAAGACTCTCCCAGGGAAGTTCATCATCTTTTCAAGTATCATCATAGTTACTCTGGGAAGCCTTGTTTTCCTTCTGTTTTAGGGAATGCTGGGTTTAATGAAACTGGTTTAAAGATTGAGTTTTTGTTTAAGTGCTCTTTCCAGGTGAAAACTACTTTTTTGTTGTTTTAAAGGGAAGGAAAACTTACTCTTTTAATTTAATCATTACGTTCAGTCTGTGATGACATACTTGATTATTAGGCACAGCAGTGCCACTAACAAGTTTTTTAAGGTGTCAGAAATTAATTGTAAACATCAGTTCAGTACTTAGTTTATGGCAAAGACAAGCTGTCTTAAGCTAAATGGCTCTATTTGTGGTGCAGTGTTTGATGGTCAAAACAAAATGGTACAACAATAAACAAATGTAAACTGAATGCATCTGACTCTCTCCTTCAGAGGACATTAAATCCTCTTCTCTAAAACTCTTGCCAGAAATTTGTAAATTTCCATAAAATTAGCATTTTGACCCTTTGCTGACACTTAAATTTGTGTATAGAAAGGACTTCTTTTTTTGGTGCTTGTTTTTATAAAACCTGACTCCAGAGTGAGGCTACACCCACAGGAATAACCTCTCTTTCTTTGTAGGTTCTGCCAGGCCGTGTCCATTCATACACATGTGATTTCTAGTGAGTATCCCTGGCATCCTCCAGGCTGCTTCCTCCGCCGCCCTCAGCCCTTCAGGGGTCCCCTGAGCGCCTTGCATTAAACCCTTCCTCTGGGTGAATACTACTTAGCCGTCCTGATGTTTTCATCAGCTGTTAGGAGAGTCAAAGTGATCTTGGATCAAAAACCACACCCCCCATGTGATGTTATTTGAGTATCTTTATCCCCTAGACGGCTAAGCACACACTGAGCCTGCCGAGCGCGAGAGCCCGTGTCCACCATGGCCCCGCTGCGCCACCAGACTGCGTTGTCCTTCCCCGTTGATGGGACGGGACAGGGACAGCGCGCGTGGATGTTTAGGAAGTGGGTGTGGATGCGTGTAAAGCCATGTTTCACTTGTCTCTGATCACAGATACTTCTTTCCTTTCAAACTGCAAATTGTGAGAAATAACTCAAGATGGTAGGGTCACTGAGAAAGGTTAATGCACTAACACGGGAGTGACGTCAAATGAAGTTTGCACTGATTTGCCGTCTTTACCGCTGGTCGTCTATCGTTTTTCACCATTTAAGCGTCAGGCCATTTGCTGATGTTAGATGTGGGGGCATAACGTCCCGGTCCTGTCTCTGCTTCTCTCGGGGGGCACCCTGACCTTCTTTCCAGCAGCCCCTTGTTTCAGAAGTTGTAACCTTGTGCCTGATTGCAGTCCAGAGGCTTGGTCCACGCGTCTCACTCCCAGGCTCACAGCGCCGGGCCGCTGACATCTGGAGGAGCTGCTCCAAGCCTCCCAGCCTGAGCTCAGCCCAGCTTGCTTCTCTCTGTGCAAGAGGACAGCCTTTCCCTTCTACAGACGCTGACTCCTGTGAACCACGGTCCAGCTTTCATCCCATTGAAGTCAACGCAGAACCTGCTGCAGTCGTGGATAGAGAGCGGAACTTCTCCGTTGTCAATAAATGAGTCAGGATGGACCGGCAGAGGGGGTGTTTTACTTGCTGCTCTAAGCACTGTCTGTGGAGTGGAGGAAAGTAATTCTCTGCCTTCTGTCTGCTCCCTGCCTTTCCGGCTGTTGAGCATTTGTTCCCTTTGGCACCAGGTAAGGTCTTTAAATGGGGTGTGAGGTGGAGAGGGCAGAAGCATGTGCCCACTGGGTTTTCCTGAAAATGCTCCACTGCAGTGGGGTTTTTCCCATGAGTCATTTCTAGGAAGCCACTGCTAGCCAGTCCCCCAGCTGCAGAAACGGGGCAAGTGTGCTGCCCCACCCCCATGCCCCAGACAGAGGCCCCGCCTTCCGTTCTTGGCCCCTTCGCCCTAGCTGGTGGAGGGGGTGAGGAAGAAGGCCTCTCTCTCTGTCCACCGGCTGCCCTGGGCTCTCATTTGCAAGCAGTCCTGGAAAAAGCATTCTTACAGCATAAGAGTACCTTGGTGGCTTGATGTCGGCCAAGGAAGCTTGTTTCTATTGTCCACATCTTTCCCTAGGGCTCTGGGGACATGCCTCCCCGCAGTGGCACTTGGTTGGCCAACAGGTTTTACAACCTGATTAGCAAAGACCACGCGGAGCTAAGGGTTTGCTTCCTGCTGGTAGAGGAGTGAGGGGCCTGGGCTTCCTGGGAACAGAGCATGCTCTCCACGGGGAGAGTCCTGCTTTCCTCAGATGACCTCGGTGTTCAGTGTGGTCCGTTTTGTTTTGGGCCTCTTGTTGCCTGGGAGCTCAGGAGTCCTTATAGCTGCATCTGCTGTGAGCTGGGCAGCTGCAGGTTCAATGTGAATGTTCAGCACCCCCTGGAGGAGCCCCGTTTTCAGCTGTGGGGCTCACATGGGGACTCTGACCTCCAAGCACATCTAGTCTGTCTTTACAAGCCAAGAACAACCCCCAAGTGCACGGCGTGGATGCTGAGGGATAACAGATGCATGGTTGAGATGAATTTACTCAAGCTTACTTTCTGCAGCCATCAAAGTCATTTACTGTAGTTTGCTTTTCAGCAGCAACTCTCAATCCAGAAGGCACCAGACTTAACTGGAAGTGTTTTACATCTTTATTGACACTCCCTGTCTTTGCACTTAAGTCGTACATGTCATTCAAGGAGCCCAACAAGCCACATGACAGTCTCTCCTGTGTCCCCTCTCAGCAGGCAAACCCGGGCGGGGGTGGGGGAGGGAGGGAGGGTGGCGAGCCAAACCTGGGGACCAGCCCACTGCCCACCTAGGTCTGTGGTGGCACGTGCCACTTCAGTGTTTAAACTCTTCTCCCGCATGCAGGGTAAGTGAAGACAGAAGCAGCTGGCGACAGCTCTGCTCCAGTAAAGCCTGGCCACTGGTGCCAGTTCTGCCTCCTCTCAGCGGCTCGTCCTTCTCCAGCAGCAGGGCGTGATCCCACCGGGCAGCAGTTGGAGCCTCTGCGGTCAGCACCCTGTAGGCCCAGCACAGGCCACCCGGAGAGAGCTCAGGCCACGGCAGAGCCAGAGGTGGGAGCTGGGAGACGCAGGGGGAGGAGCCAGCGTGCAGGCAGGGGCGCTTCCGACGTTAGCCCGTGGTCTACTCCTCGCTGCCTTGGCAGCCAGGCGTGGCCTTTACCTGGGGGAGGTGGTGGGGTGTCCGCAGGAAACTAGACCAGTGCTCCAGTTACACACACGCTGAATACATTAAAGCTGCCGAGTTCCTACAACTCTTAACCCCTTCCCTTGCCCGGCCACCTCAGAGGTGGGACAGGAAAGGATATAAGAAAACCCCACTAAACGTGGAGTACATTTCGTCAAAGTCCGTGTGAGCCAACCTGCCCCCAGTCACCACGATGTTGACGCCGTCCCCTGCCTTCAAGTGCACGATAAGGTGGAATGCCCCCGGGCCCCCACAAGTGTGCAGAGCCCCCTGGGGCCGGTGGTATTCCAGGAATTCTCTCTTGTAGCCGGCCGTGTGCAGCTGTGCCACGCTGGCGTTGGCGACCGAAAGGACGGCTTCTCACGTACGTGTCCCTCTCGGGGGTGAGTTGTGGCCGTGATCATGGTAGCGCCCGTCGTACGGAGCTGTGAAGACCCCTGGGAGGAGGAAAGAAGCAGACACCGGTGTTCACGTGACACCATCACAGCCTTCCTGAGACAAGCTGACAGCCCGGATGAAGGCAGACCAGCCTCTGGGTTTGCCCTGGGTGCCTGGGTTTGGGCTCAAAGTCCTGCTCAGCCTCCCCCACGGGAGCAGGCCCATCAGGGCACAGCCCCTCTATACTAAACCCACCCAACGACAGTGACAGTCCCCTTGGCCCACACTGCTCTCGCACTGACCTGGTCCTCACGGCAGACCCAGCAGCAGCCTGAGGGAAAACTGGCCCTTTACTGCGCACACTGGCCTGTACCCCCTCACCCAGGTTTTATCGGTAGGAAGCGGCCACGCCGATCCTGGCTGCCTCTGGGGAGTTTTCTCTGTCACTGAAAGCACCTCGAGGCCAACTTAGAATCGACCTCACGGGCACAATATCCACAAAACGCCTTAGCTGCCTTCTGGGGAGGCAGGACCAAAAAATCCCCACAAGGTCGATCATTAACGCAGGAAGAAGAGACACTGAGCCAGAGGTGCAGCCACAGCCAGCCCTCCTCCGCTGGAAGAGCCAGGCTCCCTGCTGGACCAGTACCCAGGTGGCAGCCACGTGCAGCCAGAAGCGAGCTGGTATTTAGACACACGCTCTGGGGCTGGGGAGGCAGGGGAAGCGCTGGTCGGAGGTGGGGGGATGAGGTTCGCAGATGTTGCCCATTTGCAGAGCAGCAGCACGTGGGCCCACAGCCAGACCCAGTGCTGGCAGGAGTGGCCACTGCCCAAGGGCTCCCGGAAGGGGGCTGGACATGGACCACTGACCACGGGCTGAGAGCTGAGAAGGAATCTAAGGGGCCTGAGTCTTCAACCTGCCCTGAAACATGCCAGGCCGCCCAGCTCCCTTCCCCAGCTCTTCTTAGTAATTTAGAGCCTGGGGACAGACAGGCCCCAGCACTCCGGGCACATGGCCAGCGTCTGCTCAGGGTCACGCAGAACTCCCTTTGCTGAAGCCCCGCTGGAGAGAATGGTTCTAGGCATCCTGGGAACAGGAGAGAAATGTAGGTCACGGTCCCTGTGTGCCGAGAGCACCTGGCCTGTCGGCGTGGAGTGAGGGCCCCGGGGGAAGCCCGACTTGAGCACAAAGCGAAGCAGCCTTCTCACACCCCCGCCTCCAAGCCCGTTAAAAACAGAGTGTGAGGCCGAGCTTCACGCCCATGGGCCGGGAGGCCAGGAGCCCCGTTTTTACACGCTCTGCAGTTCATTCACTCTGATGCTCGCTAAAACCCGAGGCCCCGCCGTCCTGAGACCCGGGGCCAGGGCGGCAACTCACATCTCTGCCCGCAGAGAGCCGATTCCCTCCCAGGGGCCACGCAGAGCCCCGGCCACCGCGCGCACGCGACACCCCGGTCCGCTAGTGCCCGTGGGCGGGGGGACAGCGGCGGACCAGGGGGTCCTGGCTCTTCCTCCTACAGGTGAGATGCCCGCGGCCCCGAGGACAGCAGTCCAGGCACCGGGGTGGCCTCTCGTCCCTGCTGTCCTCGGGGGCTGGGGACCACGTGGACCGAACCCCCGGCAGGGCGAGCAATTCTGCCCCAGAGCAGGCGCCCCGCGCTGCTGCTGACCCACTTGGGGCTCAGAAACCAGGGATCCTGCAGGCAGCGGCGTGGGCGCACCTGTCGTGGCAGCCGGGAGGGACCTTCCTCACAGCCTCCCGGCTGGGAGAGTCCTCCTGAGCGGCCGTGTGTGTGGGCGGACTCACCGGTGCTGGGGTCGTACACGTCCCCGTCGTTCACCAGCACTTTGTTAAAGAGGACGACGCCCGCATCGCTGGGGAAAGGCTTCCGGGTGAGCCCCGCGGAGAAGGACACCAGAGACGGCGCCGGGACCCCTGGGTGGAGAGAGGATGCGCCTGCGGTCAGGCCCCGCCCGAGCCGAGGCCTGCGCGCAGTCCCGAGGGGCAGCCTGGGCCTTGCATTTCGCCTCAAAGTGGGCACACCCCCTCCTCACATCCTGGGCCCGACAGTGCCCTTGTCAGGGTGGCAGGCAGTTGCTGGGAGTGGGCATGCGTGGACTACGTTGGACGCTGCGTGAGATGGGAGGCTTCGCGCATGCGTGGGCCTTGTGCATGATGTCTGGGGTGCGGGCGCCGAGGCCCCACGAGGTGCTTCTGTGTGAGCGCTTCTGTGATGAGAGCTGTGAGGCTGCGCGCGTGCACATGCGAGGCGGGAGCTTTGCGCATGCGTGATGTCATTCGGCGGGGGTGGGGGCCGTGCGTGTTCATGTGCACACGAGCAAGTGAGCCAGGGAGAGCTGCACCCGTGCCAATGGCCCAGAGGGAAGAGACAGGACCCGGGGTGGGGGGCGGGAAACGGGGGCTGCCCAGGACCGCCCGCCTCGGCCTCCCGTCCTGGCTAACGTACCTGGGGAGGCTACAGGCGGTGACTTGGGGTACCCTGAAAAACAAAACGCAGATGCAATGTCAAAGCCCTAACAAACAGCGCACCTCATTTTCCTGAGCCTCTCCTTTTCTGCCTGTTTCTCACACTGTGTAAGTAGACAGTAAGAGCACCCACTCCCAGCTGCCTGCACAGAGAAGACGGCCCTGAGGACGAACTGGCTGGGGGAATAGGAAGAAGATGGACTGGAGCCTT
Organism: Balaenoptera musculus; assembly: GCF_009873245.2. Taxonomy (NCBI): domain Eukaryota; kingdom Metazoa; phylum Chordata; class Mammalia; order Artiodactyla; family Balaenopteridae; genus Balaenoptera; species Balaenoptera musculus. The sequence goes on from NC_045798.1 coordinate 35,960,282, forward strand.
GGGGCCCAAGCCAGCGAGCAGGCTACAGACTGACATGTCCACTCCCACGCTTGCCCTCCAGGAGCAGGGACTGTTCACTAGCTTTGCCCCCAGGGAGACTGGATGCAGTGTTTGTCATGTGGATGCGTGGAAGGAAGGACAGACGTACAAATGAACAAATTGCCCAAAAGAATATAAGCATCCAGGATACGTGGAACTAACAAAAGGAAAACTGTCATCTTAGAAGAAGCACCACACCTGCCTGAGAGCTATGATCACTGGAGCTTGGGGTGGCTGAGAAGGAAGGGCAGTGACCTCACCTCCCCAGCAGCCACGGTGCTTCATTCAGGCAGGCTGTCCGTGCCCGTGGCTGAATGCCTCCAACTGTCAGCTTGGTTTAACTCTGAGGCAACTGGTTGGTACTATCCTGTGACAGCTGACGTGATCTACCCCAAGCAGCATCACGTGTTTGTATGTCATAGCACAGAGCCTCAGTTTCCTCATCTATCAGTAGAATATCAACTTCACAGTGCTGTGGGGAAAGCTGTAGATCCAGCACCTAGTTCAGTCCCTGGCATGCAGTGGGTGTCCCATAAATGCTCGCTCCCCTTTTTCTTCTCCCTCCTGCCTTTACCTGACTTCACCTCCTCTACCACCAACACCTCCTTCACCACCACGGTGCTGACCTTCTGACTCACATGAAGCACTTAACTGGCCAAGCACTGACCTAGGCTTTTCTCCATCCTTACAATAACTCTCTGAAGTCCTATTAGTATCCTCCCTTTGCTGTTGACAGAGCTAAGCCTTGCAATGACATAGCTAGGGTTGGAGCCAGAACCTTCCAGCCTACCCACTTTGATGTGTGCTCATCTTTGTGGCTACGCAAGCTCCCAGTATCCTCTTGGTTTCCCCAGTACACTTCCTGCTAGGGAGATCAAGGAGCTGCCTGGGTGGTCCAGGTATTTGTGCCCATGGCACAAATCTATTTCTAAGTATGATGTACTATCCCCAGGGTACCACAGAACCTTTGGAGAGCCAAGTTTTGGACCTTGTACCCTGAAGGCTGCACCCATGACCTGCAGAGACGCTGCAGCAGCCTCCTGGGGCTCAGGCTGCCCCCTCTGTGCATCCTCACCTTCTGTAGCTCAGATGGCCCAGCAGCGGGGGACCCTTACCTGGTGCTCCCGCGTAGCCTTCGGCCCTGGGGATGGGCCCCTGCCCAGTCTGGCCGTCCACGCCCCGGGGCAGTCCCCGCCCCGACATGGCCATCCTGCCCGGGGGCCCGGCCTCTCCAGTCTCCATAATGACCCCGGTGGAGCCAGGCAAGAAGGGCAGCCCCGTCCAGCCGGGCCGCAGCAGCGGGGGCAGTGGCCGGGGGCGTCTCTTGGGCAGGACAGGCTGCTGGCCTGTGTACGGCTGCTGTCCAGGGTCCTTGGGCGGCGGGGGAGCACTGGACGGCGGTGGAGGGGTCAGCGCTGGAGCAGGAGGCTTGGTGGGGGCCTGTGCCGCGTGTGGGGCCTTCCCTTGGGGCAGAGGCTGGGGTGCTGCTGAGGGCTCCTCCGCTGAGCATTTGGAAAGTGGAAAGAAATACACAGGGTTCAAAACCTCAGACTTGACTGCTCGACCACAGGCCCCTCTGAGACTCCGTGGGCATGGCTCCCTGGAACGTGTGTGCTTGGGGGGCTGGCCTGTGGCCTCCGCGGGGTCCCTGGGCTGGGCCCACCAGCAAACACAAGAGCAGCCGCCACAGAGTGGGGACAGCCTGCCTGGACCCCCTGCCCAGGGGAGGGGGATCTTCACCCTCTTTCTTCATGATGGTCACACTCCAAAACAGCACCCAAAACTCCCCGATTCACTGCATGGTGATACCACAGGGGTATCTGCCTGCTTGCTGCCACCCCGGCCTTGCATTCTCTCAAACAAGCCAGTCTCACGGTCACTGTGGACAGCCTCACAAGCCGAGGGCCTGCTGGGTGCAGACATCACGGGACCAGGCAGGTGTCAGGGAGCTCGGAGGGCCTGCTGGGTGCAGACAGGGACAGCTGTCAGCTCGTGCCCTCTGCAGCAGGCACAGTTCCCAAAGGAGTGGCAGTGCCCCCCACCTCTCACCACAGCCTTAAGATCACCAACTGAGGGAATTTCCACTGCAGAAAAGTCCTGATTCACATTTCCCTGCCCTCTTGGGATGGCGCTGTGACACAAGCGGGAAGCTGCCACCCTTTCCTCCTATGAATACATTCCTGGAACTACCTTCCAGGAAGCCCTTCCTAAGGCCTGTAAGACAGCTAAAAATAACCAGGACTGGTCACAATACCATCCTCAAAAGCCAAACCCCACCCACCTCCTCAATCTGTATTATGCCTGCAATGGCCCAGCTTCCATGGCTACAAAATTATGACCAAGCAAAATCAGTAACTGCATTGTGCCCCACTGTCTAGTTTTGTTTTAAAACTCACAAAGGTAATTATGGCAGATCGAACCCATGCTCCCCCTCTCCACTCACAGGTTGCTAGCCCACCTCCAGCCCCAAAGGGAGACTATTTCTCAAATAGCCTTTCCCACCCAGTACACTCCATGAGAGGATTAATCCCTAAGGAAAATGATTTAATGAAGTGATCACTTTCTAATTTCCCCCGTGGATGGTACAGAACTAATACCATTCTAGATGCACTGAAGATAAGTTCATTCACACCATACAATGGAAAGGCATCAGGCCTTAATTCTCTTCAGGACTCTGGTGGGAAGTGTTGGGTTGGGCATAGAAACTGAGGCAGAGCAATTCCCAACATGGGGACACCACGAGCCACAGTGAAGGACAAGAGTGAGAAAGGAAACCAACGAACAAAAAGGAACTTTAAAGAGATAATACAAGAAAATAAACATGTATTAAGGCGTGCTCCTCACTAGCGAGGATGCCCACAGGCTTCTCCAAGTGTGTAACTTTAGCTTCTGCCCTAAATAAACCACTTCATTGCGTGCTCTCCCACACGTACTGTGCTTCTAATAAACGCTGTGCCTGCTTTAAACAAAAACAAACAAAAAAAAGTAATAATCTCAGAAACAGAAGACACTGCATCCAAAGTATAAGAATAGATTGGTATTAAGAGAGGCCTAACCAGAGAATAAAGATGAGTCTTTGCTGATTAAAAATATACTTGCCAAAATAAGAAAATTCAATGAAACAGTTGGTAGATAAAATCAAGGTGCTCTTTCAGAAGGTAGACCAGGAAGAGAAAATAATGGACAATAGGAGAGAAACCATAGGAAAATTAGACTCTTTCCAACCCAGAAGTCTTTCCCAAAAAGAAAGATCGGAAAAACGGGTATAGGGATGATGAGGTAGTAAGGAAAAACTCAAATACACAATTTCTCAGAACTAAGAAAGATCCCAGCACAATTATTGAATGAAAGACCCAAACCAAAGCATATTCAGAACACTGAGGATAAAGAGAAGACCACACAAACTGTCAGGGGAAAACGAAAAAGTGACCTCAACTCAGAAGGGCATCATCAGCCTTCTCAACAGTACTGGAAACCAGAAGACAAAAGAACACCTTCAAATTCTGAGGGAATATCATTGCTAACCTTGAATTCTATACCCAGCTAAAATATCTGCCAGTTGTGAAACTAGAATAAAGACATTTCCAGGCATGCACTATTTAAAGACAAGCAAAACTGTCGAGCACCCTTTCTTAGAAAGCTATTGGAAAATGTACTCCACTGAAACAAGGGAGTAAACCATGAAAGAAAGAAATGCAGAGTAAAGAAAAGGGTCTAAGACAGGAGAGAGGTTCAAGAAATTTCTAGGATGGTAGTGAAGGAAGTTTCAGATTGAAAGCTTTAGAGCAAGTCCAGAGAATAAGCAGTCCAGACTGGGTCAGGAAGAGAACTCCCGGAGGGAGGTCACTAATTTAAAAAATGGAACTGACAAATGATCTGGTAATTTTTATGGTATTGAGAGGGTATCAGAGGGTGAGAAGAATCCAAAACAGATATGTAAAATCTAGCAGATAATAATGCAGCACTACTACTAATTCAGAGACAAGCAAAACAAAAAGCAGCATGATCATATTTGGCCACTATTGAGCTGTTTAGCTCCTCATAGCATAAATACTGACTTGATTTTTGTGGCATAACTCCAGTGGGAGCTGGGAGGAGGGGAAGCAGGGGGAGACACGAGAGAGCCTAATACATAGGCTAATGTCTACAGCTGATAAGTAATATATATAATGTCAAATAATACCCATATAGAGATATCTAAAGCTAATAAATTGATGGTAAACATCAGGAGGAGAAAACAGCTGAAAGAGTGGCACATGGCCACCTCTGGGGTGAGAAGGGTAACAGGGAAAAGGGGACAGGAAAGCTGGTTTTCATTATAAACTTCTCAGAACTATTTCATTTTTATAAGACATAATTATGGAAGACACCCAGGGCCTGTCTCTAAACTCTTTTCCCTCCAGTCCAAGCTCAGGTCCCTCCTTGTCTGTCTCCCCCTCCCTCTTCACGCTGTTTCCAGGCTCACAAGCTGGCCTCCCTCCCAGGGGCGCAGGCTCCTGCCTTAGCCCCACCTCCCTTCTCTGCTGGAGATGCTCCTCCAGCATCACCCCTCTCTCCTCCGTCTCTTTCCTTCCACCCCACCAGCTCCTTCCCTTTAGCCCACGTTTATGTGTCTCCACCCAAAATTTAAAAACAAGTACTTTTCCTCAGTCCTACAACCCTCAATGAATTACAGTTGACAAAGCACCTAAAAATAGCCAAGTACAAGCCCCTCAACCGGGTCCTTATTTTCGTACCTATCCCCCCCAAACCCTTCAAACCAGCCCTCCTTCTCTGAAGCCCCCCTGTCTGTCGCTTGCCCCATCACCTAGTCCAGGTGCTCTCGCTTATCACACACGCCCCGATCTGGGCTAAGTCCAGCTGATTCTAATTTTGAATCGTCCTTTGGGTCCTTCCTCCACACCTTTCTCAGAATGCTCTTAGAACGTGTCCTAGCCATCTTCCCTGCTCAGAAATCTCCAGTTGTCCTCCACTGCTCATAAAATCCAACAGAATCTCCTCCGTCATCCGTGTCTCCACCCCCTGCCCCATCGCCTCCTGCCACCTTCAGTACCCCCACTGGGGCCCGGCTCTCATCTGAGCGTCCCTGCCTTTGTGTTTTGCTGTTCGCACTCCCTAAAATGCCTCTTCAGGTTCCCTCACCAAAACACACCTCTCCCTGCAGTCCCGGTTCAGACACCCCCTCCTCATGAAGCCGTCATGAATCTGCCCAGTAGGGCTTGAACATCCTGCCTTCGAACCATGAACCACTTTGGCATCTAAGGGGTCTTTTCAGTTTTTTACATCTCTCCTTTCTTGCTGGATGATGAGCACTTGAGGACACATTTTAATGATCTTTTATCCCCAGGGCCTGGCACGTGACATTGAGACATCTAAGTATTTGGTGAATGAGGGAAGGCTGGAAGTACAGCAGGTACCATGGGCTGCACCCTCACTCCTGCCAACCATTCAATTAGGCGCCCTCATTTTGCCAACGATAATCATTCTGGGGTCCTATAAGGGCAATGCCAGTGCCTAGAGTCAGTGATGGTTCTCTTTTACGTTCACCACTCCCTCAACACCCAGGCTTGTCATAGCAAGTGGAAGGTAGAGGGAAACAAATGAACAACCTGCTTGGGCCAAATATCCTCCACCAATCTCCGTGGGGAGTCCATCCAGCACACTGCGCAGGACAGGCGGCTCCAAAACACCACTCACATCACAGCAAAGACGGTCACGAGAAAGCTGCCCCGGCTCCAGACTGCTCCCCAGCCCTGGCCCCCAGCACAGGCTCAGCCCAGCGCATCACGTGGTGTTTCTAATGCACACATTTATTACGTGGTTGTAACAAAGACTGGACGGCATCTTGCTCACTCTGGAAAGATAACTCTGGCAGTCAATGTCTTTCCAAAGCGAACATATGTTTCTAATCCAGAGAGTGACCATTTGTACTGAGTTCCTCATAAGAGCCAAGTGTTGCTGCCCATGTTTCACGTGCGAGGAATGAGGAGGAATGATCAGCCGCACGTGCGCTTGCTTTTGTTCCAGAACTTGCCCCAAGGCGCTGGTCCTGATGCCACAGTGTGGCCTTGTGCCACTGTGCGCGCGATGGGCAGGGCCACAGCCTTACCAAGGATGGACCTGACACCATGTAGGAAAGGCCACTCTCTCTCCATTAAAGTTCTTATTAAAAGCCAATTTCAACTTTGCTAAGACAAAGACCTGCCTGAGGAAATCCCCAAGAGTCCACGAGACTGACATGCCTTCCTCCGCTGTCAGGAGCCTGGGTGGTCTGGCTCCTCCTGCAGCCGCCAGAGAACCCTGCAGAGTGGCAGCTAAATCGCCAAAGTTCCGGCCCCGTGGCTGTGCCTGGCAACTTGGTGGTATCTTGTCACAGAGCAGGGATGCGGGGACAGACACGGGCCTTGGACGTTAGCGTCTTGTTGGTGGTGTGGCTGAAGGAAAGCCACAGAAACCTCCTGAGTTATCAGCTCAGCCGTCACTCGGGCTAAACCGGCAAAGCCTCCTCACAAGCCGGCGGAATCGGTGCCAATCAGATGAAGTGATGGGTGCAGGGGCGCGTCCCTGACTGTAAAACACTGTGCAAACGTCAAGGGCAATTCCCGGTTGGGGGGAAGCTGAGCTGCCTGGCATCCCAGGGGTGTGTCCGCTGAGCAAACCCTGCAATTACGGGGGACTATTTTAAAGATGTCAATCAAGCCTTCTGACTTCATATTTTCTTTTATTTATTTATTTTTTGGCCACGCCGCACAGCTTGCGGGATCTTAGTTCCTCGACCAGGGACTGAACCTGTGCCCTCAGCAGTGACAGCGTGGAGTCCTAACCACTGGACTTCCAGGGAATTCCCAAGACTTATGACTTTTAAAAAAAACCCATCCACATGCTGACATACAGCAGGCTAAGTGGACGGAGGGCCACACTGCCCGGCAAAGCTCAGTTCTTGGGAAGGGCCTGAGAAACGCGAGGCTCAGCAGGAGGTTCCCCGGGACCGTGTTGCTCTCACTGACCGGCACAGGGCGGGCACGAGGCAGGGGCTTCCGAGGAGACGCTTGCTGGTCTCCCCGCAGAAAGGCTGAGGGAAGACAGGCCGTGGAGGCGTGTGAAGGACTCTCAGGACTGGGGAGACAACCCACAGAAACCCCGCACTGCTCCCCTGACAGCAGAGGAAGGGAAACCATGCGTGCGCAGGAACGGTCCTACTCGGAGCAAATGGCAGTCAAAATGCTGCTTTGGGCTTTGGTTGGAACGAAGAGGAAAAGCGTTCAAGCTCGTCCAAGGGGCGCTGTGTTTCCATCACAGAAGGGCCCGGACCGACTCTTCCTCTAGAGGACAGAGCCCACTGGCCCAGCCGAGAAAGGAGTCCAGACGTGATCACACTTCCGGAAGCCCGTGGAATCAGGCTCAACAGGGGAAACAGGTCGACATTTCTGAAAAGTACAACCTAGAGAACACTGACACAGAGAGACGGCTCCGGCCGCTCCTGCTGACATCGGGGGCAGCTCATTTGGGACCGAGAGTCATTCGATGTCACTGAATCCCAGAGAGGTGGACCCAAGCATCAGCATCACTGGGGGATTCTTTCTGGTAGAAATTCACAAGCTGATTCTAAGTTGTATATGGAAATGCAGAGAGAGGATCTACCTGATTTTCAGACTCACTATAAAGCTGCAGTAGTCAAGGCCTAAGGAGACACATCAACAGCGAAGCAGAGTCCCTCAGTGGACGCGCACGTCACGGTGGAGCTTGCGTGGGTGACGCTGGGTCATGTCCGGGATTTTATCCTCTCTCCTCACCGCCCTCCCGCCCCCGCTCCTCTTCTTTCTGGGCACGGCAGCCCCGGTGCCGCCTCTGAGGGGGCCTGCCTTCCACTTCTGGGACCAGAGCTAGGGGGTTCTTTGTTTTAATTACAAATTTAATTACAAATTCCTGGATCTGACCTCATCCCTGCTGAGCAGGAATCTCCCGAGTGAGCCCAGAGTCCTTATTTTTGTAAAGCTCACAGAGGATTCTGCACGCAGCTGTGGGAGAGCCCTCCCGGAACATGGCAGTTCTAAAGTCAAAGTTAAGATGGAGAAAAGCAGCTGCAACTTTCACCAACTCAAGAGCTTTACAACAACCAGATGCTCACAGGGCAAAAGGGCAGGTATCGTCCAGAGTTGGTGTGGTCTGAGTGTGGGCAGTTTGTTTAGCCTTTATGTATTTATAAAACTCTGACTTACTCCATCATAATATCTTGGACCTACACTGGCCCCAAACTCAGCCAATTTCAAGTTGAGGGCCAAAACCGTCATAACACTGGCATCAGGCCACACTTCCCCTGGCCATGCTTTACAGTTAAATACTTATTTGAAAAAAATCTGTGCTTTTTCATTCTTACGGCGCAGCTTAGGCTAAGCAACTGGATAAAGATGGGATTCTTAAGTCTGTAATACCCCCGAATGAAACGTTATTAATATAATTCAAAACTAAAAATAGAACTACCATATGATCCAGCAATCCCACTCCTGGGCATCTATCTGGAGAAAACCATCATCTGAAAGGATACATGCACCCCAATGTTCACTGCAGCACTATTTACAATAGCCAAGACATGGAAGCAACCTAAATGTCCATCGACAGAGGAATGGATAAAGATGACGTGGTACATACGTACAATGGAATACTATTCAGCCATAAAAAAGAATGAAATAATGCCATTTGCAATAACATGGATGGACCTAGAGATTATCATACTAAGTGAAGTAAGTCAAAGACAAATATCATATGCTATCACTCATATGTGGAATCAAATTTTATAAAAATGAAACAAATGAACTTATTTACGAAACAGAATCAGACTTACAGATATCAAAAACAGACTTATGGTTACCAAAGGGGAAATGTCAGGGGGAGAGGGATAAATCAGGAGCTTGGGATGAACACACACACACTACTATATATGATAGATAACCAACAAGGGCCTACTGTATAGCACAGGGAACTCTACTCAGTATTCTGGGATCACCTATATGAGAAAAGAATCTAAAAAAAAAATGAATATATGTATACGTATAACTGAATCACTTTGCTGTACACCTGAAACTAACACAACATTGTAAATCAACTATACTCCAACAAAATTAAAATTTAAAAGAAGAGAGAAAAAAAGTATTTATGAGAAATTGCCCTAAGACATTTGCAGAAGAAAGAGGCGGCGGATTAGAAAGAGGAAGCAGTGCCCCTGTCACTGGTGTGTGCTGAAACAGTGCTGCAACGTCCGGCAGGCACGGCCCTTCTTGGAACCGTGACGCAGGGGAGGAGAGCTTCCCTGACGCGCAGACTATTCCTCTGCCCCATCTCGGCTCGGGTGGGAGCCCCAGGTTTCTCAGCAACGGGAACTGCCCTTATGTCCCAACTGGAAGGGGAACAGCAGAAACGTCACAGTCTGGTCCCAGGGCCCCGGCAGAAAGCAGACTCTGGCTTTCAGCCACGCTGGGGGCAGACCCTGGAGCTGCCAGCAACACAGCGACCCCTACCCGACAATTTCAGTCAACCTGGGGACAAGTTGCAGCTAAAGGAAAGGGACAGGGTGCTGGGGAGATGGTGTGAAGAACCAACACTGAAAACAGGAGCCCGTGGGACCGGGCACAGAAGGCCAAAGCCTAGGGCCACATCCACAGAAGAACAAAGGACTTCCCCATCTCCTTGCCCTTCAGAAGCTAATTTATTTGAACATGAATCCTGAATGCTAGGAAGGGGAGATTTCTAGGCTTTTTACACTTTCTACCTGACTCCCAATTTAGAAAAGAAGAAAAGGAAAGGGAAAGAAGGAAAAAAACAAAACCCTCTGGCTTTCTAGAAACATTTGACAGAGCAGCCAGGAGCCCCACACCCAGGGCTCTCATCCCATGTCTGCGGTGTAGACAAGCCTGCTCTCACTCCTCTGAGGCTGCAGGCCCAGGGGCTGGCAGGGAGAGAAAGAGAGAAGTTCACCCAGGAGCAGAATGAACATCCACCACGGGGGACAGAGGGCCGCCAACACAGCTGGTATTTATTGAGGGATTACCAAGTGCCAGGCACTATTTAATACTCCACTAGTTAGGTATATTAATCCTCATACTAACTTTTTGAGGTATTATTGTGATCATGATTCTCTCCAATTAACAGGTGTAGAAAGTGAGGCATTAAGTAGATAAATAACTTGCCCAAAGTCACAAAGAATGCGTAGAGTAGCTGGGATTGCAAACCTGGGAAATAATAATCACTTCCTGGCTCTAAATTCTCCAAGAGTTTCTCATGATACTTAAAATCCAAATCCGTTATCACAGCCTATAAAATCCCACCTCATCTGATTCCTACTCCCTGACCTCACTGCCTATGACTTTCCCCCTTGCTCACAGACCTGATCAAACTGGCATTCTGAGTCCTCAGTCAGGAAAAACACATTCCTGCCTCAGGGCCTTTGAACATGCTTTTCCCTCTGCCGGGAACACAGATCTCTGCAGGGCTCGCTCCCTCGTCTTATTCATGTCTCTGCTCAAATGTCATCTCCACTGAGCAACCCTCCCCGACCTCTGATCTAAAATACAAAGTCCCCCATCCTCTATCACCTTCTCTGTTGGGTCTTTCCCCACACACTGATCGCCAGCTGAAATCAGATCTTCATTTGCTGGGCTGTGCATTATGTGTCTTACGCACTAGAGTGTAAGGTCCTTCAGGGCTGAAACGCCAGCCCTAGGACATGACTCAGTAAGTATCTGTTGAATGAATGACTATATAAATGAAGGGGTGGGGCATATGGGGCCCAGGAGAGGGGTGTCACACCCACGTCACAGAGCGTAAGGTGAGACAGTCATGAAAATACAGTGGTTCTTCACCTTTTAGAAGTTAGGCAGTGCTGGGCTTCCCTGGTGGTGCAGTGGTTAAGAATCCGCCTGCCAATGCAGGGGACACGGGTTCGAGCCCTGGTGCGGGAAGATCCCACATGCCACGGAGCAACTAAGCCCGTGTGCCACAACTACTGAGCCCGCATGCCGCAACTACTGAAGCCCACGTGCCTAGAGCCCATGCTCTGCAACAAGAGAAGCCACCACAATGAGAAGCCCATGCGCCGCAACGAAGAGTAGCCCCCGCTCGCCACAACTAGAGAAAGTTGCACACAGCAACGAAGAACCAAAGCAGTCAAAAATAAATACATTAATTAATTAATTAACCAAAAAAAAAAAAAAAAAGAAGAAGTTAGGCAGTGCTCTGAGTCCTAGATGACAGGCATGGGCCTTTCGTCCAAAAAAGTAACCAAACATTTGTATATAATCTCAAGAATCAGAGGGATAAATTGGGAGATTGGGATTGACACATACACACTACTGTATATAAAATAAAATAGATAAGTAATAAGAACCTACCGTATAGCACAGGGAATTCTATTCAATACTCTGTAATGACCTATATGGAAAAGAATCTAAAAAAGAGTGGATATGTGGATATGTATAACTGATTCACTTTGCTGTACAGCAGAAACTAACACAACATTGTAAATCAACTCTACTCCAATAAAAACTAATTTTTAAAAAAATCTCAAGAATCTCTTTTAAACCCCAGGGAAGAACATCTGCACCAACGATGCGGGGCTGGCAGGTAACAAAGAGACTCGGATCTATCTGAGCGCCAGCTGAGGCCCCTTCTGCTCCCCCGGCTGCCTCGTGGGTAGTTCCGCCCCCTCCGGGTGCTCCTAAAGCAGAGAATGGGGTCTGTGAACAGGGCAGTGGAAACGGCAGAGTGTGAGTCCCTGGCCCAGCAGCGTGGCTTCTGGTGGCTACATCCTGCACTCTCAGCTCTGGACCTTGGCTCGCAGTGGGAGAGATGACGACTGTCGTTAATATTCCCTCTCTCCCGTCGCCCACCAGCCGCATCACCTTGCCTTGACCAATGGAATGTGGCAGAAGGGACACCATGCCAGCTCTGGGCCTCGCCTGGAAGAGGCTTCCGCTTTCACCATGTGATAAGTCTGACTACCCGAGACCACCTGCTGTGAGGAGGCCCAAGTCAGCCACACGAAGAGACAGAGGATGGCCCTGCGGAGGGACCCCTGAGGCACCGGACGCATGACCCATCTGCCTGGACCTTCCAGCCCAGCTGGGCCCACCAGCCCCCTGACTGCAGCTGAGCGAGTGACTCACGCTGACACCAAATGGAGCAGAAGAACGGCCAAGCCAGTTTCCTGACCCGCAGAATAATGGAAAACGATAGAGCTTTGCTGTTTTAAGCCACCAAGATTTGGGGTAGGCTGTCACACAGCAGTAAATAACGGGCCCATTCACACAACTCCTCAGCAGGTATGTCCTCCCCTCCTGCTTTGCTGAACCCTACCCACCCCTCAGTATGAGCTCCAGTAACGCCTCCTTCCAGAAGCTTTTCTCATCACTCCACCTTACCCTTCACCCCACCAGCCTCTGAACTCTCAACCTCCTCATCGTTGAAGGCTCCCTCCTCCGAGAAGCCCTCCCTGACTTCCACAGTGGCCATGTGCCTGTGCCCATCTCTGTCTGCCTGTTTCCCCTCAGAATGTCACTGTCACACACACTGTCACACATCCACATACTCCACAGACATAGCTCATTACTCCCACAAAGTACGGGTTCAGTAAGATCCAATGAACTAAAAGGATAAACCCTGACACCACTCACTGGGCCTTGACACACCACCTCATTCATCCTCTCTGCAGACCGGTGCATGTCGTTACCCCCGTGACTGAAAACGCCTGGAGGGTGAGGGTCGTGCTACTCACCTCTGCACCCCTCACAGAGCCCTGCACATAGTAGGTGCTCAATAAATGTACTGTTGACTCTTTTTTTTTTTTTTTGGCTGTGTTGGGTCTTCATTGCTGCGCCCGGGCTTTCTCTAGTTGCGGCAAGTGGGGGCTACTCTTTGTTGCGGTGCACGGGCTTCTCATTGTGGTGGCTTCTCTTGTTGCGGAGCACGGGCTCTAGGCGCATTCTTAACCACTGCGCCACCAGGGAAGCCCCTGTACTGTTGACTCTTATCTGGTCCATGTGACCTGAACTCCAGATTCACCCACAGACCTCTCAGGCTCAGGTTCTCCTAGACCTGGATGCACTGCAAGGATGGATAGACTCTGCCTGTTTGTCTCTTTTCAATCAATGAAATTCTCGGAAATCCATGCTTTCTACACTCACAACAATGAATTCATTCCAAAAGGATCATCTTTTGGAAGCCACATTCTCTTTAAAGGCACTCATCCCCGACCCCTCCTTTCACAGCCAAGCGTGAAGGAGTTAACACAGCTTCCCACGCTGCCTGGGAGCTGCAAATCAACTGGAAATATCTGGTTCAATCTGTTGTTATAAAGCACAGTCCAGACAGAACTGTCACCATGAGGGACAATCATTCTATGTACACACATAGTCCTGTGACCTTTACCCAACATTCCAGAGATAGGGGAGCTGCATGGGCCTGGGGGGAGGGGAGGGGGAGGGGAGGGGGAGGGTTATAAATATCGGGACTGCCTGGGTAATTCCTTATCTACAAACTCCTTATCTCTGGGAAGGTTCAAAGCACTTCCCATCCACCACCTGGGACCCTCCCGCCTCCTGGGGACCAGGCCCTGGCTCTCCCCGGCCAGGCCAGGGCTCGTCTGCTTCTCCTGCTCCAGCCTCCCCTTCTCAGGCTGTAAGTCTCAGCTGGGACCCGATCCTAAAATTCTATAAGCTCACACCAGGCCAGGAACTTGCATCAACAGGTAAGGGCCTTTGTCACCTGGAGCTGAGCAAGGTGGAAATGTGATAAAGGCCAACAAAGAAGACAGGATTGGTCAGGAAATGGGGTCCTTTCGGGCACATGGCTGGCCCTCCCCAAGTGCTCATGGACCCAGTAAGTGTGCGTTCATCTCTGGGAGACATAGGGGAGATGTGTGCAGGCCTGGAGGACAGCGCCTGGGTCCTCACCCCACTCCACCGCTTCCCAGCTGTGCGACCTTGGAACACATCCCTGAGGGGACTAGGCCGGTGCTGATTCAAATAAAAAGCGCTCAATAAATGTGAGCTCCCCGCTCATCCCTCCCGCGTCCATTAGAAAAGGCTGGCTCAGTACTGAGGCTACTGAATCCAGGTACAAGGCATGCTCTATCCTTCAGGGATGATGTGCTGAACCCCCAAATAACAGAAATTAACTTGAATATATCACTCAGTGCTATTAAGGGACCATTCATTCATTCAATTCATTCATTCATTCATTCAACAAACATTTGTCGAGTGTGTCACGTGCAGCCAGCGTTGCCCTAAGCGCAACTTATGAGCGTCCCTGTTCTGGAGACTATGGGGCTTTAAACAGTTACTGCCCCTAAAGTGCTTTTGTCCACGGTCCTGTCTCTGTCTTTGGAAAGGAATACAACGCATTCTACCTGCCATCATGTAGGCCCTAGATTTTAGGGAACAAGAGGATGCTCAACGAGGATGCTCTGTCATGATAATGACAGAGATTCTAACGACACCAGCAAACAGAAGTGATGCTCACACAGAGGTGAATGGATACACACACAGGAGACTCCCTGAGTAGAAAACAAGACAACATATCCACCGCCCCAAGCTGCTATGCCACAAATCTGACCCCGACTCTAAGCTCACAGACATGATAGTATAGATCAACCTTCTACCACCTACCTGTGGGGAAGGACCAGTTTTCCTTTTGCATTTTTCAATTTGCTGTCGGCTGATAATTTGCAAAATGCACAGATCGTGTGCTTGAATGCTACGGTGATGTCAAATTACGTTAAAAGTTTCTAAATACTTTCTCTCACTGTTGGTATTTGCCTTAATTTTACCCAGCACCAAACGATTCACAAACTGGCCCCCATCTATGAAGCACATTTTGGTTAGCAGTGATGTAGTTAATTCCACAAACCATCCCAAATCTAGCATAATACGTGTTGCAAACAATTATAAGAAATGGAATTGTAAAGGTCCACTTACTTGCCGATGGTCGAAATCTGATCAGATCTTGCAAGTCAGTAGAAATCTGGAAAACATGGCTATAGAACTGCTGGACTGAATTCTTCAGGCCAGAGATGTCTCTGGAATGTGTCTGGAGCGTCCCGTTCATCTGCCTGACACAACTCCAGAGGCTGCTGACATGCTTGTTGAGCCCTTCCTTGATTTTCTGAAGACTTCCTGAGATGGAGTCCAGTTTGCTGCAGGTTTTCTCCATATGAGACAACCTGTCCTCCACCACGGAGACCCCCCTCTGGACCCCGTGTGTCTTCTCCTTACAAGTGTCCAGCTCGGCGAGGACCTGGCCCTGCAGCTGCTGCCACCTCTCCTCCAGCTGGTCGCAGCAATGCACCGAGGCGGCCGGGGGAGACGGGAGGGGCTCACCCCCCTTAGAAGACCCACGTCCTGCAGGCTTTTTACCTTCTCTACCACTGCTCAGCTCATTATGAAGATGACTCACGTGGTCTTCTGTGCGGTTTAGTTGAGAATAAAGAAAACTAAAATCCTGTTGAAGTCTCTGGATGCTACGCTCGGTTTCTTGAAACTTCCTATGCATTGTGTCATTTAGAGATTTCAAAAGGCTCAAAGGGTCACCTGCTGAGGAGTCGTCTCCTTTTCGCAAAGTATCGTCTCTCCCACGAGGCTCTCCCTGGAAGTTCTGTAGGCACATATCCTCCACCACTTGCACTTTGCCCTTCAGGTGGTTTAACTCCACCAAGACCTGCTCGTTCCCAGCCCCTGACCCACCAGGCGGGGCTGACGCTGGGGGAGCGAGTTCTGCCTCCGAGCCGTTGGCCATCGCCAGGAGAGCGCTCCCCAGGCGCTCCTCCAGAGACTGGATTTTCTGATCAAGAAGCTGCTTCAAGTCATCTACCTCCCCACTGATGGTCCCCCGGAGGGTTTCTTCAATATAAAAGCAGTGTTCCTCCGCGTTCTTCTCTGTCACGTTGATCCTTGCATCCAGTTCATTCCATCTGGCATCAAAGTCCACATCCGGCTCTGGAACTACGAGGCGGTCAAACTCATTGTCTAGTCGTCCGTTCAGCATTCTGGTCGCTTCAGCAACTCTTTCAATTTTCTGGTCTAACATCTTGATCTGTTGCCCAAAGTCACCATGCTTGGCACCGTCACAGCAATTTGCCCTGGTCGAAGGGTCTTGGACCCGGGCTCGAAGGTCACTGATTTCTTTTCTCAGGTTGGTTTCCTTCTCTCCTATAAGCTCGATCACTCCCAGGTAGCTGCTCCCATAGTCATCACAGTGCTGCTGGAGACCAATGAGCTTATACTCACACGAGTTCTTCAGATCAGCCAGCTTCCTGTCCATTCCCTCCATGAGCTCCTCTCTCAGGGCATCAATCTGACTATCGACATATGCTTGGTAGAGCTCATTGGTCGTCATGGTGACCGTAGGGCCCTGGGCCGCCTCCTGGAGCTGTTTGAGCTGCCCTTCATAGCCCTTCACTTTCCCATCCAGCTCTTCCAGCTTGCTACTCTTGGTCTTCAGAGCATCCTTGACTTCAGCCAATTCAGACTTGATGTCCTTCATGCCAGACTCCTTATTGTTGAGGACACCAGGAAGCTGGACCGTTTCTGGTTCTCCACCAACGGCACTGTCAGGCACTGGCTGGGGGTGCAGGTTACTGAGCCACGATGCCAGCATTTTGCTGGCATCATCCTGAATGGAGTGTTTGAGGTTTTCATTCACTCCAGCAATGGAAGACTGGAGATCAAGAACTGTCCTTGTGAGTCGGAGAACCTTCTCCTCAAGCACCTGGATTTTCTTTTCCTGAAGTTCTAGGGGCCCCTGTTTTAGATCTACGGTCCGACTTAGTTCTGCTGCAGGAGTTGGTGACAAAGTCTTCTCAGGCTCTGAGACTCGGCTTGGTTCATTGTCTGTTACAAAGAAAGAGTTGGACATGACTTAACATTTTCTACCTTTACCCAGTTTCCGCAAAGACAATAAACAGGGTATTCATGGGATTCACTTACAGCTCCCTTCTCACTGCAGGTAATTATTGTGCTAGAGTAGAAAAGACTATGGGCTTTAAGTAAAATAGACCTCCAGGGGCATTCTGGCTCTGCTGTTTACAGTCTGCCCTCGAGCAGGTTAACTCACTTCTGTGAACTATAATCCCCTCATCTATGAAGAAGAGGTACTATCTTCCCTCTTGGGTTGTTAAGAGGATATTTACATGGCACATAATAGATACTCAATGGCCTCTTTCACCCTGAAGGGAGATATTCTTTATTTGTGTTATCATATGAACACACATCATTCCCACATTAGTAACTGCACCCACACCCCGACGGTTGACTGCATTCTGTAAAACCACAAGAACCCACTTGAGATCCACCCATTAGCAGTTGGGTGGTATGATATCACACGAGCAACAAGTTACCCTCCAAGCAACCCCTAAATGTTTGCTTACTTTTAATAGCATCCCTGTGCTAAAAGACTCTCATAGACATTGTTCAGTGCTGTCATGCAGCTGGGGAAACTAACAGCAAATGAGAGATAAAGCAACAGAGTCTACTGGCATCTCCCAACAACAGAGCTACATGGCCCTAAGTAGTGAGAGTCACTAAGTCAAAGAATACAAACATTGAATTTTTTTTGGCCAAGCCCCACGTGGCTTGCTGGATCCTAGTTCCGGGACCAGGGATCCAACCCGTGCCCTGTGCAGTGGAAGCACAGAGTCCTAACCACTGGACCGTCAAGGAATTCCCCAAACATTCAATTTTTGATAATCGTACTTTAAGAAATGTACCCTGCAAGGAAACAGTGCAAAAGAAAAAAATTATTATAAAATAATTGTGATGAGTCATAAAATGAAAATAAACTAACGTACAGAGAGAGAGATAAATTAAACAAAAAGCAGGTTATCAGAATCTGAGGCACTGGACTTCCCTGGTGGTGCAGTGGTTAAGAATCTGCCTGCCAATGCAGGGAACACAGGTTCGAGCCCTGGTCCGGGAAGATCCCACATGCTGCAGAGAAGCTAAGCCCGTACGCCACAACTACTGAGCCTGCGAGCCACAACTGCTGAGCCCGTGTGCCACAACTACTGAAGCTCACGTGCCCAGAGTCCATGCTCTGTAACAAGAGAAGCCACTGCAATGAGAAGCCCGCGCACCCCAACGAAGAGTAGCCCCCGCTCACCGCAACTAGAGAAAGCCCGCACACAGCAATGAAGACCCAACGCAGCCAAAAATAAATAAATAAATTTATTTTTTTTTAAATCTGAGGCACTAGGAGAATAAGTGGCAAACCACGCCCTTGAACACAGAATACAAGGAATACTAGAATACCATCGACAAGCCTACAGACGATACTGAGACCTATCGTGTAAAGTGGAAAAAGTCACACACAACATAGATTACAATGAAATAAAATGTATTAATGTACACTGACAAACACTGGAAGTAAATTTAGAATGTTGTCGATATTTGAGCTTAATGTTCATTGTTTTTTCCTCCTCTAAACTTTTGCAGACGATCATATCAACAGTTATTATTCATTAAAATCGACATAGTGTTAAAACCAAGACTGGAATTCAGATGTCTAAATTCCCAAGGAGAAAACTAGAAAGAACACCTTGTTTTCCATACTGAAAAATGTATTCTATCTCAGGACACCAGAAATAAAATTCATTGAATCATGTACAAATGAAATGCTGTTCTGAGCAAAAGAAATTCTTTTCAAAGGGCCGGAGAAGCGGGGGAAGATCAGGATGTAAGCAGATGTTTTTTTCATATACTACTGGGATATAAGAATTGCTACAGCTTTTTGGAAGGATAATTTGGCGAATGTATCAAAATACTCAGAATCCTTTTGACTCTGCAATTACACTTCTAGAAATTTATTCTAGTAAATAATAAGGATGAATCCAAAAATTTAACAGGGAAAAAATACTTATTCAAATACTATCTATAATAATGAAAAATTGCAAACAGTCTAAGTGACCAACGGTACAGGATTATGTCCAAACAATCACACTCTATGAAGTCATGAGATGATATTGTAGTATATTTAATGACATGGGTGTTTTTTCATTAAGTTGAAAAATAAGTTCCAAAAACAGTATAATGATAGTGGATTGAGGATAAGCACTTCCTTTCATTCTCTTCTGAAATCCCACTAAAATGGCAAAAAAAAAAAACAAGCAAAACAAACCCCAACCAAGTCACATATAAAAAACTGGGAATCAGAATGGTTTTGGACTTTTTCACAGTGCATTGGAAACTAGAAGAAAAATATTTTTTAATTGAAGTACAGTTGATTTACAATGTTGTGTTAGTTTCAGGTGTACAGCAAAGTGATTCAGATATATATATATATATATATGTATATATATTCTTTTTCAGGTTCTTTTCCCACATAGGTTATTACAAAATATTGAGTATAGTTCCATGTGCTATGTAGTAGGTCCTTGTTGTTTATCTATTTTATATATAGTAGTGTGTATATATTAATCCCAAATTCCCAATTTATCCCTCCCCCGCAGTTTTCCTCTTTGGTAACCGTAAGTTTGTTTTCTATGTCTGTGAGTCTCTTTCTGTTTTTCAAATAAGTTTATTTGTATCATTTTTTTAGATTCCACATATAAGTAATATCATATGATATTTGTCTCTGTCCAACTTACTTCACTTAGTATGATAATCTATAGATCCATCCATGTTGCTGCAAATGGCATTATTTCATTCTTTTTATGGCTGAGTAATAGTCCATTGTAAATATACACACCACATCTTCTTTATCCATTCACCTGTCAATGGACACTTAGTTTGCTTCCATGTCTTGGCTATTGTAAATAGTGCTGCAATGCACATTGGGGTGCATGTATCTTTTCAAATTATAGTTTTCTCTGGATATATGCCCAAAAGTGTGATCGCTGGATCATGTGGTAACTCAATTTTTAGTTTTTTAAGGAACCTCCATATTGTTCTCCATAGTGGCTGCACCAATTTACATTCCCACCAACAGTGTAGGAATGTTCCTTTTTGGAAACTAGAAGAAAATTGAGTGATGCTTTCAAAATTCTAAAGGAAAATTATTTCCAACCTGATATTCTGAAAATATTTTCAGAATATCAAAAAGCTTACCTCCCATGCAATCCTCTCATGAAACTACTAGAAGATGTGCTCTACCAAAACAAGGGAATACATTGAGAAAGAGCAAGCAGGGGGTACAGGAAGCAGGGAACGGATGGGAGAGAAGTCAGTTAAGGTCACAGGGTGGCAGCTGTGAACAAGGACAAGCAGATGACCAGTCCAGGTGGGGCAGGTGAGAAGGCTCTAGGAGAGATTTCTTCAAGAAGATGAAACCGATGTGTCTGAACATAACGAGGGGACATGTAGATAACCAGTGGAGAGTCTGGGTTGAAATAGGGATAAAAATATAGAAAACCAAGCAAAGGAAAACATACTTATTAACTCTAGAGAAATCCAAAAACAGTGTAGGAAAGGCAGCATATTCATAGTACACTACAGAGCTCAGCTGTAAACATTATATAACTACTACAATGTAACCAATAAATACTGAACAGATAAAAACACAGTATAACTGAATGGAAAGGATGGCAGTATAGGAGCCCCATGTTAGATGAAAGGGACTTAAATCCTCACCTTCCATAATGAGAAGTCAAGGGGTGTGGAGGTAAATTCCAAAAGACCATCTAAAGAGTTTAAAGCAGTGCTCACTTCAGCAGCACATTTACTAAAATTGGAACGATACAAAGAAGATTTGCATGGTCCCTGCACAAGGATGACAGGTAAATTTGTGAAGCATTCCATATTTTTAAGCAACCTAAGTGTCCATCGATAGATGAGTGGATAAAGAAGATGTGGTATATGTACACAATGGGATATTGCTCAGCCATAAAAAAGAATGAAACAATGCCATTTGCAACAATATGGGTGGATCTGAAGGGTTTTATGCTTAGAGAAATAAAAGTCAGACAAAGAAAGACAAATACTCTGTGTTATCATTTATATGTGGAATCTAAAAAAATAAAACAAATAGATGTATATAACAAAACAGAAACAAACTCACAGATACAGAGAACAAACTGGTAGTTACCAGTGGGGAGAAGGAAGTGGGGAGGGGCAAGATAGAGGTAGAGGATTAAGAGGTACAAACTATGTAAAAAATAAATAAGAAACAAGGACAACACGGGGAAATATAGCCATTATTTTGCAATAACTTTAAATGAAGTATAATCTATAAAAATATTGAATCACTATGTTGTACACCTATAATTAATATAGTATTGTAAATCTATACTTCAATTTTTTTTTAATTTTTAAAGAGTTTAAAGTAATTACCCCTGAGAAGGGAAAGTGGGAGAGAAAGGGAATCAGTGCTTTTCCTAATAGTCCTTATAAAGCTACTGAACTCATTAAACTACATGTATGTTTAAACTTTTATAAAATTAAAAGTAAAACTAAACAAAACAGAAATAAACTGCCCACTATGATCCAACAGGCCCCCTCACTACTTGTCTAGTGTCTGCCTTCCATGAGGTCAGGGACTGTGTCTGCTTTGATTTTCTCTTTTCCTAAGAACCTAGTATAGAGCCTGCAGATATAGAAGCTCAATAAATATTTGTGGGATGAATGAATGAATTTTTCTTTAACAAAATGTATGCACAGAAGTAGAAAAGAGAATAGTGCTCTATAGTAAAATGTTAACAGTAGTTGTCATTTGGTGGTGAGATTACGTGTACTTAAATATTTTTCCTATAAACATTCTGTAATAGATATGCATTACTTTTATAATAAAAATTATTTTTAAATCTGTTTTACGGACAATATTGGGAAACACCACTAGTTTCAAAACCGAAAACACAGGACTTCCCTGGTGGCACAGTGGTCAAGAATCCACCTGCCAATGCAGGGGACACAGGCTCAAGCCCTGGTCCGGGAAGATCCCATATGCCGCGGAGCAACTAAGCCCGTGCACCACAGCTACTGAGCCTGCACGCCGCAACTACTGAAGACCGTGCGCGTAGAGCCCGTGCTCTGCAACAAGAGAAGCCACCTCAATGAGAAGCCCGCGCCCTGCGACGAAGAGTAGCCCCCGCTCGCCACAACTAGAGAAAGCCCGCGCACAGCAACGAAGACCCAATGCAGACAAAAAAAAAAAAAAAAAAAATGAAAACACCTCATGGGAAAATATAATCATTTAAAGACGACTTAAACATTTAACTCATAAGAAAATCTAGGTTTTTCTCACTGAACTTTAAAAAAGAAGAAAGATAAAGTGATGTAGAATAAAATGTCAAAATATTTTTATCCATAAAAGTCAGTTTCTTAGTGTTACACTTAAAAGCCAAGGTGAAAATTATCATTGCTTTCTAAGCTATTCATTGAGTTTGTGCTACTTCACTTAAAAAAAAAATCAAAAGCAAATTTAAGAACAGCCTCATTGGATACTTCTAACTTGGGGCTTAGCTTTGCAGATATCTCACCTCAAACAGAATGAGAATGATTCTACTTACCTATTTTTTTTTGAAAAAGAAACAATTTTAGTTTCTTCAAATTCAGGTTTATGGGAGCTTGTACATGAAAAGTAAAGTAAAAACAAACCAAGCATCATTACCTCATTACATTTGACTCTCTTCTGTCTGTGCCTCAGGCCACACGAGGCTGAGACCAGCAGCATCTCCCACTCTAAGGCCTTGGCTTTCACAACCAGTTGGCCCTAACAAAGCAATTTACTTTTTAAAAGTCTATCTTCCGATCGCTACTGCTTCTGCAAATAAATTTGTGTGCCATGTGTCTACTGCAGGCATATATGCGTGTTTTGGGAAGACCTTGGAAAGCTCGACACTGTAACTCATAAATCCTGTAGTTTGAAGGAGCAGTGGCAGCCTGCAAAGCAGAGCACAAGTCAGAAGTTACCTGTGGCTTTCTTCACGCTGTTTCTCGGCCGAGCGGGTGTGGGGCGGGGAGTCTTCACGGGGTCTCTGGGACCTTCTTGGCAGTCTCCTCCCCTGAAGCCAGGGCAGCACCTCCATTCCAACTGTGTCACCGTCTTGTACCTGGTGACATATCTGGGTCTGACATTCACACGATAACTGCCAAAGAAAAAGGTGGCATCTCTCTTTACTGGCTGCTGTTGCAAACACCCCCGGCCCCCCTGGCTGAACCCGAATGAAGACGCTCCAGGTCACTGCTCTCTCCAGGCTGACCCAGTGGGGATCACTGGTCTCCTCTAGTCCAGCTCTGCCCCCCTCCTTCCTCCAGCTCTTGCATCCACCTGCCCCCAGCTCCCCTCCCACTAAAGGCTGGAGAAGGAGAAACAGAAACAGACAACTCAGAAAAACTGGCCCATGAATCTCATTGGATGTGGACACTGTTCACAAACTGGGCTTTTATTTCACCAAAAACTTATACAATTCGCTGCTTTTGTGGAGGCTTTTCCAAGGTAAGTCAGGGCCGTTTTGGTTTGTGTTTTAGAGAAACACCCCGGGTGCCTCGCCTCCCATGGCCCCCTTGTATTCATCTCGGCACCGTCTTTCCCAACACAGCAAAGGAAGCAGCGAGCCTCTGGAGACCACCTCACGCTATTTGTTTCAGATCCTTTTAAAAAAGATGCCCCGGTCCACACGACTAAAGACAGAAATAAAGAAGCAGAATTGGAACCATTCAAAAATCCCATTTACAGTGCACTTGTGTATCACATAGAGACCCTGGCAACAAGCTGGAAAGTCCTTCAGACCCAGGGCTGGACCTCAGCCCAGAACAGACAGCGACAATCCAGAGCCCCTGGGCGCTCAGAGGGACCAACCAGGAGTTCACCCCCCAGGTGCCCTCCCTGCTCACAGCACAGAGGCGAGCCGGCTCCTGGCTCACCCCGGCTTCTCTTTTTTTTTTTTTTTTTTTTTAATTAATTTATTTATTTATGGCTGTGTTGGGTCCTCGTTTCTGTGCGAGGGCTTTCTCTAGTTGCGGCGAGCGGGGGCCACTCTTCATCGCGGTGCGCGGGCCGCTCACCATTGCGGCCTCTCTTGTTGCGGAGCACGGGCTCCAGACGCGCAGGCTCAGTAGCTGTGGCTCACGGGCCCCGTTGCTCCGCGGCACGTGGGATCCTCCCAGACCAGGGCTCGAACCCGTGTCCCCTGCACTGGCAGGCAGACTCTCAACCACTGCGCCACCAGGGAAGCCCCCAGCCTCTCTTTCTGACTGGGAACGACAGCTCTCTTGAACCTCGTCACTTTCTCTTCATTTCCAACACCAGCACGAGTGAGCAGCTAGCCCGCTTTTGGGACCGATTCCCAGAAAGAAATGGGCTTTGCATCACGTCCTCAGGGTTGCTGTGTGCTGCTCAGGGTGGAATCGGGGGGCCTGGTGCCAGCCTAGTGACTCCATCAGGCCCCGGCCTTGTGGCAGGTTGGAGTTCAAAGTTACATTCCGGAAAAAATTACAAATGGCTAAATGTAATGGACTTCTGGCATCCTCCCTGAGGGTCCAAACCATGACACTCAAAACCTCACATGCCAGGAACTACCTCACGTGCCAGGACAGGCAAGGCAACCCTTCAGAATTCCAGGAGGGCCCACCGACAGCACTGCCCCAGCGGGAGTGTCCCAACACCTCACTGACCCGTCTCACCTGGTCTTGTAGGGTAGTGGTTCTCAGCCTTGGCCGTGTGTTAGAATTACCAGGGACCTGTGAAAAACTACCCATGCCTGGGTCCCACCCTCAGAGGCTCTGATTCAATCGGTCTGCAGTGCGGCCTGGGTGTGCGGATTTTGAGACGCTTGGGTGGGAGCCTTTTTAAGGAAAACTGATGAGAAAGCCCAATAAGTAAAACAGAAAAGAAGGGCGGGCTGCTCAAGGGGTCAGGGGCAAAGCAGGTGCAAGACCTCCCTTCCTCGTTCTTCATTCTCTCATTCCCGCCACGTCCCCCATCAAGGCCCCACTATACACATTATTCCTTTTTCACAAATGAGAAAACAGAGGCTCGTAGAGGTTAAGTGACTTCTCCCAGTTCCAATGATCAGGAAGGGCCTGGACTGGACTTTATAGCCGGGTGCTTGCCTGTACCCTGCAGGGCCCTCCCAGCGCACAGAAGCAGCCAGTCTCACTGGCAACTGCCTTCAATTTGAAGCAACCGCACCCACCCAGGCCTGTTCCAAAAGGGCCCACAAGCTGGGTGAGAAGGCAGCCTGAGCATCTAATTCGGTCCAGGTCCACACTAGCCCTCAGCCCCCAGCACCCCACCTACCAAAAGCATCCTCTGTGTGGTCCCAGAAACTACAGGAAAAGAAAGAAAAATTCCACTTCATTGTTTTGCAGGCTCAAGCACAGCATAATGCTGGAAAAATGTGTCATCTCAGAAAAACTTGGTTCCTCTGAGCATGTAGGATTGAATGTGAAAATGTGTCTGCTCTGGGGTCTTATCCGTGTGCCGGAAGATAACAGCCCTCATTAAACCCTTCTGGCCATGGCTGAGCCGGGCCGAGGGGCCCAAACCCCGCAGCTTCGATGCCGAGGGACGAGGAACGGCCCCCCACCCCACCCAACCCGGGGGACTTAGCCCCTCACCGCCCAGCCAAGCGCAAGAAAGTTCTTGCTTTTCCAACACACTTCATTCTTTTAGCTGAAGGCAGTGATGATTTCGGAGCTAGCGCATAACTTAGGAAAGCTCCCTGGAGCGCCCTCCTTTCTCTCCGCCCCCCCCCCCCCCCCCCTACCCTACACCCCCACCCCTATGCTCACCCCTCACCCCCACCCCTCCCTACCCTACCCCTCACCCCTACCCTTCACCCCCACCCCCCCCTACCCTACTTCTCACCCCTACGCCTCACCCCTACTCCTACCCCTCACCCCCACCCCTCACCCCTACCCCTCACCCCTACCTCTACTTCTCCCCCTACCCTCACCCCTCCCGACCCTTACCCTACCCTACCTTACCTCACCCACCCCCCCCCCACCCCCACCCCTACTCTATCACCCCTACCCTCACCCCTACTACTTCTCACCCACTACGCCTCACCCTACTCCTACTCCCCACCCCACCCCTCACCCCTACCTCTACTTCTCACCCCTACCCCTCACCCCCACCCCTCACCCCTACCTCTATTTCTCACCCCTACCCCTCACCCCTACCTCTACTTCTCACCCCTACGCCTCACCCCTACCCCTACCCCTCACCCCTACCCCTACCTCTCACCCCTACTCCTCACTCCTATTGCTCTAGGTTTCCGGTTTCAGTGGATTTCAGGTTGACCACATCTCCAACCAAGTTTCCAGCCCTGCATGTGAAAGCAGCAACAGCTGGAAGCCACTGGGGGCCACCTGAGCTCATGGCCACATATCTGTGCACGAGGACACGATCCCTGAGGCACCAGCAGGTCCCCAGGTCTCATTTCAGGGGGGTGTGATGGGGGGAGGCGGGGGTGTCCAGCCCCACAGCCCTACTAGGATATCCTGGCAGAAACCGGGCTGCCACTTCCACGGGGGCAGCCAGGGGGCTCCCCAGAGGATGGGGAGGCACCAGGTAGGACTCCCAGGCCTGCCCCCATGCCCTGGATCCGCGGGATAGTATCCCGGCCAGCAAGCTTTAAAACAATGCCTAGGCCTTTACCCTCAAAATTCTAATTTCACTGGTCTGGGGTGGGGGGACCCAGGTGTCTGTACCTTTCAAAAACTCCCCACGAGGGCTTCCCTGGTGGTGCAGTGGTTGAGAATCTGCCTGCTAATGCAGGGGACACGGGTTCGAGCCCTGGTCTGGGAAGATCCCACATGCCGCGGAGCAATTAGGCCCGTGAGCCACAATTACTGAGCCTGCGCGTCTGGAGCCTGTGCTCCGTAACAAGAGAGGCCGCGATAGTGAGAGGCCCGCGCACCGCGATGAAGAGTGGCCCCCGCTTGCCACAACTTGAGAGAGCCCTCGCACAGAAACGAAGACCCAACACAGCCAAAAATAAATAAATAAATTAATTAATTAAAAAAAAAAAAAAAACTCCCCACGTAATCGTCAAGTGCAGCCAGAGTTGAGAAGCACGCCCCAGACCCAGGCAGCAGCCCAAGCGTCACCCCGGGGCCCCTGGGCAGTGGGTGCTTGGAAGATGCTCCGTGGACATTTACTAAATCAGCAAACTGCACCCAGCTGGGGGCGGCCAAGGAAGGGCCAGCAGCCAACGGGACAGAGTCACTGCCCGGCGGGGCTGGAGCCCGGGGGCTGAC
This sequence comes from Balaenoptera musculus, assembly GCF_009873245.2. Taxonomy (NCBI): domain Eukaryota; kingdom Metazoa; phylum Chordata; class Mammalia; order Artiodactyla; family Balaenopteridae; genus Balaenoptera; species Balaenoptera musculus. The sequence goes on from NC_045798.1 coordinate 35,987,500, forward strand.
TGGGCTACAGCCTTGGCCCCCATCCCAGCCTCGGGTCACGTCTGTAACAGCATCCTTTCCAGGGGGAGCCCCGATCAGCTGCCTCAGGCACCCCTGGGGGCGGGCAGTGAGCTGCCCCACAGCCCTGTCCACTCTCCCCAACTCTCCCCTCCCCTCCTCTCCTCTGAAGCCCTTTTGAGGGGTGAGACAAGGGCTCTCCATTTTTACAAGTTCAGTCACCGTGTCAAGGCACCAGATGGGCCCAGGAGATGCCAATGAGAAGGAAGTTGGAAGAAAAGGACTGGAAGAGTGGAATCAGAGCTCAGGACCACGTGACAAAGTGTCCCTGTTAAAACAGAATGGGACAAAGTGTGCCTCCATTTGATGTCACCCCCACCAAGACTCCTTCCCACTGGTGGGAGGTGAGACCTCGCCTCACCTGCTTCCATTCACACTTGTATTTGCTCATCCAGAGTTCATCCTCCCCGCCAACCGCGGGGCCCTTGAGGGCAAGAACGCCTGTTGGCTCTGTTCTCTACAACATCCCCACTTTTCAACACAGTGTCTGTCCTATTGGGCTTAATAAATGAGTATTAATCGTTAATCAGTAACTGATTGATCAAACAATTAATTAATGACACTAGGCCTACTTTTGACAAGGTTTGGGGGAGTCCAGTGTCCATAATAACAACCCCAGAGCGACCCTCAGGTCTAACCCAGCTGAACCCAGGAGGTTCAGTCCTCCCAGAACCCAGTCGAGCTCCAGGGTCCACAGTCATGTGAACAGGACAAGAATCAAACACCAGAAGGTGAGCCAGCGCTGGGCTTTCCAAGAAGACAGCCATTAAGCGGGGGCGGCTGTTTAAATGTAAACTGATTAAAATTAAATAAAATTGAACATCTACTTCCTCAGTCACACTATCCACATTTCATGAGCTTTATAGCCACAGTGACTATGGTATTAAATAAACAAAGTGAATATCTCCAACATCACAGAGAGTTCTGTCGGACAGGACTGGGCGAGAGCGTCACAAGATTGTCAAGGGAACAGCAATGGGCTCACGTCTATCTGTTCATCTGATTTCTCCTCCCATCTCCCCAGCACTGCAAGTAGAACATTGCTCTGAAATAACCACACATCACTGGCACAGGACCATCTAGACAGTGGTTCCACAAGGCAAGGATCTTTTCCCTGCATTTAGTGTTTACCTGTATTTTATTTTAACGCTCTGCACAAACTGAAAACCCAGAGGCCCCCTGGGGGCACTCATTTGACTGAGATTTCTCCCAAGAACGGACTTTATAGTAAACTCCTCTCCCTCCTCCAGTCACTGGCTTGCCCCCCAAAACCTGGAGTCAACTCTTGTTGCTTCATTCCATGTGTGTAGCTCCGCCCAGTATCAATCAGAATGGGACAGAGGATGGAGAAGAGGCGCTTCCCCTCCCTTGTAGGGAGCACCCAGGCCCGGGGAAATAGCCACCTCCCCAGGGACAAGGAAAATCCACACGAAAAGGTGAGAAATCATCTCCGAGAGTTTCCAAATGCGCACCCAGGGCAGACTTGGGTGTCTGGCATTCAGCTACTGCTCCAAGTTTTCCATAGAGCAGTTCACTCCAGCCATAGCAATTCCATTTTTTAAAAACTGTGGTACAGTAACGTAAGTATGTAAATACATATTACATAAAATGTACCATCTTGGGCTTCCCTGGTGGCGCAGTGGTTGGGAGTCTGCCTGCTAGTGCAGGGGACACGGGTTCGAGCCCTGGTCTGGGAAGATCCCACATGCCGCGGAGCAGCTGGGCCCGTGAGCCACAACTACTGAGCCTGCGCGTCTGGAGCCTGTGCTCCGCAACAAGAGAGGCCGCGATAGTGAAGAGGCCCGCGCACCGCGATGAAGAGTGGCCCCCACTTGCCGCAACTAGAGGAAGCCCTCGCACAGAAATGAAGACCCAACACAGCCAAAAATAAATATAAAAATTAAAATTTAAAAAAAAAATGTACCATCTTAACCATTTTTAACAGTACAGTTCAGTAGCACTAAGTACATTCACAGTGTTGTGCAAACATCACCACCACCCATCTCCATAACTTTTTCATCACCCCAAACTGAAACTCTGCACCCATATTAAACATTAACTCCCCATTCCCCGCCCCAGCCCCTGGGAACCGGCATTCTACTTCCTGTCTCTATGAATCCGACTACTCTAGGAACCTCACATAAGTAGAATCATACAGTATTTGTCCTTTTTTGACTGGCTTATGTCACTTAGCATAATGTCCTTGTAGGCGAGGAAAGGACTTTTCCTGTACCTTCTTAGATTTGTTCCTGAAGTCTGTGAATTAAACTGACAAAAGACAGATTAACAGGAGAAAAAGCCATACAAATGTTATTGATATGAATATTTTCATGTGCATGGGGGCTTCAGGAAAGAAGTGAAAACTCAAAGTAGCAGTTAGACTCAGAGGCTTATGTACCATTTTAACAAAGGATGATAAAATGTGGAGAAGGAATCAGACAAAGGAAAGGGAGTTTGGGCTTCTAGGGGCAATAAGTTGTGGGAATGCGGGTAGGACACTAATGGGCGATAACGGCTATTTTAGGAAGGTTTGTTTACACAGACTTCTCTCTGTGCTGGCTCTCTGTCTCTGGTGATTAGGGTCACTCCCCTCATCCCGGTATAGGAGAGGCAGGAAACTCACACCCCGCTTTTGGGAATAAATGGGAAGGGCAGAAAGGTCTTGTCTCTGAGGTTTCTCAATGGCCTTCAGCTCAAAATAATCAATATGGAAAAGTGGCATGTTTTGAGGTGGTCTGTCCTGATCCCCTTCATCTCAGGCTCATCCATATTATAGCATGCATCAAGATTTCCTTTTTAAGGGGACTTCCCTGGTGGCTCAGTGCTTAAGAATCTGCCTGCCAATGCAGGGGACACGGGTTCGAGCCCTGGTCCAGGAAGATCCCACATGCCGCGGAGCAACTAGGCCAGTGCGCCACAACTACTGAGCCTGCACTCTAGAGCCTGTGAGCCACAACTACTGAGCCCACGTGCCACAACTACTGAAGCCTGCGCACCTAGAGCCCGTGCTCCACAAGAGAAGACACTGCAATGAGAAGCCCACGCACCACAACGAAGAGTAGCCCCCACTCACAGTAACTAGAGAAAGCCCGCGTGCAGCAATGAATACCCAACACAGCCAAAAATAAATGAATAAATTTATTTTAACAAATTTCCTTTTTTACACAGAAATTCACTTTTACAAAGTTTGGTCTCAGTGTTCTAATTTAGAAATTGCTAAGACTGTGGACTGATTTTCTAGGAACTGCTTGTGACAAATGGATTTGCTTTCTCTTTTGTTATCATTCTACCAATCAATCAATAAATAAGTGAACTTTTTATTGAAGTAACACTTTGCCAAAAGTAAATACAGCAGTGGCTATAAAGTTTGAAACAGAAGGGATTTCAGAACTACATGAAAGAAAAGTGGTTCTGCACCATCAGAAGAGACACTTCCATCTGAATCCACTGTGTCTACTGACAATCAAAAAATTGGCCATTTGAGGGGCTTCCCTGGTGGCGCAGTGGTTAAGAATCCACCTGCCAATGCAGGGAACACGGGTTCAAGCCCTGGTCTGGGAAGATCACATGTACTATGGAGCAACTAAGCCCGTGAGCCACAACTACCGAGCCTGTGCTCTAGAGCCCGCGAGCCACAACTACTGAGCCCATGGGACACAACTACTGAGCCCACATGCCACAACTATTGAGCCCGCACACTGCAACTACTGAAGCCTGTGCGCCTAGAGCCCGTGCTCCACAACAAGAGAAGCCACTGCAATGAGAAGCCCGCGCACCGCAACAAAGAGTAGCCCCTGCTCGCTGCAACTAGAGAAAGCTTGCGTGCAGCAATGAAGACCCAACACAGCCAAAAATAAATAAATAAATAAATTTATAAAAAAGAAATTGGCCATTTGAAACCATGTGCAAGACAATCTGAGGAGGTGACTCTGGTCCCCAAGGCTAACTGCCCACAATCTGAAAAAGTCTCCCCCCACGAGAGAGTGAAGAAACCAGATAGCATTCTTCCAGGTTAAAGCACATCACACACACAAATCACAGTTCTCATCTTATCTTTTTCTGCTACATTGCACATTTTTAATTAGATCCCTGCCTGGAGAAATTAATAATGTGGAAGGAAAGAAATGCTCAATATTTTGCTTGACTCCTTAGGACAAACCATGTAAGTTTTAAAAGTCAGAAGGCTTGGGTAAATACATTTCTGAAATACAAAATGCATCTAATGAATCTCGAAGTCAGATGGATGCGCCCTAATTAAAATCAGATTACAATACAGCTTTGTACATTTCTTCTTTTTTTTTTTCTTTTGGCTGTGCTGGGTCTTCGTTGCTGCATGCAGGCTTTCTCTAGTTGCGGTTAGTGGGGGCTAGTCTTCGTTGTGGAGCACAGGCTCTAGGTGCGTGGGCTTCAGTAGTTGCAGCACGTGGGCTCAATAGTTGTGGCACACAGGCTCAGTAGTTGCGGCTTGTGGGCTCTAGAGCACGGGCTCAGTAGTTGTGGCGCATGGGCTTAATTGCCCCGCAGCATGTGGGATCTTCCTGGACCAGGGATCGAACCCACGTCCGCTGCATTGGCAGGCGGATACTTAACCACTGGACCACCAGGGAAGTCCCTGCTTTGTACATTTCTTAAATCACAGACCCTAGACCAAGGCAATGTGCTCAAAATGAAAGAGTACGTATAGTAGATTGTCTGTTTCCCAGTACAAAGGAGACACTTGCTGGAGAAACCACAATTGTAAGCTGTTCTTTTTCCATTTCTCTCTTGAATTAATTCCTTCCTTACTTAGAGTGGCAAGTTAGATTCCAAACCCTAAATCCTCTTTACTTCTCAGCCTTTTCTCTGATCATACAGCATAATGAGTAAGAATAAGTTTTCCCCACGACGGATCACCCTCCTTAACCCTGAGGACAGAAAAAGTCTACAGTCCTGAAAGAAAGGTGACTGGAAGGAAAGCCCCGCGGCTCAACTGAGAGGCTTGTCCCAACTCGGCTGCAACAGACAGTGAAGTGTCATTTTCAGATTTACCATAAGAGCGGCCGGTTACCTTCCTTCGGAGCAAACTTGCATGCTAAAAATGACATCATCTCCAAGCGCGGGGGCGCGCCCAGCAGCATGAAATACAGTTTATGCGTGTGTGCCGTGGAGTCCGCATTCTTAGTTTTAACTTCCTCACTTGGGGGAAATACATGACAGAGCCTCAATCTGCAGTGGGGAAGGGCGAGCGAGCGCGGAGGCCTCCAGGGCCCGAGCACCACCCCGGCTTTCTGGCGGCTGAATAATCCAACACTAACGAAGGCCCACGTTCCCCTAACAATTCTTTTGGGGAAGGGCCATCGCCGCTGCAGGCTGCTTTCCCCCCACTCCACTGTACAGGATTCCATTTCTCGAACTCACATCCCCTCTCCTCATTCTCGGAGTCAGGATCACAGAGCTCTCTCCGCCCCAGTCGTGCCCGGATGCGCTCATTCCCCATGTTCCCACGGTGCGGCCCGGAAAACAGCTGCGGCCTCAGCCTTTGGCGTGATGCTCACCCCAAGGGTGACTTTCTGTGGTTCGGGAATCCAAATCTTTCTTCTCAGAGCCGCTGAATAACTCTTTTGATCATTTCCTCTTTTTTTAAGAGGAAAAATGATTTCCTCAAATTCTCCTACAGAAGTCACAATAATTTCGAAAGCCCTTTTCCTGTGTGTCCCCTGCCTCGGTTTGCAAAATTCCTCCCCCCTCAGGGTCCAGTCACTCTGTGCTTTCTCTCCTCTCTCAACTTCCATATTTGCCAGTCACCCTTCAGCTTGCAGCTGCCCACCCGGCATTCTCAGTACAAGCGACCCTCCAGATCGGCGGTTCCGCATCTGCAGGTTCAACCCAAAGCAGATTGAAAATATTCACACACAAAAAAAAATTCTGGAAAGTTCCAAAAAGCAAAACGAATTTGTCATGCTCCCAGCAACTATGTATTTATATAGCATTTACATTGTATTGAGTATTATAAGTTATCCAGAGGTGATTTAAAGTATACAGGAGGATGTGCGTAAGTTATATGCAAATATTATGCCATTTTATATAAGGGACTTGAGCGTCCGTGGATTTTGGTATCCGAGGGAGGTCCTGGAACCAATCCCCTATGGAGCCCAAGGGACAACTGTACTGCTTTTCCATACAAAAAGGGAACTGGCTATGATACCCCATCCGTAATCAATTTTGGACCTTTGGATGGTGACCACGGATGGTGGCAAGCTCTTAAACAGGCCCCACCTGGAACTTGGTGGGCTTAGAAAATCCTAAGACAGTAGGAGTTTCTCTGCAGATATAAAAACAACATTTTCTTCCTTTGGGCCAATTCATTCTCATTAAAAAAAAAAAAAAAAATCTGGGAATTGAAAACACAGGAACACATATTTCTTTTCTAATTTATATCACACTGGGGGATAAAAGGACCAAAATGTTATAACCTAGTTTCATATTTCTCACATTGTCCAGGCGAGCCCAGTATTACTTTATGTCTTTTAAATCCACACTTAACAAAGTAGAGACATTTACATTCGCCAGCCCTCTGCTTCGAAGGAGCATGGTTTTTCTTTGGAAGATGCTACCACAACCCAGCCCACCTCCAGGCCTGAAGGTGTAGACAAGGAGAGGGGGAGGGACAAGATAAAAAGAAGAATTTTGTTTCTTTGCTTTTAAATAGAAAGGGGTGATGGAGGCCGTAGACTACCACTACGTGGTAGTGTATATATGTCCATGCCACTCTCTCACTTCATCCCAGCTTATCCTTCCCCCTGCCCGTGTCCTCAAGTCCATTCTCTACGTCTGCGTCTTTATTCCTGTCCTGCCCCTGGGTTCTTCAGAACCTTTTTTTTTTTTTTTAGATTCCATATATATGTGTTAGCATACCGTATTTGTTTTTCTCTTTCTGACTTACTTCACTCTGTATGACAGACTCTAGGTCCATCCACCTCACTACAAATAACTCTTATTTCGTTTCTGTTTATGGCTGAGTAATATTCCATTGTATATATGTGCCACATCTTCTTTATCCATTCATCTGTCTATGGACACTTAGGTTGCTTCCATGTCCTGGCTATTGTAAATAGAGCTGCAATGAACATTGTGGTACATGACTCTTTTTGAATTATGGTTTTCTCAGGGTATATGCCCAGTAGTGGGATTGCTGGGTCGTATGATAGTTCTGTTTTTCAAAATGCACTTCTATCTTTGGTCACTGTATCCTCCCAATTATACCAAGCCATTTTTTAGAGCTGTGTAACATGAACCCTCCCAAATCAAAGCTGTATCATAACTTCACCAGAGAGTCAATGTACGCTTACACCTTGGTAAAAAAGCTTCCAAGGTCACAATGAGAGGACCAGTTCGGACTCTAAACGACAGTGGACAGTCATTACTTTGCTCGATTTAACTAGAGGTCTAGTCATAGCACAAATCCTAGCATTTTAGCTGCAAGCCACTGTATTTTCATTCATCATGAACAATCATTTCAAAGACTATCCATATGTCACAATTTCCATTTTAAAAACACAGCCACGGACAGTTGTTCAAACTTATGGTCTCCGGGCCTGAAACCTGAAAACCAAACTCAGCACATATGAGTCTTAACAATGGGAGGAGGCTTTCCTGGTGGCGCAGTGGTAGAGAATCTGCCTGCTAATGCAGGGGACATGGGTTCGAGCCCTGGTCTGGGAAGATCCCACATGCCGCGGAGCAGCTAGGCCCGTGAGCCACAACTACTGAGCCTGCGCGTCTGGAGCCTGTGCTCCGCAACAAGAGAGGCCGCGACAGTGAGAGGCCCGCGCACCATGATGAAGAGTAGCCCCCGCTTGCCGCAACTAGAGAAAGCCCTCACAGAAACGAAGACCCAACACAGCCAAAAATTAATTAAAAAAAAAAAAAAAAAACAATGGGAGGGAAAACAAGCTAAAACCTTTCTCTCCCAAGAATGAACGCTAATGCAAACTATGGGCTCTGGGTGATGATGTGTCAGTGTAGGTTCATCAGCTGTAAGAAATGCACCACACTGGTGGGGATGTCGATAGTGTGGGAAGCTGTGCATGTGTGCGGACAGGGGTTTATGAGAAATCTCTGTACCTTCCCCTTGGTTTGCTGTGAACCTTAAAGTACTCCAAAAAAATATAGTCTTAATAAAAAAAAATTCACATGCTTTCTCTTTCATCCATTCATTCAGTAAACATCCTTTTGGTGCCCACCAGGACCACACTATGGCTTTCCTTGGGCCACCAGTGTCTACTATGGAACAATCATACTTAGCTGGAGCCCATATACTCCTATTATCCATAACAGTCACTGTTCTAGTGCCAACTCAGCCAAAGACCAGTTACATCAGACAGGACATATATAATTATTTTTACCATAAGGCAAAAATCTGCAATAAGACTAAAACTATGGGCTGCTTCTATAGAATAGACCCAATTGCCCACGTGCAGGATTAGAGTTGATTCCGGATCATCAAAGGTGGTGAATAATGAGGTCCTGATCGTTCTGTAGATAAAGGCAATCCTGCCATAACCTCCAAACAACAGTCCATGAACGAATTCACCTTCTTTCACAAGGTATGGTCCTTTTTATCCACACTGTTGACAACGGACTGACAGATGCTCAGAGACCCCAAATCTCAGCAGTGCTACTGTGCGTGAAGCACAGTGAAGTGGTCACCAGGCCGTTCCAACTCGGTCACTGCTCATCCCTCCACGGCCAGACCCACTTCTCCCGCCACATCTGCCTCAGCGCCGCCCACCAGGAACCCTGGCCAGGCTCCCGACAGAGCCCCTCCTGCCGTCCCCCAGACCCATCCATCCTCCCCTCTCAAACCCATTTTGCATAAATTGCCAGATTAACATTCGGAAGCTCTGCTGGTGTCCCTGATCTAAAACCTTCCATGACTCCCCTTTGCCTAAACGATAAAGCCCAAACTCCCAACCCTGGGTTATGGCTTGAATTCTCTGTCGCCCCCAAAATATGTTGGAGTCTGAATCCCAGTACCTGGGAATGTGGCCTTATTTGGAGGTAGGGTCTTCTAGGGGTAAGCAAGTTACCATGAGAGCATCTGGGTGGGCCCTACCCCTCATAAATAAGGGAAATTTGGACAGAGACATACAGGGAGACGATGACCATCTACAAGCCAAAGGGACAGGCCGGGAACAGACGCCCCTGCACAGCCCTCAGAGGGACCAGCCCTGCGGACACCGAGACTTACTCCTCCCTTCACCCCCTCCTCTAGGCCCTGGCTAACGTCCTCTCTTGGCCTCTGCTGGTATCCTCTCCCATATGCATATATTTTCAACTGGAAGCTACCTTCAAAGCCCTGCTAGGATGTCACCACCTACAAGCAAGTTCTCAGATTCCTCCTGGCTGGAAACAGTTTCCTCCACCTCTAAACATCCTCAGCTGTTTGTGCTTCTCTCATTGCCATTCTCTTGCCTACCTTTTACTTTGTAATTATTTCTCTTTATGTCTCATTTCACCTACTGGACATGAACTGCTGGAGGGCAAGAGAGAGGTCGGGTTCCTTGCTGTGTCCCCATGGGGCCTAGTCCTGGGCCAGACAGAGGCCGTGCCCCAAAATATTTGTTTAATGAAACCAAGGAACCAAGACTCTTCAAATAGTAAGTCTACTTTAACCCTACTGAGCTTTGTGCCAATTCGAAATGGTGTATGCTAATTACGCAGCCTCAATCCAACATTTCCCAGGGCGAAAATGTGCAATGTGTTTTTCTTACTCCATTATGTTTTATCCAGCGTTCTACATCTGTTAGGTATTTACCATCTCAAAGGGTCTTCGGAAAAATCAGAGCAGTAACCTTACTATCAATATAAATGAGTTTCCACACTGTATTTCACCAGGAGTCCTCAGCTATAAAACAACTGTATACAAATGGTGGCGGACACATACAAAGGAATCCTACTCAACAATAAAAAGTAATCAGCTATCGTTCCATAGTACAACACGGATGTACCTTAACATAACCATGTTGAATGAAAAAACCTAACGTGATACTACAGACTGTATGACTCGACATAAATCTCTAGAAAATGCAAACTCATCTGCGGTGATGGAAAACAGATCATCAGTTACCTGAGGAGGGAATGTGTGTGGGCAGCTGGAGGAAAGGATTACAGCGGGGTGTGAGGACATTCTTGGGGGTGATGGAGATGCTCCATATCCTGGTGTGATGTTGGTTTCACAGGTACAGACACATGTTAAATTATACAACTTTCAATATGTACAGTTTATGTAAATTATACCTCCATAAAGCTGTTTTATATATATATATATGTACTTTTTGCATATAATATACGTATTTTATATATAAACATATTTTGTATATAACATACACCTTATATATATATTTTTATGCATTCAGGTACTTTAAAATCTCATCAGGGACTTCCCTGGTGGCACAGTGGTTGAGAATCCGCCTGCCAATGCAGGAGACACAGGTTCGAGCCCTGGTCAGGGAAGATCCCACATGCCGTGGAGCAACTAAGCCCGTGCACCACAACTACTGAGCCTGCACTCTAAAGCCCACGAGCCACAACTACTGAGCCCGTGTGCCACAACTACTGAAGCCCGCGCACCTAGAGCTTGTGCTCCCAACAAGAGAAGCCACCACAATGCGAAGCCTGCGCACCACAACGAAGAGTAGCCCCCACTCGCTGCAACCAGAGAAAAGCCTGCACGCACAGCAATGAAGACCCAACGCAGCCAAAAATAAATAAATAAAAGAAAATAAATTTAAAAAGAAAAAAATCTCATCAGAATTGCAAAAGCAAAGTGCTAGATAGTCTTGACTATCTGATTATATATCTCAGTGAAGACAAAACCCAAACCAGCATTATTAAGTCTTTTTCAGAGTTTCAAAATGAGGATTTAACTAAAGTTTTGTTGTTTTGGGTTTTTTAAATGTATCAGATTACTGTTCAGACACACAACCAATTGTTTTATCTACTGGGAACTCAGGCCTAATATTTATTTTTGTACTTTTGAAGGTATGGACCAATGATTAAGGAAAATAGAACAGAATTTTCCTCTTTATAGCCACCTTGAAATTGCCATTTTGTGTAAAATAACACAAAACGTCAAAGATGTAGATGAACATTTTAGACATATGACAAAGAGTGACTCCTCACCGGGATGGTTATTTCCCACTGTCGATTCTGCTATGGAGGGCTTAGAGGGCACCTTGCAAATTGGTTCAGGAAACAAGCCATGAATGGTATTTCTGCCTTCCCTCCCTCCTGCACCGTCAGTGAGCAGGGAATCTGGGTTACATCTTGCTAGTTGTTTTCTGCAGTGATGCAACAGAACGACTCCCAGATACGTTGAGAGTGGCCAGAAGATGATGCAACATGTTGGGATGAGATCAGGCACATCATTTATCACGACGGAGCCAGGGCCCTGACGCTGCACTGTGGTCCTGGAAAGCTGCTGCCCGAGCAGACAGCAGCTGGGGAATCTCCAAGGTGGGCCACCTGATGTATAAACCAGGCCTGAGCACCATCAGGGCCGCGGCCGGCCTAGAGATTCTGTAATGTTCGAAATATCCAGAAAGGCTCGCGATGTCTCCCTGCGCAAGGCCGTCATCCCCCCAGCATGTGAGAGCTCTTGGGGTTGAAACCAACAAGAGCCAGAGAATCACTTTATTGGTGAAAAGATCTCTAGTGAAGGGCTGGATTGTGAAACTCGTCCCCACCCTGAGCTCTGTTGCAATCACCACCACAGCTTTCGGGCTCCGCTTTCAAGATACACAGAAAAGCTTCAGTTAGCAGAACACAAGTGGCATTTTCACCACCATGGTTTAGAAAAAAAAAAAAAAAAAAAAAATCTAGGTCCTTCTCTCATGATCCTTTAACAGCATCCGGGCTGGGCAGATGCAGGGAAGCAGCTTTAAGCAAGAGGGAAATCTCTAGTACCTCGTAATGGACTGTAGGCAAATCTCAGAAAAGATGATCTAGTAAGCCCACACATTCGGCAGACCCTAACAATCACAACTGTGGCTAAAGATGGGAGAAGTCAGGGAAAAGCTGAGAAGTCTCACAGCAAATTCCCTTTCATCGAAAGATCAGCTTGAGAAGACTTCATCTAAACTACTTGTCTCAAATTTCTTTGAACCAAATGCTCAGCAAAATACACTGTCCTGAAAGGCTGATGCTGCAAAGAATAATTTTTAGGCGTATTCCTTAATCTTCTAATATTTTTTTAGGTGAAAAAAAAAAAAAACAAAAAAAAAGCGCAGCTGGGTCCTGACACACCCAGAAAAGTTTGCTTCCACAGCATTTTCAAACCAGGAATTTGGTTACTTTGAAACCTCCCTAATTTTTTTCAGCACCCATCACCACTTTAAAACAGGAAGGAAAGAAGAAAACTTATTGGTGAGCTTCGTTTTAATCATTTCATTATTTTTTCTCCAGTGTGAACTGCTGTCATACTGAAAACTACTCTGTTCCTCTCTTGGTCCTCGCAGGAAAATCGTTCACCAGGCAAAGTCACGCTCATGTCCTTTTATCAAGTGGGTCATTGTTATTTTTAAGGCCAGAAAACTGCTTCATCAAGCACAGAAGCAGTTAATTCTGAGTAGTGAAACAGTCATGTAACCAACAATAAATCAGAACATTTGGGTGACAGTCTGGAAGTAATCTGAACACTGGCGGTCTGTCAGTTTTCGGTTTTAAAAAACAGTATGTAAAACACTGGGTAACTGTCATACACAGTACCTGCCTCATTATTCACACTCAGTAAACATGAGTAACATCTTAATGTTCCCAGTACAAGGAAGAGGAGTTTTTCCAAGAGCAAAGAATTAAAACAGCGTGTTCTTGGCTGGATGCAAGATGGCCTGGGCCTCAGCAAAGGCATCCTTGAACACCCAGCTGACCTCGCTCTACGGCCCCGCCATGGACACGCAAACACCTGCAGAACCAGGAACCAAGGTTCCCACGGCAACCAGAGCACTTATTTAAATCGACCGTAACCACTTACGTGCTTTCCCCAAAGAAACTCTACGACTGGCTCTGCTTCCAAAGCAACCTCTGAGTTTAACTTCACATTGACAAGTCGATTTCAATCATTTCATTTTCTTAATTATTATCTTAGGTCACTGAATGTATTTATTTCATTCTTAAGCACCTCAGCCGTTCTCTAACTTGGCAGGAAAGTCAAAGCCTTCAAAGAGGAGACCACCCGAGAAGCAACAAATCCAAACAATGAGAACAAGGAGTGTTCGTTAGACATGGCTGGTGAGCGTACCTTACAGCTCTGTCACCTCCCCCGTAATGTAGAGATGAGGAAAACACACCTCAGAGAGGCTGAGTGACTAGCCTGAAGTCACACAGCTCGGCGGTGGTAGAGGTCAGGCCAGAAGCCACATTTTCTATCTCCTCTTCCAGAACACATTGGCCACACCAGCCAGCCTCAAGGGACTACCTCAGGGGACACCTGCCCCCTGACCTTCCCCCGCCATCTCCCCTTTTCTCGCTGTCTCAGAACTTTAATTCAATGACCAAGTGCCAAAGTGGTGGAATCACAGATCGTTGGAGGAAGACCAGTTAATGGGAATAACAGGAGGTTTCACAAACTCTTTTCCTTAAGGCCATAACCTCTATGTGAATCCTATTCATTCTTCTCCAAGATAAGAAAGCTAGAAAGTATAGCCCATAAGCATAAAGTTCTTTTTCCAAGACCTCAATCTCTGCCCTACCTAATCTCCTGGCTGAGCTTGTGATGAGAATAAAATAATGAACGTGAAAATGTTCTGGAAACACCAAAGGGCTCTACAAACACAGCATCTTATCTACTGGGACCCTAGGAAAAGGAAAAGAGCAAAAAAAGCAAAAGAGCAAAGCAACTTGAAAGGAAGGTCTGAGGAGCCTAGGGAAGCAGCAAAGGCTGGTAAGGACAGGGACCCGAGGAGGGGGAGGCAGCAGGGCCCGTGAGCAGCTCTAGGTGCCTCTGTGCAGGTGCTGCTTCCCCAGGGCTTGATTTGGGGTCCCTCAGTACCAGGGAGCAAGGCTCGTCATAGCCAACAAATCGCAAGATGTTGGCTAAAAAACAGAAGGAAGAAATACTCTCTCAAAGCTATACACACAAAAGGCACATTTTGAATTGAAAGGAATTCTATTTCTGGAGACATAAAAAACGTAGAATTGGCTCTAGAAGATGTTAGCCCTCATTTTTTCCCCCCCAGTCTCAAGTGTTTTTCTCTTTTTAAGTTTTTCCTGGCTGAGATTGCTCCCTAATAGAAAACGTTTCTTCCAAATGAATGACCATCCGCTCCCCCTAAAATCTAAGGATGAGAGGAGTTCTGGAAACTCGGCACTCAGAACTCACACCTGCTGCAAATTCACAAATTCTCCCTCTGTGTTATCACAGCAGCACAGGCTTCTCGAGTCGGCCTCACCCAGCTCCCCTGCCTGACTGATGAGATTTTTTTTTTTTTTAAGAGCTATTAGGAAAAATTTCACCAAGATTCTACACACCCAAGAAAGGGGGTGGGGGCCGGGCTGGGTGGATGCCGATAAACCCCAGTGAGTTTGCAGTATCAGAGGGAAATGAATACAGGAGAATAACCCTGCCTTACATTTGGGGTCCTCCGTGTTCTTACCATCGAGGCAGCTGCTCTGCACACTGGACGCCCCCAAATGCCTCAAATACTAACAGCAGTCAGCTGGACCAAGCTGAGTGGGAGGTTTGGAACTATCTGGAATTACGGCCATGAATGAGGCATGAATGATGCATGAAAGGAACAATGCCTAATCCAGGAAGTAGAAGAAAGACAGTGCTGTTTTCCACCAGCAGTGCACCCAAGCATGGCCAGCCCACGTGGAGGGGGGCTCTAAGGGAGCTCAGGCCCTCCCCTCCCCCTCCCATCGCACCAGGGCTGTCAGTGCCACAGCATCACACATGGTCACTCGCACACGTGCGTGCGCACGTGCACACACACCCCCCCCCCTCGGGCCGCTCCTCACAGGGTGTGGGTTTAGACAGCAAGGGGGTGCAGGGGTGTGGGGTGGGAAGAGCCTAAGGCTTGGAAATAACAGACCTGGATTTGGGTCCAGGCTCTGCTACTTCCTGACTACATGCCCTCCTGTAAAATGGGGATAATGCCCCGGGGTTGCTGTAAAGATGGAAGATAATGAAAATAAAGGGGCTCATCACGTTACAAGGATGTGCTCTGGGGAGAGATTCTCACCAAGTCAGCCCTGGACACTGTATCAAGCCTCCCAAGAACGTCAACCTGCCCAATTCCCACCCCACAGAAAGAATTCTAAGTCGCCCACATCCCCATGTCTCCCAAAACGTGTCCCTAAAACCAGCCCACGACCAAGACAGACCCCCTCCATGCTCAGGTGCCGCTGCGGAGACCCCAGACTCAGGTGTGGATCCCCAGGGGCCATCCCAAGTGCTATGTGGTGGGTGTGGGGGGGGGCAGTGTGACAGTAACAGTCTACCAAACGGGCGGAACTGCCAGAGGTGTTTTTTTGTTGTTTTTTTTTTTACAATGAATCAGAAAAACTCTTCAGTGCAATGAAATTTTAAAAGATTTATGCCTTTCTTAACATGGAAGTGTAAAGTGAAACAATGATCTCAGGGGGAGAAAAAATCCTTAGACCCATCTTAAGAATTAGGAGTAAATGGTAAATCACGACCCAATTTTATGCTACTTTAGAGTCTACAGCAGCTGCCCTTCCTCCTCAGCAGATAATTATCACCAGATAATTCCCCTTATCTCCTCTTCAGGTCCGATCAGCCACACTTAGGAATTAGCTGAGGGAAGACAAAGCGGTGTCTGTTGACACAATCCTGTGCCTTGGGGATCCAGACCGCTCCTCACATCTAGTGCGCAAGAGACACAGACCGACAGAGAGAGCCCTAATGTTAAATTCCTAGTGACAGAAAAGTCTTCGTAAGAATTAAGAATTCTCTGCACACAAGAATGTTATCACTACCTCACAAGCATCAGGACACGAGCTTTGAATGGTTTTTCCGGAAGCATACTTTTAACTCCATCCCCCGGTTCCAAGTTTCAAGGTGGTGGCTCAGCCAGGGGGCACAGGTGTGGCTTCCCCAATGTCTCAAGCTCCGCCACTCCAGCCTCCCTGATAGCATCCTTTAAACAACCAGCCTAACAACCCAAACAAAGAAAGCAAATCGGCCAGTGTTTTCATAAAATAAGAAACTGCACAGCATGGTGGACGGTGTGAAAAATCATGTGGTCCACTGCATCCTCCCAAATGACCCCCGGGAAAGAGAGTAAAGCACACGGGCGTGAACACACGTGCACATGCTTGCACACAGACCAACGGTGCTCACTTCACTTTTATATGGGAATTGCCTTCCATGAAAGAAGGTGGAAATGTTCCTAGTAGTTGAGTAGTGTGCTAGCGACAGAAGACACACACTCAAACACACACACATACACACTCTCTCTCTCTGTCTGTCTGTCTGTCTCTCTCTCTCTATTGTTACAGGGACAGAGGCCGGTCCACAAAGGCCAGGTTTGGAGGCAGCTCAGCCACTCACCTGTCATGCGACCACAGGAAAGTCAGGGAACTTCTTGCCTTGTTTATTCATTGGTAAAATGGGGACAGTGGTATTCATCTTGAAGGGATGTTGCAAGAATTAAACTAACATATGGAATGAACAGCCCTAACGCAGTGCCTGACACACAGAAGGTTCTTTACGGCTTCAGGAAAGTGATTATTCAAAATGTCCACAAATCACACAGGAACCCTCTCTGCTCCCAGTTTCATATGACGACACCCAAATTCACAGTCTGGAATCTAAGTCTCTCCATATATGCAAACAGAGCATTGTCTAAACCTTCTGGAAGCACACCCGTGCTAGGTCCCCACAGCCCATGGCGGCTGAGCGCCCAACGCCTCGCCAGGCTCGGAAGTTCTCCTCTTGTTGCAGGACTTCCCCATCGAACCCCTCGTTTCCCTGCCGATTTCCCCTCAGTCTCAGAGCATATTCAGTCTCTCCCTTTGGCTTTTTCACTTCCGTCCTAAAACATGCCAAGTTTTCTAATTCTTCACCTGCTCAACTCCCTTTTTCCACCAAAACCTTTGCAACACATTTGATTCCTAGTAAAGGGGTTTCCTCACGACCCACGCCCTGTCTCACACAAGTTACAAGGCCTATACCCCCCGCTGACCTGAAATTGTCTCCTTCTGCATAAGCAAATCTTCCTGCTGCCTAAAAGCCCTGGCCTTTCTGGACCCCTCAGCCTTCTAGGCTTCTCCTCCCAGGGTCTCTAAGAAGGAGCTCCCTCCTCTGAAGTCTTGGCTTTGCTCTCTCTCCTCTCCCGGCTTCTCTTCCTCCGTTCCCTCCACCGCCCCTAACAACTCAGCTCTGCTCCGACTCTGTGAAGTCCTCACGGGCTCCTACCTGCTCCTCCCAGACACTCGACTGTCACCAGCGGCTAAACTTCACTCCTCACTCAAGCAGCTTGCCGGCCTCCAGGCCTGCACGTCCCACACCCGGAAAGGATCCCTCAGTAACTCCAGCTGAGTTTCCCAAGAGCCTTCACTTCCACAGGTCTCAGGTTCTAAGGATCAAATAATGAAAACCTGACAACACCTGTGAATTGAGAGGAGTTACTCAGGCTCCTGGACTCATCAGAAACACCTGGGAAATTCCGTGTTAAATGCCCCTTCCAGCCAGAGACACAGGCAGTATGACAGCCCTGCGCCCTCTGACAGGTTACACAACTCAATGTGACAGACAGCAATTCAATTTCGACCTCATGCTCTGCGTAGAGCAAGTGGGGAATCTCTTCTAAGTTTCTGTTTGTTTTGTTGGGGAGGGGGGGTTGTTTGTTTGTTTTTGCTTAACAGGAATTATCCCTTCCCTGATTCAGTTCTCATCCCAGCCCATGTGCAATGATCCAGGGACCACTACCACCTCATAGGCCTGAAGGCTCATCTACGGCCTTCTGGAATAACGTTTCCTGCAGCACAAGTTCCAGTCTGTCCCTCTGCTTTGCCAAAGACAGATCCGCCTACTGGCTATTCTTTGCTGTAAAGACAACTGTGCTCTAAGACAAACAGTTTATTCTTAGGGGAAAACAATTAATTTCAACCATCACATGCGTTCCCCAACAGCCATGGATTCACATGGCAGATTCCTCCTCTGGCAGATATCAGCTCATCCTCTGATATCTGGCTTCCACAAAGACACAACGACTTGCCAGATGACAACTGAATGAACGTGATGTATGTAACAAAATCTGTACTCTGTCAACGTGATGTATGTAACAAAATCTGTACTCTGTTGCTTCGCTTACTCTTTTTTTTTTTTTTTTTTTAAGACAGTGAAACCTTTATAAGGAAAAAGATTAATTCTTCCCCTGGTCTTTAAGGACCATTCTCTCCTGACAACCACTTAGCTGAATCCCCCAAATCTAACTTGAAAAAACAACAATCGCACACTTTCAAGCAAGTTGTTCCTGGGGACTTTAGAAATCTACAACACCTACAACTGAAGAGGTCAGTTTTATGGGGACATTTGGATAAAACTCGCCTGTTCTAGAACACTGGCTAGAGCAAACCTCTCAGCTAATCCTACATGTAAGTTTTTAGCAGTATACATTTTGGAATCTTCTCTGTGCCCCAGAACACACAATATGGATCTAATTAGGTCCAGCTGCCTTATGTTAGTAATAAAATTGAAAGAAAAAGAGAGAGAGAAGTGGGGGTCGGTGGCTTTGTTCGTCCCCTCCTATGCCCGGCGATCGCCAGGCGGGCGCATCCTCAACGCTGACTCCAGGCAACACACGCTCCTTAAATACCCCAGCGAGCCTGGTACCCTGCTCAGCGCTCAAACTTTTCAGCTGCTGAGTTTTCACCCGCTGGAAGAGATTTACTGAGCGGCTGGAGCCCAGCGCTCTGACCCCACCCCCGCGGCCCCGGTCCCGGCGCGCCCCGCCCGCCCCTCGGCTCCCGGGACTTACACGAGCGCGGACGGACAGGGCATCTGGTTCCAGGCACAGTTGTACTGAGCCTGAATAAAACTCTCACTTCCTTCCAGCACCGAGCAGCTCACGTTCTTGTTCACGATGTAGGCGCACCAGTTCCTGGGGTGGAGAGAGAGGGAGAAGGGCATGGTATAAACCGGGAGAACAATGAGGCTGGGGGAGAAGGGACGAGCCGACCCGGCGGCTGACCGCGCGAGGGTCGGGGAGCCCGTCGTCCCCGCGGAGGCGGGAGCTCGACCAGCAGACGTTCGGACGGTGCGCGGGTGCGCCTTTGGAGAGAGTGCACCGTTATCCCACAAAAGACAGACGGGAAGAGCCCCCACGGTCCCAGGGGCCGCAGTAATTCCCGGGGGAAGTTTCCTGATCGCCCTGCTCTGCGGGACACTCCCTGCGCCCCACGGCCCCGGAGGCAGCACTGCTGGAGGCGAGGGCGAGGTCGCCCGGGACGCCCCGCGCCGGCCACGGAGCGCGCGGCCACCGCGGAAGAGGCGCCGCCCCGGCAGCCCGAGGGGAACCCCAGCTGCGGCTCCTCGCCTCGGCAGGGCAGCTTCGGGGCCGGCGGCCGGTCGGGGAAGGGCAGGCGGGGGCCCACGGCTCTGGGCCGTCCTGGGGCAAGGAGAGGCCGCGCACTTACTTGTTCCTGGCGCTGGGCCGCGCGGGGTGCCTGGGCTGAGGGCCGGCGTGGCACAGCCCTGCGCCGCCCAGGGCCAGCAGCGCCAGCGCCCAGAGCCAGGGCGCGCGGGGCCGGGGCCGTGTCCGCTGCCACATTCTGTGCGCGGCGGGCGCGACCCGCCGGCCGGATCCGGAGCGCGGGTCGGGCGAGCGCCGGGAGGCTGCGGGCTGCCCGGGCGCGGCCGAAGGCAGGAGGCTCGGGCGCTGCGCTGCGCCCCAACCCGCGCTCCGCGGCCGCCCCCTGCGGCTTCTCGCTCCCACTTCTCCTTTTCCGCCCCTTGCGCCCGCGCTTCTCCCCCTCAGTGACGCACAGGTCCCCCCGGGTGCCGCCCTCTTTATTTCACTTCCCTCTCCGGAACGTGACTCTCGCTCAACCACGTCTGTCTCCAGTCCTCTTGCTTCTCGGCAGGGGGTTGCGGGGGGTGAAAGGGCTGTAGGGTTTGGGAGAAGGGTCTCTGTTACAAAATTTCCAATTACTCATTCCTTTGGTCTCATCCCAGGAGCGGGGCAACTCCGCCTCCCACCTTCCAGCAGGCGCGCCCGGCCCCTCGGGAAGGGCCGCCGTCAGCGAGTCTGGCAGTCCACACGTCGGGCCTGGGTGCCGGCTTCCCAGGGCGAAGGAGGAGCATCTTTATCAGTCCTTTATCAGACTCGGATTTCCTCCTCTGGCAAGACGCGGCCATTCCTCCACATTTGAACTTGAGAGTTTAGGGGAAATGAACGCGGGTCCCCTTCTCTTTCTTTCCCTTACGCATCCATTAAATAGTTTCTAAGTCAACGTGCGGGGCAGCAGGGGACACTGGAAGCAACAGCCCCACAACTTCCCAGCAGATTCTGAAGCACAGCATCAGGCTCTAGTATACAGATCATCTCGCAGCCTCTGCTTCTGATGTCCTATTCTGAACTTTCTTTTTCTATCAATATTAAAGACATTTACTCCACAACAATCACCTTTGCTTCTAAACAGTTCAGACACGGCTAGACATTTGTCTTTTCACTTGCTTGCATATTTTCTGCCTATTTTTTTTTTGGCAGTTTTCAATCCTGTTATTTAATATGATTATATAATGAGCCATAATTATAATTTACCATAGATCTTAAATTTTCCTTTAAAAATATTACTTAATGGCTGTATAATATTCCATTTTATTTCTGCCTATTTTTGAGTTACACTAATCTCTACCAATTTCTTTTGGGGATGAAGCAACTCTGCAGAAGAATGTTACATAAAATCCCCACCGGAGTGTTGTGTTCTTGGGGTGAGGAGAGAACTATATATCGATATTTGAGTTAACTTGCTGAATCTAATGAACCGGAGTGGGGTTATTTGTAGACTGCATAGATTAACTGCAATATCTGTGAGTTGACAGGACACTGTTGGCTGTGAATTGTGATGTGGACCATAACACTTTGCTATGTTCCCTACTGTAACTAAATGAAACTAGTGGTCCATTTTACTTGATATGCTTTGATGATGTTGTAGGGCCTTTTGATTTGCAAATAGAAGAAAATTCCCTAAGTAGAAACTTCACAAGAGCCAAGCAGAAAAGTATACCATGTAAGAACATAGTCTGTCCATGAACTCTCTAAATGGAAGATCATGCAACTAATGGACTGATGTCATCCCAGCCTTCGAAAGAGCCACCCTGAGGGGGAAGTAACAGAAAGGGATAAAAAGCTGTCTTGCATAACCCGATCTCTATCTTTCTGTGTGGCTTCCCTATCCTTCCCATCTTAACACCATTTTTGTCCATGAAGTGTCATAGGGAAGAAGCAGAGCACAGAAATGAAGGAGAGGGACAGAAGGGAAAAAATGGAGGAAACACACAAGTTGTGTATGTCTACAGCTGACAGCTAACAAACCACAACTTCTCTTAAATACTGGTAATTCTCAAACTTGAGAGTGAGTCAGACTGATCAAATCACATCTAGTTTTTTCATTGACTCAAAGTTATACCAGGAAGCTGTCTTCCAGTCCAAGAGTTGGAGGACCAACTTTTTATTGAGATGACCACGACACCAAATTTAATCAGCTATAAATGGCATTTATCAGTAAATAAATGTTATTGTGGGCATCTGTTACATGCGAGGCACCTTGCAAAAATAGTAAGTCATGGGTGAGTGAACACGGACGGGGGCTCTGTGTTTACAGAGCTCCCAGGCCTTCCTGTGCAACGAACCGTGTGACGTTTCTGATGTGCAGTCAGATAAGTTAGACAATATTTGTCCCATGCGTCTCTCTAGACACATCCCCACTGGTACCCACTGTGGGGCTGCTCTGGGAAGATGGAAGACTTGAGGCCAAGATCTCAAAAGACCCTTTTCTTTTTCTCTTCTCTAGCCAGAGGAAGGGACCCTTCAGACTCAGGAAACAGAGAGCCTTCCAGAAGAAGCAAAGCAGGAGAGGCTTCCTGAGGAGAGAGTGGAAGCACTTCAAGAAACAGTCTAACTGGGCAGATCATCTGGTCCCAGTCATAAGCAATAAAGTGTAAATGATTGGCAGAATGCTGCAAGTGTGAATTCTTTATAAGCCGCCAACTTCCTCAGATAAGCCCTTGAAAGCTGTCAGTTTCCTGTAACAATCCAAAGTAATTTCTTTCTCTTTTGAAACAAACATGCCCCATAGTGATTTATATTCTTGATTGTGTCACCAACTTACTGAACCGAACTTGGGTCTGCTCACCCAATGAGCAGCAAAGCCAATCTACTGATACCAGGTTGTGGTGAAGGAAAGTACAGCATTTATTGCAGGGCACCAAGCAAGGAAAACAGGCAGCTCATGCTCAAAAGACCGGAACTCCCCTTTGGCTTTCAGGGAAGGGTTTTAAAGGCAACATCTGGGGTGAGGGTCGCGGGATGTGTGATCAGCTCATGGACTTTCTTTTGATTGGTTGGTGGGGAGGTAACAGAGTGATGTGGCAGGAACCTTAAGCATCAGTCCTCTGGTTCCACGTGCTTATGGTCAGCATCCTCCACCTGGGTTGGGGGGGGGTGTCTTAGTTCCTGCAGAACAACTCAAAAATATGTGTCAAATTGTTGTGTACATCCCTTGAGGAGGAACTAGGACTCTGTATTATCGCTCAACTATTGTTTAAGCTACCATTACTTTTCTGGCTTGACTGCTTTTCCTTTGTTTCTGAATTCCCTCACTTCTCTAATTAGTAACTGCTTGAGTCTTTGGAACGCAGGCAAGGCCTGAGAGACTAAAGCCTTTTTCTCTACAAAGAAGAAACAGGGAACACAGAGGGGCTTTTGTACCCAGGGAGGAACCACAGGGTCCTGCTAGGTTTCAATCTCCACTTTTCTTGATATGCCTCAGTCCTGAGGGAAACAGGGGCTGGACAAGAAAGGAAATAAGGTTTTGTTTATTTATTTATTTTTGGCTGCACGCAGGCTTTCTCTAATTGCAGCGAGCGGGGGCTACTCTTCATTGCGATGTGCAGGTTTCTCATTGCAGTGGCTTCTCTTGTTGCGGAGCACGGGCTCTAGGCGCATGGGCTTCAGTAGTTGTGGCACACGGGCTCAGTAGTTGTGGTTCACAGGCTCTAGAGCACAGGCTCAGTAGTTGTGGTGCATGCACTTAGTTGCTCCGTGGCATGTGGGACCCTCCCGGACCAGAGCTCGAACCTGTGTCCCCTGCATTGACAGGTGGATTCCTAACCGCTGCACCACCAGGGAAGTCCCAAGAAAGGGAATAAGGCTTTGGATAGAGAGGATAATCATAAACTCAGTAGGAGAACTCGGATTTAGGGGGACTCAGTCCCATTAACTAAAGCAAAAATGCAAAATAGAACTATTTCATAAAATCCATTCCTTCACTATGGGTCATGATAAAAGAGCTCATCAGGCTCTGTACTTGGGGGGTACTTCTTGTGAAGCAGTGAGCCTGCTTGACCCCTACCACACCCAGACTCCCTTCAGTTGCCTGGAGGAGGAGAGTGGGCGATCATTACAGAGGTGGCAGGGGGCTTCATTGCCTCCACCCCACCACCAGTCATCTGGGCACAAGACATTTGATCAAGATGAACTGATCTGTATCTAGGATGTGGTCAAGAGTCATACGACTTAGCCTGGGTGTCCCAACCTACTCATTCCTCATCTTTTGTTTTCTAGAACTCAAAAAAATGTCTCCCCTGATTTCTAGCTGTAATTTTAGGTGTCTTAACTTCTTTGTGCTGTTTACTAATGATGAAAAACGAAAGTCCTTGAAGATTAGACATCTTGCATAAATTTTGATTGCAAAGCATTTCTAACATAATACACCCTAAGAAAATGTCTTACACATTCTTAAGTTAGTGATAAGATGCCCTTCATCTTTGTTTGTTTGTTTTTGTTTTTTTAAGTGTGGTTGGGTAGGGAAGGAGAGACAGAAATGTCTCCAAGGAAAATGAACTGGCTGCACCACGTAGCTTGGTCTCTGCTTTGGAATGCCAAGATTTGGTTGATACAATTTTGTGTAGCTCCATTCGCCATAGGCACAGCATTTGACAAGGCACCTTTGGAAGGAAGTCAGTGAGTCCCCAGACTTCAAAATTTACAAACAAGAGCTACTTTCCCATCTTGTCAAAGGCTTTGCTCAAATAGACGCAAACTGAACAAAGAACAGTTGCTCTCTTCATTTTTTCCTAACTATATATTGCAAATATCCCATCAGCTATACAGAGCTAAAGATTCAAAATCTCTTTATCCTCTGAACCCAAGACTGATCTTATTTATCAATTGATTGATTTGATAGCATTGTGAAGGATTATGGCCATTACGTTAATCATCTTTCTTGAGAGATGCCAGGAGCATACCTCCCTTTATTGGTCAGGGGTGTGTGCCTTAATACATGCTAAACTATTACCTGAGAACTTCAAAACTGCGAAAAGTTGAAATTATGCCTGAAATCACACATGAAAAAAAATGTTTAGGAGCTCATGCAATGGACTTAGCATACTGTTCAAAACTGGGTACACTCACCTCCTGAGCAGAACGACGGGGACAAATCAAAAGCCTCCCAATCCTCCATTTCCTCCTCTGGAAAGGGGATGCCTCATGTAGCTGTTGGGAGGGTGCCTTGTGTTACCACATGTACACTGCTTAGCACAGTGCCTGGCACAGGGTAAGTGGAGGATAAATTTTCACAACTGTTATTGTTACCACTTTGGTACTGCAACAAATTTGCAGTCAGGTCCAGGAGCTTTGTCATCTTTTTGTTGTGTCCACTGATGTGGGAAGCTGACCATCTACTGCAGTTCTTCTTTCCAAATAAGAAATATATATCAAGAGGGCACGTGCACAACTCAATCAGAATGACTTTAAGTGTGATCGTCGGGAACAGAACACTGGGTTCTTGACTTCTACCTCAGTTTTCTTTCTACTGCTCTCCAAGAGAAAACGTATAGCTCAGCTGATTGTTTAGGAGATTTCATCCTCTACTTTGCAAAGGAATTTATTTTAGGACAATTCAATGAAATCTTTGGGAGGATTAATAACTCTACAAAAATAAACTCAGATCATCAGGCAATTTGATAATAAGTTTCTTCTTCTTCCTCAAAAAGATGAAATTAGTAACTAATCCATATCCTTTAATTTTTTTCAGATGTTGCTTAGATCTAAAAATGCTTCCTATAGCTAACTGTGGGCCATATACTGCATTTGAGAATTCAGTGCTGTCACACTGATGGTGTGGTTTTGAACACATTTTTTTCTTCATAAGAAATATGACAAAAATAGGCTCTTAGAGTTTTGTTTGTTTCCAAGAGAATTGTAATAGCTTAGGCAATAATGCTTTCATATATATGAGTCACATCAAACTATGTTGTATAGTTCATCATTTATTTATGGAATGAGAGTCAATTGTTCTGGAAACAACAGAGTATTTTAAATAGGCAGAATGTGTTTGATGATTGTAAAATAAATTGTTAAATTTTAGGACAATCTTGGTCCATACTCATTAGAATAGTATTCATGAGCAAATGAACTCTTTCTAGTATTTCAGGTTGTGCAGTTCTAAACCATGTTTCAAGTATTTAAGTATAGTCAGCTCTCATTATTTGGTGTCATATGTTCTATTAAGTTGCTGCAAACACTGAATTCGTGAATACTGAACAATTGCTTGCAGAGGAAATACAGGAGTAAGAAGCCTCTGGTCAAAAATGTTTTTGTCAACCAATCAATACATAACCTTCTTTTCTGTGTGTTTCTATTTAAAGACACCTTGTTTGATATTTATTACTGATTCATTGACAGTGAACTCACAGCCAACCCCACTGTAATTTGTGCCTGAACAAAGCTTACCTCAAACACATGTTTTCTCCATAAGGCACATCACAACCTTCTTGAGCTAAGGAACACAAGACAGGGCTTCATCACTGCGCTTGGGGGCCATTTTAAACAACGAAATCACCAACAAAAAGCACAAAAATGCAAAAAGCATAGAATTCAATTTTCCATGAAAAGGATACTTCTTTACAGTATGAGACCTAAAACAAGAAGGCAGAGCACTGCCTTGCTGGACCTCAGCTGGAAATGTGCACAGTTGGGCAAGTCAACTTTTTTGCCACTCTGCTCAGTTTCACCAATGGCCACGAAAGTGCTGCAAGTATTGCTTTTGTAGTTAAAAATAAATTCCGTGAAGAGGCAACTTCACAAAATATAGAATCTGTGAATAATAAAGATAGACTGTATTTCAACTTAAGTCTGGGAACAGTAAGAAAATATTACATCTGGGGGGAAAAGGCAAAGTTCTTGGAATTTTGTGGCCATCAAAAGATTTGTTTCATCAGTAAGCATATTGAGGAAGTTCTGCGTATGGAACACTGCCAGGCAATATGTGAGCCAGAGAAAAAAAGATTTAGTTCTTTATCATCTTAATTGGCTGGAAAGCAAAACACACATGTATGAAATGACCTAATACGTACAAAGTTACATTCAGTAAATAAAATATTGCATAGTAAAAGCAGTGTACCTAGGTTATGATAAAGAAGCAGAGCTTGAGGCAATCAGAAAAGTTCAGTATTAATTAGGAAAGACCATAGAGAAGTGTGGGTTTGAGTTGAGTGTTTCATTTTTTGTTTTGTTTTGCTTTGCTTTTAAATCAGCTATAATATCAAAACCGAATGTGATTTGCAAGAGAGGAAGGAGCAATTAATGTGACCTTGTACACTGTATGTGTTTAATAAATAGAGACAGGGGCCAGCTTGTAGATTAGCTAAACCAAAGTGTGTGGCCTTAGAAGTAGCCAGGAGGTTGCAGCAACATGAATGGACCTAGAAAGTATCAAACTAAGTGAAGTCAGTCAGAGAGAGAAAGACAAATATGATATCACTTATATGTGGAATGTAAAAAAAAAAAAAAATGATACAAATGAATTTACTTACAAAACAGAAACAGACTCACAGAGATAGAAAACAAACTTATGGTTACCAAAGGGGAAAGGGAGGAGAGGGATAAACTGGGAATTTGGGATTAACAGATACACACTACTATACATAAAACAGATGAACGAGGACCTACTGTAGAGCACAGGGAACTATATTCAATATCTTATAATAACCTATAATGGAGAAGAATCTGAAAAAGAATATATATATTTTATTTATATATATGTATAACTAAATCACTTTGCTGTACACTTGAAACATTGTAAATCAACTATATTTCAATTTAAACAATTTAATTAAGTTAAAAAAAAAAAGTAGCCAGGAGATAGGTGAGTTGGGGAGGCCAGTTGGGATTGAGGGGTAATGAACATGAGGAAAGGATGAGGATGTGTCACTGTTAAAAAGTACAATATAGGCTGGTGGAAAAAACAAACAAACCTCTAGTTCTTTTTTCCCCTCATCTAAAGAGAGGTAGGGTGACCAGATGTCCTGATTTGCCCGAGCCAGTCTCAGGTTACTCCTGTTGTGGATCAGTTGACACTGTTAATTATCCTTAGTGTCTCCTTTCATCTTCAAAAGTGCCTGGATTTGGACAATAAATTATATGGTCACTCTAAGGACCTAAAATGAACTGAAAATCACAACTCTGTTTAACACCAACATAGTGTTTATAAAAGCTGAATAAAACATTAGTAACGATCAATGCAAATAACAAAATCAGAAAATAGGAATGAACTGGACTGCTGCAAGTCATAACTTTACTCAGGGCAAGTGCTTCTGTTCTGTTACTGCCTCGTGCATTTTATTTATTTATTTATTATAAATTTATTTATTTATTTATTTATTGGCTTTGTTGGGCCTTCGTTGCTGTGCATGGGCTTTCTCTAGTTGCGGCGAGCAGGGGCTACTCTTCGTGGCGGTGTGCGGGCTTCTCCTTGCGGTGGCTTCTCTTTGTTGCGGGGCACAGGCTCTAGGCACGCGGGCTTCAGTAGTTGTGGTTCGCGGGCTCTAAAGCGCAGGCTCAGTAGTTGTGGCGCACGGGCTTAGTTGCTCCGCGGCACGTGGGATCTTCCTGGGCCAGGGCTCGAACCCGTGTCCCCTGCATTGACAGGCGGAATCTTAACCACTGCGCCACCAGGGAAGTCCTGCCTCATGCATTTTGGTGACGTATTATATTTTAGAAAGTTGATTAGGCACTGGAGACTTGGTTTGTTTAGTTGGTTGTTGATGAAGCTGGTTATTTGCATGAACTTTCCTTGGCTCTGTCTTTTCAGACGTAATCACTTTAAAACTCATCCGCAAGAGCTACGGAAGAAGAACACAGTGCCGTGGCTACATTCTTCTTAAGTGCTCCAGCCCGGCCACAGCTCCTTTAAATAGTGCAGAGCAAGGAAGACCCTACTCAAGGGCAGCTCACAATCTAAACCCACTGACATCTTTGAACACTTATTGGTTGAAGAGACTAAAACAACATAAATAATCAGCCATGAGCAGATAAAAGTTGCTAATGTCTTTTGACTAACGGTAACTACAATGTGAGACCAGAGTTTCACATTCAGAGAATGTTGAGGGGTCAAGGAAGAAACTGCCTTCGTTTTTTATTGCATTCTCACGTTTTTCCCCATCTTTTAAAAATATAAAAACAAAATACGGGACTTCCCTGCTGGTCCAGTGGTTAAGACTCCGCACTCCCAATACAGGGAGCCTGGGCTCGATCCCTGGGCGGGGAACTAGATCCGGCATGCCGCAAATAAAGATCCCGCACTCTGCAGCAAGATCTTGCATGCAGCAACAAGACCCCGCATGCCGCAACTAAGAGCCGGCACAGCCAAACAAACAAACAAATAATAACATCTAATTAAAAAAAAAAACTTTATTTCCTGAGTATTCTGAGATTATGCTTTCCAAAGTGCTGTTTGGGGGCAAAGTGGCGCCAGGATTCCTGGGAGAAATAGGAAGGACATTAGAAAACAGGCACCAGAATTCAGTTCCTATGTTTTTCAACCCTGAAAGAATCTTCACTTTCCTCCTGGGGATTCCAATTTCATAAAGGTTTTTAAAAAATAAATATTTGTGGACTGTGGTTTTCTAATGTAAATTTTATCAAAGGATAGCATTCTTGCCAACAAGTGCATAAAATGTGATCAGCTCACTGAATTTTTCACAAAGTGAAGGCAGCCACATAAGCAGCACCCAGATCCTGAAGCAAAACATGCCCTCAGGGCCCCTCACAGTCCTTGCAATCATTAACCCTTCCTTCCCCAAAGTCACATCAATTCTGACCTCCAACACCATCACTTAAAGATTTGTTGAAGAAAAACTATTGATTTGTCTTATTTTGTCCATAATAACTGGCACAGTGCCTGGCACATAATACTTGTTTAATAACTTGTTTAATACTTGTTGAATGAATGAAAGAAAGCAAACAGGTGTCTAACTTTTGTAAGACAGTGGATCAAATTAACATACATAATATACTAGGGGGAAAGGGGCATTACACTGGGTGAGAATTGGGATCTGGGGATGCGAACTTGGACAAAAGTTGAAAACTCAAACTTCGAACAGAAGAGTACATTTCAGTTTTATCTTTTAACAAATATAAACAATTTGAATAAATCTAATCCTCTGCAATTTTCCTTGGGCTTTAATCAACTCCGCTCACATCACATCCACTGTAACTGGTGAGGCCAACCTCCGGAGAGCTTGTTTCTCTTTCTCACTTGTAAATGGACCCATGCAGCCAAGAAATGACTATTTTCAGCCCTTCTCCACCCCACTCTGAGGCCCGGTCAGTCAGAAAACAAAATTAGAGTCACCCTCTTCCTCGGCCAAAGCATGTGATCTCTGGCCAGAGCCCTTCCCGCCCTAATGAATGAGGTAATGAGGGGCCAAATAAGGTTTCATATGTATATCGCCTCAGAATTACAGTTTATCTTCACTGTGCTTTTCAAAAGCTGGAATTAAGAACCTAGCGCTGCCAAATCACAGCTTAGAGAGATCTGTCAACTCTAGAGATAACAAATAAAAGGAAAATCCATTTCAAGCTTTGAACTGCTGCTCCTAAATGATTCCCAGGGAAACACAAATAAATGATGTCTTCAGAGGACAGATTCATTATGAAAAATCTCATTAAGTTGGGGTTTTAAATATTTCTTTAAGATACTTCCAACCTTTAAAGGAAGCAAGTCTGGAAATGGAAACTATTTTGCTTAGAGGATGAAACCCTCCAATTTACACCACCCCCCCCGCCCCCGAGATATGTCATGCTTTATCATAGATGAACCTTCAAAGGCAAGGTGCAGAGGTAAAGGCCAGACTGGAGAAACACACAAATCCACCAAATACATTTAGTCTACATTAAAACTAGCCTTCTAAAACAGGAGTGTTTGATCCAGAAACAAATCTAATTTGCCTGAGGAGGAAGAGCAGGTCTTTTCCCTCTTTTACTTTTTTTCTAGTTATGTTTGATTGGAGGCCCGTGAGCAAGTATAATCTTTGCATAAACTGTTCTCTGTGTGGAATTTTCTCCACGCCTGGAGAACTTCAACTTCACCTATGAGACCTTGGCAGTCATTCGTTCTCTGAAGCTTTCCAGGTGCCTCCAAGCTCTCTCACATGTTGCAACATATAACTGATAAAGAATTGATAGAGGAATTGATTTAACAAATGAACAAATCAACAAGAAAAAGAATCCAGGGACTTCCCTGGTGGCGCAATGGTTGAGAATCCGCCTGCAACTGCAGGGGATACAGGTTCGAGCCCTGGTCCGGGAAGACCCCACGTGCTGTGGAGCAACTAAGCCCGTGCGCCACAACTACTGAGCTTGCGCTCTAGAGCCCGGAAGCGACAACTACTGAAGCCCGTGCGCCTAGAGCCCAAGCTTCGCAACAAGAGAAGCCACCGCAATGAGAAGCCCGCGCACCACAAGGAAGAGTAGCCCCCGCTCACCGCAACTAGAGAAAGTCCGCGCGCAGCAATGAAGACCCAACAACAAAGACCCAATGCAGCCAAAAATAAATAAATTAATTAATTAATTTTAAAAAATAATAAGTTCCCTCTGAGGAAGTGACATTTAAAAAAAAAAAAGAAAAAGAATCCAATAGAAAAATGGGCAATCTGCCCTTCACAGAAAAGGAAACGCAAACGGCCAATGAAAAATATGTTCAGCCTCATTAATAATCATGGATGTGCAGAGTAATACCTAAGTAATTAATTAATATCTAATGCAAATAGATACCACTATGTACTACCAGATTAAAATTTAAAAGCCTGACAATACCAAGTGCTAGTGTGAATGCGGAGAGAAACTCTCCCTCACTGCTAATGGGAGTGTAAACTGGTACAACTGCTTTGGAAAACAGTTCTGGCGCTTCCCTTGTGGCGCAGTGGTTAAGAATCCTCCTGCCAATGCAGGGGACACGGGTTTGAGCCCTGGTCTGGGAAGATGCCACATGCTGCGGAGCAACTAAGCCCGTGCGCCACAACTACTGAGCCTGCTCTCTAGAGCCTGTGAGCCACAACTACTGAAGCCCACACGCCACAGCTACTGAAGCCCGCATGCCTAGAAGCCGTGCTCCGCAACAAGAAAAGCCATCGCAATGGGAAGCCTGAGCACACAATGAAGAGTAGCCCCTGCTCGCCACAACTAGAGAAGGTCCATGCGCAGTGACAAAGACCCAATGCAGCCAAAAATCAATCAACCAATCAATTAAAAAAAAAACTGTTCTGCACTACTTTTTACATTTGAACAGTCACATACCCTAAAACCCATCAACTGCACCCCTAGATGCATAACCTAGAGATGGATGAAAAAACTGGGGCTGCCAAGGGGAGAACCTTACCACTATTCTTTTCATCTCAACAAGCCCAGAGTAAGCAGCAAACCCTATGCCATAGTGATGGTTCTATCTCTGTGCACAATTACTATTGTTCTTTTCAACGAATTAAAACAGTTTCACAGAGTTGTGATTAGAAATAATGGAATATGTTTAGCACAGTTTCTAGGAATTTGTCTATTTCATCTAGGTTATCCAACTTTTTGGCATACAATTGTTCATAGCAGTCTCTTATAACCCCTTTTATTTCTCTAGAATCATTAGTAAAGTCCTCACTTTCATTTCTGATATTAGTAATTTGTGTCTTTTTTCTGTAGTCCATCTAGCTAAAGATTGTCAATTTTGAACCAATTTTTGATATCATTAATTTTCTCTTTTTTTATACTCTATTTGACTTATCTCTACTCTGGTCTTTATCATTTCCTTCCTTCTACTAGCTTTGGGTTTCATTTGTTCTTTTTCTAGATCTTCAAGTTGTAAAACAAGAGTGTTGATTTCAGTCTTCTTGTTTTTTAATATGAGCATTTATAGCTATAAATTTCCCCCCTCAGCAGTGCTTTCATTGTGTTCCATGTGTTTTGGTACATTATGTTTTCATTTTCATTAGTCTCTAAGTATTTTCTGATTTCCCTTGTGATTTTTTCCTTGATTCATTGGTTGTTAAAAAATGTGTTGTTCAGTTTACACAAATTTATGAATTTTTAGTCTTCTATTTCATTTATTTTTAAAATTGAAATATAATTCACATACTATACAACTGACCCATTTAAAGTTTACAATGCAGTGGGTTTAGTACATTTACAAACATGTGCAACCATTACCACAGTCATTTTTGGAACCTTTTTATCATCTCATGTAGAAACCCTATATTCCTTAGCTATCACCTCTGGTAGTAGTTTCCTAGGGTTGCCATTATAAAGTACCAAAAACCAGGTGGCTTGAAACAACATAAATTGTCTCGGTTTTGGAGGCTACAAGTCTGAAATAAAGGTTTTGGCAGTGCCGTGCTCTAAGAATCTTCTGTTTTAGTCTCCTTAGGCTGCTATAAGAGAATACCATAGACTGGGTGGCTCATAAATGAATTTATTTCTCACAGTTCTGGAAGCTGGGAAGTCCAAGATCAAGGTGTGGGCAGATTTGGCATCTGGTGAGAACCTGCTTCTTGGTTCACAGAAAGCCCTTTTTGTTATGTCCTCACATGGTAGAAGGGGTAAGGGATCGCTCTGATGTCCCTTTTATAAAGGCACTAATCCCATTCATGTGGGCTCAACCCTCATGACCTAATCATCGTCCAAAAGTCCCACCTCCAAACACCCTCACGTTTGTGAATAGGTTTCAACATGTGAATTTGAGAAAGACACAAACATTCAGTCTGTAACACCTTCGTCGCCTCTTCTAGCTTCTAGTTCTTTGGTTTGTAGATGCATCATTCTCATCACATGGCCATCTTTTGCCCATGTGTCTCCACACGATCTTCTCTCTGTTAGTGTCTGTGTCCAAAGTTTCCCTTTTCATAAGAACATCAGTTACATTGGGTTAGAGCCCACCTTAATGATCTCATTTTCACTTGATTACCTCTGTAAAGACCCTATTTCCAAACAAGACCAAATTCTGAGGTACTAGGGTTTGAACTTCAGGATCTTTGGGGGGCATACAATTCAATCCATAAAGTTAACTCTGTATCCTTTGGCTATCAGAACCCTACTCCTAGACATCCCCCACCCCACCACTAAGCAACCACTAATCTTTGTTTCTATAGATTTTCCTGAATTTTCACAGGAGTGGAATCATACAGTATGTGGTCTTTTGTGACTGGCTTCTTTCACTTAATGTTTTTGTAGTTCATCCATGTTGTAACACGTATAGGTACTTTCTTCATTTTTATGGCCAAATAGTATTTCACTGTGTGGATATTAAAAATTTTGTTAATTCCTTGATGGACACATTTTAGTTATTATGAGTAATGCTGTTATAACATTCATGTACAAGTTTCTGTGTGGGCAAATGATTTCATTGCTCTTGGGCGTATACCAGGAATGGAATTACTGGGTCATGTGGTAATACTATGATTAATCATTTGAGAAACCACCTGATTCAGATTGTTCTCCAAAGTGACTGGATCGTTTTACATTCCCACCAGCAATGCATGAGACTTCTAATTTCTACACCTTCTTGACAAAATTTGCTGTTATCTGACTTTTTGATTATAGCCATCCTAGTGGATGTGAAGTGGTGTCTCATAGTGGTTTTGTGTTTCCCTGATGAATAATGAGGTTGCACATCTTTTCATGTGCTTGTTAGGCATTTGTGTATCTTCTTTGGAGAAATGTCTATTCATATCCTTTGCCATTTTTAAACTGGGTCATTTATATTTTTATTATTCAGTTATAAGGGTTCTTTATATATTCTAGGTATGTCCCTTATCAGGTATATGATTTGTAAATATTTTCTCCCATTCTGCTGTGTTGTCATTTCATGTTGATAGTATGCTTTGAAACAAAATTGTCTAATCTTGATGAAATCCAATTTATCTCATTTCCTTTTGTTGCTCTTGATTTTGGTGTCATACGTAAGAATTCTTTGCCAAATCCAAGGTCATGAAGATTTACCTCTATGTTTTCTTCTAGGAGTTTAAAATTTTTGCTCTTCTATTTAGGTCTTTGATACTTTTTGAGGTAATTTTTGTACATGGTGTGACGTGAGATCCAACTTAATTTTTGCTTGTGACTGTCCAGTTGTCTCAGCACCATTTGTTAAAAAGACGATTGTATTCCCTTTCGTTGATTCTTGACACCCTTGCTGAAAATCAGTTGACCATAGAAGCATAGGTTTATTTCTGAACTCTCTTTGTCTGGATAACTGTTGCTTTCTAGTAAATTGTGAAACTGAAAAATACGTCTGCCTACTTCATTCTTGCACATTTTCTCTTAGCCTCTGCTCATTTTTCTTCATTCTTTTTTCTCTGTTCAACCTGCATAATCTCTATCAATCTATCTTCAAGTTCACTAATTCTCTCTTCTGCCAGTTTAAATCTACTGTTGAGTCACTCTAGTGAATTGCTTATTTCAGTTATTGTACTTTTCAACTCCAGAATTTCCATGTAGTTCTTTAACATTTTTCTTCTTATTGATATACTTAATTTGATAAGACATTGTCATTGCACCTTTAATTCCTTAATCAAGTTTTCCTTTAGTTCTGTGAACATATTGATAAGGGCTAATTCAAAATATTTTTCTGTTAAATCTGACAACTAGTAGCTCTCACAGGCAGTTTCTGCTGCCTTCATTATTTCCAATGTAGGAGTCATACTTTCCAATTTCTTTGCATCTCCTAATTTTTTTGTTGGAAATGGCACATTTTAGATAACATATTGTAGCAACTTTGGGTACTGGTTCACCATCCTCTGGGACTTATTTCCTTACTTAGTGACTGGCTGGATTATTTTAGTGAAATCTGTGCCCCACCCCATCCCCCAGTGTTAAGTTGGATGCTCCTCTTCAGCGAGGCACAGCTCTAGGTGTGCCCCCACAGTCACTCTGGGAGAACAGTGGTGGTGTTAGGACTCTCTTCTCTTTCCTCGACCCTACAACCAGCTGTCAAACTCCATTAATAGCTGGTTGACTGCTCTAAATAATTTATATCAATGCCCAGAGCAAAAATTCCTGCACAAACTAATTTAATTAAAGTATGGCTTTTTTGATGGGGATGGAAGTTTCTGAGGTGTTTGATATTTGTTCTAACCCAAGGAGGGCTTCTTCCAGGTGTCTTATTGCTCCATTCTCTCCTGAAAACTAGCCAGCCTATAGACTGTATCTTCATTAGTTCCATGGACCTCTTCCCAATTCCCTATACAACCTCCACTGTTTTTGAGAATGCTCTTAGGTTTAGATTTCTCCATGTTGTGAACAAAGCCATTTCCTTTGCGAAGTGATTAGGAGCTATTTGTTTGACATGTTTATCTCCCCTCCTCCCTCCCAAACAAAATCTCAGAGCCAGGGCTCTGGAGCTGGGAACGATGGCAAATTTCTGAGTAACACCTGTGCCCTAGGAGCTAAACGTGGTAGAGGCGGCAGTAGCCCAAGATCCTCTTGGCTTGCTTCTCCTGGGGTGGAACCACCACCTCATGAGCTAGAGGAAGGGCTAGCAAGGCTCCACCATTCTCAGCACGCCAGGTCCAAGGTGGAGCCTCCATCCCACAAGTGGGGCCGGGGAGGAAGGAGACAGCCCACACCTCTTGACCACACTGACCTGGGACTTAGCTTTCAGCAAAATGCAGTTGTGGGTACGGTAAGAAACCACTGAAGTCTTGCTCCTCCTGGAAAGCAAGTCCTCTGGCTGGGAGATGGAGAGGCAAGGGAGCACAGGGTCCTTGGCTGCACCAGTCTGGATTGGGGTCTCCACCTTGCTGAGCTGGGAGGTGGGAGGGGGACAACAAGGTTTGGTTTAAAATGCCACAGATCCTAAACTTTCTTACAGAATTTTCATCGATTTTCTTGAATAGATGTTTCTTCATTTACTGTTTGTCCTTAGGACCATTCCAAGAGGTTTTAAATGGTTTTTACTGTTTGTCCTTAGGACCATTCCAAGAGTATTAAATGCTTTTAATACTTCTCACCAGCTACTGGGGAGCAGGGTCAGCAGAGCTCCTCAGGTTGTCTTAGCAAAAGTTGATCTCCCTCCACATTTTTTTTTTTAAACAAACATCATCATGGAATTAATTAATTTTCTTTTTTGACCACACCGTGCAGCATGCAGGATCTTAGTTCCCTGCAGGGATTGAACCCCCGTGCCCTCTGCAGTGGAAGCACCAAGTCCTAACCACTGACCGCCAGGGAATTCCACTTTTTTAAAACTTATTTTTGGCTGCGTTGGGTCTTCGTTGCTGCATGCAGGCTTTCTCTAGTTGTGGTGAGCGGGGGCTGCGCTTCATTGCGGTGCACGGGCCTCTCATTGCGGTGGCTTCTCTTGTTGCAGAGAATGGACTCCAGGCTCGAGGGAGCAGTACTTGTGACTTGCAGGGTTTAGAGCGCAGACTCAGTAGTTGTGGCGCACGGGCTCAGTTGCTCCGTGGCATGTGGGATCTTCCCGGACCAGGGCTCGAACCCGTGTCCCCTGCATTGGCAGGCGGATTCTCAACCACCGGGCCACCAGGGAACCCCCCTCCCCCCTGGCCCCCACTTAATTCTTAAAGCATAGGTTTGATTAGGACTGCTGGAAAACTTGTAGTTACTTGTACTGATTATTTCCTTAAAAGCCCAAAGCTTTAGAGGTCTGCTCTCAAATTAGATCTAATTTTATTTCCCATTGCACTGGAGTCAGACTGAGCTCCTTCCAAAGACATGCTGTCTTTTGTCTCATTGTCTTCCCTTATAGTGTCCTTTCAGCTCCTCCCTCCTTCCCCAAACTGCAGCATACATAAATCCTACATACCCATCAAGGCCCAGTTTGTGTCACATGCTCCGTCATCTCTCTGCAATTCACACTTACCTCTAGTCAGATTTAGTGATCATATCATCTGTCCATGTAATTGCCTAACAAAGGGAAGAAAGTGATATCCATTGGAAACTCACCAAATGCCAGACCCTATACTAATCATTCAACTAACCTTTTCATTTGATTATTAATCAACCTTACAAAATAGGTACAATTATCCTCATTTTAAAGATGAGAAAAACTGAGGTACAGACAGGTTAAATAATTTGTCCTAGCCATAAAGCGGGTAAGTGTTAAAGCCTAGATTAGCATAGGCAGAGCTTACACAATGCTTCCTTAGCTCGGGGATCAAACATGTATGAAAAGAATATATGTAAATGTTTTACTCAGCATATAGAAGCTATTATCTCCTTCCACAGGTCAGATACACTGGTTTGCAAAAAGCACATATATGTATTTGCTAAATTAATGAATGTTCCAATAAAAACCATTCTGTATTTCAAACAACTAAGGCCAACTACTTTTTAATTTTACATTTTGAAACATCCCCAAAATCATATTTATAAATGTCTTATGAAATTGGCACTCCATTCTAACCAATAGGATAATCTATATTCTATTATAAAAACATCAGGCAATCAGCACATGAACATTTAACACAAATGTAGCCAAAGCTCAATATATTATTACTTTTTTAAATTTAATTTATTTTTGGCTGCGTTGGGTCTTCCTTGCTGCGTGCAGGCTTTCTCTAGTTGCGGCAAGCTGGGGCTACTCTTCGTCGCGGTGTGTGGGCTTCTCATTGCGGTGGCTTCTCTTGTTGCAGAGCACGGGCTCTAGGCACGCGGGCTTCTGTAGTTGTGGCATGCGGGCTCTAGAGCGCAGGCTCAGTAGTTGCGGTGCACGGCCTTCGTTGCTCCACGGCATGTGGGAACTTCCCGGACCGGGGCTTGAACCCTCGTCCCCTGCATTGGCAGGCGGATTCTTAACCACTGTGCCACCAGGGAGGCCCTATATTATTACTTTTAAACACATATGATTGGTTTTTTAAAATGATTCTTTTGACTTTTCATTAATATTTGATACAGGGATCACTGTTGAACTGTCAGCAGTTTCTTTTTCTGTTTCTTTTTTTTTTGGCCGCACCCCAGAGCTTGCAGAATCTCAGTTCCCCGACCAGGGATTGAACCCAGGCCACAGCTGTGAAAGCCCAGAATCCTAACCACTAGGCCACCAGGGAACTCCCAGCAATTCTTCGTACAAGAGATTCACTCTGCAAAACTACTGAAGAAGAGAAATATGCAATATGCTTAACAAATCAAGACATAATTCTAGTCTACAAAAACATGGAAGTAAATTTTTTCACTAAATTTGGTAGTCATTTATCAATATATCACAGAACTAGAGAAATCAGAAGAAATACAAAGTAAAAGATTCCTCTTTTAAATATCATCCTATAATTTCTAGCCCAACATAACGAATGGTCTTGTATAAAGTATAAAAGTGAATTCCAATTATGCTTAATTATACCTAATAAAAAATTCAAATCTTCACCAGTGGAATATCAAATAAATAGGTCAAGGTACATAATTTTTTATTCCCACTAAAATGAAAACATAGAAAAATGAAATGCTATGTTCCATTTCCACCAAGAATTTAACAAGAGGTTAAGAATAACTGAGGAGAAACACAAGTGAAAAAGATGTAAGCAAATTCTATTAGTAAGATTTAAATATGGTACTACACAAAGATATAAATATTTTCTAGTCCATGTTATTTGTTTTATTGGAGTGTGGTCTAAAGAGTCAGAATACTAGCAATTTATATTATCAGACATTATTTTACTTTGAAATTAGGCTTCCTAACATTAAAAAAATATAACTAATGTCTCTTTATTGCTTGTCACTTGGGATAGCGATTCTTTAACACTGATTTGATCTCTCTCCAAAATACTTAAATAGTATTTTCAGATACTCAAGTTATTGATGAATTCATAAATGAAATAACTGCTTGCATAAGGTGGAGAAACTTTATCTTATATTTAAGATAATTAATATTTTAAGGCCAAGTGTCCTACCATGAATTTTAATGCTGCTAACCTATCCCTAAACATATACCTGCTAAAAAGAAGCAACCTCTTTTTGAAGTCAAAGGAGGTACTATGTGTTCAAAAAAAAAATGAGAAATAATATGAAATTAACATGTATAAAAGTAAATTTATAAATATAATTACATTACCATGAAGAGATGATACCATGAAAATGTTTAGCAGATATAACTGAAAAGACATTATGACAGTAGAAAAATGATAGAAATTAAAACTTTTTTTACTAAAAAGTATTATGTGAAAGTTACATACTAAAAATATTAATCCTACCCATTTCATAATGACTGTAAGTAACCAAGTCATAACCTCAAAAAGTTAAAAAACTCAGAAGGTGAAACTTACCTTTCTGGCACTAATATTTAACACTTAATAAGTAGTAGTTTTACTTACAAGGAATCCAATCTTTCTTTTAGTTAATTCTTATTACCGCCATTTTGTATCTTTCTTCAACAAAACAGTTAAATGACTTCCAATTATAAAGAGAGGTTAAATATCATAATATTTTACCAAGGTAACTTTTATGGAGTTTTAAATTTTAAAAAAGGAAAACACACCTATTCAACAGGGAAGAAACAATCTTCTTTATTAACCTCACTGTAAAGTCAGAAAGGATTAAAAAACACACATTTCCTGGGCCACAAAACTGTACCAAAAGTATTTCCTTATAAAATAACTTCACAATCCAATAGTCCTGGACTGACACAAAGACATATATTGACATACATTAGCATGAATTAATACACAATTCAAATGTTTTTGCAGCAACTTTCTAGTAGACCCTTATTCCCTTAATGAGGGAGTATACAACTTCTTTAACCCCTTAAAAATAGTACTAAAAAATTACAAAATAACGTAAACATAGAATTAAGGCTGAGACTATATAATCTAGTATTAATAAAGTCAAACAATACTTATAAAATTGCTGCTGCTGCATATTATATATATATACACATATATATACAGGATAAGTCTTTAGAAATTTAAAATGCTACTGCTGTCACAAGTCCACCCATCACTTTAATGTTTTTCCATATATCTTAACATCTGAATTCCCAGATACCTGTGCTTGTCTACGTTTATTCTGAATTCTTAAAAGTTTCCCTGCATATTTACAATTAAATACCTAACCTCTAGAACTTTCCTTAAACACAACAGACATAACAGGTATGTTAAATAAATTCACACAAAAGTAATAAAAAGGTTTGCTTTCAAGAAATAGTTCTAGCATATTCATGATAAACATACTGAAAAATAGTACATACACTTTTCTTCAGGATTAATAAATGCTATGTGTCAGTTTTGCAGTCACTACCATAGTTGCATATCTCTGACACATCTGCAAGACAATGACAACCAAAGGGCATGATGACTGGAAGAATTCCAGTAAACCCATATTGTTCGGTGAGATTCACAAAACTGAATGGTTGCTTCCAGCGCCATCTGGCTAGACACGGAAATACATGTCTAGATACTTGTTATCATCCCCAGAAGTATTCGTCTGTAAGTCACCCTCTTGGTCTTCTGAAACAGAGCTGCAGGAGGCAGGGCATTCTTAGGGAGACCAATGGCCCCCTCTTCTGTCACCTCTCACACATCTGTTTTGGTTATAATCCTGATCAAAATGGAAAAAAAACACAGTAAATTTTAAGTACCAAAGTTTTCCTTTCCTGTAACTCCCTCATCAGACCTGGATGGTTAAGTATCCAGTGGAACTATGTTCTACTAATTATAATAATTCTTGGTATAACAGACAATTAAATCCTTGTATATAACCACTTCTTTCACATGTATGCAACAAACAAACAAAAGCTTAACATAAAAACAGTAGTTAACATATACAGAGGAAGGGATAAGTAATTTGTAGCACAGTTCTCTGGAATGGTATATCCCAGACCCAAATTCTGCAGATTTTTGCCTATTTTCCCCTTTCCTAAAATGAAATGACCATTTAAAAAATTAACAAGAATTACAATGCTCATTAGAGAAAAGTCACAAAACAAAGACAAGCAAAAGGAAAAACACTTAAAAATATCCACAATTCCATTCACGTAGAGATGAACAGAATGAACATTTTAGTATATATTTATGCAGATATTTTCTTATTCAGATATACTTTATTTTTTAATAATAGTTCCCTGAACTGCCATCTCCAAATAGAAGACACACAATTTTGATAAAGAGCTATTTTGTAATCTTTATTAGTAGAAAATCAATTAGAAAACTGAAGCCTCTACTGAAGAAAATGAGTCTATTGCATAGTATATATTGCTAAGTATATTTTGTTGATTCTAAAATCCACATTTTTCCACATTTAACATCTCTGAAATCTACCTTATAATGTCATGAGTTAATTTGCAGTGTTTTCTTTTAATGTTTCATGAAAAATCGTGTTTCTAATAATTACTGACATCCTACAGTTGATGAAATATGGTATATAATCCCTATAAAAGCTAACAATAAATATATAAATAGGTAATAGCCACATACTAATATAAATAATAACATATAAACACACACACATTATGTTACTATTTCCTACTACTGAATTTGTTTCCAATTGTATGGATGAAATATATCACTGTTTCAATACTGTTAAAGATACTTTAATTTCAAGTGCTCTAACATTTTTGATATGGTGTGATTTATGGAGAACAGGCAGAGACTGGGGCAGAGGCTGGGGATGAGGAAATTACTAATTAAACGGTGACTTAAATTTTAAACTGAAATTTAAAGGATTTTAAATTTCCCAAAGGTAAGCAGGATGCAAAAGGGAAGCCATAGGCTAGAATACACCAAATTTGCAACCTAAATCTTCTCACCTGCCACCACAAAGCTAGACGTTTGTTTTCTGTGTGCCAAAAGCTGTACTGACAATATGGTTTCTCTCTCTCTATGAAAACATTTACACTCCTCCTCCTTTTCTTGATATTCTACAGTTTTGCTATGAATTATCTTGGTATATCTTTTGTCGGTCATTGTGCTGGGCGTTCAATGGACCCTTTCATCCCTGGGAATTCTCTTCCACATGATTTTTCTTCTCCATTTTCTTCTTTCTAGGATTCCTGATAGTCTCAGTTGGTTCTCTACATCTCCTCTCCTTTCTCTTCACATATTTTCCCTATTTTTCTGGGAACTTTCCTTTACTTTAGTCCTTTGAATGTTTTTCCCCCTCCTCGCCTGGCTTCCCCCACCCTTAGTCCTTTGAATTTTTAAATTTCAGCAACAGTATTTGTAATCTGTAATCTTGTCCTGGCTGTTTTTTTCTCCTAATACCCTCTTAGTTTCATGAATATAACTCCTTCTGCAATCTAATCAGAAATTACGTACAGTTTTTAAAAGAGTTCGGTTGAATCATCTTCCAGGGTTGGTTTTGCTATTTATCTTGGATCTCCCTTCACATGTTGTTGACTCCCCTCATATGTGTGATGTCTCTTGGTTGTACGATTACATTTAAGAAAGAGGACTGTGCTGCTGGCCTGGATTTCTTCTGCTGTTATAAAAATAGAACTGTTTTCCCATTAAGGCTCCTCTCTGAGTGGGAATTTTAAGGGACAGTGGGAGCAGGGGCGTGGACAAACAGGCTTTGCTTTAAGGGTGCGGCTGGAGAGCCAACCAGTAGGTTGCGAGTCCCTAGATGCTGGCAATGGACAAGCCTCTAGGGTGCCACCAAGTACACCAGAAACCAATATACCAACATTTAACTAACTAATTACCATCATTATCTAACTTCCTGGTGGGAGCTTTAATTCCTGGAACAACAAGGGAACAAAGCTCTCAAAGTTTGGGGTTGAAAATCTGGCATGTTCTAGGCTAGGTTTCCTCTCCTTTTCCATTCTGCTCCCATCCTTCCTGTTTTGGGCTGGACTTCTCTGACTGAGTCCAGGGTTCCACCAGGCACTGTGTCCCACTGTCTCTCGACTATTCCCAGTACCTTCTCCTTTAGTATATTCCAGCCTTGTTTCTATCCTGTAATTCCCAGAAAACCTCAATCAAATGTGAAGGCAGAAGGAAGACCGTTTCAGACATGCAAGGGCTCCAGTTTCTTTCTACACACTTTTCATAAGGAAGTTATGAGAGAAAGAAAGACAAGGAATCCAAGAAACAATGGATTCAACCCAAGAGAGCAGCCAAGGAGGACCCAGAAGGCCTACATGGTTACTAGTTACTAAAGCAGGTGGAAGAATACATGATCAAGTTACATAGTGAAGGAAAAAAGAAAGAAAATTAGAAACTCCACACAGGTTAACAACATCCAAGGAACAGTCTAAATAAGAACCGGATTAAAATTTAACATGATTTTAAGAACTGATACAGTACAGAAGATTTATTTGACTTTCATGCTTGGAACACTGACTGGCGGCCTAAGTAAGGGTCATGACATTAGAACCTTACAGAGAGGGAAATGTAATCCTAGCACACACTTTGCCTACACTAAATATTTACATAGCTATAATAATATATGTTGTTTATCACCTTCTACCTTTGAAAAAAGCATGGAGGACTGGGTTGATGGTTACAGGAGAGAATATAACTAAATAATCACAAGAAAGGGTAAGCTCTAAAATAATTCAGAACAATTTAGTCCAAAAGTCATGAGGTGGGCCAGGCAAGACAGACCTCCACACCAAGGTGTTGGGTGGGCTGTGTTGTCTGAAAGCTGATAAAACAAGACCGACATAATGTATACAAAAAACGGAGGCAACAACAGAATAACCAGAACAGTTAAAACAAAGGTTGCCTCTGGGAAACGGGATGGGGTAAGGATACACAGGAGCAAGATTTCATCATCATGAGCTCTTTCA
Organism: Balaenoptera musculus; assembly: GCF_009873245.2. NCBI lineage: Eukaryota > Metazoa > Chordata > Mammalia > Artiodactyla > Balaenopteridae > Balaenoptera > Balaenoptera musculus. The sequence continues at coordinate 36,031,780 of NC_045798.1, forward strand.
ATACCTGTGCTGTCCAATCTGGTAGCCACTAGCCTTGTGTGGCTCCAGAGCACTTGCAATGTAGCTAGTCCTAATAGAGGTTTGCTGTCTTTTGAATTTTGAAGACTTTGTATGAAAAAAAGAATTTAAAATATCTCATTAATAATTTACTATTTGCAGTATGTTGCAATGATAATATTTTGTACACTGTGTTCAATAAAATATACTATTAAAATTAATCTCGCTGTTTCTTTTAAAATGGCTCCTAGAAAATTTTAAATTACATGTGTGGTTCACATTTTACAGTACAACACTAAATCTATACACCAATTCATTTATATACATGTATTACTTTAACGAAAATGATACTATTACTAACAACTTAAATATAAACTAAAACTAAAAAAGAAACTTTAGCCTATACCACCTCTGAATTGCTACAAAATCTTAATTAACAAGATCCAAATTAATGACATCATTTGTAGTTCTGTAGAACTGTAAGGTCCTAGGCTAATTCAGTGCTGAAGCTGCAGGGCAGCCTCAAGAATATGTACTTTAATACTGCTTGACGGGAATTTCCTCACTTGGTCTTTTAAAAAACTGGAAAAATGTTTCCCATCTTCCATAAAAATTATGGCAAACCTACAGAAAAGCAGAAGAAATAATATAATAACATTTTGCCCACTCTTATTTTGATATGCTGTCACTTTTTTTTTCATCCTGTAGTGTTTTAGAGTATACCTCAGACATCATGTTATTCAACTGGTAAATACCTCAGTATACATTTCTAACTGTGTATTTATCTTACTATAAACTCTGTGATGCTGTTATACAAAAAATTCACAATTTCTTAATATATCTAATATCCAGGTGATTTTAAAATTTCTCCAATTTTTTCAAAACTGCATTTTAAAGATTCAAAATCCATATCCAAACAAGGTCTACAATTTGCATTTGATTGTTATACCTTTCAGTTACTTTTATTCTATAACAAACAGTTCATCCTTCTCCCTATGCTTCTTTTATGTCATTAATTTATTAACAAAACCAGTCATTTGTCCTGTACAATGTTACATTCTTGACATTCTAGATTTGGCTAATTGCTTCCTGGTGGCATCATTTAACTTGTTCCTAAATTTCCCTTATTTCCTGTACACTTGGAGTTAAATTGAAGGCCTGTCTCAAATTCGTGAGAGATTTAAGCTTTAATACCTTAAGGTATCTATTGTATGCAATGAATTAACCTCCTTCCTGCGCATCTAGAATGTTAGATGAACTATCCTGGGGAAAAGTCACCCAGTTTTCTGCAGTGCTTATTTCCTGCACAGAACCCCAGCTGAGAAAGGCTGACTGGAAGCTTCATTAGATTCAGGTTATTTCTCTACTGAATCACATAATAGCAAATATCCTGCTTTTTAATCAGTGGGTTCAGGAATGTCCGTCTGATCTTTCCATTATTATCATTACTATTATTTTTTTTCAGGCAAGGCTTTATTGGGGCCCCTCCTACAGCAGGGGGGCCATTATTATTAAGTTTCCCCCTCAACTTTTTACCTAATCATTTGGGTATCCATTGATTATTATTCCCTAAATCTATTATTTTATTAGGAGTGGCCAAAATGTGAAGTTTTAATTTTATCATGCTTCTTATACTTTATTCTTATATAAAGAACTTTATAAAGAAGAACTTCTATATAAAACTTTCTCCAATTATTTGGTTACTCTGAAAGTTCATATAAGAATGAACATGTCTTTTCTATATGAATATATCAATGAGTTGGTGTCACTATCTCACAATTTTTTTGCAAGATATTATTTTGGGGAGGGGCATACTATGGCTTCTGTCTACCTCTCCAACCACCTCTTGGGACTTTCTCCCTCTTACCCACTATATTTTAGACTCACAAGCATCTTTTCAGTTCCTCAAATATGCCAGGCTTGTTATTTTCTCAGAGCTTTCATACCTATTCTCCCTCTGACTGAAACCAATCCCTACATGGCTGGCTTCTCATCCTTCAGTTCTCTGTTAAAATGCATCTTTCCCGACAACCAACATCATCTTCCCATTATTCTACATCACTTCATCCTTTGTTCTTTTTTTTTAAAAAATTTATTTATTTTTGGCTGTGTTGGGGTCTTTGTTGCTGTGCGCGGGCTTTCTCTAATTGCGATGAGCAGGGGCTACTCTTTGTTGCGGTGTGCGGGCTTCTCATTGAGGCTGCTTCTCTTGTTGCGGAGCACGGGCTCTAGGCATGCGGGCTTCAGTAGTTGTGGCACGCGGGCTCAGTAGTTGTGGCGCACGGGCCTAGTTGCTCCGCTGCATGCGGGATCTTCCCGGACCAGGGCTCGAACCCGTGTCCCCTGCACTGGCAGGCGGATTCTTAACCACTGTGCCACCAGGGAAGTCCTATCCTTTGTTCTTTTGTAAAACTTAACATTATTCTATATTTTTACATATAGAAAAAGGTTTACTTTTTTGAATTGTCCTTCTGCACAGGACTGCAGACCTCCCATGGGGGCAAGAACCATGTCACTTTTATTCACCCAGCAACATATAGCACAAAATAATCAAATAGTTACTGAATAAATGTAGAATATGTAGAGGGACAGGGCATAGAATACCAATTCTAAATACCACGGTCTCAAAGGAACTCCTCAAAGGTCAATACGAGAAACTTATTCAGGCAGAGTCTATATTTGAACCTTTTGAAATAATGTATAATAAATCCCAGTACTATGGTATGTTTCTGTGGGATGGCCTTACTAGCATCTATTCTGAAACAGACAATTTTCTTCACTGAGTTAGGATGCAGATGGCTTTGTTGGCTTCTTGGTGAGCTATATAAATGGTACCTGATTTTCCAAAACACATATCATAAGAAACTTTCATATGAGTAATGTACAAATGATTCTGCATATTCTATATTCTATACTTAGGTTGCTGATCCTATGAAGCAGAATGCAGTGTATTAGAAAGTTTCCAAATAATTTGCAAAACTCATTTAGAAAACTGGAGCATCCTAGGAGAAAATAATGATTACATCTTATCTTCATTATCCATCATCACTCAGTTCAGTTAAAAAGAAACAAAATAATTCTGGTTCAAGGTGGGTAAAATACCCTCATGCTATATTTAAAGTATAAAGAGCCAAAACCTTGACAAACTAAGCAATCGTAACTTTCGGGTCATAGTAGACTCACCTATTTTGTCTTGTAGCTTCTCTTCTCATTCTCTTAGGAGGAATTGGACAGTCTGTCATTGGATGACGCAGTGAGTCATTACACTTACGTGTGGGAGTCATACCTGTAAAGACAGAAAATGTAGAAAATTAACCTTTAAAAGACTGGAATTATTATAAGCAATAAAAGTGAATGTCTTAATTTATAGAAGAGTAATTAATAAATAATACTGAGAATGCTTCTTACTACTCTTGTTGACCGAACAGCTTACAAACATTTGACAGTTCACTTGGAGGTCAAGAGTGTCTGTAATTTAAGTTCTGGATCATTCACATTCTTTCTTCTTGTAGCTGAACTGTCTCTAATCATGAACACTATCTTCATGCAGAGAAAGATGTTAACAGAAAGTACAATACCTAGTTTTTGCTCTATCAGTTTGAGATTCTTTTCTTGTTCATCAAGTTCCTGTTTTTTCTTCTTCATATCCGGAGTGTGAAGGTATTCCAACTGCCCGTTAAGGTCCTTGTTCACACTGCCCAACCTGCACACAGCAGTGCGGTACTGCTGAAGAAGATCTGCAAAGAAACCAAAGACATTCGATTAAATCATATCAAAGCAGTGTTTTAGGAAAGAAGAATCAGCAACACTGAGTGTTGTTATAGTAACATGTGGGAACTACTTTTAACGTTCGATGTAAACAAATAAAATAAAAAAGCACAGTTAAGACCCCAGCACAAGACTGGTGCTGTTAAATATTAATTTTCTTCAGCTGCTTGACTTTAATAAATTTCTGTGTCAGGAAAGAGTTTTCTATATAAAAGCACTCTGAATTAAATCACTCTCTCAGTCAGTGTTTACATCCTGTTTGATACTCAGCATTCAATCTAACTCCACACAAATCTGTGAGAAGGGGAAGAATGCACTAAATATAGCATTATTAGAAAATCCCTGCTTCCCAGTACTGATGAACCTAGTGGCAGGGCAGGAATAATCATGCAGACGTAGAGAACGTACTTGAGGGCACGGGGGGGGGAAGGGGAAGCTGGGATGAAGTGAGAGAGTAGCTGACATATATACACTACCAAATGTAAAATGGATGGCTAGTAGGAAGCTGCTACATAGCACAAGGAGGTAAACTTGGTGTTCTGTGACTATCTAGAGGGATGGGATAGGGAGGATGGGAGGGAGGCTCAAGAGGGAGGGGATATGGGGATATATGTATACATATAGCTGATTCACTTTGTTGTACAGCAGAAACTAACATTGTAACAACACTGTAAAGCATTTATATTCCAATAAAGATGTGAAAGAAAAAAAAAAGAAAATCACTGCTTCCAACAGACATGATCAATACCTTAAACACAGCTTTCAAAAACACTCTTGGATACTTAATTTTCAGAAAGCTTAACTTCCATTACTTTGTTTAAAAATGTATTACATTGGTCAAGTTTGAGACTATTGCCTGTTTGTATGATTTATTAGACACCAAAAATTAAATACATTGACTATACTTTAGTCCAGGGGTCAGAAAACTATGTAGTCCATGGGCCAAGAATGGTTTATACAGTTTTAAATGATTACATTCTAAATGGTTATATAAATATGTTCATAACACCCTCAATTTTGCCTCCTGGCTCACAGAGCCTAAAATATTTACTATCTGACCCTTTGAGACTCTAGTCACACAAAGATGATCAATATTCATGGGAATGGGCATACAAATACCCAAATGTTTAATAAATATATACAGTGGGTTTACATATAAAACTGTGGAAGAAATTATTTGAGTCAGGGTACACAAGATATGAGATATTCTATACTTAAGGGTCAATAACAGTATTTTTAGAAAACTATCAAGCATTCTGGGAATGAGTGAACAAACACACACCTGTGAACACTTATGAGAATATTCATATATTTAAATATGAATTCCATATGTGTAACTGAGTGATGACAAGGTCCTTATGTTTCTTAATTCTTTATGATTTATTGGGAACTCAAAGGTAACTAAAAATGTCTGTTTTCTGGTTTGATAGTATTTCTAATTTCATGTTAAAGTTATGTTTTCTATATGCATAAAATTATATTTATTTTGTATGTGAATGAGTTACAAAATTATGTTCAGATCCATATGTCAGGGATGCTGCCTAATTCAGAAGATGACACATAAAAATTTCAAGTCGCTAACGGCTGAAATCCTACTTCTTAACATAATAAGTTAGTTATGAGGTTCTCTTACCTTTTAAATACTCAAGAAATAGTATGTTCAAAAGCTTTAACAGAACATTAAGTCAACTTGTTATTTATAAACTGAAAGATGGATTGTTAAATACTTCCCATGAAATGGAGCACTAATATTAAGTTCATATTTTATGCGTAAGGTGGACAGAAGCAACTTAATTTAATATGCCTTAGCAATTCCCAATTTTTTGTATATGAAATGTAATTTCTATTTACCATAGTGTCTATAAAAGTCTTTTCTAAGTCATTTAATAAAATTTTGCCAAAGAGAAAAACTAAAAATTCATATTTAATTCTGTTTATAAATGATTTTAGAGCTCTAACATTATATGTTGTCTGAAAATTTTAATTATCTAGGAAAAAAACTAATGATGCTTTACTGTGAAAACAGCAAAATACTTTAAAATAAAAAATTAGGGACTTCCCTGGTGGTCCAGTGGGTAAGAATCCGCACTCCCAATACAGGGGGCTGGGGTGCAATCCCTGGTCAGGGAACTAGATCCCACATGCATGCCGCAACTACGAGTTTGCATGCCGCAACAAGGACCCTGCGTGCCGCAACAAGGACCCTGCGTGCCGCAACTAAAACACGGCACAGCCTAAATAAATACATAAATATTTTTTTTAAAAAAGTGTAGCTTAAAATTAAAAATAAAATTAAATTAAATTAAAAATTAGTTCATGTAAAGGGACAAAAGCTCAAATTACAGTGTGTTTATTTCTCTATGCTACGTATTAAGAAAGATTATTTCAGTGTATCCAGGGGTAGACTCTTTGGCAACAAACCAGAGCAGAAGTTCTAGTAAATTTTGTCACCTAATTTTTAGGTGACACATTGTTCACTGAGGCAGATCTGGAAAAATATATAGAAAAGGATAATGGAGAAGTAAACTATCTCAATTATGTAATTCAGGAAAAAAACATTTTTCTTTCTACTCTTTCGTGTCACTGTGCAAATGAACACATACACTGTCCTGAACTTGGCAAAGTTATCTAACTTTTTTTTTTTTAAACATCTTTATTGGAGTATAATTGCCTTACATATCTAACATTTTTGAGGCTCAAATTCCTCATCTGTGAAATGAGGAGAACAGCAGTAAATGAAATAATTCAAGTGACAAGCTTAACAATGTATGTGGGACATAATAAGCCCTCAAATAGTAACTTATTATTCTCTTGAAAATTGCTTATTCATATGTTATCCACCTATTTTTCTATTAGTCTTTGTCTTTTTTCTTGATTTTTAAAGGTTGCTTTTAATAATAAGACTATAACACCTTTGTCTACCATATATACAATTTTCCCCAGTTTGTCATTTGCCCTTCCATTTTCTTCAAGGTGCTTTAAAATTTTTATGTAAACTTTAAAAAAATTAACTATAAAATGTTTTCTCACATGTGCCAGTACTTGTCTGTCAAAAAGCCCTTCTCTCCAAGGTGGGTGTTTCTATTTTAGATAGGCTGATCAGGGAAGTCCCTGAAGGTGTGACATTAAAGTATAGAACTGGAAAGAAAAGAATCAAGCCATGAACATATGTGGGGCAAAACCATTGTAGATAAGGGAACATTAAAATAAAGTGTTCCTTTCAAGATTAAACTTTCTTATTTCTATTCAACTGTGCTAAGAACTTCCTGAACACAGGTGAAGAATGGTGGTACTATAAGTTTTCTTTGCCTGTGCCATTTTGGGAAATAAGTTTGTTATTAGTTTCATAAGATGCCCTGAGTGATCTCCATATTTATCTATATTCTGCAACAAATTATATTTGAAATTCACTTATGAAAAACCTATAGGATGGAGTTAACTTTTTGAACACTTCTTCAGGCAATGGTCTGTAAAAGTTTTCTTCCTTATTTAAGTCAATTTTGTTCATTTGCAATTTTCTAGAATTTAGTCCACTTTATTTGGACATGCTAAATGTATTTATAATATTATGAAAACCTAAGAAATCTGTGTATCTGAATGCATCCTTTGAGCCATTACTCCTATTGTATTTATTTTTGCCCAAAGACCATCTTTACGAATTATATATTCAATACAAGGGTTTTCTTTTTTTGCAATCCATTTGGTTGTACTTGTTTCTTGAGATGTTATTTTTTCCCTCCTCTCATTTGAGTTGAATTATTAATTTGTTTTTCTCATTTAATAATAAAAGCGTTAAGCCTGTAGGTTTACATTTGATCTCAGCTGTCTTCATGCCTCCTATGTATAATGTGTAATATTCTCATTCTTTTTAATATTTAAACTTTTTTTGACAAAATAGTTGTTTCTAAATATCCACTATTTGAGCTTACTTTGGGAGGAAAGGAATAAGTTATTTTTTAGTTCTGTTACTATCCTAAGTAAATTTTGCTTTTTGTAATTTGTAGTCTCATTGTAGCTGAGTAGCAGTTTGATCAACTGAATTTATGGCCATTTTTTGTGACATATTACCTTCTTACCTAAGAAGGTACTGGTATTACAACTTATTAGGTAGAAAATTCCTTGTTTTTTGACTAACGACCTGTCATGGATTAATGGTTTCTCGTAACAATATTTCTGTCTCTGTATAATCATCAGTTTTAAGAAATTTGATTATGTAATTTATTGAATCAAGTTAATTAACTTTTGGACCTCTAGTATGGAATATATCTGTTATCAAAATGAATCTATCTTTGTCCTTTTAGTGCCATTGCGTTGAATTTAACTTTGACACTAATACTGTTACTTGTGATTTCGTCTATTCAATGTTTACATTTCACCTTTGTTAATTCTTTAATTTTACACTGTATTGGTGTAGAAGGGAGTTTCTTATAAAAGATATAAAGCAGTGTCATGGAGAGAATAGGCTTCAGGTACAGCTGGCTCTGGGTTTGAGTTCTGTTCTATGGCTTACTGACCATGTGGCTTCTCATGTCATTTAAATTTCCACACTTCTCTCTTTACTCACTTTATTTAACTCTACTTCCTGGCACATGTTAAGCACTCAATAAATGGCAGCTATTTTTAATATATCCTGGTACTAGATTTTAAAAATCTGAATGTCTTTAAATGAAAGAACTTCATGTATTCACATGTTATTCAAGGTCTTATTTCTAATCATCTTATTTTACAACATGTAAATACTCGTTTTTTCTTCTGTTTTATGCTCTAAATTTATTTGCTCTTATTTCATTATCTCATATCAAATACTATAATGCAAAACACAGTCTAAGCAAAATTAGAAGGCACTCTGCTTTTAATTGTGCTAGTAAGCAGGCAATTTTTGTGGTGGTAGTCTAGTTCAAAATTGCTTTTTCTCTGCAAACAATCCCATGATACACAAGGAAGAGTTTCCTCAAAGCTCTGTTCTATCTGATCCTTACTATGGCTGGCTGATTCCAGAGGAAACTTCTCTCTCCTAGGGGTTGTGGGCTCTGAGTCATGTTAAGAGATGCCCTTCTAGGTGAAGATGCAAGGAGCCCAGGCTGCTCAATGTCCCAGAGCCATCCTTGTTTTTGTCTTGGCTGTTTCCAATCTCCTTTGAACGTGTAATTTCCTCCACTTTCTTTCCAATACATTCCTGTTACACTTAAAAGTGGTCAGGCCTGGTTGCTATCGCTTAAAATCAAAAGTACTTTATACATATCCAGTAATCTTAAATTGTCTCATTGGATTTTTCAAACCGTTTGTCTAATATTTGAGTGCTTATTGTTGAATCATTAGTCTGTATGTGGAGTGTATCTTTGAAGATATTTACCAAGAAGAAAAAGTAACTTATATTTTTTAAGTCCTTGCATTATCTGTTAACTTTACATGTTTGACAAACCAATAGGGCACAGAAATCTTTAATTATAATCTTTTCATCCCAAAGATCTATAGATAAGGCCTTACTGTTATACTGACAGTCAGATGCCCAGGTAAACTGGAAATTCTGTCAAAAATACCTGTGCATTTTTAAAGTTCCACAGGTAATTCCTTTTAGTTTGGGATCCACTGCCATAAACTGTAGTGCTGGAGTGATAAGAGTTGAGGGTTTTTATGCTGATTCACTGCCTCTGACTAAATTGTTTTCTCTTATTTCTTATCAGTTTGTTTAGATGTTCACTTATTTTCTATAGAGAAGATTTTTTTCATGCATTCACTGCCATCATTAACAGAAGTATGAAACTCTGTATTGTTTATAATTTAAACTTTCTGTATATTATGATGTTTTGACATCTTAAAAAGCCTTTCTGGCTGGCGAGAGATTGCCTCGCCTGGGACGAGCCAATTCTTAGAGACAGCTAAGGGTCCAGCATGCCTCTGATACACAAACTAACCAACCCAGAGCCAAGCTTCCTCTATCTGGCCCCTGCACCCCAAGGAGTAACATTCCTCTGCCTTAATCACCTCAGAGCCAGGTACCAGGCAACGAGCTAGAAACCATGCCTAGAGCCCAAAGACCACTCAAATTATTCAAGCTAGTCAACCCTAAGCTGTTGACCTTGTCACCCCTTTGCTGCAGAGACCCCAGTAAAGGCTGTGGCTGAAGCACTCTCCTTGCTCCTGTCTTCTGCCTGCTGACCACCCTGGTGTTCTTCCATGTGGCCCCCGTGTGGCAGGCTGTGCCTCCTGTCCCTAGGACCTGTGAGTATAATAAACTTTGTTTTCCTGAGCCTCTCTTATGTCTCCTCTTGCAGCTGTACCTGACTATTTCATAAAAGAAAATATGCGATATCCTACCATCTTTCTCAATTACTATTTTAAACATTGCTGGGGGGATGAAGTAATAACGCCAAACTGGATACTACCCAAATTCCTCAACAGCAGAATAATAAAGAAATAAACTGTGGTATATGTGCACAGTGGGATACTATCCTGCAATTAAAATGAATTACAACTACATACACAGTGTTGAACAAAGCCAGACACACAAAAAAGCGTGGATTGCATAATTCCATCTACATAAAGTACAAAAATGGGAAAAACTAATCTATGTTCTTTTAAGTCAAGAAAGTTGTTATACTTTGGAGAGGGGGTCGGGCTGTGACTCGAAGAGTCCTGAGAAGCCTTTTGTGGGGCTGATAATGTTCTATTTCTTAATACAGAAGCAGTGTTCATTTTGTGAAAAACTTGCATATTTATGAAATGTGCACTTTTCTCTATGTATATTACACTTAAAAAAATTAACAACAAAATGTGGTGTATACATACAATAGAATATTATTCAGTCTGAAAAAGAAATTCTGCCATATACTAGAACACTGAAGCGCCTGGAGGACATTATGCTAAGTGACGTAAGCCAGTCACAGAAGGGCTAAGACTCTGATTCCACATACATGAGGCGCCTACAGGAGTCAATTCACAGAGACAGAAACCTGGGCAGTTGCCAGTGGCGGGAAAAGATTTCTGAAGATTGGCGGCAGAAGGGTGTGAATGTACTTAACACTAGTGAACTGTACATGTAAAAATAATTAAGATGATAAACTTTGTTATATGTATTTTATTACAATTTACTATATATTTTTAAAGTTAACAACAAACTACTTTTTGCTGGAAAAGTAGATATCCAAGCGTATTAGAACTATATAAGATTAAGAGCAAATAGGCTCTTAGATGATGGCCTGCAGGGGACCCTCCTGTAAAGTATAAGCACTTCAGAGCACAGATTTACAGACAATTATACCGGTCAACTATAAATAAGGGGACACAGCCTGCAGAAGGGAAAATGGGGGAGGGAGGTCACATGTCACACACACTAAAAAAGATATATCTAGATAGTTACCAACTTTGATACAAAAAGAAGTATTATGATTTGATGACATACTGGTTTCCTCGACAAGGAAATCTTTTATCTCAAGATAAGAATGAAAATATGAAGGAAAACCTACTTCCTATATACGTATTTTAAAACTATTTGGTGTAAGAAAGCTGGAAGTACTGGACAAAAACATCTTATTCATATCTGTTACTGGTTACGTTTTGATGTTAGAGTCTCGATAAACAAGGTCCAAATAAAGGGTTAAAGTCAAATGAGAAATTATTAAGTACTTATTTAACCTACCTATTTGTTCCCCTAAGATCAGGCACTGTTTTGGTACTGGAGCTCCAAAGACCATTCCCCGAAGTTTATCCATTGGAGGAGCTTTATTCTGAAGGCCCCCAAACTTTCCATTACTTCGAATGCGATCTCCATCTCTGGTCAGCAGTGTAGGACAGTGTGTAATTTTAACAACCTATTGTAAGTAAATGGATATTAATTAGCGAGTCTATAAAACTTATTTCCACTGCTCTAAGAAAAGAGAAATCACTTAAGGGTTCTGAGATAAGAAATGACATGATCATGATAGTATTTTCACAAAATTAATTACCTAGTGATGTGTAAGATGACTGGGGGAAAAAACCAGAGGCAGGGAGATGAATTAGACTACCTCTCAAGTGTTAGCCTAAACTAGAATAGTGACAACACAAATGGAAAAAAGTGAAATTGACGACCTGATTGATGGCTTGATTGATAAGAGGAAGGAAGAGAGAGGGACAAGCCAGAGACCTGTGTGCTTCTGAAACCCAAGGTAGTACCCAGCCTGTATCACTAGCTCAGTTTCCTTCTGTTAGACAGAAGTTTTCCAGATGACCAAAGGCTAGCAAAAAGGATATTATATTAGACTGAAGAGAATACAAACTCAAAAGCAAAGGGACAAATCTTCAGAGGACAATACTACGAGTTCAGTTGTAGGAGGAAAAAGAGCTGGTGAGTTGAGAATTGGGGGAACTAGAATTATATAGTAAAACCTAAGTCATGGAAAGGGAAGTAGAAAGTGTTAGTCAAGAACTAAATTCTTCAGAGAAGTCAGAGAATAAAAGAAAAACACTAGTATTTTATGATCTTCAAGAATATTCTTTCAAATAAAGGTCTAGGATATACAAAAATAAAACGTTCAACTTCACTGGTAACCAGTAGTGGAACTGAAATAACTTGAAGTGGAATTCAAATGAGATATTTTCACTACTCAAAAATGTTAAAATACACACACATACACATACATACACACACACACCACACAATGTTGGAGAAAGGGTCTTCTTGTACTAATCTGCTCTGGGACAGCCCTTCTCAAAGCAAATGTGACAAGTGTTTAAAAGCTTAACAGGGCTTCCCTGGTGGTGCAGTGGTTGAGAATCTGCCTGCCAATGCAGGGGACACGGGTTCGAGCCCTGGTCTGGGAAGATCCCACATGCCGCGGAGCGACTAAGCCCGTGAGCCACAATTGCTGAGCCTGCGCGTCTGGAGCCTGTGCTCCGCGACAAGAGAGGCCGCGATAGTGAGAGGCCCGCGCACCGCGATGAAGAGTGGCCCCCACTTGCCACAACTGGAGAAAGCCCTCGCACAGAAACGAAGACCCAACACAGCCATAAATAAATAAATAAATAAATAAATAAAAGCTTAACAGGGACTTCCCTGGTGGCACGGTGCTTAAGAATCCGCCTGCCAATGCAGGGGACACAGGTTCGAGCCCTGGTCCGGGAAGATCCCACATGCCTCGGAGCAACTAAGTCCGTGCGCCACAACTACTGAGCCTGCACTGTAGAGCCCGAGAGCCACAACTACTGAAGCCTGCGTGCCTAGAGCCTGTGCTCCCCAGCAAAGAGAAGCCACGTCAATGAGAAGTCCGTGCACCGCAACAAAGAGTAGCCCCCGTTCGCCACAACTAAAGAAAGCTCACGCACAGCAATGAAGACCCAACGCAGCCAAAAATAAATAAAATAAATATATTTTTTAAAAAAAAGCTTAACATTTTGCATGACCCAGCAATTCCACTTCTAAGAATATTCTGAAAAAAATCATCACAGATGTGAACAATGTGCACTGAAACATTGTTTTAATAATGAAAAATATGAAACTTGCACGTTTCAATAAGTTACATAAATAAATTATGGCACATCCACATAATGAAACAGAATGCATACATTAAAAAAATGACTAAAGAAGAATAATTTAATAACATGTAAAAACACCTAATCCAATCTAATACTGTGGATTAAGTAGTTTCTGAATTATAAAAGATTAAATAAAATACAATTTTTAAAAACGAAAAGCAATAGGACATGTAATAGAAAATCATGACTAGTATTTATTCTTTTAATATAATTCCAAGGTAATTTACAGATATTTTCCCATCAAACTGGCTACTTTCTATAAAATTTAAATGCAACAGAATGTCTATTTCAAGAAAATCTGTGGTGAATTCTTTGGTGAAACGAATCTTTTAGTAAAACAAACTATCACACCTTACTTTCTTAGTTTTGGTTTGGATTTGTATGTTTCCTAAAAGTGAACATTAAAAATACAGACTGAATTAATGGACTATTATCATATTATTATTATTATTAAATTATATTATAGTAAAATTATTCTTATTAAATTATCAAATTTCAGGCAATGTTTTTACAGATTTAGTACCATCTTAAATAACAAACACACTCAAATTTCTTGTCTATTTTCTTGTTAACACACTCACTGACAGTATGAGTTACAGGCCTCTGGTAGAAGGGACAGTTTTTCAATTCTCAAATGGCATGGAAGAAAGGAGAAATGACAAGTTGCTATTTAATGGGTACAGAGTTTCAGTTTTACAAAAAGAAGAGAGTTCTGCAGATTGGTTGTACAACAATGTGAATGTAATTAACACTACTGAACGGTACACTTAAAAATGGTTTAGATGGTACATTTTGTTATACGTATTTTACTATAATTTACCATTAAAAGAAACTTCAGTCCTCACTAGGCACTATATTAGGACAAAAAAGATCATGACAGCTTTTACAAATTCAGTGAGTGAACAACAGTGCTACAGTTCTGGGCAATACTTATTCACAACTGCTGTAAGGATTAGCAAGGGATGGAATCAACAAGGAGTTGAAGTAGTATAAACGGCATGAAGAATTTAGGAAGAGAAAACGATAACAAAGACTACTGAAACCTAACAATACCACCAAGAGATGTCATAAAAGCCTTTTCTTAGGAGAGCTTTAAAACAATATTTAATTTGGTGGAGTGACCTCATTAAAAACTTTGGAAGCAAAAAATCAGTATGTGCTATTCCAGATGTCCCCAACCCCCGGGCAGCACAGCAGAAGGTGAGCAGCAGGCAAGTGAGCAAAGCTTCCTCTGCCGCTCCCCATCACTCGCGTTACCGCCTGAACCACCCCCTCCCACCCCACCCCATCCTTGGAAAAACTGTCTTCCATAAAACCGGTCCCTGATGCCAAAAAGGTTGGGGACTGCTGTGCTATACCAATTATGAGGAACAAATGCTGTCCCCGCTTTTGTCACATACGCTGTTACTTAAAAAAAAATTTTTTTTTGATGTGGACCATTTTTAAAGTCTTTATTGAATTTGCTACAGTATTGCTTGTGTTTTTGGTGGGTTTTTTTTGGCCATGAGGCATGTGGGATCTTAGCTCTCCAAGCAGGGACCGAACCCACACCCCTGCATTGGAAGGTGACATCTCTTTTTTTTTTTTTTGGCTACATCAGGCAGGCCTTAGTTGCGGCACGTGGGCTTCTCTCTAGCTGTGGTGCGCGGGTTTCTCTCTGGTTGTGGCGTGCGGGTTTTCTCTCTCTAGTTGTGGCACACGGGCTCCAGAGCGTGTGGGCTCTGTAGTTTGCAGCACGCAGGCTCTCTAGTTGAGGCATGCGGGCTCAGTAGTTGTGGCGCATGGGCTTAGCTGCCCCGCAGCATGTGGGATCTTAGTTCCCCGACCAGGGATTGAACAAGCGTCCTCTGCATTGGAAGGCACATTCTTTACCACTGGACCAGGCAGTCCCTGAAAGGTGAAATCTTAACCACTGGACTGCCAGGGAAGTCCCTCTTACTTCTTTTTTGAAGCTATGGATTGGTGTCTTTCATCAGTTCTTAAAAGTTTTCAGCCATTAGTTCTTTAGATATTACCTGTGATCCTTTTATCCTCCTCCTCTTGGCACTCTGATTAGATTTTTAAAAAATATTTTCTCATTCTATCCTTAGTGACTACTCAGCCTCTTTCTCTTACATTCCTTCTCTCTGGGCTGCAGTCTGGATAATTTTTCTGACCTATCTTCCAATTCACTAAATTCTCTATTAAGCTGTTAAGTCTGCCCAGTATTTAATTTTTATTATATTTTTTATTTTTTTTAATTTTTATTATTTTTTTTAAACTGACCTTTTTTTTTTTTTTAAATTATTTATTTATTTATTTAATTTATTTATGGCTGTGTTGGGTCTTCGTTTCTGCGCGAGGGCCTTCTCCAGTTGCGGCAAGTGGGGGCCACTCTTCATCACAGCGCGCGGGCCTCTCACTATGGCAGCCTCTCTTGTTGCGGAGCACAGGCTCCAGATGCGCAGGCTCAGTAATTGTGGCTCACGGGCCCAGTTGCTCCACGGCATGTGGGATCTTCCCGGACCGGGGCACGAACCCGTGTGCCCTGCATTGGCAGGCAGACTCTCAACCACTGCGCCACCAGGGAAGCCCTATATTTTTTATTTTTAGATGCTCTATTTGACTTTTTCAAGTCTACTTGCTCTTATCTTCTTTTCAACACTTTCATTTCTTAAAATATATTATAAAATATATTAATACATATTTCAATGAATATTTAATATTTCTTAAATATTAATATTTATATATTTAAAATATACTTTAAAATATTTGCTCTTATGTTCAATATGTTTTCTTTTCCACTTAGTGCTGAAGTTCAAGAAGGGTAATTTTCTTACAGTCTCTAGAAGCACTTAGGAGTTGAGATGGAGGGGGCAAGTTAATTTCTTTTGTTCAGTCTTATACTAAGGGGTTTAAGCCCTTTGGGGGGGGTTCCAGTTTATTGGGAAAGAGGTCTTTGATCAGATTCCCTACTTTGGTATGTCTTACCCTCTGAGCCTTTCAAAGGAGTGCAAATTGATGCTCAAGTTCCATTAGTTTGACAAATGTTCTTAAAGCAAAATCTGGCTTCACTGTTATGTTTATCTCTGGGTTCCCACCCTCACTTAGAATTCTTACTTTCTTGCCAGTTCATACAGTAAGATATATATCTTAATGATATATATAGCCAGAACTAGCTTTTTGAAATGGCCTTTTAGTTTACCTCTGCTAGAATTTCCTTTGGCTACCCTAGTTGTCTAGTCCATCTCTGCATAACCCTCAGTGCCTAGTGCTGTGCCTAGTGATATACTGGAGCCAGCATTTACTGGGTCATGAGAACCGGGTCTCCTGAAAGCCTCATTCAATGACCACACGTAGGCAGCTGGAAGTCAGCTATGATATGAGTATTCACACTATGGGGGCTGGCAAAAACTACAGATCAGGGTCCCAGCACCCCACTCTCCAGAGCCAGCTGTTCAACATTTAATAGCACCCCACTGTGTCTCACACACACTAAGTGTCCAAATAACGGACTGAACTAACTAGAATCTTCCAGTTATTACCCAACTTGTTAATTCTATGCTCACTAGTAAGCTTCTCATCTTCTCCTAATAGATTCCATGTTGTCACACCACTTAATGGGTATGCTTTCTAGCCTATAATTCAGGACATACAAGCATGCTAATCACCACCTGAATACAGCAGCTCCTCCACCCACAACTGTTTTCTGGTATAGTACAGTAGAGCCATTGTTAGGCTCATAAGGAACCATTCGTGAAGATGCCACATACTTTTACACAATTAGTTGTTTAATTTTCAATAATCTCACTAATTTAGCTCTCCTAAATTCAAGACACTTTTTATTTCTTAACTGGGCCCAAAGAAAAACTGTTCTGACTAGTTCTATTTCTGCCATGAATTAGGACTATGACTTGATAGAGAACCATTAGTTTTGAACTTAAGGTTTCTCATCTAGAAAGTGAGAGTATATGATTTTTAAGGTATCCATGACTTTAGAATACACTATTTATTGGTACTGGATCATATTTTAAACTGACCTCTGTTTTCTCTTAAGTAACTGCATCCTTACTTTCAGCTATAATAATTTGCAAGCCTATAGTGTTTACATACATGTTTATCACCTGCTATTTCCAAGTCCCTAACACCATATTTATTAAATTTAATACTTCTTCCGTATCAAAGAATTCAAAGACCTCTGGATTTCAGATCCAAAGAGAGCATTCCTCTACTGAAATTTTACTCTATTTCTTATTTTATTATTTTATTCAATCTTTACAACAGCCCTCTGAAAGGTGTTTCTTCACAGTAGATTGCCTTTCTTTTCTCATTAAGTAAAACTTAGAAGTAATATCGAAGGGATAATCTTTCTTAATATATACAACAGTATACAATATATTCTCCCATCTTATTTAAATTACATAAGCTTATTTTTAAAAGGGCACCATCTTATACTTTATCATTTGGCAACTTTTCAACAAAACAATATATTTTGTACGTCTTCCTTGTTAGGACATATCAATCTGCTTTATGTCTTTTTAATAGCTACATACTACTCTACTGTATAAATTACTGTAGTAGAGTTGTGCAATCCCAACTGATGGACTTCACACTGCTTCCAAAGTGTCTTAAAAATTCTTAAATATTCTTTTTTTTTTAAACATCTTTATTGGAATATAACTGCTTTACATCTAATGAATATTCTTGTACATATCTTTATATACTTGTGGGAGCATGGTCTGTAAGATAAATTATTTTAATACATTGTGATGGTACAAAGATGGTGGCAACTTCTTTGCCCCTCCCATGGAGAGGAAAGAGTCTATTTCAAACTCCCCACTCCCCGATGTGGGTCTGGGCTGGCCAGATTCTGAACCGAATGTACTTCCTGACGCTGGGACTTAAGAGACCTGCAACTTCTGCCATCACTGCTCTAACTTCCCTTCTTAGGTCCCAAATGCCATTTGAAAAAGCCCCAGCAGCCACAAGGAGAGGTTTGCATAGAGAGATCTAAGTCTGCCAGCCTACCAAGTGCCTATCCAGTAGCCAGTATCAACTAGCCAGTACAGGTGGGAGATAAACTAAGTAGGAACTAATTCATTTTCAAAAATAATTTCAAGGAAATATTTCCAACCCAGAACTTGCTGGGTTGGACTGTTTTTCCTCCCCAGCCTGTTCAGCTAACAAAATGTTCTTGAAAAAGAAATGGAAAGCCTCAGGGCTAAGATCAAATCCAGGGTACAGCCAGTAAAATGTGGCCTCAAAGTCAAATATCAAGTGAAGGATGTCCCTATGTTAAGACCTCAGAAAGATTTAAGGCACTGCTTTCCAGATCCTCTTAGCTAGAAAAAGGTTTCTAAAAGCCTTAATGGCATTATCTCACACACCCGTGAGTGGAGGTGAGAACAATGACCCCAGCAGACAGCACCAGCTGAGCCTCTGGCCAACTCCAGCTGAATCCCGGATGGCTACCAGCATCAACTGCCAGCTATGTGAGTGAGGCATTTTGGAGCTTTCACCATCTCAGTGCAATTAGCTAACACTACTGGGAGAAACCCACAGAGAAATGAGAAATAATATGTTGTTACTGTTTAAAGCCACTAACTTCTGAAGTGTTTGTTATGTAGCAATAGATAACGGAAACATTTATATTGCCAAACTGCTCTCCAAAAGTATTATGGGTTGAATTGTGTCCCTCAAAATTCCTATGTTGATGCCCTAACCCCCAGTTCCTCAAAAATGTGACCTTATTTGAAGACTGAGTTTCTACAGAGGTAATCAAGTTAAAATGAGGTCATAACAGTGGGCTCTAAGCCAATGAGTAGTTTCCTTATACAAAACGGAAATTTGGACACAGATATGCATAGATGTGAACAGACACAGGGAGAAGATGACCATCTACAAACCAAGGAGAAAGGCATGGAACAGACCCTCCCCTCATAAGCCCTGGAAAGAACTGACCCTTCTCACACCTTGAATTTCGGTTTTAAGCCTGCAAAACTGTGAGACAATACATTTCTACTGTTTAAGCTACCCAGTCTGTGGTGCGTTGTTACAGCAGCCCTAACAACTAATAAACAAGGGCTACGTCAAATTACATTTCCAACAACATTATCTGAGTGTACTCTTTTTCAACACCACCATCAATAACAGATATTGATTTTGAGTCTTAGGACAATTTCATAAACATCTCATTTTAATTTGCATCTTGGCAAATTCATTCCTATATTTTGCCCAATTTTATGCTGCTTATCAATCTGTAGGATTTAAATCGGTTTTGACAAGGTTACTTAGTCATTTGCACATGTATCCTAAAATAAAATTATTTCTATACAGAGATATATATTAAATTTTTAAAGTACACATTAAAATTGGAGCTACAAATTAAAAAATAATTCAAATACATACCTCTTTTCTATAATGATTGGCAGCATCCAAATTATCCAAAATAATGGTGTCTCCTAACAGCATACCAAATACTAAAACATTCAATTAACAAATTATTAAAATTATGACATATTTTTTGGTCATATTAAAATATTAACACAAACTTCTGGTGGTGAGCATGCTGTTGTGTACTCAGAATTTGAAATATAATGACTGTGCACATGAAACTTTTATTTTTAAAAAACTGAGATATTTTTTAAAATCTTAACATATATTACAAAGTTTTATTAGAAATAATGCTAATAACATAAGAATTTTATTCAATATTTTCCTCTAACAGGAAAAATGAGAGAAGTAAATATTAATAAAACTATCACTTATAAATTAAATAAGAACATAATTTTCCATAGTCAGTAATTTATGTATCTGGATCACAAATGTAACATCTGTATAAAAAAAGCCATCATAATTTCCTTTACCTGTTTCACAATGTTCTACGTTATCTGGAAATGTTAACAAATCTCGGGCAAAGACGGGATCTCCAATGGGTTTAAAATACGATTTTCCATTTCGGTAATGAGGCAGAGGTCTGAATTTTAAAAAATTTTAAACAAAACATGTAACTTTTAATCAAAAATTATATACTATGAAAAACATATGAATGTACTGATTATTTTTGTGATCATTTAATCAACTCCCTATGCACAGGTAATACTCTTAAATTATTAACCGTTATGCCTTTAGAAATGAAAATGATATTTACCATTTAAAATATCTTAGTTTTATCTGTACTGCTATCGTCATATTAGTTTGTAAAATCAATATAAACTAACTTTTGTTTAGTTTGACAAAGAAAGGAGAGAAGCAGCCTCTCAAGCTGGCCCTAAACGAGGATGCCAATGATATGACTGTCTCATGTGGAGAGTGGCCCTAGAATAGACGGCGGGAAGGGGCAAGGCCCAAGACTGAGCATACGAGAGGGAAACAGCCCAGTACACTGGCCGCCTGTCCTCTGACACACTGTACAGAATGAGCAACTGAAGTCCAGGGATAACAATGAGATTCAAGAGATGGAGGCTGACTGGGGTGTCAGGGCTTTCCCCTTCCACATACGGTAGCTTTTCCCAAATCTTGTAGGTAGGAGTAGAGGTTGGGGTGGCTTTAAGAGCTAGTTAACTCAATCCCAATAACAGGCACAATACCAGAAAGAGAGAATAACTAGCTTTTAGAGCAAGCATTAGCCTTAAATACCAGATTCATACTTTCCTTAAATCAAGAATTCTTAACTTGGTCCTCAGGTATTATGAAATAAAAGAGAGGACCTCCTGGAAGTAAAATTACTTTTACAAAAATTATTACCCTTATAAACACAGTCATTATGATTTGACAGGATTTCCCATGTTGTTTAAAATGGGTGCTGACTGGTAGCAGAGTAGGAGATTTTAGAAGCAGATAGATTTGAGTTCAAATTCCAGCTGTTTCCTAAATCTATTTTTAGATTACAAAGTGAAATAAAATGTTAGTTTAATGACACAGTAAGCTCTTAATATTAGTTTCCATTCTCCTTCAAGTCCCCATACCTACCCAACTGTACACCTTGCAAAGCTTTGTTTAGGAATCTAAGAAAATTATTGGTCAATACTCTGTTGCACATTTTAATTTTTTTGTTTTGTTACCACCATTTCGTTTTAGTCTTTTAAGGTAGATTTTTTAAAATAGCCAAAAATTAGAGAACACATAAAATATTTTAAATTTTAGATTAAAAATGCTTAATTGGTTTGCATGGTTATTTCCTAAAAACATATTTTGAAAAGTAAATGGGAAAACACTTAAAGAAACCAGATTTATATTAAAACAAAGATGTAACATCTTTAAAAAAAAAAAAAAAAAAAAGGTGTAACATCCTAAGTAGATGGTCTCTTACATTTCAACTTTGCTAATGGCAGTTCCAATAGAGAAACCTTCTCTACCTAAATGATGGCTGCTTATTTTCATACGACATAAATAGGACAAAAGACATGTATCTATACTCTTACTCCAAATGAAGGTGTTCCATATTCTGTTAAGGATAATGACATCTTACCATCCTTCCTGTTGCAAAGGCCAAAAATTCGCTTTGGGTTTGTGTGTTTGTGTGCTTGTATGTGTATCTCTCATACATACAAATAACATTTAATTGGCAAATTAAACTTGGCCAGCATATATGATCAAATACACTGCAATACTGATCTTAACGAAGATCATATTTGTGATGAAGACAAAAATAATGCAGATACTTTGAGTCACTTCTCTTTTTTAAGCGTCTTTTAGAGAAATTTTAAAATTCGGTGATTTGATAAAAAATAGAAAAGAAATTTCTGAAAAAAATCATTACTTTCACTTTTTTCTAACCTTTTCCAATCTGGAAGAGTCTTCTTATAAATAGAATCAAGGGGCAACACCTGCTGACGACCTTGGGTTTCGTCATAGATACGACGTGCAGCATCAGTGGTCAGGGTGACCACACAGTCCATGTCACTTGCCAGATGCCAAGAAATAACCATTGCGGCTCTATCATCTTCAATTTGTGCCAAGTGTGCAATCTATAGCCCATTTTACAAATCAAGTAAAAAAGTTTTAAATATATATAAATCTGACATTAAATATTTTAAAAGCCCATGTCTAAAGCAAAAACACTTTTTTTGAAACACTCACATAAATTAACAAAAAAAATCTCAAACTGTAAAAGCTTACTGGCTTAAACATATTAAACTGTCTCTTCTATTAAATTTTAAAAAACTGTTCCACAGATTAAACTACAGTAAATTTTGCAAGTAACCAAATAAAAATATTTGGAATATTATCATCTAGGTGATGTACTTTTTCCCCCACATTTAATATCTCTACTATTGGGGTGTGTCAACTGATAAAGTAATCATAAAATACACTTAAACCTAAATATAGTTATATACTATACCCTTCTAAGTAGATCTTTTACTCAGATGATTTTTCAGAAAACAAATCTAAACATCACAGATAAGAATCATTTCTTCTGCTTATATAAACACTTTAGAGCTTAGAATTAACAGTCACTCTCCTATTTACAAATACAGCTGACCCTTGAACAACGTGGAGGTTAGGGCCACTGACCCTCCAAGCAGTCGAAAATCTGCATATAACTTCACAGTCGGTCCTCCATACCCACAGTTTCACATCCGAGGATTCAACCGTTAGGCAGTACTGTAGTCGGTATTCAGTTAAAAAAAAAAAAACTGTATAAGTGGACCCTCACAGTTCAAACCCATGTTGTTTAAGGGTCAACTGTATAGCTGTCCATCAGTATCCATAGGGGACTGGTTCCAGGAACCCCCTCGGATACTAAAATCTGTGGATACTTAAACCCTTTATATAAAATGTCATAGTATCTGCATATACCATCTTGTACACTTTAAATCATTTCTAAATTACTTATAATACCTAATACAATGTAAACGTTATGTAAATAGTTGCCAGCATATGACAAACTCAAGTTTTAGTTTTTGGAACTTTCTGGAATTTTCCCCCCAAATATTTTCCATCTGCAGTTGGTTGAATTGAAGGATGCAGAACCTGTGGATAGAGAGGACCCACTGTATTTTAGTCACAAGCTTGCTCAAAGTCCAACAAGGTTGAAATTTTGTGGCAGATTTCAAAACCTCATTTATTGCACTGATATGGTCACATCTACCCTTTATTCTTACCTGATCTGGTAGCAAAAACCTGCCCTAGCAATGAGAACGCTGTGTCACTGTTAAAAACATCACAATGTCTACTCTTGTACAGTAGTCCCCCCTTATCTGTGGTTCCTTTTTCCCCAGTTTCAGTTACCCACAGTCAATGGCAGTCTGAAAATATTAAATGAAAATTTCAGAAATAAACAATTCATAGGTTTTAAACTGCACACCATCTCAGTAGTGTGATGAAATCCCACTCTGTCCTGCCTGGGATCCCCAATTATCGGTATCATCATAGCTCCATGATCTAGGATCACCCAAAGCAGATAGAAAACAAGATAATAAAATGTAATGCCTCTTAAAAGGCTTAAACACAAACCTTTCCCAAAACATCTCCACTGCCTTTAGTATAGTTAGGAAGAGTACATGATCTTCTGGGTTTTTTCTTTAGTTCTTCCTGTTCTGATATCTTTCTCTTCAAAAGTGCTTCAATGTGTGGCATCTGTAATTTAAAAAGAAAAATTAACTGCAAGGCCAATTACAGTTAGTCTTGTACCAGGCAGAGAAAATAGCAGAGAAAACCCAACAATTTAGACAACTCGAGAACATAAAGTTACAACTCAAGAACATAAAAGTTACTAAACAGCCATTCCTTTCTTATAAGAGTATGATCATAGTAATGTAAAGAGTCAACCTCACTGATTCTTTTTTTTCTTAGTTAAGAAATATATAACGTATAATAGGACTTATGAGTTATACACATAAAGAATGTAAGCTTTAAAAAAATCTATTGTCTTTTGTTACTTTCTCTCATTTTCTTTGCCACCACATATACTGATTATCACTTAGGCCTCTTCAATGCAAGTTCTCAAGTTGGTGTATTATTAATTTAATTTATTGGTGTCATTAGATTAGAAACACAAACTGCAATTTCTTTGAAAAGAGAACTCCGTCATTGTTAGCCCATTTTAATGTCTAGTAAGTGACTAGATTATAATCCACATATGGCTTAGTACCCCAAAACAACAGTGTACATAACATTCCTAATAAAATATGAATGGTAAAAAAAAAAAAGTATAGGTTAGAATTTAATTAAAAAGAAAAAACTTTCACATATACTTGGAAACTGTACCTGTTGTGTTGTAGGAATGTCAATATTGTGTGTTTTTAGTTCATTTCGCAACTGGGCCTCTTTTAATTTTGCTTCTTCAACTTGGCCTAAAATTAAAAACAAACAAACAAAAACTATCAATTTGTGATAGCCCCCAAAATACAGTTGTTGAAGAATGTTTTCAATCCCTTGTTTTTTTCCTTTTAATGACTGATGCTAAAATGAAAAATGAGGACTATTATAGAAATTTTAAATTAAACTAAAATCTAAAATTAAAGTTCATTTCTAATACACAAAAATAAAAAACAAAATTAATGCAGCTAAGGGAGGTATTATGATATGTTACAAACCACAAGTAATCTTGGAAAAGCTATTTAATTCTAATCCACGTGACTATACATAATTTATACATAATTGCGTAAGGTTATTCTAAGAAACAAATAGGACTTTTTAAAAACAAATTTTCACTGCTACAAATTGTGTATTATTTCATTACTCTACTTAGTTCCTATTATCCTCTAAATATCCTTGACCTGTGAAAAAATCCGACAAATAGAGCACAACTCAGCAAATGCCTTGTCTTAAACAGTATACAAACGTTATTAAAAATTGTAGCAAATATTCCATGTATTTATTAAAAAATAAATTACATATTTCTCTGCTGCAGATATTTTTAAATTGAACTACACACAGTCGCATGGCTCAAACTAAAACTTAAATTACATATTACTCTTTCAGTGATATTGTCATCCAATGTCTTTTGCCAAATGCTAGAGCTAGATATAAACCTTATTACTGTTATGTCAAAACCTTTAAATTTCTATAGATTCAGATTTCTAGTAAAAGTTTCGAATTTTTGTAGGTAAACAAGATATACATTTATTTAAAATGCAGGAATACTTCATCTTAAGAAGATCGAATGATGAGTAATATAAACCACACTACCACCTTTCTGCCGTGTCCTGCAGTTTACTTCTAAGTTCAGGAAATTAGACAATGTTTGTGTCTCATGGCCTCAACCTTCTACCTCACCATTCCCCAAAGCATCATTTTCTATTACCTTTGAACACAAAATGACTTACACTTCATCTCATCAAGAAGCTGTTTGCTGGCATCAAATAAACTTCTATACATTATAATAGACTTAGATAATTGGTCCTTTTCTTTTGTAAGTGCTGCCATTTGTTGCTGCTTCTTAACATCTAAGAAAAAATATTCAGATAATTTACTTCAATTTTTAAATTGTGACTTTTCCAAAATGTCATAACATGATTAGATAACTAGTAAGCACCATGTTAATGGAAAGCAAAACAAAGTTATATAAAGTACCACTAACTTAAGAGTTTATCCTCTATTTTCCTAGAAACTTACCATTGTAAAACATAAATGGTAGGATATATGATTCTAATGTTCTTGATAAGCCTGGTAGCCGAGGCTCAAACACAATAAAATACTCAGTGCTATCCCTTCCAGGACTATTTTCTGCCAGAACTAGACTCTGTATAAAGAAAAAAGCAGTAAGGAAAAAAGAGATTTGAAAAGGTATTTGTAAATGTATAAATGTTATATATCTCATTGTACTGTTTTCAAGTAAGTGGTAAATTTTAAAGGCAAAAGGCAAAATTGACTGACCTGTGAGATTCATTAAGCATTCATTAAAACATCAGCAGCACCATCCAAGACACAGAACTCTTTACCTTTTGTTATTGATTTGAAAGTCAAATTATCTTACCAATAAATAGCTTATGCAAAAATTATATACAATGGAAAACTATAAGAAAAAGTATCTTTCCAGGCCAGAAATATCAATGGCCACTTATATCCTGACTAGAAATATCTTCCTGATTCCAACCTTTAAATTGAAGCAGTGTGAAACAGCTGATGGTGTGAAAGTTATAAAAATAATCACAAAGAAATGCACAAAGCCCAATGCTGAGTTTAAGTTACAGCTGTTACCATGGAAGTAGACCCACCAGTCCCAGGTGACCAAACAAAAGGTCCCGAAAAGCTCTAAAGATTTGTTTTTTGTTTTTTTTAATGTATTTTTCTTCATTAATGAGCACACACACACACACACACACACACAAACTTCTGATATACTTTGAGACCATAACATATAACTAGTAAATAATGCAATATAAATATTTATATCCTAAATAACTTCTTCAGTCTTACAAGGAAACAATAGGTACTAATTGTTTTGTTTTTTAGACCACAATAAAATTCAGATGTAAAAGTTCTAAAAATCTAAATTGATAGAACACTGTAAAACAATCCACCAAATAATAAAATTATAAGTCCATCATTAAACCAATCCCCAATCCCACCACTTAGTTTCTGAAAGCTGTTTTCAATGTATTTACATGAATATAAACACAAAAATAAAACTGTTTGCACTTTAAAAATAACATACACTTTATACTGTAGCAATTTGCTTTCAGCACTCATTTTGATCTGTCAATCAATTCAAGTGAATGTTTAAATACCGATTTTTTACATTTATGCATAGTATAGATACAATACACTATAATATCCTTTCACTGGGTGATGAACATTTCATTTAAAATTTTTTAGCTATTATTTGTAATACAGGAAAGAAAGTAGCTTTCAGTACTTCTTGGTGTATTCTCTAGAATAGAGAAATATAATGACTTTTTCCCCCATAAATTTATCTATCTATCTATCTATCTATGGCTGTGTTGGTTCTTCATTGCTGTGCGCGGGCTTTCTCTAGTTGAGGTGAGTGGGGACTACTCTTCTTTGCAGTGTGTGGGCTTCTCATCGCGGTGGCTTCTCTTGTTGCGGAGCACGGGCTCTAGGCGCGCAGGCTTCAGTAGTTGTGGCACACGTGCTCCGCAGTTGTGGCTTGCAGACTCTAGAGCGCAGGCTCAGTAGTTGTGGCGCACGGGCTTAGTTGCTCGGCGGCATGTGGGATCTTCCCAGACCAGGGATCGAACCTGTGTCCTCTGCATTGGCAGGTGGATTCTTAACCACTGAACCATCAGGGAAGTCCCTATAGTGACTTATTAAAAGTTTATTTTAATAGGTAGTATCAAATTTCCCTTCAAAAAGGCTACATCAATTTATCCTCTCACTATTAGTGTATAAGAATATCCAGTTCCCCTGATGCTTGGCCAACACTTACTATCAATCAAGTACTTCTTTTTTCTAAAAAGATGTATTAAAAACAACCAGTCATTATTGTTTTAACTAGCATTTCCCTGATTAGTACTGAGGTCATGCTTCCTGTTTATTAGTCATTTATACCTTCTCTTCCATTAACTGCCTGCTTCTGTTCTTTGGTCATTTATTTTTCTACTAGATTGTCTTTTTTCTCATTGATTTGCAGGAAGTTCTTTAGGATGTTTTAAAAATATGTTCAATATACTGTACTAATATATTGTTATACCAATATATTAATATTATTAATCCTCTATTTATATATATAGTTAAATATAAAATCTTTTCCTTTATGTCTTGTTTAAGGAGGCATTTCCTATCTCAAAGATTTATAGTTTGTAATCTGTGATGTACAGTTTACCAAGATACATGGAATAACAGAACTGAAGAGAACTGAGGAGTCCAAAACTGCATCCATACACAAATGGCAATTTGGAATATGAGAAAAGGATAAATACATAGCAGAATAAAACTTAGACACCTCTTTCAGAAATTTCCACATCAAGTAGGCAAATAATATAAAGAATTTGAATAACACAATTAACAAACTTGAATAATTATAAATTTAGATTAAAACTTTAAAGAAAGCAGTACAAGTTCTTTTCAAGCAAACAGGGAACATTTACAAATGACTGTTTTATACCAGTGTTTCCTAAATGTCCCTAATGATAAGAATCACCTGCACAAATCAGATTCCTCAGCCCTGCCCCAGACCTACTAAATTGATATATGGGTCAGGAGCCAAGTAGGACCTGAGAGATTTCTGCTTATTCAGTGTGATATTAGGAACCTCTAGTGGAATTTCATATGCATGACATGAAGCTGAGAGTCCATATGCAGCTGTGGGGGAATAGTTTAAGTCACCGTCTTAGCCTCAGAAATGTGTACAGCAGGGTAAGTAATTAATTTAAATGTTGAGAGTAATTTAAAATGTTGAGAACTAATTAAAATGGAAATGCTGTAATGTTCGGTTACTGCCAGACCAACCAACAAGTCGAACTTTAGGCCAGGTACAAGCTGGCAGTCTCCCCAACTGTAAGCCTAATATTACTAAAACAATGTGATTTTAGCACTGGATTAGATAAAAAGATAAACACCGACAACAAAAAAATACAGAAAAAGGTGAAATTTCATATTTATTGGTACAGGAAGAATTATTCAATAAACGATACCCAAAACTTTAGTTAATAAATTTGAAAAAAAGATAAAAATAAAATCAAGACCAATAAAAAAATTAAAGGCCTAAGAATACGAGAGCTATCACTGTGAATACAACTCTTCCTCCTGCCCTAATATAGACAAAGCGAAAATCTAAAAGACAAACTCAGGAAAAAGCTACTTATACACAAAAGAGAATTAACATCTTTAATATAAAATTAAGAAGAAAATGATGAATCTCCCAGAAGAAAAAGAGTCAAAGGACTTAAAGCAATTATACTCCAATAAAAATGTTAAAAAAAAAAAAAAAAAGAGTTAAGGGACAATCCTACAAAGGTCAAAACCATGAAAAATGTTCAAACCTTCCTAGTAACAAAGAAAATATTTAACAATAAAAAGAGTGGTTGAATTTTAAAAACCATTCTATTCAGGGTTGGTAATATGAGAATGTACACGTATTTCTGGTGGGAATATAAACTGAAAGGCAATTGGCAATAACTACCAAAAGGCTAAAAATGCACACTCCCTATCTCCAATTCTACTTCTAGCAATTTCTTAAGGAATCAGATTTGTGCAAAGGATATACACAGAAGAAAGCTGATGGAAGCACTGTTGATAAAACTTTGGAAAGAAACTAAATTTTCACTTAGGATTGATCAAATAAATTATGATCATCAATACAATGATGTAGGTTTATACTTGCTGGTAAAGAAATGTATCAAGGATGTATTAAATAAGAAAAGAAGATTTTCATGAAAGCAGAGTTCTATTACATTAATGAAATTTTACACCCTCCTCCATGTCTATATAAATCATACTCACACAGGACATCCATGCAGGGTCAGTGTATACACAGAAAAGTGTGGAAGGTTATACACTGAATTGCTAATCATCAATATCTCTGAAGGGTGATAATATAGTGATTATTTTTGATGTTCTTGCACTGTGTATTTTTTATATAAGTAAAGCTATTTCCATTTTGGAAAAAAAATGAATAACAAAGGTAAGCTGGTTTTACTAAACTTTCCCAGATATATGTACATTTTACCTGGGCTATGTTTGATTCTATTTCTATCCACAGAATAGTAGCTTTTCAATGATACATGAATATCAAATTGTCACTGAAGTTAAAATCACTCCAGTTACAGAAAACAGTCATCCACAGAGGAAAAGAGGGTCTTTCTAACAGTAACAATGATCATGGGTTCACTGTGTAATAGCTTAGAGCAAAACCTCAAAATATTTTAGCTGACTTTCCAATTTAATGCTATAATTAGAACATCTTCATAGCTATACATACAAAAGTACAGGTATTGTAATACTGTGGTTTAAAATATTAAATATAGAAACCTTATCTACCAGAAGACAAAAATATTACCGTGATTTCAGATGAACCTTTCACAAAGGGAAATTCAAGTGTTCTAACTTTCCCAATAAAGAGTGGGGTGTCATCTTCCTCATTAGAACCTTTGATGGTAGCCATTACAGTGCCAACCAAATCAATTCCAGTATGATTGTTGTAGTCATCCTTAAAGCAAACAACAAAACGTAACTAATTAGAAGTACAAAAAGATTAAACCCAGAGAAGGGCATGGACAAATCAGAAATATGACCTATTTATAAAGCCCCAAATATTAAATCATCCTGATCCTTCTTACTCCAAACACAAAATTCACTTCTCAGAGTAAGTGCTCCACAGGCAGGAAATAATCCCAGAAACCATAAAAGAACCATCTAATACAATGGCTTCCATCTAATACAATGGCTCCCAACTCTATTAAAAGGACTCCCATTTAAAAATTAGTTATGTACTATACCTTCAGCATATATATATGATCTAGGGAAGACCAGTTTAAGAACGACTCATGTGTCTAAAACAAGAAAATACACTGAAGGAGTTAAGTACTCTATCAGCCAAACTTTTCATAAAAATGACATGCCACTAGTGTGTCTTACATGTTTTTGTTAATATTCTTAGCAGCACTATAGCTGCTTACCCTCTGGGTAACTGGAAGCTTTGAGGAGCTCATTATGATCAGCCATGAGCAGATCTCTTCAAAATAAATACTTTAACTACTTTCTGCCCCTCAGTGAAATGGACATTGAAGAATCAACTTACTTCACACATTCATAATGCATACATAAAATAGTGGATTAAAGATATATTAGGAAAGGTAGGCAGATTTCTGCATTTTTGAGTAATTTCTACTTAGTATATCTGGATTTTATGTATAATGTTAAACATTATTTTTATTCAAGTATAAAGATATTGATAAGTATTTCATTCATCTGCACAAAGTTTTCCTATAAACTTAAACTGAATAATCCAGATATGATTCTATAATAACTATCTTGCACCCTAAAACTAGGAATAATTTTTCTTGTTAACCTTTGTAATTTGGAAGTAAATAAACATTACCGTAATACGAAGATACAAATCTTTGACCAAGGTCCTACTGGCAACTGAGCGAACATTTGAAACAGCTGGTGTAGCTGGCTGAATTTCAGGAACTAACTTCACAGGTTGATTAGGTAGAACATCCACTATAATCTAACAAAAGAAGCATTCTGATTAACAATACATTAATGGTTTAGTATTAAAGATGAAGAGAAGAAATAGAGAGCATATACTAAATGAAATGAAATATTACCTTCTAAAATGTATTTCCATTAAATTCTTAAAACTAATCAACTTGTAAAAATTGAGGATAAAAGGCATATCAGATTAATTTTTGAATGTTAACCATCTAAAAACAAATTTAGAAACACTTAAAAATATATGTAATTTAAAAAAATTTAGTGCAGTAACAATAATGAAGATAATGTATGTGAAACTACCTTAAACTTCATTATCTAGAATCCTAGTACCTGAAATGTTATTAATTGAAACATGTTCATGTACAATTGATAGGAGCAACCTTACCATGATATAGATTAAAATGTTTACTAACTGAGTCCTCGATATAAAGAGGGATGAAAAAGTAACTTCTGCATCAGGTCAACTTTAATCAACATAATTTAAGTATGTACTATGCTAAGATTCCTGAAGATGGCATTATTTACACCTTTCAACCAATAATTAACCCACTTGTAAACAAAACAACACACTCCTCAACCAAGCAAGAACATGTGAAGCTAACTAAAGCTAACTGCCATGCATAAAAAGAATAAACAAACCTGCTCACTGTTAAGGATATTTGCTTTATCCATCATAAAACCAAACTGGATACAATATGTCCCCACTTTGTTAGGAACTGCTTTATCCCTAAGTTAAAAAGAAAGAGACAAGATCACTGAAACCTTTTAAATAAAAGGGGAAGAAATTCAAAACATTAACATTTCTTTTCCTTCCACAAAAAGTAAATGAGTAAGAGGAGAGTTACTATTACTACATTCACCTTCATTCACCAAATATTTCCTGCAATATCAGGCTTAATTCCAGATCCCTCTTACCTGGACATTCCATCACAAAACATCTAGAACACAAACTCTGGGTGTGGCAAAAATTGAAAGAATAGGAATACAAAGTTGACAAAGTAAACACAAAAAATGCTGAATTATATATCAAGTGAATTTTGCTTCATTTCTACACAAATTTCCTACTCAGTTTTATACTGTGAATTTATAGATTATCCAGCTCATCTTTTTATGTTGCTTTGTTTTCCATTTATATATTCTAAATATATAACTATATAACTATATAACTATATATATATATATATATATATAAGATATTTATTGTGATTTAATTATCAATAAAGAACTCAGTACCTAATAAGAGGTAGACTTACTAGACTATTTTGGTCACAAACACAATGAATATATAAACGACAGTCTACAGTATACCTTGCCTGATACGTGCAATGTGGTTCATGACCTCTAAGTTGGCTCTGCCATGTCACTCATATTCTCAAAATATTGGCATAATGTAGTAAACAAAGGCTGTGAACACACATCTGAATTGAAATTCTGCACTATAACATACACACAACCTTGAAGAAAATTATGTAACCTTTCTCTAGGTTGTGTTTTCTCTGAGGATAATTCCTAATAGAGTTCCAGTAGGAATGAAACAAGACTTCTGCTCCCAAATGGCAGACCAACACTTCCTGATGAAGGTAACCATATTAAAAAAGACGTCTGCTTGAAAATGTTTGAGAGATAATAAGCAAAAGTGAAAAAAATGACTCAGCAGGATACAAGATAGCCTGGAGACCCTGGGAAGTGAGTTTCATATTCAAGGTTGCTTGACTCCTGGGAGAATATCCTAGGAGTAGAGGTGGACCTAAAGCAGACAGGCTCCCAAAGGAAAAGCAACTGAGCTTAGAATTATCTCAATCTCTGAAAATGGACCAAAATGATAATAGACTGCTAGTGTCTATCCCAGACAACGGACAGAAGCAAATGTAAACTCCATCTGGAGAAAGAGAACATCTTAGACTTCAAATTATTTCTATAAATATGCATAAATAAAAAGTATGGTTTTAAAAAAACCCAAATAAATAGGTACATGAAGAGGCAAGAGAATCATAATGAAAGCCAACAGAAACAAGAGACAATCAAAACAGACCAAAACGAACTCCAGACAGATTTCAGTAAACTCTGATTACTGCTCAAGGTAATAAAAGACAAGACTGAAAATTCCAACAGAGAACTGGACCTTTAAAAAAAAACTAAAAATACCAAACAGAAATTGATAATTCGAAGATGAATTTAATAGCAATTAGATACCACTGAACAGAGAGAGATTAGTTAATTGAAGGTAGCTGAGAAGAAAGTATCTCGAATGAAGAAAGACAAAAATATGGCAAATAGAGAAAAGAGGGTAAGAGAGAATACTATAAGGACTAAGTGCATGTAAATAAGAGTGTAAGGAGGAGAAGAGGGAAAGAATGAGGCAGAAGCAGTATTTGATGAAATAATGGCTGACAATTTTAAAAAACTGAACAAAGACCACAAAATCAAAGCCTATGAAAACAAAAAGGATAAATTTCAAAAAAATCCAAACATAGGCACATCACAGTAAAACTGCTGAAAACAAAATTCAAAGCAACCAAAAAGGAGGGTAAATGATGACTTTTCAAAGTAACAACAGTTAAGACTGATCGTTAACTTCTCAACAGAAATGATGGGACAGTGAAAGATGGCTTGAAAGTACTGCAAGAAAGAAACGGCCAACCTAGAAAATCATGTCCAGAAAAATATTTTTCAAGCATGAAGATGGAATATATTTTTAGGTAAAAATTAGATAATTTGTCACCAGCAGCTGTGCACTCGAAAATATTAAAGGAACTTCCTCAGATGAAAAATGATCCCAGATGGAAGCCCTGAGTTGAAGATTAACAGAAAGGATAAATGAATTAGTTTAAGTCTAAATGAACACTGACTATATAAAATAATAATGCCATGACAGATTTAATATACACAACAACAAAGGCATGTTAAGTTGGGAGAGAGAAAATGGCACTTAAGTGTTCTAAGATTCATGCACTGACCAAAAAGAGGGTACAAAATGTAAATTGCCATTTAGACACTGATATGTCAACTATGCATGTTGTAATCCCTAAATTAATTAATTTAAAAAATAAACAGAATCACTTAGAAAATAGTAAAAAATTGAATAACTACCAAGTTAATGAGGAATAGAAAATGAAAATAAAAACAATAAATTTTTTAAAAAAGAGAAAGGAACAAAGAATAGTTGGATCAATAAAAAACAGTAAGATGTAGACTCAAAAAGCAAGCATTGGATCGTTCTCAATGGTGAAAAACTGAAACCATTTCCAATAAGATCAGGAACAAGACGAGGTTGCCCACTCTCACCACTATTATTCAACATAGTTTTGGAAGTGTTAGCCACAGCAATCAGAGAAGAAAAAGAAATAAAAGGAATCCATATCAGAAAAGAAGAAGTAAAACTGTCACTATTTGCAGATGACATGACACTACACATAGAGAATCCTAAAGACGCTACCAGAAAACTACTAGAGCTAATCAATGACTTTGGTAAAGTAGCAGGATACAAAATTAATGCACAGAAATCTCTTGCATTGCTATACACTAATGATGAAAAATCTGAAAGAGAAATTAAGGAAATGATCTAGCTTAAGGAACTAAAAAGGGTTGTTTATAGATGTTGATTTCAATGTTATTTATAATAATGAAAATGGAAATAATCTATTTAGCCCAAAATATGTGAATAGTTCAGTAAATTATGATGTATTTTCAAAATAAAATAATTAAAAAAAAAAAAAAAAAAAAAAAGCAAGCGTTGGACTTCCCTGGTGGTGTAGTGGTTAAGAATCTGCCTACCAATGCAGGGGACACGGGTTCGATCCCTGGTCCGGGAAGATCCCATGTGCTGCGGAGCAACTAAGCCTGTGTGCCACAACTACTGAGCCTGTGCTCTAGAGCCCGTGAGCCACAACTACTGAGCCCATAAGCCACAACTACTGGAGCCCATGCACCTAGAGCCCGTACTCCACAACAAGAGAAGCCACCGCAATGAGAAGCCCGCGCCCCGTGACGAAGAGTAGCCCCCACTTGCCGCAACTAGAGAAAGTCTGCACACGGCAACGAAGACCCAAAAAAATAAATTAACTAATTTTTAAAAAGGCAAGCATTTTTGAAATATGTAATATCTAAACTTTTCAATTAAAAATTATTATCATTATTATTATTTTTTGGCTGCACTGGGTCTTTGTTGCTGCGCGCAGGCTTTATCAATAAAGAGAGAGAAATATCAATAAAGAGAGAGAAAACTTAAAAGGAAACCAAAAACAAATTCTGCAGCTGAAAAGTACAGTAACTGAAGTGAAAATTTCACTACAGGTATTCAAAGGCAGATTTGAGTAGGTAGAAGAATTAGCAAACTTGAAGATAAGACAGTGGAAATGACAGAGTCTGAGGAACAGAAAGAAAAATGATTGAAGGAAAAGTGAACAGAGCCTAAGGGACCTGAGATGCCATCAAGTGGACCAACATACACATTGTGGGAGTTCAAGGAGAAAAGAGGGAAAAGGGGGCAGAGACCATGTTTGAAGAATGGCTGAAAACTTCCCTAGTTTGATGAAAGACATGAATATAAATATCCAAGATGCTCAAGGAATTCCAAGTAAGATAAACTCAGAGACCCACACCAAGACACATTATTACAAACTTTCAAAGGACAAAGAAAAAGAGAATATTAAGAGCAGCGAGAGAAGAGCAAATCATTACATACAAGGGATCCTCAATAAGATGATGAGATTTCTCATCAGTAAATTTGGAAGGCAGTGGGCCAACGTTTTCAAAGTGCTAAAAGAAAGAAACTGTCAACCAAGAATCCTACATCCAGCAACTGTTCCTCAAAAGTGAGGGAGAAATTAAAACATTCTCAGATAGGAATTCCCTGCAGTCCAGTGGTTAGGACTCTGCACCTCCACCGCAGGGGGCACGGATTCAATCCCTGGTCAGGGAACTAATAAGATCCTGCATGCGACACAGTGCAGCGACATTCTCAGATAGACAAAAGCTAAGGGAGTTCATTACCACTACACCTGGCCAGGAAGAAATGTTCATGGGAGTCCTACAAGGTAAAATGAAAGAACAATAGACAGTAACTTGAAGCCACACGGCAAAATAAATACCTCAACAAAGGTAAATACACAGGTAATTATAAATGCTGGTATTATTCTAACAATGATTTATATCTATACTTGTACCTTTTGCTTTCTATATGGCTTAATAAACTATACACTTAAAGAAAAGCAATTATTAGTCTAAAAGGAAAGAAACATTTCTAATAAATAAAAGAAACCTTAGACACCATCTCTCCAAAACCATTTTCAGATTTCAAAGCACAGGTCCAGACTAAAGAAGCAACACTCAAAGTCACATAGTTAAACAATAAAAACCTAGTTCAGCTTTTTTACTTCATAAGATCTTAAGTTTAGAATTACAGAAATGTCCTACACGATAAAATATAAAGTGCTCTGACAACAGAATTCTTCTGACGTTTTTGATAGTTTTGAAAACAAATGTATCTATCACAACAATCTTTCCCCAAACCGGTTCACAAAGTTTGCAAACAAAATATTTTCTCAAAAAACTTCCTGACCAAAAAATTAAGAAAATAACACTTTCTATTCAATCATAAATTATTTCTCCCTAGCTGAGCAGGCAAATGTTGCCAAGGCTGATTACCTTCATAACAAAATATGCATTAAAATATGAAACAATTTGAGAAATACCTGAAGTAGAAGCAGCCATCTTCCTTGTCATTATCCTTTATTTTATTACAACTAAATGTTTCTGCCTAGAAGGAAAAGTAGGAAAGAAGAGGAAGAGGGAGAAATCACAAACTTTTAACACAGTGTATTTACAATGAAAATTTATTTTTCCTTTCACCAAGTGTGAACCCAGATCACATCCGGATTGATAAATACAAACACACCCCTACATGTATATATCTTTACCATGCATGTATGACACAAAAGTGAGATTAGTCACAATGGAAAGATATACCATTAATTATTAAAGGGCACAAAACAGATCTTAGAGGTGGTGACGTAATTTTAAGGTAATAGCAGCTTGATGGGACTGATGGTATAAATTAAGGAAGCTAGTTTCCTAAACAGATGACTAAACTGAACCATAAATCCTGAAAGATGTCATTAAATCAGGACCCCTGATATAGCTTGGTTTAGTTTCCAATTTGAGATTTATTTTAGATTGGCACTGGCTGGTATGGTAGCCAATAACTACATATGACTACTGAGCACTTGAAATGTGACTGGTCCAAATTGAGGTGTTGTAAGCATAAAATACATACCAAATTTCAAAGACTTGGAAAGATATAAGAATGTAAAATATCATTATTAAATTTTAAAATATTGAGTTCATGGTGAAATGGTAATTTTTTGTATATTAGTTTAAAACTATATTAAAATTAATTTTACTTACTTCTTTTTATTTTTTAATGTGGCTACTAGCAGAATTCAGAATTTGAGTATCACGTGGCTGGTTATTATATTTCTATTGGACTGTGTGGCTTCGGACTCTCAAACTGTTCTCTCCACTCTACCCCCTTCTTTAATTTACTCTGTAGTCTATCAATCACATCTCCTTCTCTCACTTTCTATATTATCTCTTAGTGATATTTAGCTTTTTGCCTTGTGCTACTGTTCTTTAGACTTAATTCTGAAACATACTCTGATGCATCTTTTAGAAATCGTAAGTGATGGAATGGGTTACTTTCTAGTTCTCCAGGATATACACACTGCATTTTTATATTAAATTACATTTAATTTTATGTTAAATGTAAGAGCTACTTTTAATTTCTAAAATGCTTTCTATGACTCACATTTGCTGGTGGTCGGTTCCCACTGTTTGACAGTTTCCACATTTTCATGGAAATACGTGCTGGATTAATATTTTTAATGATACTGTCATCTTCAGAAATAACAGTAATCATAAAATCTGTAATGATGAACATTAAAAAATTATTTTCTTTCTAGTTCAATCAGTGGATTTGGCTAAATAACTGTATGTCTTAAAGCATACATCTTGTTTAAGTGTTAATAATAAAATTCTGATGAAGAAATAAAACTATTCTTTAATTAGTCTTCCCCAACAATTTGTCTACAGAACTTATTCAATCATAATAGGTAACTCTCCAGTGCTAAATCTCCCACAGAAATCTAATAAATACATCTTTGCTATTAATAATCCTTTGTCTTATTTTCACAGTCTGCCAAGCAAGACCAAAAAGGTTAGACTGTGTTATTTGTAGCACAAGGAACTATATTCAATATCCTGTGATACTACTGGGCATATACCCTGAGAAAACCATAATTCAAAAAGAGACATGTATCACAACGTTCATTGCAGCAGTATTTACAATAGCCAGGACATGGAAGCAACCTAAGTGTCCATCGACAGATGAATGGATAAAGAAGATGTGGCATATATATACAATGGAATATTACTCAGCCATAAAAAGAAACGGAATTGAGTTATTTGTAGTGAGGCAGATGGACCTAGAGTCTGTCATACAGAGTGAAATAAGTCAGAAAGAGAAAAACAAATACCATATGCTAACACATATATATGGAATCTAAAAAAAAAAAAAAAGGTTCTCATGAACCTAGGGGCAGGACAGGCATAAAGACGCAGACATAGAGAATGCACTTGAGGACATGGGGAGGGGGAAGGGTAAGCTGGGATGAAGTGAGAGAATGCCATGGACATATATACACTACCAAATGTAAAACAGATAGCTAGTGGGAAGCAGCTGCATAGCACAGGGAGGTCAGCTCCGTGCTTTGTGACCACCTAGAGGGGTGGGATAGGGAGGGTGGGAGGGAGGCACAAGAGGGAGGGGATATGGGGATACATGTATGCGTATAGCTGATTCACTTTGTTATGCAGCAGAAACTAACACAACATTGTAAAGCAATTATACTCCAATAAAGATGTTAAAAAAATATATCCTGTGATAAACCATAATGGAAAAGAACATGAAAAAGAATGTATTTATATGTTTAACTGAGTCACTCTGCTGTACAGCAGTAATTATCACAATATTGTAATTCAACTATACTTCAATAAAAAATAAATTTAAAAAAAAGGTTAGACTACAGATACTCAGCAATCTAGAATAGGCCAAATGGTTACAAATCTATATGCTTTATGTAGTCTGAGAATACAATGTTTACTTTCTTTTATGATTTTCAATAGCATACAGTAGCTAAACTATTATTACTTGTAATATTCCCTTATATTTATCAGCTGTAATATTCACTTGTCACCTATTAGTTTTTAATCACAGGAAATAGGTCTTATATCCCCTAACAGATTTCAAAGGCTATAATTGTTTAAAATTATTGTTAATATTTCAATCTAAATATTTCTGGTCTGCTTCTTTCACTGCTTGTAACTATGAACAGGAATTCATCCTCTCAAGAAAACCAAAGTCTTCAAGAAAGTTACCTATACAAAGCAAATACAATTTCCTACTGACTTGGCTCCTGCCATATTACACTGAAATCATTTGCTTACTTGATTGTCTCCTACATTAGACTGAACTCATTGAAAACTGTCATGTTCATTACTGGAATTAGGAGTCTAGCATAGTGGATGGACATAGCAGGTGTTCAGTAAATGTTTGTTGTTCTGAAATATCTTTAATCATAAATTATGATGTGATGCATTTTCATCCAAATTAAGTTGAACAGTCCTGGTTCCGTCTGGTTTAACAGTGCAACATATTTAGTAGAACATACCCCCCCAGTTTTGCCATTTAGCAGTTCATACTTCTTTTGCAGAATCTCACAATTCAGCGAATGAACAAACACAAACTGACTATCTTAAGCTATCAGTTTATATATGAACTTTTAGTTCATTCTTGACCATTAAAGGAATGTAGGATATAGGGGAGAGGGAAGACATAGCTAAGTCAAATGTACTTTCTTTGCCATTTGAAAGGCCACAACATGCTTGCTTTTTTATCATGCTGAACACCCAGGATAAATAATTTATTCCACTAATGTATGAGGCAAATTAATACTACAAATTTATTTTAAAACTGTGAATTACTCACCAGTGAAAATACCCCCTGCTAAAAAGGAAGCATCTTTGTCATATTTAACATTGAGACGAATGGGTTTTTCAGGGTCTGGAAGAATCATTAACTTAATTATGGGTCCTTCTATGGTATTCTTGTTATAAATGGCTTTAACCTGCATAATATGTTCTCCTCTAAAAAGAAAAAAGGGGAAGGGGGTTCAAACTTCATTAGTTATAACTAAAAATTCTGAGACAATTTATACAAAGTTTAACTCATTTAGGAAACCTCTCTACTCCAGTTCCATTCCAACTCCTGACTATCACTAAATAGAAGGCTAGTTATTACTCTTAACGTAATCCAGTAATAACAAAAATCAATCTCTATAATACCAATAACTATCAAACTTTCAGTTCTTACCTAGGGGCATAAACACTGAACACTCCCAAATTAGCCCTGCCCCTTTCATCGGTTTTATGCTGTTGGTTTGAAGGAGTGAGCTAAAAACAAAACAAAATGGTTAATTAGAAAATTCTAGGAATCAAATTCTTTTCCTCTATTACTATTTAAAAAGCTACATTTGCACACAGTCTAAAATCTAAAATTGTCTAATTTGAACTAGCTGAAATGATATAATATGTAATCACATAATCCAAAGGATAATAATCACACTGATCAATTAAACTAGAATTTTGTGTATTTCAATTATTAAGTTGCAGAATTCAATGTTCAGTTTCAATAACGCTGATATATCAAGTGAAGTTTGGTCACACAAACACTGAAGGTATATTCCAAAACTGGGGGGTTGTGAGAGTCGGTGCAGGAAAAATAAACATAAATACACATACATAATTTCAAGTCAAGGCATAATACCATGTCCATCGTTAGTTATTTCATCTTTCTCTTAAAATTTACTCAGATGTGCTTCTTAAATCTTTGTTGCAATACTACTTTTGCATTGATAACCAAGCTTTTACTTTTAAGTGATTAAGAATCAGTGGCGGGCTTCCCTGGTGGCGCAGTGGTTGAGAATCTGCCTGCTAATGCAGGGGACACGGGTTCGTGCCCTGGTCTGGGAAGATCCCACGTGCCGCGGAGCAACTAGGCCCGTGAGCTACAATTACTGAGCCTGTGCGTCTGGAGCCTGTGCTCCGCAACAAGAGAGGCCGCGATAGTGAGAGGCCCGCGCACCGCGATGAAGAGTGGCCCCCGCTTGCCACACCTAGAGAGAAAGCCCTCGCACAGAAACGAAGACCCAACACAGCCAAAAATAAGTAAATAAAAATAAATTAAAAAAAAAAAAAAGAATCAGTGGCCACATTTCCTAATCATTGGTTAGAAGAGTCTTTCAGTCTTTTGCAGATGCTTCTCTAAAAAACTAGGATCATACTCTTATTACCAGTAGAAGATAATCACTATTTAACTCTCTTGGAAGCAAACATTAAGAACAAAAGTAAATGTGAAGACTGTAGAAGCAGGAAAATCAGACTCTCTCCTAAATCCTAATACCTAATTTCTGTTTAACGGAACCTGAAGATTAGGTAATTATGGTACATGCAGACAAAAAAAAAAAAAAAGCAATAGTTGGTGAGACAAAAGTGAGAAAGAGTAATTGAACTGCTAGAATAAAACCCTATATTTGTACCTGTCTCATTTACCCTCCAATCCATCTTCTCTCAACCTGTCTTTCTCAAAGTCTTTCTTCCATCTGGGTCCTAAATCTTTGTTGCTAAGCCAGAAGTAAGTCTTCTATTTCAGGCTATATAGCAGCAATACTGTAGTCTTTTTTGACAGGCTAAGACCTCTGACCCTTTTCACTTTACTTTGAAAATAAGTTCATGTGGATCACAAGTCATTCTTGGCACTTTAATCTCCTGTATAGCTTTTATTTATTTATTTTCATTTATTGTCTTTTGGCCGCGCACATGGCATGCAAGATCTTAGTTCCCCAACAAGGGATTGAACCCAGCCCCCTGCAGTGGAAGCACACAGTCCCAACCACTGGACCGCCAGGGAATTCCTTCCTGTATAGCTTTTAAGATAAACTTGTTGAGTCCTGCAAAATCCCTACTGGGATTCTTAATGAACTAATGGATTAATTTCAAGTGAACTGTGTATTTACATAATACCAACTTTTTGCATCCACTAAAATTATAAAATTTGTGGAGGGATACTCAAGCCTGGCTAAATATAACTCCAAGAACTCGCTTCTGTGTTGCCTGGCAACAACCTGGCTGGGACAAATGAATTCCCTTCAACCAACAGGAGAGACCTGTGAAAATATAACTTTGCAAGGGACTGGCAGCTCCTTCCCTTCCCCCTTGCAGGAGGGCATAAACTTTGTGCCAGGCATCCAAAGTCCCCCCTACATCCTGGTTACCCCAATACTAATGTAAACACTTGGTACCTAATCTTGGACTTCCTGGTATCCAAGCACTATGTTTGTGCCCAAACATTACGAGGCCATTTTCATGCTTGCCGAATTCCCTAGAACACAAGCCAGTATAGGTCCAACAGCTATGCCCAGGCCCTGGTAGCTCTCCAAAAGGTAGGTGGAGTACAGTTACTCGCATGACTCTTTTCCTTCACCCTTAGGGCTTGTAAGCTTCCCCAATAATACCTGTTTCATAACCCATACTGCAGGTCATTGTATCTGCCATCATTCACCTTTGTCAGCATTATCTATTCTTAATCTGAAATCCAAATATTATTAATATTGTGTAATAAACACTCAGACATAACTGTAGAATGTTGCCCCTTGTTATACTGTTTGCAAGATATAAACTATACTTCCTCAAAATAACTATTAAAAATTTTAGGTTAACTTCAACTAAGCAATAATGAAGATTATATAAGACTATTTTTTTTTAAAAAAAGAAATGTGACACCTAAAGACATGATCCTGAGGATGAAAGCCAGAATTTTAAGTAAGTGAAAATATTTAAGAATGTTTAAAACTTACCTTTAAATTGTTAGCTTTTATAAGGCTTATTTTAACCTGTGGCACAAGTGCTGGATTATCCCACTGATCACAAAGTTGAACAATGAGAGGATTCTGTAATTCTCTTCCGTTAATCACTGGAATGGACTAAAACAGATATAATAATTT
The DNA here is from genome assembly GCF_009873245.2 of Balaenoptera musculus. Classification (NCBI taxonomy): domain Eukaryota; kingdom Metazoa; phylum Chordata; class Mammalia; order Artiodactyla; family Balaenopteridae; genus Balaenoptera; species Balaenoptera musculus. The sequence goes on from NC_045798.1 coordinate 36,075,219, forward strand.
TAAGAAGCACTAAAACATATATGCCAAACAATATGATTACTATTTAAGTGAAACAATCACTTAATGTATCTGTTTTAGTCACAAATAGCTCCTTTCATCAATTAAAATAAACTTCTGAAAGTCAATTATGTTGTCACAAATGATCCTCTTCTTATAGAAATGATTGAAAATTTGATAAACGGGAAAATATCATTTGACATTACTGGCTTCTAGAGCCAGTCAAGAATTCTAAAAATTACATATTAGAAGGACTTCCTTGGAAACAGAAGCTTATCTTAGGTTCTCATCTTTAGCACTGTCATCTACAGTTTAACTCCTCCATCAATTATCAGCACTCTGCCAGTCTACACGAAGCAATAATGCACAGCTTTCCAGCTCTTGGTTAAACAGGACTAGTCACTGATAATCTACACTGTCTTGTTGGCTTAAGATGTTTCTTTCTTTTCCATTACTTCATGTAAGGCCTGTGTAACTCTGCGAATTTGTGTGCCGACCTATTAATACTGGATATATCAAAGGAAAACACATTGTCAAGCAAGAAACCTGTGAAAGTCTAATCCTCTGTGTCAGATCTTAAAAGTTAAAAAAAAAAAGAAGATAGGAAAGATATAACTAGCAAAAAAGGAAAGCTGATTTATCATCTCTCTCCTACTAACAATGTTCCCTCCGCTTCCTCCACCCCTCACCTTCTTGAGGAAGTTGTTTACCAAATTACGTTAGGAGGTTGCTAAAAGTGGGAGAAAAATTAATAATGTTTTAGGGCTAGAAATTTTTTTTTTTTAAAGATACCCTTGAAGCTGGTTTAGTTTAAATGCTTGACTACCAAAAGATTTTCATGGATAGACTGTATTTTATCTGCAAAACTTTATAAAAAGCTTGAATATATAAAAAGTGCTGATGTTTCCAAATGTAAACACTACAGGGTCTTTATTCCTAATTACATAATTGTCTATCCATCAAATAGTAACTACTTTTAAAGAATATCTTTCAGTAAATGACTTGTAGCAAAAGCTTTTAGTTGAACATTTTTCTGGGTAGTAGTGGGGAAAGCAAATATCAAAAATCAAATGTTCATGAATACAAATCTGCCCTTTGCCACTTTTTAATATTGTCGTGTAATGTAATTCAGAATTTGTTTCCTATTTATAAAGACTGATAATACATCATAATGTTGCTGAAGATTAAATGAGAGAATATATGTGTATATTTATATATTTTTTCTATTTATCATGCTTAGGTGTTAAATCAGTTCCCCTTTTCTATTAAAGATCCTGTAGGCGGACAGTAGGTCAAAAATTAAATTAGAAAATTCTAGGAAAACCACATATTCAATGACTACGTTTTCAAGCTTACCTACATATAATGTATCTCTTAACAGAATGAGAAATTCGTTTTAGGTTTTATTTTTAAAACTTTTGGATTTCAATGGTATCTGCAAATAAATCTTGTAATAAGTTTTTGAGTTAACAAGCTGTCATTATTTTTTATATTCCCCTCCTACAAAATCATATAAAAACATGAACATGTAAAGATTTTTTCCACCTCAAATGTACGCAATTATTCCATGGTACAGTCAGTCAACAAATCCTTTACTGTCATCATTAGGCATAAAGAATGTATTGACTTATGCAATATATGTGCTTCCAGATAAAAATAAGTACACTCGCTTTTCAGTGAAATCCTTCAGTCAACACAGTATTACAAAAAAAATTGTTTTTAAAGCACATTCATACACTAGTTTATCTGTTTTTTTAAACTCACAAATCAAAAAAGGGCAATCTCAAACTAGGGCACAGATATGTAAGCTTTTCTTAGATGATCAGTTCCTTTACAGGATAATTTCATTTACTACCACGGTCATGTGAGATCATTTCCCATTAGAAAAAAATAAGCTTTCATACCAACAGATAAGGCCCTGCCACATTATAACTGAACACCAGAATGTGAACATTTTAAAATTAGAATTCTAAAAATTGAATGAAAACTGAAAGGTAACAGATTTGACAGATATTTGCAAAATTAGTATTTAAGTATTAGTAATTAGTATTTAATTCAAAAAGAGTCATGTACCACAATGTTCGTTCCAGCTCTATTTACAATAGCCAGGACATGGAAGCAACCTAAGTGTCCATCGACAGATGAATGGATAAAGAAGATGTGGCACATATATACAATGGAATATTACTCAGCCATAAAAAGAAACGAAACTGAGTTATTTGTAGCGAGGTGGATGGACCTAGAGTCTGTCATACAGAATGAAGTCAGAAAGAGAAAAACAAATACTGTATGCTAATACATATATATGGAATCTTAAAAAAAAAAAAAGGTTCTGAAGAAGCTAGGGGTGGGACAGGAATAAAGAAGCAGACGTAGAGAGTGGACCTGAAGACACAGGGAGGGGGAAGTGTAAGCTGGGATGAAGTGAGAGAGTGGCATGGACTTATACATACTACCAAAGGTAAAACAGATAGCTAGTGGGAAGCAGCCACATAGCACAGGGAGATCAGCTCAGTGCTTTGTGACCATCTAAGGGGCGGGATAGGGAGGGTGGGAGGGAGACGCAAGAGGGAGGAGATATGGGGATACATGTATATGTATAGCTGATTCACTTTGTTATAAAGCAGAAACTAACACACCATTGTAAAGCAATTATACTCCAATAAAGATGTTAAAAAAAAAAGATTTAACTATTTGCATAGGAAGGCAAACTGAAGTTTTTATGGATATAATGAATGACTTGATATCTGGTATGCTTTTACAAATTCCAGCAAAAACATTTTTTTAATAAGTCAGTGAGAGAGAACAATGAAATAAAATTGGGCAAAAATCAGTAACTGTTGAAACTGGGGGTTCATAATACTTTTTTTACTTTTATGCATATTTTAAAATTTCTATTATAATAAAGTGCTTAGAATTTGAAGTATTACACTTTTTTAAACAAATGAGGGCACAGAGATGAATTAAATAATGAAGTATTAAAATTCGTATTACTTTGTCCTTTTGTTATTGTTACTATTGCTACTGTTATTACTTCAACAACAAAATGTAACTATTCAGCTCTACTGACATTTTGAAGCAATAAGTCATGTGATATTAAATTCTGTCAATCAAGGCAGGAAGGTACTTACCTCCTTTAACTCTGGCCAGTCTACAAGGAGAAGTTTAGCTGGTGGCCCAGAAATTAGCTGCACTCGAATAAAGTCAGAAAACTCACGCCAAGTAAAACAAAGATCCTTATTTCCAGGGGGACCTGGAATAAATTTGATGCCTCTCACACTTATACTTTGTGTATTTTCCTAGTGAGGAAAAGCACATTGAAAAGAAACAGGGAGATAATGTTTAGTTTTCAGAAAAATGAAAGAAAATGTTGTCACCACCCATGTGCATACAGATGTGTTTCTGGTATAACAACAGCAAGTAACTTACACATATGCCAATACTGGAGTTCCCTGAATTTCATCTCCTTGAGAGGAGAAACTGAAATTCTTTTTTGTGAGGGAGAAATCTAAAAGGTTCAAGCTATGTCCTTTTTCCTGATATTTTCCTAATTTCCCTCTTATTTACACTTGCATTGTCTCCTTTCTGTTCCCCAAATAGCCATGCACGTGCTTGCCCAACACCCTTTGCACCCGCTCCTTCCTTCTGATTGCAACATTTTTTTTACCTACATGGCTTTTCTTCAGGTTTTTGCTCATAGAATACCTTAACCAGAGGGGTTTTCTGTAACTAGCCTATATGATGGTGCCCTATTCCCACAGCCCACTTTAATTTTCTTCCTGTCACTCATTTCCTACCTGTTATATGCTCTCCCATTACAAGGTAATCTCCGAGAAGGTAGGGGCTTTGACTTGTCACAACCCCATCGCTGGTACTTAGCATGCCTAACATCTGTTAATGCGAATCAATGACACTAGCCTATAATCTTTGCCAAGTGACTGAAGTAGATAAAACCGATTCCGTACTGGCATGAGCACTGTAGTATTTGCATTTTAATAGTGACCCTTAATGATTTCATCATCTTAAATTTCCATTAAGTACAAATATTAAGTACAGCAAATTTTAAAACTCAGAGTTAAAATGTCATGTTTTATGATCTGAAACACCTGTTTGTAGAACATTTCTGTAAAAAGACATTGCAAAACAATAGAAATTAATCTCCCCCAAAAGCCCATTGAGTGCAGGGGAGTTTTTTCATTATTTGGAAAACAAATTAAGCATTTATTAGTACAACATATTGAAAAGTTCAAAATACGTGAAGTCTATAGAATCCCACATTTAATAGTGAAACACCAAATGCCCTTTTGAAGAGGTGATGTCTTAAGTAATCTTGAAAGTTATTCTGGTTTTACCTCATATCTTGAAAATAAAATTTGCATGCACATTAACAAATTGTAGATGAGTATAAATAGAATTAAACACAAAATTCTGAAAGGTACTCTCTAAGGTCTAATGTTGATATTATCAAGGGAATGTACTTCAGAAGAGCAGTACATTTTATGAAGATGTGGAAATGATTTTAAGAAACAATGGCATATTAAAACCAGTTGTTTTTTTTTAAAAAAACTTTAAAAATAGTGTTTTTTTAAAACAACTTTGGTTTTAAAAAAAAAAACCAGAGGCTCCCTTTTTTTCTGTAGAGACTAGGGGTAGACTCCTATTGTTTGTTTGAAAGTGAGTCAAGATGGTATACATCAGTTGTAAAATGACAGCAGAAAGAAAGAAAGTCAATTTGACTGGAGAATGAGCCATGGGAGGAGACAGTGGAATACTATGGAGTACTTTAGGCCACCCTAAGGAGATGGAGTCTAACTTTACAGTATAAAATGCTGATAGGTGGCATAAGATGGGAACTGAAAACTGACACTAGATTTGGTCAGGTGGCACAGGGCAGAAAAAGAGCGACAGTGGCTTGTCTGGGAATGATGGTCAATGTGAAAACAGAGAGTATATACAACTCTTCCAAGGAGCTGTACTGTAAAAAGGAGGAGAGAAAGAGGGCCATACAAGAAAGCTGTGAGGGTTTTTTTATTATAGCATGTCTATATGCTGATGGGAATCTAATAGATTATAGCATGTCTATACGCTGATGGGAATCTAACAGACGGGGAAAACAAGATGTAGGAAGATAGGTTATTTAGGAATAATTAGTGAAAGAGGATGGGAGTCTGTGCGTAAGGCGACAGGAAGCAGAGATAGTTCATGTACAACAGCAGTTATTATCTGACTTCATCTACACAGAGGGTGAAGCTAGACAAGAGACAAGCTAGACAAGAGAAGAACCTGAAAGTCAAAGATCAAACCTTATCTTTTACAGTAAACAAAACACCATTAAAAGTTCCTCAGCAGCGCTAAGATATAGTGAAAGTGATGTTCTGAAAACTAGAAAATAATAGCCCAGCAGATTAGTGGAAACAGAAATTCTAGGTGGGAGGGGCAACAAGGAGGCTATTATGATCATTCTGTCGGGTAAAAGGTATAATGGAGGCTCCAAAAGGAAGAAGAGTTTTAAAAACCATTAAATGCCCTAAATGGATTCAACTTTACTTGGGGCTTAGCATTCCTTCTTTTTGACCTACTCAAGCCTGGTAGGTTCCTTGAAGGCTCAACTCCAACATCTTTTCTTGAAAACTGTCTTTAATCTCTCCAAGAAGAATACATTGTGTTTCCTTGCTTGTTTTAAACTGAAATAATTCCACCAGGGTTCTTATTTTTCAAGCTAATCTCAATTAACTGCACAGCTGCAAACTTTCACCACTAGTTTTCTCCCAAGCATTCTATTTAATGCAGGGACTGAGCACCAAGAAATTTTACTCAAATAGCTACATGAAAAACTATCTTTAGATACATATCAAAATATTTAAGGATGAAATGATATGATGTATGGAATTTGCTTCAAAGTGATAGATAAGGGGGAACTGATGAATGTTGAAGCTGACTGATGGGATCATGAGAATTACTTATACTATTTATTCTATTTTTGCATATGTTCAAAATTTTTCATTATGAAACTTATTTTAATGCCTTTTATAATTTTTCATTGTAAACACTGAAATCAAGTCTCTCTTATTTTTGTTTTTCCCAAACTTTTTGTTATATATAAACTGAATGGAATAAGCCAACTGTTATGGAAAACAGCCATACCTGAAAAGTAGTTTTCAAATGTGAGCTATCAAGTCCAATCCCAGCAATTCCCAAGGCAGATAGAGAACTTGGTGAAAATGCCTGAATTTGATTTCCATACTGATCTGTAACTATTATAACTATAAAAGGGGGAGGAAGTTTAATTTTAAAGTATCTTAATAAAATATACAAATATCCATAAACACACTTATACAATTAAAATTATACTTAGAAACTCATTCTAACTTTGTTCTTGTGTATCTTTTTGGTAAAAAGTAATTATAATCACTTCTTTTATAATCACTATAAAAATAATAAGAATAGGGGCTTCCCTGGTGGCGCAGTGGTTGAGAGTCTGCCTGCCAATGCAGGGGGCACGGGTTCGAGCCCTGGTCTGGGAGGATCCCACATGCCGCGGAGCGGCTAGGCCCGTGAGTCACAGCTGCTGGGCCTGCGTGTCTGGAGCCTGTGCTCCACAACGGGAGAGGCCGTGACGGTGAGAGGCCCGCGCACCGTGATGGGGGGTGGCCCCCGCTCGCCACGGCTGGGGGGAGCCCTCGCACAGAAACGAAGACCCAACACAGCCATAAATAAATAAATAAATAAATAAATTAAAAAAAAAAAAATAAATAAAAAATAAAAAATAAAAATAATAAGAATATACATAAGTACACTTATATTTACATATTTAACATGATGCTGATGTTAATCAAGTTTTTTACCATGAACATTTGAAGGAAATAATTTAGTATTATGTAATATTCTAGATATAAGAAAAATACAGGATACATATGAACCCACTAATATATTTACTTTTTACTCTTAATATTAACTATTAACATTTCTAACAAAAGTCAACATTCTTTTCAACAAACTATTTTTGCCAAACTGATTTCACAGTTAGGTCACCGTAGGCAAAGACAGGGAAAAGCTTCAATCTTTCCAACAATGGAATTTAAACCATAAACCGTATATAAATCCCAAGTTTTCCTTTCAGATTATGTATGCCAAAACATGAACGTAAGGACATATTATAGAAGTGTTTTAAAGAAAGAAAGCAGGCCATACTAACCTATTTCTCCTTGAAGCTCTTGGCCCATCTGTACTGTTTTTCCTCCTTTTAATTCACATTTTAGATGTTTAGGTTCATCAGGAAGTGGTCTGCAATTGATTAACAAGTTAAACGCCTTACTTGCACCATTAATTGTAGAAAAAAATTAGTTTAAAGATGCTAAAGAGTAACAAATACAACATTCATTTTCTAAAACTTAAAGTAACACCCCTCTAAATACCTCTATTTATATAACATAACTATTAACCCAAAAGGAAATAGAGAAAAGATAGCTTGCAAAGAGAGTAGAGAATACTGACAAAAAAAAACACACACACACACATGTGTTAGATTACAGTTATCTATGCTGGATTAAAAGGAACTTATGCCATGAGAGCACTGAGAAAGAAAACAGATGGGTCTGTAAGAATGACCCATCAAGAGATCTGTCTCTGGCTGAAGAGTTGTACATCTTACAATTTTATCTCAAACATGGAGCTATTCTAAGTGTTGGAATAGTATGGAAATGTGTAGAGGAATTAAAGTGAAAAATGTTATTAAAAAAGAGGCAGCCGAGGAACTGACAGGCCAGGGTGAAGGACAGGTTTTCAATATAGTTACTTAAATCTTCCCCTTTTCTATCAGGTGGACTCAGCTTTGAAAATCATCACTAACCAATGAAAGCATTCTTCCTTCTGAACAACACACTGACTGATCACACTGTATCTTTTGGACTTTTCATGTCTGTCATTCTGCAGGAGTTTTCACTGTTGCTTGTCCTAGGAGGGCTTTCCTTTATCAAAAGTTCTATTTCTGACAGATACTAGAGGGTCAATTAAGCAGAAGCTTGTAACAATATTAAGAATCAATCACTATCTTCAGTGAAGCTTTATTCCGAAGACAACCTATTTCCAAAAAATTGTGAAAATTTCTATATTAAAAAACAACTTTGGCATGTGTGCTTTGGAGAAAAGCACTTTTGTTGCCATATGCTGAATTTTGAAATACCTCAAAATATAATATGCCCACAAACCTTACTGTAAATGCACTTTCCAAAGACACATGATCATCTTGGAATGAAACCTGGCAATAGCGCATATCTTTTACAGATGTTGGTACTTGTACATCAGGAAGCAGACCCTGTAGTAAGTGCTCTTTGTTAATCTCAGGAGTCCAATTAACCTAGAAGAAAAATTATATATTTAAGAATAATATAAAGCTTAATCTAATGCCTTCCAACTGCCACTTATCTTACCAAAGACTCTTAAAATTATAACCCATCCTCCCCACCCCTAAGGAAAAAGAAAAGCCCCTTATGACCAGAAATGATGGTCGTTCATATATTACTATAATAAAAAAGTATCTTCCTCATTGTCTTTCCTGATAATGTTGCCATATCTTTCAATGCAATAAAATAAATATTCCTAAGTCATTTCTTTAGCTTTTGCCACAAGATTATCACTGTGGTCATTATAGTTTTAAAAAAACCATGTTAATCAAATCATGTGATCAATTCTGAGAAGTAATAGTCAATCTTTTTTTTTGAAAAGAATCTTATTAATACAGGTTTTAAATGAGATCTAAGTGGACCTGATTCAGCAAGGTGAGAAAACAAGTTAAATCCACTAATGTAATTACCATCCTGGCCACATCTTGATCTTAATCTACTCTGGAATGTTTTCAGCTCTAATTTTAACTTTACATCTCTTAAATTCCATATTTTGTTACCTGATCCATTTTTTAAGTTGATTACCCTACGCTATCCTTTTAAACTTCCAATCCTTTCTATTTAAGAATTTTTAGCTCAACTTTATGCTTTTAGCCTTCTATAGCTGTGATTCTTAAATCACTGATATTCTAATATTTTAATCCTACTTTATGCTGTTCTTAGTTACCTTTTTTTTTTTTAAAATAAATTTATTTATTTATTTTTGGCTGCGTTGGGTCTTCATTGCTGCACGCGGGCTTTCTCTAGTTGCGGCTAGCGGGGGCTACTCTTCCTTGTGGTGCACAGGCTTCTCATTGTGGTGGCTTCTCTTGTTGTGGAGCACGGGCGCTAGGCGCGCGGGCTTCAGTAGTTGTCACTTGCGGGCTCTAGAGTGCAGGCTCAGCAGTTGTGGCGCACAGGCTTAGCTGCTCCGCGGCATATAGGATCTTCCAGGACCAAGGCTCGAACCCATGTCCCCTGCATTGGCAGGCGGATTCTTAACCACTGCGCCACCAGGGAAGTCCTCTTAGTTACCTTTTAATCTTTTTAAACCGTCTTTTTATTCTTTATCATACCTTTTTTTCCTTTTTTTTAAATAATGGAAGCAGCAAGCAGGAGTTACACAAAAAGGCTTTCTTCTCTCACCCTAGTTGTGCTCTCTCTTCAATGAATTCCTAGGTCAGTTTGGGTTGACTTTCCTCAATACTGGAGAATTCTCTGAAGACTACAAAACCACTTTAAGCATATACATTTAATAAAAGTATTTAATATCCTTTATTATCAATAAAGGTGCATGTTTTAAAATCTTTGGAACCCAATAAATACATAACTACTAGAATTGAGGCAAAATATGTCAAAAGCTGGCCATGAGCTTAGAGAATGGCAAAAAGAAGGTTATATACAGAAAAAGGCTCTGAAGTCAATGTTTCTCCTTACCCTTAACATGAAACTAAACTGTGGAAACATTATGAGAAAGCAAGGAATCAGTTCAGAAGCCAGGTTGCTGGTACCACTTTTAAACTACTTGCCTTCAAATCTGCTGACAGAGATAAAAATGGCTTGCCTCCCTTCCAAGCAGGATAAGGATTATTTATCTCGAAATCCTCCCTTCCCTCATTACGGAGAGGAAAATAAACTGGCTGGAGCAAGGGTTATTCCAAATAAGATTTTAAAAATAATGTCAGCTGAATCCTGGTAAACAATTCTTTTAAAATATCAGATCCTGTATTTGGAGACTCAGGATGGCTACAGAATACAGCAGTGCAAAAGAGCGGAATTCCCTGGTGGTCCAGTGGTTAGGACTCCACACTTTCACTGCCAAGGGCCGAGGTTCGATCCCTGGTCGAGGAACTAAGATCCCACAAGACACACGGCATGGCCAAAAATAAATAAATTAATTAATTAAATAAATTTAAAAAAAAATCTAACCATTTTGATTTGGTTCTCTGTTAAGTGAGCTGTTAAAGTTTCAACACATAGATTTACCCTATCAAGGTACAAATGATACATTTAGATGGCAGGTCTATGAGGACCATCTGAAGCTACTGAGAACTGACAAAAGCATTGTCTAAGGATCACACTTTTAGAGACTGCTATACCAATTTCAAATGGCCAAATCAGGGGCCTGTAGTTAACAATACTGTTTTACCATTTTCCTTTAACAGACTTTTTATTTAGTGCCTTCAGAATAGCTACAAAAACACTGCTTTGGTTGGGGACTTCCCTGGTGGCACAGTAGTTAAGAATCTACCTGCCAATGCAGGGGACACAGGTTCGATCCCTGGTCCAGGAAGATCCCACATGACACAGAGCAACTAAGCCCGTGTGCCACAACTACTGAGCCTGCAAGCCACGACTACTGAAGCCCGTGCTCCACAACAAAGACAAGCCACCACAATGAGAAGCCCGTGCACTGCACCAAAGAGTAGCCCCCGCTCACCACAACCAGGGAAAGCCCGTGTGCAGCAGCAAAGACCCAACACAGCCATAAATAAATAAATAAATAAATAAATAAATAAAATTTTAAAAACAGACAAACACTGCTTTGGTCAAGTGGTGATCTTGATTGTGAGTATAGAAATACAGTTCATCAGGACTGGAATTTTGTTTAGGTGTCAAAATCATTTTTCTAAGCATGAATTTGTCACACATGTATCATTCAACATTTCAATCTGGTGCATGAAAAAATATCTTACTTAGTCCAGGATTTTATATAACAGTACTATTTTTCTGTGATAAGCTTCTTCTTAGAGGATAGCCTATAAAACTTGTGCAGTCTTCCAAGCAAAAAAATGAACAGAATTCTTGCAAATAAACAATCTGTTTGAGATACTTACTTTAATTTTCTCTGCTAAAGCTGATGTTATATGGATTTCTCTTTCTCCTTCATCATACATTTGAAAAATAAGGTTATGCATAATATCTCCTGCTATCCAATTAACCTCATCCTGATGTTTGATCTGGATTGCCTTTTGTCCTTCTACACTGAATATCTGTAATCTTGCAACATGGCTACTGGGAAGCAACTTAATAGTCTTCTCCACAGGTGCCACATCTTTACAACTCTAGGAAGAGAGGAAAACACAAATATATACTGAATGACATCTGTATTGAAAACACAGTTTTTGGCTTTAATGGTGAATCTTCCATATTGCTTAAGAATTTATTTCCAATATTATGGGAGATCATCTTACATACTGTTAACATTCATAGATTTTCTCATTAAGAGGATACTATAGTATCAATAATTCCATATTTTATACCATCAAGTTATAAATAATGACAGTGGCCACATTCTTAAAACCAAAAACTAGCATATTTGGACTTAAAAGAACTTCCTTCCCCTTTATTTGTAAATTTACTTAAAAGTGTTGCAAACCTGTGAAATTTTAATCATATGACACAGATTTGGTGACCAGCATTTATTAATAAAAATAATGGTGTAATAAATTAAGAATTTTCCATAAATTAAAGATAAATATTGCCATAAAATATGTTATTTAATGACCTTCTAGAGCTTTTTCAATTCATTTTACATTGGGGTGAGTGGACAGAGTTGCTTGTAGCTAGATGAGGACTCTAGATGCCCCTAAAGGTTGAGCTGGCATATTTATAATTTGTTATGGGCACATCAGTGTTCCAAAGATCAGTAAAGATGAGCTGGTGTGCTACATAAATTGATTTTAGGCACACAAAGTTAAAATATTACGTAATTATTTCAGAATCTAGGTATAGTGCATTCCACAGGATACAAAAAATTCATATAAGTCTAAGCTTAAAATACCTCTACAATCCTACTTCACTCATGTCTCCTTCCTCACCCAGTTGCAGTCATTTTACTGAAGCCCATTCACATGAACAATGACATATTCAAAATTCCTACCTCACAGAGTATCAGGCAAATAATCCATCCTCTATTATAAGCACATTTTATTTGCCCGGCTCAAACTTAAGAGTCACTGCTTTTGGATAATATGTTCTAACTGCAGGTTACAAGATATACCTTGGTCTTTGTGTTAACTGACCAGGACTCTTGGTGTTCTGCCTGTTGCTGCTCTGCAGTATTTACATAATTATATGTAAATGCTCTCTTGCTCTCAAGCCCAGATTTCTCCCTAACTCCAAGTCTTTTTCCTGAATCTCCTGATCTTTTGCAAGATGGTATGCTCAAAAATATGTTGCCCACATTATTGAAAAAAGGAAATGCATAACAAATATTTGAAGATTATCAAATATAACCAGCTTCAAAAGAAAAGAACTAGAATAAAGTCAAATCATTTCATTCTAATGTAAAAAAATAAAAGCTTTTACCCTTTTGAGGCTCAAGATATGTTAGCTGATATATACTTAGTAGAAAAAACACTGGTTAATCAACCGATCAGGTAATTTATCATCTACTAACCATATCAATTATGAAGAAATCACATTTAGGTATTTTACTTGTATAAGTATTTGTTATCCCATTTAGCAATCTTAGGAAACCAAATGCTTATATCAACTGCCTGCCCTTCTCTAGGCTGGCTTCACCTTCAGCCATGATGTATATCCAATAACAAGTGTCCTACTGGCACATTAACACAGCAATCTCTTTATAGGAAAATACTAATGAAAAACCATGTATTTATTTTGTTAATTATACACACATATTAAATATTCATATATCCTTCAGTGGTGGTTCCATAGGGGCATTTACCGAACTTTCTAACAAACAAGTGTAAACTATAAGAAACGAGAATAAAATAAAACTGATAATTGTCATATTTTAATATAGGAAAAAATTAATTTTAGGAACATGTAATCAATAATAGCTATAGATATTATAAAAGGTTTGATCAAGAAAATTACTAATATTTGATACAAAATGTTATTTACTATACTATTTTATTTTTGCCTTTTCTTCCCTCTGGCTAAAAGAATCACAAATATCTCATTTTAAAAAGTCAAACAACTTTACATAAAATATTATAAAGCTGCTAAAGAATATTTGTATAAAGACTCAATATAATACCAATGAATAACAGTAACAACTTACAGGTATTTCAATTTTTGCTTTAAGAGTCTGGTCTTTTTTGATATTCTGAACTTGAATTGCTGGTCCTGACAAAATACTGGTTCCAGAACTACTGCAATCCACAACGTAGAGTGGAAGGTTTGGAGCACCTGAAAACTATTGGAAGCATACAAAATAATTTAAGACCCCAATCAAATGTAACTTACTATTCAATAACAGTTATTTAAATTTTCAAACAATTTAGTACAGCTACTATTTCTGGCTATAAATTAGAAAACTATAAATATAATTCACTAATATTCTAGACAATTTCTGAATGAAAAGAGTAAGTTTCTACAATTCTAGGTAAAATTTGTTGATTTTGGAAGAAAAACCAACTTCCTCAACCATTATTCTTTCTTTTTTTAACTCCACCTATTTGGGTTTTCCTTTCCTTTTTGTGCTCTTTTACTCGTATTCATTTATCCATCCATCCCCAACCCTAAAGGATATTTCCATCATCCTACTCATAAATTAAATACTTCATCTGAAATGAGGAGGATGGACTAAGGAAGGAGAGGGGAGGAATCTGCAGTCCAATACTTGGCACAGCTGGCATCATTACCGGCTTAGAGATGCTGAAAACTATTGACAATGAGACAGCCCACAAATTTCTCCATGGAATAATCATTACACAATCTAGATACAATATAAGGCTACTATAAAGGAGCCAAAAGATATAGTGATTTAGTGATTTCCATTTAGTACCACGGGACTCAAAATCTACATATTCTTATCTTATAACAGCTTACCTTACAATGAACAATCAATTTGGGTTGTGCTGTTATATTGTCTGATTCATCCAAAACTTCTACCTGAAATGGGAAAGCTGTTCCATTTTCTATAACTAAAATTTCAGAATCAGGTTTCACTTTCAATCGATGAGGGGGACCTACCAGAAAATTATATAATAAAATAGAGATTCAAGTTTCTAAAACTGAAATGTTAAAATAGCAAAAGAAACAGCTTTTAACATTTCAAGTTTTAATATCTTTTAAATAATGCCAAGAGAGAAAAAATATCCATGTTTAATCATTTCTATCCCCCAAAAGCATATATTCTATACATCACGAGAGTGGTCTCAATTATATTAAAATGTTTGATGTCTAGACTTAGTTTTATGTAACAAGCTAAGACACGGTGATAACTCATGTTAGAAATCACCCAAACATGTGAAATACTAAAAAGATCCTGGAAAAAAGTATTCAAGAATAAAAGTAAAAGTTTATTAAACTACTTTTTTATTTACTACTTTTAACTTTACACAATGAGACTGATTTCTCAGGCACATTACATACCTGTCTCAGGTAATTTTGTTCAAAGGATCAGTTCATATAATGACATAACCAGATTACTTACTTGTTAGACTGCCCACAACACTTTGATATCCTAAGCAAGCTGCACCACAAGTTTCCTCTAAACTAATAAAAGAGGGTTTATACTTCTGCAGCAAGATGACCTGATGTGCCCTATAAACACTGATATTTTAAAATACAATTTATGCTAAACACTGGGAACACAAGTTTACAAAGAACAGTTTTATCAGTTAATATTTGTGTTTTTACCATATGCCAACTCTGTTCTCAGAATCCTTACAATGATCTTGATCAAGAAGGTAATATTATTATCCCCATTTTATGGATGCGGAAACCGGGACCCAGAGAGATTAAGTATTCTGTCCAGGTCACATGGCTACTAAATGGCAGACTCAGGTTAGATCCTAGTTTTGTAATTTGAAACCTCTTGACCATTATCACTACACAGTCCCACTTCCTACTTTACCACCTTCACTCTCAAATTCTAAAAAAATATCAGAACTATCTGGTTAATAAGAATTTCCTTTGAGTAGATTTGAGTAACCCATACATTTTAGCTAACCTCTTAAAATAAAAGCATTGTAAGTAAGTATTAACACGTAACAATTTTTTTCTTATACTTCTACCAATGGGCCAATCTTTACTTCTAAATCAATTCATGCCTCAGGGAAAGCTCAAATTACACAAATTTGTGAAAGGAAATAGCTATTTTGTTTCTTTTCATTAAAACCAGTACAAAAGGTCATACATGGACAAAGATATGATCACAGTATTGTTAATATCAGAGCTAAAACTTCCATAAGAAGTCGTGTTCTAGGTGTTGTGCAGCATATGCACTTCTCACTCTGCACAGTACTGTGTTAATGAGAACTCATGCATATTGGAAGTGTATCCTCCACTCAGTTACCACCGAAACCATGCAAAGTAAGGGCTGCCCACATTAACTCATTTAATCCTCACAAAAACCCTGTGAATTACATATTATCTCATTTTACACATGAGAAAACTGAGGCACAGAACAAGTGTACCTCACTGCTAAGTGTCAGAGCTTAGATCCAAACGCAGAAGGGCCGATGCCAGAATATACTCTTTGAACCTCCACAATAGACTGATTCTCAAATTAGCTGGCTTTTTCTACCCTAACTTTACTGCAACTTCATTTTCGAGTTGATAAATCATTATTCAAATTAACAACATAAAAACATAAGAAACTTTTCTTCTTAAAATATTAAATATTTAGTTATATAACAAAAAGTAAAGGACAGATCCAGTTCTAATATAAGTCTAATTAGTATATCCTTAAGAATAGCTCCCCAATATAGTTTCAATATTCACATTTTTCTCCCAAGATTATTTTTAGAACTTCACTCAAGTCTTTCTAAATGTTTTCCTGTCTTTTATTTTTAACTGGTCATTTCTGTTAGCGCTATGTTTGTCATTCAAATGTATTTTCAAGACTTGTACCATAACCAAACCAAAAAACACTTCACCTTTATAAGTGTCATTATATTTTATCATAAGAATATTATTTAAAAGCTAAATATTAGGAATATTTCTTAAAGTAATATTACCTGGCAGTAATCTAATTTTCAAAATCTGTGAGTCTTCTTTTAAACCCGGAAGAATAACCTTCAGATTAAAATTCTGTTGAAAAAATTATTTTAATTAAATTCAAGTCCTAAATAAATACTTAAGTAATTTACTACCTCAATTCTGATTTACTTTTTGCTTTTCATTTCCATACCATTATAGAAATCTACTCAGCAAATTTATATTGACTAAAATTTTCATATATATGTATGAAAGAGATGCAGGTGAAAAAACTGATTTATATTGCTTCTTTACAGATAATACTATCTTTGAATTCAAAAGGCATAACCTCTGAATAATTATCAGAATTAGGATGGGCACTATAAAAAATGTGGAAAGTAGTGAAATGGAAAGAACCCAATATCTAGACATATCTAAATACAATGTGGTGTTCTAGATTAGATCCTGGAATAGAAAAATAATAGTGGAAAAACTGGGGAAATGTTAAAGCCCAGAGTTTTGTTAATAGTATTATATCAATGTTAACTTCTTAGTTTGGATAAATATATAATAGTTGTATAAGATGTTAGTAGAGGAAGCTGGGTGAAGAGTATATGTGAACTCTCTATACCATCTCTGAAACTCTTCTGTAAAACATAATTATTTCAAAATAAGAAGGTTTTTAAAATCTAGAAATTTTTTTAGCAAGTTTATCTTACTAAAGTCAAATTTTCCATGCATTTCAAGTTCTTTTTCCATAAAAAGCTTAATTCAGAAAGATGTACAGAACCTGCTCTTTAATTTGATTTGGTTATACAATGCAGTATAGTATACAGTACTTAAACTCACATGCTCTATTGTAAACATTATTTTGATAGGGAAAATTTTTAAAATATATATTGAAGGTAATGATACAATGGAAAAAAAGTAACATAATACTTAAGTTATTAGCCACAGTGTTCACATTAGTCATATTAATCTATTAGCTACTTTATATACTTAACTGAAAAATTACCTTATTGGAGTTTGTCTTTACTATCTCTAACCTTATTCCTCCCAAAACACCTCCCTTATCCAAATACCAAACACAATACTTTTATAGAAGTGAGCTAAAGTTTCTCATATTTTTGTTCCTATTCTAAGAAAAATATTGAAAAATGGAAAAACTTACAGAGAAAAAAGAAGCAACATAGTACTAGATAACTGTTGTAAATGGCTTTGAATGCAAAAAGACTGGAATGAAAATGAAGACAGTTGAAAATATTTAATTCATAAACGTTTAACAAACAATAGCAGCAAATATGCTGGTCTTTCTCAGAGATGTAAATGGTAATGGTATGTCGGGTGACATGATCCTGATTAATCCCTAAGAACCTGACATTACTGTCATCTTGTCACAAAAATAGGTTATTCAATTTTAAATTTCCAATTTCATTTTTACCATATAAGAAATAACATGCATTATAACATGTATGCACAATGCTTACCTTGCCTTGACAAGAGTTTACAGGGCCCTTAGCTGTAACACCTCGAATGACACAATTTGGTCCATTGGTTATTTCTTCATAATGTAAAGATAAACCACTGGAAAAAATAAATTATTTTTTAACTTTCCCTCCATTACCTACAAATAAGCTGCAAATGTTCTTTTCTCTTTTCTTTCTTTTTTTTTTTCGAGCTGTGCCACATGGCTTGCAGGATCTTAGTTCCCTGACCAGGGACTGAACCCGGGCCCTCAGCAGTGAAAGCACAGAGTCCTAACCACTGGACTGCCAGGGAATTCCTGCTGCAAATGTGTTTGTCTTCTCATATGACATTCTCATTTTTAATTCATTTTTCTAATAAAATTGTATTTTTTTAAAAGAGAGAAATAAATGAACAGAAGCAAATTCCCATGAGATTTTTACAAAGAAAAATGATCCAACAAGTATTAATGAGTGATAACATTCGTGCAGTGAGTAAAGATACAAGGTAGGAAACAATCAAATGCTAGACCATGTATACAGGCCAAAGAAAATGAAACATCCAAATCGGTCAGGCTTAAGGATGTCTTCAGACTTTGCCCTGGATTCTTTCAAATCCTTCACCCACAGGGATTTTAGAGACTTTCTGGCACCTATTAAACTGAATGGCAATTTTAGACAAAGTCCAAATAATTAAGTACAGCCTTGTGCTAACGTAACCTTGCTAGAATGTATACTGAGACCCTCTAATCTACTACCATGAGCAATGTGATTCCTAAACCACCTTTGACCACCTGTAGATCCTTACAGTGTCAACATTTTACTCTGTAAGGGGTAAGGTGATAAAAAAGGAGGAAAGATATACCATGATGGAGAAAAGACCTGATTTTTCTGAAGAATGAAATTAAATATTTACAGATATTATCTGAATAAGTTGTAAAAATTAAATAACATGGCTTGTTTGAAAAAAGCTGTAAAGAGGCATATAAGGTAAAATAAATTCCCTGAGAAAGATGGACATTAACCACAGACATCTACTTTCACTATCTCTTAAAGCCTCACTAATACAAGAACGAAGGGATTCCTTTTATTTACTTTTAAAGGCAAAGATATGGGAGGTATGGAAGAAGAGACAAGGCCAATAGAACTTATCTGCTAGAAAAAAGGATAGACAAGTGGCAAATGACCTAGTATAGTCTCAAGAAAACTGAACTGTGAAACAGCAATGGAAGAAGCTCGAAACCAATATATAACACAGAATTCCCAGGTACCATTAAGGAACTGGTGTTACTAGGTACCCCTAGAAGCAGGGCCAAAAAAGAAAGGCCAATAAAAAAAAAGGGGGTGGTGATTAAAATTTCGATCCCCAGATCTCCCCTCTCCACCTCTGGCAGATGACTGGAAAATTATTCTCTGAAAAGGTTTAAGCAGAGAATCTGTGAACCAGGGCACAAAAAGTAAGTTGCAGGAAAGGGTAAAATACTAAAAAGAATACAAGGGTAATCCTCAACGGACTGCATATGGATACTGAGACCTTCTCATGCCCATTCCTACCCTAGTCTTGCTCCTGGACTGGCTAGGAACCTGGACAGCCAAATTATTCCCCTCCAGGCAAGAGACTAAAGATTGTTCTTTGAGCAAACTACCCAGCCCAAAAAAAAGACCTCAAGATACAACAGGATTTCCCCCAACAAAATGTTACAGACAGATCATCCTGTAGTGGAGTTCACACTCAACAGCCTCTCCCAAACTCTCAGGATCTCCTATGTGCATTTTAGTTCTCCATCAGATATAAAAGCAGATGACCAAAGATTAACCAGATATATGAAGAAAGAGATCAAAATCCAACAAACAAAAAGCAACTAACTTGGAGACAATAAAGATTATCAGTGTAGGTAACTTTTTTTTAAAAACTACCATTTATTTATCAGCAAAAACAAAAAATGTATTACATTCATAAAACAAGAAAAGAATCTACAAAAGAACATTTGGAGAACCAGGAAGAACACTTGGAAATTAAAAATACAGCAAAAGGAAAAACTCAATGGAAAGATATAAACATAAAATTGAGGAAGTCTGTCCAAAAGTAAAACAAAAACACAGAAAGATTAAGAAAAATGGAAAAATTAGGAAAATCAGAGAACCAGTCCCAAAGGTACATCATCAAATAAATAAGGATCCCCCCCCCCCAAAAAAAAGAGAAAACCATGATGATGGAAGGTAGAAAATGAAGTACTTCAAATAATGAAGAGACCTATACAAAGATGTACCATTATAAAATTTTGCCCTGTTGAGAATTAAAAGTGGGTCCTATAAGCTTCCAGACAGAATACGTAGGAAACATAAAAAGGAAAATTAATCAGAACAAGTTTAAATTTATCAGCAACAGTAGAAGCTAAAAGGCAAAAATGGAGCAATGTTTTTATAATTTCGATGGGAAGTAGTGTCCAACTTTCAATTCAATCAATCAAGTAGAATAGAGACATTTTCAGAGCAATAATTTTCTCTTACATGTAACTCCTTTCTTAGGAAACTAGTGAATAATGTGCTCCAGCAGAAGGTGAGGGACAAGGGATTCTTTCAAAATTGGAGACCCAGGGAAGGTTAAATGCTAAATAAAATAAGCTACTTAATAATCTCACAAATTCAGGAATGTTTCCTCAAGGACCTGACAGCCAACTCCATGAAATTTAATCATCAATAAAGGTAAACCTCTATCTCCCAGTTTCCTGGGTCTAACTTCTGATCAGTTAACTCCAAATTGCAAACTCTACTCCCAGTCATAAAGATACTTAGCAATTTTTCTTGAAAACATGAATGTGATAGGTTATATTCACTTACCCATGTAACAGAGTAAGATTTCCTTCCTTGCAATCTCTATCAGATTGTGACGAGAATCACATTCTGGTTTACTGATTATTCAATCATAAAATTGTTTTCTTTCTCTTCTACCTTTGTGAAGAAGTTTTCTAGCTTGACAGTAGGTTTTGTTTTTACTATATTTCCCCAACACAAAAGACAAAGGGAATTCCCAGGATGAAGGTGAAGGAAGATCACAGAAGGACAAATGTAACAAGCGTAAGAACAACTGATCCAGACCAGAGCACATGGCAAAGTTCCAAGAAAGATGTCTACAAGAATATGAAACTGAGGGACTTCGCTGGTGGCGCAGTGGTTAAGAATCCGCCTGCCAATGCAGGGGACATGGGTTTGAGCCCTGGTCTGGGAAGATACCACGTGTCGTGGAGCAACTAGGTCCGTGTGCCACAACTCTGAGCCTGCACTCTAGAGCCCGTGAGCCACAACTACTGAGCCTGTGTATCACAACTACTGAAGCCCGTGCGCCTAGAGCCCATACTCCACAACAAGAGAAGCCACCACAATAAGAAGCCCACGCACCGCAACGAAGAGTAGCCCCCACTCGCCGCAACTAGAGAAAGCCCGCGCGTAGCAATGAAGACCCAATGCAGCCAAAAATAAATAGAGAAAAAAATATGAAACTGATAGGTTATCTATGTACCAAGCATCTTGAGAACTGGCAGACAACTGGCAGAGAGTTACTTAGCAAAGAAAAAAAGAACAACAGTTGTGCAATTAAGAAAGTAATTAGCACTTACATAATTATAATAAAGCAAGCACTAAATACTGATCAAGCCAGAATACAACTTTATTGAAGAATGTGGGAATAGGAAGGGGGTTTATTTGTAACGTAAGTGGCAACAAGAGTGTGTGTCCTCATCTTCCATAAGTCAAGAGATAATGCTTAAAACTGAAGAATCAAGAAGTAACAATATAAAAGTTACTTAGATATGTGACAATAGGTACCAAAACATTCAAGTAAGAAAGCTGAAAGTGGTTCTGAGAAGTCGACTGTGGGTGGGGTGGAGAGGGCAGAGGAACTACTCTTTTTTTATATAAGCCTCATCCAACTATTTGATTCTTTAGGTTATATGTGTGAATGATTTTTAGTTTAATTTATTAACACTGAGAAAAAACCAAACAAATAAACCCACTCAGACAATGATTTCACTTTACTGAAGGTAAATTCACATAGCCAGGCCACCAAGATTTTTTTTTAAGCCCCAAATCTTAATTACCAGTATGTATGTGTGATAGAGACTTTGTATGTAAGAATGTCCTATCAAGGATAAGAAGGAAGTTATAATTGAAAACAGGGGTCAACTAATGCACAAATATTTTCCATTTGTGACTAGACATTACTTGTAGTGTTTTTTATTAAGCACATAGATGCTTAAGTATTCAACTCTTCCATTATGGTTTAATATTCAAATGAATATAATATGTCAAAATCACTTTTTGCAGAAGAACCACTTTTTGCAACTTAAGAGAACATTTAGAAAAACTCATTTTCAATATTTTTTGTAACTCTGTTTTGCTTTTCAGGAACTTAACCATGGTATAAATCTGGACACTAAACTAGTCTGTGAGCTTCTAGAAGGCAAATACTATGCTCTTATTCACTTCTGTATCTCCAGCTGGCAAATGCCTGGAATACAGTACATAGTCAAATAATTAAAAGAGTAAACGATTACACCAACAGGGGAAAAAGAGTACACGGCGATAGCAAAAGAAAGCATACATTAAAACGTGGGCCCAGGGACTTCCCCGGCAGTCTAGTGGTTAAGACTGTGCTCCTGCTGCAGGGGGCACGGGGTTCAATCCCTGGTTAGCATATGATCCTGCATGCCTCGCAGCGCAGCCAAGAAAAAAAAGTGTCTCCAAAAAGACAAATTTGGCAGAAATTTGAAAAACAAGAATTTCTTCCTAGGCACCTCAAAAAAAGGTAATGGAAAACAATGAACATCCTCAATTGTATAACTGGACACATTGTTTTTCAGGGCTATTTTTTAATATAAGCCAATCATATCACTCTATAGAGCTATTAAGTAAAGGCAAATTCTAAGGAAGGACCAAATTTCCATGGCAAGTGTAAACTTTATTGCTATGGTTTTAAAAGCAAACCAAAATAAATTTTATTAGCAGGTTAAAAACCTACCAGTATGGGCTTCCCTGGTGGCGCAGTGGTTGAGAATCTGCCTGCCAATGCAGGGGACACGGGTTCAAACCCTGGTCTGGGAAGATCCCACGTGCCACGGAGCAGCTGGGCCCGTGAGCCACAATTACTGAGCCTGTGTGTCTGGAGCTTATGCTCCACAACAAGAGAGGCCGCGATAGTGAGAGGCCCACGCACCGCAATGAAGAGTGGCCTCCGCTTGCCACAACTAGAGAAAGCCCTCGCACAGAAACGAAGACCCAACACAGCCATAAATAAATAAATAAATACTTTAAAAAACAAAAAACAAAACCTACCAGTAGGTAACCACTAAG
This sequence comes from Balaenoptera musculus, assembly GCF_009873245.2. NCBI lineage: Eukaryota > Metazoa > Chordata > Mammalia > Artiodactyla > Balaenopteridae > Balaenoptera > Balaenoptera musculus. Next base: position 36,098,305 of record NC_045798.1, read on the forward strand.
TTTAAATGGCCATAATTTCTAAGCAAACAACAAAATAAACATGGTATGGTTTATAGAATTGCCAGGAGAAGTCATATCATACTTGCAAAAAGAAACGGACTAAGACAGAACTATATCAGTCTCACCCAAACAACTGTAACAGTAAATTCAGTCAAAACAAACTTTATTGAGGTAATGTATGTACGACACTACAGCCACAGAGGATAGCTTGGGACTAAACAAATCCCCCAGATATCATAAAATATCCACTAAGCATTTTAAATAATAAATCTGAAGTTAACTGAACATAAATAATTTAAGCGAAAAAAAGAAAAAAGTGAATACTTAGCAAATATGAAAATTAAGATTACCTTGCTTCAAAAACTGGCTGAATATCAGTTGATAGTTGACTAGTATGACCAAATTCATCCTGAAACTCCAGAGGGATATTGAATGGGACTCCAACACGAAAAGGAGGATCCAAAAGACCAAATGAAAATTTCTCTGGTTTACCCTCTTAATTAAAAAAAAATAAACATGAAAAGAAAATTCATCGGTCAGAAGATTCATTGTAGGTAGAAACATCCATTATATATATGGAAGATTAGACTACAATAAAGACGGCACTTCAAATCAGTGCAAAGTTTATATAAATTCTATCTATAATCCACCTGTGAAAATAATAAAGTTAGAACTTTATCTCACACCATGTATAAAAGTCCAGAGATAGAGATAAATGTGTTTTTAAACTATGAAATTTTCGAATATAATAAAGGAATATGTTTATAATTTTATCGTCGGAAAAACTAAGGCAAAACACAATACTCAAGAGCTATACAAGGATGTATTTGATAAAGTTTAAAATATTTTATTAGATACAAAGTTAACAGAGAAGCTCTATAAGAGAAAATACTTGCAACGTATGCAATAAAGGATTAAAATCCACAATACATTAAAACTTCCTATAAAGACAATATTTTCAAGTCATCCCTGGGGAAATTATTAAAAATGCAAATTCAAGGGCTCACATCATACTACTGAGTCAGAAACTCCAGGAGTGAGGCCCACCAGTCTGCATTTTAATAAGCCCAGCAGGTGATTCAGGTAAAACTTAAATTTGAGAACTACAGCTTTACACTATTAAAATAGGCATAGTAGGCACTTCCCTGGTGGCGCAGTGGTTAAGAATCCACCTGCCAATGCAGGGGACACGGGTTTGATCCCTAGTCTGGGAAGATCCCACATGCCGCAGAGCAACTAAGCCCGTGCGCCACAACTACTGAGCCTGCGCTCTAGAGCCCATGAGCCACGACTGCTGAGTCCAAGTGCCACAACTACTGAAGCCGGCACGCCTAGAGCCCGTGCTCCACAACAAGAGAAGCAACTGCAATGAGAAGCCCACGCACCACAAAGAAGAGCAGCCCTCGCTCACTGCAACTAGAGAAAGCCCGTGCGCAGCAGCAGCATCAAGACCCAGCACAGCCAAAAATAAATAAATAAAATAAATTTTAAAAAATTAAAAATAAAATGAAATAGGCATAGTAAAGGAACAGACTTTCACAGATGACAATGTCCACTAAAGGCTAGAAGAGGTACACAACCTAATAATTAAATAATTTAACCACCAACTAGGCTAAATATTACAATATAGGTTAGCCAGGAATGAGCATAGGGAAACAGGAACCCTCAGTCTGTTGGTGAGGGTACAAAACCTTTTGGGAGGGCAACTTGACAGTAAATATATATAAAATGTTAAAGCACACACATTTCAGCTTGGCAATTCTACTTCTTGGTATCCACTCTAGAGATATTCAAGCACTTGTACACAAAGCATCATAATATTTTTCTGTATAGAAATGTGATTTGTAACAGCCAAAAACTTGGAAACACCTGAAACGTTCATCAAAGAAAACTGCTAAACTACAGCATATCCATACTGTAGAATGTTCCACACGTGTATTTAAAGAACATGACAGATCTGTATGTACAAAAAGGAACACTCCCCAAGGTGGCCGTCTCATTAGAGAAGGCAAGATAATCACAGGCACTTAAATCAGCTCTCTAAAACCCCATAAAAATGTGGCACTACAGAGATTTTTTTTAAAGAGGCCTAAACCTACAAAAACAATGAACAAGAAAAAGACAACAGCAACAGAATTTGAAAGCTGGAGAATATATGGGCAAGTATAACTGACTTAGCAGAAAGACTCAAGAAATCAAATCCTCAATCATCAACAAAGCAAGCAGGGAGCCAATTTAATTCACACTATATAACACTCAAAAGTCTCAAGAATGGCTCTATCAAGTAGGAGTGAAATTGAAATAAAAAGGAAGACTTGTTCAAGTTTGTTTGAGAACAGTTCCTCAGATCCCCACCCCTCAACACACAGAGCCAGTCAACTGCCTTCCTCATCTTCAGCAACATCTGGAAGGTTTCTTCTCCAGGGAATGTTAAGAGTAGGTCCCAGGAGTAAGGGACACAGCACTACTGAAAGCATTACAGTTTACTGAAAATAGGAAAATCAAGTGAAAGATCAATACTGAATATGAGCAATCCCACTACTGGGCATATACCCTGAGAAAACCATAATTCAAAGAGTCATGTACCACAATGTTCACTGCAGCTCTATTTACAATAGCCAGGACATGGAAGCAACCTAAGTGTCCATCGACAGATAAATAGATAAAGAAGATGTGGCACATATATACAATGGAATATTACTCAGCCATAAAAAGAAACGAAATTGAGTTATTTGTAGTGAGGTGGATGGACCTAGAGTCTGTCATACAGAGTGAAATAAATCAGAAAGAGAAAAACAAATACCGTATACTAACACATATATATGGAATCTTAAAAAAAAAAAAAAAGGTTCTGAAGAAGCTAGGGGCAGGACAGGAATAAAGACGCAGACATAGAGAATGGACTTGAGGACACGGGGAGGGGGAAGGGTAAGCTGGGACGAAGTGAGAGAATGGCATGGACATATATACACTACCAAATGTAAAATAGATAGCTAGTGGGAAGCAGCCGCATAGCACAGGGAGATCAGCTCAGTGCTTTGTGTCCACCTAGACGGGTAGGATAGGGAGGGTGGGAGGGAGACGCAAGAGGGAGGATGTATGAGGATATATGTATACATACAGCTAATTCACTTTGTTATACAGCAGAAACTAACACACCACTGTAAAGCAATTATACTCCAATAAACATGTTAAAAAAAAAAATACTGAACATGAAACCTCTAACAGTCTTCCCCAGCTTGGCTCCCCACATGCTGGCACCCAGGTGTTTACACTCCACTCTGGGGAATCTGAACAGCCAAAGAGAAAAAAACTTAAAATTATCTTATCATAATCTCCCCAAATGAAATAAACACTCTCGAATGTTCTATTCTTAAATGTGTGCAAACAACTAGTAATGTAAGAGAGCATCTAAAGGACCCAGAGCAGATGTGAAAAAAAGCAACATGGAGGAAACAGGCTATGAATAAAGTTTGAAAGCATCAAGAAAAAATGCCACTGTTATTAATAGCCTCAGAGAATTAACAAAGATACCGAATCCATGAAGTCGGAGAAAATACTTTGAAAAGGGAATAACCAGAGAATATTTCAGAAACTAAAAAAATTATAGCAGAAAGGAAAAATTCAACAGAAAGTATCGAACATCATTTTCAAGAAGTCTCTTGTAAAGTACAGAAATAAAACCAAGAGATGTAAAGCAGAAAAAACAGTATTAGTACACCAGTCAAGAGGTCCAACGTCTTAACACTAGATGTTGTAGAAAGAAAAAAGAGTAGGAAATCAAAGTAACTCAAGAAAAATCCCTAGAATTTAAAATTTCAGAAATTGGGACCCCCCCCCACACACACAAAAAATTATCCGAACTTCTGAGGATTGCGGAAGAGGGAGGATAGGGGCGGTTGGATTGGGAGTGGAGGGTGTTTAACATGCAAAAGTTAGGAATCAGAATAACTTTCGACCCTACCAGTAACAAGGGAAGCTAGAAAACAATGATGCTTTCAAAAGTTTATAAGGAATATGATTATCAAGCAGAATTATAAAGCCATTCTAAGACCAAGATGGTTATACAATTGGTCAAACATCTTTTATTAAATTATCTATTTTCCTCTTGATTTAAAATGCCACCTTTAGCATACAGAGTTACATATTGGTGTTTTGCTTACCTTTGACAGAAAATTTAATTGCTTTAGATGGTAGTGGTCTTCCTGCATAAGTGTCTGCATTACTTTCATTCAGTACAACTTGTAATTTCAATGTATAATTCCCCAACTTTTGAATATTTTCTGGACAAATTAAGAAGAAATTAAAATTCAAGTAAACGTAATACTGATATAATTTTTAACATTCAGAATAATAACTCACCCATTTTTTTAAACCAGTAAGGCCATTTTCCTCCATGTTGACTAATATGTGAAATGATTTCTTTACTTCCACTTGGAGCTTAATAAAAGAAAAAAATTTTATATTTTGAGAAATTAAATATAGAACATGAATACGAAATGTCACACTGGCATCAAATGTCTACCTGCTATACATTTTTTAAGGTAGTTTTGAAACCTCGAAAAATCTAAAGCTATCCTATTCAAGTCAATAGCATAATGAAAATTTAGCTGATTAAAATTCCTTTATTTCAATTCTTAAAAATGTATCTGTAAATAAGCTTAACTGGCACAAACAAAAGAATATAGAGATAATTTTCTTTTGATATTGAAAATCATTTCTTTAAAAGTTTTCTTCAAGAGGAAAATAGCACACTTTATTTACATAGAGTAATCTCTAAGACCTAGTGATCTATTAAGAGAAAAAAGCAAGACCTAAAGTAGAAGAAAGAAAACAAATAGAAGGATGATATCACTTCTCTGAAATATACCTTGTTATTTATTTTTGACTTTGGAATTACATGACTTAAAATATTCACAAAATAGAATTAAAATAAAGCAATTCATAAGCAAAACCAAAATGTAGGCAGGCGATATGACCACATTAAAAAATTTTTAAAAATTATTTCAACTGACTTCAACTTTAGAATATATAAAAACTTTAAGGACAAATAGTGCTTCAAAGAAGTCAAATTTAATCTAAGAGTACTATTAGTAATTTTATAAGTATCACTATTTTGAAACTATATTATAGGATAAAGCAGTAAGTAACTGTTAATGTTGTTAAGAATCAAGATTTTTAACATAAGGGACTTCCCTGGTGGCGCAGTGGTTGAGAATCTGCCTGCCAATGCAGGGGACATGGGTTCGAGCCCTGGTCTGGGAAGATCCCACATGCCGCGTAGCAGCTGGGCCCGTGAGCCACAATTACTGAGCCTGCGCGTCTGGAGCCTGTGCTCCGCAACAAGAGAGGCCGCGATAGTGAGAGGCCCGCGCACCACGATGAAGAGTGGTCCCCGCTTGACACAACTAGAGAAAGCCCTCACACAGAAACGAAGACCCAACACAGCCATAAATAAATAAATAAATAAATACTTTAAAAAAAAAGGTTGAAAAAAAAAGAAAAAGATTTTCAACATAAAAGAAATGAAATAAAAGGATAAAATCAAAGTGGTTAAATAAAAACTCAGAATATCGATATGAATTCATTTTTTTTCATTTCCAAAAATATTCATGTTTAGCTATCAATTGAAAAAGCTTAGAAACAATTTCACCCAGTGGCCATGAGCGATCCTAACACTCAGGCCTCTAAATGCCATTCCCCACTGAAAGGAGCTGGGACAAAGTTAGAGAGTGGCATGGACATATATACACTACCAAATGTAAAACCGATAGCTAGTGGGAAGCAGCCGCACAGCACAGGGAGATCAGCTCAGTGCTTTGTGACCACTTAGAGGGGTGGGATAACGAGGGTGGGAGGGAGACACAAGAGGGAGGAGATATGGGGATATATGTATATGTATAGCTGATTTACTTTGTTATAAAGCAGAAACTAACACACCACTGTAAAGCAATTATACTCCAGTAAAGATGTTAAGACTAATGGCTGCATCAAGGTTTAGGGTAAACATGTACAAGAAGATTCTAGGATGTCTTGAGCCAGAAAGGAAGAAAGCTCAAATCAAAGACAAAAAGGGTGTTATCAAGAGGACAGAGGAGCAAACTGAAGGCACATCAAAATCAAGGAAGCATGTCAAATCTATAAAACCCCATACATTCACAAAAACACATTTATGAAAATCAAAAAAACCAGTCTCTGAGCACCACAGTACTGTACCAATTCCTGACTGGTCATCTGCAATTAAAGAAAAAGGATTAAGCCTTTATACTGCCTTTCCTATAAAAGCTGTGGTTCAGAGTAAACCAATGACCCTAACTGAAATTTATTACTAATAAATAAACTAGGAAGGATAATAAACTGGGATAATAAATTAGGAAGAAATAAAAGAATGGGGGGATCACCATTTTGCATACCAAATAACTATGCAAAAATCATTAATGGATGAAACCATTATCACGGATGAAAGGAGAACTTTATAATCATATTAGCCAAGTGAATTCAATAATCCACTTTAGCAGCACTAAAAGGAGGACAATTAATTACAGTCATCAAATGCCTCTTGATGTAATACCCTAAGAAACACAGATTCGCTATGGAGTATGGATTCTTGCTTTATGGGGGAAAAATGGTGAACCTAAATGTTTAAGCTTTTGGGATAATTTCCAGTCTTCAGGAAATAGAACAAACAATGGAACAAGTTAAATGACATTCCAAAGAAACAAATATGTGAAACACTCTACAGTAAAGTGTACATTTAAAAAATAATTGGGGCTTCCCTGGTGGCGCAGTGGTTGAGAATCCGCCTGCCAATGCAGGGGACACGGGTTCGAGCCCTGGTCTGGGAAGATCCCACATGCCGCAGAGCAACTAGGCCCGTAAGCCACAATTGCTGAGCCTGCGCATCTGGAGCCTGTGCTACGCAACAAGAGAGGCCGCGATAGTGAAGAGGCCCGCGCACCGCGATGAAGAGTGGCCCCCGCTTGCCGCAACTAGAGAAAGCCCTTGCACAGAAACGAAGACCCAACACAGCCATAAATAAATAAATAAATAAATAAAATAAAAGATCTCTGGACTTTAAAAAAAAATAATAATAATTGAAATGGTAAATCTGTTATATATACTTTAACAAAAAAAAAAATCTTCTAATTAAAAAATATATATATATACAGGCAGACCTTAGAGATATTGCAGGTTTGGCTTCAGACCACCACAACAAAACAAGTATCGCAATAAAGCAAATCACATAAATTTTTTCGTTTCCCAGTGCATGTAAAAGTTATGTTTATACTATACTGTAGTCTACTGAGTGTGCAATAGCATTATTTCTTTTAAAAAATAAAATGTTCATATCTTAATTAAAAAGTACTTTATTGCTAAAAAATGCTAACCTTCATCTGAACCTTCAGCAAATCGTAGTAATAACATCAAAGATCACCAATCACAGATCACCGTAACAAACATAACAATGAAAAAGTTTGAAATGTTGCCAGAATGACCAAAATGTGACACAGAGACATTAAGTGAGCAAATACCGTTGGGAAAATGGCATTAATAGACTTGCTCAACACAGAGTTTCCATAAACCTTCAATCTGTAAAAAATGCAGTATCTACAAATGGCAATAAAGCAAAGCACAATTAAACGAGGTATGCCTGTGTGTATTTTTGTTTTTGTTTTTAAATAAGACAGAGGCAGGAGGGTCAGAGTCACAGAGAGGTTGGAAGATGCTACACTGCTGGCTTTGAAGATGGAAGAAGGGGCCACAAGCCAAGGAATGTGGGTGGCTTCTAGAAGTGGAAAAGGCGAGCCTTCCCTAGAACATCCAGAAGGAACACTATCCTGCTGACACTTTGATTTTAGCACAGTGAAGTCCACCTGGGACGGATGACCTAGAGAACTGTAAGATAATAAACGTATGTTGTTTTAAGCCATCAAAAAAAGTTGGAGAAATATAAAATAGAGTGTCACAGAGGCCCAAAATAAGAGTACTGCAGTAAAATTAGTCAAACTGTTCAATGCTGCCAAGGCTAATAAGACATTTATACAATGAAAGTATACATTACCATTGACTAGTTTATAAATGTTGGAAATAAATGCATAGTGAATAAAACACATCTTTAAAATCCATGGACCAGACATGCAATATATAGTGATAGAACAGACTATTGAAAATATAAATTGAAAATACTTTCAGGCAGTCAAGACAAAAACAACGGACAAAGAAAACCATAATTCAAAAAGAGTCATGTACCACAATGTTCACTGCAGCTGTATTTACAATAGCCCGGACATGGAAGCAACCTAAGTGTCCACTGACAGATGAATGGATAAAGAAGATGTGGCACATATATACAATGGAATATTACTCAGCCATAAAAAAAAAGAAATTGAGTTATTTGTAGTGAGGTGGATGGACCCAGAGTCTGTCATACTGAGTGAAGTAATAAGTCAGAAAGAGAAAAACAAATACCGTATGCTAACACATACATATGGAAACTTAAAAAAAAAAAAAAAACGTTCTGAAGAAGCTAGGGGCAGGACAGGAATAAAGACACAGACATAGAGAATGGACTTGAGTTCCCGGGGAGGGGGAAGGGTAAGCTGGGACAAAGTGAGAGTGGCATGGACATATATACACTACCAAATGTAAAATAGATAGCTAGTGGGAAGAAGGGGCATAGCACAGGGAGATCAGCTCAGTGCTTTGTGACCACCTAGAGGGTGGGATAGGGAGGAGAAACGGGGATATATGTATATGTATAGCTGATTCACTTTGTTATAAAGCAGAAACTAACTTTAACCATTGTAAAGCAATTATACGCCAATAAAGATGTTAAAAAAAACCGAAAACAACAGACAAGAAAGTTAACAAACAAGGTGATTCAAGTTAGGAAAATACAAGATGAGCAATGATATGCAGTTCTTTTCCTTTACCAAAGAGTGGGCCAGGATTCTCATCTGAAACAAGTACTTCTGGCCCATAGGTTCAGAGACACAGTATTTTTGATTTAGAAGGGATCTTAAGGATTATCCAATCTAAATTCCTATTCAGTACAAACTACTATATGTATGCACATCATATCTTTATTTTAGCCCATAGCTACCTACATAGGAAAATTCAGAATAAAATGTTAAAAAAAAACCTCAGAAAACAATTGATTTTTTTTAATATGAATTATTCACACTTTTGAAACTCCTAACTTTAAACAAATGCACTATCAGATTGCTATCTCATAATTACACAAAGATTTTAAAACATGTTATATATTTAAGAACAACAATAAAGATCCAAATTAGTTTGTATACTTACAGTGTAGTATAACTTTGAGCTCAACCAGGAGTTTCTTTGACCCTCCATGACTTGTTCCTGGAAGCTTTTGCATTGCTTCCCCCTTTTTATTCAATATTTCAATTCTTAACGCACCTATCAGTCCAAAATTAAAAATAAGAATGTCTGAGTTACACCCAAAGAATCTGATGAATCTGCTAGGTCTTCACACAGCATTTTAATTTTTCATGGTCTTTTACTATGAAATGCAAGATGTAAGAAAAGCATTTCCTCAGTATTTAAAAACAAACAAACAAACACAAAAAACCCAAAAACATACCAATGGGGGTTCCAGCAGGCCTAATCTCATTCGGCAATAATTCATCTCCTTCAGGCCAAGTTACTGACAATCTATCAGGGAGCCTATTATGAAACCAGCATATTAATGATTCATGAACTGTGTTAATTATGGTCTTATTTTTAAAAATAAAACTTACTAGAAATTTTAATATTTATTTCTAATTTTTTTTGACAGGTTAAATCTGAAATCCTGTATGATTAATACTGTAAACACTTCCACCTCCTCAACCACTGTTGTGGCTACAGAGTAAGACAAAATCTCCTGGTGTTAACAGCCAGGAACTGTGCTTTTTTTGAGATTTTTCTATTCATTTATAGTACAACCTACCTTTGGGAGACAGGATAAACTCTACAAATAAAAGAATTACCAGTGAGATTCAGTAGGAATCAAAATGACTGCATCATAAGCTACACAAGAGCCACAAACCATTTTGTTTTTTGACTTCCTTTTACTTCCTTTGTACTAATCTTTACCTCTCAGCAGTTACTACCATTTTCTTCTAGCTATAGGCCAAAGTTGTTTTTTTTTTCTTTAACAAACTTAATCATAGTGCTGATAACAGTGACACTGTAGATATAAGATTTCCTCATTTTTCTATAAAATACAGGATTCTGTTTTTGTAACAGAGCTCTCAGGTTTTTTTTTAACAGCAAGAACTTTGTCACAATACACACATCTAAGACTACAAGTGCCCAAATAGAAGAGCACAACGACATACTCAATAACTGCTAAAAGAACAATTCTTCTTGATTTTTCTTGTTATTTTTTACCATGCATCTTGAAATGTAAATTACCTTGCCATTTCATCTTCTACATATTTTTTCACAGCTTTCTCAGCAACTGTCCTATCCAGCTTTGCAATTGGCACAGTTTTTATTTCATCATACAGTGCTTGAGGTTCCTGAATAAATAAAATTTATAACAACATTTCAAAAAAACTATTTAAATTTAGCTGCAACTGCCGCCACCAAGAAGCCCGTGTGCAAGCACAGGTCACTCTCCACACCTCCCCCCCTGGGAGCCTGTGCAGCCCGCCACTGCCAGGGTCCCGTGATCCAGGGACAACTTCCCCGGGAGAACGCATGGCACGCCTCAGGCTCCTGCAGCGTCATGCTGGCCTCTGCCGCCGCAGGCTCGCCCCGGATCCATACCTCTCCCTCCCCCCCCCCCCCCCCGGCCTGAGCGAGCCAGAGACCCCGAATCAGCTGCTCCTTTAACCCCGTCCTGTCTGAGCGAAGAACAGACGCTCTCAGGCGACCTACACGCAGAGGTGGGGCCAAATCCAAAGCTGAACCCCAGGAGCTGTGCAAACAAAGAAGAGAAAGGGAAATCTCTCCCAGCAGCCTCAGGAGCAGCGGATTAAATCCCCACAATCAACTTGATGTACCTGCATCTGTGGAATACCTGAATAGGCAACGAATCATCCCAAATTGAGGAGGTGGACTTTGGGAGCAACATATATTACTTTTTCCCCTTTTCCTCTTTTTGTGACTATGTATGTGTATGCTTCTGTGTGAGATTTGTCTGTATAGCTTTGCTTTCACCATTTGCCCTAGGGTTCTGTCTGTCCGTTTTTTTTTTTCTTAATAATTATTTTTTACTTTAAAAACTTTATTTTATCTTTATTTTATTCTCTTTCTTTCTTTCTTTCTCTTTCTATTTTTTCTCCCTTTTATTCTGAGCCGTGTGGATGAAAGGCTCTTGGTGCTCAAGCCAGGAGTCAATGCTGTGCCTCTGAGGTGGGAGAGCCAACTTCAGGACACTGGTCCACAAGAAACTTCCCAGCTGCACGTAATATCAAATGGCAAAAATCTCCCAGAGATCTCCATCTCAACACCAAGACCCAGCTTCACTCAACGACCAGCAAGCTACACTGCTAGACACCCTATGCCAAACAACTAGCAAGACAGGAACACAACCCCACCCATTAGCAGAGAGGCTGCCTGAAATCATAATAAGGCCACAGACACCCCAAAACACACCACCAGACGTGGACTTGCCCAGCAGAAAGACAAGATCCAGCCTCATCCACCAGAACACAGGCACTAGTCCCCTCCACCAGGAAGCCTACACAACCCACTGAACCAACCTTAGCCACTGGGGACAGACACCAAAAACAATGGGAACTACGAACCTGCAGTCTGTGAAAAGGAGACCCCAAACACAGTAAGATAAGCAAGATGAGAAGACAGAAAAACACACAGCAGATGAAGGAGCAAGGTAAAAACCCACCAGACCTAACAAATGAAGAGGAAATAGGCAGTCTACCTGAAAAAGAATTCAGAATAATGATAGTAAAGATGATCCAAAATCTTGGAAATAGAATAGACAAAATGCAAGAAACATATAACAAGGACCTAGAAGAACTAAAGAGGAAACAAGCAACGATGAACAACACAATAAATGAAATTAAAAATACTCTAGAAGGGGTCAATAGCAGAATAACTGAGGCAGAAGAACAGATAAGTGACCTGGAAGACAAAATAGTGGAAATAACTACTGCAGAGCAGAATAAAGAAAAAAGAATTGAAAGAACTGAGGACAGTCTCAGAGACCTCTGGGACAACATTAAATGCACCAACATTCAAATTATAGGGGTCCCAGAAGAAGAGAAAAAGAAAGGGACTGAGAAAATTTTTGAAGAGATTACAGTTGAAAACTTCCCTAATAAGGGAAAGGAAATAGTTAATCAAGTCCAGGGAGCACAGAGAGTCCCACACAGGATAAATCCAAGGAGAAACACGCCAAGACACATATTAATCAAACTATCAAAAATTAAATACAAACAAAACATATTAAAAGCAGCAAAGAAAAAACAACAAATAACACACAAGGGAATCCCCGTAAGGTTAACAGCTCATCCTTCAGCAGAAACTCTGTAAGCCAGAAGGGAGTGGCAGGACATATTTAAAGTGATGAAGGAGAAAAACCTACAACCAAGATTACTCTACCCAGCAAGGATCTCATTCAGATTTGATGGAGAAATTAAAACCTTTACAGACAAGCAAAAGCTGAGAGAGTTCAGCACCACCAAACCAGCTTTACAACAAATGCTAAAGGAACTTCTCTAGGCAAGAAACACAAGAGAAGGAAAACACCTACAATAACAAACCCAAAACAATTAAGAAAATGGGAATAGGAACATACATATTGATAATTACCTTAAATGTAAATGGATTAAATGCTCCCACCAAAAGACACAGACTGGCTGAATGGATATAAAAACAAGACCCATATATATGCTGTCTACCAGAGACCCACTTCAGACCTAGGGACACACTCAGACGGAAAGTGAGGGGATGGAAAAAGATATTCCATGCAAATGGAAATCAAAAGAAAGCTGGAGTAGCAATTCTCATATCAGACAAAATAGACTTTAAAATAAAGACTATTACAAGAGACAAAGAAGGACACTACATAATGATCAAGGGATCGATCCAAGAAGAAGATACAACAATTGTAAATATTTATGCACCCAACATAGGAGCACCTCAATACATAAGGCAAATACTAACAGCCATAAAAGGGGAAATCGACAGCAACACAATCATAGTAGGGGACTTTAACACCCCACTTTCACCAATGGACAGATCATCCAAAATGAAAATAAGTAAGGAAACACAAGCTTTAAATGATACATTAAACAAGATGGACTTAATTGATATTTATAGGACATTCCACCCAAAAACAACAGAATACACATTTTTCTCAAGTGCTCATGGAACATTCTCCAGGATAGATCATATCTTGGGTCACAAATCAAGCCTTGGTAAATTTAAGAAAATTGAAATCGTATCAAGTATCTTTTCCGACCACAACGCTATGAGACTCGGTATCAATTACAGGAAAAGATCTGTAAAAAATACAAACACATGGAGGCTACACAATACATTACTTAATAATGAAGTGATTACTGAAGAAATCAAAGGGGAAATCAAAAAATACCTAGAAATAAATGACAATGGAGATACGACGACCCAAAACCTATGGGACGCAGCAAAAGCAGTGCTAAGAGGGAAGTTTATAGCAATACAAGCCTACCTCAAGAAACAGGAAACATCTCGAATAAACAACCTAACCTTGCACCTAAAGCAATTAGAGAAAGAAGAACAAAAAAACCCCAAAGCCAGCAGAAGGAAAGAAATTATAAAGATCAGGTCAGAAATAAATGAAAAAGAAATGAAGGCAACAATAGCAAAAATCAATGAAACTAAAAGCTGGTTCTTTGAGAAGATAAACAAAATTGATAAACCATTAGCCAGACTCATCAAGAGAAAAAGGGAGAAGACTCAAATCAATAGAATTAGAAGTGAAAAAGGAGAAGTAACCACTGACACTGCAGAAATACAAAAGATCATGAGAGATTACTACAAGCAACTCTATGCCAATAAAATGGACAACCTGGAAGAAATGGACAGATTCTTAGAAATGCACAAACTGCCGAGACTGAACCAGGAAGAAATAGAAAATATGAACAGACCAATCACAAGCACTGAAATTGAAACTGTGATTAAAAACCTTCCAACAAACAAAAGCCCAGGACCAGATGGCTTCACAGGTGAATTCTATCAAACATTTAGAGAAGAGCTAACACCTATCCTTCTCAAACTCTTCCAAAATATTGCAGAGGGAGGAACACTCCCAAACTCATTCTACGAGGCCACCATCACCCTGATACCAAAACCAGACAAAGATGTCACAAAGAAAGAAAACTACAGGCCAATATCACTGATGAACATAGATGCAAAAATCCTCAACAAAATACTCGCAAACAGAATCCAACAGCACATTAAAAGGATCATACACCATGACCAAGTGGGGTTTATCCCAGGAATGCAAGGATTCTTCAATATACGCAAATCAATCAATGTGATACACCATATTAACAAATTGAAGGAGAAAAACCATATGATCATCTCAATAGATGCAGAGAAAGCTTTCGACAAAATTCAACACCCATTTATGATAAAAGCCCTGCAGAAAGTAGGCATAGAGGGAACTTTCCTCAACATAATAAAGGCCATATATGACAAACCCACAGCTAACATTGTCCTCAATGGTGAAAAACTGAAACCATTTCCACTAAGATCAGGAACAAGACAAGGTTGCCCACTCTCACCACTATTATTCAACATAGTTTTGGAAGTGTTAGCCACAGCAATCAGAGAAGACAAAGAAATAAAAGGAATCCAAATCGGAAAAGAAGAAGTAAAGCTGTCACTGTTTGCAGGTGACATGATACTATACATAGAGAATCCTAAAGATGCTACCAGAAAACTCCTAGAGCTAATCAATGAATTTGGTAAAGTAGCAGGATACAAAATTAATGCACAGAAATCGCTTGCATTTCTATACACTAATGACGAAAAATCTGAAAGTGAAATTAAGAAAACACTCCCGTTTACCATTGCAACAAAAAGAATAAGATATCTAGGAATAAACCTACCTAAGGAGACAAAAGACCTGTATGCAGAAAATTATAAGACACTGATGAAAGAAATTAAAGACGATACAAATAGATGGAGAGATATACCATGTTCCTGGATTGGAAGAATCAACATTGTGAAAATGACTCTACTACCCAAAGCAATCTACAGATTCAATGCAATCCCTATCAAACTACCACTGGCATTTTTCACAGAACTAGAACAAAAAATTTCACAATTTGTATGGAAACACAAAAGACCCCGAATAGCCAAAGCAATCTTGAGAACGAAAAATGGAGCTGGGGGAATCAGGCTCCCTGACTTCAGACTATACTACAAAGCTTCAGTAATCAAGACAGTTTGGTACTGGCACAAAAACAGAAATATAGATCAATGGAACAGGATAGAAAGCCCAGAGATAAACACACACACATATGGTCACCTTATCTTTGATAAAGGAGGCAAGCATATACAGTGGAGAAAAGACAGCCTCTTCAATAAGTGGTGCTGGGAAAATTGGACAGCTACATGTAAAAGTATGAAATTAGAACACTCCCTGACACCATGCACAAAAATAAACTCCAAATGGATTAAAGACCTAAGTGTAAGGCCAGACACTATCAAACTCTTAGAGGAAAACATAGGCAGAACACTCTATGACATACATCACAGCAAGATTCTTTTTGACCCAGCTCCCAGAGAAATGGAAATAAGAACACAAATAAACAAATGGGACCTAATGAAACTTCAAAGCTTTTGCACAGCAAAGGAAACCATAAACAAGACCAAAAGACAACCATCAGAATGGGAGAAAATATTTGCAAATGAAGCAACTGACAAAGGATTAATCTCCAAGATTTACAAGCAGCTCATGCAGCTCAATAACAAAAAAACGAACAACCCAATCCAAAAATGGGCAGAAGACCTAAATAGACATTTCTCCAAAGAAGATATACAGATGGCCTACAGACACATGAAAGAATGCTCAACATCATTAATCATTAGAGAAATGCAAATCAAAACTACAATGAGATATCATCTCACACCGGTCAGAATGGCCATCATCAAAAAATCTAGAAACAATAAATGCTGGAGAGGGTGTGGAGGAAAGGGAACCCTCTTGCACTGTTGGTGGGAATGTAAATTGATACAGCCACTATGGAGAACAGTATGGAGGTTCCTTAAAAAACTACAAATAGAACTACCATACGACCCAGCAATCCCACTACTGGGCATATACCCTGAGAAAACCATAATTCAAAAAGAGTCATGTACCAAAATGTTCATTGCAGCTCTATTGACAATAGCCAGGACATGGAAGCAACCTATGTGTCCATCATCGGATGAATGGATAAAGAAGATGTGGCACATATATACAATGGAATATTACTCAGCCATAAAAAGAAATGAAATGGAGGTATTTGTAGTGAGGTGGATGGAGTTAGAGTCTGTCATACAGAGTGAAGTAAGTCAGAAAGAGAAAAACAAATACAGTATGCTAACACATATATATGGAATCTAAGGGAAAATAAAGGTCATGAAGAACCTAGTGGCAAGACGGGAATATAGACACAGACCTACTAGAGAATGGACTTGAGGATATGGGGAGGGGGAGGGGTAAGAAGTGACAGGGTGAGAGAGTGGCATAGACATATATACACTACCAAATGTAAAATAGATAGCTAGTGGGAAGCAACCGCATAGCACAGGGAGATCAGCTCGGTGCTTTGTGACCACCTAGAGGGGTGGGATAGGGAGGGTAGGAGGGAGGGAGATGCAAGAGGGAAGAGATATGGGAACATATGTATAACTGATTCACTTTGTTATAAAACAGAAACTAACACACCATTGTAAAGCAATTATACTCCAATAAAAATGTTAAAAAATAAAATAAAATTTAGCTGCAACAAAAACATTTCTTCCAAAGAAACATATTTTTACCCTAATTAAGTATATAAATCATAATATCTATTATTACATTATACCACAGTGTTTACTTCCATTTTTCATGTAAACTCCTTAGGCCTAATTAAATAGGCCTTAGGCCATTCTAATTTTAACAGGAGCATAGTATACGATAAAACCAGCTCTAGTTTTGAAGTTTTTCATTCTTGAGATAGAAGTCTGGCTCCAATGTTTATGTTTGTGGGCATTGGATGAAATGTGCACTTTACAAAATTACTGTGTTAACTAGCAATAATATATGTAACATTTATTAAACACTGGGCACACAGATGTTAAAGTTCTACAGATTATTAAAAACATCAAATATGAAACATAAAAATTCATGCTACCACCGCTTTAACCAATGGAAAATCCAAATACAAGGCAAAATAGAATACCGTATCTTTGTTTTAACAATTAAGCAAAAGAAAGGAGTAGTACCAAGAGACTTTGAAGAAATATTTTTTGTTATTTGGGGGTCTTACCATTGCAATTTGAACCTCTCCTCCTGTAGCATATACTTCTCCATCATGATCACCATAAAGAAAAAATTTTACAATGCTTCCATAAAAGAGAGGAAGTGTCTTGATTGTCTTGACCTTATATTTAGTTTTAAAACAAGGATTTAGTATTAATATTTACTTTTAGAAAAACAGGTTTAACAATTACTTAACAGAACTACTTTATGCAAGGAGAAAACTCAGCATCTATCATTAGAAAAATTAACAAAAAAAGCATTCTAATATTCTAATAAAGTTATATTTGTGAAGTTCTCCACTTATTTGTAACATCTTTGAAAAGACACAGTGGCTTCTTCATACAAAAATGTCATAGCTATGCATGTGTCTAAAATGCCCAAAGCCTTCAAAGTCAATTACTATTAATGCAAATTATCTCAAACCCCCATAAATGTTGCTTGCAGACTGTGAACAGTGACTTACAAAGTTATCATTTCTTTCAAATAAATTAGCTCAAAACTTGCCTATAATGTATTTCTTCTCCTTACTTGGCTTGAAAAATCTAAGGGTAATTTCCATTGGTCCAATTCAAAACGTCCCAACTACAAGGACAACAAAAATTTACACCCAACCTACCTTCCAGCCTCATTTCATTTCTGAACTATTTCTCCTCACACACACAATAGGTTGCAGCAACCCAACTCTGTTGCTTGCGGTTTCCCTGCATTTACCTGTCTTTGTCTGTGCTCAGATTATCTTCTCTGAGAAAGCGTTTCACTTGACTACCACACAGAATTTGACAAAACTGATCACTCCCTCCTTGTAACTCTTCACAAATACCTTATTCTCCTGGTTTCCTTCTATCTCACTATCTTATCCCTTTCAATTCTCCTTTGTCAGCTCCTCCTCTTCGTTTTCCTAACCTCTAAATGTTGGAAAAGCAAGCTGTAGCTACACACACTACTTGGAGGTGACCGCATCTGATTCCAAAGCTTTCGATATACGATGATGAGAGTGTCACATTTGTGCATTTATTACCTTCATAATTACCTCTGAAAACCTGAGCCTTTACCTCTTTCAAGTTCCATACAAATGCCACTTCATGCACAAAGAATTGCATGATTTTACCCTCTTCTCCCAGGGCAATCCGAGGTCAGAAAATTCTCTCCTTCTAAACTATGAGCACTATTCATTCTCTCTTTTCATAGCACTTACCCCCTTCTTACCTATGATTATTCTGCTTAGGTTATCTCTGTTTTCAGGCTGTAACAGCCTGAAGGACAAAGGACATCCCCTAGATCTCTGCATTCTCTACAATGCAGTCAATAGCACAGTAACTCACGAGCAGCACTCAATAAAAATTTGCTGAAAAATAATTTCTCCATATCACAATTAAAAAAACAAAACGGAATTCTCCATTTGAGTAAAGTTTAGTGCAAGAAACAATAAAAACCTTGTTAATTGAGCCTTTGGCAAAAATCAAGTTTTTTATAAAATGTCCTGTTAAATTACGTAATTAAAATCCGTTTGGCCTTTTCGTTCTTTTCTGGCTCCTGAGGAGCCAAGAGTAAATATATTATTTTTGGTTGTTGATAAATTCTAATACATCTAATTTAGTTTCAAATTCTACTAAAAATTAAATCTAAAAGTAAGTTAAACTTACCAGCTGTCCTGCTTTGTATATTTTTCCATCCCATTCTATTGCTGAATAAGTCGCCCAGGGGCCCTGCTTTTTAGAAGGAAGATCAGGACGTGTAATTATTCCTTTAAAAAGTGTAAATTTTATTTGTTTGTCATACTTTTCATGACAGTCCTTCAGCCATAAAGCAAATTCTCTGTCAATCTTCATTCGCTGCTCCTGTAAAATTTTAAAATGTTCTATGAAATATAGCTACTAGTAAACAAATACAACCACAGACACTTCTCATTCATTTCATTTTTCCTTCCACATACCTGCCCACCCCAGAAAACCTAATAAAAAACTAAAATATTTTGCTGGATCCTTCTCCCATACAAATTTAGATTTCTATCAAACACATTACTAAAGAAAGAAAAATCTTTGCTACATCCTTGGGTCCAAGGTCTCAATGGTCAATATCAACAAAGATTTGCTTCCTTGTTTTAAATCCTAGGATATACCAAAAAATGACAAACACTGGCTGCCTAGGATAAGGAGAACTAGCTGATTAGGGGAAAAGGGTAAGTGGAAGCTTTCTTACTGTGAACGACGCACATTCTCAATAGGGCAATAAAAATATCTTTTTATGTATCAGGCACAGATTTAAATACATATAGTACTTAAACGTATATATGGTATATCCATGGTATTAAAATGTCATTGGGGGGAGTGATTAGGGGGAGAAAAGGTCAAGAAAGCTCTTTTATAAAGTGATAGTGAAAAAAAGGTAGAGAAATATTGCTATGCAAAACACATTTTAATTATGTATTATATATCTATATTTATTCAGAAAATAAATCATAAAATAAAAATTGTTTTCTAATAATACATAAGAAGAAAATGTGCTACTGCTTAGCATTCTTCACCCTGATGGAAGACAGTATAGAGATTTACATTCTAGCATAAGGTGCTATATACTTGTTTAATGCCTATCTTTAGGAGAATGAGTAGGGAAGATAATCTCTACATCACATGCTTTCACAGAAGACTTTGCATAAAGTTATAGAAGTTCATTTCCCCCTATATATCTTATTCCACAATATACCATTTCCAAATGAAAATGGGGCAAAACTAAAACTGATTTCAGCTTAAGTTTTTGCAGCTTATAGTCAAAGGGCCAGTAAGTTAATCACCAAAAAAAAACCAACTTTTGGTTTTAAAAAGTTATTTGAATAAGAAGTAACATGTACCTGGTAAACACTCAAAAATGGCATATATCTTCAAGGAACTCTTCCCCCTAATCTGTTCCCAGGTACCAACTCCTTCCTGAATCCGCAAATTACTGTTGTCACTTTGTCAACTTGACAAGAATATAAAATTATTAACTAGGAATGGGACAGTCCGCCTACCAAATTTTTATGCTGTATTTCAATGTACAGCCCTTGTATTCGATAAAATTATATAAGATTCAGTAACTTTTTATTAAGAGCAAAATGAATTTCAACATGTTGTAGGGATGACTGACTATAAATACTGTGTGTCATGTATTGTGCTTATTGCTTAAGCAATTTTAAGTTCAGAATGAACGCATCCATCTCCTGGCAACTTAACATTAAACTACTGAAAGAGTAGTATCAAGTAAAAGTTTCTGAGGTACTTAGGTAGAATAAAAGTACACTAGTTCTATCCTACTTTTTAAAAAATTTATCATTCTTTTTCTATTGATTAATGCAGATTTTAATACTGATCAATCTCACAGCACCTTTTAGCCCAAAGTATTTCATAGTTCTACCTCAATTTTACCCCCAAGATTAGATTAAAATTGCATATTTAGGTTATTAATATATAAACACAGCTTTTGTATTAGATAAAATTGTTCTTGTATGCTCTTATCAAATAGACATGGTTCTGTAGCTTCTATTTACTATGTCAAGGTACTGATGAAGATCTGATAAAAGATCTGTAAATTTTATCTGAACAAGATCTAATCAGTTTGAAATTTTTGAGTGAACACATAAATGCTCATGAATGAAAATTTATACTCCTGATTAAATAAAATGAAAAGTATGCAAATTGTCAGTACAAATCTACACTACTAGTGACTTTTGTTGTACTTAAAACAGAACACTTGCAAATATTCAAAACTTGATACTTAAAACCATACCTGTCCATTTAAAATCCTTGTAAAAAGGGTGTTCTTATCTTTCAATTTTAGCTCAAGATCCATAAAGGTCAGTTTATTTGTGCTGACCTGGAATTTGTCATTAGTGAATAATGCACCAGATATCCTATTGTAGCACTCAATCGGTGCAAGCCCTCTCTTCTTAGGAGGAGTACACCAGTCAAAGCTTGAACAGAACAAAGTATTAGTTAGTAAAAAGATTAGATCACAAAACAATATAATTTCAGCAAAAATCAGAACTTACTCTTCAACAGATGTATATGGTATTAGTCGTCCATTCCAAAAACATTCAAAAATAGGTCTTTTCCCTCTTGCCGCTTTCTCAAGTATGAAACAGTCATCATCATCGTCTTCATCTTTTAATTCTAGAACAAAGGAATATTGGAACAAAATGTTTATTGCTATAAAGTATATGCAATTTTTACCACTGAGAAATCAATTTCTGTAAGTGAAATGTTAAAGCTACTTCAGAGAAATGGTAACAAAAATTCTTATGATCTTTAACATTGCATTCTATAAAACCTAAAGGTGGCTTTATTCTGTTTGCCCTCAAAAAGGCAGATTTTCAAAGTGGTTCCACATTACCAATAGTGTTTCTCATTACAAAGTCAATAATTACTTACATACTAATCAATCTGTGTTAGGAGTACTATACTAGCTACTGAGCCTGCAATCTTTAAAACCTATTTATAAATATGGGAGCTTGAATCCTGTACCTAAACCACAAGCTTCACAACTCTGTCAGAACCAGTTTACTTACATAAAAATCATCTGGAAAATCTACAGTATCTAGCAACAGCAAGTTTGCCTAGTTTGGACAAATTAATAATACTGAATGTAAGCTTACTTTATGATACAGCTAGAATTATAACCTATGTTATAAAGCACAACTGTCTACATTTTTATATTTGTTAGTAATACATTTTCATATATTCAGATAAATTAGATTCAAACATTCTGATCCTGACATGGTAATACCTCAGTCATTCTGGCATTAATCATTCCCCCCACCCCAAATAAAGCCTTCTTCTCCCAAAAAAACTCTCACAAGTCCAGCACAAGTAAATATTCCTTTCAATCACACCATTTCACTTGCTCTTAGAGAACCCCTCTGATCTCATTCAACTTACTGGCTATTATTTTAAAACATCATATAAAGAACTTTATGTTTTTGTCTATAAGCATGCAAAAATTACAAATGGCAAATGAAAAACATGCTAGAGACTTCACGGGAGGGAAGGTCACTGAGTAATAACATGTATGAGCACTTACTAAACAAAGTCGGGCACTATTCTGAGGACTTGAAGCAGTTTCTTATTCAACCCTCACAACACGTCTATGAGGCAAGAATTATTACCCCCCCATTTCATAGATACTGAGGCAGGCAGTACTTTGTCAAAGTTTACACAAAGTGGCCAAGATAGGATTCAAATCAGGAAATCTGGTTCCAAAACCCACAATACTAAGGCTATACTAAAGAATTATTCTGAATGAGAAAATTTAATACTGTTAATCTATGAAAATTCAATGCAATCCCAATAATACCACTAGGATTTTTTTAAAGTGAAAGTACAATACAAAGTGATTCCAAAGCTTATCCAGAAGAGCAAAAGATTAAGCATTAAGAATTTTCTCAAAAAAGAACAATAGTGTCTTGCCCTATAGATATCAATATACAGTGTAAAGGACAAGAGAGTATCATTGCTCATGTATAAAAACACAAAATAGGGACTTCCCTGGTGGCACAGTGGTTAAGAATCCGCCTGCCAATGCAGGGGACACAGGTTCGAGCCCTGGTCCGGGAAGATCCCACATGCCACGGAGCAACTAAGCCCGTGCGCCACAACTACTGAGCCTGCGCTCTAGAGCCCGCGAGCCACAACTACTGAGCCCACATGCCACAACTACCGAAGCCCGCGCACCTAGAGCCCGTGCTCCACAACAAGAGAAGCCACTGCAATGAGAAGCCTGCACACCACGACAAAGAGTAGCCCCCGCTCACAGCAACAAAGACCCAACACAGCCATAAATAAATAAATAAATAAATTTATAATAAATTAATAAATAAAAACACAAACTAGATCAATTCCTTACAGTAAAAAATCCAGATCTATGCACTCATGGGAACTTTATATTATTATGAAAGTGATATTTAAACTATTACAAAAATCATAATGTTCAATAATTGGTGTTAGGAAACTGGAAACCCACATGAAAAATATTAAGTTAACCCACACACAAAAAAGATTAGAGATGTGTCAAAGATGTAAACATAAAATGATTAAGAAAAAAAAACCACAGGATCTTTTTTATAATCTTGAGGTATAAGAAGCCTTTCTATAGCAAGGCAAAAATCAGAAAGCATAAAGAAAAAACTAGTATGACTAAGTAAAGTTTAAAACTACTTTATAAATACCTACAAAGATAACAGGAAGACAACATGGAGAATATATAAAGGATTACTATGCAGTACATAGCTAAAAGTTCAGTTCAGGAAGAGATCTATGATAAAAGAATATATAATCTTTCTCAAAGCCACTGCTTTATTCATCTGGAAATGAATATACACAAAAATTAAGAATTATAAAAATTATAAATACTTTAATAACTTAAGATTTGCATGAGGGAAAAAAGTTTTTAAATTTATCTAACCTCAACAGCCCAACTAATAATTATTACTAAGAAAACAAATCACTATCCTAAATCACAACTTCACATTTTGTAGCTAAGATAACAGATTAACATACTTGATGGAAAGCATGGATCATCAGGGTACGTTTCTCTATCATATAAAAAAGGGTGATATCGGATAATCCCTTCCACTACACCATCTCCTTCAACATGAGCCTTGAACTCAAAACTATCGGCTGCTGTATTTATATACAACGTCTGCATGTCATCTTGTATTTCCCTTAGGTTGATAATCTTAGGTGTCTTCCCCTTTTCAAACATAGAAATCTAAAATAAAAATAAAACAAAAACAATTAAATTCTATAGTGACTTTACTTTTGTTCTCAGCTATGATCCAACAACAGAACAGGCAAAAACTACTTTTATTTGTACAAGTAATCATCTAGCTTATTGAAATACATATATATTTTTATTTGGATTAAATAGCTCTAAGTAGCATCTCAAAAAAAATATACTACAAAAAACTGAAAGTAAGCAAAGAAAGAGCAAAGCAGAGCTGAAGGACATATTAAGTGATGAGTACATTTAATTCAAGGTTTCCTGCTAGAGGTAGGAAGTGGGATAAAGATGTACATGAAATTCTTCCTGATGTGTGGGCAAGGATACTAAGAACTCAACACTCAAATATTCTTTTCTTCTGAATCTTACTTTACCGTTATAAGACTTCTGTGAACAAAAGAGAAACTATTTATTTCTTTTCTTCCCTGCTTTTGAGACATGATATTCAGTAACAGCTCATATCTCTAGAGAAGACAGAGAAAGGAGAAACTATATACTACAGTAAACAAAGGTTCCACAAAAATATATCTAGGAATAATCTCTTTACTTGGATATCAAATTAGGAAGTGTTTTGGTAAAAGACAAGGACAGAGAAGTTGCCTATTTACTGAATGATTTTTCTTGTCCAGAGTAACTTGGAACTAGAACAGATACCTAATAATTCACAATACTTGAAGAAAGAATTTTATCTTACTTCAATATCAATGTTGTTGAAAGGTCCAACTTCTTTTGATGTACGTTTTTCATTTCCTTTTGGGCCATGAATATAGTAATGATAAATATGCCTAAAACATAGAAAAATAACTTTACACTTTTAATTCACATAAAATTACAGTTCATCTCATCTTCTACCAAAAAAAATTCTATAACTACTATTTGGCAGTACCTACTAGGTGCCAAGCACTATACTAAGCATTTTTAAACAGAGTACACCATTTAATGGTAAAAACAATCCTGAGATTCAGGTATTATTACCCTTCATTTTATACAGAAATCGGAATGCAAGAAAAATATATAATTTAATTTACTTAAGGTCACAGAATTATAGAGTTGGGGGGGCTTCAATCCAAGTCTTTCCAACTTCAAGGCCCAAATACTTTAAGTATAGTTTATCAAAAAAACTAAAACTAGAAGTTAAGAGGCTATAATTCTACTTGTTAGGGATGTTCTACAAAGGACTCAAATATCAGGGAGTATACAGGATTGGGTATCTTTAACTTATGTCCCCAACACGAGAGTATCATTCTGTAACTCTCATCTTTCTTCTCCTATGACACTGAAACAATCTTATGCCAATACTCCTAAAACTAATAAATTCAACATTATCCCATCAAAAACCACCACTTCAGAAATCTTTGTTATTTTATTTTGGCAAATGTTTCAAAAGATTATATTTGGGGGAGATTATTCACCTCTCCCCATATCCCGTATCACATGTGTAATTATTCCTCAAGCAGGAATTTAAAATATTCCTTCATATGAATTTTAACTTTTTAAAATTACATTAATTGTCCTAGTTTAAAACACTACTAAGATAAAAGGAAATCACTGAAAATCATGAGATCTTTCTTCAGACATCTCAAAAGTGTTAACATCATAGTCAACAATAAGTTTACAACCATACATTAAGAAAGAGTGCTACAAATAGCTTAGCAAGTGTCTATTTCAAAGAATGGTTGAAGTTATACATCATTCTTTTTAAAAGCAACAGTTAAGTTATAATTATGTCATTAATGTACACTGAATTCCTTCGGTTAAGAAAAATAATAAAATAACTAATAAAAGATGTTCTTAGAGAAGAAACATCCCAAAGTCCTATTTAAAACTCTTGTGTTACAGAGCCAATAAACATCAGTATTCAAGAAAAAAGGCATTCCTAAAATCAAATTTATTTCCCCATAAAAAATTTTAATTGTTAATATAGATGGATAAAATAGAGAATCGCAAAGTAAGTACAACAGCCCTTTGAATAAATAAGAAAAGATACTTTCTTTAAAAACATGAATTTTGTACAGTATACCCATTTTTGCAAGACTAATTAATTCAGGCTAATACAAATTATGGAAACAATCCAGTCAAAGGTCTACACTGTGTAACTACAGAGGAAAAAACTTAAGAGCCATTAAATACATATACTTCTGATTTGATCTAATGGAATATATGCTCTCTAGAAGTTTTCCTGGAATAGATACACAAAGATTTATTTTCAGTATTACTCATGTCATACAGGCACATACAGATTTTTTTTTTATTTTAATAGACTCAATACATTCATTCAGTAAACTTTTATTGAGCATCTACTATGTAACAGGAAACACTGGGATACAGCAGTGCATAAAAAATGATAGACATTCCAAGGTAGAAGGCAGACAAAAAAATAAGTAAACTGTGTGGTATGGAAGATTATAATACATGCTACACAGGAAAGGAAAAAGGGGGGATCTGGGAGTGATGAGCTGAATTGGATGAACTCAAGTTTATTTTAAATGTTATCACAGTTGTCAAAAAGCATGGGCCTCATATTTGTATTTGTAATGACCAATACATTACCGGTGACTGGTGCATTATTTATAGAATACAGAACCATTTTAACGTTAACATCAGAGTAATGGTTCCTGTACTGAAGGGAAGGAAATGGGATAGGAGTAAAGCAGACAGCCAAGAGGCTTCAATATGTCTGTAATATTTTCTATCTTAAGAAAGATAAGAAGAAACATGTCCTGAATCAAATGTAAATACTTACGCTAACTGTCTTGTCCAAAGAAGGAAATAATTTTTCAAGTACTGTATGTGTTCTGGTTGTACCCCTGTGATAACCACAGCAGTAAAGCTATCTTTTTCCTTCTCCTCTGAGATAAGATGTTGTAGAAATCTTTCATCATCATTTGTAATGTGAACAGAATCAGACGGCTACAAGAGTGAACATAAAGTACAACACATTACATGCACCTTAACTGTAATTAACAAATAAAGTTTACATCAACCTTTAATGTGATTCACTTGGATAATTTCAAATACAGGCTTCAAAAATCTTTTGGAGGAAAATGGCCAATTGCAAATCAGCTGAGTGTGTGACAACAATGCTGTGAGGAGAGGGAAACTTTTACATAGATGGCTAAACTGGCACACATCAAGAAGAATGCTACACCATAATGCTACACGAATTGGAGAATCATAAAGAAAAGGGTAAAGAAAAATAAATACTGAGTTTAAAAATGCACCCCAAAATTCAGAACACTTACCCTAAGGTGGAATGAGTCCTTGCTTGGGGTACCTACCACTTAACTTGGTCAGGACCAATGCCCAGCCAGCCCTCCAAGTTCAGGAAAACTAGGATGCAGCCTGAACCCAGCTGGCTTAGCCCAAAGGCACTCTGTTTAAAAGGGAGTAAAATCATCCTGGGCCCCAGTCCACTTTCAGAGAATATCTACAGTTTGCAGAGGGAAGTGGGGAGGGGGGAGTGGGGGACTGTTTGAGGATAAGAATTACAAACTTCTCAGTTTTTACTATGAGTCTGTATGTTAAAAATTGCATGCATATATATACTATATAAGTTGTACACATAAAAACTTATAAGGCTAAAGATACACACTGAACTATTATGTCTAGGAAACTGGTTTTCTTTTTTTAGTAAGTGTGTATTATTACTTTCTTAATAAAAAATAAAAACCAACCCTCCAATACGATTCCAATGCATCCCTACACACTAAATTACTAATATTATAGGTACAATACATAATATATAAGTAACATTTTATACAGTTTGAGAGTTAGTAGATTAGCTTGGGTTTACTGATGATGCAGGTTCATTATCCAAATATTTGGATAGCAGCTTCTAAGCCCTATGACTCAACCTGGGCATGAGGAAAATAGGGTTCAAGATAAAAGAAAGACAGCATCCTTCCTCCCTACAAATTCCATCTAATAGATGAGAAACAAATGATTATAAAACAATGTGCCATTAGAAAGCTATAAGCCAAGAACTACAGAGTTAAAAAAATAAAAATGAGGTGACATTCACCCAGCAGATGACTTAATAAAAACATCCCAGACCAATGAGAACATGAAGGATTTGAGACTATAAGGGATACAAGGTAGTTTAGAATATATGTTAAACATATGATGAAGGACGCGGCTGGAAAGGCTGAATCAAGCAGTGGAAATGAGTGGAAGAGAGGATAAATGAAAGGAACTATTTTAAAAGAATTAAATGTGGTGAACGATTAACAACAAGGATTACAATTACTACTATACTGTTAATGGCTGGAGGAAAAGGGGAAGAAAATAAGAAACGCTTATAGATATTTGATTTCAGATGTACCAAAAGGGAGTTATTTACAGAACCCCTGGAGAGGGACATCTAACTGAAACTGGAAATGCGTGTGCTAGATAGGATCAATTGGTATTCAGCTGCCATTTGTACCACCTTATGTTGTCCCCTCCCAGGCTGCAGAGGATGGAAAGAAATCCAAAAACGTCTATTTCTCAGACTCTTAAATTTTTGCTTGTGGATGCAAATTAGGTTTCACCAATTAGATGTACTAGCCAAAGATTTAGAAGGGAAAAATGAGGCAAAGGCCATCTCCTGAGGTTTCTTAAAAGTTTTCTGTTACCATGCAAGGTACTGAAAGACCAGTATCCAGGTTCCAGCTTAAGCATCAGCACTGATACAGCACTAGTAATGGCCAGAAATTCTGTGTCCATTGTTGGAGCAATTGTGGCAGCAAGACTTTTCCAACTCCTGGATCAGAGACAAGGTATTGTGTTTCTGAATTCCAGATTCAGCTGTGGTCCTCCAGCTACATGATTACAGCAGATGTTGCAGCATCCCTAGAAGGTCAGTTTGGAATATCCTGGCATCATTCTACAAGACTCAGCCTAAAGATCATTCCCTCAGCCCTTCCAATAATCATCTAAGCATCTAATTCCCTTTATGAAATCCTTTTCTGTTTAAAATGGCCAGAATGGTTTCTTCCCTTTAAGGAGTCCAGACTGATTCAATGTTTCAATCTTAAGAAGAAAGTCTTGACAAGAAATACATATTTGAGAACTGCTGGTATTAAGTGGTATATATAGGAATGAATATATATATATGGGGGGGGGGGCGCGTGCATGCTAGCCCCCATAGATCAAGAATCATCAACCCCCCCCACACAGTAGTAACTGATAACAGCTTAGGAATAGAGGAGGAGCCCCCAAAAAGTAGGCTGGAAAGGACAGGTCAGAAAAAGAAAAGGACTAGGGACCTACTGGTACCCATGAAATGTTTGCTGGGATGAACTAAGCACACAACACAGGAAAAGCTGGAAGAAATGATGACCCAAGAGACCTCAGTACTATCCAAGCTTTATCATATGTATACAGTTCTGAAAAAAATCACTTAAATTCTCTATTTCTATTTTTCACCAGTTTTAACGCGGCAAATAATATTTCCACCAATATACTTTATAGGGCTTTGTGATTTTAAGATAACATAGAAAAGATAAGACAGAATACTGTTACATAAACAATGTTAT
Source organism: Balaenoptera musculus (assembly GCF_009873245.2). Lineage (NCBI taxonomy): Eukaryota > Metazoa > Chordata > Mammalia > Artiodactyla > Balaenopteridae > Balaenoptera > Balaenoptera musculus. Next base: position 36,128,047 of record NC_045798.1, read on the forward strand.
TAAGGTATGTAAATTGTTAAATAAATGCAATAAATTTAAAGAGGAAAAGGTGGAATGAGCAAAATGAAGAAATTTCTCGGACAGAGGATAATGTTCAGTTATAAAGAAAGTAAAAGTAGCTAATAAACATGAAAAAAATTCAGCCCACTAGTATGAAAGAAAAGGTATTATTTTCACTTATCAAACTACTAACATTCTGCTATCATTCTTCCCTCCCCGCTTTGTTCTTTTGAAAAATAAGGAAATGATCCAACAGGCACTTCCAATATACCTTTGTTGGGAGTGTATATGATTTGGGTTCAACCTTTCAGAAAAGTGACTTTGTAATATACACCATAAATGTTTCTAAGTTCAAATTCCTTATAACGGTTATAAAAATTCTAACAATTTATACGAAGAAAAAACTGCAATTCAGGCAACATGTTATGCAAAGATACTAATGGCAGTGTCTTTATAATTATAATAAAATCCTTCAAGTAAGCTAAATGCTTAACAGAATAGTGAAATTACTGTACATTTAGCCAAAGATACTATGAAGCTATTAAAAGTGTGTTGTGTACCAAAATACTTTCTAAAATGAAGACATACTCAAAATATTAATAAATCAGAGCTCAAACCATAAGTATATGACAGTTAAACTAGAAGAAAATTCAACTAAATATGTCATAAGTACTTTTTTCTGGTATTTGAGACTATTTTTATTTTCTTTATAAAATTTTTTACAATTTGCTTTATAAGCAGAAAAGAATTTTTTTCAATCTTACTTTTAAAAAAGGTTTTAAAAAATTTAAAAATTCTAAAATGTTTCAAACAGAGAAAAGTTGAATGAGTAATACAACAAATACCATGTGCTCACCACCAAGATTCAAATTTGTGAACAGTCTCCTTATTAAAATGAGCGTTTGAATGCAAATTTATAACAGAAATAAGTTTCTCGTTTACTTATTTCTCTGGAGCTCAGATTTCTTAAAAGTCTATTACCCTATCACTGTTTTCTACTTTGCTTCTATGATTATTATACAACAAATATTTAAAAACTCAAACTCAGTGCAAGGAAAAAGGTTTACAATCTTATGAACAATTTCCAGAAAGCTTACTTGGCTTTATGAGAAAATCTGTTTTCTGAAGACTTCAGCCTGAGAAAGCACATAAATGATCACTTCTGCTATTCACATAATTAAAAGAAAAGTAATAAAAATTTAATTTGAAAATTCCGTATCTTCAAGTTTTTAAAATGACATTAGTATCTTAGAAAATGAAAAAAATGTTCTTGTCTTATCATCCATCCAAAGTAATGAATCTACAATTACTGAGTTAAAATGTATTGTACCTTTCTGTTTCTAATATATCCGCTATATATTGCCTCTTTATTTTTCTCCTTCTTCTCAAAATCTTCTTTAGAAAGTACAAGTTCATGAACATCCTGGGAATCTGCAGGTTTGCTTATCATCTGTTAAATATTAAAAAGAGTACTTTATAAATTCCCACAACTTAAACTGGATAACTAACACATTTAGAAAGTCAACCTCAAAATATTTTGATCAACTTTCACTTTTAAGAAATATTTTTACTTACTCTGGCTGATTGTCCAACAAAGAAAACAGCCTGCTTGCCCCCAACACCAAAATAGGAAATATCACTATTTAAACTGCGTGGCACTGGTAGTGGTCGAACATATCCTGAATGATCACTAAAATAAAACATTACATTAATGCAATGATGTTAAACAAACTACTCAGGTGCTAAAAGAAATTGTTATAGCAGTTTTATTAAGTGTTAATAAAATGATCCCCGAGCCAGATAACGCCCCTATTCAAATGTAAAAGAATCAGAGCGGAAAAACCAAAACATCATCTAGTCCAATGGCTCTCAAAGTTTATTACCCAGACCAGCTGCATCAGCAACACCTAGAAACGCTAAGAAATGCAAATTATTGGGCCCACCCTGATAAATCAGAAAATCTCAAATATCTGTATAACTCTACAATCTTCCCTTCAAAATTGTTTACTCCTTCAAAACTCATTAAAATATTGCCTCAATACTAATGGGAATTACAGCAAAGAGATTCTCATTTCCATGTATCATGACAAACGAAGAGCTCTGATTGAACCTCCTACTGCACCATAACAACACTCCGGAGAGTAGGCATCCCTGGTCTCTCGAAATATAGGCAAGATCGCTAGGGACACCATTTCCCAGTATCAGAAATAAGCAGAATTGGGGATGAGGCTGGAACCACTATTACACCAAATGGAAAGGTTAGAGTGCAGATGTGGCATAGCTGGAAAGATTTAGAGAACACAAAGATACATTCAAAAACACTTACCCATAAGAAACAAAGAAAAAAAGGAATGAAAAATATCAAAGTGGGACTAAAAACATGAATGACTGAAGGATAATATCTCACACACAAGTTTAAATGTACTTGGAGAAAGAGAGGAGAGAACAGATAAAAGCTGCAAATATTCTCAAACCACTAAAAGGCATAGATCCACAGATTCAGACCAAAAGAGCCCAAACAGGATACATAAAAAGAAATCCACATCACAGTGAACACTAAAAACAAAACAGAAGAACTAATAAACAGACTGAGAGAGAAATGGCTTTGCAGGCTTTGACAGCAACAGTATAAGACAGTGGAATATTATCTCCAAAGGGCCAAGAGAAAAGGTCAATGTAGAACTGAGAACTAGGACTAAATAAAGAATTTACAGACAAAATCCAAGGGAATTTACCATTAAGAGATTTGCTCTAAAGGAATGTTCCTACAAGCACAATCTGACATACAAGGTTATCATAATATGGTAAGTACAAAGGTAATTTTTAAAATATGTGTTAAAAAATTTTTCATGTGTTGTTAGAAAAAATGGTGAATATAATTTGTGGGATTTCCGAAGTCAGACTTGAAATACTAGACAACAAAAGTATAACTTTGGGAAGGAAGTGATCAGAGATAAAGTGTTCCAAATTTTTTAATATGGGAGAAGGGAGGTGTTTTTTTAAATTTTGAAGTATGATGTTAATATGCATTTTTAAATTTCAAAGACAACCAGGAAAACAAACAGATAAATTCTAAAATATTAAAAGAGAAAAAAAAAAGGTAGAACAACATTTTCAAAAGCAACAACAAAAAGATGCAATGAATTTAAAAACAAAGAAAACAAAAACAGAGAAATAATGGGATAAATAAAAATATTTTAATTGGTATAAAAAGTTCTCACCCATATATCAATAATCAAAATAAAGACAACAATGACCAGGTGAAACACCGTAATACCAGACCTACAAAACAAAGCACACAAAAAATAGCCCCCTGACAACATACAAAGCAACCGCCATACACAAACTCATCTCCACACAACAAAGACACAAACCTGCCCCCATGCAAAAAAGCATGCGTATACACAAACACCCCACACAATACACAAACCACACAACATGCATGCACACTTACAGTGCTCCCCCAACACAAACACACAATGTATACAACACCAACTATAAAAAGAACATCTTAAAAGAGTCAGAGAAACCATACATTCCGAGAAACAAAGATAAGAATGACAATGGATTTTTCATTGTAAACTGTGCAAGTCAGTAGAAATGGAGTAGCATTTTTAATGTACTAAAATGTTTAACAAAGTCAACCTAAAATTCTATACTCAACAAAAATATGTTTAAAGGGGGAAGGAGGGTAAGAATAGATCCAAACTTTATCAGACATACAAAAGCTGAAAAAATTCACTGAGAGCAAACATGAATTATAAAAACTGTTAAAAGACCTTTAGGAATGAAAATGATACTATGGATTTAAAAAAAGGAATGAAGACCACCAGAAATGGTAAATACGTGGGTAAACATAAACTGCCTCAGGGACTCAAACTAATACTTGTATATGAATGTTCATAGCAGCATTATTCACAATATACAAAAAAGGTAGAAACAAGACAACCGTCCATTAACCTATGAATAGAAAAATGTAGTATAGCTGCATAATTCAGCCATAAAAAGGGGTGAAGTTCTGATACAATCTACAACATGGATGAACCCTGAAAACATTATGCTAAGTGAAATAAACCAGAAACAAAATGACAAATATTGTATGATTCCTCTTAAATGAAGTACCTAGAATAGGCAAATGCATTGAAACAGAAAGTAGAACTGTGGTTACCAGCAGCTGGAGGTGCGGAGAATACAGAGTTATCTTTTAATGGCTATGAAGTTTGTTTGGGAAAGACAAAAATCTTTGAAAATACATAATGGTAATGGTTGTAAAACACTGTGAATATAATTAATGCTACCAAATTATACACTTTAATTTAATGTTATACTTTTTTTTAACCACATTTTTAAGAAAACAACTGTTAAAAAGAGAAACTCATAGAAACAGACAGTAGAAAAGTGGTTGACAGGGACTGGGGAGTGTGGGAAATAGGTAGAGGTTGGTAAAAGGGTACAAACTTTCATCAATAAGATGAATAAGGTCTGAGGAGCTAATGTATAACATTGTTAAGTACAGTCAATAACACTACTGTGTAACTGAAATCTGCTAAGAGAGTAGAACTGTGATAAATTAAAGATGTATACTATGAACCCTAGTTGCCAGTAAAACAAAAGAACAGAGTAGCAGCTAATAAGTCAATGAAGGAAACAGTGGAAGCACACATACACACACACACTCAATTTGAAATAAGGCAGAAAAAAGGGAAATGTGGGGAAAAAGGGAAAAATAAACAAATAAGAAAGATGGTAACCAAGAATACTGATAATCACATTAAATGTAATTGGTCTAAACATCCCAATTAAAAGGCAGAGATCGTCAATTTTAATACATAACCAAATGCTGCCTAAAAGAAACACTCTTTAAATATTACGAGACAGTAGGTTAAAAGGTTGGAAAACGAGTTACCATTTCAATACTAATGAAAACAGAGCTGGAGGAGATATATTAATATCGGACAAAGTTAATAAAAGAATATTACCTGGGAATAAAGAACAATGAAACAAATATGCACATAAATAAAATAGACTACCTTTCTCTGCTTGAGTTTTTAAAATTACATTAGACTGTTGAAATAAAAATAACACGGTCTGATATGGTTCTCAATATATGTAGAGGTAACACTTAAAACTAAATTATAAATGGGAGAGAGTTAAAATACCTAAATAATTTGGTGAGATTTCTGTAATTCACTTTAATTGGCAAAATGTCCATACTAAGAGACTGTAATACAGTATTCCCTGGAGCAGCCATTAAAAAATAAATAAATAAATAAAAGATATACTTGAAAACCACTATAAAGAAAACAGTGTAGTAAAATACGTTCAAGTAAACCACAAAAAGGCCAGAAAAGACAAATGCAAAACAAAGGGAACAAATAGAAAAGTTAAAACAGGACATATTTGAGTCCTAATGTATCAATAATTAAAAATAAGTAAATGTAATAGTACAAATACACTAAATAAAACTGACAGAGTGAATTAAAAACTGACCCAACCAGGGACTTCACTGGTGGTCCAGTGTTTAAGAATCCACCTTCCAATGCAGGGGATGGGGGTTTGATCCCTGGTCAGGGAGCTAGGATCCCATGCGCTGCAGGGCAACTAAGCCTGTAAGCCGCAACTACTGAGCCCACGAGCTCTGGAGCCTGCATGCCACAACTAGAGAGAAATCCGTGTACCGCAACTACTGAGCCTGCATGCCACAACGAAGATCCCACGTGCCACAACTAAGACCTGACACAGCTAAAAAAAATAAATAAATATTCTAAAAAGACTATAGTCAAAAAAATTTTTTAAATAAATTAAAAAATTAAAAAAAATTAAAAATGACCCAACCGTATGCTGTCTACAAGAAACTCATTTTAAATATAATGATATAGGTATTTTAAAAGAAAATGGATAAGAAAAGATATACCATACAAACATAAACAAAAAGAAAGCTGGAGTGGCTACACTATCAAATAAAATACATTTCAGAGCAAGAAATTATCAGGGACAGAAGCATTATGGGAACTTCCCTGGTGGCGCAGTGGTTAAGAATCCGCCTGCCAATACAGGGGACACAGGTTTGAGCCCTGGTCTGGGAAGATCCCACGTGCTGCGGAGCAACTAAGCCTGTGAGCCACACTACTGAGCCTGCGTGCTGCAACTACTGAAGCCCATGCGCCTAGAGCCTGTGTTCCACAACAAGAGAAGCCACTGCAATGAGAAGCCCATGCACCGCAATGAGAACCCCACGCACCGCAATGAAGGGTAGCCCTCACTCGCCCCAACTAGAGAAAGCCCGTGCGCAGCAACAAAGACCCAACACAGACAAAAAATAAGTTAATTAAATTTTTTTAAAAAAGGCATTATGAAAGGGTCAGTTCACTGAAAAGTCCTAACAATCTCAATTATGCATACAAAAAATAACACAAGTTAAAAATACACAGAGCAAAAATTCAGAGAACTGGAGCTCTTCAATACTCCTCTCTTAGTTACTGCTACACAGAAAATCAGCAAGGATAAGAAAGAACTGAAAAATATTATCAACAGATGGAATCTAATTGAGATTTACAGAACACTCCTCCCAGCAACAGCAAAATACACATTCTTTTCAAGGACACAGAAAATTCACCAAAATATAGATCACATCCTAGGTCATAAAACAAATTTCAACAAATTTAAAAGAACTGAAACCATATAGAGTATGTTCTCTGAATATAATAAAGTCAAACTAGAAATCAACATAAAGACAAGAAAATCTATTGGGAGCATTTGGAAATTGAACAACACATTCCAAAAAAGATCCATGGATCAAAAAGCAAGTTGCAAGGGAAATAAAAGTTACACTGAACTGAATGAAAGTGAAATTACAGCATATTAAAACTTGTGGGATACAGCAAAAGTTGTCCTGAGAAGAAAATTTATAACACAAAATATTCATGTTAGAAAAGAAGTAAAAAAAAACCTGTAAGATTCCACATCAAGATACTACAAAAAGAGCAAATAAACCCAAAGTAAGAAGGGCATAAATAATAAAGAGCAGAAATCAAAGAATTTGAAAACAGGAAAACAGAAAATTTATCAAAGCAAGCACTAGTTCTTTACAAACATTACCAACAACTATATGCCAATAAAATTGAAAATTTAACAAAATGGACTAATTCCTAGTAAAATATAACTTACCAAAGCTAAATCAGTAAGAAATAGAAAGCCAAAATATTCTTATAACTCTATAAAGAAATCAAAGCAATAGTTAAAAATTCCTCCTGCAAAAAACATACCACATCCAAATGGTTTCCCAAGTGAGTTTTATCAAACTTTCGTAAGTGGTTAAAGTATAAATTAATACGATCACTTTGGAAAATAATTCGCCATTACCTTGTAAGTTGGAACATTCATTTTTATATCCTACAAATTCCCTCCTAGGCATATACCTAAAACTTACATAGATTTGGACCAGGAAATATATATAACAGAATGCTACACACACACCCCATATATAAAATAGTACTGCTAACAATTGCTAAAACTTGGGGGAGAAAGCCAAATGCCCACTGACTGGAGACTGGATAAATAAAGTGGGATTCCTTTTTGGTATATACTAAAGATTACACGGTTATGAAAATGAATGTACTACAGACCCACACAAATATGCAATCTTAGTAACCTAATATTAAATGAAAATCCAAGTCCCTTATAGATCAACATATAGTATGATTACACTTTTTCATATTATCAAAAACAAGCAAAATTAGATATATACATTTAACAAAAGGAAATAGCTAACACATATATATGGAATCTAAAAAAAAAAATGGTTCTGAAGAACCTAGGGGCAGGACAGGAATAAAGACGCAGATGTAGAGAATGGACTTGAGGACACAGGGAGGGGGAAGGGTAAGCTGGGTCAAAGTAAGAGAATGGCATTGAGATATATACACTACCAAACGTAAAACAGCTAGCTAGTGGGAAGCAGCCGCATAGCACAGGGAGATCAGCTTGGTGCTTTGTGACCACTTAGAGGGGTGGTATAGGGAGGGTGGAAGGGAGACGCAAGAGGGAGGGGATATGGGGATATATGTATACGTACAGCTGATTCACTTTGTTATACAGCAGAAACTAACACACAATGTAAAGCAATTATACTCTAATAAAGATGTTTAAAAGAAAAAAAGTAAACAGAAGAACAATTCAAGATACTTCTTAACTTTGGTGGCAGGGATGAGGAGGATACAGATATAAGTTACAGTATATTCTACTTACTGGATTGGGTGGCAAATTCTGGTTATTCAGCTTATTAAATTTTTCAATAAATAAACTTTAAAAGGGCATGTCCTACACCATTGTAAAGCAATTATACTCCAATAAAGATGTTAAAAAAAAAAGGGCATGTCCTGCATTGATACATTGTAATAAACCAAGAATTAATTAAATTCTATGAACAAAATATTAAGAAAAATAAAGAGTAAATAGGTTCTAAGACTTTAATTACTATGACAATACTTCCAGGAAATATGCTGAAAATACCCTCCCCTAAATATTCTCCTTAAAACACATATGGGGAAGTACATTAAAAGTTTGGGAGGGCAGAACTCATAGATAAAACAATATATACATACTTAATCTGATTCAAAACTAAGGAATTCTGTTCACTGATTAGGAATGGACACACTTAATGACCAGGCAGTAAGTTTCCTTTTTCAACCTTTTTCCTAAGTTTCTTTTTCCATTCATGAAAGCCTAACCTAAGCAAAAACCCTATTACAGCAAATAAGGCTGAAAATACTAATTTCCAGTAGGTTTTAGACTTGTGTAAATGAGTTCAGAAAATTCCTATATCCACACTCACGGGCTATATAGATCTCCCTTCATGAAGATAAATATAATCTAAGATCTTAAGAAACAATTTTGCATCACAGAAGGAGTCCTCTGGAGAATTTAGAAAGTCACCTCCCTCAAAATAAATTTTTATCACAGTCTAAAAAAGTTTCAGAAACTATCTCATTCTTATTCTTCATACAATATAAGAGGGCACTATATCTTTGTGAAACAACAGTATTTATTAGAAAAGAGAAGCAAAATCTGCATGAAAATGTATGATAAAAGGTGTAGAAGGTAAGAAAAAGGAATAGGAGAGACGATCAAATTAGTAAAAAGAAGCAGGTAAGTGATTCAGGAAATATGGTAGAGAGACTATGTATATATATTTAGATCTCACTATCTCCAATCTACCACAGGGAAAAAAAATCAGCCACAATGAAGAAAGTGACAAATGGCCATAGGTAACTAACCGAGCTTCTGGAATACACGTGTCTCATCTCGATACAGATGTGTCTCATCTGTGAGACACAATGGAAATAACCAAATTAAAGTAGGATGCCTAAATGTTACATTCTCTAAATTCAAGTAAGTACAAATATCTACTTGAAAGTTCATCTTAATTGCAGAAAAATACTAAAGACAATTGAGCTTTTTCTTTAGGAAAACTAGGGAAAATCCTGTTGGGAGTCCATTTCTACAACCTAAAAGTGGCATGGGAAACAGGCCATGTGGCATGCTATTTTTATTTTCCAAAAAACGGCTGACTGAGTTGAGAGCTTTTTAATTGCTGAGCAAGTTTAAAGTGCAGAAAGTAGCACTGATCCAACACACATCTGAATTATGGCCACCCAGCTGGTCTAACTGATGTCACCCTTCTTTCTTCCACAAAATAATTAAATGAACACATAGTATTACAACAAGGTTCTAGGTATCTAATTTAACTTATGATTGTAACAGTGCCTCAGTCATGAGCAAATTTCCTAGGTCCAGGTAATGTTCTTTATCTTAGGGGTTTGGATTAGACCAGTGTATGCACTTGTCAAAAATCAGTTAATTGAGTGATCACTTCCAGAATGGCAAAGTAAGAACACATGAAAATCCACTCGTTGATAAACACAAAAACAACACCTGAAAAAATTGTCAAAATCAACTTTTTCAGAACTGCAAAAATTAACTTAAGTCTTGCAACAATCCAAGGAGTGTTTATTTAAGACACATTGATGAGTTTTGGTAATAACTGCGAGCTCTGTTATGTTTTAACATACCCTCTCCCATTCCCCTCTCACCAGCTCCACAGAAGCCTTGAAAACAAACAGCCCTGCAATCATGTTGCAAACTAACAGCTTAGGAGTCACTGGAATGTGTTTGGAGTTCCCCAAAAGCTCCTTCCGCATAGAATTGCCATTATTGGATCTGACAGTTCCACAGAAACTTCCACTTGCAGGGTTTGTCTTTATTTGACCTAACTCAGAACTTGCTCTCTGTGAAAAGCATTTTCCTTGGGTCATTTGTCAAAAACAATCAGTGGCAGATGTTTACCATCAAAGCTGACTAAGGCAATGAAAACAGTTGGGAGAAAACAAGAATCTGGGCAAATACTCAGAAGAAAAAGCTGGGGAGGGCTTCCCTGGTGGCGCAGTGGTTGAGAATCTGCCTGCCAATGCAGGGGACACGGGTTCGAGCCCTGGTCTGGGAAGATCCCACATGCCGCGGAGCGGCTAGGCCCGTGAGCCACAACTACTGAGCCTGCGCGTCTGGAGCCTGTGCCCCGCAACGGGAGGGGCCGCGATAGTGAGAGGCCCGCGCACCGCGATGAAGAGCGGTCCCCGCACCGCGATGAAGAGTGGCCCCCACTTGCCGTAACTAGAGAAAGCCCTCGCACGAACCGAAGACCCAACACAGCCAAAAATAAAAAAAATAAAAAAATAAAAAAATAAAAATAAAAATAAAAATAAATAAATAAATAAATAAAGTAGCTATAAAAAAAAAATATAAAAAAAAAAAAAAAAAAAAAAGCTGGGGAATGAGAGGTCCATAGTGGTTTTTAAAAGCTCCAACATAGTCATGAGAATCAAGGTCACACTCATGTGCAGGATTGTATACATACTCAAGAAAGAACTGAGAAGGCTCTAATCTCTTATTTCTGGTTGACTTTGAGGTTTGGTGCAACCAAGAGTTAAAGGCTAAGGCAGAGCTGTAAACTTCCTGCTGGAACAATAAAAACAGCCCAGTATGCACACAGAACCCCTTGGCAAAAGCTGTAAGACTTAGTGGTTCCAGACATTCAAGGAAATGTCTGATCATTAGTTGACCACCAAATTAACTGAGCAGAGACTTAAGGGGCAACACAAGATAAAGAATACAGGTTTTACAGAATTAGTTTAGGGAAGCCACTATACAAACAACAAAAAGACAAAAGCAACAGTAAGCCCTGGGGAGAAAGATAAATCTGATTTCCAGATTTGCCACACTATATAATTTAAAATGTCCTATTCTAGGGACTTCCCTGGTGGTCCAGTGGTTAAGACTCCACGCTTCCAATGCAAGGGGCACGGGTTTGATCCCTGGTAGAGGAACTAAGATCCTGTCCATGCCAGGCGTGGACAAAAAATAAATAAATAAAATAAAATGTCCTATTCTAAACAAAAAAACTATGTGCCACACCAAGAAATATTAAAGTCTGGCCTACACACAGGGAAAATAGCACTCAGTAAAAACTGTCCCAGAGAAAGCCCAGGGATTAATTAGACTTAGCAGACAAAGATTTAAGTCAGCTTTTTTATAACAAATGCTGGAGAGGGTGTGGAGGAAAGGGAACCCTCCTATACTGTTGGTGGGAACATAAGTTGGTGCAGCCACTATGGAAAACAGTATGGAGGTTCCTCAAAAAACTAAAACTAGAGTTGCCATATGATCCAGCCATCCCACTCCTGGGCATATATCTGATTAAAAATATAATTCAAAAAGATACATGCACCCCTATGTTCACAGCAGCGCTACTCACAATAGCCAAGATGTGGAAACAACCTAAATGTCCATCAACAGATGAACAGATGATGAAGATGTACACACACACACACACACACACACACACACACACACACACACACAGTGGAATACTACTCAGCCATAAAAAGGAATGAAATAATGCCATTTGCAGTAACATGGATGGAACTAGAGATTATCATACTAATTGAAGTCAGAAAGACACAATTACCATACGATATCACTTATATGTGGAATCTAAAATATGACGCAAATGAACTCATCAACAAAACAGAAACACTCACAGACATATAGAACAGACTTGTGATTGCCAAGGGTGGGGGTGGGAGAGGGATGGAGTGAGAGTTTGGGGTTAGCAGGTGCAAACTAGTATATATAGGACAGATAAACAACAAGTTCCTACAGTATAGCACAGGGAGCTATATTCAATATTCTGTGATAAACCATAATGGAAAAGAATTTTTTAAAAAAGGAATGCTATATATATGTATAACTGAATCACTTTGCTATGCAGCAGAAATTAACACATTATAAATCAATTATATTTCAATTTAAAAAAATTTTTTAAATAAATCAGCTATTTTAAATACATTCAGTGAACTAATAGAAATTATGTCTAATGAAGTAAAGGAAAGTATGAGAACAGTATTTTACCAAACAGAGAATATCAGTAGAAACAGAAACTACTAACAAAGAACCAAACAAATTCTGGAATTGAAAAAAAGAAAACAACTGAAATGAAAAATTCAGTTAGGTGGCTCATGAGCAGATATGAATTGGCAGAAGAAATAATCAGTGAACTTTAAGGCAGGTTGATTGAGATTATTCAGTCTGAGAAACAAACTGAAGAAAAAAACCCCATCAATGGAGGGGATAAGATGAGCCACAGAAGGACAGGAGAGGAAGAATATATGAATAATGGCCAAAAACTTCCCAAATTTGATGAAAACATTAACCTAGACATCCAAGAAGCTCAAGAAACACCAAACAGTATGAACTCAAAAACTAGACACGCCACAAACCATTAAAAGCCAGAGAATCTTGAAAGCAGAGAGAAGTGACTAGTCACATACAAGGGATACTCAAGATTAACAGCTGATTCCTCATCAGAAACTATGGAGTCAGAAGACAGTAGACTAATGTATTCAAAGTGCTGACAGAAAAAGACAGTCAACCAAGAATTCTTCATTCAGCACAAGTAGCTTTCAAAAGTAAAGGAAAGAGGGCTTCCCTGGTGGCGCAGTGGTTGAGCGTCAGCTTGCCAATGCAGGGGACGCGGGTTCGAGCCCTGCTCTGGGAAGATCCCACATGCCGTGGAGCAACTAGATCCGTGAGCCACAACTGCTGAGCCTGCGCGTCTGGAGCCTGTGCTCCACAACAACAGAGGCCGCGATAGAGAGAGGCCCGCGCACCGCGATGAAGAGCGGCCCCTGCTTGCCGCAACTGGAGAAAGCCCTTGCACAGAAACGAAGACCCAACACAGCTAAAAATAAATAAATAATAAAAATAAAGGAATTCCTTAAAAAAAAAAAAAGTAAAGGAAAGAGATTAAGACATTCACAGATAAACAAAACCTGAGGGAATCTGTCATCAGCACATCTGCCGCAAAGCAGCTACTAAAGAAGAGTCCCTTGGACTAAACTGAAGAGACACTAGAAAGTAACTTGAATACAAGAAAAAACAAAGAGTAAAGCAGAGGTAACTACATAAATAGGAAAAGACAGTATAAGTGTATTTTTTACAACTCTCCTCCTGATTTAAAAGACAGGTGTATAAAGCACTAACTATAAAACTGTGTTGACAGGGTTATAATGTATAATCATGTCCTTTATATGAAAATAATAATACAAAGAAGTGGGAGGGGAATGGAGCTATATAGAAGCAAAGTTTGTATGTATTATTGACATTAAATTGGTGTTAATCCAAAGTGGACTGTTATAAATTAAAATGTTAATTGTAATCCCTAAAAAAACAACTGAAGAAGTAGATTAACAACTATTCAAAGTATATCAGTGATTGCAACGAGACAAGATTGACTACAAGTGGTTACAGGGTTTCTTCTGGAGTGATGAAAATGTTCTGGAATTATTGGTGATGGCTGCACAACTTTGTGACTATATGAATTATATTACCATAAAAAAATTTAATGAAGATACACTTCAGACAGATGTGAGCATTTCAATGTAAATTTTACCTCAAAAAAACTCCCTGAATTCTACATAATGATACCAATACTTAAAGCAGCAGGAGAAAGTTTACTGATATCTGTAATTTATTTTGAACTGAATCAAAAAATGAGATGACCTGAAGGTTAGTCGGATAAAAAGATACGTGGTAACGCAACTGTCAGTGGTAGAAACTTAGTATGAGTATCTTGGGTACTGACTGTAGAATTTCAACTTTTCTGTATAATTGAAAATATTCATAAAATTTTGAGGAAAAGAATAGTGTCCAGTAAACATTCAGATCCAGCTTGTGGACTGTTCTACAACTAGCCTGAACTCTACCAAAAAAAATGACAATTTCATGAAAGACGCAAATGTGGGGAATTATAGAATAAAGGAGAAAAGAAAGACATGACAAAGGGGAAAAATCTGAATATGTACATTAGATATTTTGAATCACTGAGAAATGTCTTGGGTATAAAGGTATTATGGCTATTTATGAGAACATCGCTGTGAAGGAAATAGATGCTACAGTATTAAGCAGTGAAATATAAAGTTTGCAACTTACCTTCAAATGATTTAGGGAGAGAAAGTGTGTGTGCTGTGTGTGCACGCATGTGCACACCCACACATACATAAACAGATAGACAGAAGATAACAAATGTGGCAAAATGTTAACATAAATCTAGGTGAAGGATATATGAGTGCTAATACTGCTCTTTCAACTTATTTGCTGGCTTTTTATTTGAAGTTTTTTCAACTTATTTGTTGATTTGAAATTTTCAAAATAAAAAAGTGGAGGGAAAGGTAGTACCAAGGTGGGTGAGAGTTATAAAGAATATTGCCAAATCAGAACTCTCACCTCATCTCCCTCTACCCTCCCCTTCATATGCACTTAACCACACTGGTCTCCTTTCCGTCTCTCAAACGAAACAAGCTGATCACAGTTTCAGGGTCTTTGTATTTGCTGATGTTCCTTCTACTTGGAATACTCTTCACCCAGATTTTCGCTTGGGTGTTTTTTTCTAATCATTGAAGCCTCAACTCAAATGTAACCTCAAAGAGGCTGCCCTCTTTTCTAGTCACCTTACCTAAAGGAGATGGCCATCAGGCTCTAACATATTACTCAATATTTTCTTAATCAGTAACTGAAGTGCTTATACACTTTTTGGTTTACTTTTGGCTTTTCCTCTACTACAACATAAGCTACAGTCAAGATAGTCAGCTGTTTTGTATTTGTAGGCTGTCCTTCCTTTTCTTCCACAGCCTGTCTCCAACGATACCCATCCTTATATCCAATAAAAAACTAAATTAGAAGCAGTAAAACAACTGATAATTTTTTCTATAGGAGTAGAAGCTAGAGGAGTGAGGGGGGTACAACTATGCTAACAGAAACTGGAGTGGGTTAAGGGACTGATACTGGACTCAAAGACAGTATGAGTACATAACAGCTATAACAACAACTGACTGTTTACTGATACAACACCTATAAAAAGCTAGGACCAGAACATACAACAGGTAGATTTCTACCAAAAATTAAAATTTCCCTAACATTTGAATTAAGTTTAAAAGTCTGTGTTGTGCTAAAATCTACAGAAATCTTAATAAACTGTAGGCTCTACTTCTTTCTACTCTTCCACTTGATCTAACTAACATTTTTCTGACCTTTTTGCCCCAATCTACCATCTGTTCTCCTTTCATTTCTACCTAATATTTCTATCTTATGCTAAATTCTATCTTTAGACTATGAAAGACGTGATCTTTGCCTTCTTTACGGCTATTTTATAAATCCCTGAAGTGGCACGTATTCAAGAAAATATTGAAAAAGAATACTTGCAGAAAAATCTGAAGCCACAAATGAGAAGTAGTAACTACAATGATAGCTTGTATTTATTGACTGCTTATCATTTGCCAGGCTCTAAGGACTTCCCATGTACTAACTCACTTGGTTTTCACAAAACCTTATGAGGTATTATCTCCATTTTACAGACATGTAAACTGAGATAAAAAGAAGTAAACTGCCTTGACCAGTGTCATACAATTAGTAAGGCTAGAATTCAAATGAGACCAAATGATTCCAGAGCCCTTGTTCTTCACTTATTGCTGCCTCTCACCATGGCATTGTAAGTCTTTACAAATTTGATGAAAATTCTGAGAGTGCTGAAATTTCAGAAGTGAGAAGGCAAATGTGTTAACTATATTAATTTTACACATTATTGAGACTGTTCCTTAAATTTGGGTGACTTTCCTTGACACAGCAGAAAGAAAAACAGGACATGAACAAATACTAACTACTTAATAAGAATGCCAACTGATTCTTCCCAAATGTGTTTCCCGAAGTACACAACATAGCTGCCATAACTATTGTATTTAGAGCCATGAGGTTGGATGGAATCACCAAGTGAGGAATTAGGAGAAGATAAGGGACCAAGGACTAAGCCCTGAGGCACTGAAACATTAAGAAGGTGGAGAGACGTCCCTGGTGGCGCAGTGGTTAAGAATCCACCTGCCAATGCAGGGGACATGGGTTCGAGCCCTGGTCCAGGAAGATCCCACATGCCACGGAGCAACTAAGACTGCATGCCACAACTACTGAGCCTGTGCTCTAGAGCCCGCAAGCCACAACTACTGAGCCCACGTGCCACAACTACTGAGCCCGTGTGCCACAACTACTGAAGCCCACGCGCCTAGAGCCCATGCTCCGCAACAAAGCCAAGCCACCACAATGAGAAGCCCTCACATCTCAACAAAGAGTAGCTCCCGCTCGCCGCAACTAGAGAAAGCCTGCATGCAGCAACGAAGACCCAATGCAGTCAAAAATAAATAAATAAATAAAATTAATTAAAAAGAAAAAAAACTCCTATATACCTCAGGAAATGCAAAAAGAATCATTCAATGGAAGGGCGCAATACGATTTATGCAGTTTTGACTAGTTCTAAGTACTGGTCATAAAAACTTTATTATAAAAATCTAAATAAATATGCTGATAACATCAAAACCTCCAATGTATCATGTATAACTAAAGAAATATAAGAGTTCTTATCCTTATTAAAATACCCAGCTGCCCATAAAAAAAGTGAGTAAGGTTTTCTAACCTTTCAAAGTCACCTTGCCTTGTAAATTTTGACAACCTATACACGGCCCAGTTGTTAAGCTGTTTAGAGGTCATTCCTCTTCCATTATCTATCACTGCAACGGCAGGTTTTCCTTGTGTTTCATCAAAATGCTATGAAATAAAATAAGTTCAAAAAGATAGGAAAAGTCAAATCAATATTAAAAACATGAAAAGTTAATATAAAAAAAGTGATTCATTGGGCTCATTCATACATTGCTGGAGGAAGTGTACACTAATACAACTTTCTGAAAGGCACTTCAGCAGTATGAATCAAAGGCCTTAGAATTCTTCATGTCCTTTAACCCAGAAATTCCATTTCTCAGAATTTAGCTTGAGAAACTAATCGGAGATATGTACAAAAATCTATAAGGATACTCATCACGCCAGCACTGCTTACAATGGCAAAAATATAGGAAAAAAATCTAAAAGTTCAACAACAGTAGACTGATTATATAATTTATATTACAGTCAATAAACCAAACTGCAGCAGTGGTATATTATATTGCAGAATATTCATGATATGGCAATGTTTACAATGTACTATTAAGGGAAAATAAAAGATCACAAATAACAAAATGTACAATATGATCACACATACATGTATACATATATGCATAGAAAAAGGGCACGTGAAAAAATTTTAATGACTGAAGAGACATCAGATAATTATTTCTACTTTTAGTTTATCTTTATTTTCTAATTTTTCTCCAATGAACCTGTAGTACTTCTATAAAAGGACAAGTTAAATTGCTTTAGAGTATTATCTCCTTACCAATTTGATCTGTATTCTTCTAACACCAGTGTTACGAGAAGTGGCAGACAATGAATTATCAATTAATTCTGCAAGAGCAAATGCTGGAAGAGAATGAGAAAACGTTATTGCTTAAGTTTTCCCTCCTAAATACTTCATATAAAAGTTCAAAGTAGAAGAAACTCTGAAGTACCTTAAGCCATCACTTTTATTTTCCAGAGAGCTAGAATTAAAGTATTATCCTGATCCTAATGACACAAACATAATAAAGGCATCACCAATCACCCCCAGCATAAAAAAGCAGTCACCAACCAGTACTTGCATGGCACTACACAGCATGAGTCAGCCAGCCATGATTCCTGGCTTCAAGGAGTTTATAATCTAAAGACAGACATACACACATAAGAGACAAACAGAAGACCATAACCATAAAATCAAATAGTAGTCTGTGGTACGTAATTACATCATGCACAAGTCAAACGTAAGCACATTTTGAGATATAAGGACAACTATAAAGCAACTATAAAAGTGTCTATTGAGAGCTAATTTAAATACAGATATCTCACAACAGCAACTTGTGAAATGGCAGAATGTATCTGCTTAATTGACACAAAACTGCTCTTAATTTCCTACTACACAACCAGCTTGACCTTCAGTTTATCACTGGCTCAGCACTGTTCCTAACATTCTCCTTTCTCCAGGGTCAGCACCCAAACTATTTCTCACTTTTATTCCCCTAATTAAAAGGGGGAACATACTAAATTAATGTCTCTTCCCCTGAAGCTTAACCCAACTTAAGCGTAATTAATCCACAGAGTAGCACTCCAGCAAGCACTTCCACACTCTCAACACTCAGGGGATGTCTATGTTTATAAGCTAGTTAGAAAGAAGTTACCACAAATCAGCTATCTATAAAGACCTGGCGAAGGGTATTAACTAGGAAATGGAGAAGTAGGGACACTGAAGGAAATGCAAGGAAAAAGAGTTAAAAGAAATCTCAAAGAAAGAAATGAGTAGAATTTAGTATATGATTAGATATAAAGAGAGAAAGAAAAAGAAATCCAAGGTGGTTTTGAGTACTTGCTCCAGAAGACTGGATAAATGGTCGTATTTTCCATAAAATTTAGAAGGAGAAAAATTTAGAAGGGAGGAAAGAAAACTTCAGTTTTAGATGCGATACCCTATCACTATATCAAGCTCAATGAGTAGAGGTGTTCCACAGAGAGCTGGAACAGACTATGCTTAATGGAGAGAGTAAAGACAGCCAGAGATAAATGCTTCATTGACACAGAATAGTTTAGACTTGGGCAAGTTCACTTCAAGTATAAAAAGATCAACATGACTTAAAGAATTATCCACCATACAGTCAACAGTAACCAGAAGTAGCATCAAAGGCACAGGAAACAGAGGCAGGGAAAGACCCAGGAATTTAATGTGAAGTCACAGAAATCAAAGCAGGAGTTTAAACAGTGATATTCTCTGCCTATTCATATAATGACAGTAGGAATGAAAACCCATATAACCAATCTGGAAGGTAATTAATCTATATCAAAAGTCTTAAAAATGAATGTATCTACTGACTCCATGATTATACATTTAAAAACTTATCCTCAGAGAATTAAAGATTCATTCAATATGCAGATATATAAACCCTTTCACCTAGATTCACATGTTGTTAACATTTTGCCACATGGCTCCTATGCATTTTTTAAATTTAATTTTTATTTTATATTAAAGTATAGTTGATTTACAATGGTGTGTTAGTTTCAGGTGTATAGCAAAGTGATTCAGTTATACATATATATAAATATATATATTCTTTTTCTACATTCTCTTCCATTATAGGTTATTATAAGATATTGAGTATAGTTCCCTGTGCTATATAGTACGTCCTTGTTGGTTATCTATTTTATATATAGTAGGGTTTATATTTTAATCCCAAACTTGTAATTTACCCCCCACCAAATGCATTTTTGACTTAGAATATTTCCAACTTACATGGGTTTATCTGGCATAGAGGTGTAGAGGAAACATAGGTTGCAATTTTAAATAGGGTGAACAAGATAAGTTTTGTTGAGAAGGTAATAGATAAACAAGACTTGAATGAGGTGCGGGACTGAGAAAGAGGCTATCCAAGCAGAGGGTCCTAAGCTGAGAATAAAGCTGGCAGTGAAGAGGAATGAACAAGCAACAAGAGCTGTGGAAACAAAGTCAGAGAGGTACAAAGCACAGCTTCTAAGACCATGAAAGCAATTGTAAAGACTTCGGCGTTTACCCTTAGTGAAACAATCTGACTTCTCAAACCTTACGTGTACAGGCATGAAAAGAGAGAGACGAGGCCACTGTATAATCTCGGTAATCTATGATGGTACCTCAGACCTAGTGTTACCAACAGAAGTAAAGAGAAATGCTCATTTTAAGATAAACACTGAAGATAGTGCCAAAAGGATTTTCTGAAAGATTGAGACAAAGAAGAATCAACTGGATTTTTGGCTTAAGCAACTAGAAAGAACCAAAATTAATTTGGATGGAAAACTATGTGTAGTATATTCCCATCTTAGATATCCTAGTAGAGATGCCACATGGGCAAGTGGATAGACAAAACTGGGATTCAGGAGGTAAGTCTGGCATTATTTTCAACACTTAACTAAAAATGACCATTTCTCACTACCTCCATTTGGTAGTCACTGCCATAACTATGGTATTTAGAGCCATGAGATTGGATGGAATCACCAGTTGAGGAATTAGGAGAAGATAAGGGACCAAGGACTAAGCTCTGAAGCACTGACACATTAAGAAGATGGGGGGACTTCCCTGGTGGCGCAGTGGTTAAGAATCCGCCTGCCAATGCAGGGGACATGGGTTCAAGCCCTGGTCTGGGAAGATCCCACATGCCGCGGATCAACTAAGCCCGTGCGCCACAACTACTGAGCCTGCGCTCTAGAGTCCGCGAGCCACAACTACTGAAGCCTGCATGCCTAGAGCCCGTGCTCCACAACGAAGAGTAGCCCCTGATCGCCGCAACTAGAGAAAGCCCACGCACAGCAACGAAGACCCAACGCAGCCAAAAATAATATATAAATAAAATAAATAAATTTATTAAAAAAAAAAAGAATTAGTCACAAGAACATTCAGTCATTTGTAACAATTAAAAAAAAAAACTGAAATAACCTGAATGTCTAATAACAACAGTACACTGTTCAAATAAATTACGTTATCTAAATACTGTGTAACCCCTAAAACAAACATATATTGACATGCATATTAAAGATGTTCATTACATTTTAAATAAAAAGGTAGGTTAAAAAAGTATGCATTTGGAATTCCCTGGTGGTCCAGTGGTTAGGACCCTGTGCTTTCACTGCTGAGGGCCCGAGTTCAATCCATGGTCAGGGAACTAACTAAGATCCCACAAGCCATGTGGCGCGGCCAAAACAAAAAACAAAAAAGGATGCATCATACAAAACCATTAAAAAAGAAAAAAAAAAGTCAAACAATATGAAGAGGTCTGAAATGATAAACACCGAAGTGTTGGTGGTAGTTACATCTGGGTGGTAGAGATAGGGATGTTCTTTATGCTCTTTTTGCTTATCTATGTTATCTAATTTTCTACCAACTCTAACGCATATACAATGAAAAAAATTTTTAATAAGAATGTTTACAGGGAGTTCCTTGGTGGTCTAGTGGCTAGGATTCCTGGCTTTCACTGCCAAGGCCCAGGTTCAATTCCTGGTTCCTGGTTGGGGAACTGAGATCCCACAAGCCACAGCACAGCCAAAAAAAAAAAAGAAAAAGAAAGTTTATAATGAACATCTAAATAGTATTAAACACTTTGGCAGGGTCCAGACAGAAAAGATTCTCTAAATCAACTAGCAAACAATCCAAAGGTAGGATTAAAACTGGCAAGTAGTAAAGGTGGAAGGAAATGATAAAGAAATGATAAAGAACACAAACCACTTACTTGTGCTGTTCAGCTATAAAAAATGTGCAAGGTAAAACAAATATTTTCTCAACTGGGAGAGGTGTACAGGAGGCCAGGAAGAATAAATCAGGAAAGGAGAGTGTACAGGAGATAGATGTATAAGTACAGACCTCTTATGAGTTGAAAAGGAATGAATCCTCATTCTACATTAGTTTTAAAAGAGAGGTATCTTTATTCTGAAGTAAGATGACTTAGGTAGAAAAAGAAATACACTGTGATGAAGAGACGAAGTAAGGACACTCACAAAAACCGATCATAGTCTGTGAATAAAGTAGAATGAGAGATCTTTTTTAAAGCGAAGGACTAGGATGTGTGATCAGGGGATAAAGGTGAGTGATAGTTTATCAAAATTAGTATAAATGGAATACTTACGTAAAGGATTTTGTCCTTCACTTGCATAATATTCATACATGCCACTTTTAACCAATGTGTCATAGTGAGGTAGGAAGTCAATTCGTTCTTTTGTAGCTGTTAGTAGTAACTGATTGACTGACTGTAGCAGGTACAGAGTGACTCCATCTTTAACAGTTTCATCTGTAATCAAGAGGTAACATCTTAAGTGCTAAGCTAGCATCTGAAACACAATGAATTTATAATTTTGAATACACAAACTGTATCTATGAAACGACTTTAAAAATTATACAGGCAAATCCCCAAACAATGGATCCATCTATAAATTCAGTTGTGTTGTGTTTTGTTAAGAATATCAGTGGAATAGGTTCAAATACTTCCACTCATCTGAAACACTCAATTCTTAAGTTAAGCTGTCACAGAAAATCAGATGAGGAACTATATTAAAGTGGTATCAATATGAATGGAGAAGAATGATTAAATCCAAAAAGGAATCAGGCATGAAAAATTGGCAAGTCTTAGAACATAACTGAGTAAAAAAAGATAATGGAAGAATCCAAGTTGGTCAGAAGAATTAACTTCTTTTTTTAAATCAGGGAAACACTTGCTTTTTTTTTTTTTTTTTAATTTATTTATTTATTTATTTATTTTTAGCTGTGTTGGGTCTTCGTTTCTGTGCGAGGGCTTTCTCTAGTTGTGGCAAGTGGGGGCCACTCTTCATTGCGGTGCGCGGGCCTCTAACTATCGCGGCCTCTCTTGCTGCGGAGCACAGGCTCCAGATGCGCAGGCTCAGTAGTTGTGGCTCACGGGCCCAGCTGCTCCGTGGCATGTGGGATCTTCCCAGACCAGGGCTCGAACCCGTGTCCCCTGCATTGGCAGGCAGATTCTCAACCACTGCGCCACCAGGGAAGCCCAAGAATTAGCTTCTTAAGGGCCCAAGTAGAAGATCTGTGGCTAGGTGTTGTGCTGAGCAAGGTCTCATCTTCTGTAGCCATAGATGATATCAACTCTTTTCCTATAATCTTGTTTGAAAAATATGACCTCTGCACAAACTGGATGTATAGCTAGTTTCCTCCCCCATCCCCAAAACATCACAGTTTTTTGATGCTTATCTATCTCATAAAATAGTCATTGCTCTATGATATACTAGAACATATTAAATATAAAAGCATAAACATAACATTGCTTACCAAAATTATCACAGGTAATTTCTTTCCTACTTGTTGTTGTAATAACAAATTTTTCTTCAGGTGAAATGCCAAGTGTCTAGCCAAAATAATAGAATAAAATCAATTATTATACAAAGGAAATAAATACACAATTCAAGTTTACAAAAATATGAAAATATTGATAAGGATATTATAATCTTCTAACAGTGCTACATTTACTTGAGAAATATGTCTTAATGTTTTTAAATTTTGCCTTTGCATAATTAACCACAAATCTAACTACAAATTACCTAGATTTTTCTGCTATTATACGTCACCTAGGAACACAGTGATTAATTGAACACTTTGAAAGGGTTTAACATCAGCAGGGCTCTCTTAGACAAAAAACATATAATTTTATGTCAATATATAAGTAAACTTATTTGGAGCAAAGTATTAACATAACACTTATGTTCATATCTATTAAATATTTAAATATGCAAAAACAAAAGTACTAGAAGAAAATAGAGGTTAATATTTTATAACACTGAGGTAAGTATAGCCACACTATGCAGGGTATCTGCATAAAGAATCTTTTTATCTATTATAACCCCTTCCAAAAGTATAACTTTAAAAAATTAAGGCAACATAAATTATGGGGGAAAACTACAACAGGAAACAAAGTGTTAGCATCCTTACTTCTGTTTCAGGTAATGATGAACTAGTTAACCTAGACCAACCTTACACAGAAGATTACTAAAAAAATCTAGACTAATGATATTCAAGTCTTCAATACTGATACTAAAAACCCTATTGGTCACTACTGAAACTAACTGAGGCACTAACTCCTTACTCTGAACACTGACAAATTAAAGGGAAAGAATAAAGCATTTATCCTGCTTTCTTGTACCAATTAGATTTCAGGGTAACCATATATCTCTAATTGATGAGGCGAAGTTGTTCTTTTGCCTCATCAATTAGAGAGGCAAAGAATTCCTGCTAATAAATACAGGAGGAATGGCAATCAGAATAGCACCATCAATGAATGAACCTTAAATTAAAACTTGTTTATGAAGGAATCCTGCTGAAACCACCTGAATCCCATTAATTCAATCTTAGCATTTCTAAGAGTGGGTGAAATAGCCTTACATTATGTGCCTCCTGATGTGATGTAATACGAAGTACCAGCACCACCTATGAAGTATTTTTTGCTTCCCTACCCCAAAGAAGCTGAACCTAAATCTTAATTATAAGCCTTTAAAAATAACTTCTAGTTTATAGGATATGTTGAGTTAGAACAAGCTAAATTACATCATAAAGGAGCACAGACAAATCTAGAATGTAGAATACGAGAGACAAACCAACCTGATTTCTTCAACAAGTCAATGTCAGGAAAAACAAAAAAGACTGGGGGAAGGTACTTTGCTCAAATGCTCTAAATTTTAGAAGAATTAAGAAACATAAAAAACCAAGTTCAATATAAGGACCCTGATTTAAACAAACCAACTATAAAAAAACATTTCTGAGATAAACAAATCTGAATATGGACTGAACAATACTATTAAAAATGTTAATTTTGATGGTGTGATAATAGAAGTGCATGTTGAGTATACAGGAGTGAAGTAAACTAAGGCCTGGAATATGCTTCAAAAGGCAAAAATGAAGCTAGCATGGTAAATACTTGGAAACTGTTGAATGTGGATGATGATTATACGTGGGATCATTATACTACTATCTCTTTGTGTATGTTTGAAGCTTTTAATGAGAAGAATTTCTAACTTAAAATATACTATTATAGACCAGTGGAAGAGAATAGAGAACCCTGAAACAGACCCACACATACATACACAGGGAGCTTGGCAAATAGGGGAATGACATTACAGATTGATGAGAAAAGAATAAACTATTCAATGAATATTACTGAGACAACTACTTAATTGTACAGAAATAGATTTTAAAAATCCCCATCTCAACATACACAAAAATAAGTTCCAAGAGAACTAAAGCAGCTACATTTTAATCCAAAATTGTAGAGGAAAAATAGGGAAATCATTCTGAGAGGCGAAAGAAAGGATTTCTGAAAATACACAAGAAGTGCAAGCCATAAAGAAAAAAACTGGAAAACATGAAAAGATGCTCATCCTAGTTATCAGAGAAAATTAAAACTTTGATTATCATTCCCACAAGGCTGGCAAAAAATTTAAGTCCTGATAATATAAAGTATAGGCCTCCATTAAAAGAATCACACTTGATGAAGTGGAATTTAACCCAGGGATGAAAGAAGTTTTCAGTATCGACAAATCAATGTGATACACCACATCAACAAACTGAAGAATAAAAACCATATGGTCATCTCAATAGATGCAGAAAAAGCTTTTGATAAAATTCAAAATCCATTTATGATAAAAACTCTCCAGAAAGTGGGCACAGAGGGAACATACCTCAACACAATAAAATCCGTATATGACAAACTCACAGCTAACATCATACTCAACGGCGAAGAGCTGAAACCATTTCCTCTCAGATCAGGAACAAGACAAGGATGCCCACTCACACCACTTTTATTCAACATAGTTTTGAAAGTCCTAGCCACAGCAATCAGTGAAGAAAAAGAAATGAAAGGAATCCAAATTGGAAAAGAACAAGTAAAATTGTCACTGTTTGCAGATAACATGATACTATACATAGAAAATACTAAAGATGCCACCAGAAAACTACTAGAGCTCATCAATTAATTCAGTAAAGTTGCAGGATACAAAATTAATATACAGGACTCTGTTGCATTTCTATACACTAACAACAAACTATCAGAAAGACAAGGAGACAATCCCATTTACCATCGCATCAACAAAACAAAACAAAACAAAACAACCTAGGAATAAACCTACCTAAGGAGGCAAAACACCTGTACTCTGAAAACTATAAGACACTGATGAAAGAAACTGAAGATGAACAAACAGATGGAAAGGTATACCTTGTTCTTGGATTGGAAGAATCAATTTCATTAAAATGACCATACTACCCAAAGCAATCTACAGGCTCAGTGAAATCGCTATCAAATTACCAATGGGATTCTTCACAGTACTAGAACAAATAATTTTAAAAACTGTATGCAAACACAAAAGATCCTAAATAGCCAAAACAATCTTGAGAAAGAAGAACAGAGTGGAAGATTCACACTTCCTGACTTCAGACTATACTACAAAGCTACAGTAATCAAAACAGTATGGTACTGGCACAAAAACAGACACATAGCTCAATGGAACAGGATGAAAGCCCAGAAATAAATCCACACACTTATGGTCAATTAACCTGAGACAAAGGAGGCAAGAATATACAGTGGACAAAAGACAGTCTCCTCAATAAGTGGTGATAGGAAAACTGGACAGCTACATGTAAAAGAATGAAATTAGAAGATTCTCTAACACCATATACAAAAATAAACTCAAAATGGTTTAAAGACCTAAATGTAAGACCGGATACTATAAAACTCCTAGAGGAAAACATATGCAGAACACTCTGACATAAATCACAGCAATACTTTTTTTGGCTCTGTCTCCTAAAGTAATGGAAACAAAAGCAAAAATAAACAAATGGGGCCTAATTAAACTTAAAAGCCTTTGCACTGCAAAGGAAACCATAAACAAACCAAAAAGACAACCTACGGAATGGGAGAAAACATTTGCAAATGAAGCAACCAACAAGGGCTTAATTTCTAAAATACACAAATAGCTCATACAGCTCAATATAAAAAAAAAAAAAATTTAAAAATGGACAGAAGACCTAAATAGACATTTCTCCAAAGACAGATAGACAGACAGTCAACAGGCACCTGAAAAGATGCTCAATGGCACTAATCACCAGAGAAATGCAAATCAAAACTAGAATGAGGGACTTCCCTGGTGGTGCAGTGGTTAAGAATCCACCTGCCAATGCAGGGGACACGGGTTCGAGCCCTGGTCTGGGAAGACCCCACATGCCGCGGAGCAACTAAGCCCGTGCACCACAACTACTGAGCCTGCGCTCTAGAGCCCACGAGCCACAACTACTGAGCCTGCGTGCCACAACTACTGAAGCCCATGCGCCTAGAGCCCGTGCTCCACAACAAGAGAAGCCACTGCAATGAGAAGCCCACGCACTGCAATGAAGAGTAGCCCCTGCTCGCCACAACTAGAGAAAGCCCGCATGCAACAACGAAGACCCAATGCAGCCCAAAAAATAATAATAATAATAAACAAATTTTAAAAAAACAAAACAAAACTAGAATGAGGTATCCTCTCACACTGGTCAGAATGGCCATCATCAAAAAGTCTACAAATATTGACGCTGGAGAGGGTGTGAAGAGAAGGGAACCCTCCTACACTGTTGGTGGGAATGTAAACTGGTACAGCCCCTATGGAGAAGAGTATGGAGGTTCCTTTAAAAATTAAAGAGTTACCATAAGATCCAGCAATCCCAATCCCACTCCTGGGAATATACCTGGAAAAGACAAACTCTCTAATTCGAAAAGATACACACACCCCAATGTTCATTCCAGCACTATTTACCATAGCCAAGACATGGAAGCAACCTAAATTTCCATCAACAGATGAATGGATAAAGAAGATGTGGTGTGTGTGCGTGTGTGTGTGTGTGTGTGTGTACACACACGTACACACACACACACACAAAATGGAATAGTACTCAGACATAAAAAAGAATGAAATAATGCTGTTTGCAGCAACATGGATGGACCTAGAGATTATCATACGAAGTGAAGTAAGACAGAGAAAGACAAATATCATATATCACTTACATGTGGAATCTAAAAAAAAAGATACAAATGAACTTATTTACAAAACAGAAACAGACTCACAAACATAGGAAACAAACTTGGGGTTACCAAAGGGGAAAGCAGGGCAGGGGGGATAAATAAGGAGTTTGGGATTAACAGATACACACTACTAGGGAATTCCCTGGTGGTCCCGTGGTTAGGATTCGGCACTTTCACTGTGGTGGCCCAGGTTCAATCCCTGGTTAGGGAACTACCCGCAAGACGCATAGCCCAAAAAAAAGAAAAAAAAAAATACAGGTACACACTACTGTATATAAAATAGAAAAACAACAAGAACCTACTGTATAGCACAGGGAACTATATTCAATATCTTGTAATAACCTAC
The DNA here is from genome assembly GCF_009873245.2 of Balaenoptera musculus. Classification (NCBI taxonomy): domain Eukaryota; kingdom Metazoa; phylum Chordata; class Mammalia; order Artiodactyla; family Balaenopteridae; genus Balaenoptera; species Balaenoptera musculus. The sequence continues at coordinate 36,156,529 of NC_045798.1, forward strand.
AACGGAAAAGAATCTAAAAAAGTGTGTGTGTGTGTGTGTGTGTGTGTATATATATATATCTGAGTCAGTTTGCTCTACACCTGAAACTAACATTGTAAATCAACTATACTTCAATTTTTTAAAAAGTTCTACTAAAAAGACAGCCATATTTTGAAGGATAAAAAAATAAAGTATAGGCTTCCATATAGGAAAGATGGACCTTACACATTTCGGATAGGCCCGAAAGTCAGTACAACCATACTGAAAAGCAATTTGGTATACTTTAGTAAAATTAAAAATACTCATATCCTATGCAATTCTACCCAAGAGAAATGAAGCTATAGACATAAACTGATGGGGAAAAGATTCTATTTGTTTACAGAAATAAAAATTGTCTTCACAGATCTTAGGCTTTTGTATAATCAAGACAGTCTTTATTTCTCAGTTCTTTACTACTTTATTTCTACAATGTCCCAACTGTTAGATCATGTGGTTACATATCCTGTAGAAAAAAATACATATTTTTATAATTAAATTGAATTTTTAAGATCTATGTACATGTGAAAAGTATTTATATATATTTCACACAATCTCTCCATAATTTTATTATTCAATTAAGATACATAAGCTATCTTTTTTCTCTGCTTTATCTATAATCCTTTATAAAAATTATTTCTCAAATTCATAACTTCTCTAAATATTTTATAGCTCTGGTATTCGACAAACATAAGTTAAATATTTTTACATTATTCATTATGCTTTTATTCAAGATGTCATACTCTTCTCTCTCCATGTTTTTGGTCTAAAAATCTATCTTATCAGACGTAAACTAAAGTCTTTCGTGTATCTGTACTCACCTGGCCTTGAATACAGATACATTTCCTCTGCCTTTCTCTATATGAAAGCAGGATGACATTCTATTTGGGCAAGAGTTGTGACTGGGCTTTTTCATTTTTTTTTTTTAATTAATTAGTTATTTATTTATTTATTTTTGGCTGTGTTGGGTCTTCGTTTCTGTGCGAGGGCTTTCTCTAGTTGCGGCGAGCGGGGGCCACTCTTCATCGCGGTGCGCGGGCCTCTCCCTGTCGCGGCCTCTCTTGTTGCAGAGCACAGACTCCAGACGCGCATGGCTCAGTAATTGTGGCTCACGGGCCTAGTTGCTCCGCGGCATGTGGGATCTTCCCAGACCAGGGCTCGAACCCGTGTTCCCTGCATTAGCAGGCAGATTCTCAACCACTGCGCCACCAGGGAAACCCTGGGCTTTTTCATTTTTATAAGAGCACTTCAATTACACCTTTTTCTGGGTTAATGTTAAAGCATATGGATCTTCCAAAGTACCAGCCCTACATGTCTTTAAGTTAGCTTCAAACTATCTGCTGCCCAACTTCTCTCAAAAGCCAATTTTAAGAAATATTTATGAAGAGCTAACTAACTTGTCGTCCATAAAATCCTGAATACTTTAAACTTCATCAATGGATTAGGTCACTCAGAAGTTATATAGTTCAATGCATCTCTCTGAACAAAAAACTAGTCTTTAATGATGTGCTTTGGTATTATATCCAATTGTTCTGTCCCTGAACCACACCAAAACCAGGAACACCCATATTGCACTTGAGCGAGAAATCTCTACAAAAATTTGGGTGGTAACTGCTTAAAGCAGGCTGCAATACCCTAAACAACACATAGCGTACCTTGCATTAAAAGACAAGACAAAAAGAGCCTCTCCTATCTCTAAGAATGTTGCCCATTTTATCAGGATTTGTGAGGAATCTAGGGAGAAATTTTTCTCAAATCAAAGGTTTGCATCGTTAGCAGCTGGAAAGTTTTTATTTTATAGACATTGTGGATTTTGTATCAATTACCTTTCCTTCTTTGTTTTGACCCTTAAGAAACTCAAAGCTGATTTCATGCCTCAGCACTGGTATATGCTTTAATCAAATGAACTTCCATTTATTAGTTCTCCTCAGGTTACTATTCTACTCTTTCCTACATCTACCTTCTTTTACCTTTTTTCTTTTCATCTTTTGGAATTTTTAATATAATATACCTTATGTACAAATTTTTTTTGAAGGAACAGATTGATTCATTTAACTAAACAGCTATAAACCAACTATTAGGTAAGGCTCCTACCCTCAAGAAGCAGAGACTATTTTTTAAGTATGATGGTATAACAAGTGCTATAGAAGGGTGACAAGGAATAGTGGAACCACACAAGAGAAGAAGTAGGCATTTCCTCAAAATTAGGGGTGGAGAGGATGGTTTGCACATATGGGACTTAATGCTTGGGCATATTAAGAATTAGCCAAATAAGTTATTTTCTAATCTTTGATTCTGCAAGGTCACAAGGGCTCAAGTGAGTCAATAACTGCTTATCACAGGTGTAAGGGCTTCTGCCAAATCCACCTTTTCCTCTTCCTTCCTCTTGATTGCTCCTCTTTTCTACAAAGTGCGCTTTCCCCAAATAACAGTTTAGGACCCATAATACTTTCTAGCACTACAAACACTTATTAGTTTGTTTTCAGTTTTAATGAAAAACTTTAATTTAGTGCACTATCTGCCTCTTCCCCTAAAAAGGAAAATGAAGGCTTTAGTAAGTAGTGTGGACATTGTGGAGATTGTTTTAAAAAAATACAAGCTTCAGAATCAAACAGACCTAGATACCAATCCCAGTTTCATTGCTCATGAACTGTATAAACTCAGACTTCATTCAGTAACTTATTTCAGTTCTTCATGTCTGTAATGGGGACAAAGTTATGGGATTAGGTGGCATAATCTAATGATGTTTTAAACTCTCAAAAAAAAAAAAAAGTTAGCCTTCCTTTTTTTTACTAGTTCTTCCCTCCCACTTCTAATCAAATTTAACCTTCTCTGTTCCAGCAGGAAAAAGTGGAAAGGAGAGGAAAAGAATCAGTCAAAGAAAATATTTTCCTTGTTAAAATATTGAAGGAATGGAATGAATATATCTGTTCCCTATAACACAGAACATCATTTGAGGCTGAGTGGAATAACAAAAAGAACTTGACTTCTGGGTTTGAATTCTAATTTTTGTACTATCTGTTTGACTTAAGTGAGTCACCATCTCCAAAAGTGAGTTTCCACTTCCGTAATAAGAGGTTAATACACTTCCCCTATATATGTAGCAGACTTACTGACACTTCTCACATGGGAGAATTATTTCTACAGGGAGGGTAAATTAGTACAACCTTTCTGAAAAACAATTTAAAAATACGTATCAAGAGCTTTAAAAATATTCCTGACCTTTGATCCAGGAATTTCACTTCTAAGATTCTAAACCAAAGAAAAATAAAGACATAAAAGACTATGCATATAAGGGGAAAGAATTTTAAAAAGAATATATATATATATATGTAACTTAATCACTGTGCTGTACACCTGAAACTAACATGACATTGTAAATCAACTATACTTCAATGTTTTAAAAAAAGGAGGAAAAAAAAGTTTAAACTAAAAAATAAAAATAAAATAAATCTCCCAAAAAAAAGACCATGCATTCAAACATGTTTATCATGGTATTGCTTAAAATTGAAAGTAATGTAAATGTCAACAAAAAAGAGAGATCTGGTTATGTAAACAGTGGTACAAAACAGACCACTTCGTTTATTAAGACTTGCGTTAAAACAGAAAAATACTGACAATATTAAGTGAAAAAAATGGAATATAGACATGTATTACGGTTATTTAAAAATGGGGGGTGAGGGTAAGGATACAAAGAAATAACTCCAAGTGCTAACAGTGGTTACAAATTTCACAGTGAGTAAAAGGGTTTACTTTTTTCCCTCTGGTTCCTTATTTTCTTTAATGTGCTGATAGTTTAAAATCATTTTTATATGTCATGACTTTAAATCATTTACATATAATCAATATAAATATTTTATATAATCAACTACAAAAATCATAAACATGAGTTTCCTTTCCCTGATGAATATAAAACATTCATCAAAAAAAAAGAGCATTCATTCATTCACTTTTCAAAGACATGGGAATCTGCTATATCCATACACAGAATGAACTTTTGAGTTTATAAAATTTTGTCTCCATTCTAATTTGGCCATTTACTATGTGCCAGGCACAATTCCAGACGCTGGGAATACAGAACAAATCAAAGTCCTTCCTCTCAAGTCGTTTTTTCCCCTGAGTCTTGATTTCAATTATTTCAGCAACTAGTATACAGAGTTAACAGCACTAAAAACATCAGCCTGCTCAAGTTAAAACAGTGCTTCACACCAAGTCCTTTTTCCTTGGAAGCTAAGTGTTCTCTATCGCTTAAAAAGAGCCCCAAGTGGTTAATGCAGCTCACGACAATACCCCTTCTTTGAAGCTCGAGCACCAGCAACACCTCAGATCTAGAAAAGACTTCCCAGTTTAAAGTAGGACTTTGCCTACATAGTCATTAACTTTTAAAGCAAACTAGTACAGGGAGTATACAGGTCCTTTGGTGTTCCGCAGATACCCTTGGACACCCTTTGAGTGGTTCAGGAACTCCCAGGGGGCTGGGGGGTGCAGGAAACCAGAAGGGCAGCTCCACCTGCGAAGCTCTCTAGGTCAAGTGTTTCCACTACGGAAGGACCCCACTAGGGCGGGCCTGCAAGCCTTCTTGACAGAACGACCCGGGAAATTACTGCATCACTGAACGAACCTGAGGAAAACTGACTCCAGGAATTTCACAACTTCTAACTATCACAACACTCCTAACAGAGCCATCAGGGAGAACTCCGCTCTCTTCTTTAAAAAAAAAACAAAAACAAAAAACAAAACAAAAGTTCCACCCGAAAGAGACACAAGTGGCTTTCCCGACTGGAAGAAGAGCTGCACGGCCTCAGAGTGCTAAGGTCGCCCCGGGCCCATGAAACCCGCGGTACCAAAGCCTGGGCGGCGCGACCCCCGAAACAGGGCCGGGGCAGAGGGAGGCCCACCGACCCGCCGGCTCCGCACTCCGAGGCCGGCGCCCGGACCGGCCCCAGGCTTCCCCGCCCGCCTCGGGCATGGCGGGCACCCGGGAGGGAGAAGCCAAGGCCGCAGGACCGGGGCCGGGTGACAGGTTTATTGCCCCCGGTGAGCAACTTGGGCTTCTCGTCACCCTCCCAACCTCAACTCTACCCGCGCATCCCTCCTTAGCGTACCTGACACACTGAGGCGCGGAACGCCGCGAAGTCCGAGCGCTCCGTGACCTGCAGCGCCCGGTCCCCGAGCTCCGACTCCTCCTCCCGCCGGTCAAACAAGTACACCGTCCTGTAGCCGTCGCCTCCGCCGCCCTCTCCGGTCCCCACCGAGGGCCCGCCGCCGCCCGCCGCTGCCATATTGGGGAAGAGGAGAGAAAACAGCAACGCCGACTCCTGCGGCCGTCGCGCTAAAGGCCGAGGTACGGGCTCCGCGCGGCGGCTTCAGCTCCAGCCCCCGGGGCGGCGCAAGGCCTCTACCCCGGCGCACTCAGCTCCTCCCTCGGCGACGGCGGCGGTGGCGGACCAGCCGCAGTCGCGAGGATCACCCGGGAACCGATTCGAACGAGCTCCTACCCGTGCACCACGTCACTTCCGCGGCCCGCCGCTCCCGCAGAGGAGGGGGCGCGCGGCGCGCTCCTCGCAGAGCCGGGACCCGCGCCCGCTGTCGCCCAGGCGACGTCGCAGCGCTACCCGCAACCAGGCCCGCCGCCCGTAGCTGTGGCGCAGGAAGAAGAGGGGCCGTCGGCGGCGCGCAGGAGGCGGGGCGAATCCGGCAGGCCGCGCGGGCCGGGGTGGGGCTTCGGAGCCCGCTGACCGGGGCCCGCCCCTTTCGCCCTAGCGAAGTTGGAGGGAAGCGCGGTCCCTAGCGGGCGGTGGCGCTCTGAGGGAACGACCCGGTATCCTAGGCGGGAGAGCCTATCCCGCGAGCGGCGGGGGGAGTCTTCCGAGGGACTGTTTTCTCCCATCCCAGAGGGTCCTGGTACCTTCCCGCCTCTCCATAACCCCGACCAAGCCTATCCGGCTTCGAGCTCCTGGCGCCGCGGCCACGGTTGCGACCTCAGGACCAGGTCGCGTGAACGCGGCGGTGGGAAGCGCCAGGCCCGCGGGCCTCGCGGTGTGGACCTGCCCCCGCCACGAGCACGTGGGTCCCCACGCGGAAAAAAACGACGCCGAGAGACCCTGAGCCACTTTTTCAGTCCCATTTCCTAGTGGTTATGTGTGGGCCGCGGCGTGGACCTCCGAGACAAAGCGGGGCCGGAGAACCTCCCCACCGAGGTTCTGTGACGTCACCGCGGCCTCCAAGGGTCCCGGCGACCATATCTGCCCGGTGTACACGCCTACCCAACGCTGCCGCCACCACGCGTCTGGGAATCGTGCACAAGCACCCCTATGCCACAGAGTTGTTAGGAATAAGTTAAATAATGTTCGCAAAGGGCTTTTTTTTTTTTTAATACAGGAGGTTCTATTAATCTATTTTATACATATTAGTGTATACATGTCAATCCCAATCTCCCAATTCATCACACCACCACCCCCACCCCCTGCCGCTTTCCCCCCTTGGTGTCCATATGTTTGTTCTCTACATCTGTGTCTCTATTTCTGCCTTGCAAACCGGCTCATCTGTACCATTTTTCTAGATTCCACATATATGCGTTAATATACGATATTTTTGTCTTGACTTACTTCACTCTGTATGACAGTCTCTAGGTCTATCCACGTCTCTACAAATGACCCAATTTTGTTCCTTTTTATGGCTGAGTAATATTCCATTGTATATATATGCCACATCTTTATCCATTCATCTTTCGATGTACACTTAGGTTGCTTCCATGACCTGGTTATTGTAAATAGTGCTGCAATGAACATTGGGGTGCATGTCTCTTTTTGAATGATGGTTTTCTCCGGGTGTATGCCCAATAGTGGGATTGCTGGGTGTATGGTAGTTCTATTTTTAGTTTTTTAAGGAACCTCCATACTGTTCTCCATAGTGGCTGTATCAATTTACATTCCCACCAACAGTGCAAGAGGGTTCCCTTTTCTCCACACCCTCTCCAGCATTTGTTGTTTGTAGATTTTCTGATGATGCCCATTCTGACCAGTGGGAGGTGATACCTCATTATAGTTCTGATTTGCATTTCTCTAATAATTAGTGATGTTGAGCAGCTTTTCATGTGATGCACACGCCTCCCCTCCACCACCGCCAACACGCGGCTGAGAATCGTGCACAAGCACGCCTATGCCACAGAGTTGTTAGGAATAAGTTAAATGATGTTCGCAAAGGGCTTAACATGCACTACGCTTTCGGTAACAGCCTTTATTGTGCTTCATTAAATATCATATCCTGGCCTGTAGTGCCCTAACTCAACAACAAATAATGTCATTGTTAGACAACTAGGTTTAGTCATTTACTCTCCAGGTCTTAAATTATTTAGTGAATATTTTGTGCTTGAGAGTGACACGTAAATTCACTAAGACTGGGGGATTTTTTTGATTCTTCAAAAGTTTGGGTGATAAAGTATATTTTCCGTTTTACTAGGTTTGCCAAAACCTTCATGGTTAATTACATGGGTAGACTAATCATTGGTGTATGTTAGAAACCTAGATTTGCTTGTCCAAATAAAGATGCTCCAGAATCGTAGGGTGTGTGTGTGTGTGTGTGTGTGTGTGCGTGTTTGGCTAGACATATAAGGTATTAAAGGTGGAACACACAGTTGGAACAAAAGTGTGAAGGCATGTGTTTGGGAGGAGCATAAATAATAAGGGCTGGAAGTGGGGAGAATGGAACATTAGATGGTGGAAGATAAAACTGGGAAGAGGCCAGATGTGGCCAAATGCCATTCATGTTCCTGAAGGGAGATATGAGGGAAAGCTGAGACCAAAGTAACCCCGACTCCTGTGGGATTTCTTTGACCTCTCACATTTTACCTTTCAAATTCAAGTGAACTTTTTGTTATAGTCCATTATATAATGGTGTTTGATTTAAATGACAAAAAAAAAAAAAGGTTTTTGTATCTTAATGAGTGAAATGAATTGCCTATTTCATCAAATTGGGACTAGAGCTAGAAGTTCATCATCAGGACAATTTCTCATTTCTCTATAATACTAAATTATGTAAATGCATGGGTACAAACAGAAACTCTTTGTATGTCTTTAGAAGAGATTTAAAGATAATCTCACTGAGGAGAGATCCAAAATGCTGCCAGAGAAGTGTTCTACAATATTACAGGCAACTATTGGTGGAAACACAGATATGTATCTTGTTGAGAGGTCAACTCTGAATCACTGTCTTCTGTGGCAGTTTGGCAGTCTGAAACGTTTGCCAGTCAGCTTTTGTTCTCAGAGAGAAACTCCCCAGATAACTTTTTCAGCAACGAAAGATGATGTTTGTTTTTCGTTTTTTTTTAATTAAAGTATAGTTGATTTACAATGTTGTGTTAGTTTCAGGTGTACAGCAAAGTGATTCAGTTATACATATTGATATATATATATATATTCTTTTTCACATTGTTTTCCATTATAGGTTATTTCAAGATATTGAATATAGTTCTCCGTGCTATACGGTAGGTCCTTGGTTTTTTCTTATCGGTGTTTGTTCTTTAATTTTCATCACAAATAAATAAGAGTTTGAAATGACCCAGTGCCACAATTAGTTCTCTTTAATTGACTAATAATTTTTCTTTTCATTAGCCATCTTATCGTATAGAGTATAAATATTTAAGAATCCCTGTATCAGTTATCTCATACCCCCAAACTTAGTGGCCTCTTGTACAACTCCTCAAGGCCCTCCTCCTGGTAGAGAGTGAATAACAGCCCTTCAACTCCACAATTTAAAAACTCCTCCAATAAAACTGCGTTGCAAAAAATGGGAAAGAAACAGAATAGAAAAGAGTAAAATGAGTCAAAGAGGTAGAGCCTGAAGGTTTTGTGATGGAAAGAAATATTGGACTGATGTGTAATGAATGGGAAGGTGGTGTATATCCTTCAGTGGAAGAGATTGACAGGTGCTAACAATACTTGAAAACTGGAAGAAAATTCAGATCATCCAAAGTTAAAGTATTTCTTAATTCTGAAAAAGCTGGTAAAGAAAAAGATGGCACAAAAGTAAAATCTTTATCTGACAGTGAATCTGATGACGGCAAATCAAAGAAGAAAAGAGATTCTGCTTTGCCAAGATGCTTTGCCAGTGGTCTTGATCCTGAGCAAATAACTGGTGTTACATACAGCAGTGGATAATTAATATTTCTCATGAAACGGAAAGATGCAGATGAGGCAGACTCGGTGCTGTAGAAGAGGCAAACATGAAGTGTTGTCAAATTTTAATTGCTTTTTACAAAGGGAGACAAAGTTGGCATTCTCGTCCAGAAGATGATCAATAATTGTTTACATACATACAAAAATCTGGTCTTGGTTTATGACTTATTAGTATGAAAAATAACTACATTCTAATGAAAATCAAGTTTGATGTGTTCATTTTGAGTAGTATTAAGGGAATTGTTGAGTTGTTCTTGTTTTTATTTTTTTTCTATCAAAAGCACTGGTTACTTTGAATAAATAAAACTTTCTGTAGTTGCTTCATTTATCAGAACAGAACATTTGATACCATGGTTTATTATTTTCTCTGCATCAGAGAACAGCTTTTCTAAAATGTTAGAAAAATTTCCATAGTCGTTACTCAGTCAGAATTTACATTTATTATTTTTAACCTATAATGCCCAAGGACCATGCTGGGTTTATTTGTTTTTGTCTGTATGTGTAAATACATACGTAAATGCTTGTTGTTGGGTTTTGGGGTTTTTTTTTTTACATTCACCAAAACAAAAAAGGCATTTTTTCACAACCATGAGTAAGTCCGTGTTGTTTCTGGGATGCCATCATTCTGAGCAACCTAGGAAATAGATCACCTCAAGCTAAACTGAAAATTTTCCTGAAGCCATAACCTTTCAAATCAAATAGATGTCCCTAACACCATACACAAAAATAAACTCAAAATGGATTCAAGACCTAAATGTAAGATCGGACACTATAAAACTCTTAGAGGAAAACATAGGAAGAACACTCTTTGACATAAATCACAGCAAGATCTTTTTTGATCCACCTCCTATAGTAATGGAAATAAAAACAAAAATAAACAAATGGGACCTAATGAAACTTCAAAGCTTTTGCACAGCAAAGGAAACCATAAACAAGACGAAAAGACAACCCTCAGAATGGGAGAAAATATTTGCAAACGAATCAACAGACAAAGGATTAATATCCAAAATATATAGACAGCTCATGCAGCTCAATATTAAAGAAACAAACAACCCAATCCAAAAATGGGCAGAAGACCTAAATAGACATTTCTCCAAAGAAGACATACAGATGGCCAAGAAGCACATGAAAAGCTGCTCAACATCACTAATTATTAGAGAAATGCAAATCAAAACTACAATGAGGTATCACCTCACACCAGTTAGAATGGGCATCATCAGAAAATCTACAAACAACAAATGCTGGAGAAGGTGTGGAGAAAAGGAAACCCTCTTGCGCTGTTGGTGGGAATGTAAATTGATACAGCCACTATGGAGAACAGTATGGAAGTTCCTTAAAAAACTAAAAATAGAACTACCATATGATCCAGCAATCCCACTACTGGGCATATACCCAGAGAAAACCATAATTCAAAAAGACACATGCACCCCAATGTTCATTGCAGCACTATTTACAATAGCCAGGTCATGGAAGCAACCTAAATGCCCATTGACAGATGAATGGATAAAGAAGATGTGGTGCATATATACAATGGAATATTACTCAGCCATAAAAAGGAACGAAATTGAGTCATTTGTTGAGACGTGGATGGATCTAGAGACTGTCATACAGAGTGAAGTAAGTCAGAAAGAGAAAAACAAATATTGTATATTAACGCATGTGTGTGGAACCTAGAAAAATGGTACAGATGAACCGGTTTGCAGGGCAGAAGTTGAGACACAGATGTAGAGAACAAACATATGGACGCCAAGGGGGGAAAATCGCAGTGGGGTGGGGATGGTGGTGTGCTGAATTGGGCGATTGGGATTGACATGTATACACTGATGTGTATAAAATTGATGACTAATAAGAACCTGCAATATAAACAAACAAACAAAAAAACAACTAATACTAAACTTTCTTTGGGTTATTTGTATGGAAATATGTTAATATAAATGTTTCAGACATTACATGAAATTTCTAAAAATCTTATATGTTCTGGTATAATGTTATAAGTCATAATTCTAGTTATTACTTTAAAATGTATATCTCAGAAATAACTAAATTTCCTTGTCAATTGCATTATTATGAACTTTCATCAAATCTTTAACCATGGTCAGTTTTAAGTCTTTTGTCATTTGCAGACAGTTCTGGGTGTACTCTGATGCTTTTGCAAATATATTCCTATAAAAGGGTTTCATCTTCAAGGAATTCATGGAAAAGACTCTGACAAGTACAGGTTTCTGGTAACTGACTATACTGCTGAACTGAATGAATAAGCATTTTCAGAACTCCAATGGAAAACTGATGAATTCATAAAAGTGCTAACAAAAGATCAAAATTTAAAAAATTAATTACATGGGACTGAGTGAACTGATGAGGATGATTATAATTTTTGTGACTTTTTGTTTAAAAAAAAAAAAAAAATCCCACAAGGACTCAGAGGCAAAAAATATACAAATCACTTTTCACTGCAAAGTAAAGGAGCTGTTGCAGTGGAGGATTACTGGACTGAATGTCAATATTATGACATAGTATGAGTGTGTTTCGTGTTTGGTAATTGCAATCATTGTTGCTTTTGTTGTGGTCATCCATTTACAATGCTTGGTGTCAGTTTATTTATCTCTTGTAAAAATAAAATACAGTGTGTGTGTGTGAAAAAAAAAATTAATGCGTACTTATGGAAAGGAAACAAGCCTTTCCTAAAAGAATATGTTGGTTGAAATGAGGGTCCACCAAAGGTGATGAAACCAAAAAAAAAAAGAAAATGTCAAATAGATGATTCTGTAATTAGTCGGTCAATCTAAATATAAACAATTTAAATTGGATAATTTAAATATAATGTAAGCAATTTAAATTGGACAATTTAAAGCAGTCTTATCAGAATTCCTATCTATAGCTATAGTCATATAAATGCAACAGTTTATTTGCAAAACTCCCTGAAAGGAAAAATTTTATCACTACCAACAACCTCCCCACTGCTTAGGAAACCAAACAAAAACTGGTGTGTTTAATTAGCCAAACAAGGCTTTAATGGGCATTTAAAGTTCCTTCTAGAGAACCATTCCTTTATGAAAATTTGAAATCCTTATGTTACATTAACTAAAAGATCATGAGTCATGGACTGTCTGTTTGCTCATGAAACTAATCAGATGATTAGAGATGTTGGACCCAGTAACATAAATGAGTGACAAACTTTTGCAATCTCAACTAGTCATCTGCATGTTTTTTCTTTACCCAATCATTCCTTACATGTAGGCTCGTTCTTTTCAGTATATGTGTTACTGGTTCAGCAGAAATCAGGAAAAACTAACTTTGTAGTAATCAGAATGTTATCCAACTGTATATTGCTTATTATATTGTAAATATTGGTGGACAGTGGTCAGTAAATAGTTTCACATAAAAAAAAAAAACTTAGTACAATAGCTTCAAATAGGAACCATTTATTTGCTCAGGTTTCTGTAACTTGGGCTGAGCAAGAACTTGGGCAGTTCTGCTGTGCTCACTTCAGATCACAAGCAGCAGTCACCTGGCAGCTTGACTGGGGCTGCAAGGTCTGTGATGGTCTCACTCACATGGCTGGCAGTTAGCTGAGGCTGTTGAGAAGTGAAGCTCATGTTCCTCTATTAGGCATCTCTAATAGGATTGCTTGGTTTCCTACTTAGCTGTCACAGAACTTCAATAGAAAAAGCTCCAATATGCAAGTGCCTATCAAAGTTCCACTTGCATCACGTTTACTGATCTCATTGGCCAAAACTAGTCACATGATCAAGCCCCTGAGTGGTTCCCTCCCATAACAGAGGGAAGCTTACAGAAATCCCTGCTGATCTGGAGGATAGCATTGCTATATGTGTACTGTGATGAAACCAGTTTGAAAAAGAATTACAGATATAGCTGGCAGAAAGTGGGGGGGGGGGGAAGAAATCTTGTTAAGATTTGCTGATGAGACTAAATTCCCCCCAAATAAAAATAAAGGGCATGGAAAGTGAGTTTTTAAATACTCCTATTTTCTCAAATTTATTTTTTAAGTATATTTCTTTCTGAAAATGTAAGGACAATTTTAGTGACATGAGTTCAGACTTTGCAAGCTAAAACACTTACTTTCTGTAATACAGTTTATGACTCTGAGCCCCAATCTACCAGACTGGTAGAGAACATTTAGGGGCTCCTTCTGTTTCCAGTTTTTTTGTTTGTTTGTTTGGCCACTCCACAGGGCATGTGGGATCTTAGTTCCCCAACCAGGGGTCAAACCCGTGCCCCTGCAGTGGAAGCGCAGAGTCTTAACCACTAGACTGACAGGGAAGTCCCTGTTTCCAGTTTTAACAAGTTCCAAGCTCTGGGTGGTGGCGGAAGAGGCTCCCCTTGTCTATGTACCCTCTTTAGATCTGGTGGCTTCCGGTTGCTTTTGTGCCACTTGGGATGGGGGAATCACTTGCAAGCCTTCTTTTGATCCTAACTCCCTAAATGTACTGTATAGGTATTTAGGGGAGTAGGGAGGACCATCTCTTCTTACCAGCCTAAAGGAATCTTTTTTAATCTGGAGAAAATTCTTCTCTCTTCATCATTCTTCAAGGTATTTTATCAATGCCTCTAAGTCCTTTTCTCATCTCCAAAGTCCTTTTCTCTATCCCCTCTCCAAAACCCTCTACATTCTCCTAAGAATTTAAGTTTTTAGGAAAAAAAAAAAATTCCCAGGGGAAAGTATCTTTTCTACTCTGCATCCTGTTTCAGTTATCCATTGCTGTATAACAAATTACCTGAAAACCCAGTGGCTTAAAACAGTCATTCTCTTTATTTGCTCACAATTTGGGCAGGGCTTGGTGGAACCTGGTCCCCATGGTATCAGCCTGGGCAGTTTTTAGAGGAGTCACTTCTCAGACGCCTTACTCACAGGGCTGGCAGTTTGGTGCTGGTTGCTGGCCAGGAGCTCTGCTGGGGCTGTTGCCTCTGTCCCATGCCTCTCCTCATGGCTAGGTTGGGATTCTCACAGAGGGGTAGTCAGACTTCTTACGTGGGGGCTGGCTTCCCCTAGAGCACAAACAAAAGTGGAAGCTTGTAGACCTTAAATTTTAGGACTTGAATTGGAACAGCATTCCTTCTGCCATACTCTGTTGGTTAAGGCAGGTCACAGGGCCATCCTGGATTGAAGGGGAGGGACTATGGCACAAGCTGGAATATGGGAACTTTGGTCCTTTGGGGGCTACCAGAGTAATAGTCTGTATCAAAGTTCTCCTGGGGCAAGAAAGCACAGAACCTGCTATTTTCTTGAATTAATGTAGGGAGTCGGTTGTGGTTGGTTAAAGGAAAATCAAAGAAGAAAAAAAAAAGTTAAAATATGTTAATATCTCAAGATATACCTCTAGCCATATAGGCCTTTACCAACTTTCTCCTGATGCATTAACTTTAATTTCCATGTCATCTAAGGAACTAACTTTGAATAAAACATCTTAAATTTTAAAAATTAACTGTTTGTGTTTTCACTTTTTGGTTATAAAACATTGATTACTTTTCCTTCAAAAATCCATGCAGTTGAATTTTTTCTTTATATACAAAAAATAATACTTAGCACTTACTGAGCTCTTCAACAGCCAGTACTTCTACAAGGACTTTACATTTTCTTGTTCAATCTGGCGGCATGTGGGATCTTCCCAGACCAGGGATTGAACCTGTGTCCCCTGCATTGGCAGGCAGATTCTTAACCACTGCGCCACCAGGGAAGTTTTTACATTTTTATATTTACTTCATATATATAAAAGAGTATATATAATCTAGATGTCTGTTAAAAGACAAACACACGTGTAGCCACCACCCAATTTAAGAAAAAGAGTATTCCTGCTACTTTGAAGGCCCCAGTGAACCCCTCCCAAAATGTCATCTCTCTACTACTGAGGTAATCTCTATTCTGAAATGTGTAGGTATTTTTTTCCTTCTGTTTATAATAGATTCTTTGGTTTTTAAATGTTTTTGAATTTATATACCATAAAAGAAAAACAATATACTCCTGCTGTGTGTGTCCTCTGCTCTCAATATTCTTTTCTATTTTATTTTATTTATTATTTTTGGCCGAGCCACACAACAAGTGGGATCTTAGTTCCCTGACCAGGGAGTGAACCCTCTCCTCCTGCATTGGAAGCACAGAGCCTTAACCACTGGACCTCCAGGGAAGTCCCTGCTCTCAATATTCTACCACAACACTATCTCACTTCTGACCCCAGATGTGTAGGTTTTCCACACATCAAACAATCTGTGACACCAGGTGGGCATCCTACAGTTTAATTCAATTCTGACACTATCTACCTAGAGAAAGTGTCAGATCCCACAGGTTAAGGGTTCCTGTAGGACTGCCCCCTTCCCTGCTTCAGATGCCCAATCACAAATCCAGGTTGTTACCTGTGCTTCTAACCCAATAGCTATAAGTCAGAGGGTCCCATGACCCTCTTTGCAGTTTCAATTCATCCTTTAGAGAAGCTCGCAGAACTCAGGAACACAATTTACTTGCTAGTTTACAGGTTTATTAGAAAAGGTACAAATCAGGAAGAGTTAGATGGAAGAGATGCATCGTGCAAGGTATGGGGAATGGCTGTGGAGCTTCCCTGCTCTCTTTGGGCTTCCACTCTCCCAGAACCTCTATGTGTTCATCAACACAGAAGCTCTCCAAATCCTGCCTTTTGGGGTTTTTTTGGAGGCTTCACTATGTAGGCAAGATTGATTAAATAAATCTCTGGCCATTGCTGACTGATTCAACATCCAGCTCCTCTGCCCTCCTGGGAGGTACAGAGGAGGACTGAAAGTTCCAGCCTTCTAATCCCAGTTGGTTCCCTTGGCAACGAGCCCCCATCCTTTGAGGCTTTCCAAAAATCCCCTCGTTAACATAAACTCAGATGTATCCCTCATTAACATAAACTCAGATGTAGTTGGAAGGGGCTTGTTATAAATAACAAAAAACACAGTTATCATTCTTAACACTTAAGAAATTCCAGGGTTTTGGGGACTATGTGCCAGGAACAGTGGACAAAGACTAAATAATATATATTCCATATTATAAATCAAAATATTGCATATACATTTATACATTCTTCTGCAACTCTTTTTTTGCTCAACGTATTTGTGAGATTCAGTCATGTTGATGCGTGTAGCTGTGTTTCATTCTTTTTTTTACTGCTATATAGCATTTCTTGATATGAATACACCACAATTTTTCCATTTTCCTACCAATGGACATTTTAATTATTTCCAGGATTTGGGTTTCTTGTTTGCTTGTTTTTGCCTCTTTTTTTTTTTTATTTTGTTTTTGTTTTTGTTTTGGCCTTTTTAAAATCAGGCTCCTATGAATATTTGTGTGTGTATTCTGATGTTCTTATGCAACGGATATACTGCACAGCATATATGTCAAGTGTCATAGAGTATGTGTATTTACAAATTTACCCAATAATGCCGAATTATTTCCCAGTAGGATAGAAGAGTTACTGCTTCTCCATTTTCTTGTCAACACTTAGGAGTGTTTTTTACTTTAAAAAATTTGTCAATCTGGTGGATGTAAATTAGTATTTCATTGTGGTCGTAATTCGCAGTTCCCTCCTTATAAATGTGATTGAGCATCCTTCCATATGTTTACTTCCTAATTGTGTTTCCTCTTCTGTGAGATGCCTGTTCATGCTCTGTACTTATTTTTCTATGGGTTTATTTTTTTCCTATTGATTACTAGGAGTTCTTTATATATCATGGCTACTAAACTTCGGTTGGTTATATGTCTTATTAACAACTTTCCCTAGTTTGTGGCTTGTATTTACTCTTTCTGTGATCTTTCAATGAGCAGTAGTACTTGATCTTAATGTGATTAACTTTATCAATCATTTCCATTATCATTTGTCTGTTTTTAAGAATTCCTGGGAATTCCCTGGCGGTCCAGTGGTTAGGACTCTGCACTTTCACTGCAGGGGGCACGGGTTTGATCCCTTCTGGTTGGGGAACTAAGATCCTGCATGCCACACGAAAAAAAAAAAAAGAATTCCTCTACTACCAAGGTTTTCTCAAATTTTATTCTTCAAGTTTAAATTTTTTCCATTAAAAAAATTTGTCTTTATTTCATATGGAGTTGATTTCTATGCATGATACTGAAAAGGGATCCAATTTCTTTCTTTTTTTTTTTTTAAATTTATTTATTTATTTATTTATGGCTGTGTTGGGTCTTCGTTTCTGTGCGAGGGCTTTCTCTAGTTGTGTCAAGCGGGGGCCACTCTTCATCGCGGTGCGCGGGCCTCTCACTATCGCGGCCTCTCTTGTTGCGGAGCACAGGCTCCAGACGCGCAGGCTCAGTAATTGTGGCTCAGGGGCCCAGCTGCTCTGCGGCATGTGGGATCTTCCCAGACCAGGGCTCGAACTCATGTCCCCTGCATTAGCAGGCAGATTCTCAACCACTGCGCCACCGGGGAAGCCCCCAATTTCTTTTTTTAATGAATAATTGTCTGAGCATCATTTATTGAACAGGTAGTCCATCTTTTCCCTGCTATAAGCTGTGTAACTTTTGTCACATACCAAGTTTCCATAAATGCATGCTTCTGTTCTTGGATTTTCTAGTCTGTTCTGTTGGTTAATTTCCCCCCCTCTCTGCTAATATTGCACTGTCTTAATTATCTAGCTTTATTATGTTTTGAGATCCTATTGGGCAAACCACACCACCTTATTCTTCTTCAGGAGTGTCATGCAGTTGGTTCTTAAGTGTCACTGCAAGAATGATGACTTCCTCCTCTTCTTACTCAGTGTTTTCTCACTTTAGAGACACTTGAGATTGTGGTCGACTGCATTTCCATGGTAGCAAAACCCATGGTTCAATAAGGAACTGAGTACATTATAAGCTTTTTAAACTGACTGTATTGCTTACTATTAAGGACTTAGCTGTGCTCATTATGAGATGCCACAAACCCTTTTTCATCTTGTTCTTAAGTACCCTGTGCATTTTGATTCAATTACAGCACTAACACCAGGTTCCGTAACAGCACAGAAGGATCAAATTTTCTAATCACTCACTGCTTATATAAAAATTTCTCCTTCTTGGGTTTTCATGATTTTCACCCAACTGAACTAAATGGGAAAACATGATTCTGCTGATTTTGTTTGTATATATACATGCATGTGGCAGTACTTTTAAGAGGAATAAAGTTGGAAATGTTCTCCCCCAAATTCTAAAAGCAAAATTGACCCTCTGGACTAGAATGATGTGCTGCTTTATCCTGTGACTTCTCCATCCCCTCATGCCCCAAACTGAGAAGGACGGCTATCAGCAGTCAGAAGCAATAGAAAAATTTTCTACATGTGAGTGGCATAATATGATCTGTTCTAAAAAATATAACTTTGGCAACAGTGTTACATTCTGTGCAGACACCATTTTGTACAGACTATACCTTATTCACATGATCAGTAAAGTGACAGTTATTAAGAATCTATTATCATTTGTTCACTCATCAGATACTTATTGTGTGCCAACTAGATGGTGAAGTTACAAATCAAAGTTCCCATCTTCCCCATGCTCATATTCTACAGGGGAAGATGGAAACAATCTAACAATTAAATATACAGAATGTCAAGTGGCGACCAATGTGCTATGGAGAAGAATTTCAAAGGATGTGGAGTCCCAGGGGCTGGAGGGTCACAATTTTATATAGTGGTCAGAGAACATTTTCTGATAAGGTGACATTTGAGCAGAAAGTGGAAGGAAGTGAAGGAGCAAGTTGTAAAGGTCTATGAGACAAATGGTCCTGGCAGAGGGAAAAACAAGTACAAAGATCCTAAGTTCTGAGCATGAGTGGCATTATGACAGTAATAGAGGATGCAAACAGACAGATAAATGGGGGAGAGGAGGAATAATGGGAAGGGCCTTATAGGTCACCATGATAACTCTGGCATTCATGCTGAAGGAAATGGGAAGTACTGGGGGACTTTGAGCAGAGGTGTGATAGGGTCTGACATATTTTTATTTTATTTTATTTTTGGGGGTGTCTGACATAAATTTTAAAAATATTTGTTTATTTATTTGGCTGCACCAGGTCTTAGTTGTGGCATGTGGATCTAGTTCCCTGACCAGGGATCGAACCCAGGCCCCCTGCATTGGGAGCGCAGAGTCTTAACCACTGGACCACCAGGGAAGTCCCCTGACATATTTTTAAAGAGAACTTCTTTGACTGCTATGTTGAAAACAGACTGTAAGGGGCCAAACGTAGAAACCAACAGACCAGTCAGGAGGCTGATTCAATAATCCAGACAAGAGATAAGAGGGCTTGATCTATGCTGGTAATGGTGGAGCTGAAGTGAGGTGGTCAGATTCTGGATATATTTTAAAGGGAAGCTAAAAGATTTGCTAATGATTTGGATGTGTGGTATGTGAAAGAGGGAGGCATCAAACCATTCTCCAAAACGTGTGGCTCCCTGGGAAGTGCGGTGCATACTTGCATATTTTTGGCTACCCAGCCTCTCTATCCCTTCTTATGTTTGGAGAATTCCCCATCATATAAATCTAGGCGTCAGACAGAGCACAACACCAACTGAAGGTGTGGCTACCAGTGCCAGAAACAACTTGTTCCAGTCTCCCAGGCTGCTGAGGTACACCCATGTGACCAATCAGACATTAATGGGGCATCCAGCTCGTGAAGGCAACAGAGACACCCTTAGCCCAGTGTGGAGTGGTGTTTGCTGTGCAAGGGGCAGTGGTGTCCTCATGGGACCTGTTCATGAAGTTAACTATGCTCTGGCCAAGTAATTTTCTAGTAGGGTTTGCCAGCCCCCTAGCAAATCTACAAGGTACACAGTTGCCTAGTCAAAAATACTGTTTCTGCTTTTATTTTTTTAAAATTATTTTTAAACATCTTTATTGGAGTATAATTGCGTTACAATGGTGTGTTAGTTTCTGCTTTATAACGAAGTGAATCAGCTATACATATACATATATCCCCATATCTCCTCCCTCTTGTGTCTCCCTCCCACCCTCCCTATCCCACCCCTCTAGGTGGTCACAAAGCACCGAGCTGATCTCCCTGTGCTATGCGGCTGCTTCCCACTAGCTGTTTTACATTTGGTAGTGTATATATGTCCATGCCACTCTCTCACTTCGTTCCAGCTTACCCTTTTTAATTTTTTAAAAAAATTTTGGCCATGCCAGGCAGCATGTGGGATTTTTAGTTCCTCAACCAGGGATCGAACCAGGCCCCCTGCATTAGAAGGATGGGGTTTTAACCACTGGACCACCAGGGAAGTTCCTGTTTCTGCTTTTAAAAGAGCCAGAGATAGTTTCTTTTCCTTGTAAATAAAAACCCCAGTTGATATATTAGGAATTAATATTCCTACTATGAATGTTATCGTATTAATAGCTGCCATTCATTAAGTGATTGAGGCACTTATATCAATTAATTCTGCTAGATAAATATTATTCCTATATTAGAATTGAGGAAACTGAGACATAAAGGATAAATCACTTACCCAAGGTCATATGGCTAGTAATTGACAGAGCCAGGACTAAAATCCAAATTTATCTGACTCCAAAGCTTGAACATTTATACACTACAGATAAGTTCATTTGGGGTTCATATAATATTGTGAACTATCATTTTTCCATTCATTGAGCCCTCTGTATAACCTCTATGTATATTCACAAGTGTTAAATTTCCTTGAAATCCTGAAGTGCTGAAATAGTAAGATGTGTCATTGTTTTGAAAACTCATCATAGTCTGGTGAAAACCATAAATCTAATTCAAAATAAACACTAATGTTTGTTAGCTTTGTTTGAAATTTGGGCAAACTTTTCTGAAAGTTTCAGTTTTAATAGATCTTGTTTTGATCAGTAAGAATTTGGAGGTAAAGTTCTATATTGGCAAATACACCAAGCTCTTTTCCAGATGGCATCTATTACCACTGAGACATTGTAGTATGAGAGCTGACATTAAGTACTACAGCAGACTCAAAAGCACACACTTTTTGTGCTCTTTTAAATAACTTAGCTAAAATATCTATAGTTACCTAAAATACAGGGCTGGCTGATGGTTTTGAATATTTGAAACTCGCTGCTTAAAAAAAATGTTGCTTACTAATAAGAGGAGTGACTAAAAAGGAACGAAACTGGATTGTCAGAAAAGAAATTGCGGTTTGTGAGCCTCTGAGAAGCTCTCCGAGGAGGAGCACGTTATAATAAACACCTTGTTTTAATGGTACAGCATTAAAGAGGTGATGTGGTGTTAGGGGCATGAAAACTGAGCTAGAAGTGAGAACACTTGCTCCCAAGCGCCAAACCTACCCCGTCTCTAAGCTATGCAACTCAGGGCAATTCCACAAATACTGAGCACAAGATTAACAAGGCAGAGATGAATAAAACAGACAAGGAATATAGAAAACTGTGATGCCTTATTAGAAGTGTTCATTCATTTATTCATTAATCCATTCAGCATTTGTTGCCAGTTACATGCCTATCGTGCATCAGGTGCTGGGGTTTCAAAGATGAACAAGAAAAAGCCCTCCCTGCCCCCCACCTCAGTCCTCCCAAGGAGCCAGTGGCCCAGGAAATAATGACCAGCCTTACTGTGGCACTGACATTCTACTCCGCCCTCCCACAGATTTCCGTGGCCCTTCCCAGCTCTTCTTTTCGCTACCAGCCACCTCCCCACACCCTTAGTTTAGCTCACTGGACTCAATTTAGACCTTATTCCCCCAAATAAGACTTTCCTGCCCCGGGGGGGGCTGTCTCTCCCTCCCCAATACCTCCTGGCCAAAATGATCTTTAGACACCTCAAGCTCTGAAAATATGACTGTTTCCCACTCCATAGATAAAAATACAAACAATACAAAACTACAAAATAAGGAAAACTATATATAATTAATCTGCTCTTCCAGATATTCTAAACCTTGGAAAGTCGAATGCAATTTATCAGTACACTGGACATGTCCGAGAACATACCAACTTTTGCATACACATTCACGGGGTTCATTGATTTTCTGAGGTCCATCATGGTCCCCAGATGATACTAAAATACTGTTTATTCCAGAATTAAGAAAGGAGTCAGATCCTTAAAGGCCTGGACTCACCAGAAGATTCTGTACTCTGTCAGGATGACAATGGGAGCAAGGAGCTGTTGAAGGTTTTTAATCTCAGATAGGGCGTGCTTACATTTGCACTTCAGCAAGTTCTGTCGAGCTGTAGTATAGAGAATGGATTACAAGGGCTTACCTAATAACTTGCTGGAGGCTGTTATAGAAACCCAGGCAAGAGATTATGGTTAGCTGCTAAAGGGTACTGGTTTCTTTTGTGGGGGAGGTGATAAAAAAATATCTAAAATTAGATGGTGGCAGTGGTTGTGCAACTCCAGGAATATGCATAAAATCATCGCTTGTATCCATTAAAGGAGTGAATTTTATGGTATGGGAATTATAGCTCAATAAAGATGTTTTCAAAAAAGCAACAGATTAAAAAAATAAAAACTCTCACACTAAACAAATAAATGAATAAATAAGTAGGGGCTTCCCTGGTGGCGCAGTGGTTGAGAGTCTGCCTGCCAATGCAGGGGACACGGGTTCGAGCCCTGGTCTGGGAAGATCCCACATGCCACGGAGCAACTAGGCCCGTGAGCCACAATTACTGAGCCTGCGCGTCTGGAGCTTGTGCTCCGCAACAAGGGAGGCCGCGATAGTGAGAGGCCGGCGCACCGCGATGAAGAGTGGCCCCCACTTGCCGTAACTAGAGAAAGCCCGCGCACAGAAACGAAGACCCAGCACAGCCAAAAATAAATAAATAAATAAATGGATCATCACATTAAAAAAAAAAGTAAATAAAAGAAGTCATGGTTGGGTTATAGACCTATATGAAAGACTTTCAGAAGATAAGAGAAGGGAGTGAGGAGAGGTAGGAGTCAAGGATGACTCCAGGTTTTGGGTTTAGGCCACTGGGTAGATGAGGAGGAGGAGACATGTAAGTGATCCTGATGCAATGGAAGGGATTCTGGAGGGAACAATACAAAAGACTGGAATTGCCCCAGGAAGACTCCAGAGACTCTTTTTTTTAAAAAAAAAATAAATTTATTTATTTATTTATTTATTTTTGGCTGTGTTAGGTCTTTGTTGCTGTGCGTGGGCTTTCTCTAGTTGTGGCAAGGGGGGGGCTACTCTTCATTGCGGTGCACAGGCTTCTCACTGCAGTGGCTTCTCTTGATGCAGAGCACGTGCTTTAGGCACACAGGCTTCCGTAGTTGTGGCATGTGGGCTCAGTAGTTGTGGCTCGAGGGCTCTAGAGTGCAGGCTCAGTAGTTGTGGTGCACGGGCTTAATTGCTCCACGGCATGTGGGATCTTCCCGGATCAGGGCTCACACCCATGTCCCCTGCATTGGCAGGCGGATTCTTAACCACTGCACCACCAGGGAAGTCCCTAGAGACTGTTGCCTTGAAGAAAGGAAGGACAAATTTACTTGCCCTCAGTGCAAGAGTGTCAGACTTCTTTCTGAAGAAGCCAGAGAGACTGGCTCACCAAATTCAAAACACAAATACTTAAAGGGGAAAAAAAGGCAAAACTATCAAGGGTACCAAGTTTTCATTAGTCTGTTCATGGTGGGGAAAAAAAACCACACCAACTCTCTCACACAACCACCATATTTACAAAAGTCACCTATGCTTTCAGATACCAGCATAACAAAGATCAGGGATAACATTGTCTCAAGAGTCCAGGTTTGTAGGAAAATTTTCAGGGTTTATTATTCTGGAGACCAGAACCGGTCAGGATGACCCTACTATTTTCAGTTTATCTAGGAGTGCAAATGGTTTTATCATGTTCCTAACTGTAGTATATGACGTGCTTAATCATTTTGGAAGCAGAACAAAGTGCCAGTTTTGCTTCTATAGGAGATTAGTAACAGGATAAAGCATGCAGAAGAAAAGAAAGGATGCAGCAAGGATAGGACTGATAGCACGTAAGCATGGAGTTAGTGGGTTGGGCATGGCAGGTGTCTGAGGCAAGGAGGAAGTGTTACAGGGGGAAGTAGTCACTGTTACTGGGGCTCCTGTCAGCCCCGTGTGGCCACTCAGGTGCATCATAGGGCCTGTGAAGGCACATAGCAGTCAGGTCAAGTAGTTTCTAAGCTTTGACTTGGGCTCCAAATAAAATGTTGGATATTTGGAAGTATCCAACATTGTAGATACCTGGAAGTATCCAAGATTGTAGTACTTGGGGAAAATGGAACTGAACACCCAAGGGGGATCCTACTCAGATGGTTGCAGAAAGATGTTGCCTGCCTCAAAGTGGGTTACCTTCTTAAGGATTTAACAGCAGCCCAACTTGGATGCCTCAGGCTTCATCTGGTGGCAAATAATAAATAAGGTATTTCTAGGCTTCTTTAGAAAGGAAGACTCAAAGCTTACAGGAACTCATCACCTCCTGCAATAACAAACTAAAGGCTCCACATTTGGCAACAGAAGGCAAACTTATACACAGGCTCTATAGGATAGAAGACTTCAAAGCTCCAAACTTCCCCTGGGGAATCTCTTTCTGTTGCTGCCACCACTAGCTCCTCTTTAACACTCTAACACCTTCATGAACATAGATCCCCTCTTTAATTGCTGGCAGCACAGCTGAGATTCTGCTGGGGTATTCAGACTGTAGTATGCATAAGAAAAACCTGTCAGGGGTGTTTAAGACACAGATTCGTAGCTTCCATACCTAGATATTTTATTTTATTTTTTAAAATAAATAAATTAATTAATTAATTTATTTTTGGCTGCGTTGGGTCTTCGTTGCTGCGCATGGGCTTTCTCTAGTTGCAGCGAGCAGGGGCTACTCTTCCTTGCAGTGCGCGGGCTTCTCATTGGGGTGGCTTGTCTTTGTTGAGGAGCACGGGCTCTAGGCATGCAGGCTTCAGCAGTTGTGGCACGTGGGCTCAGTGGTTGTGGCTCGCAGGCTCTAGAGCACAGGCTCAGTAGTTGTGGTGCATGGGCTTAGTTGCTCTGCGGTGTGTGGGATCTTCCCAGACCAGGGCTTGAACCCATGTCCCCTGCATTGGCAGGCAGATTCTTAACCACGGTGCCACCAGGGAAGTCCCTTATTTTACTTTTTAATATTTATTTATTTATTTGGCTGTGCTGCATCTTAGTTGCGGCATGCGGGACCTGTAGTTGCAGCATACAAACTCTTAGTTGCTGCATGTGGGATCTAGTTCCCCACCAGGGATGGAACCCGGGCCCCCTGCATTGGGACGGGGGAGTCTCAGCCACTGGACCACCAGGGAAGTCCTCATACCCAGATATTTTAAATCAATCAAGTATGGGATAGGACTTTTTATTTTTGACAACTTCCAAGTGATTCTAACAGTGGTAGTCCAAATATGACATTTTGAGAAATAGTGGACCAAAGAAGACAAAAAGGGTGATGAATATATAAAAGGCTATATAGTCTGATTTACAAAATGCAGCTGAATCATTTGCAGCGTATAGCACTTGCCTTCAAATGGGCAGAGAAATCTTCCTCTAACAATTGGTAGTTCCCGGAACACATCTACATACATATAGCTGATTCACTTCATTGTACAGCAGAAACTAACACAACATTGTAAAGCAATTTTACTCCAATTAAAAAAAAATATATAGGGGATTCCCTGGTAGCACAGTGGTTAAGAATTCTTCTGCTAATGCAGGAGACACAGGTTCCAGCCCTGGTCCAGGAAGATCCCACATGCCGCGGAGTAACTAAGCCCGTGTGCCACAAGTACTGAAGCCCGTGTGCCTAGTCCATGCTCCGCAACAAGAGAAGCCACCGCAATGAGAAGACTGCGCACCGCAACGAAGAGTAGCCCCCGCTCGCCGCAACTAGAGAAAACCCGTGCACAGCAGCGAAGACCCAACACAGCCAAAAATTAATTAATTAATTAATTTAAAAAAATGTAGTCCCCAAACTAAGCCCAGAGAGAAAACACAGGTTTCCCTCATGGACAGTTTCTTGAAAGAGAAACTGTTTCACTTTCCTGAAAGAGATCTAAGCTCTTTCCTAAAAACTGGATATTTCTCATCCTCCCCCTACAGGGCAGTTGGCCTGTTGCAGAGTTAGACTACAGCATCCCCACAAGAGATACATAAGTATTATAGCAAGTAGCTCATTTACTTTTACATAACCATATAAGTTATGAAGAACAAGGATGGCTTGTACTTTTCACATTCCTCAAGTCTTTTTTTTTTTCTTTAGTTCTAAACACTCTCAGCAATAGTTCAATTCAGGTTGACCTTTGCCAAGCCCAGGCCAGTTCCTCCTTATAGACCCTCCCCCAGCTTGAAGTGAACATCACTCCTATAATTGCCCCACTGCTGTCCCATGGAACTTAGCTCCTAATACCTCTGGAATGTAATCTAGAGAAGAAATACTCTCCAAAGCAAACAGTAAGTTTGTAGAAATAAAACTGCATGAATCACACTGGATTCATTGCACATCGCATCTCCATTCCCAATCATACATAGATGAAGCCTGGACTTTTTCAAAGAAGTTTAGTTGGAGCAAAATACGCAAAAAATTCTCTCAGTTTTCATGTTTTTGTTCTTCAGTTTTAGAGTAGATGTTTCCTGCTTCTACAGCTGTTGGGTGTGTCCTTCCTCCTGTTCCTGTGCTCTAAATCTAAAAAAAAATAAGGCTTCTCAAAAAAGAAGAAAGAACTCGAGCAGAATCACAAGTATACACACACACACACATATGTGCACGTGCACATATACACACAGGGTCCCATGAATGTTTTAGACTTTCAGATTCATAGCATCTCAACCCTTTCCATTTTCGAGAACGTTTTTGCCTTACGTTGCAAAACTAAATCTGTTCAACCCTGTTGCTTTTTCAGAACAAAGGGAAGTTTATACCAAATAGTGTATTGTCTCCAGCTTTGCTAGCCTGAGACAGAAACTGCTTGCTACTCAAAGCCAAATTCCTCAAGGTGTTCTAACTCAAAGCCAACCACAACAGGAAGGGGAAGTACAGTACATGCTCAGTGTAATTTTGCTGTTCTTTCCCCATGTGCCTAAGTCTTCTCACAGAGTAGAACACCCATGGAAGTGCAGGAAACAGCTTCTGGGTATCCGAGGTGGCGTTCACCTTAGATATTCCAACAACTGCTGAGTGGCCTCTTATCTCCACGTAAGCTAAATTCCCCATTTTCCTCTGCTCAGCTGAATTTTTCCTCGAGTGCTCTTCTAGAACCACAACCCTACTGAGGCTTTTCCATGGCTTTCTGGTCAGCCAAATTACTTTCCCCAAACAGGACCTCTAACTCTAATTAGGACCTGAGAAAGAGCAAAGCCACTCTGCTAGCAGTCAGACTGTGATAGACAATGTTATCAACAGGGCGCAGTCAGGCCAACAAGACTGTGTCTGTAACCAAACATAACTAAGGGTATGCTGCAGTTGCAAAAATGGCTAACAAGCCATCCTTTCTTAGAATCAACCGGCACGAGCCCGAACCCCACTCTGTCTTACCGAGACATCCCATGATTAGTTCTTCCTCACTGCAGTGAGTTCAATAAACCCAACTTTTTTCTATAGGTGTGGCCTGGTGGTCTTTTCTTTGGTTGGTGGCTTTAACTGGCTTTTGCTGGCTCTGGTGGCTTCTTCAGCTCTGAGTGCTGTCTCATAGAATTGGAGTTCCCCAACTCTCCCTCCCCCTAGAAGCCCCCTTACTACCTTCCTGCTCAAAGTGTCAGAGCCACTTGAGCCTCGCCCCCTTCTCCACGGCCAACTTCATTTCTGGCCTGATTCATTGCCACAGCTTTCCTTGCTTGGCTGAGAATGGACAATTTCAAATAATCAGCTGCTCCACCTCTCTAAATTCCTCTTCCAAGAGGTGAGGCATGAGGGTGTAGGTATAAGAGCACATCTGGGATTCCTTTTCCAGGGTCCAAATAACTTGAACCTTTACCCTCCTGGTGCCTTGAAATCCAAGTCTCTCAAATAGACCTAACCTCATCTCCCCTACTGCAAAGCTGGCAGGTACCTAGGGAATCAGTTTGACAACCATTCCACTTCTCTCCCAGCATGCTGGTGGAGTTTTGCATTCTCTACTCTCATGAGCAAAGGACATAAGGGCTTTCTCTTAAGACCACTGGGTAACTACATTATTCTCTAATTTGTAGAGAACAGACACTCTACTTCTGAGGCTGGAAGATAAGCAGGGAGTAATTGTTCCCTATAATGACATTGCTCTGTTTGTATCCTCTTTTAGACATAATTCCCAAAGGCTTCCCTAAGACAGACCCATTTCTACCCGTGAACAGACTAGCTTCTTGAGCACAGATATCTTTC
Organism: Balaenoptera musculus; assembly: GCF_009873245.2. NCBI lineage: Eukaryota > Metazoa > Chordata > Mammalia > Artiodactyla > Balaenopteridae > Balaenoptera > Balaenoptera musculus. Next base: position 36,184,990 of record NC_045798.1, read on the forward strand.
TCCTTTCTTAGTTGAAAGACCTGCCAGTGGAGAGCAATTCATCACCCCGCCCTCCACCACAGTGGCACTGTCACCTCCCTTTCATGGGCAAACAACTCAGGACCTTCCCTCCTTGTATCTTAACCCTGCACTTGTCTGGTGGGTGGACTCTCCTGCCCCAGAACTGATAATCGTCCTCCCAGTGGGAGGTTGGAAGGTCTGCAAGGGATAAAATATCCCACTCTCATAACCCTCTTACAGACTGTTGGTGGAGCTTGTCCCCCACTTGCTCAGTTGCTTGATATTAGCCACTTACCATCCCCAGTTTGACCACATGCACCCTGCCCCTAACATTTACATGAAACATTTACATGTAACATTTACATTTACATCCCCCAAATGTAATGTTACATTTTGTACAATTACTCAGCTTCCCAGAGAATAATCTGACTTCCCAGATACTTTTCTATATTGTTTCACAAACTTCTGTGCCTTTTTCATTGGTTTCATGTTGTTCCCCTGGGAGATCTCTCTTCCTCCTACTAAATGGTTTAACCCCCAAGTGATAACACACAGAGAAAAATCTAATGAATGCTCACAGAAGTCAGGTGGTATAATAGCTCAGAGCTGAGGTTCTGAAATCGTACTGCCTGAATTCTGTTTTGCCATTGACTAAAGAACTTTTCCATTTACTATTGAGAACTTGGCAAAATCACTTAACCTGTCTTTTTCTCAATCTGTGAGAGATCAAGTAAAAAAAATAAGTAAATTACGGAAACCTTAGTAATATAATTGATAATGTATAATATATAATTATATATAATATAATTGATAAGGTAGATCTGATTAATGATATATCAAATAATACATCCTAAAAAAGAGAATATGCTTTCCTTTCAATTGCCCGTGAATGTTCACAAAAACTGCAAGGCCACAAAGAAAAACCTCAGCAAAGTGCATACAATAAATAGTAGAGATAGCATTCTCTGGTCACCATGCAATATAAAAAGAAATTAATACAAGTTAGGGCAACAAAGCTCCTTTTACGTGGAAATTTCAACCCATTTTAAACAATTCTTTGAACGAAAAGAAACCACCAACTGAAACTGTAGACGATGAAAACACAGCATCTAAGAACCTAGGGGACTTTCCTGCTGGTCCAGTGGTTAAGACTCCATGCTCTCAATGCAGGGGGCCTGGGTTCCATCCCTGGTCAGGGAACTAGATCCCACATGCTGCAACTAAAGATCCCACATGCTGCAACAAAAGATCCCGCATGCTGCAACTAAGACCCCGCACAGTCAAATAAATAACCAAATTAAAAAAAAAAAGAACCCGGGGAGGCCTTGCTTCAGCCAGTTCAGCTCCGAGGGCTCCTGCGCTCAGGCTCTCCCTCCTTCGCTCCCAACCTCGGAGGATCCAAGGCAGGAGGAAATCGCTGTGCTTGTCATCCACCATGGCTTTGGCATGTGCAACGCTGGCTTTGCTGGAGATAATGCCCCCTAGCTGTGTTCCCATCCATCCTCGGGCGCCTCAACACCAGGGTTTCATGGTGGGTGTGGGCCAGAAGGACAGCTACCTGGAGGACAGGACCCAAAGCAGGCACAGCGTCCGGATCCTGAAGTACCTCGTAGAGCAGGGCATCATCACCGACCAGGACGACGTGGGGAAGATCTGGCACCACCACACCTTCTACAAGGAGAATGTGTCTCTTCTAGGAGCAGGAGCTTCAACCTTGCAGCTCGGGGCATGGGACACACACAGTCCTCAATGGGTGACTGGGAGGGACGGCAGGTGGAACAACGTTGGCTTCCACCCCTTGATTCCCGGTCCCATGGAGCCTTCCTACTGGGGACACGGCACACAGAGCTCTCTGATTTAATAGGTATGTTGTATCTTTTTTTTTTGGCTGTGCTCCACGGCTTGCGGGATCTTAGTTCGCCCACCAGGGATCAAACTCCAGCCACCGCAGTGGAAGTGCTGAGTCCTAACCACTGGACCACCAGGGAATTCCCATAAATATGTTGTATCTTAAAGGATGGGGACCTATCCCTTCAGAGTGTTTCCTCTTGCATCTCAGTTGTACATTTAGAAGAATAGTCCCCTGGATTGTCCAGTACAAGATAGACCATTGTGTCCCGTGGTCATGAGCTCAATCCTCTATTTCCTTCATTGATCAGATGTTAAGTGTATGGAACTCCATGCCTATGAGTTAAGCATTCCAAAAGCCCCAGATAGTGGTATGGTTGATGCTCCACAGGCAGGAAAGGCAAATTCTATTTTTTTTTAAAAATAAATTTATTTATTTATTTTTGGCTGCGTCGGGTACTTCGTTGCGGTGAGCGGGGGCTACTCTTTGTTGAGGTGCCCGGGGTCCTCATTGCGGTGGCTTCTCTTGTTGCAGAGCACGGGCTCTAGGCGCGCGGGCTTCAGTAGTAGCTCGTGGGCTCTAGAGCGCAGGCTCAGTAGTTGTGGCGCACGGGCTTAGTTGCTCCGCGGCATGTGGGATCTTCCCGGACCAGGGCTTGAACCCGTGTCCCCTGGATTGGCAGGCGGATTCTTAACCACTGCGCCACGAGGGAAGTCCCAGGAAAGGGGAATTCTTACTCAGAATAGGTATTGATCCTGGTGAGGATGAAGTGCTGCCCTTCCAGGATGGACAGGGCTTCATGCGGTCAATTTGCCACCTAGTGGCCAGTTGGTCTCCTCCAAGGATAGTGCTGTATCAGGGGCTCAGTGTTGGTCTCTGTGGCTGAAAGGTGGACGTTCAGAGGGAGCAGTAACTAGATCAGTCTTGGTAAGTGGAAGTCTCCGCGACTGGACCTACACAGAACTTCCATCTCTGACAGCATGACCATTTTCCTCAGGTACCCATCACACCACTTCCGTTTAACAACTGGCCGAGCGATTTTGTCTGTGCCTATTCTTTGTGTGTGTGTGGTTTAGTATTAATTGATTTATTTTTATTGAAGCTTAATTGATTTACAGTATCTCAGGTGTACAGCAAAGTGATTCAATCATATATATAATATACATAAAAGAATCTGGGGGGAGGAGTCAAGATGGCAGTGCGGGAAGACCCGGAGTTAGCGTCTCCCTACAACTAGGGCACCTTCCAGCTGCTGGTGGGGTACTGTAACCCCCAAGGAGATGGGAGGAACCCCAGAGTGAACCGGTAGGACGCAGGGGGACTGAGGGGGGAGGAGAAGTGGAGGCCAGACAAGATTGGCGCCCCTGAGGCCAGGGAGTCAGGAGAGGCAGGTGGGAGGGAGTCTCCGGGAAGAGTGGGAGAGGAGCAGAGGGTGATCTGCTGGGGCCGGGAAGCCTGCTGAGCTCCCAAGCCGGTTCCCCGTCCCCCCCCACATGGTGGTTATAGTTTATAATACTATACTGTATATTTGAAAGTTTCTAAGAGTAGATATTAAAAGTTCTCATCACAAGAAAAAAAATTGTAACTACTTGTGGTGACGGATGTTAACTAGACTCGTGATGGTCATTTTGCAATATATACAAATATCCAGTCATTATGTTGTACACCTGAAACATCATATGTCAATTATATCTCTAAAAAAATCACTCTTTGGCAACATAGTAATAATTCATTCAAGACACATAGATGTTGAAACTAGTAAGTGAAAACTTGATGAAAAACATTATATTTACATAGTCCTCCCCAATTCCTTTTTTTTGGCTGTGCAGCATGTGGGATCTTAGTTCCCTGACCAGGAGTCAAACCCAGGCCCCCTGCATTGCAAGCACAGAGTCTCAACCACTGGACCGCCAGGGAAGTCCCATATCCTTAATTACAAAGGGGAAAAGAGTAATCTTGCGGACCACCCAAACCAAGTGATTAAAAGTTAACATTAATGGAAACATAAATATCACGTACCTTTTGATGCAATGTACTGAAAAGAATGTAACATCAGTTCTGTTGTGTCCTTCAAGGAATATGTATCTTATCTAATCATGAGAACACGTTAAGCAAAAATTGAAGGACAGTCTATAAATCACTGGACTCTTCAAAAATGTCTAGGTCATGAAAGTCAAAGACAAAATAAGGAACTCTTTCAGTGTAAAAAAGATTAAATAGATTTGACAACTAAATGCAATGTGTGATTCTGAATTGGATCCTGGACCAGGAGAAAAAAAATCCTAATAAAGGACATTATTGGGACAACTGGCAAAATTTGAGTAAGTTCTGTAGATTAGGTAATAACGTACCAATATTAATTTCCAGATTTTGAAATTGTCTTATGGTTATACGAGATTGTCATTGTTTTTAGGAAATATACACTGAAGTATTTAGAGGTAAAGGGGTATCATGTCTGCAACTTACAAGTGAGTCAAGATACAGAGCTAGCTAGCTAGCTAAATAAATAAATAAAAAAATAGGGAGGGCGGGGGAGAGAATGATAAATAAATGTAGTAAAATATTAGCTAGAGGATTTGTGTGAAGGGGATTATTTGTATTGGTCTTACAACTTTTTAAAAGTCAAATTATTTCAAAATTAAAGAAGAAAAGAAAAAATATTTCTATGGAGGAAAGGCTTAAAATAGTAACATTGAAAGCAAGGTAAAATAACAGAGATCAAAGCAATTCGGGAAAGACTGACTTAATTAAACACAGGATCAAACATAAGATAAACAATAATAGGCAATTGATGTCCCTAAGTGGAACTGGAAACTATGACAGCCCTACTGTTCTATGACAAAAAGCTGTGACTGGAGGAAGTTACACGAAGGCAGATTTTGGTCCAATATGACACAGAACTTTCTGGCAAGTAGTGATGCTTAGCCATCAAATGCTTCGAAGTAACGAGACATCTGGAAGCAGTCCTACCACCGAAGTATTCAGAAGAGCGCCAGGTAACCATCTACAAAAATGCTGTGGGAAGTGTTCCTCATTGATTGGAAGGTTGAACTGTATGATATCTAAAGGCTTTTCTGACTCTAGGATTCTTGGAACTTGTAACTGGAACAACATCTATTGTACTTTAATGGTGTTAGTTCTGGAGATAAGCGTGTGCTTAGGAATTCAGAAGAAAGCGTGTAGAGTGAGGTAAAAAACGTGAAGTGAAAAGTGCAAGTACACTGATCACTTCTGTCTCTTGAGCACGTCCCAAGTTGTGCTGAGGTTATCACTTTGCTTAAACTTCGTATAATTTTTCTGTCATTCCTAGAGTCGCTATTAAATAGTATCACATTATGGATAATATTTAACTAGTGGTGACTTTTTCTTTTAAAGAAGTGCACCTCAAATTTTAACGTACATACGACAACTCGGGGACCTTTTTTTTAATAGTAATTTTTAAAAAAAAGTTATTTATTTTATTTTTGGCTGCGTTGGGTCTTCGTTGCTGCATGCAGGCTTTCTCTAGTTGTGACGCACCGGCTTCTCATCGCGGTGGCTTCCCTTGTTGCGAAGCACGGGCTCTAGGCGCCCGGGCTTCAGTGGTTGCAGCATGTGGGCTCAGTAGTTGTGGCTCACAGGCTCTAGAGCGCAGGCTCAGTAGTTGTGGCACACGGGCTTAGCTGCTCCGCGGCATGTGGGATCTTCCCAGACCAGGGCTCGAACCCGTGTCCCCTGCATTGGCAGGCGGATTCTTAACCACTGTGCCACCAGGGAAGCCCCCTCGGGGACCTTTTTAAAATGCACATTTGACTTCTGATTTTGATTTAGTAGTCAAAACTATAAGACTTCTAGAATAAAACATAGGTGTAAATCACAGTGATGTTGGCAAAGATTCCTTAAATACTACACAAAATGCAGAAAGTATTTTAAAAAAAAGTGATAAATTGGGTCTCATCAAAATTTAAAACTTTTGTTCTTCAAAAGACACTATTAAGAAAATGAGGGCTTCCCTGGTGGCGCAGTGGTTGAGAGTCTGCCTGCCAATGCAGGGGACACGGGTTCGAGACCTGGTCTGGGAAGATCCCACATGCCGCGGAGCGACTACGCCCGTGAGCCACAATTACTGAGCCTGCGCGTCTGGAGCCTGTGCTCCGCAACAGGAGAGGCCGCGATAATGAGAGGCCCGCGCACCGCGATGAAGAGTGGCCCCCGCTTGCCGCAACTAGAGAAAGCCCTCGCACAGAAACGAAGACCCAACACAGCCATAAATAAATAAATAAATAAAAAATAAAACTTTCTTCCTTAAAAAAAAAAAAAAAGAAAATGAGAAGGCAAGTCACAGACTGGGAGAATATATATATATAAAACATATATGGTTGAAAAAAAAGCACATGAAAAGATGCGTAACACCTTTGGTCATTAGGGAAATGCAAATTAATATCACAGTAGATAGAACCACACACCCTTAGGATGGCTAAACTAAAACCATACAAGTGTGGTTAAGGACGTGAGCAACTCATACGCTGCAGACAGGAACATATGATACACGACTTTAGGAAACATCTTCTAAGTTTCATGAAAGTTAAATATGCGTCTACCATACGTGAACTAGCCATTCCACTCCTAGGTGTTTACCCAAGAGAAATCAAAGGATATGTCCATGCAAACATCTGTACGTGAACGTTCATAATGACTTTATTTATAATAGCCCCTAACTGTAAATAAACCCAAATGTCCATCAACAGTTACATGGATAAACAAACTCGATATATACATACAATGGAACACTACTCAACAATGAAAAGGTATGAACTACTGATATACAGTGTAACATGGACCTCACAATTTTCTGAAAGAAGCCATACAAATGTACATACTATATGATTCTATTTATAGAAAATTCTAGAAAATGCAAACTAATCTGTAGTAACAGAAGGGAGATCAGTGCTTGCCTGGGGATGGGTGTCAGGCAGGTATCAGGTAGGGGCAAGACAGTATTGCAAAGGGCAACGAGGAAACTTTTAGAGGTGATAGATATATTCATTAGCTTGACTGTGATGATGATTTTATGGGAGTATATGTATGTCGGAACTTAATGAAAAGTTTAAATACCTACAGTCTATGTCAATACACTGTAAAAGGTGCAGATTCTGATTCAGTAGGTTTGGGGTGGGGCTAAGGGTCTGCATTTTTAACGAGCTCCAAGGTGATGCTGATGCTATTTCCATACCATGTTCTGAGTGGCAAAGCTCTGAGTCTTTGTCATATATATATATCATTTGAGTACACAATAGATTCATATAGCGGGTATCATACAGGATAGTGCAGACAGAATATTTCCAACACTGAAGAAAGTTCTATTGGATGTTGGAGTCAAGATTGTTGAATATATTGGTAACCATTAATCTTGCCATACCTATTAATTATCTCCCAGCAACGACCTGTCTTTGTTTCCATGCTGTCAGGCTGAATGCCCTCTCTTCATAAAATGTTGCTGGAATCCCATTCTGTATATTGCTTACGTTTCATTTTATCACGTTCTTCATTCTGACTTATATTAGAGCTGGAATAAAGTTAAAAGAATAGAAAATTCAACTGGAGGCAGATTTTAGTTCAATTTAAGGAGGAGCTTCCTAACAACTTAGACCTGTCTAAAAATCCCACTTTCTAACATGACTCCCTCACCATCCAGAACATTCATGTTTCAGGGCTCCTGTGGCTGTGTACTCAGGATTGCATGCAGGTTCAAGAAGCTCAGGGTGGCCTCTACCACTAAGACGCATGACATGAGTAAATCAGAACTTCTCTAGGAATATACTTTCATCTCTAAAATGAGGGGGTTAAATGAGATTATTTCTTCTGATTCTCGCATTCCATATTCTTCTACGTACTTCAGAGTAAAGATGGCATGAAGCCAGAAAGAACTTTAGCTTCTTAGCTCCGGATAAGGAGTGGGTCTCTGTGTCCAAAGTGATTAGGAAAGCTTTTTAGTCAGTCAGTGCCAACCTCTGTATGGTTTATCCCAGGGATTGGCAAACTTTCTGTAAAGGGCCAGATAGTACACATTTTTGGCTTTTCAGGCCACATGATCTGTCACACATACTTAACCCTGCTCTTGTAATGGGAAAGCAGTCATAGATGATATGTAAGTGAATGGGTGTGATTAGATTTGGCCCACAGTTAGTTTGCTGACTCCGGGTTTAATTCAAAATACCTATTTTTCTAACCATCTCAAGTTAGGCAGAGAGATCATGGGAAAAACACACTTTATTGATATAAGTTTATTAACTCCAAGTACATAATATAATTGGTCTTTCATATCTAAAGATAACAATCCAACCAGTTATCATAATTTCAGGTTATACATACCTTAAGTTAATGAACTAGATTTATAAAAGATATAAAAATATTTCACGGGCTTGGGAAGATGTGGTCATGAGACTTCATTGTAAGGAGGGATAAAGGATATGCTAGAGATTTTTCAAACCTACAAAGGACATTTCAAAATTTACACTGTTAATAAAGTTCTCGCTTAATCAACATTTTATCTTCATTCATCAGAAGCCTTAAGTAGAGAAGCTTTCTTCTTATACTTGTCTCCAATCTCTCTAATATTGTCCAAGAGATCTTCAGACGTGTATTCTTCATACTCTCTATCAGCTTTAGCAATCTGCTCCTCAAGATGTTTCTAGTGGAAACAATTAACAATTGTTAATGTAAAAACATTAATTTCTTTTAAAGTGTTTAATTGTGAAATCTACAAATAAGAGCATAACATTTGTAAGAACAGGAATAAAAAGAATACTCTTGCATCCACCTGGCAGGCTCCTTTTGTGCCCCTTCCTAATCTTATACCCTCTTTTCTCCCAGACACAACCATTCTCCTGCAAGGTACTTTTCTTTATACTTTTACTACACACACACAGATTAAATATATAAACGATATACTAGTTTAGTGGTACCTGGTTTTAACCTTCATGTTTATTGAATGATATTAAATGTAATGTGTTATGACTTGGTTTCTTTTCCACAGAATTTTGAGATTCATTCATGTTAATGCATATAGCTATAGTTTATTCATATACTGCTATATAACATTCTGTTGAATGAATATACCAACATTTACTTATCCATTTTACTGTTAATGAATTTTTGTTTGTTCCCAGGTGTGGTAGGCTGACTCCTCAAAGGTGTCCATGTCCTGATAACCAGAACCTGTGAATATGCTATCTTACATGATAAATGGAACTTTGAAGATGTGACTGAGTAAAGGATTTTGAGAAAAGGAGATTATTCTGCATTATCCTGGTGGGTCCAATGTACAATGGTCTTTGTAAGAGGGAGTCGGCAGTGTGGGAGTCAGAGAGAGAAGACATAAGGATAAAAGAGAGCTCAGAAAGGACAGACGATGCTGTGTTGCTGGCTTTGAAGACGGAGGAAGAGGCTGTAACCCAAGGACTGCAGGTGACCTCTGGAAGGTGGAAAAGGCAAGGAACTGGATTCCTCCCTCTAGAAGGAGTGCAGCTCGGAGGGACCATTTTAGACTTCTGACCTCCAGAAATGTAATCACTCAAATCATTTTCTGGTCTGTGGTTCAGCTGAACAATACTTGTTAAAAAAGGATCCATGAAAGGTTATAGAGCTACTAAGTGGTGGAACTAGGAAGAAGTGGGTAGAACCTAGGTTTTCTGATGTAGTATTTATTCCAGGATGCTTTTCTTAGTTCTTACCACTAAGCAGAGAAAAGTACTGGCAAGCAAGCAGCAGTTCATGTCATTCAGGAGAGATGAGGGGATATAAGATCACATGTTCTGTTTTCAAATAAATGAAAGCCTATTAATGTGATATTATGAACTTTTTTTCCCCTTAAACAATTCACAACTGGGACTACATTATCTCCTAATAAATTACTAAGGAATTTTAGATTTAGCAATTTATTTTAGTTTTTGGGCTCTGTACAGCAGGTTGGAGGAATAGTTTAATTCTTAAACTTTCAAGCTATGTGAAGGGTGAAGCTAAGGTAAACTTCATGTTTCTGAAATACTTTTTTCTGTGTTTATATAAAATTAACAGAAAGGAATGTTAAAAAGAAACAACCGGGACTTCCCTGGTGGCGCAGTGGTTAAGAATCCGCCTGCCAATGCAGGGGACACAGGTTCATTCCCTGGTCCGGGAAGATCCCACGTGCTGCGGAGCAACTAAGCCTGTGCACCATGAATACTGAGCCTGTGCTCTGCAACAAGAGAAGCCACCGCAACGAGAAGCCCGCGCCCCACAATGAAGAGTAGCCCCCGCTCGCCACAACTAGAGAAAGCCCACACAGCAATGAAGACCCAACACAGCCAAAAATAAATAAATCAATAAATAAAAAGTCCATAAATATATTAAAAAAAACTTATAAAAAAACAAACAACAGGCTTTAAATGGAGTCACTTGAGCTAAGCCTATGTCACTAAAAGGGACTTAATACCTAACCTAATTACAGTTCCAACCTTCCCCAGGAACATAATCTTTACTGGTCCTTTTGGAATTTCCTGGTCAGCATCAGTGAGGTAATCTGCCTAATAAAAACCTTGTATCCCATAAAGGGAGGTGACCTTGCCACCTTGCCTGAAATAATCCTTTTTAAATTTATGACTTCTTTGTCCCCCGTCACCCCCTACCCTGCCTTTAAAAACCTTTTCTTTTCTGTAGCTCCTTGGAGCTCCTTTCTATTTGCTAGATAGGATGCTGCCCGAAACATGAATCACTGAATAAAGTCTATTTGATCTTCAGATTTACTCAGTTGAATTTTTCTAACAGTTTTTGTTGCAGCAACTGGATCCGAAGTGAACTTCTGATAGGGTCTCAGGGACAATGAGAAATGCAGGTGTGGTACCCATGAAGCCTTTGGTTCACTGTCTTTCTCACTGTTTCTGAGGGCCATGGGTAAGTTCCTCTCAGCTCTGAACTCTGCTCTCTTTGTGTCAAGGCTCCAGATATAATTGGCTTTCCACACGTTTCCTATTTGACTGGAAACTCCAGCCCTTGATTCTACCCCAAGAATCTGTTCACGTGGGAACTGTTAGTGGCAGTTCCAAGTTCCCATTTATGTGGAGCCCCTGTCTGCAATCCCATTTGTTGAGGTTTGCTGGCTCAATCCTTTCCCCACCCCCCAGGTGACACACTGGAAACTGTCAGTGTTACCAGCTGGAGTAGGACACGGTCCAACTTAAGAACCAACTGGGTCTGGAATCGGACTGGGTCTGATTTAGGTGGACTGGGTCCAGTGTGAGGCCTCAGATGAATTAAATTTTGTTTTAAGTAAAGGCTATTACTTATAATGGTGATCTTGGAAGAACTGCCCCCCCCAAAAAAACCCCTACAAAAACAAATAAAAAACCCAAACAAAATACCCCTCAAAACTTAAACTAACAAACAAAGAAAAAACCAAATAAATAGAAATAAAAATAAGATCCTTAAAATCAAAAGAGTTAAGTACACTACCTTCAGGCATACCTGCTTATGGTCTCAGAAGCTATAAATATCTACAAAGATGGCCAAAATTTTACTAAAGACAACCTGGAATTTTGTGTCTTGAGGACTTGGCTTGGTAACCATCAGATTGCGAGCCCCAAAATATGGCCTGCCTGACAGAAATGTGGGCTGAACTGCATTTGTGGCCAGGGTCCTACCAAACTGCCACCAGCCCTCAGGGAAAGTACAGTGGCCATCATGAGGAAAGTTCCAATTAGATAGATAATTTAAGAAGGGCACTTAAAAAGTATGCAAAAGCCTCCAAAAAGCTTCAAAATTGCAAAATAGTTCATTGAAAGATTTGTTACAAAAGGCTAATGAAAAAGACACAAGAGGCACCTAAAACAAAAGACTAGAAGACTGACATAACTCCTGCTGCTGCCCTTTATCCTCCTTTATTTGAGTATTCATTTAGTAATCCTCTCTCCTTCTACTCTGAAGAGACTTACAAAACCATAAACAAGTCTGCCAAGTGAATGGCCCTACAGATGCAACCACGTCTGCCTTCAAGAGAGGGCCCCCATATGGGGTCCTCCCAGAGCTGACAGAAGTCAGGGATTTTTCTGGTAAACTGCTACATTATTTCCTTGAACAGCCAAGGGAAATGAAAATACTTTAAAACCCCACTCGGAGTCTGCAGATGAGATCCTGGGAAAATTGTCAGAAGCTTCCTAAGGGTAAGAATTCTTACTATAGTCAGATCTCCTGGACCTCTGTCTGTAGTACCCAGCAGAGAGAGGAATATAAAATATCTTTTGCACCATATTTGGGGATGCCTCTTAATTACAAAATTAATATACAGAAATCTACTGCATTTCTATACACTAATAATGAACTATCAGAAAAAGAAATTTGGGAAACAATCCCATTTACCATTGCATCAAAAAGAATAAAATAGCTAGGGATAAACCTACCTAAGGAGGTAAGAGACCTATACTCAGAAAACTATTAGACACTGATGAAAGAAACTGAAGATGACACAAATAGTTGGAAAGATATACCATTTTCTTGGATTAGAAGAATATTGTTAAAATGACCATATTACCCAAGGCAATCTACAGATTCAACGCAATCCCTATTAGACTACCAATGGCATTTTTCATAGAACTAGAATAATTTAAAAATTTGTATAGAAACACAAAAGACCTCAAATAGCCAAAAAAAATCTTGAGAAAGAACAGAGCTGTAAGTATCATGTTCCCTGACATCAGATTACACTACAAAGATACAGTAATCAAAACAGTATGGTACTAGCACAAGAACAGACACATAGATCAATGGAACAGATAGAGAACCCAGAAATAAACCCATGTACTTATGGTCAATTAATCTATGACAAAGGAAGTAAGAATATAGACTGGAGAAAAGATGGTCTCTTCATTAAGTGGTGCTGGGAAAACTGGGCAGCTACATGTAAAAGAATGATATTAGAACATTTTAACACCATATATTCAATACAAAAATAAACTCAAAATGGGATTAAAGACCTAAATGGATGATTGGAAACCATAAAACTCTTAGAAGAAAACATAACCAGTACACTCTTTGACATTGGTGGTCTTAGTAATATTTTTTTGGATCTGTCTTCTCAGGCAAGGAAAACAAAAGTAAAAATAAACAAATGGGGCCCAATTAAACTTAAAAGATTTTGCACAGCAAAGGAAACCATTAACAAAACAAAAAGACAACCTACTGAATGGGAGAAAATATTTCCAAATGATATGGCCAATAAGGGGTTAATACCCAACACAGATAAACAGCTCATACAACTCAACATTCAAAAAAAAAAAACAAACCTGATTTAAAAATGGGCAGAAGACTGGGATAGACATATTTCCAAAGAAGACATGCAGATGGCCAACAGGCACATGAAAAGATCCTCAATGTCGTTAATTATCAGATAAATGCAAATCAAAACCAGAATGAGATATCATCTCACACCTGTCAGAATGGCTATCATCAAAAGGACCACAAATAACAAATGTTGGTGAGGATGTGGAGAAAAGAGAACCCTTGTAAACTGTTGGTGAGAATGAAAATTGGTACAGCTACTGTGGAAACAGTATGGAGGTTCCTCAAAAAACTAAAACCAAAACTACCCTGCAATGCAGCAATTCCATTACTGGGTATATATGTGAAGAAAACAAAAACACTGATTTGAAAAGATACATGCAACCCAATTTTTGTAGCATTATTATCTAAAATAGCCAAGATATGCACACAACCTAAGTGTCCATCAACAGATGAATGGATAAAAAAGACATTTACACACACACACACACAACAGAATACTACTCACTCATAAAAAGAAATGAAATTTTGCCATTTGCAACAACATGGATGGACTTGGATGGTATTATGCTTAGTGAAATGTCAGACAGAAAAAGACAAATACTGTATAATACCACTTATATGTGGAACCTGAAAAATAAAACAAACTGGTGAATCTAACAAAAAAAGAAACAGACTCACAGATATAGAGAACAAACTACTGGTTACCAGTGGGGAGAGGGGCAAGATGGGGTAGGGGATTTAGAGGTACATACTACTATATATAAATTAAATACACTGCAAGGATATATTATACAGTACAGGGAATACAGCCAATATTTTATAATAACTATAAGTGGAGTACAACCTTTAAAAATTGTGAATCACTATGTTGTACACCTGAAACATATTCAACTATACGTCAATTAAAAAAAGAAAAAGAAAAACCTTGTTAAACAATTTATCAGTGGATCCTTTGATGTCGTTTAAGTTGCAACCCAATTCCTTGAGGAATTGAGAGCAACTGTCCTAATCATACAAATCTTTGCAAAAGTAGAAATGCAGCTCTAGGGGCAGTTCAAAGTTCACCTGTTTGTTTTTACCAATTCCCTAACCTCCCCTATTTATCTTAAAAGGCTTGTTAGTTGCATTCTTTCCTTGTGCCTTTGAGACGTAAATGTTAAAATACAAAGTTCAGGGAGGTAATTCTTTTTTAATTAAAAAATAAAAAAAATTTTTTTTTGGCCGTGCTGCGCAGCATGAGGGATTTTAGTTCCTGGACCAGGGATGGAACCCGTGCCCCCTGCACTGGAAGCAAGGGGTACTAACCATTGGACTGCCAGGGAATTCCCAGAGAGGTAACTCTTGTCATTAAACAAACAAACAAACAAACAAGGGGGAAAGGTCATTTCAAACATGGGCAAATGAGAAATCTTAACGTATGGAAGTTATGAGGTCTCTGTGTCTGTATGTTCATGTGTGTCTATATATGTGCAATAGATGCGTGGTGTTTCCTACCTTCAGATGGTATTACCAAAAATAATTTGTAAAAGAGCTGTATTTAATTGGCCTAAAGAAAATTAAGCCCTTATATGAGTTATATATTCATAAAATTCCTAAAAATTATAAAAATTAACCCAAATGCTTTTTATAATCTTTATGATCTAAATAGTCTTTAGTAAGTAAAAGCTAGTTTAAATTTGTTGGTTTAATTAAAAGAGGCATGTCTTTGGAGTTATCAGCATTAAGTATAAAACTTTTTTCCTACCTGGGTTTACCAATCAAATAAGTTCATGTTATCTCTGTTACAAAATTTGTTAGCCAGAAAAACAATTTAGGATGATGACTGACATTGTCTAATGACGCTTTTACTTTTTTATTTTTTATTTATTATTTTGGCTGTGCCGCGTGGCATGCGGGATCTTAGTTCCCTGACCAGGGATCCAACCCATGCCCCTGCAGTGGAAGCTCGGAGTCTTAATCACTGGACCGCCAGGGAAGTCCCCTCTAATGACGTTTTTGGATGAAATTTTTAAATAGTTTCCCCAAATCTTTTTGGTAACCTGAAATTTTAAAATTTTGCTTAGTTAAGTTAAATGATGAATTAAGTTAAGCTTATTGAATATTCAGATCATTTCCAAATAGGATGAAATACTGGAACATTAATTACTGAACATAGTTTTATCTACTGTTGACTTCATTTTGTAAGCAGATAAAGTAGGGGGTCCCCAGAGAAAGAAAATCAGGCATAGCTTTCTTGACATAAGAGAAATCATTTTTGGCCTAAGTCATTTTGTGATCTAAGCCTGGCCACAATGCTTACCCTTGAACAGGTCTCAGTAATTAATGATCTTAAGGGAACAAAAGAATGCAGGAACAAATTGTTATCAGACAAGAGAAATAACAATAGCAAAGGTATTTTATCTGTTGTAAAGACTTCCAGTTCTGTTTCAGTGTGGAACATTAGCCTGAAGTGCTCAACCTCCAGATCAACTGGAACCTAAGGGACGATGATGTTGACCTTTTCTGACACTTGTGGCTTGAAGCCAGTAAAGCCTGGACTCTGTGGACTGCCCAAGCCCCTTCATGAATATGTATGTACCCTTAGCTTAAAACTTCCCCGATTTTGCTGTTTGGGGAGACACTGCTTTGGGAAAGATCCCTGGTGTTCTCCTTACTTGTTGCAAGTAATCATAAATCCTTCCTTCCCCCAGTCTTGGGCTTGGCTGTGTCTTTTGGCTCGACACCCACCAAGAGGCAAACCCAATTTTGAGGTAACACTTTTACAGAAAAACTAAAGATATTTGGGTCTACTGGTAAACATGTCCAGTGCCACACACAGACAAATTTACTATGAGAAAATATGCATTTTTATAAATTATAAAAAGCATTTATAAATTTTCCAAGCCACAGAATACCAGTTTAAGAGTCCACAATTGCTTACTTCTTAGTTTCCAGCAGCAGTTAAGGTTTTTAAGGATTAAAAATTCTAATACATATGTAATTAAAGTTACTAGAAATAAAAAGATAGCTGTAGAAGGTTTATAGAAAAGGAATCTCGTGAAAGGAATTTATGCATGATCAAACTGGGAAAGACTGAACGAATTTATTATAAGGATTTAAAAAATAAGCTTTAAAATCAGTAGTGTACTTATGTAAAATTAAAACTTAAATTTCTGCGGCTTCCCTGGTGGTGCAGTGGTTAAGAGTCCACCTGCCAATGCAGGGGACATGGGTTCAAGCCTTGGACCAGGAAGATCCCACATGCCGTGGAGCAACTAAGCCCATGTACCACAACTACTGAGCCTGCGTGCCACAACTACTGAAGCCCATGCGCCTAGAGCCTGTGCTCTGCAACAAGAGAAGCCACCGTGATGAGAAGCCCACGCACCACAACGAAGAGTAGCCCCCGCTCACTGCAACCAGAGAAAGCCCGTGCATAGCAGCGAAGACCCAACACAGCCAAAAATAAAATAAATAAATTAAAAAAAACAACAAAAAAAACCCCCTTAAATTTCTTTCATCTGTTAAAAGAACAAAAATTTCTTGGACTATTGGTCTGCTTCTAGTAAGTGATTCAAAGGTTTTTCTTGATCTTTTAAGCAATCTGCCAAGAAAAGAAAGATTTTGTGTCTTGTCAAAATAATTTCCTGTGTTTCATGTTTTTTAAATCAGTTCTTTGATTACTTAAGAAAACTGAGTCTTCCTTATTAAAACAGCTATGGTTTTGTTTGTTTGTTTTGGCAACTATTTAACTTTCTGCATTTGCCTTCTAAGACTCTGTCACTATGGTTAGATAAATAACTTAAGTATTGTTTCACAGTGACCTATCTGACCAAGTATTTAAAAACCTTTTGATAAGGAAATTTCCTTGTCAATTCCATTATAATAAACTCTTATTAAATCTTTAACAATGGGCATTTAAAAAAAAGTCTCTGTCATTTCAGACAGTTATTGTTTTCCTCAGATGCTTTTGTAAAAGTGTTCCTACAAAAGTGCTTCATCTTCAAGAAGATTCATGGAAAGGACTTTTGAGAAGTATAGGTTTCTGATAACTTTAAGATCATAAAAATGAACTGTGTAAGAATTTCCAGAATTAATGGAAATACAGGATTTAAGCAGAACAAGAATTAATGACATGGGACTGAATGAACTGAGGAGGATGATTAAAATTTTTATGACTTTTTGTTTTAAAACATTGCTGGTTTCTTAATTTTTTTGTTTTTCCAGATTTAAAGAAACCTTTTCTCTTAAGCCATTTATGACTTACAGCAGTTGGTAAAGTATACCTTTGTAAACTAAGATGAAACATTTACTTTTTCTCCCTACCTGAACACTCCAGAATTCAGAAACTCTTAAATATTCTTTTCATGGCAATATAATTAAGTTATTTGCATAAGTTCAATATGAATCTGTTCTTCTTGTAACAGGATACGACTGAAAACATTGGCTATATTACCAAGGCTTTAACTGGATTGTCATATTTGACAGAGATGCACATAGACTCAGATGGGACGAGACAGTTTTAAGGAATTAAGTTTGACTTTATGGAGCCAATAAATGCCCTTGAAAACTTGACCTGGTACCTTGCTTACAAGGTTCCAGCAAAGCAGTCTTGAAAAGAACTTACATGGTCAATCACTATTCTTGCTGCACTTCTGTAAATAACCAAGCCAAATTTAATGCAGACAAATTAGTTTTACTGTGATTACCCATGGAAAAAATAAACAGGGATAATTGTAGAGAGAAAAGTTATACCTGCACCTTTGTGGATATTAGATTCCAGTCCTGTTAATTGTCTTTGAGGTTTTGTCACATATCTGTAAATTGGACTGGATCCTAAATTCTTCTAGCTCCTCAAATATCTGGCTACAACCCTCCAAACTAACATTTCCAAATTTCTCCTACACTTCTAATTTAGAATCAGTAATAACAAAGACTGCCTTGAATTTCCTTGGACGAGAATTGTAACAGATCCTCCTCACTACCCAGATGGCAGCCAAATTTCAGGGACGTGACTCTCAAATATACATCTCACAGCTGAAGAAGGCTCCACCTGACATCTGGTCCTATATAAACGCTGGAGACCTCCAAATCAAATTGATAGGAAGAGAAGCAGCTGACACTGAGGTAGAATGCTTCCTCCCAAGATGCTGGATCAAGATTCATGCTTTAACTAAACATGAAACCCTTTCTTCTCTTTCTTTCCTTTATTCTGGCATTGGCCTGAAAAGATAATGCCATTATCCGTATCTCCCAGGTCACTGCTCAGGGGGGTAACATTTCAAACTGCTGGATTGGTCATTAAAAAAAACACTCTGATAGGTTCATGATGCAAGAGATCCTTGGTCTGTTTCTTCATTTCTGGTTAACAGCCCCAAACTTGGGGAATTTGGCGCCCAGGCTCTATACAAAGTGACACAAGGCGAGGGTAACCAGAATAAAGCTGCCTGTGTGTTCTACAGATCCTTAAAATTTTACTGGTCTCAATGGCTGTCACATTTCCAGTACTGAGCCACAGATTGAAATGGGAATTACCAGGAGGGATTCATGACTCTGGATCTGATTCCTTTGAGAGAACCCTACCTTCCCTGGGTAGGAGTAACTGCAATTGAGGCTATGATCAGGAACCTCTCGCTAACTCTTGAAAGCATTATGGAATTTGCCGCTAAAGCAACAGCTGCCCAACAAAAATCCTTAGACTCTTTGGCTGAAGTTGTTCTTGATAACAGGATAGTCCTTGATTATATTTTAGCTGAGCCAGGAACTGTTTGTGCTGTGGCCAACGCCACCTGCTACATCTGGATTACCACTTCCGCGGAAGTTGAAACTCAGTTAACATAAGATCACTGAGCAAGCCACTTGGCTTGAAAGGGCGACTCCTTCAGTGGGGTCTTTCTTTGACTTATTTGGTTTCGATTGGTTTGGGTTTTGGGGACTATGGCTCCAAAGTGCATTTCAAACACTGGTGGTTATCTTGCTTATTATAATCATAATGGTCTCCCCAGTGCGTTGCATTCTCTTAAAAGCTTTAAATGCATGTTTGCAGCTGCTAACCAACAAGCAGATGATTTCCCTAAGACTGGAAAATCAGTAAAGAAGCAAAGAGAATGACCAAATCAAGAATTGTGAACTTGGAGCTGGGATCTGTGAATATTACATGGATTAAGCAAGAACATCATGACCTATGAATACCACACAAAGCATCAACAAAAACTGCAAGCAATAGTTGAGAGTGGTGCTAACGCCTTATATTTTGATCACGTCTCTCAGACAAGCTGAGAGTGTGATCAAAAGCGGGACACTGTTAAAAAAAAACAACAGGCCCAAAATGGAGTCACTCATGCTAAGTCCATGTCACCAAAGTAGGACTCGATACCTAACCTAATTGTAGTTTCAACCTACCCCAGGACTGTAATCTTAACTGGTCCTTCTGGAATTTCCTGGTCAGCACCAGTGAGGTAATCTGTCTAATAGAATCTTTGTCCCACAAAGGAAGGTGACCTTGCCACCTTGCTTGAAATAATCCTTTTTAAATTTATGTCTTCTTTGTCCCACTCCCCCTCTGCCTTTAAAAACCTTTTCCTTTCTGTACTCCTTGGAGCTCCTTTCTATTTGCTAGATGGGTTGCTGCCCGACTCATGAATCACTGAATAAAGCCAATTTGATCTTCAAATTTATTCACTTGAATTTTGCTTTGTAACAGGAAAAATATTTGTTATTAACACATGCTCTTTCATCTTAACCATAATTAAATCTTAAACGTACTAATATGTTTTCAGTAATGTAGAATATGGCTTGGCACAACATCATTATATACTGTTGATGTAATAAGTACCATTGTATGTTGTTTATGCAAATAAAACAGATTATTTTTTATTAAGGGCTGGGCTTGTACCTTAAGCAACAAGAAGAGTAACTTAATAAAGTGACAGAGTTGCACAACCCTCACCACAATCTTTGTGCCCATCTGCCCTTATTCCCACCCCAGCTCCTGGCAACCACAAATCTACTTTCCACCTCTGTGGGTTTGCCTTTTCGGAACATTTTATATTAGTTAGTCATAAATATGTAGAGACTTTCACATCTTTCACTGAGCATAATGTTTTTGACGTTTGTTCATGTTGTAGCATGCGTAAGTGCTTCTTTCCTTTTATTGCTGAATCATATTCCAATATATGGGTATATCATTCACCAGTTAATAAATATTTGGGTTGTTTCCACTTCTTGGCTATTATGAATAATGTTGCTATGAACATTTGTCTACAAGTCTTTGTATGGACATATATTTTCATTCCTTTTGGTGGGTAGATACCTAGGAGTGGAACTGCTGGGTTGTAGAGTAAACCTTTGTAAAACAGATCACTTTACAGAATGCACACTACTATACAAAATTCTTCTGATAAATTTTTACTAGATCATATTTTCCATAGAAATAAAATTTATCATTTAATTTCTGTAGAAACAAAACAGAAATACATAAAAGTTTTAAAAAGCTTTCTTAGAATGTAGGAAAGACCTTCACACACTTACCTCTACAGACCCTACGTGTGTAGCAACCATCTCTAAAAGACGCTGCAAGTTATTTCCCACTTTTCGTCTTTCTTCAGTTGTGGTCTGCACAACTAGTTGGCATCTGTAGGATAAAAACTCTTGTTTGAATTGTCTAGGACAAAACCTAATATATCAGTTCTAGCTAGCTCACTTCTTTTTATATTCAATAAAACCAGGCTGTGACTGGTATAGGTGCTGCTTGCCCTGTGTATCATTCACAAAGGTCCAGTTCACAATCATTAAAACAGAAATAAAAACATTTTCAAAGATCTCATGCAGGCAACAGCACAAAACAGCACCAAAACCTCATGCTTTAATATACAAAGCTTGGGAGCAAATTGTTTACCTCAGTCTCTAAAAGGATTGTAAACTTAATCAGGGACAAGACCTTAAATACATATGAATGAGGAAATAGGAGTCTTAGGCATTCAAATTTAAATTAAAAACAAAGACTATATGCCAAAGATACCTTCAACAGAGTTTTCTGTCCCTAGGCTACAAATAAGGTAACAAAGAGGTGTGATTTTAAGGATTATACTTCCAACCTCAAAGAAAGATTATTTTGTAGTTTTTTTGAGGGCCCCTTAACACTTAAAAAAAAAGTGTATTTTAATATAAATTAATATAGAGCCTATGGGTTAACTATTCAGTCCTCTTCTGACTGAAAAGATAATAGGGGGGCAATAGCTATAACGGTAGCAGAATGTATTTATCTAGGGAAAGTATCTCAAGGGTCTCAAGCTGTTCTGCTTAAGTTCTACTCATCACTCCCTCTCCCCCAAATAGCTCTATAATATAAATTAAAGCAAATAAACTTAGGTCTAGTTTTATATAAATGTTAAGTAATTAAACTGAAAATAAACATTACAAATCTTGGCGAGATGAACTTACTCCCGCTGAATAGCATCTAACTCATTCATAGCTTCACTGAGGCCCTCGTTAACTGCACTCTCCAGCAGGTGCTTGTGTTTCTCCAAGGACTCCAGCTCATTGGCACATTTTTTGTCCTCTTCCTCAGCTTCCTATCAGGATAAAGTCATGGTTAAGTTTTTTCAGTATTCACATTCTATACACTCTGGGAGGATTTAAAAAAATTTATGCAAAGCATTTAAAAAAATCAGGTTGCACCATCATTTGTATTCGCAGGATGCTTACTGCTTTACATGTAAGAGACTTTTAAAATGGTCTTTTGGAAATTTTATACTATAAACATAAATGTGACCTTTTCAATAGGCCTATACAGAATTCATTTAGCAGTAATTTCAAGTCTGTACTACAGGAAATATACTGAGTCACAAATGCAAGTATAAAATATTAATGGAATACTGAACATGTTCTATGGTAAAATAGCTGAATTCCAGAAAAAAGTCCTTTAGAAAAACAAAATAAAATAACTCCTTAAAATAAACTTTGGATGAGAAGATTAAACTAAAGACAAGTTATAGGATATAGCTTAAAAATTTCAGTTTGATGTCAGAATAGATGCCTAGTCCGTCAACCATGACATGGCTTTGGATAATGTAAACAAACTGGCAAAGTTCTTACCTTAACTTTTTGTTGGTGAAGATCATCCAGCTTTTGAACTTCTTCTTTCAGAGTTCGTACACTTCTCCTGCTTTCGGTGATCATTGTATTTAACTTGAGGAATAAAACTTTGGTTGAGAAATCATAACTACACATCAAAAAAATTTTAATAAGTTATAAAACTTTTATGTTATCAATCAACTAACTGATCCACGTTATTTCTTCTAGTTCTCATGGACTCTTACCTTTTATTTGTCCTATAAATTTATTATTTCCCAAAGAGAAGTTAATTTCAAGAAGACATGTTTTTTAATACATAATATTTAAATGCAGAGTGGTATAGTAGGGCATTAGTTAGGAATAAAAATTCTGGCCTAATTCTCACTAAAATAAAGATACCAATATCTGTTTTTCCACTAGTAGCTGTGGGAGTACTTTTTAAGATCTCATATATATTATACAAGTATTACATATAATTAATATTCTTATATTAACTTAATAAATATAAATTGTTCTGCTCTCTAGTTTTGAAGTCTCACTTTATTTAGATTTTATCTACTTGAGTTAGTTATCTAGCTTTCACTTGTGTGTTCACTTTCTGGGATGTTAAAGAGAACTATTTATATTGATTTTGTTTGATAATATTTGCTAATTGGTTATAGTCAATGCATTCTTCCAAAGAGTAATAAAGTAACTACATTTAATCTTGTTTAAGCTTGAGCTTTAAGATCTGCTAAAACCAAAACTGGGAAAAAAAAAAGTGCTTCTAAAAAAAAAAGAAAAAAGTGTTTCTGAAGTTCATTTCCTGTTGACAAGTGCTGATACCAGTTGATATTGGTAATTAATAGAGAATGTTTTTCAGCTAGATCAAGATGATATTTCCAACAGGAAACAGAAAATAGTTGACATCTTTCTTTAAAAGGATGATTCTACACATACATAAATTAAAAAATAATATACGTTTTGGGAAAAATTTAGTGAAACTACTGTTATTTGGCAAAAGATAGGATGGTAAAATGACCAAACTTATTAAAGAAACCTGCACATAGTACTTTTTTTTTCCCTTTTCTTTTCTTGCATATAGTACTTCTCATTCAGTCATCCAAAGTCCTTTGTAAGGGACATTCCTTTCTTATTTACAAGAAGAGAAGAGTGGGCTGGAAAGAATGCTGTTTACTCAGGATCACACAATTAGCATATGCCCAGAACTCAAAACTAACTCCAAGGTCTTTTTCTATACCACTTGTCCTTCACATTTTAAAGACCAGAGCTACTGAAGCTATAAACTTTGCTTCCAGTCTAAAGATATGCTACTTCTGAAGTGAACAAACTGTTTCATTATACTCATCTGCAATAAGACCAATCAACACCCAAATAATCAGAACTTCCACTAGGCCCTCCTGGTTGATCAAATGTGTTTACTTTTATCTAAGCAGCTCTACTTTCCATGTCAGCTTTACTAAAGTTACATCAATTAACTGAACATTTTTTTTCCCGACTACAAAAGTACACATTTCCACTGTGGTAAACAGGGGAAGCATTAAAGAAAATAACAATCACCAATAATTCTGCAATCCCTAAGACCTATTAAGATTTGGCTTCCTCCCTCCCTCCCTTCCTTCTTCCCTTCCTCTCCTTCCAAATTTCCTTCCCTCTTTCCCTCCCTCCCTTCTTTCTTAGCTCTCAAGTTGCTTATAAGCAAAGAAGATACCATTAATTAATTAGATGATTTTTTTCTTCTATAATTGAGATGACAGAAGCCACTAGACTGCCTCCAATCAACCAACCAACCAGCATGAGACCATTCCTTCTTCCTTCCAGTCAGTTTCAGGATGCAGGGCACACATTTTCTTCATGAAGAGAAGTAACCCCTCCAGCTCTTCTCTGGATCTCATGCCTTTTTATTTCTTCACAACCAGACTCAAATCCATCAATGCCTTTCGTTCCTAATTTTTTAAACTTCACCCTCTTTCCATGAACTCTCTCCCTCCTCGTTAAAACCAAACAAACCCCTCCCATAAACAAACAAACAAAACAAACAAACTACACACAAAAAACCAAAAATCTTTCCCACACACCACTTTCCAGCTACTGTTCCATCTCCCTTCCTTAGATTCTAACATTTGCAATAGATGTGTAGTAGTCCCTGAAGAATTACCTTTTCGGATTATAGTATCTTCCTCTTTTACCATTCAAACTCCACCAGTAATATGCTTTCTGGCTCTTCTGGTTCATGAAGTTGCTCTTGCAAATGTCATGAGGAACATCTTTATGGCTAAAGCCAGCACGCACCTTTCAGACTTAATCTGAGTAACATTTTAGTTACTGATCACTCCCTACTGAAACCTTCTTCCTTGGTTTCTAAGACCATGGAAACTCCTGGTTTCCTCTTTAAGTCTTGGGAGGTCCTTCTAATTATTTCTTACAGATTTCTCTTTCTCTGCTTGTACTCTGGATGTGGATGTTCTCCTAGTATTCTCACCTTGGCTGTATTCTCATTTGCTCACTTAGGAGTGCTCTCTCTCATTCTCACACCTGGGGAATCTCCTGGCTGTAATTACATGCATGCTAAAAATATCTATCTTTATCTATATTATTTCCAAACCCCACTGCTTACTGGACATTCTCTACTTTGATGTCCCAGAGACCTGAAACAGCATATCCCAGACTGAAATTCTCTGTTCTACAACCTTCTTTGTATTCTTTATCAAGGTTTTAGGACATCACCACTGACAAAGACTCTCTCTTTGACCAAACTACTCAGGATCTTCTGAACTCTCTTCTCAGTTAGGCTGACTTTCGGGCTTTGATGTTTGTCTCTGTATTACCCGATTTTAAGCCAGAATCCTGCTAAGTCACTTGAACCAGAATCTCCCATCCCGAATAACTGACCAGGCTCCTCATCCTCTGCCACGCCCCAGGTGATGGCTGATCACCTTGGCCCGCCTTCAGCAAGAAACCTGTTAGGTTGGTTTAGCCAGAATCCCCCCTTACCCTGATATTTCCTCTCAGTAATTTTCCATCCACTGATCCCCACTCTGCTCCTTGGCTGTAAATTCCCACTTTTCTTTGCTGTATTTGGAATGAGCCTAGATTACTACAAAAACCCACTGTAATAGCCCCCCTTGAATAAAGTCTGCCTTACCACCACCACCAACTGTCATAAATAATTTTTCTTTAATACCATATACCAAAGCTGGACACCTGGACATTCTTAATTCCTCACTCTTCCTTAATCTTCACATCCAGTGGACCACTAAATTACGCTGTTTCTATTTTTTTTTTTTTTGGCTGCGCTGTGCAGCTTGTGGGATTTTTAGTTCCCCGACCAGGGATCGAATCCCGGGCCCTCAGCAGTGAGAGTGAGTAGTCCAAACCACTGGACCACCAGGGAATTCCCTGTTGTTTCAATCTTTAAATCTCTTTTCTCCATCCTCACTGCAATAGCGTTGGTTTGAATCCTTATGGCTCAGGATACTGTTAGATCTCTTAATTGTGTGTCTCTAGTCTCATGTACCCCTAACCTGTTCTTCAAAATGTCAACACTGTGAGCTTACTAAGATACACAGCTTTTATTCCCTTGCTTAAAAACCTTCAATGGTCCCTGCTGCCTATAGAATAAAAATTCAACCAGTAAGCAAGAACAAGTAAGTCTCTTCAGAATTAGGTTTTTGTTTCTCCAGGCTTCTCCTCTATCCTATTGATACTTAAACTCATGGTAATTCTTTTTTTTTTTTCATGGTAATTCTTTAACATGCCATGCTCTTTGGTCTCTGGGCCTTCAGCAGCAGGGATGTGTGTGTATCCTTTCAGGTATCCACTGGCCAACTCCTTCTGGTTATTCATCTCTCAGCTCACCTACCACTTCCTTCAGAAAGAACCTTGTGCTTATCTTTGGTGTATTATAAGAATCCACAGCATGCTGTATTTACACTCCAAAAGTATTATGATGAAAGTGATTGTTTTCATGTCCACCTTTCCACACAAAATAAGAATTCACAAAGGCAGATATTATATCACCAACACTTATTACAGTACAGGCATGTATAGCAGACTCTTAAAAAAGTTTGCTAAACAAATTTCAATTGCTAATATTTAATTTAAACTTTACACTTTATTCATAAGTATGATTGGTTTAATTTTCTTCTTTTGTGATAATCTTCGTTAGGTTGCGGTATGAGGGTTACACTAGCCTTATAAATTCCCTCCGTATTTATAGTGTATCCATTTCTCATTTTCTTTTTTCCTGCTTTTTCTTGAATGGTTTTGGCAATTATTTTAAAGTACTTATCAGATTGATTAGTTTTGTTATTTTAATCTATTAATTTCTGTTTAACCTTTACTATTTCAAATGCTATTTTACCTTATGCCATCTTAACTTGGTTAAACTACTTGTCAAATTAAAAAAATAGTTTTAGTTTTTAGTCTCAAGCATATGATGTCACTGATCACTCCCTTTTTTTCCAGTTTTATTGAGATATAATTGATGTATAACATTGCATAGGTTTAAGATGTACAGCAAGATGATTTGATATATGTATATACTGGGAAATATTTACCACAAAGAGATTAGTTAGGATCACTCCTTTCTTGAAAAGTCTTCCCTACTTTTCCTTTTATAGCATATCTTCTTCTGATTATTCTTCAACTATTCTACTTCTTCTAAGTGCTTTTCCTACAATTTCCTTCTTTGGCCAATCCTTTGCATTTTCTTCTACAATTCTCCCTAAGAAATATCACCCACATCCCTGGCTTCAACAATCACATATATACTAGAGACCCTAAAATCTGTACTTTCAGACCCAATATCTCTTTTATGTTCTGAATCCATTACTTCAACTTTCCTTTTGGTTTCTGTGGCCAATGGACAGCAAGCTCACCTCCCAAGCTGTCCCGGCTACTCCCAGCACTAGGTTTTCCTCCTCTAGGTTGCCCACCCCAGAAAAATGAAGTCACTGTTGATCCTTCTTTCTCTCCTAGCTTTCATTTTTTTAAAAAAACTTTTTGGCCTGGCTGCACGCATATGGGATGTTAGTTCCCTGACCAGGGATCGAACTTGCCGCCCCTTGCAGTGGAAGCGCAGAGTCTTAAACCGCCTGGACCGCCAGGGAAGTCCCCTCTCCTAGCTTTCATTCGGCCACGAAATGCTTGAGTCCTATCTCCTTAACATTTCTTAAACCTGTCCCCTTCTTCATTTTCTACTCTAATACTATGGTTTAACCTCTTAATTTCAGTTCCCCTCTACGAAGTCATTTTTTTTCTATGCCCAAGGAGTTTTGCAAAAAAAAAATGCAACTCTGATTAGCATAATGCATATATTGGTCTTCGTCTCCAAATGGGCTTTATATTTCATATAAACTTCAGTTATATTTATCTTTGGAACATTAATATGAGCCTAGCCTATTGTAGGCATTTCATTAATCGCCTTCCCACCCTGCCCAAATTTTTCCTGCCTATAGCCTTTTAAAAAAGTTTCAAGTCAGGGACTTCCCTGGTGGCGCAGTGTTTAAGAATCCACCTGTTGGGGCTTCCCTGGTGGCGCAGTGGTTAAGAATCCACCTGCCAATGCAAGGCCACGGTTTTGAGCCCCGGTCCAGGAAGATCCCACATGCCACGGCAAGCAAACTAAGCCCATGTGCCACAAGTACTGAGCCCACGTGCCACAACTACCGAAGCCCATGCACCTAGAGCCCGTGCTCCGCAACAAGAGAAGCCACCGCAATGAGAAGCCCGCACACTGCAACTAAGAGTAGCCCCCACTCGCCGCAACTAGAGAAAGCCCGCATGCAACAACGAAGACCCAACACAGCCAAAAATAATTTTAAAAATACATTAAAAAAAAAAAAAAAGAAAAGAGGAAGCCATACAAGGCTAAATTACTTTAAAAAAAGAATCCACCTGCCAATGCAGGGGACACGGGTTCGATCCCTGGATCCCTGGTCTGGGAAGATCCCATATGCCGTGGAGCAACTAAGCCTGTGTGCCACAACTACTGAGCCCGTGCTCTAGAGCCCACGAGTCACAACTACTGAGCCCACGTGCCACAACTACTGAAGCCCATGCACCTAGAGCCCATGTGCCACAACTACTGAGCCCATGCGCCTAGAGCCTGTGCTCCTCAACAAGAGAAGCCACCTCAATGAGAAGGCCTGCGCACTGCAACGAAGAGTAGCCCCTTCTCGCCACACTAGAGAAAGCCCCGCGTGCAGCAACGAAGACCCAATGCAGCCAAAAATAAAAAAATCAATAAAAAATAAAAAGTTTCAAGTCAGTTGAAAATATGTTTCAGTCAAGAGGTTCCTATTGCTTGAAATTCACGCCTTTTTCAGAGTCTTCAGGTTTATTGCCCATTCTAACCAGAGAGAAATTGAACTGAAGCAGGCTAAAGGAAGACTTTACCTCAAATAACCATCACCCCTGGGGAACACCTGTTAAAGCGGTCCGAATTCCTATCTTCTTCCATACTGGATGTTACAAAACGCACTGATTGTAGAAACCCCAAATTATAGTAACAATAGTAACATGAAACTCTTCACTTATCTAACAACATTTTCTTTTTGTGGGAGGTGTGAAAAAATTCTTTCTAATACAAAATTATTTTAAAAGTTATCTGTGAAACGCATAGATTTTATTTCCAGATGAGAGAAAATAAACGTTTCTATTCTCAAAAAAGACAGGATTTCTTTTATATCTTGAAATCTGTTAGCCAGAACACAATAGTTCTCGAAAAGTTGAATTAGCTAGGGGTTTCCTTTAACTGTTTGGTGTTATACAAATAATACCTTTTGTTTGCATTTGAGAAGATTTTTTTAACTTTTCTTAATCAACTATAACAATGTTTATCTAAAGGTTATTGAATATAATAGTATTCTTTCTCAGGTATATTGGTGATATTATGTTGCAAGTATCTCAGAAGCAGGAATTTTCTGAAACTACTTTTGGAAATAGACTTTTATAGGCATTTAAAGTTGAATCTCCCTGAATTCTATGGTCCTGAAAAATATGATAAATGGAAGTCTCTTAATGTATCATAGTAGTTAGCTTCTAAGCGCAAATGATAACATACTTACTTTAAGGTAGCCTCCTCAATTCCCTTTTACTATTAAAAAGGAATATTACTAAATTATCTTAAGTTAAAGGAGGCAATTCTCTGTTAGAAAAAAAAGCGAGCTTTACTCAGTTTCATATCACTTCATCATCAATGATATGTGAAGCTTAGAATGTTTAAGTAACTTAAAAAGTTACTTCAAGTGTTTCTAGGTCAAGGGTATACCTGACTCTCATTTTCCATAATATTTTATTAAAAATTCATTCCTCAGCAATCAGAAAACACAAAATGTTATGTTTATTTATAATGACTCTGTTTCATTACTTACTTGTTCTAAAGTATCCTCTAACCCCATCTTCTTATTTAGAGCTTTATTAATTTCTTCTTCAGTTTGGTTCAAGAGTTCTTTGAGCGGTACCTATAAAATACATAGGAATATGGGTTACATATGACATATGTAATTACAAAATTTCTCTCATGAGGCATCTTTTGGAGAAAAAAAGTGAAGCCATGGTATCTTTAATCTAATACACCATCAGTAAGAAAATAAAACAAAAAAATTTTTAATGCAATTTCTATAACTATAGAATGTAACTTGCTTTTGGTTTTGAATAATTGCAAAATTCTAGATTTGCTTCTCTACTCTGGAAATTCACTGCCATTATTTAAACACTCTATAAGTACACAGTTTAATTCAAGTACACTTGAAAACAACTTATATGTAGGTTTTATTTTTATGCTATGCTCTCTAGATGCATCATTTTTCTTTTAATCCTTTTCAATTATTTAGTCTTACAATTATCTGCTTATATTTCTTCTTTATTTTTACGTATTTATTCTTTTGGCCGCGCCACATGGCATGCGGGATCTTAGTTCCCTGGATTGAACCCGTGCCCCCTGCAGTGGAAGTATGGAGTCTTAACCACTGGACTGCCAGGTAAGTCCCTCTTCTTTATTTTTTTGCTCCTCATTCTAACTCTGTTGTAATAGCAGAAGACTTGAAACATGGCAAATGTCCATCAGCAAGGACTGGTTGAATAAGCCACACAATGTAGGACTGAGGCTACAAAAGGAACGAGGAAGATCTCGACACTGTCAGGGAGAGGGAAATTCCCCCTCTACCCTTCTTGAGTTCTTGTGGCAGGACTTATAACAAAACTGAGAGAAAAGGGACTCTTACCACTTTCCCTTCCACCAGATCCTGCAGTCAGAGACCCTGGAGGCTGACATGGCAAGAAATCTTACTTTCTGCCTGCTTTGGCAGATGTCCCAGGATCTCTCAGTGGCAGCAGTTTTCCAGCTGGTGATTTCTCCAGGCTTGCTTGCCAAAACTGCCTGGGAGAGGGAAACTTCCCCCTCCCCAACGACATACTACTATGAGAGATCTGGGGTGGGTTGATCCATGAATAATGCAAGGTGGGTGTCCAGATATAACTCAGGGACAGCCAGATGGAAGAGATGCATAGGGCAAGGTATGTAGGAAGAGGTGCAGCGCTTCTATGCTCTCTGGGCATGCCACTCTCCCTGCATCTCCACATGTACA
This sequence comes from Balaenoptera musculus, assembly GCF_009873245.2. Taxonomy (NCBI): domain Eukaryota; kingdom Metazoa; phylum Chordata; class Mammalia; order Artiodactyla; family Balaenopteridae; genus Balaenoptera; species Balaenoptera musculus. Next base: position 36,215,776 of record NC_045798.1, read on the forward strand.
CCAACAAGCTCTTATCTGCCTGCATTTCTTATATTTATCCTCTATTCTACTGATTTTGTTTGAACACAGTACTTCATTCCTTCCTCTTTTTTTTATTGAGATGAAACTCACATTTTATAATGGTTAAACTGAAATAATTAAGTTAAAATATTAATTTAACATAAAATTAACTCTTTTAAAGTGCACAACTCAGTGGCATTTAGTACATTCACAATGTACTCCCATTCTAGAACAATTTCATCACTCCAAAAGAAAACCCTGTACATTACTATGTTTTCAGTAGGTCTTTTGAAGTCACTGCTGAGTTTTAATTTTGGCTGTTCTTTTTTGAAAGATGCAATTGCCTCTTCAATCTCTTTAAGAACTTTTCTCCAAATACTACTTATAACAGTTGGGACTGCATCTTCTTGATGCTATTTCTATTTTTATTGTCCTATTATTATGTAAAACTATTTCCAGGGAGCAAAAAAAAACACATTTCCCTCTTTTCTGAGCATATGCATTCTTTTTGAACCAGGTAATCTTTTTTACAGCAATTTAATTCAGGAAATTGTTTTCTTGAACTAGCATGAAAAACTACTCAAAATAGAGGTGAGTAAACTCTATCTGCCTGCCTGCCTATCTATCTACCTACCTAGCTATTGCTTGAGAAACAATACAGTAAAAGATTAAATGTTTACTCGATGCATTTTTTCTATTAAAAATGAGTTTAGCTTTATTTAATCAAAGTCTGTCCACCAACGAACTGTAATCTGGGAAAGTAGGAACTGTATCTTTCTAGGTATTTTTTTTTTTTTTTTTTTTGGCCACGCTGCACAGCTTGTGGGATCTTAGTTCCCTGACCAGGGACTGAACCTGGGCCCAGCAATAAAAGTGCCAAGTCCTAACCACTAGACTGCCAGCAAATTCCTCTTTCTGGGTATTTTATCTCCAGCATCTAGCGGGTATGGAACGTAGTATGTAATCAATAAATAATTTATGGGATAAATGAGTGATTCTAAGGGGAAAAAAAAATGTATGGCTTTAGACTTTGATTGGCATGCTTCTATTAAAAACTATTTTGAAAACTGACATATTTTGGGGGGCCACTAAAATACTAAAATCTGTGAATAATTGAGAAGTTGAAATTAAAAATTTTCTTCCCCAAATTACACCTTTGACCATATTTGAAAATTATGTGCAGTTTTCTCATTATTGACTCTCGGTGTTACTTAGTGCTCTATTATATCTCATGCCTTCATGTGTGTCCCTGTGCCTGAAACTTTTCCACAGACCACCCTCATAAACATCTCATCTTTGAAGATTTCATTCCAGGTTCACCAACTCTGTGGGGACTTTTCTCTCAATTCTGAGAACTGATCTTGTTACCATACCTTGTAAAGGCTTCTAATAAAGCATGTATATAGCATTTATTTTTATGTCTTTCTCCCCTGAGGGGACTAGTAGCAACTTGACAGCAAGTATCAGGTCATTTTTGTCTTTATAATCCTGGCGTCTACTTTATATGTAATCATATCTTTATTGGATAGTTGAATGGTAAAGTATGTAGAGAGGAAGACAAGGCTTTATAATTTGGAGAGTAAGGTACAATAGAGAGTAGATGTCTACTACCAAGAGGAAAGAAGATAAAAAGTTTCAGTGCTGTATTTCTATGTTCAGTCCTGAGTTATGGACATGCTAAAGTTTAAACTCTTACTTATAAATATGATGAGCCAGACATCAACCATATCATTTAAAAACCTTGAGAAGTACTCACGATTACGTACATAAACTTGAGCTCTGTATTTGACAAGGCAGTTGGCACCAGCTTCAGGATTAAACTTAATTTCAAAGTCATAACCTTTGGAATTTTCAGCACCCTTAGGGATAAGTTTTAATTTTCTAGCCAACTTATGATACTCTGCTAATTGTGTTTCAATCTGTAAGAAGAGAACACAAAAACAAACATTAAAAAAACCCAGAGCCCCATTCCACATGGTTACAATTGGCAATTTTTGGCAGTTTTACACAAAATTATGTGTTTTTTAGTAGTTTATAATTTAGTATTTTATAGTAGTTTATAATTATTTTTTTAGTAGTTTATAATTTAGTATTTTTAGTAGTAAGAATGGCAGTTTTAAAATATAAAGAATGAAAGATTTTTTTCACATTAAATTGTAGGATAGTTTTAACACCATAATTAATTAGTAAGTAATATATACTGTTCCTCCATTTATCTGACAAAGAGTTTGGAATAAAAGTCCATGTTCAGGTATTAATTAAAATTTACTTTTTAAAGTACCAGAGAAGAATTATGAAACGAAAACAAACTTAGTTTTTGTCAATGTACAAAATATTTCATTTATCCAAAATTAGAGAAATGTAGTCACTTAAGTCTCAAAATATTATTTCAACTGTTTTGATAAAAATATTTTACTAAATATGTTCCACGTTTCCTGGTCTCCTTCCCTTTGTTCAGGGCTCTGTTCAAATTACATCATCAGAAAGGCTTTCCCTCTAATATAACACCCCCAAATTTCTCTACCCTCTTACTTTACTCCTCTTCATAGCACTTATTACTACCTGACATATATTATTTATTTATTCATCTCCATTACTTGAAAGTATGCTCCAATGAAAGCAGTTGCATCCCCAACACCTAGAACAGTATTTGGCATACAGTACCTAGTTTTTGATTATAAATAAATGAATTTGCGGAGTCTAGGCAATTTATTTTCATACTGCTTCCTCCATTTAATACATACTTAGTTTCTCATTGCTGTTATCCACCCATAAAAATTGAATACTTTGAAAGAATGAAATGGCAAAAGTACCTATTGGAATCCGATTAAATAATTTGCAATTTCCAAAAATTTATCAGCTCTCAAAAGCAATAGTACTTATATGTTAAATTTAAGATTCCTTACTAATAAATCAGGAAATCATTTCAACTACTATAGTAGCTCTCTAGGGACCACTAAAGTATGTAGGTCTATTTGTCTTTACAGTAAATGATCCCCGGGATAGTTTCTTCTCTTTTTCACTAGGATTTTATTCTGTAATAAAATATCTTTCTCAAGCCCATGCACTTTATCACGCCTAACTGCAGGGAGAGCAAACATGTGGCACATTTCTCCTTCCCACAGTTAATTCAGACAGTGAAAACTCATCACACTCTTTCCTGATGAGTCTAGATGCAGCCTCAATGTCTATCTCAACAAAGAGCTCCTGAAGGACACTACCAGTCAGAGGTGGCATGTGGAATAAAAATCAGTCTAGAAATAAAGGTAATGGCTGGAATGTTTATGTTGGCCTTTTGCATTCTGCTACCATTCTTTAATATCTCTCCTACTCAGTACCCTAAGGCTTTCTTCTCACTGTCCATGGCCCTACTCTTGCCCCTCATAGGCCACTGCTTACCCAGATAACTTTCTCCTTTCAGCCTCCAAATCCTCCAAATCAAACATAGCATTCATACAGCTAGATTTAGCTAGTTAAACAGAGTTTGCTTAAGTCCAGAGACTCGTAACTTCCCCTTTCCCACACAGTGCTTGAGAGAGAAGATATATTAATAACTGTTGAGGTGACATTTCAGGTTCCCGACCTAGTCTAACCACACTTGTATTTTATAAATAAAGGAAACTGGAGGCTATGAGAAGTCAGAGGGACCCGCTGAGGTCACAGAAACATGTGGAGGCAAATCCAGGGCTAACACAGGTTTACAAATTCTAGGTTCAAAGACCTGGGAACACCACCCAAAGCCTATTTCTTATAAATGTATATTTTTCTTCCTTAATACACGGGGCCAGAAGATTACCAGGTCAGGAGTATGAGGGGGCACAGATGAAACTCCCAATAGCATTACCTACAATTCAGCGTCTTATTTCTACCACCTTACTGCCACAGATCCTCATCGACTGGTTTGCTCCCTTCTACCCATTTTCACATACCAAAAATGAGATCTTTCTGAAATGTGATCTTATCTGTTTAAAAATTTTAAAGGCTTCCTGGAGCTTTCAGGATAAAGTTCAAACTTCTAAACGTGAAAAGGATCTTCACCACTTGGTCTCTGCTTATCCTTGAGTCTCATCTTTTGCACATGCTCCCATCCCTTGCTATTAAGCTCCAGCCATACAAAAACCTTAGGGTACCAGAGTGCACCATGCTATTTTCTCCCTGAGCTTTCCCATAGACTTCTTTGTTTGCTGGCTCCCCTAGCCTTGCCATGTTAACTCTCCCTTACACTTCCCAATTCAGTTCAGGTGTACATCTTCAAGGAAGCCTTTCTAAAATCTACCTCCATCCATTTCCCCACACCATGCACACCAAAATCTTGGTTAGGTGTACTATATGCTCCCTCAGTACACTGTGCGAACATCTATTGGAGGTCTGATCTCGTGGTAGAAAAATATTTACTAGAATGGAAGTTTCTTAAGCTTCTATGTCTTTTTATCTCCCCTCTACACCCAGCATGGTAAGTGGCACACAGCAGATGTTAAATAAATGTTTAAGTAGTGAGGAGGTAAATGAAGAAATGACTCATATCCACTTTTGGAATAAAAGGCTTGGGATTTATGAAAATTATTTTCATGGCCTTAGAGACATTTTTGCTCACTTCTTGGTTCATTATTGGAAAATACAGGCTACCTTAAAAACGACAGAGAAATTGGGCTGTTACTGAATTGACATAAAGGGATGAGCGTGTTTTTAGTAAAATGTCAATGCTGAAAAATTTTACCTTTTTAGCCAATTTATTCTACCCACTCAGTTGTTCTTAACTGGGATAGACTTTTACAAACGTTAAGTTTGAATGAGGTGCCACTCTGGGAATGGTATGACATACCGCCTCTTTGCCTCGGGCATATTTCAGTTCCTCATTCCACAACTGCTGTTGTTCAGCCTCAAGCTCCTTGGTTAATTTATTAATGGTCTGCTGCAATTCATTTCTTTCATGATTTATTCTCTCAATGTCTGCAACTGAGTACTTCTGGTTATCAACAATATTCTGTAGTCGAGAATTCTCCTGTTTCATTGTTTCACATTCTAGTTCTGCATTGAAAAAGAAAAAATTTGTTAAGTTCCTTCAATTCCTACAAATAAAGTGATGCCGTTATTTAATAGAGTTGACCCCCACACATAATGATTACGATTAAGAATTGTTAGACTTAACAGATAGTCTGCTGTTGTTCAGTTAAAATGCTTTTAATACTCCGACATGATTCTCTGCAAAAAGTCAGAAAACCCACAAGTTCTTCACAAACAAAAAATATTTAAATAAACATATATCAGTTTATTCTTATTTCACTGATATTTTCAGTGGTTTCATAAGATATTAAGCAACCATAGTGGTTAGGTTCTTGCTTTACCAAAATTTGTAATCACGAACGATGATATTGTACCAAGAGAAGATGGTGCATACAAACAGCAAATGATCATGAAAGGGGAAGAAAAGTTATCAAGTTTAAAATATTTGGTGTTCTATAGAACAGTGATGCCAACATTTTATGACTCATAGCTTATAAAAAATATGACAGTATTTTTAAGCAGGCTGGGATAAATGGATGAGAATGCTCATGACCAAAGGGGTCATGGAAATCATCCTGAGGGCTGAGAGGATCAAAATCTTGGCTTTGTTATAACTCAGTCGTATTGTAGTACTGTAGTTGGGAAGCTCCACACCTGAGCTCAAAATGAATTAAGTGGTTGGTTTAAGTAAAACTTCATTTATTACAGGAATTGGCACAAAAAATCCACAATATGCAATATCTATAGAGTTATATATGTCTCATTCACACTCTTGGCCATGAATGACTTTAAATAATCAAGAAAGTTAAAAAATTCAGAATAAAATATTTTAGGTTAACAGTTATCAAATTGCTGTCTCAAACTAAATCACTGTGCAATGGCAAATGACTGCTGAAGTATTTCTCTCTCTCCTACCCAGTTTGCAATTACTGGGAAAAAAGTCTCACAAGAAAAGTGGGAAGGATAAAAATTCTCTAGATTAAATACCAATAAGGAAGATAAATTATTCATATTATAAAGTATTGATTTAATTGCATTACAAACATTGCTATAATAAAAAATTAGTTTATGGCTCCTTGTCGTCATGGAGAACAAACATTAGTGGTCAAGTTTAAACTATTTAAAGAGTTGGTTTACAGCAAAGCTAATATATGTAATCAGACTTATTTGGAAAAAAATAAAACAATTTAGCAAATACTCCAGATAATTATTGTTCTTGATTTTAGACAGATGATCAATATTCCATAGACTAAGAACTAAATCAAATATCCTAAGGACTATCTATATAAATCCTACATGACACAAACACAGCCTATAAAACCCTAAATGAATAAACCTGAAGCAGGCAGAGGCCTGGGAAAATAGTATAGTAGGTCCATATAGTTATTTATTAATTTTGTAAACTGCCAGCCAATGGCTCTGTGATGTGTAGATATCTTTCTTTGATCTCCTTTTGGCACCATAGAAGCATCAATCAATTCATGTGTCACAGTATTTTCAAGGTTTTATGATTAAGATCCATATGTGTTTATGAAAACAAGGTTAGGAGCATACCAGATATAAACATGCTTTTTTTAGTTGGGCTTTCATAGTACTAGCATCTTTCCATCTTATTTTCAATCAGCTTAAGCTGTTGAGTAGCTTAGGAGCTGGTGATAGAGGATAAGGAAAATATAGCAGACTGAGGCCAGCAGAGATTTAAAAATCTGGCTTATTAATTACAAGGTGGAATAGAAGATATATTTATATTCAGGCAGCTTGTGTTCTTAGATAAGGTCCCTCTTGGCTTTAAAAAGCCAGGTGTCTGAAAACATGTTAGAAGGTGTAGTAGGTTGAATAATGACCACCCAAAGGTAGGAAGTCCTAATCCCTGGAATTTGTAAACATTACCATATTTAGTAAAGGGGTCTTCACAGATATGATTAAGTATTTTGAGATGAGGAGATTACCCTGGATTATCGAGGTGGGCCCTAAATGCCATCATAAATGTCCTTAAAAGATAAAGGCAGAGAGAAATTAACATAGGCAGAAGAGAGAGAGACACACACACACAGAAGGCAATGTGAGGATGGAGGCAGAGACTGGAGTGACAGGGCCACAATCTCAGGAATGTCATCAGATACCAGAAGCTGGAAGAAGCAAGGAATGGATTCTCCCACAGAGTCCTGGGAAGAAGTGTGGCCCTGCCGGATTTCCAACCTCTAGCCTTCTGTGAGTGAATAAATTTCCATTGTTTTAAGCCACCAAGTTTGTGGTATTTCGTTACAGCAGCCTCAGAAAACTAATACGTAAGTCACTAAAAACTTGGTTGCCTGATACATTACCATTAGAGGCAAAAAGATACAGATGACAAAGCTGTCTCTACATGTGATAAGTCCCACACAGGTCCCCATCCCAGTCTGAATGACCTCTTTCAGCATTAGTTGTGCTTACCTACTCTAGAAATTTCCTCATCGAGGCCATTCAATTTCTGGTCAAGAATGGCTGAATGGGACTCCAAATTGCTCATGTATGCCTGATATTTTTGAACATCTGCTTGTAAGGAAGCTTTCAGTTTTCTCAATGACTCTAGGCGATTCTTTAAAAGAAGAGAAAGTGCGATTAGTTATTCTCGTCAATAATGATGCCAAACGTTACTTAAAAGTTAAAGCAATATTATTTAAATTCATCTTAAAGAAAGGTAAATTAGTTTCCTTTTCACTTTTAGAGGGAGTCAAAAGAACTAAAACGGTAGCTTACTGTTATTACCTAATCAAGAAGATGTACGTACTTTTCGGAAGTCAGTTTGGGACAGAAAAAGTCCAGGGCCAGAATGAAAAAGAACAAACATTTAAAATCTGTTATTTTACAGAACAGTCTAGGGGCTTCCGTAATATAAAACACAAAATAAAATTAGATATCTAGATATTATCATTTAGCTTTTAGAAAGCCCTCTGGATACAATATATTATATAAACCCATTTATTACCATTCTCTTTCCACTAACTACAAAACTCAGGGCCTCTTGTAAGTAGTGCTCCCTAGAGGTATATAACATGCGGACCTTGTTCTAAAGATCTTTTTGGTCTTATGTAAACAGGTAAGACTCTTTCATCATATTCTGAACACTATTAGTCCAAGACTGATAGATCACAAGGGAAAACAAAACTCTAGGGATACCAAACACGTTTTCATTAGGAGTTCTGTCCTATGTAAAAAAAATTAACTTTTAACAAGCTTATTTTGTTAATGTATTTTTTAAAAAAATAGATAAAGAAACAGCTGGTGTTGTCCAAGGAGACCCAAGAGTATAAGTAAGTGTATAAGCCTGTTGAAGATAAGCATGTTTACTAACCGGTTCTTTTTCTCTTTCTTGTTCCAATCTTGCAATCTGTTCATTCAATGCTCTGTTTTTTGCTGCTAATGATTCCAGCTTGGAAGCATCTACATTAAATAAATCCTCTGGAGAAAAAAACCCAGAAACTTCATAAGGTCTCAAATCTGCCTAAAAAATTCTCCCCCAGGTTTTTACCATTGCTCTCTTCCTCACTTCCTCTAGTCTCTACTCAAAACATCCCACTGAAGGACATCCTACCGTCTGTAAAACTGCAACCCTTCCCTTTGGTCCACCGCACTCTCTACCTCCCTATCCTACTTCATTTTCCTCCGGAGCACTTATCACCATTGACTTATAGTTATTCATTTGATTATTGTCTCTAATAGCAGGTAAGCTCATAAAGGCAGAGATTTTTACCTCTTATCCATTACTGTATCCTCGGTGCCTACATGGTGGCTGGCATACAGTATGTATATAATAAATATTGTTTGAATAAATGAATTTAATTTATATGCTTAATTAATTATAACACAATATCAAAGCAAAAATGCTTTCAGTGTTAGATCACTATGAATTTTCCTCTTTAAGAAAAAGACAACATCATTTTCTTTGCTCCCTTTCTCATGTGGACAAGCTGAAATTGTCCCGCTTCTTCTTTTTTTTTTAAAAAATATTTATTTACGGGGCTTCCCTGGTGGCACAGTGGTTGAGAATCTGCCTGCCAATGCAGGGGACACGGGTTCGAGCCCTGGTCTGGGAAGATCCCACATGCCGCGGAGCAACTAAGCCCGTGAGCCACAATTACTGAGCCTGCGCGTCTGGAGCCTGTGCTCTGCAACAAGAGAGCCGCGACAGGGAGAGGGCCCGCGCACCGCGATGAAGAGTGGCCCCCGCTCGCCGCAACTAGAGAAAGCCCTCGCACAGAAACGAAGACCCAACACAGCCATAAATAAATAAATAAATTAAAAAAAAATTATTTACTTATTTATTTGGTTGCGCTGGGTCTTAGTTGCGGCTCATGGGCTCCTTAGTTGTGGCATGTGAACTCTTAGTTGCGGCATGCATGTGGGATCTAGTTCCCTGGCCAGGGATCGAACCCGGACCCCCTGCATTGGAAGTGCAGAGTCTTAACCACTGTGCCACCAGGGAAGTCCCTGTCCCGCTTATTCTTCAGGAAAGTATATCCCATGGAAACAAAAGAGAATGCTTTCACTTTTTGTGCTAATAGTGGCAGGGTGATCTCCTATTTTGATTGATTCCGTAGTCTTTGGAGGATCGCTTTACACATCTTAAACTTATCTATTTTACCTACCACTCTGGCATTTTATATACAAGACTATTACAAAAAAGGAACAACAATGTAAAATAATACTCTGGAATATTTTAAAGTAAGCCAGTAAATACCGAATGTCACTAGATTAGCTAAGTGGAAAAATAATTTCTTTCTTAGGAAATATCATGGCCCATTAACTATGTGACATAAATTTTGAAAGAGACCATAGATCTTTTGACTAACTGGTACTTTAATTTCTAAAATAATAAAGCAAGGATATCACAGGGATATCATCCCCCAAGAGGAATAACATTTGCTGATTATATTGTGTGCTCCGGGTAGCACATTTGACATTTATAAACATGGCCATCTAATCCTGCAAAACTTTGTTAGACAGGTTAAGTAGTTTGTTAATGTCACACAGCCAGTAAGGGGTCATGCCTCAGGTCTGACTCCAACACCAGTATTCTTTCTGCTTAACCTTTACTCCTCTCCACCAAAGAAACAGTTATGATAAAAATCAGGAGGCATCTAAACGCATTTACATTAGGCATAGTAAGATAGGCTACAACTCCTTGAGCGGAGTTAAATGACCCAAAGCAAGCACTCTAGGAATGAGAACACTTACTCAGCTTGGACTGCAACTCTGCATTCATCTCTTCAAAACTGTCGGCACCAGTCATGAAACTCTCATAGCATTTTATGGTGTAGTCCAAAAACAACTGATTGGGTTAAGCAGATTTAAAAACAAAGCCATGATTCTCTATTTAGTTTATTTCACTTTTCTAAGTAGAAATTTAAATTTGAATTAAAAAAATAAAATTCAGGAACACTAAGTGGTTACATGAACTCCTGTACATGAGATACAAACCTAGGGAATATCATTAATTATGCTGCACAGATTTACTCAGTCTGCTACTTCTGTAGTGAATAATAAGGATGAAAAGAATACTTCAATTTGGATAAAGGTGATACTTAGTAAATGGTAAAAAAACCCCCATATCTTCAGAATTTTGAGAAGGTTAGACAAGGAAGCTTATTAATAAATATAATTTAACATAAAATGCAAACTTGAGCATCTTTAGGGATAATCTAACTAATTAAAAATTTAAATGAATTGCTGATCATTTAAGTCTAATTAAACTGACAAGATCTAGTTGTGAAAACCAGAACATAATTAATAAAGGCTATAATTTACATTGTAACTTCACGCTAAAACATGGTATGGTTAGTAGAGATCTAAACACTAGACTATTAGTACTCTTACTATTTATTCAAGAGAAAATAATACTCTGTTTTGCAATTCTGAGGTGTTTTGCTTACTGAAGATGTGTACTTTGTTAGGAGGCAAGGATGGCTGATCAGAATTTTCCACAGCCAGATGAAGTACACAGCCCTCAAGATAAACCAATTCCCTTTGTGCTGATTCTCTGCTTACTAAACAATCTTCTTATTACTTGGTTGATACTGAAGGGGTGCCCTGAATAGGGAGTATGAGTATTTCTGTAGCTGGAAAGATGTGTCACTGGTGGTAAATTAATACATTTTTATTCTTCTTCAGATGTGAATTTGGTAAGAGTGAACGCTTCCTTAAGTTTGGTCAATTTTGATTTTGCAGGTTAAAAAAAAAATGAATTTCTAGCTCTACAAAGCTGAGGCTCAGAATCTGATGAAGTTGGATACTTCGGTAACTCTTTTTAATTAAATTTAAAATTAATTTTTTCTTTAAAATTAAAATTAAAAATAAAAATAGCACTTTATAATTTCCCAAGTGCTTCTTTATATGTCGTCATCTGAAATAACAGCTAAAATAGCAAGAATAACTTCTACTGTTTTAACATTTAGGATGAATATCAATAAATTTAATATTTAGTCATTTAGTAGGTATTATAATTTTATTTGCGTGAGAACTGAGGCACAAATAAATCTAGTCTAGTACACATATTGCAACATGGGAAGAGAATTCTCTCAAGAGGATCAAAGGCTTTCTAGCTGCTTCTCCAGCAAGGATCACTAATGAAGTAGTAACGGGGTATGATATTCTTTGTTTGAAAAAAAAAAAAAGGAACGCTACCATGCCAGTCAGTTGATACATCTTTCTATTTGAACTATTTCCCATGTAGTAATAAAAGATGAAGCTGAGGTTATTTCCACTTTCTTTTTATGACAAATGCTCCAAAGAGTGAAGAACAGAGAATTTTTTTTTTTTTAATCTTTAGGGACCTGCATAGTACCTGGTCTTTTATATATGCTAGGGGACATTAATGTTTAATCTCAATACTATAAATTTATTCCTTGGAGTTGGTGTTTGCTCCCTTTGGATATATAAATTTATGTATTTTAGGAAATAGGGAAGGGTTAGTTACATAGTTAAGGCTCCAATACAGGATGGTTTGGGAACCAATTTAGACCATCTATTTACTTTTATCTCAATCACTTTTGGAAGTGGCAACTCTTAAGTGCAATATGCCTAACTAAAAAGCCAAAACAAACAAAAAACCCACATGCCATCTAATTAAAGACCCAGTCTTTCAGGCTTTGTGTTGACAAAATACTATATTACAGTAATGATGCCAGTATTGATGCCTTCATTATAAAAGATAGGGGAGAAAGACAAATATTACATCTGTACATATAACAATAACGTTATGACGTAATTCTAATTGCATTGCTTTTTTAATTTACTTAAAATTTACAAATTTCCGTTCCTAGTTACTTTTAGGAAACTACAATGTGATTTCAAGAGTAATTCCATTGACTAATATTTCCAAAAATCAGTTTTAGCAGATTTTTCAGGAAGCAAAAAGACAAGTTCTACAAAAGAATATATCAATTTCAATAATAACACATTTAGTTAATATTAAGATAACTCTAATGTTTACAGTCATGTAAGGTACCTTATTATGCATAATTCCATCTTCAGTTTCTTCTCCCCAAGGCTGTCCATCATCAAATAAAGGTGAGCTTTCTTTCATGGCATTATGTAACTATTTAGTACACAAGCAAAATATTAAGTTGATTAAGTTTCTGAGGAAAACACATAGCTTTCATGTTTTGTCAAATTTTTTTCGGTGTCATTTTTAGGAGCACTCACATTACTGCCTGACAAAGTCTCATGAGAGGTTATTCTTTTAAACCTTAAAATATAATCCTTTTGATATTTTAGTAACTAAATCCCTTAGGATTAAAAAAGGATGGGCTCCATGTTTAGTTCTATTCTATAGCGAAAAATATGCTGATCTTTTTTATACAATTATTGAGAACATATACACACATTTAAAAAAAATTTATTTTATTTATTTATTTATTTTTGGCTGTGTTGGGTCTTCGTTGCTGTGCACGGGCTTTCTCTAGTTGTGGCGAGCAGGGGCTACTCTTCGTTGAGGTGCACAGGTTTCTCATGGTGGTGGCTTCTCTTGTTGCAGAGCACGGGCTCTAGGCACGCGGGCTTCAGTAGTTGCAGCACGTGGGCTCAGTAGCTGTGGCTCGTGGGCTCTAGAGCACAGGCTCAGTAGCTGTGGCGCACGGGCTTAGCTGCTCCGTGGCATGTGGGATCTTCCCGGATCAGGGCTCAAACCCGTGTCCCCTGTGTTGGCAGGCGGATTCTTAACCACTGCACCACCAGAGAAGCCCTACACACGTTTTAATACAGTTCTGAGAATCCAGAACAGAACTGCCACAAAAGGTAAGCCAAAAGTAATTATTTCTCTTTTATATAAACTCAATTTTGGTGCGCAAATGTTATCCACTGACTCCTTCAGACTGTATAAGCATGCACTTTAGATTGAATTTTACAATATAAAATCTTCAGAAATACAAATATTTAACCTTGAAAGTGATAACAGATAATAAATTATAGCAAACATTCAGATGTTATAATTAACAAGCTAAAAGGAAAATGCCTAAAGGTTTTTAAGGCACATAAATTGCATTTTGGAACACTTGTTTTAGAAATATAACCTTTTAAAAATAAAAGAAAATTAGAAAATTTAAATGAAATTGCTATAAAATATAAAGATATCAACGTATATCTAGTATAATGAAGACTAAACTCTAAAAAAATGGACTATGCATTAGGAGTGTAAAAGAAGAATGTGGTTTCTGTTGAAAATATTTCATTACATTTTCTTACCCTAGTATTCATATATAGATAGGATTGCTGAGTGGGGATACAGTCTAGAGTAGCTTATCCTATCTGTTCCTTTCCTATTCCAAAGGCGCTCATAAGACCTTTTGTATATCTAGGGTGGATGCAGGCAAGCTCTATCAACTTATCCTTTACCTCTTCTTCCCTTGACAAGGCCTCAGGTGACAATCAGAGTTAATTAAGTCTTAAAGACATGTAAGGCAGAGCCCAAGATGAAGAATAGAATCTCCTATCTTATCATCAGGGTAGATAAAGACAGAGTTTCTGTTGCCTTGTCAAAGGTCCTTGTGAAAACTCTTGCTACTCTGCAAGGTTCAAGGAGAGCCTTACAAGGGACAAACAGATCCCCGGGAACTATAGGAAAGACTCTTACTACAATAACTAGAAGTTCTTCTGTGCTGAGAAGATTTGGTTGAAAAAGTTTCAACCTGAAATTGGATAGAGATAACCAGAAATATGGACTTGAGTAATCTTTTTTTACTCAGAGGTGGCATTTACCAATAAAATACTACTCCTCCATATTATAAAAAGATATTATAGTATAAGAAAAGAAAAGGACTCAGAAGAATCTGATATGAGTAATGCCCTAGCCCACTTTGGTTATTAACCAAAAGGCTAATCACAGAGCTAGTGGAGCATATGCACCCTCCTATTCATGCTCCTTGGTAGAGGGGAGACAAGGCAACTTTGGCAAAACTCCTATCACTCAAACACCGTAATATGGATGTGCTTATAAGCTCTGCGCTAAGAGGCATAATGAGAGCGAGAGAAGAAATAAAACTTTACTTATAAAACATTGACAAACTGAATTCAGGAGTATAGCAAAGGAATAACCAACAATGAACAAACAGAGACTATTAGGGAACCAATATCCTATCATGTCATACCAACAGGTTAAGAGAAAAACAATCATCTCAATAGATCCTGTAAAAGCATATGATAAGGTTCAATGATTATTCTTGATAAAAATTAGAAAGAGGCAGATAAGCTTCAACATGAAAAACATTATCTTCTATCTGGAAACATCACAACTAAATGATAAAACAAAATAATTTTTGTTTCAAAACAGTGGTACCAACAGAAATCAATCAAGAACAGTAGTAATTAGGCAATTCAGTTAAGAGCAGACAACTACAGGCCAATATCCCTGATGAAAATATAGAGGTAAACATTTTCAATAAAATATTAGCAAACCAAATTCAGTAGCACTTTGAAAAGGTCATTCAACATGATTAAGTGGGATTTATTGTGGGATGCAAGGATGGCTCAATGCATGCAAATCAATAAATGTGATACATCACATTAATAGAATAAAAAAACCAAAATCATACAATAACTCAACAGAGAGAAAGTAATTGACAAAATTCAACATCACTTCATAATAAAAACTCTCAAACTGTGTATACAGGAAATGTACCTCTACATAATAAAGCCCATATATGACAAGCCCACAGCTAACATTATACTCAATGGTAAAGAACTGAAAGCTGTTGCTCTAAGATCAGGAAAAAGTTAAGGATGCCCACTGTTGCCACTTTTATCCAACATAGTACTGGAAATCCTAGCCAGAGCAATCAGGCAAGAAAAATAAAAGGCATCAGAATTGAAAAGGAATAAGTAGAATTATCTCTATTTGCAGATGACATGGTTTTATATACAGAAAATCCTAAAGCCCCCTCAGAAAAAACAAACAAAAAAACCTGTTACATCTAATCAACAAATTCAGTAAATTTGCAGGATACAAAATTAAAATACAAAAATCAGTAGTGTTTCTATATACTAATGACAAATTATCTGAAAAAAGAAAAAAGGAAAATGATACCATTTACAATAGCATCAAAGCAATAAAGGAATAAGTTTAACCAAAGAGGTGAAAGATCTCTACACTGAAAAGTACAAGACACTGATGAAAGAAACTGAAGACACAAATAAATGGAAAGATATCCCGTGTTCATTGCTTGGAAGAATTAGTATTGTTAAAATGTCCATACTATGCAAAACCATCTATAGATCAATACAATGCCTATCAAGATTCCAATGGCATTTTTTAAGCTGACTAGAGAAAACAATTTAAAAATCTATATGGAACCACAGAAGACCACGAGTGGCCAAAGCAATCCTGAGAAAGAACAACAAAGTAGGAGGCATCACACTTCCTGAATTCAAGCTATATTATAAAGATATAGCAACCAAAACAGTTATGGTACTAGCATAAAAACAGACACATGGACCAACGGAACAGAATAGAGAGCCCAGAAATAAACCCATGTATATACATCAACGAATATTTGACAAGGGAGCCAAGAATACTCAATGGTGAAAAGACAGTCTCTTCAATAAATGGTGATGGGAAAACTGGATATTCACATGTAAAAAAGAATGAAGCCAGAATCACATGTAAAAAAGAATGAAGCCAGAACACTGTCTTACACCATTCAAAATAATTAACTTGAACTGGACTTGACTTAAATGTAAGACCCAAAACTATAAAACTCCTAGAAGAGGAGGTGTCAGTGCAGCCATTTCTCCCTAGGCACTCTAATCTGAAGTGCAAGGTGTGAGGCCTCTGCATGAAGCACCCTGTGAACAACAAGTGAAACTAGATGAAGCACAGAGGAAAAGAAAAAAAAAAAGCAAGCTGTTAACCCTCTGAAAAAAATGCCTCTGTGACCAGCCCATCCCATCAGGAAACTTGCAGAATCCTCTTAGATAGCCTCAACCACCAGAGCGCAGACAGCAGAAGCAAGAAGAACAATAATGCTGCAGCCTGTGGAACAAAAACCACATTCACAGAAAGATAGACAAGATGAAAAGGCAGAGGGCTACGTACCAGATGAAGGAACAAGATAAAACCCAGGAAAAACAACTAAAAGAAGTGGAGATAGGCAACCTTCCAGAAAAAGAATTCAGAATAATGATAGTCAAGATGATCAAGGACCTCGGAAGAAGAATGGAGGCAAAATTCGAGAAGATGCAACCAACGTTTAACAAAGATCTAGAAGAATTAAAGAACAAACAAACAGAGATGAACAATACAATAACTGAAATGAAAACTACACTAGAAGGAATCAATAGCAGAATAACTGAGGCAGAAGAACGGATAAGTGACCTGGAAGACAGAATGGTGAAATTCACTGCTGCAGAACAGAATAAACAAAAAAGAATGAAAAGAAATCAAGACAGCTTAAGAGACCTCTGGGACAACATTAAACACAACAACATTCGCATTATAGGTGTCCCAGAAGGAGAAGAGAGAGAGAAAAGACCCGAGAAAATATGCGAAGAGATTATAGTCGAAAATTTCCCTAACATGGGAAAGGAAATAGCCACCCAAGTCCAGGAAGCACAGAGAGCCCCATACAGGATAAACCAAGGAGAAACACGCCGAGACACATAGTAATCAAATTGGCAAAAATTAAAGACAAAGAAAAATTATTGAAAGCAGCAAGGGAAAAATGACAAATAACATACAAGGGAACTCCCATAAGGTTAACAGCTGATTTCTCAGCAGAAACTCTACAAGCCAGAAGGGAGTGGCACAATATATTTAAAGTGATGAAAGGGAAGAACCTACAACCAAGATTACTCTACACGGCAAGGATCTCATTCAGATTCGATGGAGAAATCAAAAGCTTTAGAGACAAGCAAAAGCTAAGAGAATTCAGCACCACCAAACCAGCTTTACAACAAACGCTAAAGGAACTTCTTTCTCTAGGCAGGAAACACAAGAGAAAGATAAGACTTACAAACACAAACCCAAAACAATTAAGAAAATGGTAATAGGAACATACATATCGATAATTACCTTAAACGTGAATGGATTAAATGCTCCAACCAAAAGACACAGGCTTGCTGAATGGATACAAAAACAAGACCCATATATATGCTGTCTACAAGAGACCCACTTCAGACCTAGGGACACATACAGACTGAAAGTGAGGGGATGGAAAAAGATATTCCATGAAAATGGAAATCAAAAGAAAGCTGGAGTAGCAATACTCATATTAGTTAAAATAGACTTTAAAATAAAGAATGTTACAAGAGACAAGGAAGGACACTACAAAATGATCAAGGGATCAATCCAAGAAGAAGATATAACAATTATAAATATAAATGCACCCAACATAGGAGCACCTCAATACATAAGGCAACTGCTAGCAGCTATAAAAGAGGAAATCGACAGTAACACAATAATAGTGAGGGACTTTTAAAACCTCACTTACACCAATGGACAGATCATCCAAACAGAAAATTAATAAGGAAACACAAGCTTTAAATGACAAAATAGACAGATTTAATTGATATCTATAGGACATTCCATCCAAAAACAGCAGATTCCACGTTCTTCTCAAGTGTGCACGGAACATTCCCCAGGATAGATCACATCTTGGGTCACAAATCAAACCTCAGTAAACTTGAGAAAACTGAAATCATATCAAGCATCTTTTCTGACCACAACGCTATGAGATTAGAAATCAATTACAGGGGAAAAAAACGTAAAAAAACACAAACACATGGAGGCTAAACAATACGTTACAAAATAACCAAGAGATCACTGAAGAAATCAAAGAGGAAATCAAAAACTACCTAGAGACAAATGACAATGAAAACACGATGATCCAAAACCTATGGGATGCAGCAAAAGCAGTTCTAAGAGGGAAGTTTATAGCTATACAAGCCTACCTCAAGAAACAAGAAAAATCTCAAATAAACAATCTAACCTTACACCTAATGGAACTAGAGAAAGAACAAAGAAAACTCAAAGTTAGCAGAAGGAAAGAAATCATAAATATCAGAGGAGAAATAAATGAAATAGAAACAAAGAAAACAATAGCAAAGATCAATAAAACTAAGAGCTGGCTCTTTGAGAAGATAAAATTGATAAACCATTAGCCAGACTCATCAAGAAAAAGAGGGAGAGGACTCAAACCAATACAATTAGAAATGAAAAAGGAGAAGTTACAACAGACACCGCAGAAATACAAAGCATCCTAAGAGACTACTACAATAAACTCTATGCCAATAAAATGGACAACCTGGAAGAAATGGACAAATTCTTAGAAAGGTATAACCTTCCAAGACTGAACCAGGAAGAAATAGAAAATATGAACAGACCAATCACAAGTAATGAAATTGAAACTATGATTAAAAATCTTCCAACAAACGAAAGTCCAGGACCAGATGGCTTCACAGGTGAATTCTATCAAACATTTAGAGAAGAGTTAACACCCATCCTTCTCAAACTCTTCCCAAAAATTACAGAGGAAGGAACACTCCCAAACTCATTCTATGAGGCCACCATCACCCTGATACCAAAATCAGACAAAGACAGTACAAAAAAAGAAAATTACAGACCAATATCACTGATGAATATAGATGCAAAAATCCTCAACAAAATACTAGCAAACAGAATCCAACAACACATTAAAAGGATCATACACCATGATCAAGTGGGATTTATCCCAGGGATGCAAGGATTCTTCAATATATGCAAATCAATCAATGTGATACACCATATTAACAAATTGAAGAATAAAAACCGTATGATCATCTCAATAGACGGAGAAAAAGCTTTGGACAAAATTCAACACCCATTTATGATAATAACTCTCCAGAAAGTGGGCATAGAGGGAACCTACCTCAACATAATTAAGGCCATATACAACAAACCCACAGCAAACATCATTCTCAATGGTGAAAAAGTGAAAGCATTTCCCCTAAGATCAGCAACAAGACAAGGATGTCCACTCTCACCACTATTATTCAACATAGTTTTGGAAGTCCTAGCCACGGCAATCAGAGAAGAAAAAGAAATAAAAGGAATACAAATTGGAAAAGAAGAAGTAAAACTGTCCCTGTTTGCAGATGACTTGATACTATACATAGAGAATCCTAAAGATGCCACCAGAAAACTAGTAGAGCTAATCAATGAATCTGGTAAAGTTTCAGGATACAAAATTAATGCACAGAAATATCTTGCATTCCTACACACTAATGATGAAAAACCTGAAAGAGAAATTAAGGAAACACTCCCATTTACCACTGCAACAAAAAGAATAAAATATCTAGGAATAAACCTACCTAGGGAGACAAAAGACCTATATGCAGAAAACTATAAGACACTGATGAAAGAAATTAAAGATGATACCAACAGATGGAGAGATATACCATGTTCTTGGATTGGAAGAATCAATACTGTGAAAATGACTATCCTACCCAAAGTAATCTACAGATTCAATGCAGTCTCTGTCAAATTACCAATGGCATTTTTTACGGAACTAGAACAAAAAATCTTAAAATCTGTATGGAGACACAAAAGACCCCGAATAGCCAAAGCAGTCTTGAGGGAAAAAAACGGAGCTGGAGGAATCAGACTCCCTGACTTCAGACTATACTACAAAGCTACAGTAATCAAGACAATTAGGTACTGGAACAAAAACAGAAATATAGATCAATGGAACAGGACAGAAAGCCCAGAGATGAACCCACGCACCTATGGTCAACTAATCTATGACAAAGGAGGCAAGGATATACAATGGAGAAAAGACAGTCTCTTCAATAAGTGGTGCTGGGAAAACAGGACAGCTACATGTAAAAAAATGAAATTAGAACACTCCCTAACACCATACACAAAAATAAACTCAAAATGGATTAGAGACCTAAATGTAAGACCAGACACTATAAAACTCTTAGAGGAAAACATAGGAAGAACACTCTTTGACATAAATCATAGCAAGATCTTTTTTGATCCACCTCCTAGAGTCATGGAAATAAAAACAAAAATAAACAAATGGTGGGCTTCTCTGGTGGCACAGTGGTTGAGAATCTGCCTGCCAATGCAGGGGACACGGGTTCGAGCCCTGGTCTGGGAAGATCCCACATGCTGCGGAGCAACTAGACCCGTGAGCCACAACTACTGAGCCTGTGCGTCTGGAGCTTGTGCTCCGCAACAAGAGAGGCCACGACAGTGAGAGGCCCGTGCACAGCGATGAAGAGTGGCCCCCGATCGCCGCAACTAGAGAAAGCCCTTGCACAGAAACGAAGACCCAACACAGCCAAAAATAAATATAAATAAATAAATAAATAAGTTAAAATAAAATAAACAAATGGGACCTAATGAAACTTAGAAGCTTTTGCAAAGCAAAGGAAATTACAAACAAGACGAAAAGACAACCCTCAGAATGGGAGAAAATATTTGCAAACGAATCAATGGACAAAGGATTAAAATCCAAAATATATAAACAGCTCATGCAACTCAATATTAAAATGAAAAAATGGGCAGAAGACCTAAATAGACATTTCTCCAAAGAAGACATACAGATGGCCAAGAAGCACATGAAAAGCTGCTCAACATCACTAATTATTAGAGAAATGCAAATCAAAACTACAATGAGGTATCATCTCACACCAGTTAGAATGGGCATCATCAGAAAATCTACAAACAACAAATGCTGGAGAGAGTGTGGAGAAAAGGGAACCCTCTTGCACTGTTGGTGGGAATGTAAATTGATACAGCCACTATGGAGAACAGTATGGAGGTTCCTTAAAAAACTAAAGATAGAATTACCATATGACCCAGCAATCCCACTCCTGGGCATATACCTAGAGAAAACCATAATTCAAGAAGACACACGCACCCCAATGTTCATTGCAGCACTATTTACAATAGCCAGGTCATGGAAGCAACCTAAGTGCCCATCGACAGATGAATGAATAAAGAAGATGTGGTACACATATAGAATGGAATATTACTCGGCCATAAAAAGGAATGAAATTGGGTCATTTGTAGAGACGTGGATGAATCTAGAGACTGTAACACAGAGTGAAGTAACTCAGAAAGAGAAAAACAAATACTGTATATTAACGCACATATGTGGAACCTAGACAAATGGTACAGATGAACCGGTTTGCAGGGTCGAAATTGAGACACAGATGTAGAGAACAAACGTATGGACACCAAGGGGGGAAAGTGGCGGCAGGTGGGGGTGGTGGTGTGATGAATTGGGAGACTGGGATTGACACGTATACACTAATGTGTATAAAATGGATGACTAATAAGAACATGCTGTATAAAAAAATAAATTAAAAAAAAATGCCTCTGCACCTCTAGCTCTTGCAGAGGTTGGCATCTTCAGTGAAGTCTCCTATTGTGGGAGGACCTTCAAGATGGCAGAGGAGTAAGATGTAGAGATCACCTTCCTCCCCACAAATACATCAGAAATACATCTACAGGACTTCCCTGGTGGCGCGGTGGTTAAGAATCTGCCTGCCACTGTAGGGGACACGGGTTCAAGCCCTGGTCTGGGAAGTTCCCACATGCCGCAGAGCAACGATGCCCGTGGACAACAACTACTGAGCATGCGCTCTAGAGCCCGTGAGCCACAACTACTGAAGCCCACGCACCTAGAGCCCGTGCTCTGCAGCAAGAGAAGACACTGCGATGAGAAGCCCGCGCACCACAACGAAGAGTAGCCCTTGCTCGCCGAAACTAGAGAAAGCCCACGCGCAGCAACGAAGACCCTACACAGCCAAAAATAAAAATAAATTAAATAAATAAATTTATAAAAAGAAAAAAATACATCTACATGTGGAACTCCTACAGAACACCTACTGAATGCTGGCAGAAGACCTCATACTTCCCAAAAGGCAAGAAAATCCCTACGTACATGGCCGTGTGGCTGACAGGGTCTTGGTGCTCCAGCCTGGTGTCAGGCCTGAACCCCTGAGGTGGAAGAGCCAAGTTCAGGACACTGGACCATCAGAGACCTCCTGGTCCCAAGTAATATCAATTGGCGAGAGCTCTCCCAGAGATATCTGTCTCAACACTAAGACCCAGCTCCACCCAACGGCAAGCAAGCTCCAGTGCTGGGCACCCCATGAGAAACAACTAGCCAGACAGGAATACAACCCCACCCACTAGCAGAGAGGCTGCCTAAAATCATAATAAGGTCACAGACACCCCAAAACACACCAACAGACACGGTCCTGCCCACCAGAAAGACAATGTCCAGCCTCATCCACCAGAACACAGGCACCAGTCCCCTCCACCAGGAAGCCTACAAAACCCACTGAACCAACGTTACCCACTGGGGGAAGACACCAAAAACAACGGGAACTATGAACCTGCAGCCTGCGAAAAGGAGACTCCAAACACAGTAAGTTAAGCAAAATGAGAAGACAGAGAAATACACAGCAGATGAAGGAGCAAGGTAAAAACCCACCAGACTAAACAACAGAAGAGGAAATAGGCAGGCTACCTGAAAAAGAATTCAGAGTAATGATAGTAAAGATATCCAAACTCTTGGAGATAGAATGGAGAAAATACAAAAACCGTTTAACAAAGGCCTAGAAGAACTAAAGAGCAAACAAACAATGATGAACAATACAATAAATGAAATTAAAAATTCTCTAGAAGGAATCAATAGCAGAATAACTGAGGCAGAACGGATAAGTGACCTAGAAGATAAAATAGTGGAAATAACTACTGCAGAGCAGAATAAAGAAAAAAGAATGAAAAGAATTGAGGACAGTCTCACAGATGTCTGGGACATTAAATGCACCAACATTTGAATATAGGGGTCCCAGAAGAAAAAGAGGAAAAGAAAGGGACTGTGAAAATATCTGAAGAGATTATAGTTGAAAACTTCGCTAATATGGGAAAGGAAATAGTCAATCAAGTCCAGGAAGCACAGACAGTTTCATACAGTATAAATCTAAGGAGAAACAAGCCAAGACACATATTAATCAAAGTATCAAAAATTAAATACAAAGAAAAAATCTTAAAAGCAGCAAGGGAAAAGCAACAAATAACATACAAGGGAATCCCCATAAAGTTAACAGCTGATCTTTCAGCAGAAACTCTGCAAGCCAGAAGGGAGTGGCAGGACATATTTAAAGCGATGAAAAGGAAAAACTTACAACCAAGATTGCTATACCCAAGAAGGATCTCATTCAGATTTTTTTTTTTTTATAAAAGAGATGTCCCTTTTTATTTTTTTAAATTAATTAATTAATTAATTAATTTATGTCTGTGTTGGGTCTTCATTGCTGTGCACGGGCTTCTCATTGCAGTGGCTTCTCTTGTTGCGGAGCACGGGCTCTAGGCACACGGGCTTCAGAAGCTGTGGCTCGAAGGCTCTAGAGCTCAGGCTCAGTAGTTGTGGCGCACGGGCTTAGTTGCTCCACGGCATGTGGGATCTTCCCAGACCAGGGCTCAAACCCATGTCCCTTGCATTGGCAGGAGGATTCTTAACCACTGCACCACCAGGGAAGCCCCTCATTCAGATTTGAATGGAGAAATTAAAACATTTACAGACAAGCAAAAGTTAATAGAATTCAGCACCACCAAACCAGCTTTACAACAAATGTTAAAGGAACTTCTCTAGGCGGGAAACACAAGAGAAGAAAAAGACCTACAAAAACAAACCCAAAACAATAAAGAAAATGGTAATAGAAACATACATATCAATAATTACCTTAAATGTAAATGGATTAAATGCTCCAATCTGAATACACAGACAAGCTGAATGGATACAAAAACAAGACCTGTATACATGCTGTCTACAAGAGACCCACTCCAGACCTAGGGACACATACAGACTGAAAGTGAGGGGATGTAAAAAGATATTCCATGCAAATGGAAATCAAAAGAAAGCTGGGGTAGCAATTCTCATATCAGATAAAATAGACTTTAAAATAAAGACTGTTACAAGAGACAAGGAAGGACACTGCATAATGATAAAGGGATCAATCCAAGAAGATATAACAATTGTAAATATTTATGCACCCAACATAGGAGCACCTCAATACATAAGGCAAATGCTAACAGCCAAAAAAAGTGGAAATTGACAGTAACACAATCATAGTAGGGGACTTTAACACCCCACTTTCACCAATGGACAGATCATCCAAAATGAAAATCAATAAGGAAACACAAGCTTTAAATGACAGATTAGACAAGATGGACTTAATAGATATTTATAGGACATTCGATCCAAAAACAACAGAATACACTTTCTTCTCAAGTACTTATGGAACATTCTCCAGGATAGATCATATCTTGGGTCACAAAACAAGCCTTGGTAAATTAAAAGAAAAATGAAATCATATCAAGTATCTTTTCTGACCACAACACTATGAGACTAGATATCAATTACAGGAAAAGATCTGTAAAAAATAAAAACACATGGAGGCTAAACAATACCCTACTAAATAACCAAGAGATCACTGAAGAAATCAAAGAGGAAATCAAAAAATACCTAGAAACAAATGACAGTGAAAACACGATGACCCAAAACCTATGGCATGCAGCAAAAGCAGTTCTAAGGGGGAAGTTTATAGCAATACAATCCTACCTCAAGAAACAAGAAAAACCTCAAATAAACAACTAAAACTCTTCCAAAATACAGCAGAGAGAGGAACACTCCCAAACTCCTTCTACGAGGCCACCATCACACTGATGCCAAAACCAGACAAAGATGTCACAAAAAAAGAAAACTACAGGCCAATATCATTGATGAACATAGATGCAAAAATCCTCAACAAAATACTAGCAAACAGAATCCAACAGCACATTAAAAGGATCATACACCATGATCAAGTGGGGTTTATCCCAGGCATGTGAATATTCTTCAATATATGCAAATCAGTCAATGTGATAAACCATATTAACAAATTGAAGGATAAAAACCATATGATAATCTGAATAGATGCAGAAAATGCTTTTGACAAAATTTAACACCGATTTAAGATAAAAGCTCTCCAGAAAGTAGGCAGAGAGGAAACCTACCTCAACATAATAAAGGCCATATATGAGAAACCCACAGACAACATAGTTCTCAATGGTGAAAAACTGAAACCATTTCCTCTAAGATCAGTAACAAGACAAGGTTGCCCACTCTCACCACTATTATTCAACATAGTTTTGGAAGTTTTCGTCACGGCAATCAGAGAAGAAAAAGAAATAAAAGGAATCCAAATTGGGAAAGAAGAAGTAAAAATGTCACTGTTTACAGATGACTTGATACTATACATACAGAATCCTAAAGATGTTACAGAAAACTACTAGAGCTAATCAATGAATTTGGTAAAGTAGTAGGATACAAAATTAATGCACAGAAATCTCTTGCATTCCTATACACTAATGATGAAAAATCTGAAAAAGAAATTAAGGAAACACTCCCATTTACCATTGCAACCTAGGAATAAACCTACCTAAGGAGACAAAAGATCTGTATGTAGAAAACTATAGGACACTGATGAAAGAAATTAAAGATGATACAAACAGATGGAGAGATATACCATGTTCTTGGATTGGCAAAGCAATCTACAGATTCAATGCAATCCCTATCAAATTACCAATGGCATTTTTTACAGAAGTAGAACAAAAAATTTCACAATTTGTATGGAAACATGAAAGACCTCGAATAGCCAAAGCAATCTTGAGAAAGAAAAATGGAGCTGGAGGAATCAGGCTCCCTGACTTCAGACTATACTACAAAGCTACAGTAATCAAGACAGTATGGTACTGGTACAGAAACAGAAATATAGGTCAATGGAATAGGATAGAAAGCCTAGACATAAACCCATGCACATATGGTCACCTTATCTTTGATAAAGGAGGCAAGAATATACACTGGAGAAAAGACAGCCTCTTCAATAAGTGGTGCTGGGAAAACTGGACAGCTACATGTAAAAGAAAGAATTTAGAACACTTTCTAACACCATACACAAAAATAAACTCAAAATGGATTAAAGACCTAAATGTAAGGCCAGACAGTATAAAATTCTTAGAGAAAAACATAGGCAGAACACTCTAAGACATAAATCACAGCAAGATCCTTTTTGACCCACCTCCCAGAGAAATGGAAATAAAAACAAAAATAAACAAATGGGACCTAATGAAACTTAAAAGCTTTTGCACAGCAAAGGAAACCATATACAGGACGAAAAGACAACCCTCATAAAGGGAGAAAATATTTGCAAACGAAGCAACTGACAAAGGATTAATCTCCAAGATATACAAGCAGCTCATGCAGCTCAATATCCAAAAACAAACAACCCAATCGAAAAATGGGCAGAAGAGCTAAATAGACATTTCTCCAAAGAAGATATACAGATTGCCAACAAACACATGAAAGAATGTTCAACATCACTAATCATGCGAGAAATGTAAATCAAAACTACAATGAGGTATCACCTCACACCGGCCAGAATGGCCATCATGAAAAAAATCTACAAACAATAAATGCTGGAAAGGTTGTGGAGAAAACCCTCTCGCACTGTTGGTGGGAACATAAATTGATCCATCCACTATGGAGAACAGTATGGAGGTTCCTTAAAAGACTAAAAATAGAACTACCGTATGACCCAGTAATCCCACTACTGGGCAAATACCCTGAGAAGACGATAATTTAAAAGCAGACATGTACCACAATGTTCATTGCAGCAGTATTTGCAATAGCCAGGACATGAAAGCAACGTAAGGGTCCATCAACAGACGAATGGATAAAGAAGATGTGGCACATACATACAATGAAATGTTACTCAGCCATAAAAAGAAATGAAATTGAACTATTTGTAGTGAGGTGGATGGACTTAGAGTCTGTCATACAGAGTGATGTAAGTCAGAAAGAGAAAAATACTGTATGCTAACACATATATATGGAATCTAAAAAAAAAAAAAAAGGTTCTGATGAACCTAGGGGCAGGACAGGAATGAAGATGCAGACGTAGGGAATGGACTTGAGGACACAGGGAAGGGGGAAGGGTATGCTGAGACGAAGTGAGAGAGTAGCACTGACATATATACACTACCAAATGTAAAGTAGATAGCTAGTGGGAAGCAGTTGCATAGCACAAGGAGATCAGGTTGGTGCTTTGATACCACCTAGAGGGGTGGGATAGGGAGGGTGGAGGGAGATGCAAGAGGGAGGGGATATGCAGATATATGTATACATATAGCTAATTCACTTTGTTATACAGCAGAAACTAACACACCATTGTAAAGCAATTATATTCCAATAAAGATGTTAAAAACAAAACAGAACAAAACAAAGTCCTAGAAGAAAACATAGGCAGTAAGCTCCATGACAGTGGTCTTGGCAATGATTTTTTGGGATTTGAGACCAAAAGCAAAGGCAACAAAAGCAAAAATAAACACGTGGGACTATATCAAACTAAAAGGCTTCTGCACAGCAAAAAAATGATCAACAACATGAAAGGGTACCCTATGGAATGGGAAAAAATATTTGCAAAGCATTTATCTGATAAGGTGTCACTATCCAATATCCATAAAGAAGTCACACAACAGTAACCGAGAAATAAATAATGAAATTAAAAAAATGGGCAAAGGACCTGAGTATAGATTTTTACTAAGATATTCAAATGGACATCAGGTACTCAACATCACGAATCATTAGGGAAATGCAAATCAAAACCACAGTGAAAACCTCATGCCTTTGAGAATGGCTTACGTGGAAAAGACAAGAGATAAATGCTGGTAAGAATGCGGAGAAAAGGGACCCCTTGTGCACTGTTAGTATAGTTGTACATTTGTACAACCACCACAGAAAACACTGGTTTCCATGGAGGTTCCTAAAGAAATTAAAACTAGAACTACCACATGATGCAACAATTCCACTCTAGGTATGTATCTGAAGGAAACAAAATCACTATGCTGAAGAGATTCCTGTACCCATATGTTCACTGCAGCATTATTTACAACATGGAAACAGCCTAAGCATCTACTGACAGATAAATGGATAAAGAAAATGTGGTATATGTGTATATATATACACACATACACATAGGTACACACAATGGAATACTATTCAGCCATAAAAAGAAGGAAATCCTGCCATTTGTGACAACATGGATGGACCTTGAGGGCAGTACTCTAAATGAAATAAGTCAGACAGAGAAAGACAAATATTACTTGATCTCACTTACAGGTGGAATTTTGAAAAAACAAGCCAACAAAAAGAGGTCATATTTGTGGTTACCAGAGGCAGGGGGTTAGGGAGTGGGAGAACTGGATAGAGGTCAAAAGGTACAAACTTATAGCTATAAAATGTAATATACAACATGTGTATATACAACATGTGTATATATACAACATGTGTATATACCAAACACTACTGTTTGGTATATTTGAAAGTTGCTAAGAGAGTAGATCCTAAAAGATGTCATCATGAGGAAAAAAACCATTTTTTTTCCTTTTTCTTTTTGGCATCTATATGAGATATGGATTTTAACTAAAGTTACTGTGGTAATCATTTGGCAATGTAAGTCAAGTCATTATGCTGTACACCTTAAATTTACAGTTCTGTATGTCAATTATATCTCAACAAAATTAAAGAAAAAAAAAAACCAAGGGGAAAAGATGGGTTATCCAATAAAAGGTATTGAGGTATATGAGTGAGCCATTTAAAATATAAAATTTTCTTTTCTTTAATGTTAAAATAAATTGCAGATGGTTTAAGATTTAAACACAATACAAACAAGCCATAAAAATACTAGGGAAAAAAGCAAAAGCACTTTTTAAAAAACATGGGAGTAAAGGAGACCATCCTAAGTGTGGCTAATCACCTAGGATTCTGTTAAGTGGGAAAGAAAGCATAAGAAACCTATGAATGCTCTCTCATTGATTCTTACATTGCTATAGTGTTCAGCTGCACTACTTCAAGCAAATTAAGATAGGAAGGAGGGGATTTCAACCTATGCCTCCAAGTCTATGTAATGGACTTGGAGGCATCTCAAGAGGTCCCTCCTCGACAGAAGCCAAAGCAGGTACTCCATACAGAAGCTCCTGTTTCACTGTGGAAATGCTATCTCCCAAAAACATAACAATGACCTAAGCTGTTTAGGCAAACAAGGGTAAGGTGTTCTAATGACAATAGGGGTATTTGGAGGGAAGAGCAGAGAGGTGGTTACCCAATGTCCATGTGTATCACTGAGGAGAGGCAAACTGAACGCATAAAAGTTATACATAAAGTTCAATAAAATTTAAGTTGTATTAATGGACTATGGTAGTGGATTTCTACTTCTCTCCTGAAAATTGGTGGTGCTGAACGTACCAGTGTATCTCCTGGGTCAAAATCCATCCCCAATGCCTGCCTACATTTAGTTATGGGCTTGCTGACGGCCAAGAGAATGTCAGGGGACAGTATTAGTTCTAAGGATTCCAGCACTAAGTAGGACAGGAAACTCAGAAGCTATAGAAGGAAGAGACTGCATTAGACTAGGTAAAAATGTACATATTTACATTTGCAACCAATTAAAATACAGCACATAAATCAAAAGGATAATGAGGGAAAAACACTTGCACCACATACATAAGAGCTTATTTACCCAATTCAACTCTTTTTGATATACAAAATGGCGATCTTGCAAATAAACAAGATAAAAAAGTCAAAAGACATGAATACGCAGTTATAATGTGTGAATATTCAAGTTTAAAAACAAAAATTGAGGGCTTCCCTGGTGGCGCAGTGGTTGAGAATCTGCCTGCCAATGCAGGGGACACGGGTTCGAGCCCTGGTCTGGGAAGATCCCACATGCCGCGGAGCGGCTGGGCCCGTGAGCCACAATTACTGAGCCTGCGCGTCTGGAGCCTGTGCTCCGCAACAAGAGAGGCCGCGATAGTGAGAGGCCCGCACACCGCGATGAACAGTGGCCCCTACTTGCCACAACTAGAGAAAGCCCTCGCACGGAAACGAAGACCCAACACAGCCATAAATAAATAAATAAATAAATAAAAATTTAAAACAAACAAACAAAACAAAAACCAAAAATTGCAAACAAAAAAAATTATCTTTGCTTGTCATGTTGTCAATTATTAAAAACATCGATAAGCTTAATATGTAAGGGGTTCAATATATAAAGGCTTATAGTAATACCAGAAAGAAATAAAGAAATATAAAATAGGCCAAAAAAGCACATATAAGCAAGTTATAAGAAATAGCAATGATAATGATAAATCATACAAAAACATAATCACTTTAATAATATATTAAAACAAGCTACATTTCCACCTCCCAAATGGATAAAGATTTTAAAACAATAATGCCTATCATGTGGGAAAATGGGTATTCTCAGACATTGTTGAGGACCTTTTAACTGGTGCAATTTTTCTGGAGGGAAATTTGTCAATATGTATCAAAAGTTGAAAAAATACACATAATTTGCATAGCAAAAATGCACCTTTAAAACTCTATCCTAAGGAAATGTTTTAAGTTGTTGCCTCTGAGTTGTGGGATTATGAGTATACCAATTTCTGTGTACGCGTTTCTGTATTTTCCAGAACTTTCGCAATGGATATGGATTTTAAATAAAAAGGGGAAGAAAACCAAATTAATGTTATGGGGGAAATTCCTACTGAGTTATTTCGCTGGTTTTTTTTTTTGTTTGTTTGTTTGTTTGTTTTTGAGCTGTAAAACCTCATGAAGACAAATGATCTCCTTGCCATTATATTTCCTTTCCTCACCTCTGGAATCATATATTAACATTTTGAAGAACTTAAAATCAAACATGCTTTGAAAACTTAAAACTGGTGCAGATTTTGAGATAATTGGTAAAAGCAAGATTGGGAGAGAAATAGAAATATCCTGAGGGAAAAAAAAAATCTTTCCTATATATATAATTAAAATGAGAAATCAAATACCTTGATGCAGTCTATTAGCCAAACCAAGGCTGCCACAATGTGAGGCCACGTATGAGGGGCCCCCACTGTATACATGGAACTTTTCGATAATGCAAAAGGATACCTATGAAAAATCAGAAAACATAAGCCAGTATGTTAATTTTGTAAAAATAATGGCTAAATTAAGCAAGAAGTTACATTAAAAAAAATTCCACGTATCAGTCTCGACTTGTTTAGAAGCAAGATACTTGTTGAGATTCTCTCCTTCGTCTTCTTACCCTCAAATGGTTTTGTGTATTTTTTGTTTTTTTTCTCTGCAGATTACTTTGTACATATATCCCCTAAGCTGCAAAACCTGATTTACAACCAACATGCTGGACTTCGCTCCTGAAAGATTGTTCCCTCAAATCCAATGTACCCCAAATAAACCACATGTATGTATTTCTCCTCCTCAAGTCCATTTCTCCCCCTGTGTTTATTCTACACAGGCTTTTCTGGACTTTCTTACTCCATTTTCACCAGGCCTTCAATCCTATCTTTTCTGTTTCTATAAAATCTGCAGTATCTAGCCTATTCTATCTATTCCTCATCACATCAGTAGTTGAGGGCTTTATGATCTATCATCTGTAGTTCAGTAATAATCTCCAAAAAGTTGTTTTTTTTGCCTTTTCAATTTATCTTGCATATGTGGCCCATAGTGACCATCTTAAAATACATTATTTCTCTAACTCAAAATCTTTACACACTTATTGAGTTTCATTCTTTTCTGTGTTCCAACAATCTCTCCAGGCTAATGAGAAATATAACATACAAACCCAAGATCTTTAAAGATTCTTGGAACCTCTTCTTCAAACTTTGTGTCAGGAAGTTCATACGAAGGGCACAGGAAGCCATAAAGAAAAGTGAAGATCTTTAGGAAGTCTTTAACAGAAGGAGCTTGTAGAGATTTCATGGATACGCTATATGCATAACCGTTTTCTGAAAGAAACTACAATAATTTTTATTAAACATCAAACATTTTACAATAGGAAAATTATTGAAAAATACTTAAGAAAACACTCACAATTTCGAATATTTAAGATTATAAAATACCTCACAGAGCTGTCGAATGCATTGCTGAATGAATGCTTTGTCATTAAGTGGTCTTGGGTCCTTGATTTTTTCAGAAGTGGAGAATATACCAAATTGACTATTCCGGGATCCAGGTCCACTAGTTCTGTAAACATATTTTTTAAAAGTCAGTCAAAATTATTTCCTTCTGTGGTCAAGCCTAAATTATTTCAAGGCAATTTTATATTTTAACATCAGCATCAAACATGAAAGTTCAATTCTTTGGTTTTTATTTAACTAAGATTTCTCTTACTCAAAGCAGAGAAAAAAAGAGCAAATAATGAAGATTAAAGTAGAAAATGAGGTGGGAAGAAAAATACACTTCTGGTGCTCTGCATTGCTAACACATACACCATCCTCTAAAACTGTGCATTTTGAGTCCACTAGGTCTTCTGCACCAACTGTTCTCCAGGTCTACTCAATAACCCAGGTTCTTTCAACATCTTACTTGCCCCTCCATGATTGCTCCTTCACTTCCAACCCCTTTATTTGCCATTATTTATTGCGGGAAAATTTGAGATGTTGAAACAGATTGTGCTTTTTTTCATGAACGTTATTGTGTCGTGCAATATTATGTATCTGATTGTTATTTACCATAAATATATGTTGCTACTTTTTAGTCATTAATAGCTATAGCATATATGCTCCATCTTAAGCCT
Organism: Balaenoptera musculus; assembly: GCF_009873245.2. Taxonomy (NCBI): domain Eukaryota; kingdom Metazoa; phylum Chordata; class Mammalia; order Artiodactyla; family Balaenopteridae; genus Balaenoptera; species Balaenoptera musculus. The sequence goes on from NC_045798.1 coordinate 36,248,926, forward strand.
CTCCTCTCAAAACAAAACATCATTTGTTTAAATCTTTATAATGGTTTCTTTTGCTTCTCTTTGTGGCCCAATTTACCTAACCATTGTAGTTTATTAAATATCCTTGGGACAATAATTTTCCTTTTTGGACAGATGCCACAAAACTGAGTTACAATGAACACTGCTGTAATGTCTGAACTCTGTTCATCAAAACAATTTCTCCCTGCATGTTTGCTTGCTGCTTTCAAGTTCTCTCCTGACCAGGTTCTAAAAGTTCTTTAGCTTGGGCTCTCTGATGCCACTGCTCTGATTAACTAGCTAATTAGCTAATTCTTCCCCTGAGAATTTGCTATTTGAGATCCATTTTTCTACATACTGCTATTACTTAATCTTTAATATATTTTTATTACTAGGAAAGAATACATGTATAGACTCAGCTCTTATTCTACACAAAACTGCACTAATAGATAGCTTTTTAAATTATAAAAAAATTTCCCAACCAATCAAAATACTGTATCATTCAACTTATAGTTTAAGAGAATAGGGTCTAGAACCAGAGTCTGGTTAAAAATTCTGTCTCTGTGACTAGTTGTATGACCTTGGGTAAACTATTTAACCTCTGAGCTTTAATTTCCTAATGTCTAAAATGAAGACAATAACAGTATCTACACATAGGGCAGTTCTGAGGATTGATTAAAAGAGATATAAAATAGCACTTTTCTGGCTTACAAAAATGCTCAGCAAAAGTTAGATTTTATAATCATTATCATCATTATCTCTGACATTCAGCTCTGAGATGAAAGTTACATTACAAAAAATGCCTTAAGATTTTTTATCAACTAGAATAAACACCAGAAACAGTTTAACTTGGGTTCATGACAAAGACTTTTCATAAGGTAACAAATATGTCATCTCTAAATATTTTCAAAATAATTAAATAAACATTTGTTTTAAAACAAAGTTATAGGGATTTCCCTGGTGGCGCAGTGGTTAAGAATCCGCCTGCCAATGCAGGGGACACGGGTTCGAGCCCTGGTCTGGGAAGATCCCACATGCCACGTAGCAACTAAGCCCGTGCGCCACAACTACTGAGCCTGCGCTCTAGAGCCAGCGAGCCACAACTACTGAGCCCACGTGCCACAGCTACTGAAGCCCACATGCCTAGAGCCCATGCTCCACAACAAGAGAAGCCACTGCAATGAGAAGCCCACGCACTGCAACGAAGAATAGCCCCCGCTCGCTGCAACTAGAGAAACCCACTCACAGCACCAAAGACCCAATGCAGCCAAAAATAAATAAATAAAATAAATAAACTTATATAAAAAACAAAACAAAACAAAGTTATATTTTGTTTTTGGTGAGATGAACAGTTTCTCTATTTTGGAGTTGGAAATTTCTTTAAAAAATTAACTTTATTGAGGTATAATTGCTTAGAATAAAATGCACCTGTTTAAAGCATACAATTTGATGAGGTTTGACAATATTTACACCTGTGTAATCTCTACCATGATCAAGATATTAAACATTTCCATCATCCCAAATCTTATCCCCCTTACCAGTCAATCCTTACCCTACCCCCAGCCTAGGCAACTACTGATCTACTCTAGACAGTGGTTCTCAAAGTGTGCCCTAGGGGATCGAGAAGTCAAAACTATTTTCACAATAAAATTAAGATTTTTTTCACACCTTTCATTCTCATTCTTTCGTTGAGTGTACAGTAGAGTTTTCCAGAGGCTGGCTACATGATGTCAGATATTATAACAGACTGAATTCAGAAGCAGATATGAGAATTTAGCTATCTTCTATTAAGCCAGACATTAAAGAGATTTGCAAAAATATAAATGTCACTCTTCTTACTGAAATAGTTTTGTTTTTAAAAAATTAAAGCATGTTAATTTATATTAACATGTAATGGGTTACTGTTATTTTATTTTACTTTATTTTTTTAATATTTACTTATTTAATTAATTTATTTGGCTGCTTCGGGTCTTAGTTGCGGCACGCAGGATCTTCGTTGAGGCATGTGGGATCTTTCGTTGCGGCGTGCAGGCTCTTCATTGCAGCATGTAGGCTTCTCTCTAGTTGTGGCATGCGGGTTTTCCCTTCTCTAGTGGAGGTGCGCGAGCTCAGTGGTTGTGGCATGTGGGCTTAGTTGCCCCGCCGCATGTAGGATCTTAGTTCCCTGACCAGGGATAGAACCCGTGTCCCCTGCATTGGAAGGTGGATTCTTTATCACTGGATCACAAGCGCAGTCCTGGGTTATTGTTATTTTAAACTGAATTAATACATACTAATTTTTTTTTCTCACTTTCATTTTCTAATGTAGTTAATATCAATAGATACAGCCCACAAGATAAAAGCTCTTTGGAGTCTTTAATATTTGAGTATAAAAAAGTCTTTGGCTAAAATGTTGGACTAGATGATGGTTCCTAATTTTAAAATGCTATTCCATAGTATGTGAAAGCTATGTATAGAATTTTCAACCAAGTATTCACTTGTAACAATGAAATAGTGGTCTAAATGTGCTGATATATCTCAGCATAACCTAAAGCAAATATAACCATTTTAACCATTTAAAACAGAGGAAAACTAGATTATAACTTTCTCTTGAAAGGGACCATGCCATCTAATTTTTTGTACTTTGACAGCATCTAGCTCAATGTATGGCTATAAGAATCCCTTCCATTAGAATTAATAAAAAATATCATTACCTTTTACCAAATACAGAGGCCTTTCTTTCAGATGTGGGTTTGTTTATATTCAATTTTCCAAAGGTTGATTTCTCTTTGCTTTAAGAAAAGGAGAAAAACAAACTCTTTAAATAAGTGAAAAAATATTAGTTCAAGAAACTTTTGTAAATACATTGGAACCAACCCCTCTTCCTCATTACCTATAAGAATAATTCAAAATCATGAAAATTTTTAGCAGCAATCATAGCTACCAAAAAGAGGATAGGCTTACAACATAGTATGAGTTTTAACACTAAAATGTTAAGAAAAAAGGAGGAAAAACCCCCATATCTACATTGTAATTTTAATTATCCTAGAATATGTACATTTATGGATAACAACTTCAAAGGAAAAGAAATGACTTAAAAATAGATATTTTCAATCACAGAATGATAGCCACATTTAAAATTTTTTCTTTTGAGGCTCACTCTTTATTAGACTGCAGCTACACTTAAGAACATCCATTACATCAATTACAGACCAGAAACATTGACAAAGGCAGCCTTTTAGCTTTGAATGCAATTCAAGGCACAAATCTTTTGGAGTAGTAATGTGCAACAGTACAAAACATTTCTCTGATTTCAGAAGAAAAAAATGTACAAATATTTCAAATTTCTAAAAGTAGCAGAGGCTCATACTATGTAAACCCAAGTAACTTAAGGACAGTTAGCAAGTAACTTGTACCTTGGTAATAGAGAAGGACTGACAGAACTCAACATGGTTACAAATAGCCTTCTCTTAATTGTAAGAAATTCATTCATAGGGAAAAATTAGTTTATGATTTTAAGTTCTTTTTTTCCCTCATTTTATTTTTTATTAAAAAAATTAAAAAAGAATTGAAGTCCAGTTGATTTACAATGTTTCAGGTGTATAGCAAAGTGACTGAGATGTATACACACACACACACACACACACACACACATACACATACTTTTTCGGATTCTTTTCAATTACAGATCATTACAGGATATTGACTATAGTGATAGCAAGTTCTTTTGGGCACCTTTTTTTTTCCAGTGAATCCTGAGGAAATACTTTGGAGAAGTGGTGTTCTATAGGCTGCTACTAAACTGCAGCTAATTGTCAGGGCAAATAATACCTTTCATTGAGAACTGTGCTAGTTGGATACACCTCAGTAAATAGAAGTTACAGCAGAGAACCTGCTCAAACAAGCAGCTCTACAGTAAAGGAGGAAAATAAAAGAGTGAAAGAGTGCTGAAAAGGAATTAGCAGTCCCTCAGGGATTGCCTAGCAAAAGACGTGGCTTTGGAAATTTAAGTATCAAATGAGATAAAACACAACACCTAGTAACATGCCCACTTTTAGCCTTCACTGACTCCAAATTAGGTACCACTGAGAACAGATAAGATTCATCACAGTATCGCTCATACTACATCTTTGTATTATCCTCCTTTACAGATTTCTTTGCCAAAGACAATAAGACATAGGTACTCACGTTTGAGGGGTATGGAGGCCTGGTTTATTTAAGTCCTGGGATCTTAATTCCTGCATAGAGAGGCGGCCAGCACCACCGGTGGAAAATGAACTGCGTTTCATGCTTATGACCTGCATTCACGAATTTGGTAATGAACAAGTCTTTCCAGACATAGATGGTACATTAAGCAACAACTATTATCTTTACCCTCAAACAAAAGGCAGCCAAGTTTCACTGTTTTTTCAAGATAATCTTTCCTGGGCTATCTTTGCTTGTTCATGTAAGGTGAAGTCCTCATTTGCAGGGAACATCTATCTATTTAACTCCATTTAAAAATATTCAACACACATAAACACTTACTAACTGCCTACCACGTACGAGGGAGTGTGCAAGCAATGCAAACAATACAAAGGTGAATAAGGTATGATTCCTACCTTCACAGGGTATTTATGGTAGTTAAACTCCTAAATCCTAACTCAGACCACATCACCACTGTTGGCTGTGCCTATTTCAATGGGAAGTCAGAGGCTACTGACAAGAACTACCTCTGATGTTTCCTTTTCTTTGGTCTTGGAACAGAGCTATTCAGTTTTCTTTTCCTAATGTCCATCTCTTCTGCTCTGTCCTTAACTTACTGTTTCCCATTTACATTATTCAATTACTGCCCCTCCTGCTTCAATCTCCCTTTCATCAAGGACAAATTGTCTGGTCTACAGACTGCTTCCATTTTCTCAGACCACATTCACATCTCATTCTCTTCCCATCTACTGAAACGGTTGCCTCCTGAGATACTCATGACTGACACATCTTTTGATCCTATCTTAACTCTGAGGCATTAGACACTATACACCTAGCCCTTCCAGGTCCTGCCCTGGTTTCCAAGAAAGTGGACATCTGTGGTTATCCTTTTACTTCTTGGGGCTCTCCTTTGTCTTTTAAACTGATTACACTCTTTCCTTCTTTGTTTGGCTATTTCTTCTTCGGTATATGCTTCTGATCTATTAAACTTTTCCACTCTCACCTATCTGTCCACTCCCAATCTCCACTTAAAATGTACTCTTAAAATCTGAGGTTAAGACTTTAAGATGTACTCCTTACACGGCCACCAGGATGTTACACTAGTATCTCAAACGCACCACAGCAAACAGTTCTTCATCTCGTTCTTCCTCTCCCTGCTACCATCCATTCTTCCCCTTTTCCTCTCTCCATGTCCTCTTCACCCCATCAGTGTCACCTTGGCCTTCCCCTTCTCCCTTGGAAAATCACTGCCATAAGAAATTTACCGGACTCCGGGAAACCAGCGCCTCGCACAGATGGGGCCCGGGGGCCGGTTACAACAGCAAACACCAAAACGTCGCTCCTCAGGGCCCGTGAATCTAACTTGTTGGCGCCCTGGCGTTCTCCCTCTAGCCCGGTGCTGCCGGAACAAAATTAACCCAAATTCATTAGTCACCTTTCTTCCAGCTTCCCGACACGACGCAGGGACCGAACTGCTGTAAACCGTGCTATTGCCCGCTAGACAGGACGTCAGCCGCCAAAACACAAACTCCTTCCTCCACCCGCCGGCGCCGTTCGAATTTTAAAATCTCCGGCGGCGCTGACGTCATCGCGCACGACATGCGCGCGCGTGCGCAACTCTCGCGCGCCGTTCGTCGCTGGAACTCTGCGTGTTGGTGAAGCGCCGCCGCCTCACGGCGGCGCTCGGGCGTCTCCCGGCAGCTGTAAGTGTCCTCTGCGAAGTCTGGTCCGTCCCTTAAATTTAGCTGTGAACACCCGAGCGCTTTATGTCCCTGAGTAGCGAGCAGAGCGCTCCAGGCAGCCCTGGAAACGTTTTTTCCGTACAGCAACATGGGGGCTCCAGTTGACTGTTAGAGAAGGAGATTTTTTTTTTTTTTTCCTGTGCCCTGAAAGGAGTGTCTTTCAGGACCACTGTTTAGATGGGTGCTGTTTCATGAAGCAAGTCTGGGAAGGCGGCGTGCACTTTGCTGACAAGGGAGGCGGCGAGGTAGGAGATAGTGACGGCCGAGTGTGGGCGCAGTCGGCCCCAGGGTCGCGCTGCTGAGGCCGCCGCCAGGGTTCGGGCTCAGAGCTTGAGCGCTCTCTGGGGTTCCAGGTGCTCTAGCGGTGGCCTGCGGAAAGCTGGAGGATCTAGTGTGGAGCCGAGAATTAGGAGAGAAAAGTGACCTGAGAACAGTAGGTTACTTTGCTAAAATATGACATCCCTGCTTCCCTGCGTTTGAACTCAGAGGCAAACACAGCCCCAAACTTGGAGAGTGGTGGGTGGCGGGAGGGGAGCTCAGAGCCGAAGTCTGGATACCAGGGTCTTGTAGCAATTGTGCCATCAACCAGTTGTAATTTTGGGCACGTCACCTTTCCTGTCTGAGTTTAGAACTTAATTTGCAAAGTTGGGTTTTACTTCTAGTGTCTAATTCTCAGAGGTGTTTGTTTGTTTTAAAGGAAGAGTATGTCTGTGGTGCGTGAGCTATCACCAGGATGGTTACTGGATCATCTTTCTTTCATTAACAAGATAAGTTATGAACTTCACCAGCATCATGAGCCTTGTTGCAGTAAAAAAGAGCCTACTTCTTCTGTTCATCTTGATACTCTTCACATGGATTCTGTGTCCTCTTTTGGAGCCTCTGCTACCTGTATTGCTTCTACCACTAAGCCAGAAAATGATGATGGAGGAAATTGTGAAATGTTCATACAAAAATATGTTTTTCGATCTGAACTGTTTGATGTCACCAAACCTTATATAACTTCTGCTATTCACAAAGAATGCCAACAAAGTAATGAAAAGGAAGATCTAGTAAATGATGTTAAGAAAGAAATCTCCATTTCTGTTAATGGAAAGGTAATAAGTTTTAAGAAATTTAAATTTTTCTACAGAGAACACAAATTTATTATTCCAGCATCTCAAATATCTTGTGATTTACTAAGTATAAAGAATAGTCAATAAAGCATAATAAGACTTTAGCATGTCCAGAGTGATTTTTAACTTTTTGCTAACATTCTGCCATTCTTAGAAGACCAAATTTGCGTATTTCAGAAGCAAAGTTGATTCAAAAGTGAATGCTCTGTAAATTAAACAAACAAAACTAAGTAACAAAAAAAGAAACCCTGTCTGCCTAGGTTTTCGTATTAATTGCATGTTTTTACACCTATTTTTGCTCAAAAATATGTTTCTTTCTCTGTAAAATTCTAAAGCAGTATATAGCAGTATAAAGGGGGAATTTTAGAGATTTATCCTTTGGGGATAAGCTTGTATAATAAATTTGGAAGAAGGGTGATATTTTTGAAAAGTTTCTAGTGATAAAACTAGACAGCTACTATGGAAAATATATATTCTTAAAGTATATATTTTTGTATACACATTGGTGCAATCAAAAGTTTTGAGAGTGTCATATAGAGTCAAATTAATTATGCTTGAATACTTTTTATGTATTTGAAGAGCTCAGAGGTGATTATACAAAGTCCATTTCAGATAGATTATATTAACATTTTCTTTGTTAGAGATAGGAATTACATTCATTATTCACCCAATAAATGTTTGAGATCTTTCTGTGTGCTGTTGTACAAAGTGATGAAACAAGATAAATATAATCTCTGCCTTTTTAGATCTTACATTTGAGTGGGGAAGAAAGATACTAAATAAGAAAGCATGTTGAGAATTAGAATAAGGAAAGTAATAGAGAGTCCGTGTATTTATTCAGCCAACGAGCTTTTGTTGTTAGCCCGCTAGGAGTTTGCCACCATGTAGGCACTGAGATTTCAGCAATGAAAAGTACAAAGTTCCTGTTCTATATTGCAGTCTTACATGTTCTTTGCTATGGAGTTGTTAGATGTAGAACAGTGTTAATATATCTTACTTATACCTAATCCTCAGATTACACATAAAGATCTATTAAAAGTACATTGCAATTTTTTTTTTGTTGTAGAAATTAAGAAAGTTCAGAATAATTATACCGTATATCAACTGATAGATGACACTGGTGACTCTTATACAGTGTCACAGTTTCCTTGTGTTCTATGGATGTCAGTGCCATTTTATGTCGTACTAGTTCTTACTAATAGTAGGTAACGCCTACGTGGCCTTTTATCACCCATTAAGTTTGTAGTAATAGTAATAATAATAATTATTATTATTTGGGAAATCTTACCTCCTTAGTCCATACTCTTTGCACTTATTTCGACCTCAGTAGTTAATTATTACCTCTTAAAGAATGAGATACACAATATGGAAAATGTGATAAAGAAAAAAGAAGTACAAATATATTTCAAAATATCATTATTTTGATGGATGGCCACATAATTTTTTTCCCTGTAATTTACTCTTTAGAAGCGTAAGAGATGTGTTGATTTCAATCAAGGTGAATTGGATGCTATGGAATACCATACAAAGGTACGGTGTAAAATATTCATTGATGACTTTAGAAGGTTAATGTGAACTAGTATAAATAAATGGACAACGTAAATAAGGATGTTCTTAAAAATCAAGCAGTCATTTTTAAAAAATTATGATTTATTTATTTATATTTATTTTTGGCTGCGTTGGGTCTTAATTGCTGCTGTTGGGCTTTCTCTAGTTGTGGAGAGCGGGAGCTACTCTTCATTATGGTGCACAGGCTTCTCATTGTGGTGGCTTCTCTTGTTGCGGAGCACGGGTTCTAGGCGTGCGGGCTTCAGTAGTTGTGGCTCGCGGGCTCAGTAGTTGTGGCTTGCGGGCTCAGTAGTTGTGGCTCACGGGCTCTAGAGCGCTGGCTCAGTAGTTGTGGCGCACAGGCTTAGTTGCTCTGCAGCATACGGGATCTTCCTGGACCAGGGCTTGAACCCGTGTCCCCTGCATTGGCAGGCGAATTCTTAAGCATTGCACCACCAGGGAAGTCCCTCAAGCAATCATTTTGATCAAGGTTAGAATTTAACAGTGGAGTGATTTATCATTACTTTTATTGTAATGAACAATTTAAACCAATTTTTATTAAAACCTCATATACTTCTCATTTACATATTTAACATAAGTAAACTTATGCTATATTGGTTAAATCCAGAAAATTTCTGAGTTATAAAAGCCTATTGTCAGTAGGTAAAACAACTTAAGATAGTGGCAGAAGAAAGTGAATAATATGAAGGATGTATTTCTAGAACTTAGAGGTTATGAGATCTGGGAGTTAAAGAAATGAGAGGAAACAGAGGGTACAAATTGTTTTAGATCTCATTGTCTTTCCTACTTATATTTACTTAATCTTTAATTGCTGACATTTAGGTATAGTATGCACATGTCATTTTCTATATTTATGTGTGCTATCTGCAGGATAAATTTCGACAAGTCAAATTTCTGGGTCAGAGGGTTTGAACATTTTGATAAATACTGCCAAATTGCTGCTATGGAGATTGTATCATCTTATTAGCACACTAGAAATGTAAAATTTTGCCTGTTTTCCCACATCCTCACCATTACAGTATATTATCATTTTTGATGTTTGCCAATCTAATAGTTGAAAAATAGTATTTTAGTATGGCTTTAATTTGCATTTCTTATTATGAATGTAGTTAAGTGTTGTAATGTATGTTTAAAATTCATTTGTATTTCTTTATGTGAACTGTTTGTTTCCTTTGCATACTTAAAAAAATTGGATTGCTCTTTTTCTTACTGATTTATAGGAGCTCTTTATATGCTAGGGAAATTAGGTCTTTGTCTATCATGTAAATTACAAGCATATTTTTCCCAGTTTGTTATTTTAATTTTAATTATGATTTTTTTTGGTTTTGGTTTTGCCATGCAGACAGTATTATATTTTCATTTAGTTGAATTTTGTATTATATTTTCATTTAGTTGAATTCATGTTTTTCTTTTATGACTTCTGAATTTTGGAATCATAATTAGAGAAGTATCCCTTCTTCAAGGTTTTAAAATAATTTCCTGTGTTCTATTCTAGAACATTTATGATTTTATTTCAAATTTATATCTTGATCCATTTAGACTTTATCCTGGTATACAGTGTGAGGTATGGATCCAATTCACTACCTATATGTCCGACCATTATTCATGCAGTTTTCCCCTCCTTATATGAGATGCTTGATATACTAAATTCACATAAGTATTTGAGTTTATTTCTGGACTTTAAGTCTTACTTGTTTGTCTCACTATTTATTTGCCAATCTCTTTTGAGATTTTATAATGTGAATATGTTTAAATATCTTATCTGGTAGTACTTATTCCCCACCCTCCACCCCCCACTCCCCACCCTGGGCCATCTTCTTATTGCTACTTTTTACAGAATTTTCCTGGGCTTTTTGTTTATTTTCCCATATGAATTTTAGGATCAATTTTGGTGTCTGGTTAGAAAAAACAACCTATTGGAATTTTTATGGCAATCAAATTTATAAACATTTACTATTAGCATCTTTAAGATGTTGTGATCCTACTCCAAAACATAAATGTGTCTTTTCATTTGTTTAAGTTTCTGTAAAATTTTCTTTATATAGATCTTGCATTAATTAAAAAAAATTGAATGTCTTGATTTTTCAGGTAATAATTATAACTCTTGCAAATATTAATAGTTTTACTTACACCTCTCTAATTATTATATCTCTAATTTATTTATCTTCTCTAATTGTATAGGCTGGAAAATATGATACAATATTAAGTTACATTTGTGAGACTACCTATCCTTGTCCCTGACTTTGTAGGAGATGATTTCCTCTCCACTGGGTTTTGGGCTGAGTTGGAAATAGCATGTTAAAGAAGTTACCATGTATTCTTATTTATTGAGTGTTATTATCAAATGTAGTTACTGAATTTTATCAAATGTTTTTTAAGCATCTATGGAGATTGAATGGATGATTTTTCTCCTAATATTTTCCTTTGATTTTTAATCATATGTAACCACCTTACATTTGTAGTATATATTCCAAATGACCATGATGTATTATTTTTTAAATGTTCTGCTGGATTTTGTTTGCTAATATTTTATTTGGGACAGTCTTGAGATTGGTCTGATGTATTTAATTTTTTTGTTTTATATATATAATTATATACACATATTTACATATTTCAGTGTTGGAAGTTGGAAGTGTTTCTTTTTTTCTCCCCAATTCTCTGGAGTAATCTGTTCTTTAAAAGTTTGGTAGAGCTCCCCTTTGCATTCATCTCAGTGTGTTGCTTTTTTGTGGGGATGCTTCTTTGACAGCTTTTACTTTTTCCTCTTTGGAAATCAATTTTAGATTAAAAAAAATTCTTTTGTAGTCAATTTTGGTAAATTATGTTATCTTAGAATATTATCCATTTCATCTAATTTTTTAAATTTGTTTATGCATAGTCTGTTTCTGTGGTTATTTTGCCTTCACTATTTATGTTGTATATTTACTCCCTTTTCCTTGATAGATTAGCTAATGGTTTGCCTAATTTATTAGTTGTTTTTGAAATTAATTTACCTTAAAAATGTCTAACTTATTTCTGCTTTAATCCATTTTAATTTATTCCTTCTGTTTTTTTCTTTTTTTGACTTTTTGAGTTGTCTTAGTTCATTTTTTTTCTCTTTTTTTTTTTTGGATGGAAGTATTCAATGTTATGATTTTTTTTCTCAGGGCACTGCAGCATACCGTAGGTTCTGATGTGTTGTGTTGTAATTGTCATGATTGGAAATTTCATTGAAATATCATGGTTTTCTAGAGATTTGCTTAAGAGTTGTTTGTAATAGAGTTTCAAATTTCCATGTTGGAATGGTATTTTTGGTTTGATGGTTAATGTTATATTTATCTCCATAAAAAAATGCCAAATTGCTTTCTAAAGTAGTTGTACTGTTTTGCATTTCCCACCAGCAAAGTATGAGAGCTCTGTTTGCTTCATATCCTCACTAGCATTGATATCATCAGAGTTTTGATTTTAGGAATTCTTTTAAATGTGTAGTGGTATTTTATTGAGGTTTTAACTTGCATTTCCTTAATGACTAATAATGTTGAGAATCTTTTCATTTGCTATACATCCATATACATCCATCTGCTACACGTTCTTTGTTGAAGTTTTCATAGGATCAGTGTTTTTTCATCCTTGAATATTTGAAGTAATTCACCAGTGAAATTATCTAGGCCTGGAGTTTCCTTTTGGGGAAGGTTTTTAGGAACAATATAAGGTTCTTTAATAGATAACAGGGATTTTCAGATTTTCTGCTTTTGCTTATGTCAATTTTGGCAAGTTGTATTTTCTAAGAAATTTGTCTGTTTCATCCAACTTGTCAAATTTATTGGCATGAAGTTGTTCATAGTATTCTCTTATCATGCTTTTAATGTCCGTAGGATTTGTGATGATAAGTGATACCCCTTTTCATTCCTGATGTTGGTGATTTGTATTCTTTCCTTTTCTTGCTAGGGGCTTATTATTTTGTTGTTGTTGTTTTTTCAAAGAACCAGCTTTTTTTTTTTTTTTTACTATGGCAAAATATACGTAAAATAAAATTTACCACTTTAACCAGTTTTAGGTGTACAATTCAGTTGTACTGAGTACATTCATGTTGTTTTGTAACCATCACCATTATTTATCTCCTGAATGATTTTTTTTCCCCCAACAGGGAAGTGCCTATTTATCTATTTTTTTGTTAATGGACATTTGGGATGTTTCCACTTTTTAGCTATTGTGAATAATGCTGCTATGAACATGAGTGTACAAATATCAGTTCTAGTCCCTGCTTTCAATTTTTTGGGGAATATACCCAGAAGTGGAATTATTGGATCATATGATAATTCTAATTTTTTGAGGAACTGCCTTATTGTCTTCCACAGTGGTTGTACCATTTTACATTCCCACCAGCAATGCATAAGGGTTTCTAGTTTCTCCATATCCATGTCAGCACTTATTTTCTGTTTTTGTTTTTTTAACAGCCATCCTAATGGGTGTGAGTGGTGTTTCACTGTGGTTTTGATTTGCATTTTTCTGATGATTTATGATGTTGAGCATATTTTTATGTGCTGTTGGCCGTTTGTATGTCTTTTTTGGAGAAATGTCTGTTCATGTCCCTATTCATGTCCTTCGCTCATTTTAAAATTGGGTTTTTGTTGTTGTTATTGAGTTTTAGGAGTCTTGTTCTTTTTTTTGGCCACGCTGCATGGCTTTTGGGATCTTAGTTCCCTGACCAGGGATCGAACCTGCGCCCTTGGCAGTGAAAGCCTGGAGTCCTAACCACTGGACCGCCAGGGAATTCCTAGGAGTTCTTTTATATTCTGGATATCAATCCCTTATCAGACACATGAATTGATGTCAAGTATATTCAAAGAACCAGCTTTTAACTTAGTTAATTTTCTTTACTGTCTATTTATTTTCTATTTTGTTGATATTTGTTCTCTATTATTTTCTTCCTTTTGGTTTACTTTGCTCTTTTTCTACATTCTTAAAGTGGAAGGTTTTGTCAGTGGATTTAGATTTTTTTTAATATAAGCACTTAAAGCTATAAGTTTGCCTTGAATCATTGCTTTAGTTGCATTCCACATATTTTGATATTTTGTATTTTCACTTTCATTCACTTCAAAATATTTTCTAATTTCCTCTGTGATTTTATCTTTGACCTATATGAATTATTTAGAAGTCTGCTGTTTCATTCCCAGATATTTGGGGTTTATCTTGATATCTTCTTGTTATTGATTTCTAACTTAAATCCGTTGGGGTATAAGAATATACTCTGATGATTTCAATCCTTTTAAATTTATTGAGCCTTGCTTTATAGTCCAGCATATGAATTATCTTTGTGACTGTATTGTGTGCTATTTTTAATGTATTTTTGAATATGTATTCTATAGTTGTTGGATGCAGTGTTCTATGAATATCAGGTTAAGTTGGTAGTGTTGTTCAGAACTTCTTCATCTTTAGAGATTTTTGGTTTAATTGGTCTATCAATTGCTGGGTAGATTTTTCTTAGGTGAGTTTAGAATGATGTTTTTAGACTAAGGCTGATTATTCCTTTTTACTGACACAAAATCTGTTATCTACCCAATAACCCTGTCAAGAACTGGGATGAACTGTCTGAGATTTTACTCTATTTGGAAGCTAACAAGTTAGCAAGTTTAGATCTCAGATTTTATTAAAGTAGATTTAGACCTAAGATTTTATTAAAATAAGGAGTTTATTGCTCCCTGCACAGCAGGAAGCATATGCTTTTTGTTCACAGACTTCCCTTGTACTCCATGGGGACGATGCCAAGGAGCCTCGGTGTATGCTCTGCATGCAGTAGATTTGGTTCATAGCTAAAGAACCCCAAGGTTAGGGAACCCCAGTTTTTTAAAATGGGTTGCAAACAAACCTGTCCAACTTTTTGTCCCAGAGTCAGCCTTTATTAACCTGGACAGCAAACAGATCTGCCTTCTGGCTTGGAGGGAGACATGATCTCCGTCTTCCATGCTGTATGAATATCCTTGTGTTGGAGGAACTGATCGAGAGGATATGACCACTGGTTGACCTGGACACTTGGAGGCTCCTCACCCCTCCTTTGTCTTTGGACTGTACACTCTGCCCACCGTTCCCACAGTGGGAGCTGTTTTCAAGGACATAGCCTTGAGAGAGTAAGCTGTTGTTGAGACGATCTGGACTGTGTATGTGACTGAACCCAGTTAAGAACTCTATATTAGCTTTTAGGATTCTGGGTGACAGGTACAGAGATCTACTTGTCTTGCAGCCTCCCAAGACAAGCCTCGTTTTTAAGTTCTCTTGTTGTTAAACCTGCCGTCTTCCCATCTAGAGTTGTCTGCCTCTTTTCTTTGGTCTCTCCTTGCCCTCTGTGTACGGGGGCCAGTTTCAGATTTCACCTGGGAAGCTCTTGAGGTTACAAACCAACACCTTGAAAATTTATTCTGGAACAAAAGCTATCAGTGCCTCTGCTCACACAGGGAGACCCATGGTGAAATGTCCTCCAATTGCCCTGTGAATCATGATGTTTTCTGGTCTGAGTGTTGGAAACAGGTACTATTCTTGGCCCTGTGAGAGCTCAAGAAAGACACTGTTTCTTTTAGTCCTCGTGGGTGGTTCTTTTCTTGGCCTTGGATAGTTCCCCCACACACTTGGAGTGATCAGTATTTAGGGGAATTTCTCCAGTGTGACTACCTGCAGATCTCCAGAGTTCTCTCTGTACAGCTCTTTCCTCTCTGATACTCTCCTGTGTACTCTGTCTTGGCCTCCCCATATTCTCAGCTCTGTCTCCTCAACTCTGGATTTCTTCTAGACTCTGCCCAGATTCTTCCTGTGGCTTGGAAAATCTCCAGGCAGTTAGCTGGGGCAGTCATATGATTTCTTTCACTCTCCTTTGTTGCCTGATGTCCAGTGTCTTGAAAGCTGTTGTCCCTGTTACTCCATCTTGGTTGAAAGTGGAAGTCTCTGGCTGCTTTGAGCATTTTCAGCAATTTAATTGTGATGTTCCTTAACGTAGTTTTCTCCTCCTCGTCTTCCTCCTCCTCCTCGTCTTCCTCCTCCTCCTCCATTTGTTGATCTTCTTGGATCTGTGAATACATAGTCTTCAGCAAATTTAGAAATTTTTGGCTGTTATCTCCTCAAATATTTTTTCTGTTGCCTTCATTTTGGGCGCTTTTATTTCGTTGTTTTCAAGTGCATTAACCTTTTCTTCTTCAGTGTCTAATCTGCTGTAATTCCAGTGTAGTGTATTTTTCACTTGTGCATTGTAGTTTTTAATCTCTAGACACTCAATTTGGTCTTTTCTTATAGTTTCCCTATCTCTTCTTAACAGGTTCATTTTTTCTTTACATTTTTGAACATATGAATATGGTTATAATGAGTGCCTTAATATCCGTTTCTACTTTTTTTTCCTAATCTTTAAAAATGGGCTGCACAAGCCCTTGTGAACTCTGGGGATTTCTCCCTCTGATCATTTTATCTGGTTCTTTCCCTGACCTTGGGTATTTCATCACATACATGTGCTGATGACTACTCAGCTGGAGACTTGACCCTCTGCAGCTCTCAAGAGCTCTCTGTCTGTGCAGCTCTCTCCTCTCTGGTATCCTGCCCTACAAACTCTAGCTGCCTTGGCCTTTCCAGACTCCCAGCTCTATCTCCTTAACTCAGAGAGACTGCTGGACTCTGAATGGGTCTCTTTCCTGTACTGCTACCTAGAAACTTTCTAAGGCAGTAAGCTGGAGCAACTGGTTTCTCCTTTTTTAGGGACTACTGTTCTACACTGCTTGACATCCATCCAAGGTCTGAAAACCGTTTTTTTTAAACAATTTTTTAAAAGTAATTTCAGAGTAAAGGTACTCCATCTTGTCCAGAAGCAGAACTTGGCTTTTAATTTTATAATTATTTTGTTTGTATTATTGAAAACCTTTGTTTATATATTCATTTTATAGAGTTAATTTTTTTCTTTTTTTTTTTTTTTTTTTACAATTCAAGCTATATTTTATAAAATCAAAGGTATATTTATTTTAAAATTAAATTACTAGGGGGACTTCCCTGGTGGTCCAGTGTCTAAGACTCCACGCTCCCAATGCGGGGGGCCTGGGTTCAATCCCTGGTCAGGCAACTAGATCCCACATGCTGCAACTAAAGATCTCGCATGCTGCAATGAAGATCCTGCGTGCTGCAACTAAGACCCGGTGCAGCCAAATAAGTAAATAAATAAATAAATAAATATGTAAAAAATTAAGTTACTAGAAAAATTTAAGATTAAATGTGATTTAAACTGAATTCTTTTTTTTTTTTTTGGCCACACTGCGCAGCTTGCGGGATCTTAGTTCCTCGACCAGGGATTGAACCCGTGCCCTTGGCAGTGAAAGCGTGGAGACCTAACCACTGGACTGCCAGGGAATTCCCTTAATTCTTTTTATAAATTAGAAGTTCCACTTTCTTTTAGAAACATTATCAAATTTATCTTATAAAGTTTTAAGGATACATTTTCTACGTATTCAATATATTGTTTGGTTAGTTAATTTTCAGTGAGTTTATGAGATTTGTTTCATTCCACAGTTAAGAAATAGCATTTCAAAGGTATATTCACACTTTCTAACTTTTTTTGTAGTATAAAGTAATTTTCCTGTAAGCATTAAGAATGTTGATTTTAATCCAAGAGTTGAAGTATTCAAAGCATAGTAGGAACTTTATTATTTAGAAAATTGTTTTAATGTCAGTGACCTTTTAATGTACTTAAAAAAAATTCTCTTACAGATCAGGGGGCTGATTTTGGATGGATCTTCGCAGTTAATCCAAGAAGGTCTCAAAAGTGGCTTTCTTCATCCACTTTATGAAAAACGGGACAAGTATAGTGAGCCCATTACCTTACCACTTGATACCTGCAATTTGTCAGAATTATGTGAAATGGCAAAGCATTTGCCTTCTCTAAATGAAATGGAACTTCAGACATTACAATTGATGGAAGATGATATATCTGTTACAGAGCAGTATTTATTTTCACGGATTGTTGATAACAACTCTAGCTTTACAAAAATGATTACTTTAATGGGACAGAAATACCTGCTGCCACCAAAAAGCAGTTTTCTTTTGTCTGACATTTCTTGTATACACCCGCTTCTGAACTGTAAGTAATTATTATGTTTATTATTAGAAAAAGATAATTTTTTTGTGGCCTCAGAAGTCAAGAACAAGTCTGAATGTTGAATGAGTACCAGCATTTTGTGATAGGGTAAACACTTAATTTTCTCAGTGTATTTTTTCTTTTAAATTCAATTTTAAAGTGCTGATTTCTGTCTTAAAAATTAAAAAAATTCTTATTACAAACAAAGGGTCAAAAACTTAACTAGTCCCCAAGAGAGTAAACGTAGTTACTGTTCTGTACTTATGAATTCAGGGTACAGTTGGGGTTGACCAAATAACCTTATTTAGCTTTTATTCATAGCAAAGTAGAAATACTTCATATATGAATGTTAATTCCCAAACCATTCCTAGCCTTTTAGGTTACATTTTAAGCTACTGTTCAAGTTTATTGTCTAAAGTTTCTCAAAATATTTTCCTGTATAAAGTTAAAAATTTAGATATTTAAGTCCAGAGTCATATACACCTGAATTTGAATTTAGATTCTGAAGCTTAACTATGAGTCTTTAGGTACTTCACAAAACTGAGCCTCAGTTTCCTAGTCTATAAAATGGATATGATAATACCTACTTCCAAGGGTAATTTTGGGGATTAGATGAGATAATCTGCATCATGAGCTTAGCTCAGTGATTTATATATTTCTAACAAATTATAACTATTATAATATTCTAAGGGATGATGTAGATGAGAGGTATATTGATCAAATTGAATTTAATCTGCTGTTTAATGTTATTTGGACATTTTTTAGCAAAATTTTACATTATTAACATAACATAGCTTATTAATGAAAAGCTTCTTTTAATTACTTTCAAACCATCTTATAAATGATTGGTTATTCATGTCACAGTGTCATAAATTCTTCAGGGTAAATGACAAGATAACAAATTAATGAGAAAATCATGCTATATTTGAACATTTTTTTCCCCATTCTTTTTGATCTTTGTTACTCTAATAGTTTAAAAACCATCACTTCCTTATTTTAATTTGCATTCTTTTGATCACTTATGAGATTGTGCATTTACAAAAATATACCTCTGTTTATAAAAGAAAAAGGGACAGCTCTTCCTCACAGTAAAATTCCAATTAATAAATGTAGGTAGAATGATGTAACTAGAAAATTTCCATTTGGCACATATCATAGTATTTGGGTGTCAAAATAGTGGATGAAAAGATGAGATGCAGGATATTTGCACAGTCTTAAAATATCTCCCTGCAAAATACTTATTAATTACAAAGGTAAAACTGGAGAAACCTGGCTGACAGCATTTTAACCAAATGATCAAAGGTAGTATCACTAATAATGAGACATTTTGACCCTGTGTTTCCTAATAATGTTGCTCTGATAAGGGCATGGTGGTACTCTTGCCAAAAATAAAGAACCTAAATTTAATCACGAGGAAATACCAAAGCCAAACTTGAGGGACATTCTATAAAATGACTAGCCAGTAGTCTTCAAAAGTATCAAGGTCATAAAAGACAAAGAAAGACTGAGGAACTTTTCCAGATTGGAGGAAATTTAGGAGACGTGGCAACTGAATGCAATGTGTGATCCTGGTCCAGAGAAAAGGACACTAGTAGACAATTGGGGACATTTTGTTGTGGTCAGTATATCAGTTAAAAGACAAGTTTTATTTCATGTAAAAAGTTGAAAAACAAAAGCAAAAAAACCACACCTACCCTATCTAGGCTTGAAAGGACCATGTTAATATGGCTACCAAGACTTATAGGACATTTATAAATCATTGATGTCTAGTTAAGGGAGCTGTAGTTATTTTTAGGAACTCTCTGCAATAGGTGAAATTATGTTAAAATCCAAGAGGTACTAAATTATAAGGGGAATCTCTTAATTTTTTTAGATAAATTATTTGAATAAATGCCACAAATCCTTTTCTTGCATTCCAGTATATTTGTGTCTTCAGTGAATGCACTTCATTGTTGAAGAACATGTTTAGTTTTTTTTTTTTTTCTTTTGGCCATGTGGCATGTGGGATCTTAGTTCCCCAACTAGGGATGGAACCCATACCCCCTTTAGTGGAAGTGCAGAGTCCCAACCACTGTACCGCCAGGGAAGTCTCAGAACATGTTTAGTTTTTAAAGTGATGCATATAGAAGATATTTTCTGAAATTGTCTCTTTGTTTTCAGGTAAGAAAACATATGATGTAATTGTGATAGATCCACCATGGCAGAACAAATCAGTTAAAAGAAGTAACAGGTAAGTATAAATAATTTATCTATTAGATATGCTTTCTCAAAGCTATGGTCCTTTGTACATTCTAGTTACATATGCTAAAAGCATTACTTTATGATAATAGATTGTCTGAAACTACTAAAACACTTTCGTTTTAATATTTTAATTCCCTTAAGTAGATAATTCTCTTGAACTAGAACTATATGTAGGTGTAGGTTAAGAATGTTAAAAGTAATATATTTATTAATGATTAAGGTTACTGACTGTCCAGTTCAGCGATGTTTCTATAACACCAAAAGGCAAAATTTTTGCCTTCTTTGATATCAAATTCTAAAGTTTAGAAATATGTGCCAAAATACAGTATTCCTTAATACTGCTATGAATGAATTGGTCTACTTCATTCTGAAATTTGTTTTTATTTATGGCACCATTTAGTTTATGTAACCTTTTAGAGTGATAAGTTCAATTAGTTAGTAAGATGACATTTCCTTTTAATAGCTTTTTAAAAAACTAAATTTTTCCCTCTAGTTCTAGTGAATGTCTTCAGTTGTATTTCCTCTCACTCTTTGATTTTCTAGACTGAACAGTTCCTATTACCTTGACTTAAACTTCATATGAAATTCCTTCTCCACAATTATCTTGTTTTCTTATGCTTTTTGTTTATGAGCTGTACCAATAATTGGACTTTTTTCTCTTAAAGTTTCAAGGATCATACAAAGAATTCCTGTAGCTATTCTCTGTATGTGTGTATTTGTGCGTGTGTGTAGATATCTATGTATATATAATTTTTTTCTGAACTGTTTGAGAATAAATTATTTAGGAAGAAGTAAGTTACTCTGGAGTATTTTATTCTGTATTTCTTGAAAACAAAGATATTAATATTTTCTTATATAATCATAATGTAATTATCAAAATAGGTAATTAATTTTCCTTTTTAATTTTCTATTTTTCTTTTATTAGTCATATAGGGAGATACTGTGATATATGTAAATATCTTGTTACCAGTTTTTAGCCTCTGTGGTAGGTAGAATACTATTGTCCCCCCTGCCCCCACACCTGCCTCCATGTCCTTGTCCTAATCCCTGGAACTTGTGAATATGTTAGGTTACATGGAAAAGGGGAATTAAAATTCCAAATGGAATTAAGGCTGCTAAGAAAAGGAGATTACTATGCATTATCTGGATAGGCCAGTCCTTAGCTTAGCTGTAGACAGGAGACCTAACTGAGGGTATTTCTCCCTTTTTTCTTTTCTGTTATTTTTCTTCTCTTCTTTTCTTTCTCCCTCTTCTCCACCCTCCCCCCACCCAAGTCTTCTCTCTTGTTTCCTTTAAAAGTATATAGTGTATAGAAAAACTAACCAAAAAAAAAGAAAAGAAAAGAAAGTAAAAGTGTATAGTATAAGCATATTTATAGGCTGATGGTAAGGAACTACTAGAGAGGTTGAAAATACAGAAGGAGGGGAGTAAATAGCATCACTAATAGACTAGAAGATGGGAATAAGAGAACACAGCTGGAGGGATAAGCTTTAAATATATGAAGCCATGCTATCCTTTAAGAGGAAATGTATAGCAATGGGTAAGTGAAAGTGTATAACCAGGCGGGAGAGGATTAGGTAGTTGAAGCAGTCTGATGGCTTTTGTTTTTTTTAATTGATACATGAGTTAACTTCATCTGCCAAGAGTGAGTTTGGGCAAGAGACTTGAAAAAAGATGAAGGTTTGTAGTAGTTGACCAAGGATAAGTAAAAGAATTGATGAGTAGTTTTGAGAACCTGAGAATGGACTTAATTGAGCCAATTCTTCAGTTTAGCATTTTTCTCCACCTGATTTTTTCCATATGAAGAAGTTGAATTGAATTGTGTTGAAATTGAATTGAATTTAAGATTGGAGGTTTGCAGGAGTTATGGGGTGAAGGAGTAAAGGGGAGATTGGAGTTAGGGGTGCTAGTGAGAAGGCAGTGAAGTGATTGGTGGTTGGTAGTATGTGAGGAAGAGGAGAAAGTGTGGGCAGGAAGAAACTGATAGACTCAGTAAAGTGGAGGAATGGGGCACTGACTGAATGCTTTGATAAAGTCAAAGAATTGGTGACGGAGAAGAGGTAATGGCCAATCATCAGAAAATCTAGAAACAATAAATGCTGGAGAGGGTGTGGAGAAAAGGGAACCCTCCTGCACTGTTGGT
The DNA here is from genome assembly GCF_009873245.2 of Balaenoptera musculus. Taxonomy (NCBI): domain Eukaryota; kingdom Metazoa; phylum Chordata; class Mammalia; order Artiodactyla; family Balaenopteridae; genus Balaenoptera; species Balaenoptera musculus. The sequence goes on from NC_045798.1 coordinate 36,270,973, forward strand.
GGGAATGTAAATTGGTACAGCCACTATGGAGAACAATATGGAGGTTCCTTAAAAAACTAAAAATAGAACTGCCATATGACCCAGCAATCTCACTACTGGGCATATACCCTGAGAAAACCCTAATTCAAAAAGATACATGTACCACAATGTTCACTGCAGCACTATTTACAATTGCCAGGACATGGAAGCAACTGAAATGTCCATCGACAGATGAATGGATAAAGAAGATATGGTACATATATACAATGGAATATTACTCAGCCATAAAAAGGAACAAAATTGAGTTATTTGTAATGAGGTGGATGGACCTAGAGTCTGTCATACAGAGTGAAGTAAGTCAGAAAGAGAAAAACAAATACCGTATGCTAATGCATGTATATGGAATCTAGAAAAACGGTACTGATGAACCTAGTGGCAGGGCAGGAATAAAGACGCAGCATAGAGAACGGACTTGAGGACACGGGGGTGGGGGAAGGGGAAGCTGGGATGAAGTGAGAGAGTAGCATTGACATACACATACACTACCAAATGTAAAATTGATAGCTAGTGGGAAGCAGCTGCATAGCACAGGGAGATCAGCTCGATGCTTTGTGACGACCTAGAGGGGTGGGATAAGGAGGATGGGAGGGAGGCTCAAGAGGGAGGGGATATGGGGATATATGTATACATATAGCTGATTCACTTTGTTGTACAGCAGAAACTAACAGAACATTGTAAAGCAATTATACTCCAATAAAGATGTAAAAAAAAAAAAAAAAGTAATGGCCAGAGATCAGTGTATATGGTTTCAGAAATGGAGCAAGTTTGAGTGATGCCAAGGTCCAGGTTTTGGCCACTCGAATGGATTATTGAAGTGGGGTGAATGCAACGGTATTTATTTAGGGGAAGAGTAGGTGAGTGTGTACATTATTTAGCTTGTGCTTTGAAATTGCCCAGGATACTGGCAAGATTTATGTTGGTGAGGTAGAAGGATCTCAGAACTTAAATACTCATTGAATATGGAGAGTGAGGATGTAATAGGTTCGATAAGGAACATTGGAGGCTAGATAGCGTACTTCTCAAAGAGAAGGGGATTTTACACAGAGGTAGATGACTGATAGCCTGGAACTGGCAATAGGGGAGCTAGGAGAATACTGACCTCACCTCTCTCTGTTGTGTGTGTTGGGTGCTGGAGAAAGGGCCACATTGGTTTGATGGGGTATTGTAGAGCAAGTAGTGTTTTAGCAAGAGAAACTAGACTTCATACTACTAATGACCAGGAGGTGCAAGACTGTAGAATTTCTTTTTGTAATGAAAGCATGAGAGTTTCAGAGAGCCCAGTAGAACTGATTGGGAAGGATGAAAGAAACAGGATGATAGATTGAAGATGTTGGTGGGATATTGAGACAGTAGTTTCAAGACTGTTAATGGGGTCCCTTTGTAATGTACAGATTATCAAACCATAATATTTGCTTAATTTTGAATGTTAGAAAAGCATATAGAAAATATTAGTAAAATTACTGAAATGTAATACATTTAGAAATGATAAAGAAATATGGCTTCATCATTTTAAATTAGTAAAAACTAAAAATATTATTTCTGACTTGCGTGTAATAATGTGTCCACTGGGTGTCAGTGTGGCTTCATATTTAGTTGCACAAATAAATATAGGAGCTTTGTGTTTGTGGAGTCAATGTTATACAGGTCTTCTCCCTGCTTATTTTTCTTTTTTGCAGCAAATATTGCTGATATTTTTTTCTGTTTATTTTTAGATATAGTTATTTATCACCACTGCAAATAAAGCAGATACCTATCCCTAAGCTGGCTGCTCCAAACTGTCTTGTTGTTACTTGGGTGACGAATAGACAGAAGCACCTACGTTTTGTTAAGGAAGAGCTTTACCCTTCTTGGTCTGTGGAGATAGTTGCTGAATGGCACTGGGTAAAAGTAAGTTTAGAAGTTAACGTATTTGTTAACTTTATTTGTTAATAAGGTGTGACATACAAGTCACATAAAGGTAGCATCCACTTTTTAATGCGTAACATGTCACCGCTCTACTCCTTCAACATGGTCTAATTAAAATGTTTACTTTGCTGCTAAGTACCTTTGTCTTCTTATTCTCAAGACTTTTAACCTATTTGTTCTGTATATTTTTGTAGTAGAATTCCAAACTGCTGGCCTTCAGAAATCACTCGGAGATATCAGGATGACATTTTAAAAAGCTCTGATGTCTGTAGTTTAAGAAACAACAAACAAAAACTTTGGGGGATTTGTCCATCACTAAACATAGAAATTGTCTTACTGTTCATCTTCTTCCTCTTTACTCATCCAAAATTTCAGCTGCCCTTTGTGACTTTTGTCCTTCTTTCTTTTTTCTTCTCCTTCCTCCCTCCCTCCCTTCCTTCCTTCCTTCTTTCTTTTTTTCTTATGTTTCTGGGGATGAGAGGGAGATAGCAAAGAAACCTACCGTGGAAGAGTTGGGAAAATGCTAGAAGCAAGGACCTTTTATACTTTAAATCTTAACTTAGTTCCTCAGTGCCTATTTTTGAAAGAAATGATTCCAACTCTTGTATTGGTTGAATGATCTTTAATATCTTTGCTTGGTATAAAAATACCAAAAAATACAAAAATATAAGGCATCAGTTCAGAGTGCATTGGACATCCTTTTAAAGATACATTGTCTACCAGGTGAATTCCACAAAAGCCCTCCTACATTTTAAAAAGGTAAACCAGGTTATTATGGGTTGAATGTTTAACATTTATATAATATTTATATAACTGTATATTCATTTAGACACAGGTTCTATTTTTATGTGCTTTGTGTACTTTGTAGTGTACTGGAATATCTTCTAAAAGCTGTGTACATTATTTATTTGCACCTATTTTGTGAGACTTGGCAAACAAACACTTATAGTTGTGTCTTTGCTTTTACAGCTGTGCTTTGGGCTTAGCTTTGGTTGATTTGCTGTAGGACCATAACAGGAATATAAAACTCCATTCCACTCTGTCTATTATGGCAGTTCTTTTATAATCAGTGACTGGGGCCAAAGTCACGAAAAGGTTACCTTCTGAAATCAAAACCAGTAAAATGTTAATACATGAAAACTAACACTGTTCATTTCTGGTAGTAATCAGTTCTATGAGATGGTATGATATGACTGTAGCTTAAAACAAAAATATGTTTTATGAAATACTTATTAGGTAATTGAACATATTGTTATATCAGAAGGAGTAATCTGCATTGAGTATAAAGGATGTCCAAAGAATAAGAATTTGCCAGTGTTTATACAGTGCTGTGTGGAATAGATGCTGTTTCTCGTGGGCCCTAGAGGTGATAAAAGGACTTTACTGATTTGGTTTTTTAGGTACCTCGACATAGGGTAAAGGGTTCCACAGAGAATAGATATGAATATTCTGATAGTGAAAATATTCTCTTCCATGCTTAATTAATGAATTGATGTTATTATTATAAATTGTGTTTTGAGTTTGATTAGCTAAAGTGAGTCTTTGGGAGTCTGATCACTCCAGGATGAAATGATAAGATCGAATTTCTGGATTTATAATGCCAAGAAATTGGACCACGTATTGTCTATCTCATCAATCCCTGAGCTTCTTTCATTATTAATTTTAGCTCTGACAGTATTTAATGACATTGTTTCCTATAAGTAAAGGAAAATACTTTATTGTAATCGACTTAGTCACATTGCCAGTAATAGGTAAATGTTATTTGAACAAATAAATGAATTAATGATGGCATGGTTTCCAATAATAAATTTTAATGAAAAATAGAGGTTTTTGTGTGCAAGATGATAAAATGATATTTAAAATTTTTTAGTCCTTCATAGCTGCCTTGTCCATTATGGTAGTCACTAGCAGTATGTAGCTCTTCAGCACTTGAAATGTGACTAGTCCAAATTGAGATGTGCTAAATGTAAAATATAAGTGTTTTGGATTTAAAAGACTTCGTATGAAAGAAAGAATATAACATACCTCAATAATTTTTTGAATTGATTACATATTGAAATGGTAATATTTTAGATATGTTAGGTTAAATTAAAAATAATTAAAAATTATTTAAAACTTAAAATACAATTAAAATTAATTTTGCCTCTTTCTTTTTGCTTTTTTAAATGTTGGTACTAGAAAATCTAAATTACATGTGTGGCTTAAATTTGTGGCCCACATTATATTTTTATTGGACTGCAGTAGCCTTGAGGTTTAATACTTTTTTTTCTTTGGTGGAAATTGTATAGTGGTAGGAAAAAAAACCCAATCCTTTTCCTGGATATTTACAGATGTATGGGTTGTTTTTGTTTTTGACTCCTTTTTATCAGATCACCAGTTCAGGAGAGTTTGTGTTCCCATTAGATTCTCCACACAAAAAGCCTTACGAAGGTCTTATACTGGGAAGAGTTCGAGAAAAAGCTGCTTTACCATTAAGGTAGGAAAGGTGATTTTTCAAAATTGTATAAATGTATTAATTTTAAGGCTTTTAAAAGTTATTAACACAGTGATCATTAGTTTTTGTTAAGTTTTACATATTTGAAAATCTGGAAATGGCCGAGATGAGAAAAGTGTGAATGGTATGGCACATGAAATTTTATATTATCTTTTGCTTTATCTAATGTGTAAGAGTCATTATTGTAGAAAAGGAAACTATCTGAAATTTCTTAATACTTAGGTTGTTGATTTCCATTATTTCTATTCTTAAATTTATTATAAATTCAGATACTATTGGAAAGGTGAAAAAAAATCAAGGCAACTGTGGCTTATATGTAAAAAATTGTCCTTTAAAATATAATTTATGTTGTTGTTCTGTTTTAATAGGAATGCAGATGTAAAAGAGCTCCCCATTCCAGATCACAAGTTAATTGTCAGTGTGCCCTGTACGCTTCACTCACATAAGCCACCTCTTGCTGGTATGTTTTTATAAAATAGTTACGACTTCTGTGAAATTGACAAAAGGGTTGAATGTATTGATGGTATTTGAATAGTCTAGAAATTTTGAAATTAAATCAGATATATGTTATTTTAATTAATATTCTAAAATCATATAGCAGAATTTATGAAATAGAGAATAGATTTTTTTTTTTGCTACAGAAAGCTTTATTGTTTCCAATTGGTCCGTAGCTTGGGAGAGGGCTCCAGGCAGTTACATAGCTGCCTAGTGGCAGCAGGGAGAGGCTCAGGCAGAGACCCTGAGACCAGGAGATGGAGACGGGCCCTCAAGGGCCGCTGGTCTTGAAGGCTACTGGTCCTAAGTACTTGCCCAGCCCTGGCTGGGGGCTGGCCAGCCTGAGGAGGTTGGTCAGGTGGTCTTGAGTCTCACCTCCTCATCCAGGAGGTGGCTCCGCAGGAAGGCACAGAGATGGTCTATGTGGGCAGAACCCAGGGCATGCAAATCCAAAAGGGCCTGGTTCAGGTTCTTCTCCAGGCCCATGGCAGCTTCTGTGGCGTCCAGGGCTTTGCCCCACTCATCTTGGGGCGGCTTCGGCGTGTCCCAGAAGAGGGCGCTGCTGCCACGGTAGTTTTGCGTCTTGGAGAGGTGCTGGGCCAACCCGCTGAAGGAGGCAGGGCCCTGGCCCTCCAGAGCCGCGTTGTGGCGCTCGGAGCAGAAGCCCAGAGAGAGGTAGGTGTAGCAGGCCTGCGGATACAGGTCCACCAGGCGGGTGACCACACCCTCCACTTGGGTGGAATAATTCTCACGAATCTGGGAGGTCATCGTGGGTGGCACTAAGGAGCTGACTGCAAAAGCGGTGTTGCCTGGTCCCGGAGGTCGCAACTGGAAAGGAGTCTGGAGGGTGGTTGGTGGTTGGAAAAGGGTCTGTTATGTTAAAATGCTGTTGAAGTGGAGACGGAGCCGCGTGACCACCCAGCGCACCCGTGCAGATTAGTCTTACATTACCTCAGCCTTTCCTCTTCGCCATTTTTTAGGTTCCCCTTACTAACCGGGTTGTTATCCCATCACTGCCCTCAGCAGAATGAAGACTGATGGTGCATGTAAGACCTAGTTCTGCTAGGTGCTTTATTGTCCTGTCAGGGTTCTATCCCTTGCTGGTTCTAAAGTCAAGAGCGCAGAAAGCAGTCAGAGAGATGGTTAGAATTCCCTTGATAGTTGGTAGACACTCTCAGTTTTATGTTGAGGTAGTGTTGCTTTTCTGAACCATTGGAAAGGTAATTGCTGCACCTGCAATTCTTACTAGTCTTAATGCTTTAGTATAATGTCCATCATTTAATGAAACTAAGCAGCAAGGAATAATGGAAAGCTTTAGCTTTTCAGATTGACTAACATGAGTTTGAATCCTGGTTCTGCTGCTTGAGCAAGTTACTCTAATAATTTTCTAATAATTTTCCTCACCTCAAAGTCAACATTTGAAGGGCGAATAATGATATTTAATCTTTCAGAGTTGTGAGGATTGGTTATATTTGAAATTCTGTAGCATATAGTAGAAGATCAGTAAATGCTAAATTTTTCAAGTGAAAGAATTAAAAAAATAGGAATGTAATAGGGATAGAAATATGAGAGATACTGAATTTGACATTCAAAGTTTACTATTAAAATTTTTTCTTTAGAAATATATATTTTATTAATTTGGTGGTCCTGGCTTAAATAAACCAAAACTTTCAAGCTGCCACTCAGGAAGACTACAGGCTATCAGCTTATCACCTGATTTTGCAGGATGTGGGATAGTTCATGAGCTAGGATACATAGGAAGGTGAATTCAAATTCTGAAGAGAATGTTTATTGGTAGCATTTAAGATTTCTGTTATCTTAAATTGCTTATACAGAGAGTCTTTAGTGTTAATTCATTTGAGAAATGTTCAGATGTCTACCTGTTGATCCATTCTTTGACTTAGAGGGATTCTCAGTGAATAATTGCCTGTAAACTTTGGACTGTTATAGATTCTTTAATGCATTAAACATTTGACTTAAATGAAAAGTTAAGCTGTACTGTTCTTTGAGAAAAAAATTATGTTTGCCACCAGTTATACTCATTGGAGGAAATCTGATTTGTATTCTTCTCATTTGAATTTTCTTTATCATTTGGTGAGTACCAAAGCTTAATTTAGGGTTTGTCTTTGGGCTTATTTTTTTACTTTTAAAAATCCAAGAGCCAGACCCAAAAAACCTTTCATTCCCAAATGATAGGTAAACTATTTCTTAATTCATTTTACATAGATTATGTTTAAAGAGTAGTCTTAAGATATAAGATTTTATAAAATAGTGAATAAAATTAGTCTTTTATTAATATTAATAAAAATTAGTACATATTATGGCCTGTACTTACGAAGTGCAGTTCTGCTGTATTCCCAGTAGAGAGCAGCACAAACACATTTTTAGCATTGAGAGTATTTAAAAAGAAAAGTTAGATTTTGGGGGGGAAAAATTTTGTGTGACTCAATATATGTTATTCTTATATTTTGGTTAAGTACTGGTAGACAAGAAGTATTTATAATCCTTTATTTTTGAGTTCATGTTACTGGATAGCGAGTGCCTGTATTTTGGATATAGAGCCACACAAAGCCATCAGAAAGCAACTTTCAGATTTCTGCAGTATATTTTACTCTGAAGTGAGAGAGTGGCATGGACATACATACACTACCAAATGTAAAATAGCTAGCTAGTGGGAAGCAGCTGCATAGCACAGAGAGATCAGCTCAGTGCTTTGTGTCCACCTAGAGGGGTGGGATAGGGAGGGTGGGAGGGAGGTGCAAGAGGGAGGGGATATTAAGATATATGTATACATGTAGCTGATTCACTTTGTGATACAGCAGAAACTAACAAAACGTTGTAAAGCAATTATACTCCAATAAAGATGTTAAAAAATAAATAAAAATAAATAGAATAGTATTTTACTCTGAATCATAACCCTAGGATTTGGGATAATACATGTTCTCTATATAATGCTTAGAACTTTTACATGTAAATGTTCTTAAACTGCTTTATGCCAATTCACAAAATGAAATGTTCTCTCTTTTGCTTCTAGAAACACCAAGTTTTTTTTTCTTTTAAAAAGTTTTAATTTGTTATTTCTACTGCAAAATGTAAAAAACACCAAATTGGAAGCATATTCTGTTTCAAAATGAGACATTTACTCTTTTTAAGTTTTGAAATTTCTTCCTATAGACTGAAACATAAGCCAACAGTAGCTATGGCTTACAACCTAACATAAATGTATAATATTTTAAGTTTAAAGATTGAAGGTAGGAAAATCATGAAATAAAAGTATTTGAATGAAAATTTTGTATTTCATATTGTACCTTAGAGGAATTTCTTCTCCTTTTTGCTACTTTACTCGCAACAATTTGTATCTGAACAGTTAAATATAGTTTGATGAGATTCTATGCACTGACGTTTGAGCCACTTTTCCCCCAGCCATGCCCTTTTCTCCCAAGCAGAAGGGGAATGACGGGCTATGTATGAATTACTTCCTCTCCATTGGTTACAAGTATGTTCTACTAATGCCAGATGTTATATAATTATTTATATATATGTCATACTCGTATTTAAATTTATACATTTGAATTTGTTTTTTTAAAATTGAGATAATTGACATATAACATTGTATTAGTTTCAGGTGTACAACATAAAGATTCAAGATATATATACATAGTCACTGATCACAATAAGCCTATACATAGTTACAAAATTTTTTTCCTGTGATGAGAACTTTTAAGATCTTGCATTTTCTTTTAAATTGATATTTAAAATTAGTAAGAATAAAATATTTCCATTAATTTGCCTCTATTTCTTTTGCTTTGTTTTGAAATTAAACATATGTGGTTAACATTACAAAAACATTACTCCTTGATTTTCTGTGTTTCTCAACTATAAAGGAAAAAAGCCATGCAGAAATGTGTTCCATTGATAAAGTAGAAGGTGATAAATGGGTTTAGGTTTTATGTATTTTTCCATTCCAAGTACCTGGCCATCTTTTTCTATTAGCTTGTGAACTCTTAGAAGACATGGATATCTATTTCTTTTGTTAAGTCCCATAGCACTTATAATGGGTGCTCAGAAATAGTAAACATTAAAAAAAAAAAAAGTATTTATTTATCTAGGCTGTGCCAGGTCTTAGTTGTGGCATGCAGGCTTCTTAGTTGCGGCATGCATGCAGGATCTAGTTCCCCGACCAGGGATCAAACCTGGGCTCCCTGCATTGGGAGCACAGAGTCTTACCCATTGGACCACCAGGGAAGTCCCTCAGGAATAGTAAACATTATTGACTGGCTGATTCCAGTTTAGACTCCAGTTTAAAATTCCAAAATAGAGTTGCTAACATCTTTGTACCAAAGAACTGAACAGGCAGAAACAAGAAAACAAAACCTTGCCTTCAGTATAACCTTAGACCACATTAAAAGTGAATTGAGGCCAGTAAGGCATTGAATTCATGGGGCAAAAATGGAAAAGTGATACAAAAGTTTATTGTTCTAAGACTCTGGGGAAATTTTTCTCACTCAAGTTTAATAGCATTTAATTATATACTTATGAAAGGACTAGAAGTCTCATGTAAGCATCACCTAGAAGCTATCAAAGCCCAGATTTGAGTTTGGTGAGTTATAGACAATGAATACTTTAAATTCTTTGATTTTTGATAATCAGGACCAGTGCTTTCAGACAAATAAACAATTATTTTGCTGTGAGAGCATCTGAAGAACATGAAATATACATTTTAAAATATGTTATCTTTTACATCTAAGCTATATCAAGTATTTCTAAGGAACCCTTATCATTGCTAAAGGGAATTTGATGGGTTTCTTCCAAGCTCAATCTTTTATAGCAATTAAGAACTATATTTTGCCAGTTCCAGTGACTTTTCATCCCTGAATCGTTATTTTCATACTCAGTTCCTGTCGTAGAATATACATATATCAAAAAAATATAGCTAAGCAGCAACGTGATCAAGGTTAAATTGATTTAAATATTTGTCATTCAAATGAGCATGTGCTTTAAAAAAAAGCTTCTACGGTATTCTCTTTTTTTCTGTTAGTGTAGATCACAGCTATTTAGCCAAGGAATAGATGAGATGTCATTTTCCTAACAAAATATAATTTTCAGTAGTTATGAGTACATTGAATAAGGAATACTTAACTGTGGAAATAATATGGTGAAATTTTAGGTAAAGAAAGATCTGTAATTTGGAAGTGAAGGAGTGTTCTCAGTACTACCAAGTTATAGCTGAGGAGGTGGAGTTATTTGTTAGATATATGTTGTGAATATTTCTCTGTGTTTCCAACTCTTACACTAAAGTATGTTTTTGCAGAGACTTATGTTTTATCTTAGTTTTTAAAGTGGGTTGTCTTTGTATTGTTCCTATAGACTTTTTTTCATGCATGGATTACATTTATTAAAAAATAACTTAGTACTCAGGAGCTATGTCAGCATTATTGGAAGACTGAAAAGTCACCAGTGTGGGTGTTAAAATCCTCATTTCTTATCTACAAATGAAAACTGATAAATCAGGACTATTGAAAGTTCTGATGGTACTGTTCCCAATCTCAAGGGTGTTTATTTTAAATGACTTTCTAACTATAAATAGTAAAGCCTGTGATGAAATCCTTGAAATTAACTTGCCTTTTTTTTTTTAAGGAAACATCCCTGCTTTTCTCCTCTTTACTGCTAAAAGAAATTGATTCCTTCCTTAATAATAATTTTTGTGTTGTTTTCTCTTTTTTTTTTTCTGGACAGAGGTTCTAAAAGACTATATCAAGCCAGAGGGGGAATGTTTGGAATTGTTTGCTCGAAATTTACAGCCAGGTTGGACTAGTTGGGGCAATGAAGTCCTCAAATTTCAACATGTGGATTATTTTGTTGCTCTGGAGTCTAAAAGTTGACTATGTTCTTAAAATTGTGTTTTTCTTCAGTTTTTCCTCACTCCTTCTGCCTTCATTCTAATAGATTTTTCCTATTTATTACCAACCAATATGCTTAGAGATGTAAACAGGACTGGGTTTTTCAGCAAAATGATTAGAAGTGACTAGCTGTCATATAATTTTGAGATGAATTTTACTTCAGTTGCACTAGTATTTCACATTATTCTGAGCTCTACAAATAAAGAGGTAAGCAGTTAGAATGATGGCAAGACTTTGTTACTGAAAAAGTTTAGAAAGCATGCACTATGGACCTGAAGTCACAATTCTATGTATGGGTGTGTTTTGTTTGGCCCATATGGTGTTGTAAAAAAAATTGGAGCCATCATTCTAAAAAATCAGGAAATTTCACATAAGTCCATATTTCTTCCTTTCTTTAAATATCAGAAACTCTGGCTACACTGTGGCCTGTGTTCTTTCCTGGCATCAGTCTATGGGACCCAGTGGTAGCAGCTCATTTGGGAAGGGCCATGTACTCTCCAGTTTACCACAGTAACCTTTGTCCCATGCCACTCACTTATATTGTCTACCTGACCCTTGTACAACCTGAATTTAGAACGTCTAGTATACTGCTACATTCTGGAAAATGTATTCAAAGACCTGCTAAGTACTGCATCATTGTTCTGAGTTCATGAAACATTTTTTGGAGGGTTTTAAATTTCATTCAGGGTCACTTTTCAATGTCAGAAAGTAAACACTGCTTGGACTTAATTGATACTTATAGAACATTCCATCCAAAAGCAGCAGAATACACATTCTTCTCAAGCACGCATGGAACATTCTCCAGGATAGATCACATGCTGGGCCACAAAGCAAACCTCGGTAAATTTAAGAAAATTGAAATCATATCAAGCATCTTTTCCAACCACACCACTATGAGATTAGAAATCAACTACAAGGAAAAAACTGTAGAAAACAGAGACATGGGACTTCCCTGGTGGTGCAGTGGTTAAGAATCCACCTGACAATGCAGGGGACATGGGTTTGAGCCCCGGTCCGGGAAGATCCCACATGCTGTGGAGCAACTAAGCCTATGTGCCACAACTACTGAGCCTGCATTCTAGAGCCCATGAGCTGCAACTACTGAGCCTGTGTGCCACAACTACTGAAGCCCGATCGCCTAGAGCCAGTGCTCCGCAACAAGAGAAGCCACCACAATGAGAAGCCTGTGCACTGCAATGAAGAGTAGCCCCTGCTCACTGCAACAAGAGAAAGCCTGCATGAAGCAACGAGGACCCAACACAGCCAAAAATAAATAAATAAATATTTGAAAATAAAAAACCCCACAAACATGTGGAGGTTGAACAGTGTTACTAAACAACCAATGGATCACCTAAGAGGAAATAAAAAAATAGAGACAAATGAAAACAAAAACACGACAATACAAAACCTTCGGGATACAGTAAAAGCAATTCTAAGAGGGAAGTTTATAGCAATACAGTCTTACCTCAGGAAACGAAAACTCTCAACTAAACAACATAACCTTACACCTAAAGCAACTAGAGAAAAAAGAACAAACAAAACCCAAAGTTAGTAGAAGGAAAGAAATCATAAAGATCAGAGCAGAAATAAATAGAGATGAACAAAACAATAGAAAAGATAAGTGAAACTAAAAGCTTGTTCTTTGAAAAGATAAACAAAATAGATAAACCTTTAGATTCATCAAGAAAAAAGGGAAAGGGCTCAAATCAATAAAATTAGAAGTGAAAAAGGAGAAGTTACAACTGACACCACAGAAATACAAAGGAATCATAAGAGACTACTACAAGCAACTATATGCCAATGAAATGGACAACCTGGAAGAAATGGACAAATTCTTAGAAAGGTACAATCTTTCAAGACTAACCCACCAAAGAACAGAACAATCACAGACTGATATGAACAGACCAATCACAAGTACTGAAATTGAAACTGTGATTAAAAAACTTCCAACAAACAAAAGTGCAGGACCAGATGAATTCTATCTATCACAGGTGAATTCTGTCAAACATTTAGAAAAGAGTTAACACTTATCCTGAAACTATTCCAAAAAATTACAGAGTCAGGAAAACTCCCAAACTCATTCTGTGAGGCCACCATCACCCTGATACCAAAACCAGACAAAGATACTACAAAAAAGAAAATTACAGGTCAATATCATTGATGAACATAGATACAAAAATCCTCAAGAAAATACTGGCAAACCTAATCCAACAATATGTTAAAGGGTTCATACACCATGGTCAAGTGGGATTTATCCTAGGGATGCAAGGATTTTTCAATATCCTCAAATCAATTAGTGTGGTACACCACATCAACAAATTGCAGAATAAAAACCACGTGATCATCTCAATAGATGGAGAAAAAGCTTTCGACAAAATTCAACACCCATTTATGATAAAAACTCTCCAGAAAGTGGGCATAGAGGGAACCTACCTCAACATAATACAGGCCATATATGACAAACCCACAGCTAACATCATACTTAGTGGTGATAACCTGGCAGCATTTCCTCTAAGATCAGTGAGATCAGGCTGACAACATTTCCTCTAAGATCAAGACAAGGATGTTCACTCTCACCACTTTTATTCAACATAGTTTTGGAAGTCCTAGCCATGGCAATCAGAGAAGAAAAAAAAAAACAAAAAACAAAAGAAATCCAAATTGGAAAAGAAGTGAAACTGTCACTGTTTGCAGAAAATCCTAAAGATGCTACCAGAAAACTACTAGAGTTCCTCCATGAATTTGGTAAGGTTGCAGGATACAAAATTAATACACAGAAATCTCTTGCATCTCTATACACTAACAATGAAAGATTGGAAAGAGAAATTAAGGAAACAATTCCATTTGCCATTGCATCAAAATAATAAAATACCTAGGAAACAAAAGGCCTGTACTCTGAAAACTGTAAGATGCTGATGAAAGAAATGGAATATATGATACAAACAGATGGAAAGATATACTGTGTTCTTGGATTGGAAAAATCAGTATTGTCAAAATGGCTATACTACCCAAGGCAACTACAGGTTCAATGCAATCCCTATCAAATTACCAATGGAATTTTTCACGGAACTAGAACAAAAATTTTAAAATTTGTCTGGAAACACAAAAGACCCCTAATAGCTGAAGTAATTCCGAGAAAGAAAAATGGAGCTGGAGGCACCAGGCTCCCTGACTTCAAACTATACTACAAAGCTGGAGTAATCAAAACAGTATGGTGCTGGCACAAAAACAGAAATATAGATTAATGGAACAAGATAGAATGCCTAGAGATAAACCCATGCACCTATGGTCAATTGATCTACGACAAAGGAGGCAAGAATATACAATGGAGAAAAGACAGTCTCTTCAATAACTGGTGCTGGGAAAACAGCTACATGGAAAAGAATGAAATAAGAACATTCTCTAACACTATACACAAAAATAAACTCAAAATGGATTAAAGGCCTACATGTAAGACCAGATACTACAAAACTCTTAGAGGAAAACATAGGCAGAACACTCTGACATAAATTATAGAAATATCTTTTTGTATCCACCTCCTAGATTAATGAAAATTAAAACAAAAATACACAAATGGGGCCTAATTAAACTTAAAAGCTTTTTCACAGCAAAGGAAACCATAAACAAAATGAAAAGATAACCCACAGAAAGGGAGAACATATTTGCAAACGAAGTGACCGACAAGGGATTAATCTCCAGAATATACAAACAGCTCATGCAGCTCAATATCAAAAAAACAAAAACAATCCAATCAAAAAATTGGCAGAAGATCTAAATAGACATTTCTCCAAAGAAGACATACAGATGGCCAAAAAACACATGAAAAGATGCCCAACTTTGCTAATTATTAGAGAAACGCAAATAAAAGCTACAATGAGGTATCACCTCACACTGGTCAGAATGGCCATCATCAAAAAGTCTACAAACAATAAATGCTGGAGAGGGTGTGGAGAAAAGGGAACCCTCCTATGCTGTTGGTGGGAATGTAAATTGGTACAACCACTATGGAGGACAGCGTGGAAGTTTCCTTAAAAAACTAAAAAAATTAATAGAACTACCATGTGATCCAGCAATCCCACTCCTGGGCATATATCTGGAGAAAACTGTAATTCAAAAAGATAACATGCACCCCAGTGTTCATTGCAGCACTGTTTACAATAGCCAAGACATGGAAGCAGCCTAAGTGTCCATCGACAGAGGAATGGATAAAGATGTGGTACATATATACAGTGGAATGTTCCTCAGCCATTAAAAAGAATGAGATAATGCCATTTGCAGCAACATGGATGGACCTAGAGATTATCATACTAACTGAAGTAAAGTGGACAGAGAAAGACAAATATCATATGATATCACTTACATGTGGACTCTAAAAAGATGATACAAATGAACTTATTTACAAAACAGAAAGACTCATTGTTTTCAAAAACAAATTTATGGTTACCAAAGGAGAAAGGTAGGGGGAGGGATAAATTAGGAATTTGGGATTAAGAGATACACACTACTATATATAAAATAGATAATCAACAAGGACCTACTGTCTAGCACAGGGGACTATACTCAGTGTTCTGTAATAATCTATATTGGGAAAGAATCTGAAAAAGAATGGATATATGTACATATATAACTGAACAACTTTGCTATACACCTGAAAGTAATACAGCATTGCAAATCAACTATACCCCAATATAAAATAAAAATTAAATTAGAAAATAAAAATAAAGAAAAAAAAAGTAACTACTGCTTATGATTGTGAAAAAATTTTTAATATTATTTCCAGATTTTCTACAAATAATTTGATTACTAAATAAAATATTTTTACTGAAATGGTTCTTTGAAAAACATGCTGATTTATTATATATAAGCTTTAAAAATTTTTTTTGAGGTATACTATTCACATAATAAAATTCTCCAATTATCAGTGTCGAATTCAATGAGTTTTGAAAGCATACATATATATCTACCACCATAATCATGACATAGAACATGTCCTTCATCCCCCAAAATTGATGTGTCCCTTTACAGTCAATCCCATCCTCCCACCCTTGGCCCTTGGCAAATGATTTGTTTTGTATCATTAGTTTTGCTTTCTTAGAATTTCATATAAATGGAATCATAGAATATGTAATCTATTGTGTTTGGCCTTTCACTTAGCGTTTTGAGAAAAGAGTATTTACAGATTTTCTACAAATATTTATCTACTAAGTAAAATGTTAGATTGAAATGATTATCTGTCAAGTTTGCCAATTTGTTTACTGATTTTGCCAAATAAAATTGTTATTTTTGAAGTTTGTTCATTCTTTGAGTATGTGAATATCAGAGGCTTAACTTTGAGCCTTGCTTTAGTTGCTGCCTTTGCTCTATCCTCGCTGTAGGCTCTATCTACCTTGTCCTGTTCTAGTCATCCAAATTCTATGGCTCAAACTCACTCTTACCAGAAAACTGTAGGCCCCCAAATCTTACCTTTTCAGGCTTAGTACTCTAGAGACATATATTTAGCGAATTTGTGTTTTTAGCTTCAGTGAGACATTGGATTTTGTACTGATTGTGATTCAGAGGAGGATTATAATCACCTTCAATGGCTTTCCCTTCCTTGAAGATGCTGCTCAATTCACCTCATTTGACATATCATGTACCATTGGCTTACCACATGCTGGGAAGCACCACAGCACTGTTGGCATAGTTTTCTGGTTATCAGAGTTCTTTTACTTCAATTATATCACTTTATTCTCAAAGCAGTCATATGAAGTTGTAGTTATAATGAGAGAACACGTTCATAGAGGCGAGCTGACATGGCTAATAAGTGAACCAAGACTTGAATTCTATTCTGTTTCCTAAATTAAAACACTTTTATGTTGTACCATGTTTGCTAATGAACCTGAGATCTTAATAGGCTCATCAGCTACTAATCAGAGGATCCACTGTTTGGCCTGAAGCAAATTTAGAATGGTTCATATGTAGTCATCCAAACATACCTTTCTCAATATGTGATATCATCAGTCTTGGATTATTAACACAATATTTTTTGTTAGAGATTTTAGTGACATTAGTTGAACTGATAGCCTGAGTGCAACTCAGAATCACTCAGAATCAGATAACCTGCTAAACCCTTTGACATAAGCTGTTAGCACATTTACCATGCAATTGTATTTTCCTCAATCAGATTAGCCATTTTAAATTTACATTTTTAAGGAAGCCCTTCTGCAAGATACAGACTTGGACTTGAAGGTGGTTGTTCAAATTGTTAGAGAGATTAAGTAACGTAAGTACAGGTGCAAATTATTTAATGCACCATGGTTATCTGCTATCAGGGTATAGACCAACCCAAAACTCCACTGAGGGTCTTAATTAAATTCATGGCTCTATTTTTAAAAACTTTTTATTTATTTATTTATTTATTTTTAGCTGCGTTGGGTCTTGTTTCTGCACGCGGGTTTTCTCTCTAGTTGCCACGAGCGGGGACTGCTGTTCGTTGCGGTGCGCGGGCTTCTCATTGCGGTGGCTTCTCTTTGTTGTGGAGCACAGGCTCTAGGCACACGGGCTTCAGTAGTTGTGGCACACGGGCTCAGTAGTTGTGGCTTGCGGGCTCTAGAGCACAGGCTCAGTAGTTGTGGCTCACGGGCTTAGTTGCTCTGTGGCATGTGGGATCTTCCTGGACCAGGGCTCGAACCTGTGTCCCCTGCATTGGCAGGCAGATTCCTAGCCACTGTGCCGCCAAGGAAATCCAAATTCATGGCTCCAGCTTGAAAGCAAGTCAGAATACCATGATAATTACACGAAGTATTTTCCTCTAAATATTCCTAGGAGTTAACCTAGGTTTTCTAGGGCTTCTGTGAACTTGTTGGACTTTTTCAGTATCAGTCCAAATTCTTGGGACTATATACAAACAAATTGATCTCTAGGAGTGGCGACCATGAGGAAAATTTTTTTTCACCAACTTTTTCTTATTAGACTTTGTACTAATTATCAGGTAACTGTGACACAACAATGGGATAACTTTGGATGACTAAGGCAAATGAATGGTCATTTGCAGTGTTAAAATCATTTTTGGTCAGTATCTTTAAGGAAAAACATATGGTACTTAGCTTGATTTTTAGCTGCTTCTCCCAACATTCCCATATATGCCTTAAATGTTAGTCTAACTGGATATTTGCTATTACCTGAATTTAGGACTCTGCTTTTGCTCATGGACCTTCCTCTGTCAGGAAAAAACTAGGCTTTGGGATCAGCTGGACCTATGTATTGAGTCTTAATATTTAGCTTCTGAGTGAATTTGAATAATTATTTAAACTATGTTTTCCTGTTTTGTTTCCTTTTTTGAGGTTAAGAGGCCTAATCTTTGGACCTTGTAGGATTATTATGAGGATGAAGTGAAATAACATATGTGAAGTGCCTAGCGTAGGGCCTGGTACCTAGAAGGTATTAAATATATATGCTTATTTCTCTTTATTCACAGTCTTCCTGGCAGCACCTCTTATTTTGTGATCCACCTTTTTTTGTCTCCTAAAGAAAAGCCTTTATTCTTGCTTTTAGAGCCACTTTTCACATACATGGATTATCTAGCTAGGTTTTTCCTCACATTTATCATGAAATCAGAAAGTGGTTTATTCTGTAGGTGGCTCCCTTTTTTTTTTTTTTTAAACAATAGGTTTTACATCTTCTCTCTCAGTAGGTTATGGGAGGTAGGACAATTTTTAATTTATGTTTCTCTTATCAGCATATCTAGAACTGCCAATATTTAATGAATGAATGAATGGACTCTTGGCCTTCAGGTATTTTTGAATTCAATGGAATAGACAAGACTCCTGCAAGAAACATGAGAGCTTAACAAACCACAGTATACAGTAAACACTAAGCTGGGGAACAAATGGAAAGTGATGCAGAAGTTTAGAGAAGCACATCACTTAGAGATCACTGAGCAATGTGAGAAATGGAGAACAGGAACCACATACTGGTTAAATTTTGGTTTATTTTCTAACTCTAGGTAGTGGCTGTAATGATGTTACTAGACGGTAGGCAGCTAAAATGTGCAAGTTCAGAAGAGTTACAAAGGAAGCATTTTGTTCTTTGTAGATTGTAAGCTTTAAAAATTCTTTTTATAGAAATATAGAAGATAGTGCACACAACTTATTTTTTAACTGGAGGCTAAATTAACAGGATTAAAAAAATCTGCTTCTCTGCATTTTCTACCTTTTGAATGAAAATGTTATTTGGACATCTTTTCTACAGTTGTCTAGGAGGCTTACTTTTAACATTTTTACAGCTGTATTGAGGTATAATGATATAAATTGCACATTTTATAACATACAATTTTATGAGCTTTGACTTATGTGTACACTTGTGAATCCACCATCAGAAACAAGATAATAAACACAGTCATCATCTCCTAAGATTTTCTCATGGCCGCTTATAATACACCTTCCTTAACCACCCTTCCCCATCCTATCCCCAGGCAATCACTGATCTGTTTTCTGCATCATAGAGTTGTGTGCATTTTCTAGAATTGTACATAGATGAAATCATACAGCATGTACTCTTATTTATTTTTACCTAGCTTCCTTCACTCAGCGTCATTATTTTGAGAGTCTTCCATTTTTTTGTGTGTATCGATAATTCATTCTTTTTTATTACTGAGTTGTATTCAGTTGTATGGACATACCACGTGTTACCTATTCATGTACTAGTTTTCTATTGCTGCCATAACAAATTACCACAATCATAATGGCTTGAAACAACACTGATTATTAGCTTATAGTTTTGTAGGTCAGAAGTCTGAGCAGTCTCAGCTGGGTTCACTGCTCAGGATCTCAGAAGGCCAAAAACAAGGTGTTGGCTGGGCTCAGCTCTTATCTGGAAGCTCTAGGGGAAAATCCATTTTCTTTCTTTCTTTCTTTTTTTTTTTTTTTTTTAACTTTTGGCCACTCCGTGTGGTTTAGCAAGATCTCAGTTCCCCCACCAGGGATTGAACCCGGGCCATGGCAGTGAAAGCACTGAATCCTAACCACTAGACCACCAGGGAACTCCCGGGAAGGATCCATTTTGAAGGTCATTCAGTTTGATAGCAGAATTCAGTTCTGTTTCCTTGCTGGCTGTTGGCTAGGAGTCAAATCAACTGCTAGAGGCTGCTCTCTGGTCCTTGCCCATGATTCCCTCCATCTTCAAGGTCACAGTAGCACATTGAGTGCTTCTTACCCTTTGACTCTCTCTCACTTTGCCTTGTGCTGCCATCTAGAGAAAATTCTCTGCTTTTAAAGGGCTTTTGTGATTAGATTGGACCCACCTGGGTAATCTCCCTTTTGTCGTATAATGTAACATAATCATGGGAGTGATAGTTCATCATGTCACAGGTTCCCACCAAACTCAAAGTGGAGGTTATACAAGTGAGAAGGTCATTGGGAGTCATTCTTAGAATTTTGCCTAATATGACCCAACCTCTGGCCCACAACGATCCATGCCTGTCCCACAAGTGAAATACATTCAACCTATCCTAAGGTTCGAAATGGTATCATTCCATCATATAAATTCTACTGGCTTAAAAGTCCCAAATTTCATCATCTAAATCTAAATCAGGTTAGAACAGGCTCTGGTGTAATCCGTTAACTACAGCTCCTGGGCAAAATTCTCTCTGTCTGTGGACCTGTGGAACTAAAGAAAAAAGTGATCTGCCTCCAACACTCCCACAGTAGTTGGATGGGCATAGCATAAGAGTTACAGCTATTCCAGTTGAAAAATAGGGGAGGATGGAAAAAAATAACAATTTTCCTTGTCCAAAGCAGTTAAAAAATCCAGCCAGGTAAACTCCAGGCAGAGTTCTTTGATTAAAGCTTCAAGCCCTGGCAATAATGGGTGGTTCTGAGCTCTGCACTTTGGGTTCTTGGCTCCATCCTCTGAGCTCTGATTCTGCTCTCTAGGCTTTTGTTTTCATCTTTTGATTCATTCTTTTCTTTCTTTTTTTAAAAAGTTGAAGTATAGTTGATGTACAGTAATATTATATAAGTTACAGGTGTACAACACAGTGATTCACAATTTTTAAAGGTTATACCACATTTATAGTTATTATAAAATATTGGCTATATTCCTCATGTTGTACAATAGATCCTCGTAGCTTATTTTATACCGAATAGTTTGAATCATCCTTTTGTATGAAAGGTAGCATGTGTTTACAGCTGAATTATTTTATCAGCCTCCTCCTGTCAGTAGAATTTGGGGGACTTGACAGCCCTTTTTTTCACTTTATACTCTCTGCCGTTCAATCCACACTGGTATTGTGTCTGCTGATATAAAATTCTCAAAAACCTATGGATCTTGTTTGGAATTCAAGGGGATTCACTCCCATCAGACAAGAGCCAAATCCACAAATCTTTTAAAGATCTCTGTGTTTTGGCTGAGGGGCAGTGCTCTTAAACTTTCTCAAGGCCCTCTTGATTGACTGAGAAGATCTGTTAGGAACACGCTTAATCACTTGGAAGGATCTTTTGTGTGGCTGAATACTCTGACCCTTTGATCTTTCCAGGGTTTTGGCAAAGGGTTGTATGGTTACATGCCCAGCCTGTTCTTAATGCCATGATTTCAGAAGCAATCTCTTACTTTTAGCATCTCTTTCCATCTGGATAGGCCGAGAATTTCCCAAATCAGCAAGTCCTGATTCCTTAGCAGTTCTTTCCTCAATTTATCTCCCCTTATATTTTACTATAAGCAGCAAGAAGAAAACAGGGAACACCTTCAACACTTGGCTTGGAATCTCCTAAGTATTCAAGTTCATCACTTTTGAATTTTCCTTTCTCCTATATAACTGCAGGATATAATTTTGCTAAGTGTTCTGTCTCTACAACACAAGGATTTCCTTTCTTGTAGTTTCCAATTGCATGTTCCTCTGAGTTCCACTCAGTTCTTTCTGGGGCCTCACCAGCAGTATCTTTAAAGTCCATATTTCTACTAACAGTCTGTTCAAGATTTCCACCATGCTCCTCAAAATCTTCCAGTCTCTCTGCCCATTGCCCAATTTCAAAGTCACATTTTAGGTGTTTATCATCATGACACCCCACTTCCAGGTACCAAAATATGTATCAGTTTTCTATTGTTGTGTAATAAATTACCACACAGTAGTTTAAAACAACACTATTTTTAAAAAAAATTAATTTCACAAATCTGTAGGTAAGAATTCCAGGCAGGCTAAACTGGATTCTTTGCATAGAGTCTCAGGAGGCCAAAGCAAGGAATTGTTGGTCAATCTGGACTCTTATCTGGGGGCTCTAGGGAATAGACTGCTTCCAAGCTCATTCAGATTGTTGACAAAATTCAGTTCCATGTGGTTGTAGGACTGAGGTCTCTGTTTCCTTGCTGGCTGATAGCAGAGGTGGCTCTCAGCTCCTAGAGGCTGTACCCCCTCCATCTTCAGAGCCAGCAACAGTGTGTCAAATCCTTCCTGTGTTTCCAGTCTCACTGACTTCACCTTCTGCCATCAGCCAGAGAAAACACTCAGCTTTCAAAGGGTTTTGTGATTAATTGGTTCACCTGGATAATCTCCATTTTGCCACATAATCATATTCATAGGTCCAGCTCATAATCAGAGAAGAGAGTATATTAGGATGTGGGTTATTGGGGGTCATTCTTAGAATTTTCCTACTATAATTCTTCTGTCGGTGGACATTTGTGTTGTTTTTAGTCTGGGGCTATTATAAATAAAGTTTATATGAACATTCCTGTGTGAGTTTTTGTATAGAGGTAAAGGTCAATGTTCATTTTTTCCCAGATGTATAACCAGTTAATTACAGCACTAATTGCTGATAAATCTTTCTTTTCCACTATTGAGTTGCCTTGGCATCTTTGTTGAAAACAATTGACAAAGATATATGTGTCTATTTCTGGATTCTCAGTTTTGTTCCATTGAATTATGTCTTCATTTATGTCAGTTCCACACTATCATGATTACTGTAGGCTTGAAATCAAATAAGATCAGTTCACAACCTTTATTCTTCTTTCTTACTTTTGGTCATCACTTAAGAGATATTATCTTTGTATGTAAATTTACATTTAAAAATTAGTGAAATCAAACAGTTAAGAATGTTTGGCCATTTATATTTCTTTCATGGATCATCAGTAGTTCCTTCTGATTATCCATTTTTCTGATGAGGCATTCATATTTTAAAATTAATTTTTCTAAGGTTTATATTATAGAAATTTCAAATACATGCAAAATAGAGACAATGATATAATTAATCTCTGTGTATCCATCATCCAACTTCAGTAATTATCAACCTATGGCCAGTTTTGATTATTTCATACCCCTGCCCACTCCTACCTGGATTGTTAAAAAGAAAATCTCAGACATCATATTATTCCTCCTGTGGTATCCTCATTTTACACATGAACAAAGTGAGATTCAGAGAGTTTAAATGATTTGGCCAAGGTCACATGGCTAATAAGTGGCAAAACTGGGACCTGAACCCCAGTCTGTTTCACTCCAAAATCAATCAATCTTTCCTCCCTCCCTCCCTCCCTCTCTCTCTTTCTTTCTTTCTTCTTTCTATTTTTAAACCACTTCATTGAGGTATGAGTGACATGTACAAAGCTGTACATATTTAATGAATACAACTTGATGAGTTTGGGGATAAGCATATACCCATTAAACCATCACTACCATCAAGGCCATAAACATGTCCATCACCTTCCCAAAATTTTATCCCACTTCTATTATTGTTATTATTTTGTGTGTGCCTTTGTGTGTGTATTAAGAACACCTAAGATCTACCTACTTAGCAAATTTTAAGTATACAATACAGTATTGTTAGCTCTAGGCACTATGCTGTATAGCAGATCTCAAGAACTTACTTATCTTGCACAACTGAAATTTTGTGCCCTTTGACCATCACCTTCCCATTTCCCCCTCCCTTTTCTGGTAATTGCCAGTCTACTCTCTGCTTCTATGAGTTTGATTATTTTAGATTTCACATATAAGTAAGATCATACAGTATTTATCTTTCTGTCTGGATTATTTCACCTAGCATGATGTTGTTTTGGCTACTCTAGGTACTTTGAATTACCATATAAATTTTAGAATCAGAATAACAGTTTCTAGAAAAATACCTACTGGGTTTTGGTTGGAGATAAGTTGAAGCTATTAATCAATCTGGAGGCACTTGCCAATATTTCTTTGTGCAGGTGGGGCCCTTCCCCCACCTTTTGCAGCGCCCCTGCATTCTTGGGCATGGTTGAGAAAGCTGAAATTATGCCTCCATGTGGCTCCCTCCCTCACTCCTTCACATCCCACATCCTGGACACCAGTAGGTGTGCTGCCAAGATGTTTCACATGTCCTCTTCTCACCTCCATACTTCTGCCTGCCCTTAATTCTTCTACCCCAGGAAAGGAAAATGGAAAGGGAAAATGGGAAAAGATGGGAAGATGGCAAAGGAAGGGGATCTGGGAAAGGAAACAAGACTGAAATTTCTGAAACCAAGTAAAGAAAATGCTTAAACAAGCAGTTGGTAATCAACTGCATCAGTGATGCATACGTTTGGAATAACATGAATGCGCACCAGATTGGTCATCTTAACACAGGTGATTTTAATGGAGTAGCAGGATAAAAGTCTAACTGAAGTGAATTAAAGAGATAACGGAGGGGGGGGAAGATGGTGAGAATTAATATAAATCATTCTGTTAAGGAATTTTGTTATATAGAATGAGCAGAAAAATGGGCAGTAACTGGAAGCAGCTTTTAATTTAAATGTCTTACTATTTCATTACAAAAAAACATTGTTGTTCCCAGGACTTACAGGAATGAGTATTTCTTCTAGCTGGGTTTAGGTCATCTGGGGATAGTATAATCTTGTCCAGTAGAGCGCTATACTTTTTTTTTAACTAACTTAAAAAATTTTTTTAATCTATTTATGTATTTTTTATTATTATTATTTTTTGGGGCAGTGTGGCATGTGGGATCCCAGTTCCCTGACCAGGGATCAAATCCATGCCCCCTGCATTGGGAGTGCAGCGTCTCAACCACTGGACTGCCAGGGAAGTCTCTAGAGTGCTATACTTGAAAGAATCAGCACTTACATTTTCACAGAGAATATAGGAAGAACTGTATTAAGAATCAGAAGAACTGGACTGAAGCTGACACAACTTGTTATTGATCCTGGTAAAATCTACTGACATCTCTGGCCTCACCAGTTCACCTCATGTGGTGGTTTTGAGTATCAAAATGAGACTATGTATGTGAAGATATACTGTCTACTTAAACAATAATTTGTTTTTTGCTGTATCCTTAGTGCCTAGAACAGTGGTGGCACCTAGTAGGTGTTCAATAAATATTTGTTGAACAAATAAATGAATATATTTTATTGTATGTTATTTGTACATTACAGTGAATAAAGCACTATTGCATATTAAATGATTAATGGAAATTAACACAAATCTCTTAATTTCAAGTGAGATACTCTTGCCATTACTAAAAATTGCATTGCTAAATTTACTTTGCTAGAAAAGCAATGTACCGTTGCTATTATCTTCATAAGAGTGAATTGGTCAATGTAAGTGTTTCACTAAATAGTCTGAATATTTTCTCAATGTATTCACTAAATATTTTCCAGATATGGAAAAGTTGATGCTTTTATTGATTAAAAAGAACCATTCCATAAATTGTGCATTTTTTCCTTATATTTCCTTGAGATAGACCAGCTTAGGGGTTATTATATGGACTATGTAGTTGAGAAGATTAGAATTTGGAGAAGTTAAGTCATTTGACCATAGCTTATGGAGCTAACAAGTAATGAAGCCTGAATTACAGACTTTCAATCCTTTGATTACTTCACTTTCAGCTACATCATCAAACTTCTCTTGAAAGGAAGGGGCATCTAATGGTAGAAGTGAAAGGAGATGCACTAAACATTTTAGGGACGAATTTGCTTTGAAACGACACAACTGAGATTATCTTAGCCTAAAACAGAAGTAACCTATTTCAACATGAACAAGTACGAATGCCATTTTGTCCTCCTAAGTACTGTTCAACTGTCTTCCTGCCATGAGAATATTTTATGTTGATAAAGAAGGCTAGTTTAAAAATAAGAGATACACTACCTACATAATTATTTCTAGGTCTCACAACAATCCTGAAAGGCAGCTATTGTTATTGCTGTTTTACAGATGATGAAAGGGAGATCCAAGGTCTCACAGCTAGTAAATGGCAGAACTAGGACTCAAGGCCAATTAGGCAAGTTTATAAACCCTTTAATGTCCACTGTGCACAGGCATTCCCACCAGGCGTTATGCCAGCTGCTCTAAGTAATGCCAGAATATGCTGCTTTTAGCACAAAGGTTTCTTCTTTCTGGTTCAAATATGGAAATTTATCAGCATGTACCCATTTTTTCTGGTCTCTAGAGTGAGATGGTATATGCTGTCATTGAAATGCCAGCCTACAGATACCATAAACTTAGAATGTTGAGAAATATGGTATATTTCTTGAGACCAATGAGAGCTGGAAGTATCATCTGTCCTGATGAAAGAGACAGGTGGATAAAATGATTCAGTTAGTTTTCTTTTAAGCTACAGTAAAAAACATTATTTAAGGATCAATAAAATGACAACTCTGAATATCCAGAATATACCTCTAATTGCATTACATGAAATTCCCAAAATGTAGCTTTCATTATAAAGTTTTATCTTATCTCTATGACATCTGTAAGTAATTTTCAACTTTATTCATTTTCTCATTCTCTGTACTTGAGCTGTTGCATTTTGTATTGATAGTTGCTTATTATTCTTCCTCATTTTGCATTTTGTATTGATAGTTGCTTATTATTCTTCCTCATTTGCCATATAATCTGAATGGCTTTTTTTTTTTTGAGTGCCTTAGATTGATGGAAACATTAAAGACAAATTTCAATTATGCAATACAGTATTATCAACTACAGTCACCATTTATACATTAGATCCTCAGACCTTATTTATTTTATAGCTGAAAATTTGTATCCTTTACCAGACTTTCCCTATTTTCCTCACCCCCCTCAATCCCCAGACCCTGGCCATCACTGTTCTGTTTTGTTTCTATAAGTTGACTTTTTTTTTTTTTAAAGGTTCTACATATAAGTGATACCATGCAGTGTTTGTCTTTCTCTGATATATATATCACATATGTTATATATATAACATTTTCTTTATCCATTCATTTGTCAGTGGACATTTAGGTTGTTTCTGTACCTTGGCCATTGTGAATAATGCTACAATGAACATGGGAATACAGATGTTTCTTCAAGATAGTGATTTCACTTCCTTTGTATATATACCTAGAGTGGGGTTGCTGGATCACATGGTAGTTCTAGTTTTAATTTCTAGAGGAAACTCCATGCTGTTGTCCATAGTGGTTGTACCAGTTTACATTCCCACCAACAGTGCACAAGGGTTCCTTTTTATCCATATCCTTGCCAGCATTTGTTATCTTTTAGCTTTTTGGTAACAAGCATCCTAACAGGTGTGAGGTGATACCTCGCTGTGGGCTTTTTTTTTTTGGCTGCGCCACGTGGCTTACAGGATCTTAGTTCCCCAACCAGGGATGGAACCTGGGGTCCTGACAGTGAAAGCCCGGAATCCTAATCACTGGACCACCACAGGGTTCTCTCATTGTGGTTTTTTTTTTTTTTTTTAATAAAGTTATTTATTTATTTATTTATTTTTGGCTGTGTTGGGTCTTCGTTTCTGTGCGAGGGCTTTCTCTAGTTGTGGCGAGCGGGGGCCACTCTTCATCGCGGTGCGCGGGCCTTTCACTGTCGCGGCCTCTCTTGTTGCGGAGCACAGGCTCCAGACGCGCAGGCTCAGTAGTTGTGGCTCACGGGCCTAGTTGCTCCGCGGCATGTGGAATCTTCCCAGACCAGGACTCGAACCCGTGTCCCCTGCATTGGCAGGCAGATTCTCAACCACTGCGCCACCAGGGAAGCCCCTCATTGTGGTTTTGATTTGCATTTCCCTGATGATTAGTGATGTTGAGCATCTTTTCATATACCTGTGCCCATTTGTAGGTCTTCTTTGGAAGAAGGAAAATTCAGGTTCTTTGCCTGTTTTTAAATTTGGTTGCTTTTCGGCTCTTGAATTGTATGAGTTCCTTGTATATTTTGGTTATTAAACCCTTATTAGACATGTGGTTTGCAAGTATTTTCTCCCATTCCATAGGTTGCCTTTTCTTTTTTTTTTTTGATATTAGATGGATATTTTATTTTAAGTTTATTTTTTAAATTGAAATATAATTGCTTTGCAATATTGTGTTAGAACAATACAAGGTGAATCAGCTATATGTATACATATATCCCCTCCCTCTTGAGCCTCCTTCCCACTGCCCCCCCCCCCTGCCCCCACCAGTCCACCCCTCTAGGTCATCACAGAGCACTAGCTGAGCTCCCTGTGCTATACAGCAGCTTCCCACTAGCTATCTATTTTACACATGGTAGTGTATATATGTCAATGCTACTCTCTCAGTTCTTCCCACCCTCCCCTTCTCCCCGTGTCCACAAGTCCATTGTCTACGTCTGCGTCTGTTTTCCTGCCTTGCAAGTAGGTTCATCAGTACCGTTTTTCTAGAGTCCATATATATGCGTTAATATACGATATTTGTTTTTCTTTTTCTGACTTACTTCACTAGCCTTTTCATTTTGTTGATGGTTTCCTTTGCTGTGCAGAAGTTCTTTAGTTTAATGTAGTCCCTCTGTTTATTTTTGCTTTTGTTGCCTTTGCTTTTGGTGTCAAGTTAAAAAAAATCATTGCCAAGACCATTGTCAAGGAGGTTACCCCCTCTGTTTTCTTCTAGGAGTTTTATTGTTTTAGGTCTTACATTCAAGTCTTTGATCCATTTTGAGTTGATTTTTGTGTATGGTGTAAGATAGGGGTCCACTTTCATTCTTTTGCATGTGGCTTTCTAGTTTTCCCAGCAACATTTATTAAAGAGACTGTATTTTCCCATTGTATATTCTTTGTTTTTTTGTCATAAATTAATTAACCGTGTATGCATGAGTTTATTTCTGGGCTCTCTATTCTGTTCTGTTTATTTGTCTGTTTTTGTGCCAATACCATACTGTTTTGATTACTCTAGCTATACTTTGAAATCAGGAAATCAGCTTTGTTCTTCCTTCTCAAGATTACTTTGGCTATTCAGAGTCTTTTGTGGTTCCATATACATTTTAAGATTGTACTTCTATTTCTGTGAAAAAAGCCATTGGAATTTTGATAGGGATTTCAGTGAATCTGTAGATTGCTTTAGGTAATATGGACTATTTAACAGTATTAATTCTTCTAATCCATTAGCATGGGATATCTTTCCGTTTGTGTATTCTTAAATTTCTTTCATCAATGTCTTATAGTTTTCAGCATACAAAATTTTTACCTTCTTAGTGAAATTTATTCCTAAGTATTTTATTCTTCTTGATGCTATTATAAATGGGACTGTTTTCTTAATTTTCCTTTCCAATAGTTTGTTATTATTGTATAAAAATGCAAATGATCTTTGTGTGTTGATTGTGTATCCTGCAACTCTACTGAATTCGTTTATTAGTTCTAACAGTTTTTTTTGATGGAGTCTTTATGGGTATATATATAATCTTATAACCACTAAGGTGCATAGGAAATCTGCCCTACATACTTTAATAAGAACATTACCTAGAATGGGCATTTCCATATTGTAATATCAGATCATAATTCTGACTGGTTTTTTTTTAAAAATAAATTTATTTATTTATTTGTTTTTATTTTTGGCTGTGTTGGGTCTTCGTTGCTGCATATGGGCTTTCTCTAGTTGAGGCAAGCGGGGGCTACTCTTCGTTGCAGTGCCCGGGCTTCTCATTGTCGTGGCTTCACTTGTTGCAGAGCATGGGCTGTAGAGCGCAGGCTCAGTAGTTGTGGCGCATGGGCTTAGTTGCTCCGCGGCATGGCATGTGAGATCTTCCCGGACCAGGGATTGAACCTGTGTCCCCTGCATTGGCAGGCAGATTCTTAACCACTGTGCCACCAGGGAAGCCCCTGACTGTGTTTTTAAAAAAAGTATTAAATAATGGCTATTTCCTTGTTTAGTAAGAAAGGTAACTGTGATATTTGTTAAGAGTTCCAGCAAGAAAAGCAAAGGTGCTAAGCTTTATGTTTACCTTTAAGTAATACTTAGTAATGTCAGGAAATGAGGACTTGCTGTAAAATTCCCAGGTCCCCTTCTTTCTGTCTTTAATATCATTTTTATCTTAGAGTCCTTCTTTTTCATTTTAAGATGCTCTTGATGCTTAAAGAACTAATTTATCTTTTACTATGCTCCCAAAGAATTTCTGAAGCAATTTGACTTATCTTGGGACCAGGCCCAACATTAAACTGAAATCTTTTTAATGGTAATATTATTATTATTATTTTTTAACATCTTTATTGGAGTATAATTGCTTTAAAATGGTAATATTATTTTCTCAAATGTTTTATGGTCCTTTGGAGTATTGTCAAAAAGGTGTGTAACCTTCGAATAAATCTTACTCTAGGAATTTCCTCTTAAATTATAAAAAACCAACTCTACTTTGTGGATTGATTTTGTGGAGAATGCTTAATAATAAAGTATCAATATAGAGTTCCTAGATTCCTCACCTAACCCTATTAAAAAAAAACTTGACAATGTTATTCCCATTTTTTATTTGCGTCATATGAAAATTATATTTAGGAAAGATATTAGCATTGAGTTGAACAATCATTTTTCCCATATATAAACTTTCTCCTTGAACATGACTGACTCTGTGTTCCATTGTGACAGGATAAATTCCAACGTTTATGTATGACGTACAATTGAATTCTTAGCTAAACAGAAGAAAGTGGGGAGTGAAATGTGCATCTTGCCCTATTCTTCTTTGAAAGGGATTATAATACTGAATTGAGGTGATTAGCATCTCTTGGTGGCATTTGTGACACACGAATCAAGTGCTGTTTTGTTTAGGCGTGCTGAGATATTGTCGACACCATTCCTTTCCAATAGAACTTTCTGCAGCAGTGGCACTGGAACTGTTCTATATCTGTGCTGTCAACAGAGTAGTCATGTGGAGCCCTCGAGTGCTTGAAATATGGCTAGTAGACTGAGGAACTGGAATTTTCATTTTAATTAATTAAAATTTAAATTTAAGTAGCCACATGTGACTAATGGTTACTTTATCAACTCAGACTCTCAATTTGATTTTTTTCATAAGTAGTATTTTGTAAACAACAACAAAAAAGGAATTTGAGTTACCAAAAAAATATGTTAAGTGTGCACAGCTTCTCTCTGTCTCTGTAGTGGATTCTGTTAAGCTGTTTTTGGAGAGGAGGCAGTATAGTATCATGGGATGGGAAGACCTGTGTTCTGAACTGGCTATGCCATTAAGCAGCTTGGACAAATTATCTCCCTGGACTGTTACTTACTTATAAAATGAGGGGTCTTTTGTTTTTCAAATTTATGTTTAACAATGGAAACATATCTTTCTCAAAAGAAAGATAGAGGTGAAAGTTAAGGGTGGGATGAGAAGGGGCAGCAGAGTCCTGTGCATTAAACTATCCCTTTATCTCTCAGTAATTCCCAAGCTCCTCCACTACAGTACAGAACCCATTTCACAAAGCACTCGAGTCGATGAAATCCAGGGTTCCTTTCAGCTCTGATAAAGTATGGTTTCAGTAGGATTACATGTGGAGTTTTCTTTCTATTGATATCATCTTGGTAGCAATTATTCTCCCAAGGCCAATCTTTACATGTATTTTGACCCAATTCAGCTCATTAAAGTTGAGTTTGAGAGGTACTCAGGCCATTCGATGGGGAGAGGTTTGTGTTCTCTTAGCTCACCAAAAATGAAGCTAAAAATAAGAGCTTAATAGACATAGCAGATATGGGCAGGTCCAAATAAAATTTGCATGCAAATTTAAAAAAAAACACTTAAATTTCCTCCATTGGGAATGGTTTTTATCATTTTGACAATTTCAGGACTGAGTTTCATAAAAGAAAACATGATTGAAGTGGTTAAATTGATAATGTAGAGACTTACTCTTTACTCTGTGTGGGCTCAAGGAACCACGCTTGCTCGTCCCTGCCTTCTAGGGAAAAGTAACTGAGAAATTTAATGGAGTCCTCAGGTGCATACAGCTAGACTGTGGGGTGGAAATTGGCATAAAGGGGAAGTTTCAGAGGGGAGTATAAGGAGGTTAAAAGTGCTTTTTTCTGCATGATTTTTTGGGGGAGTGGGCATCTATTTTGGATCTCTTCCTCTCCCTTTTCCTTCCCTTCCTTTTCATTGCCCTTCTTTTCTCTCCAATATGATGGTAAGAAGGGCCCAGGTCTACCTCCCCTTTCACTTTCATCCTTTGAAAGCCTAGCAGGCACTAGGGTAAAGTACAGAGGATGAGTGGAGAGTACAATTCTAGCCTTGGAAGGAGTCTTTGCATTACTCATGGTCTGTCCAAGCTCACCTGGGTAGGAGAGGTCTCAGGGGCTTAGGACCAGGAACATGCTCCCAAGGATCTCTGATGAGGTTAGGCAGTCAGTGGAGGAATCAGGAACTTGAGAGATTTTGTCAACCTTTCCATTTGTTAAGACTAAGAAATATAGTATTTTTGTTATTACATCACACTATGATTTTAAACGTATTGATGGGAAGGATGGTTCATTGTCTCCAAGGGTACAGTGTTCTATAGTAAGTTCAGCTCTGAAAGCTTTTAATTAAAAAAATATATTTTTCCTTTCTTGGCATTCTTGAAATTTAGCAAGTGAACGAACGTAAAGAAAGGAAAACGAGAAAAAAAGCTTAGGTTAAAAAAATGTCAAGCATTTTGATTATGCTTGTATACAATATGTCTCAAGGTTGTTCTCTTCTATTAAGTACAATGAGACAGCTGAGCCCGTACGATTTCCTCCTTCCTCTTGACTATTCCTTTTTGGATCTTTAGTTCTTCTCACAGTGCTTTATTACATGGTAGGAACTCAATAAGTATATGTTTAATGCTGGATTGGAGATGTTGGCATTAAAGTTGAAGGTGAATGGAGGGAAGAGAGAGCTTTGACAGAGTGAGCAGAAATTTTACTTGCCAAATATAATACATTAATGTGTCTCTATAACTTTACAGTTTACCAAGGACTGCTACCTACAGGGTCTTATTTTTCCTCACAACAATCCTATAGGATATCGGTATTCCTCTTTTACTTATGCGGCACAGAGAGGTTAAGTGACTTGTTACACCTACAGGCAGAGTTAGGTCTCAAACCCAGTTCTCCTTTCTCCTCAAATGGAAGAGAGAAAGTTTTCCAGAAGGAGGGGATTAGCAGAGGTTTCAGAGCTGCGGAAATATTAAGGAAAATATAATTTTTCAATAACCTTTATGGCTTTCCTGAGAAAAGACATTTCAGTGGGACAGAAAGATTGGAAGACCTAAGGATGGGCAGATTACTCTAAGAGTGGACGCTCTTACTTTCTTCATGGGGGAAAATCCTTTCCAAGTAAAATTGTTTTCTTACATGTTTACTAACTGGGGAAAGTTAATGATTTGAATAACTCCACAAGCTGTTCTATAATATTAGCTCAATTGTAAATGTATAGTTTACAAACAATTTAATGTTGCTAAAGTAAGTTACTTACAATAGTAGGGGAGTATTAGTCAATTTGTTTTGTACTTAGAAGTAGTTATTTTCTGAAATATTTAAAGGCTACAAATCTGTACCCCATTTCTCTAAGGTATTCATAAACATTTGCTGAAAGACATATATTGGTAAGAATTGTTATTATGCAAAATATACTTTACGATTTTACTGAATTTCTTATGTCACCATTCAAATTTTTCATGTCATTTTTTTTAATGTTTCATAGTTTATTGCTGAAATATCTGTGGAACTTAATATTTTACAAAACTTTCTTCTATAAATGTCAAGACATTTCTGTGTAAAATTATACAACTGCTGCTGTTTTGATAGTCATGTACCACCCACTTCCCACTACTACCCCGTATCTAAATATAGCAGAGTATGCATTCACCTGATGGAGGTGAAGTGTCCATAAGGAAATGAATATCCAGAACTTGTGCCCACCTCAGTGAAACCTAGAAGATTTCATGTATTGATATACTTTATTTTTATAATATTCTAAGTATCCTACTTGTAATTTCGATTGTTAGAATTTTCTTTAAGTCCTTAATCTGTGACATAATAGTTTTGCTCATACCCAAGAAAAAGGGCCTAAAAAATGACATGAGAATACTTTAGATGTTTTCTCTTGACTTTTTTCAGTACATCTTGAAAAAGTGGGAGATATGATGATAGAGTGCTTGGCACTTGGGTCAACAATGTAATTAATTTATTAGTTCAAATATTTATTATATACCTACTTATCAGGGACTGTGCTGGGGTTATGGTATGGAACAATCAGACCCAGTCCTTGGCCTCCTGGGCTTACAGTTTATAAGTGCCAGATTTATAGAGTATAGAATAGAAGCAAATTGATTGAAAAATTATGTGTAAAGATGAAAGTAGAACAGGAGTCCTGTGAGTTTGAGTGTGAGGACAGAGCATCGCCTTGATGTCATTTTACTCTGCTTCCCTAAAAGGTCACCAGAATTCTGGTTACTTCCATTGTGATATGGGCCTCACCCTCACCTGGCAACTCAGTCTACTAGCAGCTATAATTTGCTAAAGCATAAAACTTTTTTTTTTTTTTTAAACCAGTGTTCAATTCAGAGCCCAGATCAGATCAGTCCTCTGTAGGTTAGAGATTTCTGCCTTTAGTAAAGGCAACACACAATACTCTTCTGTCTCAGCGCAGTAACTTGTGATGCATCCCAGTCAGAACGATGACTAGTTAATCTCACTTTGCCTCTCAGCTCTGTCATCTTTTATGTCCCTGAAATGTCAGCCCCTTTAGGCCTGTGCCCTTTCCAGTGTGGTTATTCCAGCCTGGCTCTGTGCTGCAACTCTTTCCTCTCAAACTATCCCTTCACTGCTCTCTTTGCCAGCTTTTCCACTTGCCATTTGGACCTCCTACATGCTGGATCATCCAGATTAACAGGGCTGCCTATCATGGAAAAGGATTCCATGGTTTCAAAACTGAGTTTATTGAAGTTCAACGTATTAATTATCATAATCAGTCAGATGTAATTTTACTGCTGTGGGAGTGAAGCTGAATCCAAGATGCGAGAGTCCAAGGTGTAGAGACAAAGTGATTTTATATGGATTGGAAGAACCTCAGGACAGTTTCCTCCATGAGACCTGATGCCTGTGAAATAACTTTTCCTTCTCATGGGAAGCAGATGGGAGACTAGAGTGTGACCATGCCTTCTGTGTGTAGGTGAGGTGACCCTTATCTTTGTGCCCTTCCCAGAGATGGGCTATGTAATCATCACAAGAAATCATGGAAGTTCTACTCATCTGCTAAAAACCCTTCAGTTAGCAGTCATGGTTGTTTGCCTTTTGTATGTTTCTTTTGGTAGCCCATGTAAGGTGAAGGAAAATTATAACTAGATATGCAGTTGGAATTGTAATTTCTTGCCTGAGTGAAACAATTAATGGGATGGGAGCATTGTCCTCTCCCTACTTCTCTCTCCATCTTCTGCCCTGCCTTGATAAGACAGTAGGCACACCCATGGAAGCTTAACTGTCAAGGTCAAGGACCATCCCTCTGTCTCTCGACCAAGAAGCTCATTGCCAAGGGAGTTTCACCATCTCTAAAACCCAGGAATGTCTACCTGGTTGTGGAATCTCACCTTCAGGCAGAGGGTAGGAACTGTGCAGGCTGCAGTACTACAAGACTCTGCATTTAATAAGAAATAGAGACTAAAATCTTTTGCCAAGTTTTGTCTCATATAATTTCTTTCTTATGGGGATCAAAACAACCAACACATGGTCTTGACCAGAGAAGGGAGATATTCCTAATTTTGGAAAGCCCAGGACACCTTGACATTTTCTTATGTACTCTTTCAGTTTGCCTTTTAATTTTAGCTATGGTATATTCTGACATAGAAATATTTTAATTTTCATTTTGTTATGTCACTTTTCTCCTTTGAACTTTTGCTTTTATGTCTAGAAACTCTGTGACACTTCTAATATTACAATTTAGGGGTCTTAAGAGAGCCAGGGACTTTAGCATAGTACAGCCTTCATTCTGCCTCTGAAAGTACTTGTTACCCTTACCATTAGAGTTGCTTGGTTGCAAACAACAGAAACCAACTTTGGTTAACTTAAGAAGAAAAGGAATTCATTGCAAAGATATCCAGTAATGGGAAGGATTGAGAACCAGTCTCAGAAAATGGGCATGTATGCAGATAGGGTGGTGGGTCCCTGGAGGAAACGAATCAGACATAACTTTCTTGACAAGAAAAGCCATTTTAGGCCTAAGCCATTTTGTGATCTAAGCCTGGCCATAGTGCTTGCCCTTGCAGAAGAATAAGTCTCAGTAGTTAATGATTTTAAGGGAACAAATCAATGTAAGAACAAACAGCCATTACCAGTCCAGGGAAATAACTTAACCATATTGGAGACAATAAATCAGTTGTAAAGACTTCCAGTCCTCTTTAAAAGGTAAAGATTAGCCTGAAGCATATTCTTGAGCTTTTTTTGTAGGATCTATACCTCCTCTTGCACTCAACCACCAGACTAATTGGAACCTAAGGAATGATGATGTTGACCTTTGCTAACCCTCGTGACTTCAGTCAACTAGAGCCTGGACTCTGTCAACCTTTGCCCCAATACTATGCTGAATTCTACTCTGCTCAAGCCCCTTCCTGGATATGCATGTACCCTTAGCTTAAAACTTCCCCAGTTTTGCTGTTTGGGGAGACACTACTTTGGGAAATATCCCTGATGTTCTACTTACTTGCTGCAAGTAACAAATCCTTCCTTCTCCCACTCTTTGTCTTGGTTGTGTCTTTTGGCTCTACACCCACCAAGAGGCAAACCCAGTTTTCAGGTAACAGGCAGGAGCCAAGGGAAACTGGGCATCTACAGCTGGAATCACAGGCACTGGGTCAGTTTGTTTAGGGGCCTGCCACTGGGTCACACCCTCCATCACTGTTACCACTGGACTCTCAGCCATCCATACTCTCAAGCTAATAATAAAATATATGTAGAAATTAATATTTTAGAGTTAAAAAATACCAAGACATTTTATGTTTACAGTTATACCAGCTGTTGTTTTTCAAATTGTCATACCTCTCCATTCCCCGCCACCCCTCTCACCCAAATTGTCAAATTAGAGCAGACAACAGAATACATTCACATGATAGAAAATGGTGCCTTTAGGCATGAAGTGAGTATTGGAAATCGTTTTCTACCCTATTGATGCTTAAGGGATATGATATGTTAGAATACTTAATGTTTACAATATGCCTCACATCCTACTTGTTATTTAAACTGCTATCTGTGTCTCCCTGATTTCAGACTATATACAAAGCCACAGTCATCAAAACAGTAGGGTACTGGCACAAAAATAGACACACAGATCAATGGAACAGAATGTAAACTGTTATAGCCACTGTGGAAAACAGTATGGAGGTTTCTTAAAAAACAAAAAATAGAACTACCCTATGACTCAGCAATTCCACTCTTGGGTGTATATCTGAAAAAAACAAAAACACTAATTCAGAAAGACACATGCACCCCAATGTTCATAGCAACATTATTTACAATTGCCAAGATATGGAAACAACCTAAGTATCTATCAACAGATGAATGGATAAAGAAAGATGTGGTATATATATATATATATATATATATATATATACTACTCAGGCATTTTGCCATTTGCATCAAAATGAATGGACTTGGAGGGCATTATGCTAAGTGAAATAAGTCAGACAGAGAAAGACAAATACTGTGATGATATCACTTATATGTGGAACCTGAAAAATACAACAAATTAGTGAATATAATGAAAAAGAAGCATACTCATAGATATAGAGAACAAATTAGTGTTTACCAGTGGGGAGGAGGGAAGGGGCAATATAGGGTAGGGGATTAAGATGTACAAACTATTAGATATAAAATAAGCTACAAGGATGTATTGTACAACATGGGGA
Source organism: Balaenoptera musculus (assembly GCF_009873245.2). Classification (NCBI taxonomy): domain Eukaryota; kingdom Metazoa; phylum Chordata; class Mammalia; order Artiodactyla; family Balaenopteridae; genus Balaenoptera; species Balaenoptera musculus. The sequence continues at coordinate 36,308,820 of NC_045798.1, forward strand.
ATATAGCCAATATTTTATAATAACTATAAATGGAGTATAACCTTTAAAAAAAAGTTAGGACTTTCCTAAACAAAATAAAACAGAACAAAAAAAACCCACCACCAACAAAAAACCCCTGCTACCTGTGCTGTGAAGAATTTCTCAGGTTGGCTGCACGCTTACGTGACCACCTCCAGGGGGAGTGTGGGCCATGGAATTGGCTGAACCTGGGTCACAAACCCTCTTTTCAGGGGCCGGGAGAAGGAGAGACTGCTCCTTCTTTGGCTTCTTTTCTTTTTTCCTCCCAAGGCCAAGCCCTGGTTTGGATACTGGAGAGCCAAAAAGAAAGAAATCTAAACTAGATCACCTGGCTTTCCACCAGAGTTCCCACTCCCTTAGCATCTTGGCCAAGTGACCACACTCCTCTTCAGTGCTACAAACCACAGATCTGGGAAGGGGTGAGGCGGGGTCAGTATCCATTTGTCCTCACTAACCACTTCAAAAATCTTTGTTTCCCCTCTCACGCTAGACCTCCTTTGGGGCTCATGCCATGAGGTAGAATACCTTTTACACCATTCTGGTTGGGATTACATACTAAACCCCCCTCAACTCCATATTTATTAAAAATATATGGCTCCCCATCTGCTCACTGCTCTTAGTTCTGCCTTTGTCCTGAGAAGTGACTTTAATGTAGTTATGCACTAATTATCTAACACAATTGACTTCACAATTAAAGTTGATCTTTCAGCTGAATGTATAGTATGAATTGATCTCCATTTTGATCCTATAGATAACTCTAATTTAATATGTTAAACTGAATTTATAATCTACTCCTTCCAAATCTACCTCTATTCCTGAATTCTTAGTGAATAGCATCACTTTCTTCCAAGTTTCCCAAGCTAGAAATCACTGAGTCATTCTGTATCCTCTCCCTTTCTGAATATTCCATATACAATTTAGTTTGATGTTGATATCACCTCCTTAAAATCTCTTGAGTCCATTTCCTGTTTTTGTTTTACTATTGCCTTAGTATAAGTTTAGATGTCTTTTCATGTGGATAGCTGCAATATCTTTCTAACTGGTTTCTGTTTTTAAAATGCATTCTGTTCAATCTATTCCCACATGCCAAAGTAATTTTCCTAAAACAAATCTGATCATCTCATTCTTCTGCTGAAATCCTTTTGTGGCCCTCTTAGCTCTCAGAATAAAAATCAAGTTCATCCCTTTAAGATAAAAGTCTGCTCTTGATATGACCTTTGACTATTTCTGTAATTCAATTACAGTATCTCCTGTAACGTGTATTTTGTTCCAGACAAACATAGAGTTCTCCAGACTGGTCTTTTAATCTCTCTAGTTCTTTCCTATGTCCATTCCTGTTAATGTTTTAAAACACAGTTTAGTTGTCAAGTGACATACTTGTACATAGATAATATTTTGAGATTTTTATCATGGGCTTGTGATCCAGTTCAGGTCAATCAGAGTCATTGTCTGGGACTTTTCTTCTGGAGGAGCAGGCAAGACCATCTTTTGCCTTTAGGGTAAGGTTTCTGCAAAGATGTGAAGTGGGGCTCTTGTCACTTGGAGGATACTCATTGACAGAGAGGAGGAGACCAACATCTAGAGGGAAGCAGAGCTAAGAATGGGAGCAAGGGAGTATGAGACAGAATGAGAAAGCAGGTCTTGGTGACATTGTTTGGGCCCTGTATCTAGTGTGGGTAATGCTGGATCTATTATGGTCCTTTGCAGTTATTAGCTGATAAATCCACTCTCCGTTTTTCTTTCACTTAAATTAGATTGATTTAGCTTTTATCACTTCAGACCAAAAGTGTCCATGGAGTTACAATAGAATTAAAGAGTTAATTAACATTATTTATAAACTTAGTCTTTACAATTTTGGCTCTAGCTACACATAGCATAATTTTGACAGATGGTTTTCATGAGAAACCTACAGGTTTATGTGTGTGTGTATGTTGATTTTTAATTCCATATAAAGCAGGCTCTACTTAAAGGGCAGTTCAAACTTACCTGAATTAGCACTGGAAGTAGACAGAGGGAAAATGTAAGAATTTTTTTTTTTTTTAAGAAATCTTATTTGTAATCTTGTATCATTTAACCTAATGATTCTCAACTCTGGCTGTACATTAAAATCATCTGAGGAACTTTTAAAACTACAGACGCCTGGGACTCTCCCAGACAAAGTAAATTGGAATCTCTGGGGCTGGGGCCCAAGCATTGGTATTTTTTAGAAGCTTGTGGGGTTTCAACTTTCAGCGAGGGGTGAGAACCAGTGATCTGACCTAATATTTGTCCTCTGTTCCTTGAGGAATTCAAATTACTTACACATGACTTTTTGTTGATCTCTTTTCCTCATTGTAATTTTCTCTGTAATGAACAAAACATGAGAAATCAAGTTGCTGGCTTTTGTGCTGTCCTCTAGGTTGGGATTTCTGCAAAACTGGCCAGGGACTTACGAGTAGGCACTGCTCATCTTTAATTCTGAATTTAATAATGTGGCTGTAAATGCAGGTCTCTATAAATTAAGTTACAAGTTGTCTTGCTTAGATTTATATTTTCTCAGACTTATTGAAATAAAAGATTTCTTTAAGGAAGTGACTCTAGATGTAAGAAGATAACTTTCAGTAGTAAAATTAATATAAAAGGAAACCATTAGAATGATATGTTAAAATAAACACAACTTGTGTTATTAAGAGTTTAAAATGTAGGACAAAAAATTTCCTTATATTCAGATGTGCATTTTGGTTTATTTATTCTAAGAACTCACCAACATTCCCATGCTAAAAGCAGTTGCTGTTCAAGATTAAAAGTATATTTAGTTTTTGATGATGTATCTGATTAAAGGTAGACATATTTTCCTTAATTTTATGACATCTGCCAGTTGCCTTTAGGTATTATATACACTCACACACATATTTATTTTGTTTTACTTTAATTGTAATTACATTTAAATAAAACAACAAAAAATAATAGATGGCAAGAAAACAGTGTTAGAGAAATGTAGAGATTAATTAAATTTGCTTAATTAATTAATCATATAAGAATTTAGCAGGATGGCTTCTTGGTGCCTAGTGTTGCCCGAAGGGCTGAGAAGAGTACAGGCCTGATCATCTGGAATTTGCAATCTAATTGGAGAGATAAGACAAAGCAGAAAAATTAAATAAACTTGCTGGGAATATGTGAGTCAATGCCAGTCTGAAGAGGGATGACAATAAGTACTGCATCTCAGGAAGGGAGAGATGTACATGAAATAAGCTTCCTAAAAGATGAGAAAGATTTTTTTGACTTTTCTCTGTATATTTCAATACGCTGTGGTTGGTTTTTAGTTTCATATTTTTATTTTTTTAAAAATTTAATTAATTAATTAATTTTTTGGCTGTGCCGTGCAGCTGGTGGGATCTTAGTTCCCCGACCAGGGATTGAACCGGGCTCTGGCAGTGAAATTGCTGGGTCCTAACCACTGGACCGCCAGGGAATTCCCTTGTTTCATACTTTTTAACCAGATCCAAATCACAAGCAAGTTCCCTGGGTGGCCAACTTTTTGTTTTCACAATCTATTCTTTATAGAGTATTTTTAAGAAAATTCTATGTTGGTTGGTAGGGTGGGGGGTAGTTGTGAGCTTATAGGTTCTCAAAGGTTTCCAAAATTTAAAATTCATAGGTTGTAATTTTAAAAATTTGGATTGGATTTTATTCATTCTAATTTCCTACCCTCAAAATAGAAGGCAGTGTGACTTCCTTAGAGATGTCTTGACTCCTGGTGTGGAGGACTGGTCGTGAGTGATGGGGCTCAGATCCAGAGAGTCTTTTAACCTGTGGGCTCCCATGAGCTTGTTGACAAGTGGACAGATACTTTGGCCTTCTCTAGGAATTTCCAGTTGCCCTTCCTAATTTGTCTTACTCTCTGCTCAGGTATGGTAACAGCCTGAAGTGTCTAAATCATAAGGTATATTCCAAGTAATGAATAATTTAACTTTCCCCACACATTAGAGTACTTATCCCAAAAAGATGGTACAGTCGCACATTAACAATTCTAGAGTTGAAGAGAGAAGGATGAAATATGGTGGAAAATTGCACGTCTAATATCCTAGTTTTTTTTTTTTTTGTGCTTGTGGGGGATATGTCTTAAATGGAAACATCATTTGATCATCTGTCAAGTGTCTTGGAAAAAAGGATACAAAACAATTGCTCTAGTATAAGGGCAGAGCTATTTCTCTCTGGTCTCATCTTTCCTTATTGGGAGAGAAAGTTTTTTTGTTTTTCTTTTATCTGGGTCTCAAAACCACTTTTTGGTGGCTGGTCAAAATTGCTTTCCTTTCAGCCACTTGAATGCCAATTCAATTAGACCCTCTCTCCTCAGGGCACCTAACCCTTATTATAAAAAATCACCTACGATGTCCTCAGTGTTTAACACAACCATCCAATTCTAACAAGTTCTTACTTTTGTTTTTCTCCTGAAGTTCTCTAGCTTTCTTTACTAGTTTGCCTCTTTATTTTCACAATCTATGGCTTTTTATTTTAAGCTCCTCATCTGAGAATCAAGTTCAGGTCCATTGTCTCAAATAAATATTAGTGTTTCTACCAACTAATTACAGTTCAGTCTCTCTAGCCTCAGGTAGCTTGGGATTTCTTGAATCTCTTTTGATTTGGGAGAAGTTTTTTTTTAATGTTTCCACTGCAATTATTTAATGATTCAATATTCATAGAAACTCAGACTTCAGAAGAGCAAATAACCTCAACATAATCTAATTAAGCTCATGTTACGCTAGTGAAGTAGGGAGAATAAGTAAGCAGGGAGGCTGTAATCATTTCCTCCGAAGCCCGCTTAAAAACAAAGTTTTAAAAAATGTTAAACTGGTGCTAATCTGCGTGTTTGCTTCAGGTTTCATTTGAGAAAGAATTGTGGCTGCTAATATTATCATTAAAATATGTGAATCTATTTCCATAATCAGAGCCCTGTGGGATGGCGCATAGATTTAATGTAGCTTTGGTGCCTGTGTGTTTTCCAGTGCATTGATTAATACTGTCCTCTCAAGTGGAACCCAATCAGGGGTAACCTGCCAGAGGACTGCTTTCTATAAATTTCAGCTGAACTAATAGCTGCAGAAATCTTAAGACTAAAGGAGAGTTGATGAGCATACCACAATTAAACTTGCCTTGTGAATTGAAGAATGGGGCAGAGGATAATGAACATGTTGAAATGATTCCACATGTTTTATGCATGACACATTTGTAATTAAAACAGATCCTGAAGGTAAGTTTGTATATACTAATATAATGATTTCAAGAGAGCAGAATGTGTTATTAAATATCTACAGGGCATATTTCCCAAGCAGAGAATGTGAAAATTTGGCTCCTTTTGCTTCCTCAACAGTTGTTTATCAGAAACTAGAGATGGAGTGCACCAGCAAACCACACTTGTTAGGAAATTTGTTTATATTAATTAAATATATGCTGATTGTATAAATCTGTCAGTTCACCCTCAATATATAGTTTTCTAAACAATGTTTTATTAATAACTTTAATTTCAGTTACTCAACTAAACATTAACGTTTGTCAAAATTCCTCAGTCTTCCAGGAGCCTTTGAGACCTTTAACAATTCAACAGTGATTGTCCATAGCAGCTCAAGGGCGCATGGCTATTGCAGCCAGGGCCATTTTAGGATTTAATAATAATAAGTTATGTCTGCAAACTATATCAACCCCATTGCAGTTTATAAAATATTATTACAACCTTTTTTTATCATTTGATCCTCAAAGTAATCTTGCGAGGTAAAATAAATATTGTTACTGTTTTACAAATGAGGAAAATGGAGGCAAGTGATATGTTCTGTAGACTTTCATTTTTAGGTTATGAGTAAGAGCTAATTACCAATAATCTATTAAATGAGTTATTAAAGTTGACTAAAATTTGGCTTTCATAAAGGAGAATTACCAGGTAACTAGAGGGCTCTCATTCAGTACATTTGTGGCTAAAGAGTCTGGCTACTATGTAGTTCTTGGCAAGTTTACAAAATTCCTGTTGCACTTACTCACCTGTGGATAGTTGCAGTTCCCATGGTATCAAGGAGAAAGTTATCCCTACGTCATCCCTGTATGATATCATCTTGAGTATGGTATGGTTTTTAGTTGGTGCTGTTTTGTTTTGCAATTATAAATGACTGTTAGAGTGTTGTGAGTTGTTTGGTTAACCTTACAGTGTAGATAGAGTGTTGCTTATCTGCAACAAATTTATTCTTGGTCCTTACTTTTCATCTTAAGCAGACTTTAAGGTAAATTACTATCTTAAGGTAATATATATACATATATATATATACACATATACATATACATGTATATGTATATATATACACAGACACATATGTTAGTATATATGAGCTTACCTTAAGGTAAATACATATAATATGTATTATTACATAAATATATGTATTATATATACATTATATATATATTTGTGTATGCCAACCACTAAGTTGTATATGCAGCGCTGAGTTATGTATGCACAGATATAAACCAGCATACTTCTATATTGAATGAAGCAGATGTACATTATAGTGAGAATGGGTGAGGTGGATGGGTCTAGGGGTCTTTGACATTCCTTAACTGGGCTGTGTTAAAAAGTGAGAACTACCTGCCTTCAGCAGTCCTGAGTTGGACAGTCCAGGCACCTGCTGGCTTGACATGTGGTTACAGGGGCTCTGCATGGATACTTCCAGTTTCCATAAAGACCATGTTGATGCCATGTGTTTGTAGAAGAGATTGGGACTGTTTGCATAGAATCTGGGCTTTTGCTATGTGATTATGAAGAAATGAATCACAACTGTGTTGGCCAGAGCCACCATTAAGCTTTATATGTGAAATGCAGAAAGGTATTATTCTATTTTTTCCGTGAGGCTATGATTTCTTACACATGCCTAAAAGTCTACAATTAGAGGGAACCTTAGAGATTTGCCACTCTAACTTCCTTAGTCTTTGAAGGGAAAAATGAGCCACAGAGGAGATGACTTAAGACCACAGGGACTGAGATGGAACCAGTGATCAGAGCTCCGGATGCTCAGCCTAGGGTGTTTTTTTTTAATCTAAATTTTACTTATTTATTTGTATAGGAAATACATCCACATGATTAAAAAATTCAAAAATTACAAAAGGTCTTCCATTCCATTCCTCCACCATCCAATTCTTTGCTTTGGAAGCAAACAATACTATCAGTTTTTAAATATACTCCCAGAAGTATTTTATGCATATGTAAATAAATATATATGTAGATATTCCCCTCCCCTGATATACATGATAGTATACACTTCACACGATTTTGCACCTTGTGTGGTTTTTTTAGACTCAACATTTGAAAGCATTCCATATTGTTACAGAAAGAGAATCCTCATTAATTTTTATAGCTGCAGCATATTTCATTGGATGGATGTACCACAATTTATTTAACCAGTCATCTATTGATGAACATGTGGGTTGTTTCCAGTCTTTGCTATATCAAACAATGTTGTCATAGAATCTCTTGTACATATGTTATTTTGCACATGTTTGAATATGTCTATAGGATAAATTCTTTGGAATTTATTTCAAAGAAATTTCAAAGGAATTTTTTTTGTTTCAGAGTAGATTACCTGATTGGTTGCATCATTTGCAAATATTTTTTCCCATTCTGTAGGTTGTCTTTTCATTTTGTTTATGGTTTCCTTTGCTGTGCAAAAGCTTATATGTTTGATTAGGTCCCATTTGTTTATTTTTGCTTTTATTTCTTTTGCCTTGGGAGACTGACCTAAGAAAACATTGCTACACTTTATGTCAGAAAATGTTTGCCTATGTTCTCTTCCAGGAGTTTTATGGTGTCAAGTCTTATATTTAAATCTTTAAGCCATTTTGAGTTGATTTTTGTGTAGATGTGAGGGAGTGTTCTAACTAATCGATTTACACATGGCTGTCCAGCTTCCCCAACACCACTTGCTGAAGAGATTGTCTTTTCTCCATTGCATATTCTTACCTCCTTTGTCAAAGATTAATTGACCATAGGTGTGTGGGTTTATTTCTGGGCTCTCTATCAGTTCCATTGATCCATATGTCTGTTTTTGTGCCAATACCATGCTGTTTTGGTTACTGTAGCTTTGTAGTATAGTCTGAAGTCTGGGAGGGTTATGCCTCCAGCTTTGCTCCTTTTCCTCAGGATCGCTTTGGCAATTCTGGGTCTTTCTTGGTTCAGTATAAAATTTAGGTTTATTTGTTCTAGTTCTGTGAAAAATGTCATGGGTAATTTGATGGGGATCACATTAAATCTATTGATTGCTTTAGGTAGTATGGCTATTTTCACTATATTAATTTTTCCAATCCAAGAGCATGGGATATCTTTCCATATCTTTGAATTATCTTAAATTTCCTTTATCAGTGTTTTATAGTTCTCAGCATATAAATCTTTCACTTCCTTGGTCAGGTTTATTCCTAGGGGCTTAATTTCCAAAAATCCAAACAGTTGATACAGCTCTCTCTCTCTCTCTCTCTCTCTCTCTCTCTATATATATATATATATATATACACAAAACAAAACAAAAGCAGACAACCCAATCAAAAAATGGACAGAAGACCTAAATAGACATTTTTCCAAAGAGGAAATGCAGATGGCCAACAGGCATATGAAAAGACGCTTAACATTGCTAATCATCGGGGAAATGCAAATCAATACCACAATGAGATATCACCTCACATCTGTCAGAATGGCTATCATCAAAAAGAACACAAATAACAGATATTGTTGAGGATGTGGGGAAAAGGGAATGTAAATTGGTGCAGCCACTGTGGAAAACAGTATGGAAATTTCTCAAAAAAATAAAACTAGAATTACCATATGACCCAGCAATTCCACTCCTGAGTATATATCAGAAAAAAACAAAAACACTAATTCAAAAAGATACATGCACCCCAGTGTTCATAGCAGCACTATTTACAGTAGCCAAGACATGGAAGTAACCTAAATGTCCATCGACAGATGAATGGATAAAGAAGATGTGCTATATTGATATATATACACACAATGGAATATTACTCAGCCATAAAAAAGAATGAACTACTGCCATTTGCAGCAATATGAATGGACTTAGAGATTATCATGCTAAGTGAAGTAAGTCAGACAAAGACAAATATCATATGATATCACTCATATGTGGAATCTAAAAAAAATACTACAAATGAACTTATTTGCAAAACAGAAACAGACTCACAGACATAGAAAACAAACTTATGGCTACCAAAGGGGAAAGGGGGTGGGAGGGGTAATTAGGAGTTGGGGATTAACAGATACATACCACTACATATAAAATAGATAAACAACAAGGACCTAATGTATAGCACAAGGAACTATATTGACTATCTTGTAATAACCTAGAATGGAAAAGGATCTGAAAGAGAATATGTATATATATAACTGAATTGCTTTATTGTACATGTGAAACTAACATAACATTGTAAATCAACTGTACTTCAATTAAAAAAAAAAAGGAACCTGCTCTAGGGACTCAAAAAAAAAGAGTAGATTACCTGATATATGTTGCAAAATTGCACTTCATAGAAGTTGAATCTATTTTCATTCCCACCAGCCATATATGATACTGCCTTTTTCCCCACACACTTACCAACACAGTGTGTTAAACTTTTTGGTCATTGCCTATCTAATAGTTGAAAAATGGTGGCTGAGTGTTGTTTTAATTTGCACTTCTCTTATTTTGAGGAAAGTTGTACATTACTTCATATGCTCCAGAGCCATTCCGTCTTTCATATTCTGTAAACTGTTCATATGTTTTGGCCATTTTCCTACTAGTTTTTTGGTCTTTTCCTTATCAATTTTTTTTTGAAATTCTTTCTAAATTAGTGAACTTGATACACTGTGTGTTTTTTTTTTTTTTCTCAGTTAATCCTATTATGTGCCTAACTCTGGGCTTGGACATGCTGCTTACTTTTGAGAGCGATAGTAGAAACTTAGTTTTGAATATTTATATGCCGAGCTTAAGAATCTTTTTTCCTTGGCTACATCTGATAGAGTTGAAGAATCATTGAAAGGAAATCTGTATAACAGCACACTATATTAAGAGCCTGTTTCTGGTTGGTTTATTCATTGAAATGGCTGTGAGTCCTCAAGAGGAGAAGCCTTCATTGTGCTACAATGAATGGAGACAAATGAGTGCTGAAAAATTTGCAGCTTCCTGGAAAAATAAACTCCTTTCTTCTAGGAAACTGCTAATTTCTTAAAGATCCTCATTTGCATTTAGTTTTGGGAATTCATATTAACTAAAAATTATGATTTGGTTTGGGCTTTGTTCTGTGGTACATCCTTATCTATCTGAATCAGTAAGCTCACTTAAACACACCAGGAATTCTTCATTTGTTAAGAATGTAAAGTAGACATTACTCTCCCCATTTGACCAGTGAGGAAACCTAAACCGAGGCATGGAGAGGTTATGTAAAATAAAAACCGAAAAAGGTGTCATTCTGTAGTGTATAGATCTGAGTGATTTAGATTTTAGCCAAACCTAATTCTTTATTTGAAAATAAGCTAGATAATCCTCATGTTCAGCTTTTTAGCTAACTCTTCAAACCCTCTGTGGTTGTGGATTTCAGTGGTAAACTCACAGAATGAGAGCAACAAGATTTTCTGAGGATATCTCAGAAACTGAAAATAACAAAAGCATATACAAGGAAGAAATTAAATTGGGTATTAGTGTTATTTTAATTATACTGCAATGAGACAAAAGATCAATCATTATCATTGTTTAAGAGGTATTGAAGAAAAAATTATTCAAACTATTATCCACAAATGCCACAAGATATGAATGAGGAAAAGGGAAGAAAAAGAGTCCAGGAGCAAATAAGTTTGGCATTAAATAAATGACTGTAAAATTTGATGAATTATGTTACTGAAGTTGTACATCTGCCTATAGTTAATAAGGCATATTAGCTCTAGTTAATAGTTTGTGTAAGAAAAAGCACGGCACTTCTTTAAGTAACATCAGTTAAACAGTTATGATTAGGTTGTAAAGAGGGAAGGAAAGACTTTTCCTTGGTGACAACTGGTTGAAGATCACCAAGGGACTGTATCAGTGGCATCAGTGTATTGATGCCTCAGTAGTGCATCCATCCCAGCAGTGGAGCAGCCACACCAGGAAGGAAAGTTTTAAGTTAATTTATATAAAGTAAGTTTTATTCACACTAAGGAATACGAAGCATTTAAAATCTTCGGATTATACGGTCCTATGAAACTTATTTCAGTCCCTCAAAGAGTATATCTTGCTGTCTTGCTTCTAGGCCTTTGAACATATGGCTTCTCTGACTTAAATTTTCTCCATCTCTGTGCTTCTCCTGTGTTTGGCCAACCCCTGCTCCTCATTTTACAAGTCTCAGCTTAATTGTCCCTTCCTCCTGGAAGCTTCTGTGACCCCTCAAGTATGGGTTAAGTACTCCTCTTAGGCACTGCTAAAGTAGGTTGGACTTCTCCCATCATGACACATGTCGCTCTGTATTCTAATTGCTTGTTATTTGTCTGTTTTCCTGACTAGACTATAAATTCCCAAAGGCTGGGATACATTTCTTTTTTATGTATTATTTTATCCCCAGACATATAATTGTCTTCAAGAAATATTTATTGAATGAATAAATATGTGAATAAGTTCACTGAAGTTACAGTTACTCTAAATAGTGTGTTATAATTTTGGTGAAAAAAGAAACTATGGTTTAAGTTATAAATATGGTAATTTTTTAAAGTTTATGTAAATATTATTTAGTGTAGATACTATGCATCCTAATCTCTTGCAATGAATTATCTTATATACTAATGTAAGTACCCTGTGAAAAATCAAACTAATATTTATGCCATTTATAATATTTATAGGTATTGATTTACTAGTGTATTGATAGTCCATTGTTTTCAGTGGTTTCTAGAATATGCTCTTCTATTATGTTGGCTACTTATAGTACCATACTTTCATAATAAAATATCAAAGTGTTGTATTGGAGATTTGATGATGAAAACTGAGATATATTTTGGTATCTATGGTATCAGTAGTACAATACTCTGTAGTATAGAAAAATCCAATACTCATACTGGTAAAGTATCAGTCTGGATCCTATTGGATTATTGGGCTTTTACTGAAATTACCTAATGGTGGGCATCTAGCAGGTGACAGAACCCAGATTGGAGGGTCAACCAATCTGGTCAGCCAAGGTTATTTTACTATTTTGTACAGTTTTCCTGTTTGAATGTGGCTCCTTAGGTTATTGAATAACTGTGCTGATGAATAAAAGGTATGAAAGAAGGATACTATTTTGGGAGAACAAAGTACAATACTGTAACATATGATATAAAGCAAGTAAAATATATAATTTTTTATAGTTATCAGAATGTGGTTCTTATAGCCAAGAGTCCAATTGTCCTTTATTCTTTTAAAGTGGTGTTTTGAGAGTACTTTATTTCCTTTAAATTACTTTATTGTATTATTGGTAAAATAATGAATTTTGTTCTTCTTCCTCATTCAGAGCCTGAGTCATGATCATGTTTTCTCTTCCATTGTGATTATTGCAGGACCAAGGCCAGATGAATGTCAGGAAAAACAGGGCTTCAATAAATAGAATCTCTAGAATCTTACATCAAGGAGTTACTGGATGGGTTTTAAAGAAAATATGAGTATATGGGTTGAGGTACAGAAGGGTGGATGGTTTGAGAGAGGAGTGAACTGAGAAGATGGAAAGGTGGGATGAGCATAAAGTTCTCTTTCTGCTTTCTTCTTCTGGACTCTGGTCAGAATTTGATCGTCACTGCTCTTTTCTGGTCACTGACTCTTGCAAGGCAGAAGGGGAGAGGGAGAGATTTCATGAGCCACGTCTTTATAAAGTGCTTTACCAAAAGTGTGTCTTTGTCTAAGCCTGCGAGCAGAGTCTGAGATAAGAATTTGTGTGTGGGTGAGGGAAGGAGGGAAAGCCAATCCATCATCTGGCTGTTTACCACTGTGAGAGCTAAAGCTGCATCCTACTGGACTCTCCTAGGAGCCATGTAGATTGCACCTATTAATTGTCCACCTGAGGGACAGAGGAGGGTGGCACTTATTCACGGGCTCCCATCCTCAGGAAATACTGAGATATTCATTTCAAATACAAAATTCAATAAAACATCTTTAATTATTACATGATCATACACACAAAATCTTGTTTAAGACTGTGGCTTTGTGTATGCATAAAAAGTAGAAGACAGGAGAAGACAGTAGAAGACAGGGAGTCTGGACTCCTTGGTTCTGTATTTCAGAAACCTAACTTGCACAAATTTTATCAAAAATAGGGAATTAATTGGTTCAGTTAACTGACTATGAAGAGGGTAGGAGAGAGCTATCTCAAGGATGACTGGACTAAGATAATCAAAAATTTCAAAGCGCTCTTTCCATCCTTTGGTCTTGATTCCCTCTAATTGTTTACTTCATTTTCTCCTACTTCACACCAGCTTTTCCCACTTATGAGGGCACAGAGCCTTGGCTAACTCTGGGCTTGAAGCCTTACAGCATCCCAGCTCAAGAGGAAGGAGAATCTTCTAGCCTGAATTCAGTTAGAAATTTCCAGGTGACAATGGGAACCTGTCATGGGCCACATGCCTGTTCCTTAGACCAGTCACTGAGGCCAGGTAGTGGTTGATCCAGCACAAGTCACAAGCTCCTGGGGGTGAGGAGGGCAGAGTCGTTAACACAGTAGGAGTGCCACACAGGCATGTGGAGCCTGCAGTGACAACCTGCCAGGGGATCAGTGAGGTCTGGCTGTGTGTGAGGTGCATACAGACAAGGAACGCCAGACCTCTCAGCCGACGTTTCTGATATGGGCCTCTGCTTTCATCTGAGCCTTGGGAAGACTTTCTTAAGGAAGGAATTCAGCTCTTCACCCTTTCTACTATGTGAGGACAAAGCAAGAAGGCACTGGCTATGAAACACGAAGAGGACCCTCACCAAAGACCATGCTGGGGCCTTGATCTTGGACTTCCAGTCTCCAGAACTGTGAGAGAGAAATTTCTGTTGTTCATAAGCCACCCAGTCTGAGGTGTTTTGTTACAGCAACCCGAACAGACTAAGATAATAAACTTTGAGGGGATTACTTTCAAAATGACTAAACACAAATTCTTCAGCACTCTCCAGAGGAAAGATTCTGGCAGGAGGGGCAGTGACATCAGGGATTCCGGCCCATGTCTCTGAATTTTGGTCACCTCTTTGGTGTTTCTTACAGACATCCAATCCTAAAGTCATAGCTGAAGGAAACTCAGTAGAATGATGGAGTAAAATTTCCGATAAGAAAGCAGGAAGTCTAGCCTTGAAGACAGTACAGAGAAGTGGAAGCAGAGTTGTGTCTGGAACCACTCAGGTTTATGATAAACATGTTCATGAATAAAACTTTATTTTCTTTAACTTATAGACATTTTTTTATTTAAAGAGGTGTCTTCAGGAGGAAGCAGGTAGTAGATTATATGCAAGGGAAGCTGCCTAAAGCTGCTCCTTCAACAAAGTTTAGGGAAAAGTTGAGTGGTATGGAATTAAAAGGCGATATTTGCCTTTATTGCTGTTCCGAACAGAGGTGAACTAAATTTTGATGGACATTTAGTGTTACATGGTCAACATAACTGGACAGTGGACTACATCTAGATGTCCTGGTGTTTTTTAGCCACAAGTTGTATATTTGAGTGAGTGAGTGAGTGAATGGGAAAAAGCAATAAAGCCTCAGTGAAGAGAAGTAAACAAGTCTTCTCATGATTGATAACAAAGCTAGAAATAAAAACCATGCCTTGTTTATACATATAGTGGAACATATTTCTTTTGGAGAGGAGGAGTCCCAAAGCCTTCTGAAAGTGTAATTTTTTATTTAGAGAAAAAAGTAGATGTTCTTATATATTTCTCTGCTGTTAAAAAATATTTATGATAAAAGCATTGCTTCCAAATGTGTTTTCTTTCAAAGATGTTCTTTTCATTTTGAAATCTAGGTCTTTAAAGCTTTTCTGGTTTAACTGTTCTTAGAAATAATGGGTGTAAGTGACACCCATGGTACCCCACTAGGTAAATCACTACAAGACATGAGAAGTAGGAATACTGAGGCTTACATTTTCCTACCTGAGTATCAATGCTGCTGAACCACTATACTGACTTTTACAGAGACATTTAATGGGATCTTTAAAGGAGGGTCATAAACAAATGGCCCCCAAATAAAAAATGAACAAGCAGTACACATTATAGATTGCTTATTGTAATCCTTTAGCATTTCCATTATTCACAACACCGAGGAATCAGACAACTAATTTTCTGGAGTTGCCCTAGAGCCTGTGATTTTGGGGGAATGAACAGAACAGAATACTTCTGAGAGTCAGAACAGTAATCCAATCATACTTTGTCTAACTCAGCAGACATCTTCCTGAAAAAATTGTATTTAAATCAAATCACATAAAATGTGCTAAATTTAGTCCATTACAGGTGTTAGGTACATAAGTGTTTATTATGTTATTTTTAGTACTTTTCTGAAGTTAAAAAAATTTCAAACTAAAAAAGGAGAAAAATGCTCTAAGGAAATTCATTATTTAATGCAATTATTTTGTTAAGCAAATAATCACTTCCTAATTTATACTTTTTGTATAAAAATTAGTGTGTTAATCCAGGTCCTCCCAGAGGCAGGCACCAAGATGGGATTAACTGTGCAGGGATTTCATAAGAAAGTGCCTGTGTGGAAGGAAGCAGACAGGGAGCAGGGGAGGGCTGGAAGCATGGTCAGGCCATGATGCAAGGCTGGCCCGAGCAAAGATGTAAGAAAACCTGGTCTAATCTTGAGGATGAAGGTCACATGGAGGAGGTCCAGCACCCAGGCTCCAGACCTCTGAGTGAGATCCTCTTGAATCTTCCAGCTGTTCCTGCTGCCATTTGATGGCAACTGCAAGAATGACTTAGGTTAGAAAATAGTAATCATCGTTGCTTTAAGCCACAAAGTTCTGGGTAGTTGTTATGATACAGTGGTAGATAACGGATGCACAGAGTCAAGGTAAGAGGGACAAGAGTTCTTACTTTCTTTGTTATGAGCAGAAATTTTCCTAGTGCACCTCTCACTGAGGGTGTTGACCTTTGAGAGTTCTGGCTTGATGTGAAGGTCTCAGTTTCAATATCTTGCCTTGTCTGAGCCCAGGATCTTACTTTCTGTCTCCATATGGTCATTAAAACTCGTGACCTTAATTTATTGAAACATACTCACATGTCCACTCCAGAGTATAGCTAAAACTCAGCAACTTGAACTACCTTGATATTTTTTTAGCTTTGGGGGATTCTCTTACTGTCTTGTTCTCTCAGGAATACATTTAAGAGGGTATGAGTATATTGAAGTCAACATTTATCGTTTTTCAGGTTGTCTAGTCTGCCACCTTGTTTGATATGGGAGTTTCCATCTGGCATTTTTGAGTCTTCCCTAGAGATAGTATTTTAATTTTTCCCCCCACAAGTCACTTGACTGTCCTGTCAGGGATTTGGAGAAGGAACTTTACACTTGACCTTGTTGTGGAAGGAGTGGGTTGTAGTAGTGGGCTCCACTGCTTTGTTCCAGCTTTTAATGTACTGGAACCGCATAGACAATGCATATTTGTAAATGACTATATGGCAATGAATATTTGTACATTAATAAAAGTATATGTTAGAAAGAGTAGCAAACCAATTTTGCTTAGTAATAGTGTGATCCTAAAATGTGGCATGTAAATTGCATAATTTCAAAATTCTTTTTTTTTTTTTTTTAAATAAAGCTTTTATTTATTTATTTATTTATGGCTGTGTTGGGTCTTCGTTTCTGTGCAAGGGCTTTCTCTAGTTGTGGAGAGCGGGGCCACTCTTCATCGCGGTGCACGGGCCTCTCACTATCATGGCCTCTCTTGTTGTGGAGCACAGGCTCCAGACGCGCAGGCTCAGTAATTGTGGCTCACGGGCCCAGTTGCTCCATGGCATGTGGGATCTTCCCAGACCAGGGCTCGAACCCGTGTCCCCTGCACTGGCAGGCAGATTCTCAACCACTGCGCCACCAGGGAAGCCCTCTTTTTTTTTTTAACATCTTTATTGGAGTATAATTGCTTTACAATGGTGTGTTAGTTTCTGCTTTATAACAAAGGGAATCAGTTATACATATACATATGTCCCCATATCTCTTTCTTCTTGTGTCTCCCTCCCTCCCACCCTCCCTATCCCACCCCTCTAGGTGGTCACAAAGCACCGAGCTGATCTCCCTGTGCTATGCAGCTGCTTCCCACTAGCTATCTATTTTACGTTGGGTAGTGTATATATGTCCATGCCACACTCTCACTTTGTCCCAGCTTACCCTTCCCCCTCCCCGTATCCTCAAGTCCATTCTCTAGTAGGTCTGTGTCTTTATTCCCGTCTTGCCCCTAGGTTCTTCATGACCATTTTTTTTTTCAGATTCCATATATATGTGTTAGCATATGGTATTTGTTTTTCTCTTTCTGACTTACTTCACTCTGTATAACAGACTCTAGGTCCATCCACCTCACTACAAATAACTCAATTTCGTTTCTTTTTATGGCTGAGTAATATTCCATTGTATATATGTGCCACATCTTCTTTATCCATTCATCTGTTGATGGACACTTAGGTTGCTTCCATGTCCTGGCTATTGTAAATAGAGCTGCAATGAATTCACAGAAGCTAGAAGAATGTGTTAAGTGAATTTTACAGTGATCACATTTGTAAAATAAACAAGGTTTCCATAATTTATAGATTTTGTAATGTATTTTTTAATGCCTTCATTAGTGGGCCTGAAATTGTTCAACAATAAATGTGAAGGGCGGGGGTGTTTGACAGAAAGAAATCCTAAAGTGATTTTTATTTTGAGTAAGAAGAAAAGAGACCTTGAGGTAGCACTTAGCCCAGAAGTTGTTTAATTCTCACCAGTGGTGGAAGGAGTAGTGGTCCTTTACATCACCTGCATGAGGGATGAGTTAGAAACAAGCCATGTTGTTATGGGCTGTTGAATAAACACTGTAATAGTTTAGAAGTTTATGAATCTGAACTTTGGGCAATTTCAGACAGAGAAAATTCATCAGCTTTGGTGAAAGGAAGTGACCAAAGCACATAGAACATGTTTCTATGTGGCCATAAAAGAGAATTAACAAATTATATGCATTGGACAGTGAAAGAAAAAAGCATCTGAACAGAACCAGAACAGGCATGGTTCCCTCAGCTGCCCCCGGCTAGCACTTTTACCAGTGCCTCAGTAGAGAGGTGCAGGGGGTGAACACCAGAATGACTCTGCTATATTTGTGGTGTGGGGTCTGTGTATGCTGGGTTTATGTCTCTCTGTATTCCTGTATTTTCCTTTCTTTCTTTCTTTCTTTCTTTCCTTCTTTCTTTCTTTCTTTCTTTCTTTCTTTCTTTCTTTCTTTCTTTCTTTCTTTCTTTCTTTCTTTCTTTCTTTCTTTCTTTCTTTCTTTCTTTCTTTCTTCTTTAAATATATTGGCATATAATTGCTTTACAATGTTGTGTTAGTTTCTGCTGTACAACAAAGTGAATCAGCTATAAGTATACATATGTCCCCATATCCCCTCCCTCTTGAGCCTCCCTCCCTTCCTCCCTATCCCACCCCTCTAGGTTGTCACAAAGCACCGAGCTGATTTCCCTGTGCTATGCAGCAGCTTCCCACTAGCCATCCATTTTACATTTGGTAGTGTATATATGTCAGTGCTACTCTCTCACTTCGTCCCAGCTTCCCTGTCCCCCACTGTGTCCTCAAGTCCGTTTTCAGTCTGCGTCTTATTCCTGCCCTGCCACTAGGTTCATCAGTACCATTTTTTAGATAACATATATGTGCATTAGCATACGGTATTTGTTTTTCTCTTCTGACTTACTTCACTCTGTATGACAGACTCTAGGTCCATTCACCTCATTACAAATAACTCAATTTCATTCCTTTTTATGGCTGAGTAATATTCCACTGTATATACGTGCCACATCTTCTTTATCCATTCATCTGTCGATGGACATTTAGGTTGCTTTCATGTCCTGGCAATTGTAAATAGTGCTGCAGTGAACATTGTGGTACATGTATCTTTTTGAATTAGGGTTTTCTCAGGGTATATGGCCAGGAGTGGGATTGCTGGGTCATATGGCAGTTCTATTTTTAGTTTTATAAGAAACCTCCATACTGTTCCTCATAGTGGCTGTATCAATTTACATTTCCACCAACAGTACAGGAGGGTTCTCTTTTCTCCACACCCTCTCCAGTATTTATTGTTTGTAGATTTTTTGATGATGGCCATTCTGACTGGTGTGAGGTGATACCTCATTGTGGTTTTGATTTGCATTTCTCTAATGATTAGTGATGTTGAGCATCTTTTCATGTGTTTGTTGGCAATCTGTATGTCTTTGGAGAAATGTCTATTTAGGTCTTCCACCCATTTTTGATTGGGTTGTTTGGTTTTTTGATATTGAGCTGCATGAGCTGCTTGTATATTTTGGAGATTAATCCTTTGTCAGTTGCTTCATTTGCAAATATTTTCTCCCATTCTGAGGGTTGTCTTTTGGTCTTGTTTATGGTTTTCCTTTGCTGTGCAAAAAGCTTTTTAAGTTTCATTAGGTCCCATTTGTTTATTTTTGTTTTTATTTCCATTACCTCTAGAAGGTGGGTCAAAAAAGAATCTTGCTGTGATTTATGTCATAGAGTGTTCTGCCTATATTTTCCTCTAGAGGTTTATAGTGTCTGGCCTTACATTTAGGTCTTTAATCCATTTTGAGTTTATTTTCGTGTATGGTGTTAGGAAGTGTTCTAAATCATTCTTCTACATGTAGCTATCCAGTTTTCCCAGCTCCACTTATTGAAGAAGGTGTCTTTTCTCCATTGTATATTCTTGCCTCCTTATCAAAGAAAAGGTGACCATATATGCATGGGTTATCTCTGGGCTTTTCAATCCTGTACCATTGATCTGTATTTCTGTCTTTGTGCCAGTACCATACTGTCTTGATTACTGTAGCTTTGTAGTATAGTCTGAAGTCAGGAGCCTGAGTCCTCCAGCTCCATTTTTCTCTCTCAAGATTGCTTTGGCTATTCGGGGTCTTTTGTGTTTCCATACTAATTGTAAAATTTTTTGTTCTAGTTCTGTGAAAAAATACCATTGGTAGTTTGATAGAGATTGCATTGAATCTTTAGATTGCTTTGGGTAATATAGTCACAATGTTGATTCTTCCCATCCAAGAACATGGTATATCTTTCCATCTGTTTGTATCGTCTTTGATTTCTTTCATCAGTGTCTTATAGTTTTCTGCACACAGGTCTTTTGCCTCCTTAGGTAGGTTTATTCTTAGGTATTTTATTCTTTTTGTTGCAGTGGTAAATGGGAGTGTTTCCTTGATTTCTCTTTCTAAAATTTCGTTGTTAGTGTATAGGAATGCAAGATTTCTGTGCATTAATTTTGTATCCTGCTAATTTACCAAATTCATTGATTAGCTCTAGTAGTTTTCTGGTGGCATCTTTAGGATTTTCTATGTATAGTATCATGTCATCTGCAAACAGTGACAGTTTTACTTCTTCTTTTCTGATTTGAATTCCTTTTATTTCTTTTTCTTCTCTGATTGCCATGGCTAAAACTTCCAAAACTATGTTGAATAATAGTGTTGAGAGTGTGCAACCTTGTCTTTTCCTGATCGTAGAGGAACTGCTTTCAGTTTTTCACCATTGAGAATGATGTTGACTGTGGGTTCGTCATATATAGCTTTTATTATGTTGAGGTAGGTTCCCTGTATGCCCACTTTCTGGAGATTTTATCATAAATGGGTGTTGAATTTTGTCAAAAAGCTTTTTCTGCATCTATTGAGATTATCATATAGTTTCTATCCTTCAGTTTGTTAATATGGTGTATCACATTGATTGATTTGCATATATTGAAGAATCCTTGCATTCCTGGGATAAACCCCACTTGATCATGGTGTATGATCCTTTTAATGTGCTTTTGGATTCTGTTTGCTAGTATTTTGTTGAGGATTTTTGCATCTATGTTCATCAGTGATATTGGCCTGTAATTTTCTTTTTTTGTGACATCTTTGTCTGGTTTTGGTATCAAGATGATGGTGGACTCATAGAATGAGTTTGGGAGTGTTCTTCCCTCTGCTATATTTTGGAAGAGTTTGAGAAAGATAGTGTTAGCTCTTCTCTAAATGTTTTATAGAATTTGCCTGTGAAGCCATCTGGCCCTGGGCTTTTGTTTGTTGGGAGATTTTTAATCACAGTTTCAATTTCAGTACTTGTGATTGGTCTGTTCATGTTTTCTTCTTCTTCCTGGTTCAGTCTTGGAAGGTTGTGCTTTTCTAAGAATTTGTCCATTTCTTCTGTCCATTTTATTGGCATATAGTTGCTTGTAGTAGTCTCTCATGATCTTTTGTATTTCTGCAGTGTCAGTTGTTACTTCTCCTTTTTCATTTCTAATTCTGTTGATTGAGTCTTCTCCCTTTTTTTCTTGGTGAGTCTGGCTAATGGTTTATCAATTTTGTTTATCTTCTCAAAGAACCAGCTTTTAGTTTTATTGATCTTTGCTATCATTTCCTTCATTTCTTTTTCATTTATTTCTGATCTGATCTTTATGATTTCTTTCCTTCTGCTAACTTTGGGGGTTTTTTTTTTGTTCTTCTTTCTTTAATTGCTTTAGGTGTAAGGTTAGGTTGTTTGAGATGTTTCTTGTATCTTGAGGTAGATTGTATTGCTATAAACCGTCCCCTCTTAGAACTGCTTTTGCTGCATCCCATAGGTTTTGGGTTGTCGTGTTTTCATTGTCATTTGTTTCTAGGTTTTTTTGATTTCCTCTTTGACTTTTCAGTGATCTCTTGGTTATTTAGTAGTGTACTGTTTAGCCTCCATGTGTTTGTATTTTTTACATTTTTTTCCTGTAATTGATATCTAGTCTCAAAGCATTGTGGTTGGAAAAGATACTTCATACAATTTCAATTTTAAAAAATTTACGAAGGCTTGATTTGTGACCCAAGATATGATCTATCCTGGAGACTGTTCCATGAACACTTGAGAAGAAAGTGTATTCTGTTGTTTTTGGATGGAATGTCCTATAAATATCAATTTAATCCATCTTGTTTAATGTGTCATTTAAAACGTGTGTTTCCTTATTTATTTTCACATTGGATGATCTGTCCATTGGTGAAAGTGGGGTGTTAAAGTCCCCTACTATGATTGTGTTACTGTCGGTTTCCCGTTTTAGGCTTTCTTAGCATTTGCTTATGTATTGAGGTGCTCGTATATGGGTGCATAGATATTTACGATTGTTATATCTTCTTCTTGGATTGATCTTCTGGTCATTATGTCGTGTCCTTCCTTGTCTCTTGTAATTGTCTTACTCTTAACGTTTATTTTGTCTGATATGAGTATTGCTACTCCAGCTTTCTTTTGATTTCCATTTGCATGGAATATCTTTTTCCATCCCCTCACTTTCAGTCACGTATGGTCCCTAAGTCTGAAGTGGGTTTCTTGTAGAAAGCATATACTTGGGTCTTGTTTTTGTATCCATTCAGCCAGTCTGTGTCTTTTGGTTGGGACACTTAATCCATTTACATTTAAGGTAATTATGGATATGTATGTTCCTATTACCATTTTCTTAATTGTTTTGGGTTTGTGTTAGTAAGTCTTATCCTTCTCTTGTGTTTCCTGCCTTGAGAAATTCCTTTAGCATTTGTTGTAAAGCTGGTTTGGTGGTGCTGAATTCTCTTCACTTTTGCTTGTCTGTAAAGCTTTTGATTTCCCCATCGAATCTGAATGGGATCCTTGCTGGGTAGAGTAACCTTGGTTCTAGGTTTTTCTGTTTCATCACTTTAAATATATCTTGCCACTCCCTTCTGACCTGTAGAGTTTCTGCTGAAAGGTCAGCTGTTAACCTTATGGGGATTCCCTTGTATGTTATTTGTTGCTTTTCCCTTGCTACTTTTAATATTTTTTTTGTGTGTTTAATTTTGTTAGTTTGATTAATATGTGTCTCAGCGTGTTTCTTCTTGGGTTTATTCTTATGGGACTCTCTGCACCTGGGCTTGATTGACTATTTCCTTTCCCATGTTGGGGAAGCTTTCAACTATAATCTCTTCAAATATTTTCTCAGACCCTTTCTTTTGTTCTTCTTTTTCTCGGATGCCTATAATTTGAATGTTGGTGTGCTTAATGTTGTCCTAGACGTCTGTGAGACTGTCCTCCATTCTTTCCACCATTCTGTCTTCCAGCTCACTTATCCGTTCTTCTGCTCAGTTATTCTGCTATTGATTCCTTCTAGAGTATGTTTAATTTCAGTTATTGTCTTGTTCATTACTGTTTGTTTGCTCTTTAGTTGTTCTAGGTCCTTGTTAAATGTTTCTTTTATTTTCTGTATTCTATTTCCAAGATTTTGGATCATCTTTACTCTCATTACTCTGAATTCTTTTTCAGGTAGTTTGCCTATTTCCTCTTCATTTATTTGGTCTTGTGGGTTTTTATCTTGCTCCTTTGCCTGTCAGATATTTCTCTGTCTACTCATTTTGTCTAATTTACAGTATTTGAGGTCTCCTTTTCCTAGGCTGCAGGGTCGTAGTTCCTATTCCTTCTGTTCTGTGCCCCCGGTGGTGGGGTTGGTCCAGTGTCTTGTGTAGGCTTCCTGATGCGAGTGACTAGTGCCTGTGTTCTGGTCGGTGGAGCTGAGTTGTTTCCCTCTGATGAGCAGGGCCATGTCAGGTGGTATGTTTTGGGGTGAATGTGAGCTGAGTATGACTTTAGGCAGTCTGTGTGCTGATGGGTGGGTTTGTGTTTCTGTCTTGTTTGTTGTTTGCTGTGAGGTGTCCAGCACTGGGAGCTGCTGGCAGTTGGGTGGAACTGGGTCTTGGATTCAGATAGAGGCCTCCTTGAGAGCTCTCGGCGATTAAGCTTCCCTGGGGCCAGGAATTCTCCAGTGGTCCAGCATCCTGGACTCAGTGCTCCCACTCCAGAACCTCAGGCCTGACTTCTGGTCGAGGGACAAAGACCGCAGAAGTCGCTCATCCCGGCAATAAAGGGGATTTAAAAAAAAAAAAAGAGTAACAAAACACCATACAAATGGTAAAAGGTAATATCAGAGAAACAGAAACAGAAACAAGGAAACATGCACAC
Source organism: Balaenoptera musculus (assembly GCF_009873245.2). Classification (NCBI taxonomy): domain Eukaryota; kingdom Metazoa; phylum Chordata; class Mammalia; order Artiodactyla; family Balaenopteridae; genus Balaenoptera; species Balaenoptera musculus. Next base: position 36,332,964 of record NC_045798.1, read on the forward strand.
ACACAAAAGAAACACAAACAGAACCAAATAAATCAACTAGCAAGAGAACAACCAGACAAACAAAAGAACCCAAGAGCGAAATCAAGCAATTAAGAAGAAAGCTGACAAAAACCCCAAACCAAAAAAGAAAACCAAAGCAGATCGCCAACTGAAGCATAAAGCAAAGAAACAAAGCAGACAAAAATGATTTTTAAAAAAAAGGAAAGAAAAAGAGAATGGGGAAAGAAGAGAGAACAACAGAAAAGCAACGTAGAAACAGAAGTATTTTAAAAAATAGAAAATATATTAAAAAAAAAAAAAAGACAAACGAAACCCTGGGGAATGGTAAAAACAAATCAAACAAAAAAACAGAAATAAGGAAACAGACACACATGTGAAAGAAACAAAAACCGAGCCAAATAAAACAAAAAGCAAGAGAACAACCACACAAATAGAACTCAAAAATGAAATCAATTAGGATTAAAACTAACAAAAACACATAATGTAAAAACAAAATGAAAGCAATGTGCCAACTGAAGAATAAAGCAAAGAAACAGAACAAACCGATAAAAATGATTAAAAAAATAATAAAAATAAAATAAAACAAGGGAAAAAGCACAGGACAACAGAAAAGCAAAGTAGAAATGGAAATATATATATATACATATATATATATAAATAAAAATATATTAAAGAAAAAGAGGATGAAAAAATAAGGGAAAAGAACACAGAACAATAGAAAACAAAGTAAAATACAAATGTATAAAAAATAAAAAATAAAAATATGCTATAAAACACAGAGATCCAAAAAGACTAAAAAAAAAAAACTAAACAACAAACAAAGAAAAAGAAACAAAAAAAGCTGGAACCAACAACAATGATTCAAAACAATAAAATTAATAGTCATAATTATGTTTCCCTGGGGTGTCTGCTGTAAGTGTCCTTGCACACGCCGTGAGCCACAGCTCACCTCCGCCTCCCCAGGAGGGTCTCCTCTGCCTCTGGACTGGTCTCTGGACCTGCTGTGGGCCCTGTGGGGACAGCTCAGACTCTGATCTGGCCCAATTCCTGTGTGTGCTGCCCCCAAAGTCCACAGCTGCCAGAGCTAGACCATTTTCACTTGTGGGAACACTCATTGTCTACTCAGATATTCCATAGATGCAGGGTCTACCTAGCTGATCGTGGGGAGTTAATCTGCAGCTTGTACAGCTGATGGAAATATTTTCAATCTTCTTCCTTAGTCACCCCATTCCTGGGGTTCAGCCTTGATTTTATCCCCACCTTTGTGTGTGGTCCACCCACAAGAGTCTGGTCCTGAGGCTGCCTTGGAGCTCTTGGGTCTGCCCCTGTGAGGACCGGGCACAGAGGTGGTCTGACTGCTTGGATTGCTGGAGGTCTGGTGGCTCCAAATGCACAGGGAAGCCGGTGGCCATGGGCGCAAGAGAGATGTGGTCCTAGTGAGGGCCTTTTCTGGCACCTGGTGTAAGGTACATGAGGGCCAGCCCTGGCCGGGGTTTTTCTGGCACCTGGCAGTAGGTATGTGAGGGCCATCCCTGAGAGGGCCTTTTTTTTTTTTTGCCCTGCAGCTGGCACGCGAGGAGAGAGGTTACAGTAGTGGCTCCTCCCCCTACATGTGACTCAGCAGTAGCACCCTGCATCCATGGCAGTCCAGTCTTCCTCCATAGGCATTCCCTGCTGCAGATTTCCTCTCTCCCGTCCCTTCAGTCCGTCTCCCCACAGCCCACAGCAGTTCTCACGCTGGGCCTGTTCTCCAATCCCCATGCTCCCAGCCCCCTTGCACACCTGTGAACACATGTCCAGTCCGGGGCATGTAGGGCTGTGGTACAGACGGACCATCTGTGTATTTCTCACTTTGTCCTGTCTGCCACAGATTGGTGGCTTCACCCTGTTCTGACAGCCTCAAATGCTTCCCTTATGTCCCAATCAGTTTCCCCATAGGAGAGGGGGTTTCCCCATCGGAGAGAGGGTTTCCCTGAATTCGGGAATCTCTCCTCTGCTTCAGCTCCTTCGCCCCAGGGTTCAGGTTCCTTCCTGCTTCCTCTCCTCCTCCTTCTCCCCTCTTTTTTCAGTCCTACCCAGTTATGCAGGGATCTTTATAGTCCTTTCCAGTGTCCAAGGTCTTCTGCTAGTTTTCAGCTAGTGTTCTGTGAGAATTTTTGCATCTATAGATGTATTCCTGATGCATCCATGGAGAGAGATGAGCTCCACATCCACCTACTCCTCCGCCATCTTGAATCTTCCCTGTATTCTTTATAATACATTCCAATAGGCATGGTCAGTCAACATTGCTTATACTTGTATTTTTAAGATGCTGAGCCAACAAACTGATCAATTAGCCAACCAACAAATAATCAAACAAAAACTCCTAAGCCTTCTGAGATTATTCAGGAGAAGTACCTGAATTGGGTCAATTCCTCTGGCTGACATTTGCATTTATCCAGGTGGGCAGAATAGGTATGCAGCCCCCTCCAGGGAGGACTCTGCTTAGGCCTATTTCTACCTCGTGTGCCATGTAGTTTTGCTTGGATCAGCAATGTGAGTTTTTTTTTTATAACAAGTAGAATACAAGTGACTAGGGTACAAAGCTCCTTTAACTGCTGATAGGACTCTATTTTAGGCAGTACACCTTCTGTTTAAAATCAACTCTGGACAACTACTACTTGATCGCCTGGTGTGAAAAGAGTGGCAGGCTTATCTGGAGCAATCATCCCCTTGAAAAAGATAAGAAAAATGAGCCTGGGTGTGATTACTCCAGCTCAAAACATATCTAAACAGTCTCTCTTTCTCTGCTGTAAGCTTATTTCCTTTTGGTCTCCTGTGTTATCTTCCTGCACAGACATCTAACAAGGCATGGAAAAGAGGGCCTTTTTTGATAGGGAGAGTATATAAGAAAGTAGCTGCACGCTTTCTCTCCTTCCTGGTAATTTACCAGCAATGAAAACCCCAGCAGTGGCCCTGGTGCTTCCTATTCTAAGCAATGAGATCTTTATGGTCACGAACTACCCAGAAGTCATAGCTGACTCTTTCTTCCCTTCCTGGAAAATATGGTTTGTGGTAGTGAAGCTGCTTCCTGACAGAAGTGAATGCCCTGAGGTATGTAGCATGTATAGCGAGAAGATGGACAGTTACCTTTATAACATGACAGTTATTGTTACATATAAAGCTCACCATCTAAAGATGAATATTGATTGGTTTTGCTTCCTTTTCATATTTAGCTGCCCCAAAGTAGTACTGCTTTCTATTTTAAGATCAAAATAAGCAAGAAAGACTTGGAGACAGTAACTTAGATAAAACCTAAAGGGTTTGATTTCATACCATATATGAGAGAAATTTGCTAATAGGCAAAACAGCTATATTTCAGTTCCAATTTATTTAATTGCATAACAGATACAAGGTTCCTGCCCTTTTGTGTTTCATGTATGTGTAATTAAAATTTTCTTTAATATTTCCTTTGAACATTTGTATGTATGAATGATATCACAGAAATATATGTATGCATTTATATATTAAGGCCTGATGGGACTAGAAAAAAGTTAATGTGAGAAATTGTCTTTTGATTTACTGTGTTTAACATATGCTAACCCTAGTCTGTTACCACCTGCTAAGGACCTCTTCTTGAAAAAACAGAAAGCAGAAATGACACAATATTCTACTTGATGACTAAGGAAAAAATGATTAGTATATGGTTTAAACTGTTTCTCACATTAAAAGTAATTCAGTATTTGTCTTTGTAGCACCAAATGTTGGTGACTATTTCTCACTCTTGAACCAGCTGGCATGTAGACCTAGACCCTTCAGTATTTTCCACGTAAAGTCTGGACTAGACATTTACTGTTTTGTGTGTCAAAACTCCTCCCTTTTTTTGGACCAGCACCTCCACTGTCATGCAATGGAAGCTGCGATCTTTTTGGCCACAGTGATGGTCTAGGGGTGGACATTGGACCCATGCTGGGCCCGTGATAGGATCGCCTCTGGCCTCAGTGGAGTGGTGAAGCTGTGGGATGTGGGGCTTGGAGCAGCTGAGACTCATAGTCCCTGACGCTGGCAAGGAGACGGGGTGAGGCTGGCATCCAGAGACGGCGAGATGAGAGATGGGGAGAGTTAATGTGCTCCAGTCCCTGGTTCCAGCCCCATACCCTTTCTCCCACCCCTCCCCCCTTGTCTAAACTAGTTAGGATTAGGATTTTTTTTTCTACTTGCAACCTAAAGAGTCTGTAAAGGAAGAAAATTCAGGCACATGCAGCATTTTATGGATTTTGGTAGACTTTGCTGTTTTTTGGGGGGAGGAGGTTGTTACACTCAACATTTCCCATACAATATCTCCCTCCAGCATTTTATTGCCCCAGAGTCTCTCCTTCCCTTGAACCCAGTGTCTTTCTCTAGACTCCCCTCCCCTATCAGCATTGGGCAACCTGGGGTTTTCCTCTCTTCCACTCACTCAAGCAAAACATTTGTCTCTCTCTCTTTTTTAATGCTAACTGCCTTCTCTCTTCCTCAAGAAACCAAAGCCCAGCCAATTTGTTTCTATTGCAAAAGGGCTTCTTCTTAATAAAGGTGATGCTCTCCCTACAAAGGAATTTTTGTATCGACTGCTAAGAGAATACAATTTTCTCCATATTAGGACACACACAATGTTTTTAGATTGTTCTCCTCATTAACTAAGCTCCCTATGGTAATTTTCAAGGCCCAGTATCAGCACATTTTATTCTAAATAGCTAATGTATATCTATTACTCTTCTTTTTCCACCCAGTATTCCACGCAAACTTATATACACCTATCATCAGAATCTATCATTTACTTCCCAAGTTGACTGATATAGTCTAAATATTCAGTTTTTTCCATTGAAGACCTTTTGAAATTCTACCATCTCCTAATATTTTATGATTTAATTGAGTGAAATTTTGAAATGACTTGTTCTTTAACTCAAAATAAATGCATATACTATATATAGCAATCCCTCCCTCACTCTCACCTTTCTCTACTTCCCCCAACTGTTCTTGGCAACCACTTTGCTGTAAAATGGGGGTGTGTCTGAGAGGGCAGGATGTTAAACATCCTGGAAGGAAGAAAGAACAATTTTATGAAGTTATTTCCAATGTTACTGAGAAGGGGAATTCTGGGAGAAGATGATTAATATAGCTCCAGCCTGGGGCATAATTCTCTCTCTGAAAGTTTAATAAGAACATTTGAAGATGTCGGGATAGTGTTTAAGGAGGCTTCTTTTTGCTTTCAACAAGTGAGGCATTGATAGTTCCTCAGTTACCTTGATTGTGTTGGATTAAAATATGGCTGTAAATTATCTGCAGCCCCTCCTAACAAGAGATGGAGTCTCTTCTCCTCTCTTTTAATCTGCACTGGCTTTGTAGCTTGCTTTGGGCACTACAATGCAGTGATAGTGATGTGTGACTTCTCAGCAAGGTCTTAAGATGTCTTGCAGTTTCTCCTCACTCCCTCTTGGAATGCTCCACTGTTTTACTAGAAATTGGAGCCATCCTGCTGGAAAGGCCATGTGGAAGAGAACTGAGACACCCCGGTCAACTGTCTGAGCTAACTACTAGACAGAGGAGTTTGGTCATGCTAGACCTCAGCTCTAGGTGACCTGCCAGGTGACTGCAGCCACATGAGTGAACTCATAAGTGGACACATAAGAGGAACTGCCCACCTGAACCCAGCCTAAATTGCAGAATCATGAACAAATGCACATGTATCTCCAGTAGAAAGGGAACATGGATGAATCAAGGCAGAGATAGACAATTGCAAAAGCGATGTTCTGGAGTAGGAAAGAAGTAAGGAACTAGAAGCATGGGAAAGTTCACCCTCCAGAACAGAAGGGAAGGCAGGATACATGGGTACACCTGAAGACAAGAGGGCAGTTTTGGTGGGGAGTGCTTCAACGTTCTCTTGTGATTGCTTCAGTTTTCTTAGTGTGAAGATATGAAGGTGGTAGGGAGTCACAGAGTTTGAGGCTAAAGGAGAAGGTGTGATTTGAAGAGTGGGAGGGAAATTGACTATGGAAATTCACTAGGATCACAGGGAAACACCAGAAGCCCCTTGAGGTTAGTGTTTCTACACTTAGCTGAGACCTGTCAGCTGTGTGCTTTTCTCCAGACATTTTCAGTTGCTGAGGTACAAGTGTGGAGTAGCTAAAAGGTGGATTTAATCATGCTTGGGGCTTAGAGTATGACAGTGAGTGAGGGTCAAGATAATTGAGCATATGTGGAAGGGAGTGGTTATAGTGATGCCTGTGGAATATAAGCTAATAAAGCAGGGAAGTGAGGGCATGAGATAGGTTAGGGTTTTGGGAAAGGGATAAAATAAATGGACTGAATACAGACTTGTGAGGGAAGATACCAACTGTGTTATTGTTTAGCACCTGATTCTGGTATGCATTGTGATCTCGGGAAAATTATTTAAATTTACTGATTTATACAATCAGGGGTTGTATTAAGATAAACTCTAAGATTTCTTTGCAGTTCTAACAACCTGCCGTTCTATGATTCCACATAAAAGTAGCACATAACATAGACGCTAATGCAGAATAGATTCAGTTTTCTAAATAAGATAATGGCAAACCTCTGCTAAAGTTTCTCCTGACATCTGAAGGTTAATTAGCTACTTAATTATTTCCATCACTTATTTGTTGCATTCTTTTTGGATGGCTGCTGCACAGATAAGGATTTTTGGAATATATATTAAGAAAGATAATGCAACATATTTGGAATCACTGGAGGTATGGGCTAGTGGACGGAAGTACACATTGGGAGGTGAGAATGCTTGTGTCTGCCTGGGTTCTGACTCTGTTCTGTTTTCTGTAAGTCATGTTTACTGCTTTTACTTTGGGTTATTAAATGTTGTGAGAGACTGTGATTTGTGCTTCACTTAAGTATTTGACCAAATCAGAGCTGGACACAGGGTCCTGGAATAGAAGAGGTTTGATTGTATTTTTTCACTTGTCCATCAGAATCTGGACTAGATAATAGAGGTCATGATGGCATTTGGGGAGATGTGAAAGTGAATGAAACTTTCTAACATCCTAGTCAAAGGCTTTTCATTTTAATTGAAAAGAAGCTTCTGACACCCATGCTGTTGCCCTTGTTGGCAATTACTACCACCAGTGTACGTGACTTTGACTATTGAAATTTCCTCAAATTTGTCTCCTTTCTTCCCTTGTCTCCTGCTCCAGTTTATTCTCTATGTAGAAGCCAGGAGTGATCTTTTTTTTTTTTTTTTTTTTTTTTTTTTTTGTTTTTTTTTATATTTTTTTATTTTTTTTTTTAATATTTTTTTTTTTATTATTTTTTGCTGTGTTGGGTCTTCGTTTCTGTGCAAGGGCTTTCTCTAGTTGAGGCAAGTGGGGGCCACTCTTCATCGCGGTGCGTGGGCCTCTCACTGTCGCGGCCTCTCCCGTTGCAGAGCACAGGCTCCAGACACGCAGGCTCAGTAGTTGTGGCTCACGGGCTTAGTTGCTCCATGGCATGTGGGATCTTCCCAGACCAGGGCTCGAACCCGTGTCCCCTGCATTGGCAGGCAGATTCTTAACCACTGCGCCACCAGGGAAGCCCCAGGAGTGATCTTTTTAAAATGTAATTCAGGTAATTTTATTCCCCTCTTTGAAGTCTTCCATTGACTTCCCATTAGATTTAGAATGACATCCAGACTCTTCATTATTGTCTCTAGGATCTTATAGGAACTGGCCTGTACTTTTCTCTCTGACCTCATCCTGAACAAATTTCCTCTTCATACATTGTGCTCCAGACCCACTGGCCTTTTCCTGTTCCAAAAACATGTAGAATCCTTCCCTATCTCAGGACTTGGCATCAGTGGGTCCCTTTACTTGGAAAGCTGTTTTGGACCTGAATTATTTTTTTGTTTACTTTTTGGTTTTCTCTCTCCCCTTGAACTAGATAGAAATATTTGATATGCACTTATCTGTCTCATTGGCTGGGTGTGCCTAGGAGAGCACTGGGTAGGTGCTCAAGAAACATTTTTTTCATGGAAAAAAGAGGGACCTCAAAATTAGATGGCATAGAAGGTAGTTTGTCTAGGGTTAGTTGAAAGGGCATCAGGCTGGCTGCTCTATTCCAAATGACTGACCCAGGACTATTAAAGCTTTACTTCTTTGAGTTTTGAAAGATTCATAGCCTTCAAGATTGCTCTCTTAAAATGCAGATAACCTTGTGAGTTCATTTCTCAAATCAGTATCTACTAATATTTTGGTTCTTAGTGACCACCTAGGGAGAAATAGGATATAGGATGTGCAAATGACAGAGTGTCAGGAGTGGGGGAATTAAAAAACAGAGCCAAAAGGCAAAGGGCCAACAGAGAGGGAAAATAGGGATAAAGAGATGAAGGGTTGTGGGAGGAGAATTACATCAGAATTTTGCCTAGAGTGGAAACATTTTTGTTTCCCAATATACAAGACAGTGGCACAGTTGACAACTGGTACTATATATTTCCAAGTATTATAAAATTTTTTAAAAAGCAGATTCTTGATAGGTTTTCATGGTTACAAATAAATTGAGGAAGAAGGGAAAGCTATGCGTTCTCAGTTAAAAAAATAAAACGTGGAAGCAACTATTACATAAGACAATGTATGCTGCTCAGCATGAGAATTTCAGAGAGAGATCTGGTGTCTTGTAATGTTGCAGTTACTATGGTGACAATGCATTTTTAATGGTACCATTAAATGGTAGTATAACTACTTGTACCTAAGGAGTGCTGAATAGTCACAGCTGTGATGAGTGGAGTTTATGTTTCTTTTCTCCAGGATGGTTTTTAGTGACTTCAGAATAAAAGTGTTGTGTAACAGAACATTTTGGTATAAAATATATGTTCTTTCTAGAATTAAAAAAGACTTTATAGAGTAATTCTCCCCACTACACCTTACAGACACACACATGAGCGAACACACATATATGTGCATACTATATGGATGAAGATCTGGAGACAAAGATTAAGTAGCTTTTCCCAGCTCATTTAGCTAGTGACAGAATTAGGATGAAAGCTCAGGTTTTCTGACCCCTAAGACAGGTTCTTCCTACCATTGCACACTGCCTTTCCCCAAGACAGAGTACACACAACGAATTCTACATTCTTTTCACACAGCAAAATTGGTAAGAGGTTGCAATGAGTTTATATCACTCTGGAGGGTCTGTAAGGTGGTTAAAACCAGATGAAAGAGTAATAAACGAATATTGTAATTAAAAGAGTCTATAGATGGAATTCCAGAGATCCATAAGCCCTTTAAAATTGTTTGCAGATGTGTGTGCATATGTTCATTTTTCTAATGAGAGACTTCATCAGATTCTTGAGTTGGTGACCTCTTCCCAAATAAATGATGAATTATGGCTCTTTCCCCATTTAGGTTATCAAAATATGATAAACAAAATGAAAAAGTAAATGGCATACTGAGAAAAATATTTGTTATGATATGATAAAAGATTAATACCCTTAATTTACAAAGAGCACATACACATCAAGCAAAACATCAAGACCCAGTTGAAATTAGAGTGAAGGAAATGAATGCAAATATTCAGACAGGAAGTACAAATAGCTAATAGAAATGAAAATTATTCATCCTCATTAGTCATCAATGAAATGCAAATTAAAACAATAAAGATTTTACTAGTTTCACCCAACAAATTAGCACAGATTAAAAGCAACCATGATAATATTCTATGTGGTGAAGAGGTAGTGGGATAAGAAGATTTCTCTGCTGTTACTAGGAATATAAATTGGGACAAAGATTTTGGAAATCAAATTAATAATTTAAGGGCCTTAAAAGTGTTCATAACTAGTAATTCAAATTCTAAGGACATAGTTCTATTCTAAGGCAATAATAAGTGCTCACTATGATTTGAGTATAAAAGTATTTCTCCCAGTGTTATTTAAAATAGTAAAAAAATACGAAAGAGTACACATATCCAATATAGGGAAAAACTAAATAAGTTACAGTATTTCTATGAATTTGGTAAATTATCTTAAAAATTTTGTTAATAATATGGAAAACTCTTATATAAGAGTGATAGAATATAAACACCCAGACTTCTAAAATGGTTGTAGAATATAATTCCAATCTTGCAAACAAACTACAAAATACTAGAAGGAAATACACTAACATGTAAAATGGCTATCTTTTGGGTTATAGGATTAGTAATTATTTTTTTTTCTTTTTTGTACTGTTGTGTATTTTCTCAGATTTCTATAGTGAATTTATATATTACCAGAAATGAAATAAAAGTTATTTAAAAAGTTTTGCTGAGCTTATTTCCGATATCACTTCACTTGTTCTGACATGGCAAAAATCTGTTGTCCTAAAGAATGATAGAAACTAGAAAGTATCTTTTGAAAAAAAATCTTACTAAAATGAAATAAAGTTTAACTTTTTTCTTTCATTTAAAAATTATCTGTGTAATCTATTTGGGTCAGATGCTGGGGAAACACATATGAATAAGAAGGTGTTCCTGCTACCTAAAGTTTATGATCTACTAGGAAAGACAGGCATGTAATAACCATACTAAAACAGCTCATGGGTACCTTGTAATATGGCAACATGAAGGAGGAATGATGAAGTCTTCTTGAGGAAGTGGGGGTGTATGACATTTGACTCCGGTCTCTAGTGATAGGTCATGAGGTGGGCAAAAGTGAAGACCTTCTCCATAAAGGGAAGGGAATGTGTTAACATGGGGGCATGAAAGGGCAGTACAATTTAGAGAACAGGTCCCTTCGATTTGGCTAGAAAGGTAGAGCAAGGTCAGCTGCTGAAAGACCTCTGTAAGATGCCTGGACCATATCTTGTAGGTAAAAGGAGTCATGAAAGTTATTGAAAGAGTCATATAAGTAAATGATCAGATTTGATCAGGTGATGAACATGTGAAAGAATAATGTCTACCACAGTAACAGAAATTATAATTCAATAATGGTTGAGATATTTTTATGGAAACAATGCTCAATATGGTAGAACTTTAAGAATTTTTTTTTTTAACTTTAAGATGTATTTTGCACTGCATTATGCCACAGAGAATGTTTGACATTTGATATTGGGGATGCATTGGTTGGACATACCTTGGTATTAATGAGGCTAAAACCACAGTCTTCTTGTTAATTTAGTTGGCAGAAAAAACTTTGTTTTGTGGCTGACAAATCAATGAGGAAGTTTGTAACTGCCTCTGCTATTTAAAAAGGGTCTTTACATGGTAGAAGAGTTGGGCTGCATCTGTACCAAATCTTAACTTTAAATTGATCAAAGTGCAACAGATCTCTACATGTATTTCATTTCAGCAGTCCAATGAAGCCCAGTGGTGATCCTTATGATAAGAAGGTTATCAGGTGGTCTCAGAACACTCTGGCCATCTTTGCTTGGCCCAAGTATTATTCTTGAACTTTCTTTTTTTAAATAAAAGGGTTTAGGGCTGTTGTTTTGCTGTTTATTTATTTTAAAAATTGAGATAAAATTGACAAATAATAAAGTATTGTTTTAGGTGTACAACATGATAATTTGATATGTGTGTACATTGTGAAGTGATTACCACAATAAGTTTAGTTAACATCCATTACCACACGTAGTTGAACATTTTTTTCTTATAATGAGAACTTTTAAGATCTCCTTCCTTAGCCACTTTCAATTATACAATATAGTATTATTAACTATAGTCACCATGCTGTACATTACAGCCCCAGGGCTTATTTATCTTATTATTGCATGTTTGTGCCATTTGACTACCTTCACCCATTTTGCCCACCTCCCTATTCCTTGCCTCTGGCAACCAAGAATCTGTTTTCTGTATCTATGATATCTATATCTATATATTTTTTAGATTCCACATATGAGTGATTTCATGCACATTTATCTTTCTCTGTCTGACATTTTACTTAGCATAATGCCCTCAAGGTCCATCCATGTTGTCTCAGATAGCAGGATTTCCTTTTTTTTATGATGGAATATATGTCACATTTTCTTTATCCATTCATCCATGGATGGACATTTAGGTTATTTCTGTATCTGGGCTATTGTGAATAATGCTGCTATGGACACTGTGACGTGGATATCTTTTTGAGACGGTGATTTTGTTTCCTTTGGATAAAAATCCAGACTGGAATTGCTGGATCATATGATAGTTCTATTTTTAATTTTTTGAGGAAACTCCATATTGTTTTCCATAGTGGCTGCATCAAGTCACGTCCCCACCAGCAGTGCACAAGAGTTCCCTTTGCTCCACATCCTCACCAACACTTGTTACTTGTTGTCTTTTTGATAGTAGCCATTCTAACAGGTGTGAGGTGGCCTGAACTTCCTATATTCATGAATTACAACATGAATGTACCTGTCCTTCACAGTTTTAGATGCCAGTGTTTTTCAGAAGGATTGCTTTTTTTGGGGTACTGTTACTGAATTATTTCTGAATAGTGATGTTCTCCTGCCTCTTAGTTGTAATAGTAAATGAGTAATAATAGTAGTAGAGATAAATAAACAACCTCCAAATTAGCCTACCCATATACCCACATTCTTGGTTATCTTTTTAAACCGTCTACAATAGTCCCCTCTTGTCCATGGTTCACTCTCCATGGTTTCACTTACTCGAGGTCAACTGCTGTCCGAAAATATTAAATAAAAAATTCCAAAAATAAATAACTCACATGTCTTAAATTGCGTGCCATTCTGAGTAGTGCAATGAAATCTTGTGCCCTTCTCCGTCTCTCCTGGGATGTGAATCATCCCTTTATCCAGTGTATCCCACCCTTTAGTCACTTAGTAGTCATCTCAGTTATCAGATTGACTGTCACAGTATTGCAGTGCTTGTGTTCAAGTAACCCTTATTTTACTTAATAATGGTCCCAAAGTGCAAGAGTAGTGATGCTGGAAATTCAGATATGCCAAAGAGAAGATGTAAAGGGCTTCCTTTAAGTGAAAAGGTGAAAGCCCTAAACTTAATAAGGAAAGAAAAAAACCGTATGCTGAGGTTGCTAAGATCTATGGTAAGAACAAATCTTCTCTCCGTGAAATTGTGAAGAAAGAAAAGAAATTCATGTTAGTTTTGCTGTCACACCTCACACTGCAAAAGTTATGGTCATAGTGCATGACAAGTGCTTAGTTAAGATGGAAAAGGCATTAAATTTGTACCGTAAGATATTTTGAGAGACCACATTCCCATAACTTACACTATGAACAGTATATTGTTATAATTGTTCTGTTTTATTATTAGTTATTATTGCTAATCTCTTACTGTGCTTAATTTATAAATTAAACTTTACCATAGGTTTGTATGTGTAGGAATAAACATAGTGTATATAGGATTCGGTGGTATCTGTGGTTTCAGGCATCCACTGGGGGCCTTGGAAATTATTCCTTACAGATAAGGTGGGACTACTGTATTAATTTAATTTATATTTAAGATATGTAGCACCAGACAAGAAGGTGTAGTTTTGGCTCCTGGATACTAGTGGTGATTATATATAAGTATTATTTAAGCATTTCTTGATATCCATCTTTCTCCTCTCTGCTGAGTGGTGGGAGAGCAAATGCATTAGATTCTTCTCCTTCTTTAAGATGATAATGTTGTCCAGTGGAAGAGAATTAGATTGAAATGCAGAAGACATAGTCTAATTTCAACTTCAAAGTTTATTCACTCTGATCTTCAACCAAGAATCACTTAATCTTACTGTACTTTACTTTCCCTATATTTTAAAAATTTATTAGTCATGTGTTAACCCAAGTCAGTTCTCTGAGACTTGCCTGATGACTGACTCTTTTAGAGAAATCTTGAAATAGAGGAAGAGTTCAGGAAAGGATTTGAAAAATAGGAGTAATTTATGGAAGATAGGATAGAAAGATTGTAAAGAAGATAATGAGGCATGAAACTCAGGGAATCTCTGTGAGAGGTCGAGATGTACAAGAAAATCCTGGGACTAAGAGAATATGAGCTTGATTTTGTTGAAGGAAAGTAGAGGGATGATATAAAACAGTAACAACAACAACAACAATAATACTAAAAGAATAAATGTCAGATAGGAAAGGGCTTTAAAATATCTGATGTAGAAGGCTCTGTAGAATGAGACATACAGAAGTAATTCAGTGAAGTAACTGATGGGGAATATTTTTCTGTTTTGTAGAAAATAGGCCAGGATGAATCACAAGCTATGGACCAAACTTGGCTTGTTTACTTGGAGTCTGAGAAAACAGCTTAGGGCTATTTACTGAAAAACACCCTTGTAAAATTACATACAGATACCACTTTGTTTGGTAAAATATACTCTACTTTTGCTTTGAGATTTTCAACATTAGAGCAGAACTGTTTGTTCAGAGATTAAAAAAAGTTTTTAATAAACTTTACTTTTTAGAGCAATTTTAGGTTTACAGAAAAACTGCAGAAATGACAGAGTTCTCATATGTCCTCTTTTCTGCTGCACACAGTTTCCCCTATTATTTACACAGTTTCTTTTATTATTTACATCTTGTTTTAGTGTGGTATATTTGTTATAATTAATGAACCAATATTGATGAATTATTGTTAACTGAAGACTGTAGTTGACATAAGAATTCACTCTTTGTGTTGTACATTTTATGGATTTTGACAAATGCAAAATGTCATATATTCACCATTGTGGTATCATTAAGAATAGTTTCACTACCCTAAAAATCCCCTGTGCTCCCTCTATCAATCTCCCTCTTTCTCCCTCCTTACCTCCCTTCCTCCCTCCCTCCCCCGAACCCCTGGCAACCATGGATCATTTTACTTTCTCCCTAGTTTTGCCTTTTCTAGAATGTCATATAATTGCAATCATCAGTACATAGCCTTTCAACCTCTTTAACTTAGCAGTATGCATTCAAGTTTCCTCCATGTCTTTTTGTAGTTTGATTGCTAATTTCTTTTTATTGCTGAATAAGTTTCATTGTAATGATGTAGCAGAGTTTGCTCATCCATTCACTTATTTAAGGACATCTTTTTTGCTTCCAAGTTTTGGAAATTATGGATAAAACTTCTATAAACATTTTTGGTCAGGTGTGGTTATTAGTTTTCAACTCACTTAAGTAAATACTAAGTGGTGCAATTGCTGGATCACGTGATAAAGGTATGTTTAGTTTTGTAAGAAGTTGTCAAACTGTCTTCCAAAGTGGCTATGCCATTTTGCATTCCCAGCAATAAAAGAGAGTTCCTATTGCTCCACATCCTCACTAGTGTTTGGTGGTATCATTGTTTGGATTTTAGTTTGGATAAATAGTTAGTGGTATCTCAATGCTGTTTTAATTTGCAGTTCCCTAATGACATATGATGTTGAGCATCTTTTCATTTACTTATTTGCCATCTGGATATCTTCTTTGGTAAGACATCTGTTCAGACCTTTTGCCAATTTAAAAATTGGGCAAGTTGTTTTCTTACTGTTGAGTTCTATGAGTTCTTTGTATATTTTGAATACAAGTCCTTTATCAGATACGTGTTTTGCAAAAAACTTGTCACAGCCTTTGGCTTGTCTTTTTAGTCTCTTTGGCTTTTGCAGAGCAGAAGTTTTAAATTTCAAGGAAATCCAATTTATAATTTTTTTCTTCTGTTGATTGTGCTTTTATAGTTGTATCAAAAAATTCGTTATCAAAGTCAAGGTCACTTTACTTTTCTGCTATGATATCTTCTAGAAGTTTTAAAATATTTCATTTGCATTATGTCTTTGATCCATTTAGCTTTATTTTGTGAGAGTGTAAGGTATGTGTCTAGTTTTTTTTTTTTTTTTTTTTTTGCATGTAGTTGTCTAGTTGTCCCAGCATCATTTATTGGAAAGATAATCCTTTCTTGATTGAATTGCCTTTGCTCCTTTGTCAAAGATCAGTTGACTATATTTGTGTGGATCTATATCTGGACTCTATATTCTCTTCCACTGATTTTTTTTCCTATTTTTGTTTGGCCAATACCACACTGTTCTGTAGCTTTATAGTAAGATTTGAAATTGGGTAGTATCAGTCCTCCAACTTTTTTCTTCTTCAGTATTGTGTTGGCTATTCTGTGTCTTTTGCCTTTCTATGTAAACTTCAAAATCAGTTTGTTGATGTCTAGTTTATCTGAAGAGACAAGGCAAGCATCAGAACCGGATTCAGATATGCCAGAGATTTTGTAATTATTAGACTTGGAATTTAAATTCTCTGTAATTAGTATTCTAAGAGCTCTAATGGAAAAAATGGGCAACATGCAAGAACAGATGCATAATATAAGTAGAGAGATGGAAACTCTAGGGAAGAATAAATAAGAAATATTAGAAATAAGAAACACCACAACAGAAATGAAGAATGCCCTTGTTGGGATCGTCAGTAGACTGAACACGGCCATAGAAAGACTCAGTGAGGCTAAACATATGTTAATAGAAATGTCCCAAATTAAAAAGCAAAGAGAAAAGGATGAAAAAAATGGTACAGAGTATCCAAGAACTATGGGACAATTACAAAATGTGTAACATATATGTAATGAGAATTGTAGAAGGAGAAGAAAGAGAGGAACAGAATAAATGTTTGAAGTGTTATAATTATAGTTGAGAATTTTCCAAAATTAATAACAGACACCAAATCACAGATCCTGGAAGCTCAGAGAGTACCAAGCAGGATAAATACCAAAAAATTTACACCTGGGTATATCATATTCAATCTGCAGAAAATCAAAGACAAAGAAAAAATCTTGAAAGATGCCAGAGGAGGGAAAACACATTATCTATAGAGGAGCAAGGATAAGAATTACATCAGACTTCTCTTTACAAACCATGCAAGCAAGAAGATAGTGAAGTGAAATATATTAAGTGTTGAAAGAAAAATCTCACTAACCTAGAATTCTGTATCCAGCAAAATTATCCTTCCAAAGTAAATGAGATATAGAGACTTTATAAAATAAACAAAAGTTGAGGGAACTTGTTGCCAGTAGACCTGCTATACAAGAAATGTTAAAAAAATTCTTCAGAAAGAGGGGAAATGATATAGACCAGAGAGTCAGATCTACATGCAGAAAGGTAGTGTTAGAGAAGGAATAAATCAAGGTAAAATAAAATCTTTTATTTTCTTATTCCTTATTGATATAACATAATAGCTTATTCAAAATAATAGCAACATATAGTGGATGATAATATCTTATGGATAAGTAAAATGAATAACAGCAATGTTATTAGGGTCAGGTGGGAGGAACTGGGAATATTCTGTTATCAGGCACCTGCACTATCCATGAAGTGGTATTGTGTAATTTGTCCTATATTAGTTGAAAATGTGTATTGCAAAGTCAAGGGTAATCACTAAAAATGAAAAAAAAAAAAGAAATATAAATGGTGTGCTAAGAGAGGAGAGAAAATGGAATCTTATAAAATGGAATCTTATAAATGTTCAATTAAAACCAAAGAAAACAAAAAAGAGTGAAGGGTAATGAATAGAAAATAGTTACAAATATGGTAGATATTACTACAACTATATCAAGATTCACCTTAAATGTGAATGGTCTAAATTCACCAATTAAAAGACAGAGTGGATTAAAAAAGAATATCCAATTATATGTTGTCTACAAAAAACTCACTTTATTTTTTAATTTTTAAATTTTATTTTATTTATTTATTTTAATAGTAATCTTTTATTTATTTATTTATTTTTATATTTATTTTTGGCTGTGTTGGGTCTTCGTTTCTGTGCGAGGGCTCTCTCCAGTTGCAGTGAGCAAGGGCCACTCTTCATCGCGGTGCACGGGCCTCTTCACTATCGCAGCCTCTCCCGTTGTGGAGCACAGGCTCCAGATGCACAGGCTCAGTAGTTGTGGCTCACGGGCCCAGCTGCTCTGCGGCATGTGGGACCCTCCCAGACCAGGGCTCGAACCTGTGTCCCCTGCATTAGCAGGCAGATTCTCAACCACTGCGCCACCAGGGAAGCCCAAACTCACTTTAAATATAAAGACAGAGATAGATGACAATTAAACAAATGGAGAAAGATATACCATGCTAACACTAATATATTGAAACTGGAGTAGCTATAGCAATTTTAGGCAAAGCAGGCTTCAGAACAGGAAAATTATCAGGGATAAAGAGGGACATTACATATGGTAAAGGGATCATTTCTCTAAGAAGAAATAACAATCCTTTACATGTATGTTCAGAGATTTTTATATGTATTTTATATTTTGTTAAAGGCTGATCAATGTAGTAGAATTAGCATGGGAATCAGAAAACTAGGGTTTTAATCTGGGCTCTGCCAGCAAGTATCAAGTGATTTATGAGCAAGCACCTTATTTATTTGGATCTCAATTTTCTCATATTTAAAATAATTGATTTAGAAAGTTCCTTCTAGCTTTAATATTCTGTGATTCTTATATCAAGATTCTATTCGGGTATGTTTTACTGAAATAATCGGGAATAAATATAATTATGTTGGATGACATTCAGAGAGAGTCTTTAGAGATGAATTTGTAGTAAATGTGCATTTTCTGTACATTTACTACTTGGAAAATGTTAAATAGCAAGCTACCTGCGTTATTTTTCCTATACGTTTCCCCCCATAGGTCTGATTTTGAAGTGAGTATACATGACTGGTAGGAGTGACAAATATCTTAAACCATATACTGTCTACCCATTATTATTTGTTGTGTGTTTTCCATCTCATGCATAGTGGAACATAAATGTCTATTTATTCTTTTTTGGAGGGCTTGTCTTACTATATCATGTTTCTAGTTTTCTGAGTTGCTGTAGTCAAAGGTTTTAAGTACTTTTCTAGCAGAAGAAAAATCAGTCTTTGTTTCCCTATCTATGTATCTAGCTCATTTGCTAAATTTTTGCCAAAGAGAGAAAGTGCTAGTAGGTAACACTTATATAGCATTTAACTATTAATATGTGCCAGGCACTATTATTCTAAGAGCTTTAGATCTATTAGCTGATTCAGTCCTTATGGCAGCCTTATGATGTAAAAACTACCACTATCTCCATTTTACAGATGGGGAAACTGAATTAAGTAATTTGTTCAAGGTTTTACAAGTAATAAATGGTGGACTGGGATCAGAGCCTAGGCAGAATGGCTCCAGAGCTCACTAAGGTATCTCTAGTAGAGTTACATATTTTTTTGTTGAGTTTCTTTTTTTTAAAACATCTGTTTTGGAGTATAATTGCTTCACAATGGTGTGTTAGTTTCTGCTTTATAACAAAGTGAATCAGCTATACATATACAAATATCCCCATATCTCCTCCCTCTTGCATCTCCCACCCCCCCTCCCTATCCCACCCCTCTGTGTCATCACAGAGCACCGTGCTGATCTCCCTGTGCTATGCGGCTGCTTCCCACTAGCTATCTATTTTACATTTGGTAGTGTATATATGTCCATGCCACTCTCTCACTTCGTCCCAGCTTACCCTTCCCCCCACCCTGTGTCCTCAAGTCCATTCTCTACATCTGCATCTTTATTCCTGTCCTGCCCCTAGGTTCTTCATAACCATTTTTTTTTTTTAGATTCCATATATATGTGATAGCATATGGTATTTGTTTTTCTCTTTCTGACTTACTTCACTCTGTATGACGGACTCTAGGTCCATCCACCTCACTAGAAATAATTTTGTTTCTTTTTATGGCTGAGTAATATTCCATTATATATACGTGCCACATCTTCTTTATCCATTCATCTGTCGATGGACACTTAGGTTGCTTCCAGTTACATATATTTTTGTTTATTTTTAGTGTTCAGGCTTGAAATGTAAAGAACAGAAAGGGGACTGTGGTAGGCAGGGTTCTAGGATGGCTCTCAGATTTCTGCCCCCTGATGTACATGCCCTGTATCATCCCCTTTACCTGAGTGCAGGCAGGACCTGTGAATATGATGGGATATCACGACCATGGTTGTGTGTTACCTTATAGAGTTAAAGGAGTTTTGCAGATTTAAATTAAAGTCCCTAATTGGTTGACTTTGAGTGAGTCAAGAGGAAGATTATTCTGGTTGTGCTTGACCTAATCAACCAAGCCCTTAAAAGAGACAGTAAGTAGCTACAGATTCTTCTGCTGGCCTCAAAAAAGACATGAGTTACCATGAAGTCTCCAGCTGCAAAGAAACGAATTCTGCCACACAAGCAGGAAAGAGGACTCTGAACTTCAGAAGAGACTGAAGTTGCAGCTGACACCTTGACTACAGCCTTGTGAGACACTGAGCGGAGGACCCAGTTAAGCAGTGACTAGACTACTGACCCATGGAATCTGCGAGGTAATAAGTGTGTGTTGTTTTAAGCTGCTGAGTTTGTGGTAACTTGTCACACATCAATAGAAAATTAATACAAAGACATACTGTATGTGGGTTTTAAAAATGCTCTGGGCAGTATCTATGTATTTTTCAAAATGTGTGTGAGGCCACACATACCTTCATAGCCTCCTTTTCTCTCCTCTCACCTTGTAAACGTAATAAAAGTATGATTTACACTCATTATTACCAAAGGAATGCCTCCATTTATGACTCAACCCACTGCATGCCCACTG
This sequence comes from Balaenoptera musculus, assembly GCF_009873245.2. Lineage (NCBI taxonomy): Eukaryota > Metazoa > Chordata > Mammalia > Artiodactyla > Balaenopteridae > Balaenoptera > Balaenoptera musculus. The sequence goes on from NC_045798.1 coordinate 36,353,417, forward strand.
GACTTGTTCCTTTAAAATCACTTGTATTCTCCTAATTGTTAAAATCAATAAGCATTTTCAGTCCTTTTAAAAAAAACTCATATTTTATGCTACATGTGACAACCAAATCACATCTTTTTCTGGAGTTTTAGAGTCTTATCCCACTATCTGTTAGACATCACCACTAGGATGTCCAATAGGCCCTTTAAACTCAACATCTGTATTAGTTTCCTAGGGCTGCTATAACAAAGTACCACAAACCGGGTGGCTTTAAATAACAGCCATTTATTGTCTCATAGTCCTGAACGCTAGAAGTCCCGGATCAGTTGTTGACAGGGCCATGCTCCCTTCAAGACTCTGCATGGTATTCTTTGCTTCTTCCTTGTAGTTCTTCCTTGCCTCTTCATAGCTTCTGGTGGTGGTGGCAATCCTTGGCATTCCTTGCCTTACAGCTGTATCACTCCAGTCTGCCCTCATTGTTACATGATGGTCTACCTGTTTTCTTCTTATCATCGTCCCTTTGAGTGTGTGTTCAAATTTCCCCTTTTATAAGGACACCAGTCATATAGCATTGGAGCCTACCCTCATGACTTCATCTTAACCTGGATAAACCTGCAGAGACCCAGCTTCTAAATAAGCTCACATTTTGAGGTCCTGGGAGTTAGGACTACAACATATTTTTTGGGAGGGAGACACAATTCATCCAATAACAGCGTTCCCAGTAAAATGAATTATCTTCCCCCACTGCTCCTTTTTTTACGTATGCTTTTATACTTATCTCTTGAGGAGGGGCTAGTGTAGTGGATAAGAATGAGGGCTCTGAAACCAGACACTAATGATGTGTAATATAATTATTCTAAGCCCCAGTTCTTGTAAATTTGGAAAATAATAGTTTAAAAAATTTTAAAATTTTTATTAAAATTTATTTTTAAATTGAGATATATAAAGTGAGATATAACATTATATTAGTTTCAGGTGTACAACATAATGATTTGATATTTGTATATATTGTGAAATGATCACAATAAGTCTAGTTAACATCTATCCATGCATAGTTACAAATATTTTTTCTTGTGATGAGAAATTTTAAGGTCTACTCTTTTAGCAACTTTCAAATATACAATACAGTATTATTATTTTTTTAAATTTTATTTATTTTATTTTTTTAACACCTTTATTGGAGTATAATTGCTTTACAATGTTGTGTTAGTTTCTGCTTTATAACAAAGTGAATCATCTATACATATACATATATCCCTATATCTCCTCCCTCTTGCGTCTCCCTCCCACCCTCCCTATCCCACCCCTCTAGGTGGTCACAAAGAACCAAGCTGATCTCCCTGTGCTATGTGGCTGCTTCCCACTAGCTATCTATTTTACATTTGATAGCAATACAGTATTATTAACTATAGTCACCATGCTGTGCATTACATCCCCATGACTTATTTTATAACTGGAAGTTTGTATTTTTTGACAACCTTCAGTCATTTTGCCCATCCCCCAAACCTTGCCTCTGGTAAGCATCAATCTGTTCTCTGAATCTATGAGCTCTTTTTTTTTAGATTTCACATATAAATGATATCATGCAATTTTTGTCTTTCTCTGTCTGACTTATTTCAGTTAGCATAATGCTCTCAAACTCCATCTGTGTTGTTGCAAATGGCAGGATTTCCTTCTTTCTCATGGCTGACTAATATTCCATTGTAAATATATCCCTCATTTTCTTTATCCATTCATCCACTGCTTCCATGGCTTGGCTGTTGTAAATAATGCTGCAGAGAATACGGGGTACAGGTGTCTTTTTTTGTTTGTTTGTTTTGGGATTTATTAAAAATAAAAATAGTTTCATAATAAACTTGCATTCTATGACAGTTTTTCAATATGCCTATAGTGTTACAAATTCTGTCTTTTAGACTTCCATCTTAGCTTTCTTTTTTTTTTTTAAACATGTTTATTGGAGTATAATTGCTTTACAATGGTGTGTTAGTTTCTGCTTTATAACAAAGTGAATCAGTTATACATATACATATGTTCTCGTATCTCTTCCCTCTTGCATCTCCCTCCCTCCCACCCTCCCTATCCCACCCCTCTAGGTGGTCACAAAGCACCGAGCTGATCTCCCTGTGCTATGCGGCTGCTTCCCACTAGCTATCTATTTTACATTTGGTAGTGTATATATGTCCATGCCACTCTCTCACCCCATCACATCTCACCCCTCCCCCTCCCCATATCCTCAAGTCCATTCTCTAGTAGGTCTGTGTCTTTATTCCCGTCTTGCTACTAGGTTCTTCATGACCTTTTTTTCCCCCTTAGATTCCATATATATGTGTTAGCATACTGTATTTGTTTTTCTCTTTCTGACTTACTTCACTCTGTATGACAGACTCTAACTCCATCCACCTCACTACAAATACCTCCATTTCATTTCTTTTTATGGCTGAGTAATATTCCATTGTATATATGTGCCACATCGTCTTTATCCATTCATCCGACAATGGACACTTAGGTTGCTTCCATGTGCTGGCTATTGTAAATAGAGCTGCAATGAACATTGTGGTACATGACTCTTTTTGAATTATGGTTTTCTCAGGGTATATGGCCAGTAGTGGGATTGCTGGGTCGTATGGTAGTTCTATTTTTAGTTTTTTAAGGAACCTCCATACTGTTCTCCATAGTGGCTGTATCAATTTACATTCCCACCAACAGTGCAAGAGTGTTCCCTTTTCTCCACACCCTCTCCAGCATTTATTGTTTATAGATTTTTTGATGATGGCCATTCTGACCAGTGTGAGATGATATCTCATTGTAGTTTTGATTTGCATTTCTCTAATGATTAATGACGTTGAGCATTCTTTCATGTGTCTGTTGGCCATCTGTATATCTTCTTTGGAGATATGTCTATTTAGGTCTTCTGCCCATTTTTGGATTGGGTTGTTTGTTTTTTTCTTATTGAGCTGCATGAGCTGCTTGTAAATCTTGGAGATTAATCCTTTGTCAGTTGCTTCATTTGCAAATATTTTCTCCCATTCTGAGGGTTGTCTTTTTGTCTTGTTTATGGTTTCCTTTGCTGTGCAAAAGCTTTGAAGTTTCATTAGGTCCCATTTGTTTATTTGTGTTTTTATTTCCATTTCTCTAGGAGTTGGGTCAAAAAGGATCTTGCTGTGATTTACGTCATAGAGTGTTCTGCCTATGTTTTCCTCTAAGAGTTTGATAGTGTCTGGCCTTACACTTAGGTCTTTAATCCATTTTGAGTTTATTTTTGTGTATGGTGTCAGGGAGTGTTCTAATTTCATACTTTTACATGTACCTGTCCAATTTTCCCAGCACCACTTATTGAAGAGACTGTCTTTTCTCCACTGTATATGCTTGCCTCCTTTATCAAAGATAAGGTGACCATATGTGCGTGGGTCTATCTCTGGGCTTTCTATCCTGTTCCATTGATCTATATTTCTGTTTTTGTGCCAGTACCAAACTGTCTTGATTACTGTAGCTTTGTAATATAGTCTGAACTCCAGGAGCCTGATTCCTCCAGCTCCATTTTTCATTCTCAAGATTGCTTTGGCTATTTGGGGTCTTTTGTGTTTCCACACAAATTGTGAAATTTTTTGTTCTAGTTCTGTGAAAAATGCCAGTGGTAGTTTGATAGGGATTGCATTGAATCTGTAGATTGCTTTGGGTAGTAGAGTCATTTTCACAATGTTGATTCTTCCAATCCAAGAACATGGTATATCTCTCCATCTATTTGTATCACCTTTAATTTCTTTCATCAGTGTCTTATAATTTTCTGCATACAGGTCTTTTGTCTCCTTAGGTAGGTTTATTCCTAGATATTTTATTCTTTTTGTTGCAGTGGTAAACGGGAGTGTTTTCTTAATTTCACTTTCAGATTTTTCATCATTAGTATATAGGAATGCAAGAGATTTCTGTGCATTAATTTTGTATCCTGCTACTTTACCAGATTCATTGATTAGCTCTAGTTGTTTTCTGGTAGCATCTTTAGGATTCTCTATGTATAGTATCATGTCATCTGCAAACAGTGACAGCTTTACTTCTTCTTTTCCAATTTGGATTCCTTTTATTTCTTTTTCTTCTCTGATTGCTGTGGCTAACACTTCCAAAACTATGTTGAATAATAGTGGTGAGAGTGGGCAACCTTGTCTTGTTCCTGATCTTAGTGGAAATGGTTTCAGTTTTTCACCATTGAGGACAATGTTGGCTGTGGGTTTGTCATATATGGCCTTTATTATGTTGAGGAAAGTTCCCTCTATGCCTACTTTCTGCAGGGCTTTTATCATAGATGGGTGTTGAATTTTGTCAAAAGCTTTCTCTGCATCTATTGAGATGATCATATGGTTTTTCTCCTTCAATTTGTTAATATGATGTATCACGTTGATTGATTTGCATATATTGAAGAATCCTTGCATTCCTGGAATAAACCCCACTTGATCATGGTGTATGATCCTTTTAATGTGCTATTGGATTCTGTTTGCTAGTATTTTGTTGAGGATTTTTGCATCTATGTTCATCAGTGATATTGGCCTGTAGTTTTCTTTCTTTGTGACATCTTTGTCTGGTTTTGGTATCAGGGTGATGGTGGCCTCGTAGAATGAGTTTGGGTGTGTTCCTCCCTCTGCAATATTTTGGAGGAGTTTGAGAAGGATAGGTGTTAGCTCTTCTCTAAATGTTTGATAGAATTCGCCTGTGAAGCCATCTGGCCCTGGGCTTTTGTTTGTTGGAAGATTTTTAATCACAGTTTCAATTTCAGTGCTTGTGATTAGTCTGTTCATATTTTCTATTTCTTCCTGGTTCAGTCTTGGCAGGTTGTGCATTTCTAAGAATCTGTGCATTTCTTCCAGGTTGTCCATTTTATTGGCATAGAGTTGCTTGCAGTAATCTCTCATGATCGTTTGTATTTCTGCAGTGTCAGTGGTTACTTCTCCTTTTTCATTTCTAATTCTATTGATTTGAGTCTTCTCCCTTTTTCTCTTGATGAGTCTGGCTAATGGTTTATCAATTTTGTTTATCTTCTCAAAGAACCAGCTTTTAGTTTTATTGATCTTTGCTATTGTCTCCTTCATTTCTTTTTCGTTTATTTCTGATCTGATCTTTATGATTTCTTTCCTTCTGCTAGCTTTGGGGTGTTTTTGTTCTTCTTTCTCTAATTGCTTTAGGTGCAAGGTTAGGTTGTTTATTCGAGATGTTTCCTGTTTCTTGATGTAGGCTTGTATTGCTATAAACTTCCCTCTTAGAACTGCTTTTGCCGCATCTCATAGGTTTTGGGTCGTCGTGTCTCCATTGTCATTTGTTTCTAGGTATTTTTTGATTTCCCCTTTAATTTCTTCAGTGATCACTTCGTTATTAATTAGTGTATTGTGTAGCCTCCATGTGTTTGTATTTTTTACAGATCTTTTCCTGTAATTGATATCTAGTCTCATAGCATTGTGGTCGGAAAAGATACTTGATACGATTTCAATTTTCTTAAATTTACCAAGGCTTGATTTGTGACCCAAGATATGATCTATCCTGGAGAATGTTCCATGAGCACTTGAGAAAAATGTGTATTCTGTTGTTTTTGGATGGAATGTCCTATAAATATCAATTAAGTCCATCTTGTTTAATGTATCATTTAAAGCTTGTGTTTCCTTATTGATTTTCATTTTGGATGATCTGTCCATTGGTGAAAGTGGGGTGTTAAAGTCCCCTACTATGATTGTGTTGCTGTCGATTTCCCCTTTTATGGCTGTTAGTATTTGCCTTATGTATTCAGGTGCTCCTGTGTTGGGTGCATAAATATTTACAATTGTTATACGTTCCTCTTGGATCCATCCCTTGATCATTATATAGTGTCCTTCTTTGTCTCTTGTAATAGTCTTTATTTTAAAGTCTATTTTGTCTGATATGAGAATTGCTACTCCAGCTTTCTTTTGATTTCCATTTGCATGGAATATCTTTTTCCATCCCCTCACTTTCAGTCTGTATGTGTCTCTAGGTCTGAAGTGGGTCTCTTGTAGACAGCATATGTATGGGTCTTGTTTTTGTATCCATTCAGCCAGTCTGTGTCTTTTGGTGGAAGCATTTAATCCCTTTACAATTAAGGTACTTATCGATATGTATGTTCCTATTCCCATTTTCTTAAATGTTTTGGGTTTGTTATTGTAGGTGTTTTCCTTCTCTTGTGTTTCTTGCCTAGAGAAGTTCCTTTAGCATTTGTTGTAAAGCTGGTTTGGTGGTGCTGAACTCTCTCAGCTTTTGCTTGTCTGTAAAGGTTTTAATTTCTCCATCAAATCTGAATGATATCTTTGCTGGGTAGAGTAACCTTGGTTGTAGGTTTTTCTCCTTCATCACTTTAAGTATATCCTGCCACTCCCTTCTGGCTTGCAGAGTTTCTGCTGAAAGATCAGCTCTTAACCTTATGGGGATTCCCTTGTGTGTTATTTGTTGTTTTTTTCCTGCTGCTTGTAATATGTTTTCTTTATATTTAATTTTTGATAGTTTGATTAATATGTGTCTTGGCGTGTTTCTCCTTGGATTTATCCTGTATGGGACTCTCTGTGCTTCCAGGACTTGATTAACTATTTTCTTTCCCATATTAGGGAAGTTTTCAACTATAATCTCTTCAAATATTTTCTCAGTCCCTTTCTTTTTCTCTTCTTCTTCTGGGACCCCTATAATTCGAATGTTGGTGCGTTTAATGTTGTCCCAGAGGTCTCTGAGACTGTCCTCAGTTCTTTTCATTCTTTTTTCTTTATTCTGCTCTGCAGTAGTTATTTCCACTATTTTATCTTCCAGGTCACTTATCCGTTCTTCTGCCTCAGTTATTCTGCTATTGATCCCGTCTAGAGTATTTTTAATTTCATTTATTGTGTTTTTCATCGTTGCTTGGTTCCTCTTTAATTCTTCTACATCCTTGTTAAATGTTTCTTGCATTTTGTCTATTCTATTTCCAAGATTTTTGGATCATCTTTGCTATCATTATTCTGAATTCTTTTTCAGGTTGACTGCCTATTTCCTCTTCATTTGTTAGGTCTGGTGTGTTTTGACCCTGCTCCTTCATCTGCTGTGTGTTTTTTTGTCTTCTCATTTTGCTTATCTTACTGTGTTTGGGGTCTCCTTTTCACAGGCTGCAGGTTCGTAGTTCCCGTTGTTTTTGGTATCTGTCCCCAGTGGTTAAGTTTGGTTCAGTGGGTTGTGTAGGCTTCCTGGTGGAGGGGACTAGTGCCTGAGTTCTGGTGGATGAGGCTGGATCTTGTCTTTCTGGTGGGCAGGTCCATGTCTAGTGGTGTGTTTTGGGGTGTCTGTGGCCTTATTATGATTTTAGGCAGCCTCTCTGCTAATGGATGGGGCTGTGTTCCTGTCTTGCTAGTTGTTTGGCGTAGGGTGTCCAGCACTGTAGCTTGCTGGTCGTTGAGTGGAGCTGGGTCTTGGCGTTGAGATGAAGAGCTCTGGGAGATTTTTGCAATTTGGTATTACGTGGAGCTGGGAGGTCTCTTGTGGACCAGTGTCCTGAAGTTGACTCTCCCACCTCAAAGGCACAGCCCTGATGCCTAGCTGGAGCACCAAGCGCCTTTCATCCACACGGCTCAGAATAAAAGGGAGAAAAAAATAGAAAGAAAGAAAGAAAGAGGATAAAATAAAATAAAATAAAATAAAATAAAATAAAGCTATTATAATAAAAAACAGGAAAAAAATTATTAAGAATAAATTTATTAAGAAAAAAAGTTTTTTAATTTTTAAAAATAGATTTATTACTTTTTTATAATAAAAAATAAGAAAAAAATTATTAAGAAAAACAATTTTTAATTTTTTAAAATAAAAAATATGAAAAAACTTATTAAGAAAAAAATTTTTTAAAAATAGAAAATATGGGAAAAAGTATTAAGAAAAAAATTTTTTAAGTAAAAAAACAAACAAACAGGCAAAAAAACCCCAAAAATAATGGACAGAGCGAACCTTAGGACTAATGGTGAAAGCAAAGCTATACAGACAAAATCTCACCCAGAAGCATACACACATACACTCCCAAAAAAAGGAAAAGGGGAAAAATTAATATATCCTGCTCCCAAAGTCCACCTCCTGAATTTGGGATGATTCATTGTCTATTCAGGTATTCAACAGATGCAGGCACATCAAGTTGTTTGTGGAGCTTTAATCCGCTGCTTCTGAGGCTGCTGGGAGAGATTTCCCTTTCTCTTCTTTGTTCGCACACCTCCCGGGGTTCAGCTTTGGATTTGGACCCGCCTCTGCGTGTAGGTCGCCTGAGGGCGTCTGTTCCCCGCCCAGACAGAACGGGGTTAAAGGAGCTGCTGCTTCGGGGGCTCTGGCTCACTCAGGCCGGGGGGAGGGAGCGGTACGGATGCGGGGCGAGCCTGCGGCTGCAGAGGCCAGCGGGAAGTTGCAGCAGCCTGAGACGTGCCGTGCGTTCTCCCAGGTAAGTTGTCCCTGGATCAAGGGAGCCTGGCAGTGGCGGGCTGCACAGGCTCCTGGGAGGGGCGGTGTGGAGAGTGACCTGTGCTCGCACACAGGCTTCTTGGTGGCGGCAGCAGCACCCTTAGCGTCTCATGCCCGTCTCTGGGGTCTGTGCTGATAGCCGCAGCTCGCGCCCGTCTCTGGAGTTCGTTTAGGTGGTGCTGTGAATCCCCTCTCCTCGCGCACCAGGAAACAAAGAGGCAAGAAAAAGTCTCTTGCCTCTTCGGCAGCTGCAGACTTTTTCCTGGTCTCCTTCCCGGCTAGCTGTGGTACGCTAACCCCTTCAGGGTGTGTTCACGCCGCCAACCCCAGTCCTCTCCCTGGGATCCGACCAAAGCCCGGGCCTCAGCTCCCAGCCCCCGCCCGCCCCGGCGGGTGAGCAGACAAGCCTCTCGGGCTGGTGAGTGCTGGTCGGCACCTATCCTCTGTGCAGGAATCTCTCCGCTTTGCCCTCCGCACCTCTGTGGCTGCGCTCTCCTCCGTGGCTCCGAAGCTTCCCCCCTCTGGCATCCGCAGTCTCCACCCGCGAAGGGGCTTCCTAGTGTGTGGAAACCTTTCCTCCTTCACAGCTCCCTCCCACTGGTGCAGGTCCCATCCCTATTCTTTTGTCTGTTATTTCTTTTTTCTTTTGCCCTACCCAAGTACGTGGGAAGTTTCTTGCCTTTTGGGAGGTCTGAAGTCTTCTGCCAGCGTTCAGTGGGTGTTCTGTAGGAGCAGTTCCACGTGTAGATGTATTTCTAATGTATCTGTGGGAAGGAAGGTGATCTCCGCGTCTTACTCTTCTGCCATCTTGCCCCGCACCCCATCTTAGGTTTGACGTTATATTTCTTTAAAAAAATTTTTTTTAATAATCAATACTTTTTATTGAAGTATAGTTGACTTACAATGTTGTGTTAATTTCTGCTGTACAGCAAAGTGATTCAGTTATACATATATATTCTATTTTATATTCTTTTCCATTACAGTTTATCATAGGATATTGGATATTGTTCCCTGTGTTATACAGTAGGACCTTGTTGTTTACCCATTCTATATATAAAAGCTTACACCTGATAACCCCAACCTCCCACTCCATCCCTCCTCCAACCCTCTCCCCCTTGGCAACCACCAGTCTGTTCTCTATGTCCGTGATTCTGTTTTAATTTCATAGATGTGTTCATATGTGTCATATTTTAGGTGTAGGTATCTTTTTGACACAGTGATTTCATTTCTTTCGGATGAATACGCAGAAGTGGAATTGCTGGCTCATATGGTAGTTCTATCTTTAATTTTTGGTGGAACTTCCATACTGTTTTCCACAGTGGCTGCACCAATTTACATTTTCACCAACAGTACACAAGGGTTCCCTTTTCTCACATCCTTACCAATATTTGTTATTTCTTGTCTTTTTGGTAATACACATTCTAACATGTGAGGTGATATCTCATTGTGGTTTTGATTTGCATTTCCCTGATGGTTAATGATGTTGAACATCTTTTCATGTACCTGTTGGCCATCTATACATCTTCTTTGATAAAATATCAATTCAGACCCTCTGCCCATCTTTTAATCAGATTGTTTGTTTGTTTTTGCTATTGAGTTGTAGAGTTCTTTATATATTTTGGATATTAAGTATCAGATATATGATTTGCAAATATTTTCTCCCATTTGGTAGGTTGCCTTTTCATTTTACTGATGGTTTCTTTTGCTGTGCAAAAGATTTTTAGTTTGATGTAGTCCCACTTATTTATTTTGGCTTTTATTACCTTTGCTTTTGGTGTCAAATCCAAAAAAATCATTGCCAACACCAAGTCAAAGAGCTTACCTCCTATGTTTTCTTCTGGTTTTATAGTTTCAGGTCTTGATATGATCAAGTCTTTAATCCATTTTGAGTTAATTTTTGTGTATGGCATAAGATAGTGGTCCAGTTTCATTCTTTTGCCTGTGACTGTCCAGTTTTCCCAACTCCATTTATTGAACAGACCATCTTATTCCCACTGTATATTCTTGGCTCCTTTGTTGTAAATTAATTGACCATATATAAACGGGTTTATTTCTGGACTCTCTATTCTGTTCCATTGATCTATGTGTCTGTTTTATATGCCAGTACCATACTGTTTTAATTATTATAGATTCATGATATAGTTTGAAATAAGGAAATAAGATGCCTCCAGCTTTGTTTTTCTTTCTCAAGATTGCTGTGGCTATACCGGGTCTTTTGTGGTTTCATACAAATTTTAAGATGGTTTGTTCCATTTCTGTGAAAAATGCCATTGGAATTTTGATAGGGATCACACTAAATCTGTAGACTGCTTTGGATAGTATGGATATTTTAACAATATTAGTTATTCTAATCCATGAGCATGGAATATCTTTCCATTTATTTGTGTCTTCAGTTCTGTCATCAATGTTTTATAGTTTTGAGTGTACAGGTCTTTTCACCTAATAGTTGTTTTTTTTTTGGTATCAATATTGTGAAAATGACTATACTACCCAAAGCAATCTACAGATTCAATGCAATCCCTATCAAATTACCAATGGCATTTTTTATGGAACTAGAACAAAAAATCTTAAAATTTGTATGGAGACACAAAAGACCCCGAATAGCCAAAGCAGTCTTGAGGGGAAAAAATGGAGCTGGAGGAATCAGACTCTCTGACTTCAGACTATACTATAAAGCTACAGTAATCAAGACAATATGGTACTGGCACAAAAACAGAAACATAGATCAATGGAACAAGATAGAAAGCCCAGAGATAAACCCATGCACCTATGGTCAACTAATCTATGACAAAGGAGGCAAAGATATACAATGGAGAAAAGACAGTCTCTTCAATAAGTGGTGCTGGGAAAACTGGACAGCTACATGTAAAAGAATGAAATTAGAACACTCCCTAACACCATACACAAAAATAAACTCAAAATGGATTAGAGACCTAAATGTTAAGACCAGACACTATAAAACTCTTAGAGGAAAACATAGGAAGAACACTCTTTGACATAAATCACAGTAAGATCTTTTTTGATCCACCTCCCAGAGTAGTGGAAATAAAAACAAAAATAAACAAATGGGACCTAATGAAACTTCAAAGCTTTTGCACAGCAAAGGAAACCATTAGCAAGATGAAGAGACAACCCTCAGAATGGGAGAAAATAGTTGCAAACGAATCAACGGACAAAGGATTAATCTCCGAAATATATAAACAGCTCATGCAGCTCAATATTAAAAAAACAAACAACCCAATCAAAAAATGGGCAGAAGACCTAAACAGACATTTCTCCAAAGAAGACATACAGATGGCCAAGAAGCACATGAAAAGATGCTCAGTGTCACTAATTATTAGAGAAATGCAAATCAAAACTACAATGAGGTATCCCCTCACACCTGTTAGAATGGGCATCATCAGAAAATCTACAAACAATAAATGTTGGAGAGGGTGTGGAGAAAAGGGAACCCTCTTGCACTGTTGGTGGGAATGTAAATTGATACAGCCACTATGGAGAACAGTATGGAGGTTCCTTAAAAAACTAAAAATAGAACTACCATATGACCCAGCAATCCCACTACTGGGCATATACCCTGAGAAAACCATAATTCAAAAAGAGTCATGTACCAAAATGTTCATTGCAGCTCTATTTACAATAGCCAGGTCATGGAAGCAACCTAAATGCCCATCGACAGACAAATGGATAAAGAAAATGTGATACATATATTCAATGGAATATTACTCAACCATAAAAAGGAATGAAATTGGGTCATTTGTTGAGATGTGGATGGATCTAGAGACTGTCATACAGAGTGAAGTTAATCAGAAAGGGAAAAACAAATATCGTATATTAACGCATATATGTGGAACCTAGAAAAATGGTACAGATGAACTGGTTTGCACGGCAGAAATTGAGACACAGATGTAGAGAACAAACGTATGGACAGCAAGGGGGGAAAGCGGTGGGGTGGTGGTGGTGGTGGGGTGATGAATTGGGCGATTGGGTTTGACGTGTATACACTGATGTGTATAAATTTGATGACTAATAAGAACCTGCTGTATAAAAAAATAAATAAAATAAAATTGAAAAATTAAAAAAAAAGAAAAAAAATTAAATGAGATATCAGTGCCTTGAACATTGTGTATGTTGCACTAAATAAATGTCAGCTACGGCTATAGTTGCTGTTATAATCATTGTTACTCTCTCAGTTAGTGGCATCAAATCTAGTATTTGTTTATAAAGAGATCAGTAACCTGATTACATTTTGATCCTTACAATAGTCTGAAAGGAAGATAGAGCAGGTTAAGATCCCCATTCTATCATATAAGAATAGTCACATTAATTAAGGTTATTTTCCCTGATCACCTAGATGGTTACCTGTAGAACTAGTGTAGAAAGTCAGTGTATATTTGAGCTCTTAAATGCAATATTTTTTCCACCACATAATTCTACCAAAATATATTTTTGTAAGACAACTGCCAAACCAGCTGAACACCGTACTTTGTACATTTTCCTTACAGATATTGACTAGGATATTCTTTTTTTTTTAAACCTTTTTTTTTTAAAAATAAATTTATTTTATTTATTTATTTTTGGCTGCGTTGGGTCTTCATTGCTGCGCATGGGCTTTCTCTAGTTGCAGTGAGTGGGGGCTACTCTTCCTTGAGGTGCGCGGGCTTCTCATTGAGGTGGCTTCTCTTGTTGCGAAGCATGGGCTCTAGGCGTGCAGGCTTCAGTAGTTGTGGCATGCGGGCTCTAGAGTGCAGGCTCAGTAGTTGTGGTGCCCAGGCTTAGTTGCTCCGCGGCATGTGGGATCTTCCCGGACCAGGGCACGAACCTGTGTCCCTTGCATTATCAGGCGGATTCTTAACAACTGCATCACCAGGGAAGCCCGATTAGGATATTCTTCTTTGAATATCTGTTTAGGGCATAGTCAACATTTCCTCCTCCTCTATATAAATGATCATAGCCTTCAAGTTACATCTCAAATCATTAGCATTGAGTCTAATGCCCTGTCTGCTCCATTTTCCTCTCCCCTCTTCTCTTGACCTTTTCAAGGCCAAAGGTGCTGACAAGGAGAGCTGATGAATGTTAGTGAAGAAGGGGCTGCAAAATTAAGTTCATTTTTTCTTATACATTTTATGTCTTTGAAGGGACTCATGCAATTAAAGAAATGCACAAGATGAATTCTTGTTGAGATCTGTGTATTTTCTAGGTAGTAATAATAGCAAATGACAGTAGCCACACAGTTCACTTTGTTGAGTGCCTGGTGATGTGACGAGTACTGTGAGGGACAGATATCAGGGGTCTTGTCTTTATTTTAATAGTTTTTGTTTCGGTCAAAGCCTTTATTTCCAGACAACAGGGTCTGACTAACAGATTGGAAAAGAAAAATGATTTGGTGGCTTACGAATCATCAAGATGACTGGAGAAGTTGACTTGGGGTCTCTGCCATAGAACTGGTTCAGCAAAGATGCCTCTGCCTGTCCCTTCCCCCTTTCCCACCCCCACCACCATGATGTTGTACTTCCAACACTGATGACTCGGGAAGGTGGATGCCACCAGTACCTTGCTGCCCTTGGAGCTCCAGGATCTTGGACCTGCCACAAATCCCTTCTGTCACCGAGAGAATTTTTTCAATCTCTCCTTTGCACTGGTAGCACCCAGTCCAAGGCCTGAGGCAGGTTCTCAACAGATTCGTGGTAATTGTCAATTTACTTGAAAGTGTAGTCCGAATACTAGCAGCATTAGCATCAGTTGAGAGCAAGAATTGCAAATTATGTGACTTCATTGTCCTACTTAGTTAGAATCTCGGGGCGGTGGGGTGGGTGGGTGGGTGGGTATTTTAACAAGCTTTCTTGATTTGGACATCCTTAAAGTATCAGTAGTACACTAGGCCCACTAAAGTCTGAGAAGGGCTCCTCTAGGTAACATATCCTTACCTGCCAAGCAGGCTGGGAAACAAAGTTGCAGGCATTTTCAGCCTTTATAGCTGAAGGTGGCTCAGCTTTGTCTCAATATTGACAAGGTGGGGGAGTCCCAAGACCTAAGAAGGGGGTTCAGCTGTCGAGTAGCCAAAAGGAATGACACTTGTCCAGGGCAGCTGTTGTTCTTGGAATGTTGTGGCTGGACTTCCTGCAGGCTGTAGTGATTAACCAGAGGAGCTTAATCTGCTTTGTTAAGGGGTATCTCAGAGTTAGCTACCCTCCCCCTCCCCCAAACCCTGATTGTGATTGCCGGCCTGATCCTCCTCTTCATGCTCGCCTCCCTTTACCTCCTTCTTTATCCTCTTCCCTCTTCCCCTCTCCTCTTGGCCTTTCTCCTGCCCCTTCCCATTTCTTCTCCTCCAGGCATTTCTAAAGTTGATTTGAGTTGTCTTCCCTTGAGGTTTCTGTGAAAAGGGAAGTCATTCTTCCTCTATTAAAGGCTGCTGTAATCACTGGCTTACGGAGTTAATGAGGCTTTCAGGGGAAGTTCTTTTTCATTTTTTTAGGCAGGCTAAGAAACCAAACACCCAGGGCTTGCTCTAGGCAAAATGTTGAAGCTGAGAAATTGGTTTTTAGTGCCTCCAGGCTCTCTTCATTTCTCCACTCCCCCACCCACAGCTTCCCTTCTTACTTCACTTTCACCTCTGTACCAGCTGCCCTCCCCCCTCCCACCCCCAATTAAAACATGCTCTTAGGGAAAAGTGATATCCTTAATGATGCTATCAGTCAATACACAGAATCACCTCTCTGAGAGTGTTTACATTTAAAGTTTTTTTTTTTCTGGTAGAGGAATCAAAGGTTTTGTTCTCACTAAAAAAAAATTTCAAAGACACCAGTCAATTGGAGAAGTTATGGTTTGTATCTGTTCATTTGGTGAATTAAGGGGTCTTGCTCAAAAACTTCTCCCACTGTTTTCTCTACTGATTTTAATTTTCTACTGTCCACTGTTACAGTTGGAGAATGTATCAGAGCTTTCCCATCTCTACCTATGTCTCATGACAGGTGAAAGACCCCAGAAATGATGGGTTGCAGGAATGCTCTGGCCTTCATGAGCCAACACAGGAATGAGGTATTCCCCCCACCCCTGCCCCCACACGTGCACACACACACACACACACACACACACACACACACACACACACATTCAGATTCCTTTTCTAAGAATCAGAAAGAGCCCTTGTCAGGTTTGCCAGCTGTTGTGCACTCTCTTTGCAGAAGCCAATCTCCCCCATGGTTTTGACTTCCTGACTCTATATCATTTGGGATCAAGAGCCAAAATAAATCATTCATTTACAGCACATTTAAAAATCTTTTGAGAAAAAAGAAATGTCATCTTTCTACTTTTTTTTTTTTTTTTGCTTTTTCACCCTTCTACTTTTCATAGCTAATAATGTAAGGGACTGGCATGTAGGTTGATTGGACTACCTTATCTTGGTGGATAAAGGCACTCTCTTCCCTGATACATAAATGAGGATAGGGAGCTCTGTTTTACAATAGTGATCTTGAATTTGACCCCAGACACTTGTGGTGTAAGATAAACAGCAGACTAATGTGAAAGATCAAAGCAGAAACTGAATGGGGAGAGTGGAAAATGACCAACATCTCACAGTGCCATAAATGTTATAATGCCAACGTTTGGTTTGGTTTTCTCTGTGGTTGGAATTAACTTTTAATAACAACTCAATTGTTAGTACAAACAATGGCATTTATGTGATGTAGTTACCAGGGGTGAATAATAATAAAAAAGTTTAAAAATTTGTATGAAACAAAATAAACTGGGAAAAATATAATAAACTTATATCATGGACAAAAGGTTAATATATCCAATATATAAGAGCTTTTAAAAATAGAGAAGAAAAATACCAAAACTCTATAGAAAAATTAGCACAAGATTTGAACGTGCAGTTAGTAAAAAGAGAAGTAAAAATTTCCTACAACTTGTAAATAGATATTCAACCTTGATCACCTTGAGAGACAAATCAAAATTATACTGAAACCTTTTCTTACCTATCAAAAGTAACTGCCCTTGTACATATTGTTTGATACTCATATTCTATTGGGGAGTCTAGGTAGAAATAGGCACTCTCATATGTTGCTGGTGGAATGCAAAGTTGTATAACTCCTGTGGGAGTGGTTATGATAATATCCAGCAAAATTACATATGCATTGCTTTTTGACCCAGCAATTCTACTTCTAGAATTTATTAAGATTCACTGGCAAAAACACAAAATGACTGATGTACAAGGTAATTTATTGTGGCACCTTCTGTAATAGAAAAGATTGGAAACAACTCAATAGTTCATCAATAGAGGACTGGTGAATAAATATTGATGCAGTTACATGAGGGACTACTATGTAGATGTAGACAGAAATGAGGATGTCTGTACACTGCTGCAGAAAAGTCTCCAGGATACAGTAAGGTACAGGATGCTGCCTTTTTTTTTTAATAAATGAGGAGGTGATAAGAATGTAATATATGTATAATATTCACATATTATAAACAATATATAGTATGAAATAATTAATATATAATGTATAATACATAATAATAAATACAGCTGTATTAGTCAGGGTCCTCCAGACATATAGAACAAATAGGATGTTATATATATAGAAAGAGACTTATTTTAAGGAATGGGTTCATGCAGTTATGGAGACTGGCAAGTCCAAAATCTTCAAGATGAGCCAGCAGGCTAGGGACCCAGGAATAGTCAATGCTGCAGTTCAAGTCTCAGTTTGCTGGCAGAATTCCTTCTTGCTTGAGGGAGGTCAGTCTTTTGTTCTATTCAGGCCTTCATCTAAATGGATGAAGCCAACCCACATTATGGAAGGAAGTCTGCTTTACTCAATGTCTACAAATCTAAATGTAAATCTCATCCAAAAACACCCTCACAGAAACATCCAGAATGGTGTTTGCAAAAATCTGGGCACTGTGGCCCAACCAAGTTGACACATTAAATTAACCATCACAACTATAAAGAATATTATATGGAATACACTTGCTTATATTAAAAAAAATCAATGAATAAAAAACCCACAAAAGTGATTCTAAATAAAGTGGTTTTCTATAGAGGAATGGAAGGAACAGATATAGAAACTTGAATTCTCTGAATGTACTTTGATTTAGTTTTGACTTTGGAATTAGGTAAGTTTTTTGGTGATTCTAAAACAAAATTAAGTCAACATTAAAAAGCAATTCTCAATAACTGAAAGGAAAATGAAACAAATGAACTTGTGTATACAGTTGGTGCCTTACCTACATTGAGAAAAAATATTTCAAATGAATTTATGACGCATCAGTTTGAAACTTTGGTGGGACGTATCCTAAAGACAAATAGAAATCAAACTTTTTTTCAGGAGTCATACTGTTAGTAATAATACTGGTATTCTTATTTTGAAAATATACTATACACAGAGTTGGCTAAAATGAGTATTTTGATAATGTCATGAAGAACCTTGTTTTTTTCAGTGTGAGGGAAAAGAGGTACAAATATAAAATCAAATAGTTATGTAAATCTCCTAAATTTGAGTTGGAAATTTCAGTATGAACTCATCATGTGTTTTCACATCTGCCCACAAAAAAGTCTAGAAACAATGATCAACCCGGTAGCTAGAAGGAGTACCTTGTTGCCTAGATTGTGGTCTATGAATATCTCCTAAAAGTCCATGTCTCCTAAAAGGAACCAAGATTCCTTGGATGAAGAGCTAATTTCAGGTCTTAGGGAGAAAATGTGCAAGATGACCTGAAACATTTTGTGTTAAAAAGCAAGGCGGCTAGCATAGACAACTGGGGTCATGTCAGAACGACTCAAGAGCTCATTTGGAGGGCTTTCCACTAACTAATGATGGACAATTTGAATATCAGAAAGAATAATTACTACAATCAACTGAAACACATAAAATATGTTTAAAAACCCATGAGTACATAAGGATAGTTATTAAAAAAAAACACTTATTGGTCATCATATTATTATTCTGAAAACAGGTGAATAAAGAGGAAGACTCAAACTTCTGCAAACTATTGCCTGAGCAACACTATTTCAGGGTAATGGAATAGTTCATGTGGGAAATAATTTTTTTTTTTTTTTAAATTTAGGGAAGGCTCTTTTATTTATTTATTTATTTATTTATTTAATATTTATTTTTGGCTGTGTTGGGTCTTCGTTTCTGTGCGAGGGCTTCCTCTAGTTGCGGCAAGCGGGGGCCACTCTTAATCGCGGTGCGCGGGCCTCTTCACTATCGCGGCCTCTCTTGTTGCGGAGCACAGGCTCCAGACGCGCAGGCTCAGTAGTTGTGGCTCACGGGCCTAGTTGCTCCGCGGCATGTGGGATCTTCCCAGACCAGGGCTCGAACCCGTGTCCCCTGCATTAGCAGGCAGATTCTCAACCACTGCGCCACCAGGGAAGCCCGGAAATAATTTTTTAAAAAGAATATTGGATAACAAAATGAAATATTGGCTAACAAATGAAAAAAAAAGAATATTGGCTAAAAAAGGAGTAACACAATTAAACTATCTTCATTTTGCACCCCTAATTTAATTATATAATGGATCTAGGCAATGCTCACTACTGGCTGCTAAAATCATTAGCTTTAGAGAAAGTCTGATCGGGACTGTGGCAGGTGTCTCTGAAGCTCATGCAGCATCCTCTTGGACCACCTCTGATTTTAGCCTCAGCTATGGTGGACAGATCTGTTGCACTCAGATTCCTCTCCCACTATCAGCATCCCTCAATGCACATGGAGTCTTTTTATTAATACTTCCTGCTCCAGGGCCTTGTCTGTTACCCCTCAAGCTTCCCTGGCTTCAGCTTTCAGGTGGCCCTGAGTGTGGAAGAGTTAATGTCTCTAGAAGCAACCCTCATCCAAGAGATGGGAGCTAAAGGACAAATGCTCTTGCCTCCTGTTTTCCAGATGGACCATCCTTGGAGGTCTTCAGCCTGCACCTCAGTGGAATTGCTAATGCACACTTTCATTGCTTTTTCCTTCCTTTCCTGTGTCACTGGTCCTGCTTGCTCCCTGCTGCTTCCTGAGATCACCTCCCAAATAAACCTACTGCATCCAAGTTCTCACTCCAAACTCTACTTGGGGGAAGAAATAGCAGGGCAGAAACTCTATCATGGATAGATCAGGCTGACAACACATGAGCTCACTGGTTCATGTCATTGTCACAGAAAGACAATCAGACGGTGTGTTTCCAGCACCATTTATAAAGTATTCCTTTCAAGTATTGAGCTTGAATCTAATCATGCCTTTATATTTAACTGCCAGTTCACAGGAACATGTTAAACTATTCCTTAGGGTTGTAATCAGTAAGCCGGAATGTGGGAAATTCTGCAAAACAAATGGCCCAATTTCTGCCACAACTAAATGATACGAGAAAAAAGTGGGAGGAGAAAACTGTGAATTAAAAGACACTTAAGAGAGCTATTAAACAAATCTAATGGTTTAGTTAAAAATGATAAACTATACAAGTTATAAGTTGGGGAGTTTGTTGATATTAAGGAGCTGCTATTAATTTTAAGTGTGGTATTTGATTAAGTGTCCTGTCTTGTAGAGATACTGAAGTACTGAAGTATGTGTGAATGAAATGATATGTTTGGGATTTGTTTTAAAATAATCTAGTGGGTGGGGTATAGATGAAATGAGATAATCTCATGAAAATGACATGGAGGTGGGTGCTGGATACATGGAGGGTGGGGGGGTTTGCTATACCCTTCTCTTTACTATTGAATATGTTTGAAAATGTGTGTAATAAATGTTTTTTTTAAGACGATATTTCTCAGGATACAGAAATGAGAAACTAATGTACTAGAACTTCCAAAACAGACATATGCTGCGACCTTATGCTGAACCATTTGGCTTCTTTGTCCCTCTGGGATTGTTATTTGTGAAGCATGAGCACACGCAGATTAACACCGTGCTGTCTTGTAGGAAGTGCTGGGCTCCTATCACGCAGGGAATGCTCTTTGAGTAATGTTTTTGGTGACTCCTGGGAGTTGAGAGTGATGTTTTGGTGAAGTATGTGCACATGTTCAATGTACAATAATGAACCTACGGATTCATTCCCCCAGATGGTCTCTAGTTTGATGATATCTCTGAACCTGTTCTCTTTGAAGCAAGGAATTTATTTTGTTAATTTTGTCTATCCCATAATATCCATCCCAGTATCTTCATTATGTGATGTTTCATTATACCTGATGGTGTAAACCGAAGGTCTTAGGTATGTTCTCATCTGATAGGAGAGGCTTAATCGGTGGTCTGTGAAGTCTGTCCTGGACCCTTTGTCTAGGTAGGTGACCCTGTCACTCACCTCGCAGGGCAATAAGAATGGAGTGTCTGTCCTCTGATTCCTGGAATTGTGCTGAGAGCCAGCATATTTTGTATGTCAGCACTACACTGTATGCTTTGTACACGTGATCTCATTTCTTTATCTTCCACTGGGGGTGGAATGTTCCAGATGGCCCACCTGCCCCTGGAACCCTGCCTTCTTATCCTGTCTCCTAGATGTGATTTCAGATGTCTCTATATTAGTTTGTTAGAGCTGTGATGACAAACTCCCGCAGATTGAGTGGCTTAAACAACAGACATTTATTGTTTCACAGCCTGGAGGCTAGAAGTCTAAGATCAAGGCGTTGGCAGGTTCCTTCCGAGGGCTGTGAGGGAAGATTGGTCCGAGGCTTCCCTCCTTGGTGTGTGGATGGCTGTTTTTACCTTATGCCTCCTCACATCGTTTTCCCTCTATGCACATCTCTGTGTCTAAATTTCCCATTTTTATTTATTTTATGTTTTAAAATTTTTATTTGTGGTTTAAAAAGACACTGCATAAAATTTCCCAACTTCACTGGTTTTTTTAGTGTACAGTTCAGTAGTACTAACTATATTCACTTTGCTGTGCAACAGATCTCCAGACCTCGTTCCTCAGTGACCAACTCCCTGCTCCTCCCTCCCACAGACCCCAATAACTTGCTCCTTTTATGAATTTGACTACTTTAGATATCTCAAACAAGTGTAATCATGCAGTCAAATTTCCCATGTTTATTTTATTTTATTTTATTCTTTTAACAACTTTATTAGAGTATAATTGCTTTACAATGGTATGTTAGTTTCTGCTTTATAACAAAGTGAATCAGTTATATATATACATATGTCCCCATAACTCTTCCCCCTTGCATCTCCCTCCCTCCCACCCTCCCTATCCCACCCCTCTAGGTGGTCACAGAGCACCGAGCTGATCTCCCTGTGCTATGCGGCTGCTTCCCACTAGCTATCTATTTTACATTTGGTAGTGTATATATGTCCATGCCACTCTCTCACTTTGTCCCAGCTTACCCTTCCCCCTCCCCGTATCCTCAAGTCCATTCTCTAGTAGATCTGCCTCATTATTCTTGTCTTGCCCCTAGGTTCTTCTGACCATTTTTTTTTCTTTCTTTCTTTTTTTTTTTTTTTTTTAGATTCCATATATATGTGTTAGCATACGGTATTTGTTTTTCTCTTTCTGACTTACTTCACTCTGTATGACAGTCTCTAGGTCCATCCACCTCACTACAAATAACTCAGTTTCGTTCCTTTTTATGGCTGAGTAATATTCCATTGTATATATGTGCCACATCTTCTTTATCCATTCATCTGTTGATGGACACTTAGGTTGCTTCCATGTCCTGGCTATTGGAAATAGAGCTGCAATGAACATTGTGGTACATGACTCTTTTTGAATTATGGTTTTCTCAGGGTATATGCCCAGTAGTGGGATTGCTGGGTCGGATGGTAGTTCTATTTTTAGTTTTTTAAGGAACCTCCATACTGTTCTCCATAGTGGCTGTATCAATTTACATTCCCACCAACAGTGCAAGAGGGTTCCCTTTTCTCCCCACCCTCTCCAGCATTTATTGTTTGTAGATATTTTGATGATGGCCATTCTGATGGGTGTGAGATGATATCTCATTGTAGTTTTGATTTGCATTTCTCTAATGATTAATGATGTTGAGCATTCTTTCATGTGTTTATTGGCAATCTGTATATCTTCTTTGGAGAAATGTCTATTTAGGTCTTCTGCTCATATTTGGATTGGGTTGTTTGTTTTTTTGATATTGAGCTGCATGTGTTGCTTGTATGTTTTGGAGATTAATCCTTTGTCAGTTGCTTCATTTGCAAATATTTTCTCCCATTCTGAGGGATGTCTTTTTGTCTTGTTTATGGTTTCCTTTGCTGTGCAAAAGCTTTGAAGTTTCATTAGGTCCCATTTGTTTATTTTTGTTTTTATTTCCATTTCTCTAGGAGGTGGGTCAAAAAGGATCTTGCTGTGATTTATGTCATAGAGTGTTCTGCCTATGTTTTCCTCTAAGAGCTTTATAGTGTCTGGCCTTACATTTAGGTCTTTAATCCATTTTGAGTTTATTTTCGTGTATGGTGTTAGGGAGTGTTCTAATTTCATTCTTTTACATGGAGCTGTCCAGTTTTCCCAGCACCACTTATTGAAGAGGCTGTCTTCTCCACTGTATATTCTTGCCTCCTTTATCAAAGATAAGGTGACGATATGTACATGGGTTTATCTCTGGGCTTTCTGTCCTGTTCCATTGATCTATATTCCTGTTTTTGTGCCAGTACCATACTGTCTTGATTACTGTAGCTTTGTAGTATAGTCTGAAGTCAGGGAGCCTGATTCCTCCAGCTCCATTTTTCTTTCTCAAGATTGCTTTGGCTATTCAGGGCCTTTTGTGTTTCCATACAAATTGTGAAATATTTTGTTCTATTTCTGTGAAAAAATGCCAGTGGTAGTTTGATAGGGATTGCATTGAATCTGTAGATTGCTTTGAGTAGTAGAGTCATTTTCACAATGTTGATTCTTCCAGTCCAAGAACATGGTATATCTCCCCATCTATTTGTATCATCTTTAATTTCTTTCATCAGTGTCTTATAATTTTCTGCATACAGGTCTTTTGTCTCCTTAGATAGGTTTATTCCTAGGTATTTTATTCTTTGTGTTGCAATGATAAATGGGAGTGTTTTCTTAATTTCACTTTCAGATTTTTCATCATTAGTGTATAGGAATGCAAGAGATTTCTGTGCATTAATTTTGTATCCTGCTACTTTACCAAATTCATTGATTAGCTCTAGTAGTTTTCTGGTAGCATCTTTAGGATTCTCTATGTATAGTATCATGTCATCTGCAAACAGTGAAACCTGTACTTCTTCTTTTCCAATTTGGATTCCTTTTATTTCTTTTTCTTCTCTGATTGCTGTGGCTAACACTTCCAAAACTATGTTGAATAATAGTGGTGAGAGTGGGCAACCTTGTCTTGTTCCTGATCTTAGTGGAAATGGTTTCAGTTTTTTCACCATTGAGGACGATGTTGGCTGTGGGTTTGTCATATATGGCCTTTATTATGTTGAGGAAAGTTCCCTCTATGCCTACATTCTGGAGGGTTTTTATCATAAATTGGTGTTGAATTTTGTCAAAAGCTTTCTCTGCATCTATTGAGATCATATGGTTTTTCTCCTTCAATTTGTTAATATGGTATATCACGTTGATTGATTTGCATATATTGAAGAATCCCTGCATTCCTGGGATAAACTGCACTTGATCATAGCATATGATCCTTTTAATGTGCTATTGGATTCTGTTTGCTAGTATTTTGTTGAGGATTTTTGCATCTATGTTCATCAGTGATATTGGCCTGTAGTTTTTTTATTTGTGACATCTTTGTCTGGTTTTGGTATCAGAGTGATGGTGGCCTCGTAGAATGAGTTTGGGAGTGTTCCTCCCTCTGTTATATTTTGGAAGAGTTTGAGAAGGATAGGTGTTAGCTCTTCTCTAAATGTTTGATAGAATTCGCCTGTGAAGCCATCTGGTCCTGGGCTTTTGTTTTTCGGAAGATTTTTAATCACAGTTTCAATTTCAGTGCTTGTGATTGATTGGTCTTTTCATATTTTCTATTTCTTCCTGGCTCAGTCTCGGAATGTTGTGCATTTCTAAGAATTTGTCTATTTCTTCCAGGTTGTCCTTTTTACTGGCATAGAGTTGCTTGTAGTAATCTCTCATGATCCTTTGTATCTCTGCAGTGTCAGTTGTTACTTGTCCTTTTTCATTTCTAATTCTATTGATTTGAGTCTTCTCCCTTTTTTTCTTGATGAGTCTGGCTAATGGTTTATCAATTTTGTTTATCTTCTCAAAGAACCAGCTTTTAGTTTTATTGATCTTTGCTATCGTTTCCTTCATTTCTTTTTCATTTATTTCTGATCTGATCTTTATGATTTATTTCCTTCTGCTAAGTTTGGGGTTTTTTCTGTTCTTCTTTCTCTAATTGCTTTAGGTGTAAGGTTAGGTTGTTTATTTGAGATGTTTCTTGTTTCTTAAGGTAGGATTGTATTGATATAAACTTCCCTGTTAGAATTCCTTTTGCTGCATCCCATAGGTTTTGGGTCATAGTGTTTTCATTGTCATTTGTTTCTAGTTATTTTTTGATTTCCTCTTTGATTTCTTCAGTGATCTCTTGGTTATTAAGTAGTGTGTTGTTTAGCCTCCATGTGTTTGTATTGCTTACAGATTTTTTCCTGTAATTGATATCTAGTCTCATAGCATTGTGGTCAGAAAAGATACTTGATAAGATTTCAATTTTCTTAAATTTACCAAGGCTTAATTTGTGACCCAAGATATGATCTATCCTGGAGAATGTTCCATGAACACTTGAGAAGAATGTGTATTCTGTTGTGTTTGGATGGAATGTCCTATAAATATCAATTAAGTCCATCTTGTTTAATGTATCATTTAAAGCTTGTGTTTCCTTATTGATTTTCATTTTGGATGATCTGTCCATTGGTGAAAGTGGGGTGTTAAAGTCCCCTACTATGATTGTGTTACTGTCGATTTCCCCTCTTATGGCTGTTATTATTTTCCTTATGTATTGAGGTACTCCTATGTTGGGTGCATAAATATTTACAATTGTTTTATCTTCTGCTTGGATTGATCCCTTGATCATTATGTAGTGTTCTTGTCTCTTGTAATAGTATTTGTTTTAAAGTCTATTTTGTCTGATATGAGAATTGCTACTCCAGCTTTCTTTGATTTCCATATGCATAGAATATCTTTTTCCGTCCCCTCACTTTCAGTCTGTATGTGTCCCTAGGTCTGAAGTGGGTCTCTTGTAGACAGCATATATATGGGTCTTTTTTCTCTATCCATTCAGCCAGTCTGTGTCTTTTGGTTGGAGCATTTAATCCATTTACATTTAAGGTAATTATCGATATGTATGGTCCTATTACCATTTTCTTAATTGTTTTGGGTTTATTATTGTAGGTCTTTTCCTTCTCTTGTGTTTCCTGCCTAGAGAAGTTCCTTTAGCATTTGTTGTAAAGCTGGTTTGGTGGTGCTGAATTCTCTTAGGTTTTGCTTGTGTGAAACTTTTAATTTCTCCATCAAATCTGAATGAGATCCTTGCTGGGTAGAGTATTCTTGGTTGTAGGTTTTTCCCCCTCATCACTTTAAATATGTCCTGCCACTCCCTTGTGGCTTGCAGAGTTTCTGCTGAAAGATCAGCTGTTAACCTTATAGGGATTCCCTTATGTGTTATTTGTTGTTTTTCCCTTACTGCTTTTAATATTTGTTCTTTGTATTTAATTTTTGATAGTTTGATTAATATGTGTCTTGGCATGTTTCTCCTTGGATTTATCCTGTATGGGTCTCTCTGTGCTTCCTGGACTTGATTAACTATTTCCTTTCCCATATTAGGGAAGTTTTCAACTATAATCTCTTCAAATATTTTCTCAGTCCCTTTCTTTTTCTCTTCTTCTTCTGGGACCCGTATAATTCGAATGTTGGTGCATTTAATGTTGTCCCAGAGGTCTCTGAGACTGTCCTCAATTCTTTTCATTCTTTTTTCTTTATTCTCCTCTGCAGTAGTTATTTCCACTATTTTATCTTCCAGGTTACTTATCCGTTCTTCTGACTCAGTTATTCTGCTCTTGATCCCTTCTAGAGAAGTTTTACTTTCATTTATTGTGTTGTTCATCACAGTTTGTTAGCTCTTCAGTTCTTCTAGGTCCTTGTTAAACGTTTCTTGTATTTTCTCCATTCTACTTCCAAGATTTTGGATCATGTTTACTATCATTATTCTGAATTCTTTTTCAGGTAGATTGCCTATTTCCTATGCATTTGTTACGTCTGGTGGGTTTTTGCCTTGCTCCTTCATCTGCTGTGTGTTTCTCTGTCTTCTCATTTTGCTTAACTTACTGTGTTTGGGGTCTCCTTTTCGCAGGCTGCAGGTTCATAATTTCCGTTGTTTTTGGTGTCTGTCCCCAGTGGCTAAGGTTGGTTCAGTGGGTTGTGTAGGCTTCCTGGTGGAGGGGACTAGTACCTGTGTTCTGAGTGATAAGGCTGGATCTTGTCTTTCTGGTGGGCACGTCCACGTCTGGTGGTGTGTTTTGGGGTGTCTGTGACCTTATTATGATTTTAGGCAGCCTCTGTGCTAATGGATGGGGTTGTGTTCCTGTTTTGCTAGTTGTTTGGCATAGGGTGGCCTGCACTGTAGCTTGCTGGTCGTTGAGTGGAGCTGGGTCTTGGCGTTGAGATGAAGAGCTCTGGGAGATTTTCACCATTTGATATTACTTGGAGGTGGGAGGTCTCTTGTGGACCAGTGTCCTGAACTTGGTTCTCCCACCGCAGTGGCACAGCCCTGACGTCTGGCTGGAGCACCAAGAGCCTGTCCTCCACACGGCTCAGAATAAAAGGGAGAAAAAAAAGAAAGAAAGAAAGAAGAAGATAAAATAAAATAAAATAAAGTAAAATAAAATAAAGTTTTTAAAATAAAAAATAATTATTAAGAAAAAAATTTTTTTAAGTAATAAAAAAACACAAAAAACAGACAGAATCGTAGGACAAATGATAAAAGCAAAGCTGTACAGACAAAATCACACACAGAAGCATACACATACACACTCAGAAAAAGCAAAAAGGGAAAAAATATATATATATTGTTGCTCCCAAAGTCCACCTCCTCCTCAATTTGGGATGATTCGTTGTCTATTCAGGTATTCCACAGATGCAGGGTACATGAAGTTGATTGTGGAGATTTAATCTGCTGCTCCTGAGGCTGCTGGGAGAGATTTTTCCTTTCTCTTCTTTGTTCGAACAGCTCCCAGTGTTCCTCTTTGGATTTGGCCCCACCTCTGCATGTAGGTCGCCTGAGGGTGTCTGTTTCCGCCCAAACAGGACGGGGTTAAAGGAGCATGTGATTCAGGGGTTCTGGCTCACTCAGGCCGGGGGGAGGGAGGGGTACGGAATGCGGGGTGAGCCTGTGGCGGCAGAGGCCGGCGTGATGTTGCAACAGCCTGAGGCACGCCTTGTGTTCTCCCGGGTAAGTTCTTCCTGGATCATGGGACCCTGGCAGTGGCGGGCTGCACAGGCTCCCGGGACGGGAGGTGTGGATAGTGACCTGTGCTCACACACAGGCTTCTTGGTGGCTGCAGCAGCAGCCTTAGCGTCTCGTGCCCATCTCTGGGGTCAGTGCTGATAGCCGCGGCTCGCACCCGTCTCTGGAGCTCGTTTAAGTGGCGCTCTTAATACCCTCTCCTCGTGCACCAGGAAACAAAGAGGCAAGAAAAAGTCTCTTGTCTCTTCGACAGCTCCAAACCTTTTCTGGGACTCCCTCCCGGCTAGCTGTGGCGCACTAGCCCCTTCAGGCTGTGTTCACGCCGCCAACCCCAGTCCTCTCCCTGGGGTCTGACTTCCGAAGCCCGAGCCTCAGCTCCCAGCTCCCAGCCCCCGCCCGCCCTGGCGGGTGAGCAGACAAGCCTCTAGGGCTGGTGAATGCTGGTCAGCACTGATCCTCTGTGAGGGAATCTCTCCGCTTTGCCCTCCGCACCCCTGTTGCTACGCTTTCCTCCGTGGCTCCGAAGCTCCCCCCCTCCGCCACCCGCAGTCTCTGCCCGCGAAGGGGCTTCCTAGTGTGTGGAAACCTTTCCTCCTTCACAGCTCCCTCCCACTGGTGCAGGTCCCGTCCCTATTCTTTTGTCTCTGTTTTTCCTTTTCTCTTTTGCCCTACCCAGGTACGTAGAGAGTTTCTTGCCTTTTGGGAGGTCTGAGGTCTTCTGCCAGCGTTCAGTAGGTGTTCTGTAGGAGTTGTTCCACATGTAGATGTATTTTTGATGTATTTGTGGGGAGGAAGGTGACCTCCGCGTCTTACTCTTCCACCATCTTGAAGCTCCTCCCAAATTTCCCATTTTTAAAAGGACTTCAGTTGTACTGGATTATGACCCACCCTTATGACCGCATTTTAACTTGATTATCTCTGTAAAGAACCTATTTCCAAATACAATCACAACATATAAATTTGGGGTTGGGGCACAATTTAACTCGTAAGTCTCCAAAAGGGACAATTCCTTGTGCTTCTAGAATAGCTTGTTGATTTTCTGAAGATTTGGTTTGTTCCTTGCTCTAAAGTGGGCACAAGTACGGAAATTTTAGGGATGGAAAAGGGTGAGAATATTGGAGTGGATGCTTTGGGAATTCTCAGACATAGACAAGCATGAGACTGCTGGCAAACTGTGAAGTACTTGATGTTCCATGTGAATTACCATGCTTAAGATTCAACTTAAGATTGATATGACAGTTCACAAGTAATTTGACCTCCTGGGTAGCTTTTCATTAACTTTATCTCTGGCTCTGATCTTTCAGTAACAGACAATAAAAGGGTTGAAAGAGGCAGAGGCTCTGTACGTGGCAGAACCCTGGGACTTGCTGTGAGGGACGTGGTAAATGGAAAGAAGACAAAACCCTGTTGTACCCTTATTCTGGCCACAAGAGTGTACCCTATTCTGCTTACAAAAATCTAGCTGTGGAGAGAAATGGGGAAATAATTCCTTTAACAATAATTAGAACCAGAAAGGAAATAGCAGAGAGGGTGTAAGTAGAGATATTTCTGTTTACAAATCTCAGTGAAATCTTAGGAAAATGGTGAGGAAAAAAAGGTGAGAGAGTAGTTCTTGTATAGCTATGGGAAGGAAATAGTGAAAGGAGCATTTCTGGAAGTGATTGCGCTGTAGGGTGTGGGATAGCCAGCTGCAGACAGTTGCCCCATCCTGACACTCCTGTAGGGCCTGGCTCAGCTCCAGCCCCATGTGCTCATCCCAGTCAGTTCTGTGCACCCAGCTGCACATCCACCCCAGTGATCTGGGCTCCCTTGCTCTCTGATTCCCTGGCTCTAAATGTGGGCTGTCTGTTTGTGCTTCCCCATTTTACCACCCATGCAGTCCTCACTCCAATTGCTGTGCGAGTCTTTGCTGAGCAGGCTCCCTTGCTCTTAGAGATGCTGTCAGCATTGGAGAAGAGAAGATCCCTCTGCTAGTTCAGTAGTGCCACGGAACCCCAACCACAGGTTCTTGCTTCTCCTTCTTTTCTGGCTGAAGGAATGAATTTGTAGCTAGACTGATCAACCCCTCTTCTGCTCCCTAACTGCTTGAGGAGAATCAAATCAGAAAGCTGCTTATGAAAACTTCCTAGAGATGTAAAAATATGTATATTTTATAGTTTTAAGGACTATGCAGCTTAGGTGTATTTGCTCTGGGGATGAAAAGCAAATTCAGTGTGAAGTGGGGTGACTCACTAGTTGCTTTTATACTTGGATGCTTCAGCCTGCCATGCCTTCTGGCTGGGATTTGACATATAAATTTCATTAGAAAATATTTCTTTGGGTTGTCAGAGGTTGGAAAGAGGAATGCTGAGACTGGAGGATCACAAAGACAGGATCTGAAGTGGGCAGTATGCTAAGAGGATGCTAAGGGAAAAGAGAAATGAGAAGGGTTTTTGGTGTTATATATAAGCACTGAATTTGCTTCTTGCAGAGAGCATAATGGTTGTGGTTTCTCTGATTTGTGGAGACTGGTTTGCAGAAGCAGGGGCTGGAGCCTCCTGGAAGGCATTCTTTTTTCCCTTGACTTCCAAACTCCTTGTCCTTCTCTTCTCCTTGCCTGAAACCTCAATTTCTTTGCCTCTCCTTGTTCTCTACTCCCTCCTTGCTGTCCCATGTCATTTTTGTAGTTGTCTCAACACTCCCACAGTTGCCAGACTACTTGTCTTTCTTTAGAAGGCCCCAGTGCAAAAAGTATAAAGCTTTCTTGGAGAGGGAAGGAGGAAAGGCAGGCTCTTAATGAAAAATAAGGACAACAGGCCTTGAAATTCTAGTGGAATTCATTGAACTTCTAGACATAATATTAGTGGAATGGTGTTTCTGTTTTGATTCTCAAACTAGTGTTAAATGTCAGGTCAGGACCCAAGCTTTCAGTATAATTCTTAACAGTTTCTCATCTCAAAATAAGGGAATAACATTGACTTCTCATGGTGGATGACAACAGTAACTCCTCTGGAGGAGGCTTTTCTTGGCACTTTGGTTAGAAAAGGCTCTTATATGATTACATCATTTGGTGATAGAAGCTAACAATTTCTGCCTCTTCCTTCCTTCCTTCCTTTCTTTCTCTTTCGTTCTCTATCAAGAGTCAATCATGTGGTCTTATCTCCCTTGCTAGTTGACTTGGAGGTGGGCAAATGACCCAGTCCTGGCCAGTGGAACCCAAAGGTCAATCTGCTCTGGAGCTTCTGGGAAAGGTTTCTATAACTCAAAAAGAAAACAACAACAAACAAGCAAAAACAGATACTCAGTATGGAATGTCCCTCTTCTTCACTGCATGTTGTCTGTCACCTGTGATGCTTAGAATTGCAGCCTCCTGGGACCATGAAGGCAGGCAATACTGATACATCAGAGTGGAAGAGTGAAAGAACTTAGGTTCTAGCGATCATCCTACCAGTGGGTTTTTTGTTATGTTTGTTGTTTGTTTTGTCATGCTTCTTATTGGTTAAGCTATTTTTCAGTACAGCTTGATCTGAGAAGTTGGTTTATCGTTTACTAATATAATTCTTTCAAATATATCTTGGACAAATATGAGGTAAGTCTATAGACATAGAATGAAATACAAGCAGCTACAAAGAAGAAATACAGGGAGGGAGTTAAGAACATAGGCTCTGCAACCAGTTGCCTCAGTGTGCCTCTCTCTTCCATCTCTTAGTACCTTAGTACCTTAGGCTGAAGCTGGGGAAATTATTTAGCCTTTCTGTCTCTCAGTTGCCTGGTATGTAAAATGGGGATAATAATGGTACTTGCCTAGGGCTAAATGATTAATGGAGGCAAAGTGCTGAGCACAATCGCTGGCACAGATTACATACCCGATAAATATTAGCTATTGTAGTTGTTGTATTTGAAATATCAACAAGAGTTCCAGAGAAGGTTTAAAAATTGTCAGATTTTGGTGAAAAAAAGTTTCTCAAAGATAAAAAATGTTATGACTGTACATGATTTTCACTGCTAAATTACAAAAATAAAAAAAAGATCTGATAATAAAGATGCATAGAATGTAGAATATTTTCAAAAACAAATATATAGAATGTTTTGTTTTCACAGAAAATTTTAAGGTGATATAAAAAAGTCAAAGAGACATAATAGCACTATGCTGCACTAAATTGAATATTATCATACAGAAAAGAGTGAATTGTGATTTAACAGCTAATCTGAGAATGGTAGGAAATAGAAGAAAGTTTTAGGGACGGATTACCCAACATTTGTGTTTACCCCAAAGGTAATGCTTCCTTCAAGTAGCAATGGATGGTTGGGATTTAACTATTGACTAATATAAATTTGGGCTTTATCTGTGAATCCTGATTACTCATATCAAATCATTAGGGATAGTTGGGAGTTAGTTGCATTGCAGGATGGAATAACATGACGACTGGTTTAGATTGTTTTCAAGTGAAACAGAGTGTCACATCCATCCCCAAGCTGAATACTTATTACCTCTTAAAACACACCATGAAATATTTACTCCCAATACATGTTTGTGTTGACCTTATGATGTGGAAGTGTTCAGTTGTAAAGTGTTTTGCTGGAAATAAATAGTGTGTGAGATCAGTTGACTTAAGAATGTGAAACTGACTTTTAGCTGTAGCTGCTTATCAGAAAATCTTGGTAGTATCCTAGCATTCCCTGTGGAATTCTGTAATAGTTTAAGTGTCATGCAAAACATTTTGCCATTTATCATTATAATGTAATAGAGAGGTACCTTATGGGGATGAGGCTAGAAAAGGCTTTTTTATGATTACATCATATGGTGATAAATGCTAACAATTTGCGCTTATTATGAGAACAGTTTTCTGAAGAGAATTCTTGATAAATTTTGCAATTGCTCTTCCCTAGATGTATATAGATATAACATATTATATCATAAATATAGATAACAAAGTTAGAAATAGGCAAGAAGAATTTAGAATTTGTCTGGATAGAACAGATAAGAATTTGTGCATGCTTGTCCGGTTTCGTTTTGATTAATGGATGACTGGGAAGAATGGGAAAAAAGAACAATTCTAAGAAAATATTTACTGGAATTACAATCCATGCCTTCTGGAATAAATTATTGAAGGGCACATAAGCAGAGGTCAGAAAGAATATTCCTTAGATATTTGAGTTGGAACAATACGTGGACTGAGAATTATTCAATATCCAGAGATCAGTATATCTGTATTCTTAAAGCTCAGATCACGAGAGAAGTAAGAGACCTTGTACTGCCCCTAGGAGTTTATTTTGGAGCTGCTGAGCTGAGGACATGTGTACTTCAGAAATGAAGGTGTCTTTCTGTCTCCAGTAACTTTAGGGCTAATGTTACCAGGCTATGAAGAGTTCAAAGGCTCTGCTAGTACCCACCTGTTACTACATATCTGGAGGAAGGTAAAGTGTCCCTGTATTTTACTTGACTGGCTAATAAGTCAATGTCAGTCAACCAAAATTTCATGAATGTTTACTATAGACTTAGCATTGTGAAATATACTATGAGACGTCAGGAAAGCGTAATCCATGGCTCCTACTCACTAAATGCTATAATCAGGATTTATAACCAGGTCTACCTGACTCTAAATCCTATATATTTTAGTATGCTATACCATTGGCTAGGCATTTCTTTTACATTATTTTATTTAATATTTACAGTAAGCTTGCAAAGAAATTATTATTATTTATAATTTATGCAAGAAACCTCAGCCATTACAGCAGAAGGAACCCAGTTAGGGATATAAGAAATGGAAAAGCATTTTTCAAAATCAAAGGAACTAAGCCGATTGCACCCTATATACAGGCTCTTGCTTATGCAGCTGCGAAAGCATTATCATTCTCATTTTATATGAGGAAACAGAGGTCCAGAAGAGGTAAATAAACTTCCTAAGTTTTTATTGTTGGAGCAGTATATGCAGAGCTCATATATAAATCCAAGCCTGTTGAGTTTCCGCTATCTCATGCTGCCTTCCTTGAGACTGGGGATTTCAGCCTGGCCATGACAGACAGGATTTTTATGGACAGACAGGAAGAGTATATGTAGGAATGAAAACCACCCATCTCTTAAGGTGATTAGAGAGATGCCCATGTGACTCTAAACAAGGCCAACCCTCCTTGGAGGACTTTGCTTATAATAGGTACTTAATACCCATTAGTTGAATGAGTGAAGATCTGAAAATTTTGATCCAGATTCTTAAACATGCCCTTAAGGGACTTTTTCATGAACCAAAACATTTGTCTTCAAAGGGTGTTCAACACACTATATTAGCCCAGTTTTCTTTTGACAAATGCTTGGTGATCACTAATTTTAAAACTACGGAGATGAAGAAGACAATCTGAATTGGAACCCACCCTAGAACATTCAATGCATATGGGAATAGGTGCCCTTATCCCATCTGCTTCTGGAGGATGTAGAAGCCACAGGCCAACAGTAAGCGTTTTCATATTACCATTTATCAGGGCTCAGTGGCGCTCACCAGATGGGCTTTTATGAGCCAGTAGAGTTGTTTCTCTTTCTACGGTAGCTTACCTACATCCTTTTTATTAAATTGTAATTCGACTCTGAAGTACCAGAAAATGAACTGCTTGGTGTAATCATTAATTTGAAAAGTTTAAATATCACCCATTTTGTGCATGTTGTATTTCAAGATTTAAAAAAAGTTCATTTAAAGGGTGAAAAAAAGTAGCGACAGCAGTCTTTTCCAAGAAACATCAGGGTTTCCATCGTTAATTAGTTAATATAGTACTTGTAAAGTGCTTAGAAGATGAAAAGCACCATGTAATTAAGTGTCGCCTTTCTTATCAGTACCAGTAGACTTTAATCACATTATAAGGTCATAGCCTATCTATTTTGCTCCACTGGAGAGTTTTTTTTTTTTTTCTTTCCTTTCTTATATTGTAGGTATTTCTTTAGAAGAAAATAAGGAAAGAAATTATTCTCCCTGGGTTTCTGTCAATGTTTTCTGCCCTTAAACCAATAGAGACTTCTGTGGTTTTTGTGGGATTTGTAATCCAGTCATGGGTTCATAATGCCTGGGGTGTGGGGCTGGGGGACTGGAGGGGGTCTGGAGTGGCAATGAAATGTAAAACCTCTCTAATCCTGACCTCCATCCTCTTTTGAGTATTCAACTTCTTGCAGCCTATGGGACAGCTGTCCTCAGATGTTTACTGACCCCCTAAAAACAAAACATGATTTGAACCAAGCTTTCCACTCAGACTATTACCCCTAACTTTATTCTGATTTAAGCACTGCCCTCCTTCTTTACTCTCAGGATTGTAAATTTGTAGTTACCATTTATCACTCTTCTCTTCAATCTTAGTTGTCTAGGCAGTTATTAAGTCCCAGACTTATTGGATTTGTCTCCTCTTTACCAAGACCCCAGTGACAGCTTTGGTTTAGGTCTTCTGGCCACTTGTCACTTTTCTGCTTCCCGTTGTTTATAATATAAGCACATTCTTAGATTTTGAAAGGGTCCTTGAGCATCCCAGATGAAAGTTCTTTTCCCTTTAAGCAAGGAATTCTATTTAAACTATGAAAAATAGCCTCATACACTGTGAATAGCATTTGTTATTATTACCTTGTGAGGTTAATACCTTACAATTCTACCATAAGCAGAGGTCCTGCCTAGGAAAGTCCTAACAGTTTGTTGGGGGAGATAACGAAGTAGATTTTTTTTTCCATTAGTGAATTGTTTATTTTGAAATTAATCAAGGTTGTCATATTCTTTAAACTTTTACATTAAAGACATAATTTAAACAAATTATTTGTTTATAATGCCAACACCAACTATGTAGGGAGAAACAAAGCAATGAATTCATAATCACATAGAGTTACTTATGTAGGGGAGGAAGAATTCTCTTCTACCCTCTTGGGTGTCTGGCTGGGCCTAAGAATTACACTGACATAAAACAGATGAACAGGAGCAAAGCATACATATTTTATGGAAATTTTACATGTAAATGGGAGGCTTCACAAGAGAATGAAGACCTGAAGAAGTGACCAGAGAAGGAAGCTTTTATATCTTTTAGACAAAGGAATGAAAAATTTGTGAAGAATTCACAAGACAAAGGGGTTGGGGCTATGGGTAGTAAATAATGAAGAAGTAACTAGAAAGATAAGGGTTAGCTTAACAGGTTTGTTTATATAGCCTCCTTGGCCCTAAATTCCCAGTGGTGATAAGGATGTCTTCTACCCTCCTGGTAGAGGGAGAATGCCTTTTCACATGTAGCCATAATCCCTATGGTTGTTTCAGCCTTTGGTCTGTATTTACTTAAATAATTTCAAAGCTTCCCACTATCATCATTTTACCATAGCATCTCTGTTTTGGAGTTCTTTGTTCTGATTCACCTTGTCTTTGATTGGAATTACTATTCAGTAGTTTTTTTAAGAAGGATTGAGTTCATGTGCTTTCATTTAAGTAATGTTTTATTTGCTCTTTTTTTCCTGAGCTCATTAAATATACTTTAAAATCTCCTTTTGAACAAAAAACCAGAATGTTTCACAAATTTGTCATCCTTTCTC
The DNA here is from genome assembly GCF_009873245.2 of Balaenoptera musculus. NCBI lineage: Eukaryota > Metazoa > Chordata > Mammalia > Artiodactyla > Balaenopteridae > Balaenoptera > Balaenoptera musculus. The sequence continues at coordinate 36,389,698 of NC_045798.1, forward strand.
AAGGCCCATGCTCATACAACCTCAATCTTTAAAATTATAGGACATGTACTGTAGCCTATAGGCTGTATGATATTACTATCGTTTAGCTTATCGGCAATAGCCTTGCTTTGAGTAACGCTGTTGTAAAGCTATGGGGCAAAGCCTGGACATTTTCCCGTTTATAAATTTTACATTTTATTTTATTTTATTTTTTAAAATTTATTTATTTATTTATTTTATGTTGGCTGCATCAGGTCTTCGTTGTTGCGCGCGGGCTTTCTCTACTTGTGGCAAGCGGGGGCTACTCTTCGTTGTGATTTGAGGGCTTCTCAGTGTGGTGCCTTCTTTTGTTGTGGAGCACAGGCTCTAGGTGCACGGGCTTCAGTAGTTGTCGCAAGTGGGCTCAGTAGTTGTGGCTCGCGGGCTCTAGAGCGCAGGTTCAGTAGTTGTGGCGACGGGCTTAGTTGCTCTGCAGCATGTGGGATCTTCCCAGACCAGGGCTTGAAGCCATGTCCCCTGCATTGGCAGGCGGATTCTTAACCACTGCGCCACCAGGGAAGTCCCTTACATTTTAAAAGTTTTTTTTTTAACATCTTTACCAGAGTATAATTGCTTTACAGTGGTGTGTTAGTTTCTGCTTTATAACATAGTGAATCAGCTATACATTTACATATATCCCCATATCTCCGCCCTCTTGCGTCTCCCTCCCACCCTCCCTATCCCACCCCTCTAGGTGGTCACAAAGCACAGAGCTGATCTCCCAGTGCTATGCGGCTGCTTCCCACTAGCTATCTATTTTACACTTGGTAGTATATATAAGTCCGTGCCACTCTCTCACTTCGTCCCAGGCTACCCTTCCCCCTCCCCCTGTCCTCAAGTGCAATTTCTACGTCTGCATCTTTATTCCTGTCCTGCCCCTACGTTCTTCATAACCATTTTTTTTTCTTAGATTCTGTATATATATGTGTTAGCATATGGTATTTGTTTTTCTCTTTTTGATTTACTTCACTCTGTATGACAGACTCTAGGTCCATCCACCTCACTGCAAATAACTCAATTTTGTTTCTCTTTATGGCTGAGTAATATTCCATTGTATATATGTGCCACATCTTCTTTATCCATTCATCTGTCAATGGACACTTAGGTTACTTCCATGTCCTGGCTATTGTAAATGGAGCTGCAATGAACATTGTGGTGCATGTCTCTTTTTGAATTATGGTTTTCTCAAGGTATATGCCCAGTAGTGGGATTGGTGGGTCGTATGGTAGTTCTATTTTTAGTATTTAAGGAACCTCCATACTGTTCTCCAGAGTGGCTGTATCAATTTACATTCCCATCAACAGTGCAAGAGAGTTCCCTTTTCTCCACACCCTCTCCAGCATTTATTGTTTGTAGATTTTTTGATGATGGCCATTCTGACTGGTGTGAGGTGATACCTCATTGTAGTTTTGATTTGCGTTTTGCTAATGATTAATGATGTTGAGCATTCTTTCATGTGTTTGTTGACAATCTGGATATCTTCTTTGGAGAAATGTCTATTTAGGTCTTCTGCCCATTTTGGGATTGGTTTGTTTGTTTTTTTTGATATTGAGCTGCATGAGCTGCTTGTAAATTTTGGAGATTAATCTTTTGTCCATTGCTTCATTTGCAAATATTTTCTCCCATTCTGAGAGTTGTCTTTTCGTCTTCTTTATGGTTTCCTTTGCTGTGCAAAAGCTTTTAAGTTTCATTAGGTTCCATTTGTTTATTTTTGTTTTTATTTCCATTTCTCTAGGAGGTGGGTCAAAACGGATCTTGCTGTGATTTATGTCATAGAGTGTTCTGCCTATGTTTTCCTCTAAGAGCTTTATAGTGTCTGGCCTTACATTTAGGTCTTTAATCCATTTTGAGTTTATTTTTGTGTATGGTGTCAGGGAGTATTCTAATTTCATACTTTTGCATGTACCTGTCCAGTTTTCCCAACACCACTTATTGAAGAGGCTGTCTTTTCTCCACTGTATATTCTTGCCTCCTTTATCAAAGATAAGGTGACGATATGTGCATGGGTTTATCTCTGGGCTTTCTATCCTGTTCCATTGATCTATATTTCTGTTTTTGTGCCAGTACCATACTGTCTTGATGACTGTAGCTTTGTAGTATAGTCTGAAGTCAGAGAGCCTGATTCCTCCAGCTCCGTTTTTTGTTCTCAAGATTGCTTTGGCTATTCGGGGTCTTTTGTGTTTCCATACAAATTGTGAAATTTTTTGTTCTAGTTCTGTGAAAAATGCCAGTGGTAGTTTGATAGGGATTGCATTGAATCTGTAGATTGCTTTGGGTAGTAGAGTCATTTTCACAATGTTGATTCTTCCAATACAAGAACATGGTATATCTCTCCATCTATTTGTATCATCTTTAATTTCTTTCATCAGTGTCTTATAATTTTCTGCATACAGGTCTTTTGTCTCCTTAGGTAGGTTTATTCCTAGATATTTTATTCTTTTTGTTGCAGTGGTAAATGGGGGTGTTTCCTTAATTTCTGTTTCAGATTTTACATCATTAGTGTAGAGGAATGCAAGAGATTTCTGTGCATTAATTTTGTGTCCTGCTACTTTACCAAATTCATTTATTAGGTCTAGTAGTTTTCTGGTTTCATTTTTAGGATTCTCTATGTATAGTATCATGTCATCTGCAAACAGCGACAGCTTTATTCTTCTTTTCTGATTTGGATTCCTTTTATTTCTTTTTCTCCTCTGATTGCTGTGGCTAAAAATTCCCAAACTATGTTGAATAGTAGTGGTGAGAGTGGGCAACCTTGTCATGTTCCTGATCTTAGTGGAAATGGTTTCAGTTTTTCACCATTGAGAACGTTGATGGTTGTGGGTTTGTCATATATGGCCTTTATTATGTTGAGGAAAGTTCCCTCTATGCCTACTTTCTGCAGGGTTTTTATCTTAAATGGGTGTTGAATTTTGTCGAAAGCTTTTTCTGCATCTATTGAGATGATCATATGGTTTTTATCCTTCAATTTGTTAATATGGTGTATCACATTGATTGATTTGCATATATTGAAGAATCCTTGCACTCCTGGGATAAACCCCACTTGATCATGGTGTATGATCCTTTTAATGTGCTGTTGGATTCTGTTTGCTAGTATTTTGTTGAGGATTTTTGCATCTGTGTTCATCGGTGATATTGGCCTGTAGTTTTCTTCTTTTGCAACATCTTTGTCTGGTTTTGGTATCAGGGTGATGGTGGCCTCGTAGAATGGGTTTGGGAGTGTTCCTCCCTCTGTTATATTTTGGAAAAGTTTGAGAAGGATAGGTGTTAACTCTTTTCTCAATGTTTGATAGAATTCGCCTCTGAAGCCATCTGGTCCTGGGCTTTTTGTTTGTTGGAAGATTTTAAATCACAGCCTCAATTTCAGTGCTTGTGATTGGTCTGTTCATATTTTCTATTTCTTCCTAGTTTAGTCTTGGGAGGTTGTGCTTTTCTAAAAATTTGTCCATTTCTTCCAGGTTGTCCATTTTATTGGCACAGAGTTGCTTGTAGTAATCTCTAATGATCCTTTGTATTTCTGCAGTGTCAGTTGTTACTTCTCCTTTTTCATTTCTAATTCTGTTGATTTGAGTCTTCTCCCTTTTTTTCTTGGTGAGTCTGGCTAATGGTTTATCAATTTTGTTTATCTTCTCAAAAAACCAGCTTTTAGTTTTATTGATCTTTGCTATTGTTTCCTTCATTTTTTCCATTTATTTCTGATCTGATCTTTATTAATTCTTTTCTTCTGCTTACTTTGGGATCTTTTTGTTCTTCTTTCTCTAATTGCTTTAGGTGTATGTTTAGATTGTTTATTTGAGAGTTTTCTTGCTTCTTTAGGTAGGATTGTATTGCTATAAACTTACCTTTCAGAACTGCTTTTGTTGTATCCCATAGGTTTTGGGTAGTCGTGTTTTCATTGTGATTTTTTTCTAGGTAGTTTTTGATTTACTCTTTGGTTTCTTCAGTGATCTCTTGGTTATTTAGTAGCATATTGTTTAGCCTCCATGTGTTTTTGTTTTTTATAGTTTTTTTCCCTGTAATTGATATCTAGTCTCATAGCATTGTGGTTGGAAATGATACTGGATACGAGTTCAATTTTCTTAAATTTACCAAGGCTTGATTTGTGACCCAAGATAGGATCTATCCTGGAGAATGTTCCATGAGCACTTGAGAAGAAAGTGTATTCTGTTGTTTTTGGATGGAATGTCCTATAAATATCAATTAAGTCCGTCTTGTTTAATGTATCATTGAAAGCTCTGTTTCCTTATTGATATTCATTTTGGATGATCTGTCCATTGGTGAAAGTGGGGTATTAAAGTCCCCTATTATTTTTGTGTTACTGTCAATTTCCCCTTTTATGGCTGTTAGCATTTGCCTTATGTATTGAGGTGCTCCTATGTTGGGTGCATAAATATTTACAATTGTTATATCTTCTTCTTGGATTGATTGCTTGATCATTATGCAGTGTCTTTCTTTGTCTCTTTTGATAGTCTTTATTTTAAAGTCTATTTTGTCTGATATGAGAATTGCTGCTCCAGCTTTCTTTTGATTTCCATTTGCATGGAATACCTTTTTCCATCCCTTCACTTTCAGTCTGTATGTCTCCCTAGGTCTGAAGTGGGTCTCTTGTAGACAGCATATATACGGGTCTTGTTTTTGTATCCATTCAGCCAGTCTATATCTTTTGGTTGGAGCATTTAATCCATTTACAATTAAGGTACTTATCGATATGTATGTTCCTATTACCATTTTCTTATTTGTTTTGGGTTTGTTATTTTAGGTCTTTTCCTTCTCTTGTGTTTCCTGCCTAGAGAATTTCCTTTAGCATTTGTCTTAAAGCTGGTTTGGTGGTGCTGAATTCTCTTAACTTTTGCTTGTCTGTAAATGTTTTAATTTCTCTGTCAAATCTGAATGAGATCCTTGCTGGGTAGAGTAATCTTGGTTGTAGGTTTTTCCTTTCATCACTTTAAATATGTCCTGCCACTCCCTTCTGGCTTGCAGAGTTTCTGTTGAAAGATCAGCTGTTAACCTTATGGGGATTCCCTTGTGTGTTATTTGTTGCTTTTCCCTTGCTGCTTTTAATATGCTTTCTTTATATTTAATTTTTGATAGTTTGATTAATATGTGTCTTGGCGTGTTTCTCCTTGGATTTATCCTGTATGGGTCTCTCTGTGCTTCCTGGATTTGATTAACTATTTCCTTTCCCATATTAGGGAAGTTTTCAACTATGATCTCTTCAAATATTTTCTCAGTCTCTTTCTTTTTCTCTTCTCCTTCTGGGACGCCTATAATTCGAATGTTGGTGCATTTAATGTTGTCCCAGATGTCTCTGAGACTGTCCTCAATGCTTTTCATACTTTTTTGTTTATTCTGCTCTGCAGTAGTTATTCCACTATTTTATCTTCCAGGTCACTTATCCGTTCTTCTGCCTCAGTTATTCTGCTATTGATTCCTTCTAGAGAATTTTAAATTTCATTTATTGTGTTGTTCATCACTGTTTGTTTGCTCCTTAGTTCTTCTAGGTCCTTGTTAAACTTCTCTTGTATTTTCTCCATTCTATTTCCAAGATTTAGGATCATCTTTACTATCATTACTCTGACTTCTCTTTCAGGTATACTGCCTATTTCCTCTTTTTTTGTTGGGTATAGTGGGTTTTTACTTTGCTCCTTCATCTGCTGTGCGTTTCTCTGTCGTCTCATTTTGCTTATCTTACTGTGTTTGGGGTCTCCTTTTCACAGGCTGCAAGTTCGTAGTTCCTGTTGTTTTTGGTATCTGTCCCCAGTGGCTAAGGTTGGTTCAGTGGGTTGTGTAGGCTTCCTGGTGGAGGGAACTAGTGCCTGAGGTCTGGTGGATGAGGCTGGATCTTGTCTTTCTGGTGGGCAGGTCCACGTCTGGTGGTGTGTTTTGGGGTGTCTGTGACCTTATTATGATTTTAGGCAGCCTCTGTGCTAATGGTGGGGTTGTGTTCCTGTCTTGCTAGTTGTTTGGCATAGGGTGTGCAGAACTGTAGCTTGCTGGTCGTTGAGTGGAGCTGGGTCTTAGCGTTGAGATGGTGATCTCTGGGAGAACTTTCACCGTTTGATATTACGTGGAGCCAGGAGGTCTCTTGTGTACCAATGTCCTGAACTCAGCTCTCCTACCTCAGAGGCACAGGCCTGACACCCGGCCGGACTGCCAAGACCCTGTCAGCCACATGGCTGAGAAAAAAAGGGAGAAAAAAAGAAAGAAAGAAAAAAAAAAAATTATTAAAAAAAAAAAAAATTTTAAAAAACAAAAAAAAGTAATTAAAAAAAGGAAAAAAAAAAGAATGAAAGAAAGAAGAGAGCTGCCAAACCAAAAAACAAATCCACCAATGATAGCAAGCACTAAAAAGTATACTTAAAAAAAACAAAAAAACAAAAAAACTGACAGACAGAACCCTAGGACAGATGGTAAAATTGTCCATTTGTGACAAAATCACACAAAGAAGCATACAGATACAGACTCACAAAAAGAGAAAAAGGGAAAAAAAATATATATCATTGCTCCCAAAGTCCACCACCTGAATTTTCGAATGATTTGTTGTCTCTTCAGGTATTCCACAGATGCAGGGTACATCAAGTTGATTGTGGAGATTTAATCCTCTGCTCCTGAGGCTGCTGGGAGAGATTTCCCTTTCTGTTCTTTGTTTGCACAGCTCCTGGGGTTCAGGTTTGGATTTTGCCCCTCCTCTCCCTGTAGGTTGCCTGAGGGCCACTGTTCCCTGCTGAGACAGGATGGGGTTAAAGGAGCAGCTGATTCGGGGACTCTGGCTCACTTAGGCCGGGGGGAGGGAGGGGTACGGAATGCGGGGTGAGCCTGTGGTGGCAGAGGCCGGCATGACGTTGCAACAGCCTGAGGTGCGCCTTGTGTTCTCCCGGGTAAGTTGTCCCTGGATCATGGGACCCTGGCAGTGGCGGGCTGCACAGGCTCCCGGGAGGGGAGGTGTGGATAGTGACCTGTGGTTGCACACAGGCTTCTTGGTGGCTGTAGTAGCAGCCTTAGCGTTTCATGCCCATATCTGGTGCCCACACTGATAGCCATGGCTCGCGCCCGTCTCTGGAGCTCATTTAGGCAGTGCTCTGAATCCCCTCTCCTTGGGCACCCTGAAACAATGGTTTCTTGCCTCTTAGGCAGGTCCAGAGGTTTCCCTGGACTCCCTCCAGGCTAGCTGTGGCACACTAACCCCCTTCAGACTGTATTCACGCAGCCAACCCCAGTCTTCTCCCTGGGGTCTGACCTCCGATGCCCGAGCCTCAACTCCCAGCCCCCACCCGCCCCGGCAGCTGAGCAGAGAAGCCTCTCGGGCTGGTGAGAGCTGGTCGGCACTGATCCTCTGTGTGGAAATCTCTCCACTTTGCCCTCTGCACCCCTGTTGCTGCACTCTCCTCTGTGGCTCTGAAGCTTCCCCCCCAATCCTGCCACCCCCTGTCTCTGCCCACGAAGGGGCTTCCTATTGTGTGGAAACTTTTCCTTCTTCACAGCTCCTTCCCAGTAGTGCAGGTCCCTTCCCTATTCTTTTGTCTCTGTTTTTTCTTTTTGCTTTTGCCCTACCCAGGTACATGGGGAGTTTCTTGCCTTTTGGGAAGTCTGAGGTCTTCTGCCAGCGTTTGGTAGGTGTTCTGTAGGAGTTGTTCCACATGTAGGTGTATTTCTGATGTATTTGTGGGGAGGAAGGTGATCTCCACGTCTTACTCCTCTGCCATCTTGAAGGTCTCCCCCATTTTAAAAGGTTTTATTGTGCTTTATCATATACACATATAACAGACACTTAATTGTTGGAATTTCGTTAAAGATCCTCTAGTCAACCTTGAACTCCATGAATTTTTTTGTCTTCTTACAATACCATTGAAAAATTTCCAACTCCTGCTTGAACTCTTCCACTGACATGGTGCTCGCTATTTTAGCTGAAGTTCTTTTGATCGTTGAAAATTCTTATATTGAAAAGAAATCTCTGTCATTGTCATTCCTGCTCATTAGCTGGTATAATGAAAGTATGCCTATCTCCTCTTCCTTGAGATTCTTTCAACAATTTGAAGAATATGTCTAACCTAATTCTTCTCCACTCACACTTTCCTCCTTTGTTATCTCTATTTTGAAGAAAGGTCTTCTGGGAAAATTTACCTGTAATCTTCCCTTCTTTTTAATTAACCCGATACCTTTTTAAGTTACTTTACTTCCTTTTTGAGAATTCTGTGCAAATATAGTTTATGAGTATGGATTGTTTTGTGAGTAAAATTATAAAGTAGCAAGTCATTTGTGTTAAGAATATACATGATGTCTGTATAGTATAAATTCATATCTACTAAGAGGATGACATCAATGCTTGTTAAATAAAAATATCAGACACATATCGAGGACTGATCTTGTGTTCCCAAAACACAAAAAAAAATCTATGAGACCACATAAAAACTGTCCATTTAGGCAGGGAGCGTACAGTACAAGACATTGGGAATAGAGGTTCCCTCCACTGGGTGAGGGAAAGACAGCACAGGCTGCTTACTCCATTAACGTAGGAGATAAAATCCTCGAAAAAGCCATTCCAGGATGGAGAAGCTTTGAAGATGGTTTTCATCTCCAATTTCTGTGGACATGTCTGACCTTTAATATTATTAAGTAAGTTAAGAACTAGAGGAAACATCAGTGCCCTTTCTCTCCCTCTTCTCCATTTCTTTCTCTTTTTTTTTTTCAGAATAAATAGAAGATGGAGGAGAGACAGACTGCTGTTGTTGGTTTCTCAGCAAGACTGGGGAAAAACTCTCAGTGGCAGAGTAAGTGATAAAAAACCTTAGAACTTTTTTTGAAATGTAAATCTAAATATGCTTAGTGGTCAGTATTCCTCTTAATGACCTAGTGATAATTATCCAGAACGAAACCCAAACTATAGCACTATGAGCACACAGTATTTTCAAATTCTTGATCTGGACCGCTTCTTTGACTAATGCATCTCATTTTCATCATCCTATTTAGGCTGCTTTATACTGTTGTCTCATATTGATTTTATCCTTAAAGAAATTAGCAGGTAATTTTCATAAGAAATGTAGTTAAAGCAGATCTCCTTATGCTATATTTGTGCAATTAAAAAAAATCCCCAAATTTAAGTGTAGGATTTTACATTTATTCTTGTCTAATTTTTTTGATGTAGTTTCAAACACCAAGATAATTTTGAATATTAGGTCCATCAGTCATCACACCAGTGCTTTATTTGGCTTTCTATGAGAACCTGATAAGGATATCTTCATGTGTCTTCATTTAGATAAAAAATTACAAGGAGTTGAACAAGACAGGAGCAAGGTCGGGGTCCTGTGGCACGGCACAAATATTCTAGGTGGATATTTGGCCATTAATCAATGTTCTAGATACTTCATGCAGATCAGCTGGCCTTGAATCCATGCAACTCTTTTCCATGCAGCCAAAATTTCAGTGTTTTAGCCATGTGAACCAATAAGCTCACATTTTAATGCAGATGTCTAAAATTAAGATATATGGTATAGACAGCATTCTACAATATAATATGCCATTCTTAAATATTTGATTTTTTCCCCCAATTTCTTCTTTATTATTGATCTTTTCATTTACGTTTAATTAAGCTATTTGGTCATTTTTTCCCCCCAAAGTACTTCTTTAGCCATTCTCATTATTCTGCTCTGTTATCACTTTGAGGCATTCTTAATGGAACACATAATTGCAGTTGTGCTGATACATAGATATATACCCAAAGGAAATGATATGCTTGGTTACTTACTGATTATTTATATGAGAATTAAGAATCATGTCTCTTTAGCATTAAGCTTGAGTGGTTCTTAACATTTGAATGTTAGCTTTCTAAAGAAACCAAAACAAAGCATTTTATCTTCAAAATATTGAGCTATAGAAATGGGGAAATTGTTTGATTTAATTTTCTCCCATCCAGATGTAACTTGTGGGATCTAGCCTACAGGTGAAATAATAAGAAAAGATCAGAGGCAAAGAATGGCAGGATGCTAGAAATTTTAAATGATTTCAATAAAATCTTATGATCTATCACATCAAGTGCTTTGAACCAGTTCCAGACAGAAAAAAAGATGAGTGAAAGGCAAACACATAGGATATTTAATAATGAAGGATGAGTTTGGCAGATGGTAGGTTCCCTTCTCTGTTCCCAAGCAGGGTAGGATAAAGTAGACTTTCCTTTGTAGAAAAGAGAAAATAGCTCTTTTGCACCTTGATAGACACCTGCAGATCTGGGTGTGTCCTCAATCTTTGTCTGATATCTCTGTAATAAGATTCTGAAATAGAGCCTGTCTGGGATATATTGGCAGAGATTCTTTCTTCATACTTCAAATAACAATTGTGAAAAACCAGTTCTGAATCACTACATTAGAATTCTCTCATGATCACTTGCAATGAGTTGTCAGTATCAGAGAAATTAAAGGAATATATAAGAACATCACAACAGTTAGGCTACATAGTTAGAGCTCTTTTATCTGTCAAGAGGCCAGTTATATAATTATAACATTTCTGAGTTGTAACAGTCTTTGAGACTGTTTAGTCCAACCCCCATATTTTTGGAGCTCAATGATTTATTTGCTTTTGGGAAAGGATTTTCAAATTTAGAGATAATTAGGATTACATTAAGGCTCTTTGTGCCAAGATAAAACAATTAGTAAAGAGCATCCACTAGTTCCAGTATAATAACAGCAATAAAAGTGAAATTTATTGAGTGCCAGGTACCGTTCTAAACACTTTGCATGTAGTAGCACATTTAATCCTTACAATCACCTTAGCAGATTGGTGTAATTTTTATACCTCATTTTTCTGTTGGAGAAGCAGAAGCACACAAAGGTAATTTGCCTAAGAACTGAGATGTGGCAGAGCCCTGGATTTGAGCCCAAGAAATCTAGTTCTATAGCTTACAACACTTAACCACAATGCTGTCCTGCCTGTCAGGATTATGGAGATATAAAACGACTACAAGTTTGAAGTATGAACTACCGTATTTGCTCAAAGTCAGTTAATCAGTGGAATAGATAATCAAGGATGCTATGTTGGTGGCAGTTCTAGATTGATAACATAAAAATGCTGAATTTGTCAAATTTAAGTACTGTCCCCAGTAGGTTTGGCGCTGTTTATAATAATTTTTCTGGTCTTTGTCCCGGGTTCTTTGCTTGGAGATTCTGAAACGCTTGGAACTTCTCGAGTGCTAGAAGTGTCTTTGTTATTCATGAGCCCCTTGGGTCACATCTGAGTTTATGCTAATGAGGGACTCATGGTGGGCCCCTAGATAGCTTTAGGTTGGGGGCTCGTTATCAGAAAGACCAACCGTATGATTACAGAATTGGAACTTTGAGGCAGCCTGACCTCTGAGGAGGGACAGAATGAGTTAAATCATGTGACCAATGATTCAATCAGTCGTGCTTATGTAATGAAACCCAAATAAAAATTCTGGACACCTAACCTTAGTGATGCTTACTGGTTGGTGACCACGTTGATGTGCCAGGAGGGTGATGTGCCCCAATTCCATGAAGACAGGGCACAGAAGCTCTGAGTTTGGGACCCTCTTAGACCTCACTCTGTGTGTCTCTTTATTTGTCTGTTCTTGAGTTGTATCATTTTAATAGAACTGTTATCATAAGGATAGAGTTTTCCTGAGTTCTATGGTTCATTCTAGCGAATTATCAAACATTAGGGGGTTTGTGGGAACCCCCCAAGTTTGTAGCTAGTTGGTCTGAAGTGAGGCAGTCTTTTTGTAGACGGGGCCCTTTAACTGGTGGGGTCTATTAACCCCAGGTGTTTCATACCAGAATTGAATTGAAGTATACCAGTTGGCATTGAAACATATTGGGGTGGATAAAGATAAACACTAATCATTACTTCCTCATATTTGGTAACAAAGCTAAGACTTCATTAAATACTGAAGCCAAGGTTGTAGAGGTGTGCAGAAGATGACTGGTTTTGAGCTCCTCTTGAAGGATGTTTGTGTATACATAAATGCATGGTGTGAGTATGTATATGAAATTGGAACTTTAAAAAAAATTGAAGTATAGTTGATTTACAGTGTTGTGTTATTTTCGGGTGTACAGCAAAGTGATTCAGTTTTTTATATACATATATATTCTTTTTCAGATTCTTTTCTATTATTGAATATAGGCCCTGTGCTATACAGTAGATCCTTGTTGTTTATTTTATATGTAGCAGTGTGAATCTGTTAATCCCAAACTCCTAATTTATCCCTTCCCCCTCACTTTCCCCTTTGGTAATCATAAGTTTGTTTACTATGTCTGTGAGTCTGTATCAGTTTTGTAAATAAGTTCATTTGTATTATTTTTTTTAGATTCTACATATAAGTGATACCATATGATATTTGTCTTTCTGTTTCTAACTTACTTCACTTAGTATGATAATCTCTAGGTCCACCCATGTTGCTGCAAATGGCATTATTTCATTCTTTTCAATGCCTGAGTAATATTCCATTGCATATGTATACCATATCTTCTTTATCCATTCATCTGGCGATGGACACTTAGGTTACTTCCATATCTTGGCTATTGTAAAGAGTGCTGCTGCTATGAACATTGGGGTGCATGTATCTTTTCAAATTAGAGTTTTCATCTTTTCCAGACATATGCCTAGGAGTGGGATTGCTGGATCATATGGTAACTCTAATTTTAGCTTTTTATGGAACCTCCATACTGTTCTCCATAGTGGCTGTACCAATTTACATTCCCACCAACAGTGTAGGAGTGTTCCCTTTTCTCAACATCCTCTCCAGCATTTATTATTTGTAGATTTTTTGATGATGGCCATTCTGACTGGTGTGTGGTGATACCTCATTGTAGTTTTGATTTGCATTTTTCTAATAATTAGTAATGTTGAGCATCTTTTCACGTGCCTGTTGGACATCTGTATGTCTTCTTTGGAGAAATGTCTATTTAGGTCTTCTGCCCATTTTTTTGACTGGGTATTTTTTTTTTTTTTTTGATATTGAGCTGCATGAGCTGCTTGTAAATTTTGGAGATTAATCTTTTGTCCGTTGCTTCATTTGCAAATATTTTCTCCCAGTCAGTAGGTTGTTGTTTTGTTTTGTTTATAGTTTCCTTTGCTGTGCAAAAGCTTTTAAGTTTAATTAGGTTCCATTTGTTTATTTTTGCTTTTGTTTCCATTACTCTAGGAGGCGGATCCAAAAAAATATTGCTGCAATTTATGTCAAAGTGTTCTACCTATGTTTTCCTCCAGGAGTTTTATAGCGTCTGGTCTTGCATTTAGGTCTTTAATCCATTTTGAGTTTATTTTTGTACATGGCATTAGAAAATGTTCTAATTTCATTCCTTTACATGTAGCTGTCCAGTTTTCCCAGCACCACTTATTGAAGAGATAGACTGTGTTTTCTCCATTGTATATTCTTGCCTCCTTTGTTGTAGATTAATTGACCATAGTGTGTGGGTTTTTTTCTGGGCTTTCTATCCTGTTCCATTGATCTATGTGTCTGTTTCTGTGTCAGTACCGTACTGTTTTAATTACTGTAGCTTTGTAGTATAGTCTGAAGTCAGGAAGCAGGATTCCTCCAGCTCCATTCTTCTTTCACAAGATTGTTTTGGCTATTCGGGGTCTTTTGTATTTCCAACAAATTTTAAAATTATTTGTTCTAGTTCTGTGAAAAATGCCATTGGTAATTTGATAGGGATTGCATTGAATCTGTAGATTGCCTTGGGTAGTTTGGTCATTTTGAAAAAATTGATTCTTCCAATCAATGAACACAATATATCTTTCCATCTGTTTGTATTGTCTTCAATTTCTTTTATCAGCATCTTATTGTTTTTGGAGTACAGGTCTTTTGCCTCCTTAGGTAGGTTTATTCCTAGGTATTTTATTCTTTTAGATATGACAGTAAATGCAATTGTTTCCTTAATTTCTCTTTCTAATAATTCATTGTTAGTGTATAGAAATGCAACAGATTTTTGTATTAAAATTGGAACATTTTGAACTATATGTTATTAAAAACTTTGATTAGAGAAAACAAAAAACTTACCAAGAAAACAGAAGCTGGAAGAGTTTCATTGACTTAGAATCTTCCTTTTCATTGTAAATCTATAAACACTTAGGCAGGAAGGGGCTTATGATATCATTGAATTCAATCCCCTTATTGTACTGATAAGTACACTGAAGCCATCTCAGATTTCATAACTTGTCTAAGGTCACATGTCTAGTTAGGATAGAGTTGGGACTAGATTCCAAATAGCTCTAAGGCTGGATTGCAATCTAGCTTTGATGTTTCCTAGCCTACAGCTCTATCCACTGAAGAAGAGGTTGTGCATAAACATCTATATTTTTGTACTCTTTATGTAAATTGGCAAGTAATATATAGATGTATTCTTACTGAAAGTTTCAACAATACAGAAATGCCTAGAATAAATATCAAAGTTCCTTTTTCCCGCACCAATCACAATTCTCTCTCACAAGTTTTATCATTTGGTGAGTATTCCTCCAAACATTTCCCTATGCATTTACATACACATTGTGATATATTGGCTTGGTTAAAAGTGCTTTTCCGTAAAAGAGTTCATGAATACATATTGCTCTTTAGCTTTCTTTTCACACACAATGAGGTATTAGTTGTATTTCTATGTCAGCATTATAGCTCTATTCCATTCTTCTAACGCCTGCATGGATTGTACATACTCAATTGTGTGTAAAAAAGTTAAAAAGAAGCCACATTCACATCCCCTGACTGAAAGAAAACTAAAGGAGTTTCAGTTTTACTTTTTGGACTTCCAGTGCTTTCCCTGTATTATTTTTGCTTCCAGTGTTGTCCTTGTTCCCTGAAACTAAACTGTTTTATCTAAATGTCTGTCATCTTTCTCTTTCCTGAAAAAATATACTTACAATAGTTGCGTTTTACAGCATTTTTCTAACTTTAGCTTATTTCAATCCTTCATCATGTGATTAACTGTAAATCTAAGTCTAACCCTTTAGGTACTGTGCTGAGAAGGATTTACCATCATTAGATCAGAAATTATTCATGGGTTGCAAATAAATGAAACAGAAGAAAATGGTGTATGCTTCAAGTATGTATAGTTACTTAAAATGTTTTTCTATGTGCTTGAGCTGGCATAGCATCAGACCTTCACTGCATTATTTATTAAATGTTCTTAGTACAAATTTACACTATTAAGTGGTTGTTCTCCCTAGGAAAGATTAGAAATTAAGGATGAGCTCAGTGACTGAAACACATTCACACACTTTCTTCTTGGTTTAATCATCTTTAAATTTTTTTGATGGAATGTGTCCCCTAATTCTTGTTTCCCATACTTGTTCAGTTCTGATGAAGACTGCCTAGAGCTCAATTTGGTTAAAATGGAAACTTGTTTTTACTGATTGTGATAGGTAGCTTATCACATAAATAATGGTCTCCGAAGTTCATATAGTAGATTGCATTAGTTCTTTTGTTTAGAGTTGAGAGACAAGCAAGTTTCACGTGGCTTGTCAATAGGATCAAAATAGAAGCAGTGTTTCCAGTATATAAGTTTGACATGAAATACGAATAAGCAAACATAATAGCACACACACACACACACACACACACACACACTCATATGCTTTCTAATTAGAAAAATTTTAATGTAAATGTTTATGTTATATAGGCCCTTGCATTTAGTCAGTTTGCCAGTGACTAAGTAAATATGATTCATGTTGTTGAAGAAAAGTTTTGATGTGTATGAATCATCACCATATTTTCTCCATTCTTCATCATTGTCTATTTGAATATAGTATTATGCCAAGTTCACCAATGCCCACATGTGAAATGGTCTGCCATGCCTGACAAGAACATAAAACAAAGTTTAAGAACAAAATTAATCAAATTAATTGCTGAGGTAATACAGGTTTTTCCTAAAAATCTCAAGTTGGAATATTTCACTCCTGCATTTCCTCCTTCCTCTGGTGTCTCCTTCACACACAGTTTACTAGTTCCTCCTCATATCTTTATCCTCCAAATTTTGGAATATCTCAGGTCTAAGTCCTTGGACTTCTTCATTTTTCTCTCCACGCTTTTCCCCTAAGTAATCTTACCCAGTCTCATGGCTTTAAATATGATCTATGTCCTGATGATTCTAAAAGGTACATCTCCAGCCTAGACTTCTTTCTCGAATTGTCTCCACTTGAATATCCAATAGATATCTCAGACTTAACATATCCAAGAATGAGTTCCTGATTTTTCCCTCCAAACTTGCTCACCCCATTTTGTCCATCTTTTTCTCTGTTCTCTAAATATTTACAATAGTTATTTAAGAATCCAAGTCTGTTAATGACATCATCTTGATCAACTGTGGATCTGCTTCTGTGGCCTTTTTTCCCCCTTGATTATAGGTCACATTTTCTTTTCTTTTTAAAAAATATTTATTTATTTATTTATTTTGCTGCACCAGGTCTTAGTTGCAGCATGTGGGATCTTTAGTTGCAGCATGCAGGCTCTCAGTTGTGGCATGTGGGATCTAGTTCCCTGACCAGGGTTCGAACCTGGGCCCCCTGCATTGGGAGCATGGAATCTTAACCACTGGACCACCAGGGAAGTCCCTAGGTCATATTTTCATACTTTGGCCCATGTCTCATAATTTTTGATTGTATGCTGGATATTGTATGCAAAAAACAGAAAACGTTGAAGTAGATTTTTTTTTAATAGAGGACATGCCTTTTCCTTTGTGAGGAAGCTAGGGTGAAGAGTTGATATTTTTTGTTTTATTAGAGTTGAGCTGGGTCAGTACTAGGTTGAAACTTTAATTAATTTCAGGTCATCTCTGTTTTTAAATATCTTATGAGTGAGTTCAGTCCCATTTCTCGGGCAGGGCTTTGTGACTTGGGAACTCAAAGTCTATATCTCTCTCTGCTTTTGACCCCTGGCCTCAGTTGCTACTTGAGTAATAAGGTTGGGGAAGAACTCTGGATCAGGATGATTAGCATTACATTTAAGGCTCCTTCTAGATTTTACACTATCTTTCCAGATCATACAGTCATACAATTTTGTTTGGTTTTCTTCTTGTCCCAAAAAATCATGCTTACGGCAGACCAGCTCCTGCACCTCTTTCTATCTCCAGATGTGACATATCCCCAGGTATGAAAGCAGTCACCAGTCTTTAAGCACCTAGAAAGGGCTCATGCTCCTCTGTAAATCTGACTTCTTTGTATCTACTGTTCTTTGATGATATTAAAGAAAAACATACTTTTTAGTTTATCTGGTGTTTTCTTGTTACGGCAGAAGCAATATTATTTACAATTTTCTACACTCTAAGTATAAGTGGAGTTGTAGAATTTAATTTGATACCTTTAATAATAAAAGAGGTTGATAAAAATCCTTCCTTAAAGGTACTTAGAGAATACTTACACTCAGGGTGCTATTCAAATCAGTGTAGTAGAGGACCAATTAAGATACACATTGGCTAGTACAGCCACTGGTGAGGGGATTGGCATATTTTAAAGAAGCACTGTTATGATAAAGAACATGAGTATAAGTAGGTTGATATGAAAGTCTTGTGAAATAGTGAATGAAATGAGCATTTAAAATTTTGCATTTCAAGTGAAAGTTTAACCAATACAACTCTCATTCTGAATGGTGTTTGCAATATCTGGTTCTAAGTAACAATTTATTTCCCATACCTATTACCTGTCTAGTATTTGAGAGAGGTCACACCATGAATCTACATTTCCTATCTTTTGACTAGTTATAGTCTAAACCAGTTAGAGGGACCTTCTTGTTTAACCGGCTAAAATTCTGCTTTTGAAAATCCTGTCAGTTGGCACTGTGTAAAATGAATACCCTGGTGGAAAAAAGAGGCTCAGCTTCCTTTATAGATCTTGTTCACAATGGGAGGCAAGGGCTGTGATCCTTATCCTGCTGGCAGCGCAGTGATATAAATCAGGCTCTTTCACTTCAGTCAACTTTACTCACGATGAATGAAATCCAGGTCTTTAAATAACATACGGCTGGGCTGTCATTTCATTGCTCTGACAGAACGTGATCTAAGCTGTCAGTTTCTAATCTAAGGAAAGATAGGGAAAATGAGGAGGAAATGACAATGAAGCATTTATTTCTTTTGGAAAGAAGGCAAGATGTAATGCTTCAGTAGATACATGAATAAATAAAATAACTACATTTGGGGGTTGATTTTAGAGTTCTTGCCCATCTGGCCCTACCTAGAATCTCTGTGGTCCACTGGGTTTTACTGTCTTTACCCTAAACTTTAAGATATTCAAGAGGAGAATGCAGTGCCCCCTTTTTTTTTTTTTAACATTTTACATTCATGACAGTACATATTGTAAGACAGAACTTTGATCCTAATCTCACACTTGAGTGCATTTCTGAATCCATACTTTGAAAAAACATACTATATCTTCAAAAGAGGAACAAATAAGAGCAACAACTATCTACTACCATTATATTAACTTTATCTATGCACTTACTAAGTGCCATGCTCTGCCATAAACATACTAAGTAGTTCAAGAAAATGCTGGATGGAAATCTAACACCTTTGGACATACTGTAATAAATGGATGTATAAGACAAGAAAAAAATTTTGTGCTATTGGTAATCAGTAGAAATCAATAACAAAAATGATATTTTTTGAGTTGAAACAGTACTTTTTGAGGAACTATCTAAGCACTTAGATAAAAAGGACTGTTGAAGTATGGTCCCACAGGTAGGCAGATTTTAAATCTCCAAAAAGAGATAAAAGAAAGATGCTTTTAGCTCCAGTCTAACGATCCTGATGTGTGTGTTTTTGGCCATCTGACACAAACTGTGAAGCCATCCCTAAATTCTAAAGACTTTCTAATGAATTCTAAATATTTTTTTCTGGCATAATTCCCGAAATGTTCATTTACAGTTTTACTGGGTGTTTCACTTTGTCTGTACTTTCTCTGTACTTGTTTCCCCAATGTTCTACAATTGCACTCATCATCTAGATTTTCTGCTTGCTACGCTGGAGAAACACGGGGCTTTTAATAATCACTGTTTACTTAGAAATTTAAATGTAAACACAGGAAAATTTCTCCTTTGCAAGAGGAGGTGATGGAAAACATTTTAGACACTGGAAAATGGACAAAGGTAGTCTTTTCTAGGTGGAAAAGCTCAAATGAGTAACTCTGAGCTGATATTTTCTATTTGCCCCTCCAGATCCACTGTCCACCTTTCTTCACCTTGTTCTCCACCCCAGCAGGTTGATCAGTATGGATCCCATTTCCTTGGTCTTCAGATGAGTCTTCAGGGTGGGGAGGCCTGGTAAAAGATCAGAGGGAGGGAGGAGAGTGCTGACTGGGTATTCATTTCCCTGGATTCCTTACTGTGAGGTTGATTCCATGCCTTTCAACAAAAGTCTCTGGCCCTCTCAAGGGGTTCTTCTCGACTTGACTTTCTCCCTCCAGATTCAGTAGCTACTGAACCCCTTATTCATTCCGGTACAGGAGTGGTCAGTCAGGCTACTCCCAGCCCTGGGTGATTCTCCTGTATATTGTGGTTCCCCAAATAGCATTGCCTTTATAATTAATCCCTTCATAAATAAGTTCTCAGATTAGCCTATTTCAAGTGTGCCACCTGTTTCCTGTTGGGATTCTGACTGGCAAAAGTTCTATTAATCCTCAAGAAAGCAAAGTTATTAAGGATCTGTATATTAAGCACAGAATGTTGTTAGATTTACATTGAATCAGTATTTAATACTTAACCTCACAAAAAAGAAAAACAATATTATTTTCTATTACCTAGAAGAATATTAAATCAAGACTGTTAGGATCTCAAAGACCATGTGACTATCATGCTTTTATGAATTTGTTCTTAAGGAAAATAAAATTTTGTGTATGCAGCCAGCAGCTTGGTTCTTGAGTACCAGCTTTTACTTGTTTCTCCTGGAGGTAAGTGTGCTTTCAAATCTTTCTTGATTCCTGTGAAGAGACAGCTTAAAAAAAAGCTAACCTATTTATTTCATGAAATATAATTTTGATTTAAATGGAAACACATTGATTTTGTACCATATTCTAGGAAGACTTTTTTGACATCGAGTTCTGCTTAACCATGGAAGTGTTAAGTTAGAGAGACTGTGGAATTTTATTCATGAAGGGAATGATAGTGAAAACAGAATGCATTTTTTTACTCCTGAAGTTGACTTGGGTAGGCTTAGAGCTAGGAAAGGATGAAGTCAGTGGCTTTTTTTCAGACAATCTTCTTCCTAGATATACAGGAGTCACCTCAAATCAATATGTCAATTTTAATTCAAGGGGTATTTAGTAAGCATCTAGAATGTGTTGGAGCCTGTACGTGGTGATAGAGACAGTGGTAAATGTGACAGCATGGTCCGGGACCTCTTACAGATTGTAGGCTGGTAGTAAAGACTAATGTGGCATTTCCAGGGTGATGCATGTTATGAAAAAAGCATGAGGATATCTAGAGCTCTTATCAGAAGGGAAGGCAATTGTATCTTCCTAAACCATTACCACCTAGTTACCCAAGTTAGAGATCTGACTGTCATTCTTGAATTTTGACCTCCAAAAGTCACCAAATTGTACTTATTTTGTATCTTACACCTGTTCCCATTTCTACGTCCTTACAACTATTGCTCTAGTTGAAGTCCTCATCATTTCTCTCCTGATGTCCTATACCTTACCCTGCTTCCAGTCCTGCCCTTCAAATCCATCTTTCACGTTATCATCAGAATGTTCTATCTATAAACCAAAACTGACCATTTTATAGTGTGCATAAAATTCCTCAGTGACCTTCCAACGTCTGAAAGATAAGGTACGAGGTTCTCTATGACCATGTACCGTGATAAGGTACATGACTCTGCTTGTACCTTCCATTGCACCCCTCCCTTTGAAGGGCAGGCACTAAAGATTGAATGAATGAATTAAAAACATTTAAAATGGTTTCATTGACCAAAGATGAACATATAAAGGTGTTTTACTAAACTGCACAGAGATGTTGGGAATGGTTCTGTGCTAGTTAAGAGCCACCCCAATAAAAAACTTGATTCATTCATTTGATATTGATTTAATGCATGCATGTGTTGGGCTTCAAAGGGATATATAAGAAATTATCTGCTGATGTGGAAGGAGTTCACAATTTCTCTGACAAGATATTGCTCAGTTAGGCATTAATGCAAGGCAGGTGTTAATAAGGGCCAACATTTGCAATTTGAAATCATTTGCTGTAGGAATTCATAGAAGGAGAAAATCCCTTGTGGGGCAGAGGTTGAGCTGCACTGGATGTGTAAGTGAGTTCTGCCCTGAGGACATATCTGTTTTTTGGGGAATTGGCCACACTCTTCTTGGAAATCAGGGAGTTTTCAAGCAAAACTTTACCACCCTGACTCTGTAGATCTCAGACCTCTCACCGCTGAGGACTTTATCGCAGAAAAGTGACTGATAAAACGATCCTGCTTCTGCTGGGATCCTTTTGAGATGGAATGGGGCCCAGGATCCTGTCTCTCCTTGGGTTCTTTCAAGTGACCATTATCTCTGGGCGGTCATGTCCAGGACCTGATGGATGCTGGGGGAAATGACGAGGCACCCACTGTTCAGTGGATCCCAGACGCCTGAGGGAGAGGTTAAGATGAGTCACTGAACATGAAGGGAACAGAACCAAGTCTGCTTTGTTTTTTGTGTTCTGGCAGTTGGAAATGTGAATTCAAATCTACCCTCTTCTCTGACCTGGGAATTACGCTACAGGATACTCTTTTTATATAAGAAGGCTTCATGATGGCTTTTTATTGTCTCCCACTTTAAGAAAGAGATCCAGGACATCTCTGATAATGTCTTTTCCCTTTGTCCCTTCTTTCCAAATGTGGTGTATCCTTAAAGAGCCAAGGAGAACAATAATCCGTATAAAGTTTTGTTTTGTTGTACTGTATAAACCCAAATGCTGATGCATTTATTGTATAAAGAGCCTACCTCTGGAATTCTTTGTGTGGTTAACATTCTAGGGTTTGACCAAAATGTTTTATTTTTATAACTGCATGTTTTATTGATACCCATTTCCTGAAATATGCTTTTAACAGCAGGATATGAAAAGGTAAGCTTCTGGTTCTGGAGAGAGTAACCTACCTGGAATAAAACAAAAACTCAATTTCTCTCAATGTTAATTTCTGGTCTGAAAGGAAAGGAACTTTTGTACTGAAATTTCTTGGTGATTTCAATAAAAATTAAAGTTCCTAGGGTGGCCCAATGATTGCCATCAATAAAATATAATTAGGATTTCATTAGAAGCATACACTGAGGACTCAACTCGTCTGAAAGATCTCGTTAGGCCTATTTCATAGCCATTTAAAGTGTCACAAATATCCCATAAGAAGTAATGAATGGAACCTGACTACTTTTGCACCTTCCCTTCTTTCTAGACCCTATGACCTATTCCTAATTTGTCAATTTTTTTTCTAGTGGTATTATACATGTTATAAGTAACTGATAGGCCTTATATCTTTATTTAAAAGGCTATTAATTTCATAAAATAGTATTATATTCCTAGAGATACATTTGTAAGCATTTTAAGGGTCAACTTGCTGCAGTAATAACAGCTAAAACTTGGGAAGTGCTTATTATGTGTAAAGTACCATTCAAAGTGTTTTATATGCAGCAACTCACTCATTCCTTGGAACTATCTCATGAAGTAGGTACGATTACTATTCATTTTACAGCTTAGGAAACCAAGGCTGAGAGAGTTTAATTAACTTGCCTAAATTCTTATAGGTAGTAAACGATGTTTCTGAAATTTGATTCCAAATAATCTGACTTCAGAATCAAGTTGCACTATACTGCCCCTTCATAGAATATTTAAACTGATGTGTCATAGTAGAATGACCAGGTGATTTGGAAGGTCATGGAAAATCTTAAATCCACAGAAAATGCTTGAGGTTTTCATTTTATACTTCCTTATGTCATCACTTTGGAACTTTCTTTTAACATTTGAAATGAACTTATCAAACACTTACTGAGAACCCACTGTTCATGTGTGTATGTGTGTGTGTGTAACTTAAGAGGAGAGAACCAAATGTTCTTGCTTTTTCAGAGTGCTGGGTGTGGCAGTGGGTGGTTAGGTCTCTCTCAGTAGTAAGATGCCATAAGAAATTACATAAGATGACAGGCAACAGAGAGGAAGAATGAGGAAGACGTCGCATTGGAAGATAAGTCACACATTTAGAACATCTTGACAATGAGTTTGGCTCATTGTGTGTTCCATGGCCACCCCATGCCATGTGAAACCTTCAGGAATTCTTGCAATGCCAGAGTGAGATAGTGTTTATAAGGAGTGAATGATGTTTAGATGTTGGCGTTTGAGAGAGATTGTTCCAGAAGCTTTTTATAGAGTACATTGCAGCTGGAGATACAAGGTAGTGGTCCAGCTAAGAGGCTGTCATTTTTTTCCAGACTGGATATAAAGCAAAGCAAAAATTCAAGAGATGCTGCAGAAAAGATATGTAAGATGGATATGGTGCTAAAATTAGAGATGCTAGTTTGTTGTAGGAGAATGAGGGTGATTCTAAAATTTAATTTGAGGATTGAAATATTCCACATATCACCAGCATATTAAGATAGAGATATCCAGTCGGCATCCAGACACAGAGCAGACTAACTGGAGATTTGGCTGTCAGGTACACGAATGCAGCATGTTTTAGTCAGATCACTGCATGGCCTCCTGGCCAGTCTTGCTGTTCCCATTCTTCTCCCTCGCTGGTTCATTATCTGCTCAATAGCCAGAGTGATCTTTTAAGGGAGTAATTGGAACATATTGCTTCCTACTTAAATTTCTTTAATACACTAATTCTAAATGGGGAAGAAAGGGATGCTTAGAAGGCATTTTCAAAAGGAGAGGAGGTGTTTTGAGTTGTCACATTGAAGGTGGAGCTACTATTTATTGGGCATGAGTAAGGAATTCTCCATATCCTGAAATACTGCAATGTTTAAGCATTTATATGTGGAAATTCACATTGTTCCATTATAAATTATTATTTCCCCTTTATGATACTGTTAGGATATTATATTGATTTTTTTAAAAAATATTATGTATATGCAAATAAGTTATATATTATCTGTAGAATTCATTTCAGGGAAAGAAGGAAGTTTTATAAAATATTTCTTATAAAGTATTACTTTCTAATTTTATTCATCACTGAAGGAAATTAAGTAAGAAATAATAAGTATTAGTTCAAAAGAATATATTGGGATTTGGAGAGACATTCTAAATGTAGATGAGTCTAAATTTAAACACAATTATTTTTAAGCCTTGAGTTCATCTCATTATTGCTAACAAGAATGAATGGTGCCACCCTGAAGTAAATTGAAGTTAAGAACACGAGAGCTGTCATCCTGGGTCAGGCCTGGGCCCCACATCTTGGAACACTACCTCGGAGAGTGGCATAGAGGGGTAGGTTGGAAAACTGCTAAGTGACAACTCTGACGTCTGCCTGGATGTTAGGTTGTACCATTCCTAGTCTCCCTTGGTAAGCTATGGTAAATATGCCATTCATAAATTTGTTCTGAGCTGTTTCTGAATCTATTTATATTTTCATTCTATACCAAATTTTGGAAGAGAGCAAATTCTGTAAGTTTACTTCCAGCTGTCCTGCACAGAGTGTTTTTGAGCTATGAGAGATGCTCCCTAGGACAAATTTTCCAAAATTTAGTAAGTTGCAGTGATTCACAAGAACAGTGGCTCCCCAAGAGGATCCATGCTGCACGAATCTGTCCGGTTAACTCTATAAAATGGGTTCTGTGGTAACATATACTTGGAAAACACTTTGTATCATACCCTTTTCTAGGAGAATCATGGTGCACGTTAGCACACTGAAGATCCTGGAAGGAAAGGAAATGTGATCACAAAACTTCTCTGCGTGCAACACTCTACAGAGCTAGACCCCCATGGGGAAAGCTGTACTAGCAGTTTAGGAACAAACTGTTAGAGCTTTTTATGTTTTTATACTGACTAAGGGAAAGTTGTCAGATGGTGGCAAGCAGATCATTTATCGCTCTCCTCACCCATTTCTAATGCAAATTATTGACTCAGAGTGGTGAGACAGTGGGCCACCTGTCTAACGAGTCCGTTACCAATATCAGGGCAGCCAAACAACAAGAACAGCAAACTCATGGAAAGAACATGAGCTTTGGAATGATAAGACATGAATTGGAGTCCTTGCTCAGTTATCACTTGCAGCCGTGTGATCTTGGGAGGGTCATTTTGTTCTCTGAGTTTCCTCATGTATGAAATGGGGATAATAGTAATAGCTATTTATTACTAGAATTACTTTGTGAATTGTATTTGCTAATATGTGTGCAAACTTGACAGAATGTATTGGTTATTTTTTATATATTTAAAGTATTTAATAAATTCTAAATGAGAATGAATCCTGGTGTTCTAATTAGTGAATTGAATAATTAAACATGTAGAAGGTGACGTTTTAGGTTTAAGGCTAAAATCATCTCTTGTGTACAAATGTGTAAAGGGAAGAGAAATCCAACCCTTCCTCTGCCAAAAAGAAAAAAAACTCAGAGAGGTTAATAACTGTGCTCTTCCACTGTCCCGGTGCAGACATCAGCCTCTTAGGTGGGAAAGGCAGCTGACCCCAGTTAGTGCTCAGCACCTGTCTTTAGCTTTGCTCCGTTGCAACTCGAAACGCGAAGAGTAGCTTCTGAAAAACTGGTTTTAATACCTTGTTAAGATAATATCCCCAAGAATTTAGCTCCACAAATAAATAGAATCTTTCATTATTTGCTTTTATAGCAAAAAGAATTTCAATCTGGATTTGTTAAAATGTCTTCTTACTTTCTGTAAAGGAAGCAAAAAAAAAAAAAGCTACACATAGAACTCAGATTTTTCCCCTCCAAATCTGAAAAGGAGACAGAATCACAGAGCCCTTTTATACTCAAGAACCAGAAACAGTTGAAGAAATACGTTAGCTTCCTGATATAGGTAATTTAAGGAAATATTCTTATGTCTTGAATGTATAATGGACGTGCAGTTAAGAATGAGTTCATAAGGCAACACTTATCAGCAGTGGCTTGGCCATTTCAAAACAAAAATTATTTGAATCCACTCGCACTTAGAACACACATATAAGTCACAGGCTACTGCTCAGAGATGAGTTATGACAACATCATCAAATGATGAGATGATGCATCTCTTGGAGGTTGAGTCCCTCCTGTTATAGAACATGCTCAGGGTACAGCTCTGTGCTTCCAGGCAAGAAACAAGTTACCCCTACATTGTAGATGTTGGATTTGAATTAGGTTTGGAGAGGTAAATTTTGGAGATAATCTTGGGCATTATGAATGACCACCACAGGGAAAAGTATGAAGGATAGAAAGAAAGGACAGCCTTATTTTGTTTTATTTTTCCTGATGGCAGTGTTGGTGTTGGTGGTGTGTGTGTGCAAGAAATCAAATGTGTGTTCTGTACCCTAAAGTTATGCCGAGCCTGTTAAAGATTGAAGAAAAATGTATAGTACAGTAAGTGTCAACAACTCAAATGCACTTGGTGCAGCAGGTAAATTACAGGATGAAGAGGGAAGGATGAAGGCTATAAGGACTGGTGTGAGCTGTGATGTAATAAACATACATACCTCCTAAAGGCATTTAAAGTACATTTCTTTTTTGAAAGCACCATGCAGCCCAAACCCAAACAGCTATATGGGCTCAAATCCATCTCCTGGTGGCCAGTTTGCAAACTCTGGGCAAAAGTTTAGAGTAGGGGTTCTGAAGTCAAACTGTCCAGGTTTAGTTCCTCTTAACCAGGCTAGCTAAGTTTGGCAAGTTATTTAACATCTGAAAGCCTCATTTTCCTTATCTCTAAAATGTGAATAATAATAGTGCTTATCTCATGTGATCATTGTGAGAATATTGTGATAATATATATACATACATACTTAGAATGACTAGCACTAGTAAGCACTTAATAAATATTAACTGTGTTCACATACACACACACACACGAAATAGTTATCTGGGAAAGGTATACACTTTTTAATGATGTCTTGTGGCATGTTCTTTTGAGTGTAATTGATGGCAGCAGATACTTTCAGAGAGTGGGCAGGGATTTGAGTTTTGGAAAGTATCATAAGTCCTTTGAAGTAAAGGCTGATGAATAAGATAAATAATCAAATTGGGTCATACAATTTTTTTTTTAAGCAAAAGTAAGCTAATGAAAGGAAACAAGAATTTAGGCATAAAAGGGTGTGTAGAGTGGAGATAGGTATTCAGAGAGAATGCGTCGTAATTATTTTGTTGGGTTTCTACCTCCCTGATATTCTTTTCTAGCACATCATCTTGATGTGTACATGTGGGAGAAACCTAGGGCTCAGTAATTGAGCCTCTCCTCCATCTATCCTCACTCTCCCTAGGTGATCTGATCCAGTCTCATGACTTTAAATACCTTCTTTTTGCTTAACTCCTAAATTTGTATCTTCAGCTAGGCTCTGGACTCTAAACTTATATATCCAACCACCCAGTTGACACCTCCACACAGATGTCAAATGAGCTCCTCAAACTTATGTCAGGAACGGAGCTCCTGATATTCGCTACTTCCTTTCCAAACCAGTGTCTCTTGTATTTTTCCTTGTCTCTGCTCATGGCAACTCTGTTATTCCAGTTGTCAGTGTGAAAACTTTGGTGTCATGCTTAACACCTTAAATCTTAAAAAGATTTTTCTCATCCTGCACATCTGGTCCATCAGCAAATTCTGTCCACTCTACCACTTTCAGTTCTACCATCCTGGCCCAAACCACCCTCATCTCTCCCCTGGATTATTACAATAATCATTTCTGCTGCTATTCTTGTTCTCTTCCTAAACACAGCACCATGGTGATTCTGTTAAAATGAAAATATTGTCATGATACTGCTCCACGGCTTCCCATCTGACTCCTTGCTGTCCTTACCATGACCTACAAAGCTTTCCATAAACTTGTCCCCTGTTGAACCTCTTGGACTTTGTTGACTTTCTCATCATTCACTCACACCTGCCACACCAGCCTCCTTTCTGTTCCTTGCACACACCAGGAGCCACTACCTCAAAACCTTCACTCTTGCTCTTCCCTCTGTCTGGAATGCTTTTCTGGTATATATTTGCTTGGCTAATTTTCTCACTTCCTTCAGGTCTTTACTTAAAAGTCACCTTCCCTGGCTACCTCATGTAGAAATTTTATTTCCTCTGCCATACTTTCCTTTGTTTATTTTCTCCTAGCAATTGTTTTTCTATCTCTTATTATAGAAGGTAAACTCCATGAAGACAGTGGCTTTTTAAAAAATTTTTAAATTTTATATTGAAGTATAGTTGATTTACAATGTTCTGTTAGTTTCAGGTGTACAGCAAAGTGATTCAGTTATATTGATACATATACACATATTTATTATTTTTCAGATTCTTTTCCCATATAGGTTATTACAGAATATTGAGTAGAGTTCCCTGTGTTATAGGGTCCTTGTTGATCCTCTATTTTATATATAGTAGTGTGTATATGTTAATCCCAAACTCCTAATTTATCCCTTCCCCCTCACTTTCCCCTTTGGTAACCATAAGTTTGTTTTCTAAGTCTGTGAGTCTGTTTCTGTTTTGTAAATAAGTTTATTTGTATCACTTTTTTAGATTCCACATATAAGTGATATCATATGATATTTGTCTTTCTCTGTCTGACTTACTTCACTTAGTATGATAATCTCTAGGTACATCCATGTTGCTGCAAATGGCATTATTTCATTCTTTTCTATGGCTGAGTAATATTCCATTGTATATATGTACCACATCTTTATCCATTCCTCTGTTGATGGACATTTGGGTTGCTTCCATGTCTTGGCTATTATAAACAGGCTGCAATGAACATTGGGGTACATGTATATTTTTGAAATATGGTTTTCTCCAGATAAATACCCAGGAGTAGGATTGCTGGATCTTATGGTAGCTCTAGTTTTAGTTTTTTGTTTTTTTTTTGTTTTTTGTTTTTTGTTTTTTTTAAATTGGTCCAAATACACACTAGTGGCTTGCTTTTTTATTTATTTATTTATTTATTTATTTATTTTTGGCTGTGTTGGGTCTTCGTTTCTGTGCGAGGGCCTTCTCTTGTTGTGGCAAGTGGGGGCCACTCTTCATCGCGGTGCACGGGCCTCTCATTATCACGGCCTCTCTTGTTGCGGAGCACAGGCTCCAGACGCGCAGGCTCAGTAGTTGTGGCTCACGGGCCCAGCTGCTCCGCGGCATGCGGGATCCTCCCAGACCAGGGCTCGAACCCGTGTCCCCTGCATCGGCAGGCGGACTCTCAACCACTGCGCCACCAGGGAAGCCCCCTAGTTTTAGTTTTTTAAGGAATCTCCATACTCTTCTCCATAATGGCTGTACAAATTCACATTCCCACCAACAGTGTAGGAGAGCTCCCTTTTCTATACACCCTCTCCAGCATTTATAGTTTGTAGATTTTTTGATGATGGCCATTCTGACTGGTGTGAGGTGATACCTCATTGTAGTTTTGATTTGCATTTCTCTAATAATTAGTGATGTTGATCATCTTTTCATGTACTTTTTGACCATCTGTATGTCTTTTTTGGAGAAATGTCTATTTATGTCTTCTGCCCATTTTTTGATTGGGTTGTTTTTGTTTTTTTGATATTGAGCTGCTTGAGGTGTTTGTATATTTTGGAGATTAATCCCTTGTTGGTTGCATCGTTTGCAAATATTTTCTCCCATTCTGTAGGTTGTCTTTTTGGTGTGTTTATGGTTTCCTTTGCTGTGCAAAAGGCTTTAAGTTTCATTAGGTCCCATTTGTTTATTTTTGTTTTTATTTTCATTACTCTAAGAGGTGGATCCAAAACAATATTGCTGTGATTTATGTCAAAGAGTGTTCTGCCTATGTTTTCCTCTAAGAGTTTTATAGTGTCTGGCCTTACAGTTAGGTCTTTAATCCATTTTGATTTTATTTTTGTGTATGGCATTGGAGAATGTTCTAATTTCATTCTTTTACATGTAGCTGTCCAGTTTTCCCAGCACCACATATTGAAGAGATGAAGACAGTGACTCTTGACTGTTTTATTTACTGTTGTACCCCCAGTGCCTTCAATATGCCTGGTCCAAAATAAGGACTCAATACATTTTTGTTGAATAAGTGAATAAATGAATTCATTGCCCTTTCTGCTACTTAATTCAAAATGATGCAGGCACCATGGAAGAGGTAGGCCATGAGGTATAGTGGAGAAAGCATTGGATCCAGGCACTTGGATTCTACTTCTATGTGTGCCACTAAGTAGCCATGTAGTTTTGGGCCTGTTGCTTTACTTCCATAAGGCTTGATATCCTCATCTGCAAAATGAGGCAGTTAAATGAGATAGATAGACAGTTACTTGAATCTCTGGGGTTATGTGACTCAGCTCTAACTAAGAAGATGCTTATAGCAACAAAGATCTGTGCTCTATTTCAGACCAACTTAGAACTTTCTGTGATAGCCAGAAAGAGTGCATTTCTGTGTCTCTCCTTTCAAAGGTAACCATTAATAATCCCTGTCTTTGAGGGAGGACCAAAGCCAGACAGTGGGTAGAGGAAGCGGTAATTCCCCAGTGTTGGTCCTCAGCTCACTTATTGGCTTAACACATTCCCTTACCAGGCTGGCAACTTATTTTGCACTACTTGCTGTAATGCTGATGCTATAATATCAAGTTATATTTTTTTCCTAACTATTTCTATATGTACTGATTGTCATCACAACATCACCCTGCGGAATATGGATCAGGTTTTATTAATCTTCGTATACAGAAGCTAAAAGCAGAGAACCAGAGGGTAATTAATTGACATTGTCATAGAGAAAGTTTGTAGCAAGTCAAGGCCAGAACCCCATAACAAGAAGTGTTCTTTTTTAGGAACAGAGTGCCATCATAAGAAGCTGAAGTCAGAACTGGTAGCATACTTGCCAGTGTCTCCAAGTCTAGAGTGGTAAGTTATTTAGAAACACATATATAAATGTTTCTGCAACTCATGGAGTGCCAGGAACGCCACAACATTTTGTTGGAGACTTGAAGATTTTCAGTGCCCTGTGGAGTTGAAAGAACAGATCCTCTTGACCCTGGGCTTTGTAGGATAAGTGCCCCTTCCCTTCTTGCCTCTCAAATTAAATGAAGATAATGGTCCTACCTAGGCATTTTACCAGAGCAGCAATAGAATTCTGACCCCTGAATTTCTGGTTAAAAAAAGGAGAGTATGTGCAGCAAGATGTGCTAAATTATTGAGCAACCCAATATGTCTCTCAGTTGAAAGCAGAAGTGAGCAATGGCAGATATAACTATTCAGATAATTTTTAACCAGTGCAGAATTTTTAAAGACCTTAATTCAAAATCAAAGTTTGGATAACTAGAAAGTTTATCACAGTTTAGAAAGCATAAAAAATTACAAAGACTTAGATATCCAGGCTCAGTATTTAGAATACAATTGAGTTCATATATGTGGAACCTAGAAAAATGGTACAGAGGAACCGGTTTGCAGGGCAGAAATAGAGACACGGATGTAGAGAACAAACGTATGGACACCAAGGGGGGAAAGTGGTGGGGGGGGGTTGGTGGTGGTGGTGTGATGAATTGGGAGATTGGGATTGACATATATACACTAATATGTATAAAATAGATAACTAATAAGAAAATTCAAAAATTCACAAAAACAATAGAATACAGTTGCGTTCAAGATCAGATATCTTACTGAGACCAATTTGAATTAAGCCCATACTGGGTAGATTTGGCTTCTGGTAAGATGGGACTTAGAGACTGAGGCAAGATTGCACAGGGTTCCAAGATTGAGTATGTAGAAACTATAGGGTTGAACCTTACCTCTTTTCCTGGAAAAGCTAGAGAGTGGTTTCTAAAAGCTGGATTCCTTAGTTATACTTTTAAAATACAGTAATTTTTGATAACAAGGTCAAATATGTCACATTGAGGAGAAAATTGGGAAAACAGTGTAGTAAGTATAGTGTATACAGTATTGTCTTTGAGTTTTTACTCTTGGAGACAGAATGCTTAAGGCAGGAAGTGTCAAGGGCATATGCATTTTAGGTCTGTTTATAGCTGAAGCCCCAATACCCCAGAGACTCTTCCTGGCAAGGGAATAGATTAAACCTTCCTCTTGGCTCCAGTACCCCAGAGAGAATGCACCCGTTAGAGTAGAGACTTCAACACATGAAGTTTATGTTAGAGCTGCCTAAGCCAGCAGGCAAATAAAAGCTATTCCAAGAGAAAACGAGTAAAGCAGACTGAAAGCATTTTGCAAAGCATATTAGTATGAAACGATATAAATCAACAGGTAAAGAAGAACTTTGAATATTTTCATATACCAATACTGATCATACTGAACGGAAGTAGCATTAGTCCTAGGGCAGCATAGCACAGAGATATTCAGCAGATCTGGGGCCACCCAGGAAGATGATGGTCCCAGCTGAACCATCTGATGCTGTACTCTTAATCATACTAGCTACGTGTGCTTGCCATTTTCTTCAGACGACCTGAAAGTCAATTTCAGAACCTATTGCTTTATATATATATATATATATTTGTCTTTAAGTGTGGGTTGAGTCATTCCCAGTGAGTACTTTTGGCCGACTCATGTTCCTCAGCTAAAAGAACCCCTATAGGGATTGTTATATTTAGATACCTGGATTGCGTGGACCCTGAATGTCACTGATAATTGTGGAGATTCTGACATTCAATGAATGCCGTATTAGTAGGTCTGATTTCTGTTTCAGTAGCAATTTATAACTCACTATTCTCTGAGAGATACTGGTTAGCATCCTTTCCATACATTGCTTCTGGAATCATATGCTCTCAGAATTATAATATAAGCTTAGGTTTCACTGTAATCTTTGCCACATAACTCACAAAAGTATTTATGAACATTCTTATAGAGGTGGTTTTCCAGAAGCTGTTAGATATAGATTAATCTGTCTCTCTAGCACACACACACAGGAAAGAAAATGAACTCTTTTGGACAAGAGACCACAGTAACACACAAGCTCTGTTCTGGAGAGTATATCTACAGACCTTCTTTTCTCTTTATTAAGACCTAACTAAAATTGTCACTGAGGCAGTTCTTCTACCCAGGTGACTCACTGTTCAGTGGGTAACAAATCTGACTATGCTGCTTATCGGCATAAAGCCTTCATTGGCTCCACATCACCTATGGGATCTAGCTCAAAGTCCATCATGGACCATACGACACTTCACCTTCTGCTGTCCCTGCTGTCCCTGTCACATTTCATGCTATAGTGGCAGCACACTGCTTCCAGCTCCTTGAACACATCACACTGTTCATTGCTTTTTTTCCCCTCGGTTTGTGCTCTTCCCTCTGGAATATCTTCATCTCATTTCCTTCTGACTATTCATACTAAAGATTTTCAACTGTTTCCTCTTCTAGGAAGCCTTTTAAGATAATGTCTTTTCCTGTTCTTTTCCACCTCCATCAGGCCTTCTGTTCTCAGCTGGTTGGGTGAGGTGCCCCTCTGAGTTACCACTGACCTCAGTGCAGATCACTGTGAAACACATTTTATATGTTTATTTGTCTGTCTCCTCCAATAGACTCCAAGTTCCTTGAAGGCAGAGGGTTTATTTTTTATTAATCTTTGAGTTTCCAAAGATTAATATCTAATTATTTTAGATAATCTTTGGGATTATCTAGCTTACTGCTTGATATATAGCAGCTGAAGTAAATATTTATTTAATTGAAATGATATTATCATTGAAAAAATAGCAAACAGTATTGAAAAGCCCAACAGAACTTGTTGTGACAGAACACATATTAAAATCCAATTTTGAAGTCTAGCAAGAATGATAACTTAGATCTGGTTTCATCTCCACTTATGTGGTTTTACTACCAAATTGGCAAACAGGCAGTGCAAAGAAAGCAAGAAATAAGGAGTCAGGTGAATGAATGGTTCTGATATACTTTCTCAGGTTCTCAATACCTCTTCAGATTCTGAATACCCCAATAATCTCTTCAGTTCTTCAAAGAATTGCTCAAAGTTCACTGGTCAGGCTAGAAGCTAGAAACTAATGGAATCCTTGCCTTGGACACCAGGAGGCTGAGGAAGAGGCCACATCAGCACACAGGGGTCTCTCTACCACCGCAAATGGCAATTCTTTCTTTGCCACAGACATACATTTTGGGGTTTTATTTGTCAGTGTGGCCAAGGCCCAACCATCAACATATCTTTTCACATGCCGGCAGAAAGTAGCCTCAGTGTGTCATCAAGTTCCAGACCAAATAATATCTGAAAAGCAGTAATTATGTGCAAAGTCCTCTGTGGCTGTAGGTCTGCCACAAACCACACAGATACTTTATGAAAGATTTTCATAGCATTATTCATGAGATTTACCATGTATATAAAATTTGCTAAGATCATGTTCAAGTTACAAAAACCTAGAATTAAAATCACCTCCTAGATCCTAGCAACTAAGAGAACACTATAAAGGAAAATAAAAATCCCAAGAAAAAAATGAAAGTTCAAGTTGAGGTTACAGAAAGTTTGTTTGGATGCTTTATTAATAAAAGCTGTAGAAATATGAAGAAGGGCTGATAGATGGAATTTTCCACATGCTGCGAGAGAGGGAACATTTTACATTTAAGGAAATGGTATTGTGCTTTTGTTTTTGTTTTTTTTTCTCAAAAGACGTGTATGTGTGTGTTTGGGGAGGAGAAGTGGTGACCTCTGTTTAAAAATCTATGCTTTTTGAATATATAAATCATCCTTTCTTGGGCTACTTAAAATACACTGGAGTGCCTATTCTAGATGATGCAGAGTGATTCATGCTGTCTCATTAGAATGATATAGGCTTTTCCTGTTTTCAGGCATTTAGTTCTGGTCTAGCCACTCACTAGACCATTCGTAACTCTAGTTTGGACTTCTGGAAGGTTAGCAAGGTTGAACAGAGTTAGCTGCAGAATTAGGCTATAGGATTTAATGTATATTTAAAAATCTATGTCATGGTGTCTTGGAAGTTCAGATTTTCCCATCTGCCATCCTACCAGTTTTATTTCCTGTTCCTCCCCAACCAGTACCCTCTGCTCTACTGGGCTTCTTATTTTTTCCCCTCATTGTCCTGAGGACTTGCTGTGCTCATTTCTACGAATGTTCCTTTGCTCCTGCTCCTTCCCTGTAACTGGGATGTTGTTTTCCTTTCTGCTGTATATATTTAAGGTCTGGGAATTCTTCTGGGAAGTTGCAACTCATCTACTACCTCCTCTATCAGTCTTCAAGTTCTCAAACATATTTGTTTCTCTCTTTTGGAACTATTACAAAAACTGTTTTGTTTATTTTATCTGAGGTAGTTATCATTATTGTTTCAGGCATAGGTGTTGGCCTTAACAAATCTCCATAGTAACTTCCATCCTTGAGATTCTGACTCTAGATTGTCTCCTTAACCAAATAGCAAGCTCTATAAAGGGATTGATTTATTTTTTGGAATCACTTATAATGTCTAGAACAGTACAAAGCACATAGATGCCTAATAAGTATAGTATTAACTGCTGAAAAAAAATAAAATTGAGATTTAAAAAATGGAATAAGACATCTATTTTCAGGGAGAAGACGTAGATAGATGTGCAGAATGAAACCACTTGTGCTCAATTGATAAAACTGACATTGATTATCTAAATTTTTTGCTGATCTACTTATACTTTTTTAAAAAATTAATTAATTTGTTTATTTTAGTTTTTTGGCTGTGTTGGGTCTTCATTGCTGCACGCGGGCTTTCTCTAGTTGCGGCGAGCGGGGGCTACTCTTCATTGTGGTGCGCGGGCTTCTCACTTCGCTGGCTTCTCTCGTGGAGCACGGGCTCTAGGCACGCGGGCTTCAGCAGTTGTGGCATGTGGGCTCAATAGTTGTGGCTCACGGGCTCTAGAGTGCAGGCTCAGTAGTAGTGGCGCACGGGCTTAGTTGCTCCACGGCATGTGGGCTCTTCCCGGACCAGGGATCGAACCAGTGTCCCCTGCATTGGCAGGCAGATTCTCAACCACTGCGCCACCAGGGAAGCCCAAGTATACCCTTTTAACTTTTATTTTCAGCTTTGCTTTAAAGTATTTGTTTATGTGTATTGAAGGAGGGTTCCAGACCACGAGAGCCAATAGTAATATTACACTTAAAGAAAAAATAGCACTTAAAGAATGTGTATGGAAAATGTTTTAAATTTTAGAATCTCAAGTTTAAACATTTCAGGAAATCTGACTTTTTAAATGAAAAATGGAAGTAAGAGACGTCTACGTGGGAAATAGGAGGAAATAAAGATATTAATTTTTATCAAGCTAGAAGCTTTGCCTGTATTATCTCACTGAATTTTGATAACAATCAATCTTCTGGGGGTAGGTGTGATTATTCCCATTGCATAGCTGGCAAACTGAGGTTCAATTTCACTTTCAGGGCCAGCCAGTCAGTGAGTGGTCGAGCTAGAATACAAACACAGGCCAGCTGATGCCAGAGCCCCTGATCTATTGGCTATGTCATGCTGTCTATCACTAACCATTGGCAGAATTTAAGATTCTTATTTTTTCTTATTAGATGTCCTGTTCTCATCACAAGGCAGCTGTGAATTTGCCAACCTTTTACTTTCTATCATCGGGTCTTGGTTTTAGCATAAACTGGACTGGCTTGGAGAATTGGCATGAAAGAGTGAGAAGCAGGGCTTGGATACTGTAGTATTCAGGGTTCTCCAGAGAAACAGAACAACATGAACCATCATAGATACTGCGGTCTCTGCCATTACTGGATGTTGGTTAGTAAACTAATGATGTCTTCATTGTGACCCTGAGTTTACTAATAAAGATAAAGGTAATACTTGAGGTCATGCCTTCAAATTCTGGCTCTTGTTTTTCCTTTTGGTTTTAGGTTTGGTAGGAATATTCATGTAATTTTTGTTTTGATACAGTATAATATAAAGAACCATAGACCCATAACTCAATGAAAAAGCCACAGAGATATTTTGCCTGGAAAATCTATTCAATTATTCTGCTTTCTGAATGCTTGTTTTGTAAATGTATTGTTATCAAAATATTCTTTACTGATGGAATATCCAGTGACCACTGGTAAGCAAAGTGCTTTGTTTTCTAGGGTGAGAGATGTCTCATATATTGGAAATGGTCTATATTTTGTAAAATCTCACAAGCAAACTAACACTGAGGTGCTGTTATTAAGAGTGTGTGTGTATGTAAATGTCTTGACATGGGACAAAAATCAAGATATTCTTTTTTCCATTTTATTTTAACATACGTTTTTTACTCTTTTCGTATCTTTCTGTAGAAACTGCAAATATCATCATGCAGAAATTTCACTTCTTCAGTTTCCTGAGCTCATAGGTCACATTGCTTTTTTACTGGAATCTCTACCTGGTTTAGTAACCAAGGCAACAAATCCCTGGTTAATGATTCACTAGAAATTCACTGTGGAGGTGGCTTATTAGTTTTTTTCCCCAAGAGCTGGGATAAAAAGCTTGCTCATGGTTTTTTTCATCTATTTCTCCTTTCTCTCTTACTTGTGATCCTGACACCTTAAAGTGAATTTAATTAAAATCAATAGATAAAAATATCCAGTCTTTAAATTACTATTTTGGGACTTACAGTGTTTGTATATGTAAATACAAAATATTAATAAGTTTAAGAGTATTTTATTTTATGACTCTTCTTTCAGTTTTCATTTTTGACATGTGGATAAAAGAACAGAAATAATTTTAAGATGGTGGTTTTCGGTTTAAGCATTACGTATCCTAGTCCTTTGAAGAGCTGTTGGAGAAGGCATCTTTAAGAAGGTACTAACGTGCCTTAAGGGAAAGCAGACAGGACAGGTAAAAATCTGACAGAAGTCTGAACGGAAAAAAAGTCAGCTTTATGAAAAGCAGTAAGTGCGGGATGAAATTGACAAGAAGCAAACAACAACAACAACAACAACAAAACCCAACAAAAACTAAACTCAAAAAACACTTGGCATTGCTTAAAAATATCCCACAATATGCAAAGATATGGTTTTAATGGATGAATAAATCCAAATACATTTCTGGAAAATTTTTTATTTTCTACCAAATTATTTAAAGGGAAGTAAGAGGGAGAGGAAATGATAAAATGACATTTGACATGTTTCTCAAGTGTTTACAAAAGAGAAAAAGGCAGTGACACTGGTGAACACGGTTACCTGGCTTGAAAGTGCTAAAAGGAATGGGCCTCTTAAGGAAGGCATCAAGGAACAGGGGAGAGACATTAACCACAGACTTTTAACACATTCCCTCTTGCCACAGGGAGCTTTTAGTGCCATGTTAAAAGGGTAAAAATAGCTAAAATCATGAGTCAAGACCTGTTAACTCAGGGAACTCTTTTAGGACCCTATTAAGAATTGGAGATGATTAATACAAAAAAATTAGACTTCATAAATTAATAGAAAGTATTTGTTTATGGTGTTATAGTTTTTCATATGCCAAAAAACAGACAATGAAAAAAAACACATGTGATTTTGTTATATTGAGATCTTGAGAAGAGCACACTAAAGGACAGTAGAGGTCCAAGTACACTGTTAGTATCTGTTATTTTATGTTATACAAATTTAGAAATTGTTTCTGGGAGAACACATAAGAATTGCATTTGATAGTTCTGTAGAATGTGTTTGTCATTAGGGAACATCATGGTAGCATTATAAAGATCCCACAGAGGGCTACTATTCTGATGAAATTTATTGCTAAGAAAAATAATAACAAATTACCTGAGAATCAGAAGTGGATGCAGTACTGCAAGTGGCTATGGATTGGTTATGTTCCGCTTTGTCCATGTTCCCCCTACCACAGTTTTGCCTGGAGGCCACTCTGCCTCCCCTCTTGGCCCACAGGCTTTGGGTTGGAGCTGCCTCTACCCCTGGGCTCCAGAGCTGGAGTCCTTACCTAAGCTAAGCCAGTCAGTACCACCAACCTGGCCAATCTCAACCAAGAAGACTTAATCCAGACTTTTGTTTGAGCTTTTGTTCGACTCTCCCTCTGGTTTGGAATTGCTGGTAATAGGAGCCTGAAGTTGCAGGAACCACTGCATGGAGCCTGAGAAGGGGAAGCAAACCTCAGAGGAAGCAAAGAACACTGGTGATATCATCTGAGTCCTGAATAAAGCCATCTCTGTAGTCCCTACTGGTATGACCTTTCATTTAAATGAACAGTATGTACATTTTTGTTTAAGCCAGTTTGAGATTTTTTTTTCCTACTTCCAACTAAAAGATTTCTAACAGAAGCAGAAGTCTTGAAGCTATCCACAGGTGCAGAACTTCCAGACTAGAACAGTAGGGGCTGAGTAAAGTAATTCTGTAAAAAAGGCAAGTGTCACTCGTGCAGGGGATCTTCTTTTGGTTAATGACTGGAGTATCAGAAAAGAATTTAAAGGCAGGTACTATTCTTTCAAGAATGCTGTATCGTAGTTAAGGAAAAAGAACAGTAGCAAAAAACCAAAGAACTATTAGGCACTATGCTCTGCTATTCTGATTTAGTAAATGCACCAAGAATACACAGGAGGGAGGAGATGATTAATCATGAGAAAGCTTTCAGAAGGAGATGGGCAGCATGGCAAATAAAGAGAATAACTGAGTTAAATGTCTATGATTCATGGGCCAAAATTTAAGTGTTTATTATGGCAGATAGTCTGGAAATTTTGAAAATATCTTCTAGTTTATTCCACTGAGATTGTTTTCTATACCAGTCAACATTTTAGTAGAAAGTAAATCACCAGGTCACTTTATGGTATGTGAACAAATACTGAGAAGAAATATTTCAGTTTTTGGAACATAAATTAGGAACCAGGGTACCAAACTGAGAGAATATTTTAAATGCTTTTGTAGCAGATGTGAGCAACGTTTTTCATTAATAATGTGATTCTCCTTGAAAAAAATGAATGCTCTAGTTTTAGCCACTCGGAAGTGGTTCTATGCTTTCTAGACTTTTTTTTTTCTTTGCCTTATGAGAACATACTGCAGATCTACTGTTCAGTTATAAGAAATGTTTATTTTCCAACTACTTGTTTCCTATTCTCAAAAGGTAACATTGGAATAAATTGAAGATCAGTCAGAAATGATGTTTTGATATTTTCACGCATTAGTACAGTTTCAGTACTTCTTTGTTTTAAATTTAATAGGTGGGCCCATAGGGCACTTGGGTGACAAAGAGAAGTCAACAAGTTAGTTAGAAAGGAGTATAGTGTCTCCTTACTGAAATATTGAGAGTATAAGAAATCCTAACATCATCACTGACCACCAGTGAAGAAAGGGTGGATGGATTTTTCAGGGTTGATAATAAAAAATAAGTGAAACATACATTGAGAGACTGCTGGGGACAGTAAAAGAAGTATAACTACAGGGGCTAAGTCTGAAATGCTGAATCTGTTGTGAGAAAGGGTGGAATTCAATTTGTAAATTAAAAGAATAAGAGAAGAGGTAAGAGAAAATATAGTGAGCAGAGTAGCATTTTGTCAGAATATTGATTTATTGTGTGTCTATTTTATTCATTTCTCTTATAAAAAAGAACTCAGAACATCTTGGATATTTAGAGTTCTTTAGAATAGAGCAGACAACTCTGTAAATCAAGTCTGTGTTTGAACTTGCAACTTAAGTTAAATGGAAATATGACATAGTGGCAAAGTTCACAGGGTAGGATATTGAAGTCTGTCTTTTTGCAGCTGTCAAAAATGGTGAAATATCTTCCCTCTTCTCATAAAATAATTGATTCTCAGAAAATAAACACAATGAAATTGATGTCATCCTGCTGGTTTGTGTTACAAGCATAAATCAGTGGTTCTTATAGATACGGTATGTCACAGCTGAAGAACAGAATTAACAGACTCAAATTACCTCAATCTCATGGTATCATACATCTCTAAGAACTTTGCCAGAAATTTCTTCCCCTAAGTCTTGAAATGGAAACAAAGAAGCAAACAAGCCCTGTAAAGTAGCCCAACTCCCAGTCTAAAGAAAAGAGAGGACTGAAGGACTAGAGGCCAGTCTGGCCTTTCTGAGGTAGATTAGATGTTTCTTTGATTATTGTTATGACCCATTTCTGATGATTAAACCTAAGTGTTAAATACCCACTGGGTAATAAATATTTTAATAAAAATAAACAGAAATCTCTTAATATGGGTTTAGGAGTGTAAATGCCTTTCAAAGATATTGTGTCTTAAGGTAACATGAAACTCCTGACTGTGAAAGACTTTTAATCAGGGTAATGAAAACACTATGCAATATTTAAAGTACTTGTTTCTTTGCATATACTCAGTCTGTAATCTGTTTTATCTTTGGCCTGTTACATGGTCTGCTTGCATCTACCATTGTCCCCCTTCCAATTCATTTCCATGTTGCAGCCTGGGTGGGTCTTTATAAATGAAGCTCTGCTGTGCTCTCTTCTCCCTCCCCAGTACCTTCTCCAAGACTGTGGTGGCCCTGTGAACACACCTCACAGATCTCCAACTACAGGGTGTGTAGTTGAGCAGGGCCCAGCTGCTGCACTCTGAACTCCGTTACCGCTTTTTCACCAAGGCCAGGTTTCCCAGAGCTGATCCCTGCTGATGACTGAGAGCAGCATGATTCTACTAAGGCGGGTCCTTCTGGGGGACGTGGGAGTCCTTGAAGGCCCACTTTGGCTTGAAGCCTCACTGATGGCCTTGCCAAACCCTTCTTAGACTGCATGGAAGTCTAGGGCACCTCCACCCAGCATGTGACCAACCTTCCCCATGTGCCTGGAACTGTCCCACTTTTAATCTCATGTCCCAGGCAAGCCCTTCTCCCACCCAACCTTCCTTACCTCTCTCCTTCACTGTGGATCAGATTTAATCATGGTCTGACTGCTCTCCTAGCCTCCCTCCTGCCCCATTTTCTCTCATAGGAGTTTCTCCTAATAAAATCCTTGCATGTTTAACCCCAATGTAATGTCTGTTCTCAGAGCACCTGGGCTTCCTCAAAGACTCTGCAAAGCCTTGCTATTTGTTTTCTCAGAGGAAAGACAGAAGTGTTGATCACTGGATATAAGATCTTGCCAACCTATGTGGTCACAATCTGACTTTGCAACCCATCTGCATTAACCTCCTCCAGTGCTCTTTAATATTGGCTTGGCCAAAAAATTCGTTCGGAGTTGTCATACCATCTTACAGAAAAAGCCGAACGAACTTTATGTCCAGCCCAATATATCCACCTTCTTCTCATGGTTTGGAAATACAACAACTCAGGAAGGTTCACAGCAAAATATGGGCATCTGTCAATAAAACGCAAGACAAAGCCCCAAACCAAACCAAACCAAGCCAAGCCAAACCAAGCCAAAAACAACAGAGGTGCAATTGGGAATGCGATTTACTTTTCCCTTCCCTCGCCTTCCCTTGCCTTCCCTCACCTTCCCTCCCCTCCCCTCCCTTCTCCTTCTCTCCCCTCTCCACAACTTCCCTCTCTTCTTTTCCTCAACTCCAACGGGATTTATCTAGTGAACACCCACTCATCATTGAGATCTTTCTTCGAATGTTCTTTCTGGAGAAAACTTTCCCATTCTCCTCACTGGTCAGGTTTACTTGTTCTATACACTCTTAGCACCAAGAACTTTGCTTCTTAGAACATATCAGAGTTGATATTTTTATTCTTTGAATGAATATTTGGTTCAATAATATCCCTTGGACTGGACATTGAGCTCTGTAAAGGCAGAAAACATGTCTTTTAAAATATCTTTGTTTCACTTCTGTACCCCAACTTCTAGCACGTCTGTCACATAGATGTTCAGTAAATAACTGTTGAGTAAATTAATTCAAACATGTAATGCCCCTAAAAATCTAAAAGGATGTTAATTAATCTGAAACGTTTTCCAGTCACCAATGTTCATACTACATATTGAATGTTAATATTCTTCCCTAAACCTCTGCCTCTTACATTTTTGTTATTCTGAAAGAATCAGGTTAATGAAAAGCTTCCCAGAGCGCATATTAAGGTAGAATTGGTTCAATACATTCCACAAATTATTCTTTGCACTGTATCCTTTTTTATTTTTTAGTATCAATGTTAATATGTGTATAGTTGTCAAATAGTTCCACAATGCTTATAATGAGGAATAACACTCACTATAACTCTGTTCTCCCTCATTTTCTGTTTCCTAGAGCTCAGTGCTTTTTAGCTATTTCCTTTTTCATGTCCTTCATATCTGTAAATAACATGATTGTGCTGCAACTTCTAGGTTTTTCACTTTTATGCCTATCTATTGACTTCCCACTCTAAAAGGTTAGACTTTACCTTTCTTTAATCCTTTTCCACTTGTTTTTATACCAAGCACTGCGCTTCATGTTTCCTATCCTTCTCATCCTCCTGAAAATTTTGTACATTAACATTTTAATATTAATATTATTTCTGTTACTATGATTATATAAATGCTACTTTTAACTGAGCCCAGTACTATTCTTAGACACTTGCAAAGGGGCCCCTTTCTTGCTTGCCCTTCTTCCTGGGAGATGAATTCATGGGGCCAAGACAGCTCCCTTTTCAGATCTTACTCTGAATCCAGAGACCCCAGAACTCCCTGCCCAAATGACCCTGAAGGTGCTTCTAAGACCCATGCAGGTCCCATCCCCATGTGTCTTATTGAAAGTGGATAGTGCTACCACTGTGCATACCCAAGGGGCAAGTGTTTGTGACTTGTGGTCAGAGCTTGGACACGTGGGTGGGTGTCCAGACACTTGCCCACAAGGCTCCTCAGTGTGTGGGATGGACCTTGAGGCTGGAAGAGATGGAGTTGGGCTCTTGGTCTGAGGCCAGCTGGCTGCCACTCCTTCTACTGCCAAGTTCTGGGGTGGATCTCTGAGGAGTATGAGGATTTTAAATTCAATCCTGGCCTTCTAGGTCATTTACTTAGGTAGGAGGGTAGAATACATTTTATTTAATCCTTTTTTAGTTTGATGTATATTTTTAAAATGTATAGTCATATGATACCTGGGCCTTCATTTATCTTAACCCCTCTCCTCCACCCTCCTAAATGTTAGAAGTGGGCCCAGTTTAGCCAGATATTTAGTATACTGTGATTATTTTCCTTACCTGCACAGATTTAAAAATTTCTTTTGCTGACATTTATAATTATCTTGTTTTGCATATGCTTTGTTTTCTCTGTACTTATCTCTTATCCTTAGTTTATCCCTCAAAAGTTTAAATTTCTTCTTAATTCATTAACAAGTCAAGTAATGTATCCATTTCATCTTTTGGAGAAATCCCTACTGTAGATTTTGTTTCTTCAATTTTAAAAAGTGTGGTAAAATACACATAAAATTTACCGTCTTAAGCATTTTTGGTGCACAGTTCAGTAGTATTAAGTACATTTATATTGTGCACCCATTACTGCCATCCATCTCTAGAAATCTTTTCATTTTGAAAAGCTGAAACTGTATACCCATTAAACAATAACTCCCTGTTCCTCCCTGCCTCCAGTCCCTGGCAATCACCATTATACTTTCTGTCTCTTGTGATTTTGACTACACTAAGTACCCTGTATAAGTGGAATCATACAGTATTTGGTTTTTTTGTGACTGGCTTATTTCACTTAGCATAATGTCCTTAAGGTTCATCCATGTTGTACCATGAGTTTCCTTCCTTTTTCAGGCTGAATAATATTCCATTGTATGTATATATCATATCTTGCTTATCTATTCATCTATCAATGGACACATGGGTTGCTTCCATATTTTAGTTATTGCAAATAATGCTGCTATGAACATGGAGGTACAAATACCTCATTGAAAATCTACTTTCAGTTCTTTTGGGTATATACCAT
Source organism: Balaenoptera musculus (assembly GCF_009873245.2). Taxonomy (NCBI): domain Eukaryota; kingdom Metazoa; phylum Chordata; class Mammalia; order Artiodactyla; family Balaenopteridae; genus Balaenoptera; species Balaenoptera musculus. The sequence goes on from NC_045798.1 coordinate 36,434,455, forward strand.
AAAGTGGAATTGCTGGATCATACAGTGATGATGTATTTGGGAACTGCTGTACTATTTTCATAGTGGCTGTACCATTTAAAATTCCCACCAACTGTGTTCAAGGGTTCCAATTTCTCCACATTCTTTCTAACACTTGTTTGTTTGTTTCTCTCTTTCTTCCTCCCTCCTTCCCTCCCTCCCCCCTCCCCCCCTCCCTCCCTCCCTCCCTCCCTCCCTTCCTTCCTTCCTTCCTTCCTTCCTTCCTTCCTTCCTTCCTTCCTTCCTCCCTTCCTCCCTTCCTCCCTTCCTTCCTTCCTTTCTTTCATGGTGGTCATCCTAATGGGTGTGAGGTGGTATATAATTTTGCTTTTGATTTTCATTTCCCTAAAGATTAATGATGTTGAGCATCTTTTCATGCACTTATTGGCCATCTGTATATCTTCTTTGGAGAAATGTCTATTCAAGTCTTTTGCCCATCTTGGAAATGGGTTGTTTGTTTTTTGCTGTTGAGTTTTAGGATATATATATATATATATATATATGTATTTTTTTCTATATATATTCTTGATATTAACCCCTTATCAGATATATGATTTGCAAATATTTTCTCCCATTCTGTGGGTTGCCTTTTTACTCTGTTGATAGATCTACTCTGTTGTCTTTGATGCATAAAATTTTTAAATTTTTACAAAGTATAATTTGCTTATATTTTATTCTGTTGCCTGTGTCTTTGGTGTCATGTCCAAGAAATCATTGTCAAATGCAATATTGTGAAGGTTTTGCCCTTCGTTTTCTTCTAAGAGTTTTATACTTTTAGATTTACCTTTAAGCCTTTGATCCATTTTGAGTTAATTTTTATATATGGTGTTAGGTAGGGTCCAACTTCATTCTTTTGCATATGGATATCTATTATACTTTTCCCAGCACTATTTGCTGAAAAGATTGTCCTTTTCCCATTGAATTGTCTTGGCACTTTTGTTAAATGCCATTTAACTATATAATGGTGGGATTTATTTCCAGGGTGTCTATTCTATTCCATTGGCTATATGTCTGTTTTTATGCCAGGAGCACACTGCATCAATTACTGTAACTTTGTGTTCAGTTTTGAATCAGGAAGTGTGAGTCCTCCAGTTTTGTTCTTTTCCAAGATTATTTTGGCTATTTGGGTCCCCTGAGGTTTGATATGAATTTTATGACAGATTTTTCTATTTTTGCCAAAAAACATCATTGGGATTTTGATAGGGATTGCATTAAATCTGTAGTTTGCTTTGAGTACTGTTGACATCTTAACAATATTAAGTCTTCCAATCCATGAACATAGGATGTATTTCTATTTACTTATGTCTTTAATATCTTTCTGCAGTGTTTTGTAGTTTTTATAGTAAAAGTCTTTTAGCTGCTTGCTTAATTTCTAAGTATCTTATTCTTATTGAATAAGATATATATTCTTATTCTTTTTGAATAAGATATTCTATTGTAAATAGATTGTATTCTTAATTTTTTCCTTGCTGTTCATTTTTCATTGTATAGGAATGCAACTAATTTTGTGTGTTGACTTTGTATCCTGATGCTTTGCTCAATTTATTTATTAGTTCTAACAGTTTTCTTGTGTGGAATCTTTAGGGTTTTCTACACGTAAGGTCATATCATCTGTAAACAGAGATATGTTAACTTCTTCCTTTCCAATTTGGATGCCTTTAATTTTCTTGCCTAACTGCTGTCACTAGAATTACTTATACTGTGTTGAATAGAAGTGGTGAAAGCAGGCATCCTCGCCTTATTCTTAATCTTAGAGGAAAAGCTTTCAGTCTTTTAGCATTGAGTATGGTGTTTTCTGAGGGTTTCTCATATATGGCTTTTATTATGTTGAGGTAGTTTACTTCTTTTCCTAGTTTGTTGAGTGTTTTTATCATGAAAGCATGTTGAATTTTGTCAAATGCTTTTTCTTCATCAGTTGAGGTGATCATGTGTTTTTTCCTTCATTTCATATGTTGAACTCTCCTTGTATTCCAGGAATAAACTCCATTTGGCCATGGTATATAATCCTTCTAATATGCCACCGAACTCAGTTTGCTAGTATTTTGTTGACGAGTTTTGCATCAACGTTTATAAGGGATATTGGTCTGTAGTTTTCTTTTCTTATAGTGTATTTGTCTGACTTTGGTATCAGAGTAATGCTGGCCTCATAAAATGAGTTAGGAAGTGTTCCCCCCTCTTCACTTTTTTTCTGGCAGTTCAAGAAGGATTGGTGTTAGTTCTTCTTTTAAAGTTTGGTAGAATTCACCACTGACTCCATTAGGTCCAGGTGTTTTTTTGGTCAGGAAATTTTTGATTACTGATTCAACTTCCTACTACTTACAGGTCTATTTGGTTTTTCTATTTTTTTGTGAGTTAGTCTTGGTAGATTTTGTGTTTCTAGGAAATTGTTCATTTAATCTTGGTATCCAATTTGTTGACATACAATTTTTCATAGTACCCATAATTCTTTTCATTTTTGTAGAATCAATAGTATTGAACACAGATTCTTGATATTTGGAGGACAGCATCCTTATTGCTCACCTTGTCTCCCATAAGCTGTGTGCAAGCTGTTCCAGTAGCACATGCACAGCTGCCTGCCATGAGACTGGTGGATGGGTGCTGGGTAGCTGCTGCAGAGCTAAGAGCTGAAATTGACTGAAATTAACTGCAATTTACTGTCCAAGTCTTTCCCTGAAGTGGTAAGCCTTCAATAAACTCCAGAGGTCCAAAATAGTCACATCATACAGATTCTGCCAGTGCAATTTTTATATGGGTGGAGAGGGGGATTCCTGGTGCTTTCTACTCCACCATCTTCCCCAGATCCTCCCCAGCTAGAGCTTTTGACTTGCTCTTATCTAGACTGGTTGCTTGGTAGGATTTCTGAAAAGCTGATATCTTAGCTCTCTCCTCTTATAATAGGGAAGAACAAATATGACTCCATGTTGGATCTGTTTCTTTTACTTTATCCTTTGTTCTCTCTTGCCTATGCTTAGTCATGCTGGCTCTGCACCTTTGGTAAAGGAGTGTTGTTTATAGCCTGAAATAAACAGGATAACCCATTCGCAAGGCTCTGACCTTTAAAGGTATAACACTCTTCTGTTCATATAGAAATAAAATGTTGCAGAACAGAGAATAACATTTGTCTTGTTAGAGGTTTACAGGAACATCATGAACTGAACTATGTGGACAGCTGCAGGAACAAAGGATTCTGACACCAAGAAGTTTGCAACAACCAACCACACCCCCTCCCCTTTTAGTAAAAAAGAAGCCTGATTCTAACACGGGTAGGAGACACTAGTCTGCCATCTTCTCTGTCTGCTGGCTTTCTGAATAAAGTCACTGTTCCTTGCCCCAACAACTCGTCTCCTGATTTATTGGCCTGTTGTGTGGTGAGCAGAATGGTTTGGACTCGGTAGCACTCTCCTTCATTATGGGAATTCTTTCCAAGTCTGTTGATTGGATCACTTTTCCCAGGGTCTCATGTCTTCATCTTTCTTAGTTTACTTATCCAGTGGCTTCTTGAGTAGAGGTAACTGGGAGACAATTTTTTGAGATATGTTTGAAAATGCCTTTATTCTCAATTCACCCATAATTGATATTTTGGTTAAATGTAGAAGTCTAGATTGCAAATAATTTTATTTCATAATTTTGAAGACATTGTCTTCCAGATTCCAGTATTTCTATTGAGAAGTGTGATTCAATTTGGTTGTTGATCCTTTGTGTGTAAACTGATTTTTCTTTTACTCTCTGAAAGTTTTAAGAGCAATCTCTCTGTCTCAGAATTCTGATATTTCTTGGTGAAGTGCCTTAGATTAGGTCATTTTTATCCACTGTTCTGGGTTCTCATGGATTCTTTCAATGTGAGAATATTTTCTTCAGTTTTGGAAAATTTTCTATTTTCTGCGTTCTTTTTTTCCTGAAACTCTTTCATTATGATCTTGGACCTCTTGAACTTAGCCTCTAATTTTCTATCTTTTCATACCTTTGTCTTTCTTGTTCTACTTTGTGAGAGATATCCTCATCTTTATCCTTCAGTCATTCTATTGAGATTTTCATTTCTACTACCATTTAAAAAAATTCTCAAAGCTCTTTTTTGAAATTTTCTTTTCTGCAGTATTATATTCATGCTTCATTGATGCAAAATCTTATTTTTCTCTGAGAATACTGATGATACAATTAAAACTATTTTTTTTATTGAATGGTCTCTATTTCCTTCAAGTTTCTTTATCTGTCTTTGGTTTGTCTCGCTCCTAAAACTAAGTCTTTCTTCCAGTGTCTATTAGCCTTAATCTGTGAATTAATATTTGAATGTGGTCTGCTAAGAGGCTGATTGATTGTGTGTGTAGGGCATGCTGACCATGGTCTTCACAATAGGCTGAGCTGATTTAGTTGTTTCATTGAGGACACACTCAAATATCAATATTTTTAGTTTCTTTTTGTAAGTTGGTCAGATTCTGCAGATAAGGATCTTCTAGTCTCCTGCAAGTGTTCTGTGGGCCAAGTCAGGGAAGGGGCTGGGTTTCAACATCCAATCTCCTTCAGTTATGTAGCCCTTTAATCCTCCAGTATAGTACCCCTGGCTTCAACTGTGTGGGGTGTCCCAGTCCAGAGGACCTCTATTTTCCCACTCCTTGGGGTGAACAAGTGGCAGTCCCTCAGCTGAATAAATTAGGGAAGTTCATTTGGGTCTTCTTAATCAAACTTTGAACTTTCTTCATAGTTTTAACTGCAACTTCACTTCCAATACCAGAATTTCCTAGAGATGCTGATTTCTGAGGTCTTCGAAGATACTGGTTTGTAATTTAGATTTCTGCTTAGTTGTTCCCATTGACAACTTAAGATTCAGTCTTTTCTATTCTGCAAAGTAAATATCCATTCATCCTTCTGCTTTGTATCTCCCCACACATTCCTGCCATTTGAAAAAATAGACTTTAATTTTTAGAGCAGTTTTAGGTTCACAGCAACACTGAGTGGAAAGTACAGAGAGTTCCCATATACCCCATGCCCCACATATGTACAGCCTTCCCCATTACTAATGTTCCCTCACTGGAGTGGTACATTTGTTACAGGTTATGAACCTACACTGACACATCATTATCACCCAAAGTCCATAATTTACATTAGGGTTACTCTTGGTATTGTACATTATATGGTTTGAACAAATGTGTAATGACATGTATGCACCATTATAGTATCATACAGGATAGTTTCACTGCCCTAAAAATCCTCTGTGTTCTGCTTATTCATTCTTCACTCCCCCAATCCCTGCCATTGTTTTTTCAAAGTCTCCTTGTGCTTATGTTTGTACTTTCTTTTAAAAATATCTCGTAAGTTTAAGGCAAATGTTCTCCTTTACAGTTTTGTTAGTGGGGATTTACAATATAGAAGAGGCAAATGTGTGTGTTTAATCTGCCACATGGTAACCAGCCTGAAAAAATGTTTTTAAAAACAGGGCGGTGTACAATAATTTCATTTCCAGAAATTCACTCTAAGGAAATAATTGGAAGTGGAAACAATACAAAAAATTAAGAAACAGAAACCTCATTAAATAGAGTTGGGAGATGATCAGGGGAAGCTCTCATTCTCTGCTATGATAGCAGAGCCCAACAGAAGAAGGAAGTCGCCTCTTCTTTCCTGGCAAGGACTCAGCCAATGAAAAGCCATAGACTCTTTGTTTACTATAGCCCTCCCAACTTCCTTTTCCCCTCTATAAAAGAGTTCCCCCGTTGCTGGGCAAGGACTTACACATGGCTCACCATGGTTGCAGACCTGGAATTGCAATTCTCTGCTGATCCTAAATAAACCCATCTTTGCAGGAGAAAAAAACCCAAAAAAACCCCTCAAAACAAACAAAAAAACCCCAGAGTGATGTACATTTTATTTATTTTCTCAAATTTGATGGTCAAAAAATAACAAATCAATATATCATAGTTAAACGTCAGGTTTCAGGACGTTTCATTTTTGCTTTGGATTAGACAGTGAAACACTTAAGTAGTTTATTTTTGTCCTAAAGAAAATGTCTTAAAATGTGGACATTATGCCTTTCAGTAAAATAAATATAGTTGGTAGAACGTTTCACCCTTTCCCCTCAAAAACACTATTAAAACCTCAACACTTATACAACTTCAAAATGATCATTTTGCTCAATATTTAATTTCTAAGTAATTGAGGCCTGGGAATTAGGTGGCATCTTGAAGCTGTACCTTCTGTTTCTGGAAGAAATGAAACTACAGCTCAGATGTTTTGAGGGAAGAGTGATGATGATGGAAAAGGCGAGGAGAGGGAGGTTATGGGTTAGGAAAAAAAAAATCAGTAAAATACCAGCCTGAGGAAGAATTGTCTCTTAACTGAAGTATGACTGGTTTTGGTGTCATTTATGCTTCTTTAAACTCCCTCTTCATTAGAGAGCTAATGCTTCCAACATGTTCAAGTTTTCTCATGAGAAGGAAGGCAGCTCTTATAAATCATACACTGACTTTAATTATATGTGTTCCCTGGATGGGGGTGGGACAGTGGGTGAAATAGGTGAAGGGGATTAAGAGGCAAACAAGCCTCCAGTTATAAAATAAATAACCCACAGGGATGTAATATACTACAACATAAGGAATACGGTCAATAATATTGTAATAACTTTGTACGGGGACAGATGGTTACTAGGCTTATCATGGTGATCAATTTCATAATGTGTACAAATGTCAAATCACTATGTAGTATACCTGAAACTAAGATAACGTTGAACATCAACTATATTTCAGTAAAAAATTTTATATATGTTACTTCTCCAGGAATATTTACATTTTCAAAGAGGGTATGAGAAGAGGCATTCTTAGGTTACTCTAATGATGAAATTTTAGATGTCTTGATTACTTTATGTAGGCTGATTATTTTGCAACAATAGTTCTTTGCAGAGGCACCTCAGTTAATCTTCTATTTTTGGCTACTTTGTGAGACCACCCTGGACATCCTTCCTCACTTCTCCCAAAGGGGACATTTCTGGAAATCTTTCTTCTGATGAAGTATTTAGCTCTAGTTTGAACCTCATTCTATCTGTGATAACTGTTGGGTTTTTCATCAAATTCTGTATTATTTAGCTAGCAATATTTGCAAATCCTTTATATAATTGATGTAATCTCGTTTTCCTTCTCATTGCAATGGTAAAAACCAGGATAAAAAAAGAATCAGAAATAATGCTACTGGAAATGATTTAACTATTATCAATTTTTTAATGTACAAACTGCTTGTATAGTTAGAAAGCTTAAGAGTACAAATTAAACAATGATTATAATTAATTAAAGTTTAGAAGACTAGATATTATCAAATCCAAAAGACTTTTCCTTTATGCTAATGATAATTAATTATAAAAATATGTTAATAAAATGATTTCCTTCATAATAAAAACCATGAATAAACTTAGAAAAAAAGTGTGAGAAGTATATCAACAAAGTATATGTAACCTTAGTTGTATTTGATTGAAACAGAATTAAATCTATCTATACATAAATTTGGGAAGAATTGATATCTATAGAAAGATTGACATTATAGAGGTATTAATTTTTTCCCGATTTAATATTTAGATTAATACAGTTCTAATTAAATACATTAAGATTTGTTTTTTAAGTAGGACACTATTTTTCTGAAATTTGTGTGGAAGAATAAGCGGGCAAGATATGCAAAGACTTTTAAAAAGAAGAATTATGTATACTTACCATAATTGCCATATAATAGGATATATTATTAAATAATAGTACTTAAAATGTGTTTCTGATACAAAAATAGACAAAAAGTAATGGAAAAGGTTAGGCCAGAAATAGACTCTAATATATAAACTTAATAGATGATTAAGTAGGCATCATGATAAATATCAAATTTATAAGTTTTGAATAACCAATTAAGGAAAATTAGCTAGAAAAGTTTTAAAATCTAGTTCAGATTCTTATAATTTTAAAAAGAAATTTAGGTGTCCTGATGAGTTAAATTAAAACTATCAGACTATAAAATGTTAGATGAATATGTACAGAAATAGCTGATATCTCTATGTATAAGAATTCTCTAGGCTTAAGTTGATAGAAGAAATTACACAGAAAATTTAATAGGTTTTATTTTAAAAAGAAAACCTTTTATGTAGGAAAAATTAAAACCCTAAAATATTTAAAAGGCAAATAAAAACTATATAAAACAATGGACTTTTTATATATATGTATATATGACAAAGAATGAATATCTTCACTATATATATAAAAAAACAATAGATATCAATAAAAAACAACAAATCTGTTAAAATATATTGGCAAAGAAAAAGACCATTTACAAAGTACTGGAAGAGACTGGGTGAGAAAATACTACTGTAGAGAAAATGTTTATTCTCTCTGGTAGAGAAATGTAAAGTGAAATAAGAAAGAAAAGTTGTATTTTTATTATGTTTTCAAAAAATTGATAATTGGTGCTAGAATGAGGACTTGTTATTGCCTCTGATAGTATAAACTAGAAACTTATGCAGTTTAGCAATATGCAACAAGAGCTTTAACAAAGAAGGCCTTTGAAGCAGTAATATGGCTTAAGGAAATCCAGCCTAAAGAAATAACCCTGACACCAAAAGTACAAGGAACAAAAGCAAATGTAGACAAGTAGGATTACATCAAACTAAAAAGCTTCTGCACAGCAAAGGAAACAGTCAACACAATGAAAAGGAAACCTACAGAATGGGAGAAGATATTTACAAGCCCTATATATGATAAGGGGTTAATATATCCAAAAATCATAAGGAACTCTTACAACTCAATCAAAAAAACCCCAACAAATAACCAGATTAAATAAAGGTCAAAGGACTTGAATAGACATTTCTTTAAAGACAACATACAAATGGCCACAGGTATATGAAAAAGATGCTCACGTCATTAATCATCAGGGAATACAAATCAAACCCCAATGAAATATCACATCATGACCTGTTAGGATGTATATAGTAGCAAAAAAGCAAAAGACAGTACATGTTGGCAAGGATGTGAAGAAATTGGAATCCTTGTACAATGTTGGTGGAATGTAAATTGGTGCAGTCACTATGGAAACAGGATGGAGGTTTCTCTGAAATTAAAATAGAACTCCATATGATCCATCAATCTCATTTCTGGGTATTTATCCCAAAGAATTGAAAACAGTATCTTGAAGAGATATATGCAGTCTCATGTTCACTTGCAGAATTATTCACAGTAGCCAAGATATAGAAAACACTTAAATGTTCCATCGACAGATGAATAAAGAAATGTGGTATATACATACGATGGAGTTATTATCCAGCCTTAAAAATAAGGAATCTTGCCATATGCAACAACATGGATGAACCTGGGGACATTTTGCTAAGTGGAATAAGCCAGTCACAGAAGGACATATACTGCCTGATACCACTTATAATGAGGTACCTGAAAGAGTCAAGCCCACAGAAACCCATAGTGGAATGGTGGTTGCCAGGGACTGAGGGGAGGAGGGAAATGAGGAGTTGCTGATCAACAGGTATCAAGTTTCAGTCATGTACATGATAAAGTTCTAGACATCTGCTGTACAACATCGCACCTATAGTTAACAATACTATAGTGTGCATTTAAGATTTGTTAAGAGAGCAGAACAGTAAGTCCCCTACACACGAACGAGTTCTGTTCCGAGAGCGCGTTCGTTAGTCCAAATTATTCATAAGTCCAAACAAAGTTAGCCTAGGCTACCCAATTAATGCAATCGGCTATACAGTACTGTACTGTAATAGGTTTATAATACTTTTCACACAAATATACATAACAACACAAAAAATAAAGAAAACATTTTAATCTTATAGTACAGTATCTTGAAAAGTACAGAAGTACAGTACAACAGCTGTGATACAGGGGCTGGCATCGAATGAACAGATAAGAAGAGTTACTGACTGGAGGAGGGAGAGGAGGTGGGAGATGGTAGAGCTGAAGGATCGTCAGCAATAGGGATGGAGGGCAAGCTGCAATTTCACTCATGCCTGACGTTGATGGGCACAGGTTCTAGTTCCTTGCTGCATTCAATTCTATCTACCCTCTTGCTTCTGGACATCCTGGGCTTGAAATAAAGACACTGTACTACTGTACTCTGTACAGTACAGTAAAGTACAAAAAGCACAACCACTTGTAGAGGATGCATGCACGTGGCAGTGTGCACCAGACATGTGAACTAACTTATGTGATTAGACATGTGAATGCACGTTCGTATCTTTGAAAGCTTTCAACTTGAAGGATCATATGTAGGGGACTTACTGTACTCACATTGAATGTTCTTACTACAATAAAAAAGAAGAAATCTAAATAAAGATTAAAAAACTGATGTGTAAATGCCTTCTGAAGTACAGTTTATAGTGCTGAAAAACTGGAAACTAAATACCCCAAAATAAAAAAAAGGTAATAAAACTGTGGTATATCTATACAATAAATATTATATTACAATTAAAAACATTTGCATAGCATTTCTAATAACATGTTAAGGGATAAAAGTAGAATCCAAATTTAAATGTAGTAGTTTCACAGCTATAGAAAATGCATTTAAGAAATAGAAGGAAATGCACTAGAATATTTGAAACATTTGGTTTTGGATTGTGGGATAATGAATATTATTTTTTCTTCTATTTGACGCATTTTCTAAATTTTTTCGAGAGGCATCTTACATTGTAATTAGGAAAAATAAACCATAAAAACAATCACAACCCTTTTTCCACATAAAATTTGACTTGCTTACATTTTTAGTTTCTCTTTGACTTTTTCTGTAACATCCTACCTTTCTTTTTCTCCTTTTGAATAAAAATTATTTTTCAAATATTTTTATTTTTTCATTTCTTCATCAACTTCAGTTTTCTTTCCCCTTTTCTTCTTCATCATCTACCTACTTTTTTGTTCTTTTTTGTAATTCTGCATCTTTCTATCATCTTTGTTATGTTCCAGCTGGTCCTTTATTCCCTTTCTTATCTCAGTAAAGTCTCTTCTGGAAGATTCCAATTTTATTGCCTCAAAACTGACTTTGTCACATTAGAAGTCCTTTTCTCTAGTTCGTATCTGTTAAAGGCTCCACATTATATTAACAGTAAAAAAAAGTCAAAGGCAGTGACACATGCCTCTGTGTAATCAATTTTCTAGCAGCTTTAAAAAATTCACAGTTATGTTTTCTATTTTCAGTTATAATAGGGTATGAATGTAATTAATCCATATAGTATGAGAATTGTGAAATATAAATCCTTCCTCAAATGTTGCATGACAGCATTGAGCTTACGGAGGGTGCTAAACAAACATTAAATATTAAACTGTAAGAGGTCTTGGTATTCACTTTTTTCTGGGTTTAGTAATCTTTTATAGATGTATTTGAAAAGATGATTACAAATATATTTTCTTTTAGACATAACCTTCTTCTCTCTTCCCCTGCTCACTCTCATTTCCAGTAAAATCTTCTTTGTTATTGCTTCCTCAACTCTACCTCATTCTTGGTGGTCATACTTTGAAGGCTGAGGAAACAAAATGAGTTTTCGAATTCTGCAAGTTTCCCCCTTTGTATTTTCCCCCTTTTGTATTTTGTCTCCATAAGGAAATAACAAGTGGACCTAAGTAATCATTGATCAGGCAGTCAGGGCTTTTGAAAAAGGAGATTCAGGCCTGCGGGTTTGAGAAGAGTGGCAAAGGCCACCCTGCAGCCTGGCTGGTGACGGGAGTGTGGACATGTGCTACTTGGAGTGGAAATTTCCTGACACTTGACCCGCATGCGTACACTTCAGCTCAAAGATAGAAACTCACCCTCATGGTCCCCCTGGGGGTCCTTCAGGGCAGGTCCCTGGGACAGTGCAGGGCTAAGCACTGGTGAAATTAGTTTTTTTTCCTTCTCTGTTTGGATTTGCTAATTGGAGGCTGATGAAACAATAGGACATTTTCTAGCTTGGAATTTACTGAAACATAGGCTATTTTCTTAGAAGGATATATATATAGGTTAGGGAAAAAATAATCTGAATTGAATTTATTTTGCTTCACATCTGCCAGTTTATAGCTACTGTTGTAAAAGAAAGCTTTGATAGATAATAGCCAGGGAAATTTCCTGTATCTTTGGGTCCTGCTTCCAGCTGGTCTCTTGAGGGAGAGCTGTTAATAAATCCTCATATGGGGTGGGGAGGAGAGGACACTTTCCTGCCACATAAAATATTAATTTAAAAGTGGATCAAGGCAGTTCAGCAGCAAACCTGCTTTTTGTCTCCTGGAAAGTATGCCTCTGCTGCTGATTTCTTTCAGTCACAGAGAACTACAATGGGACTGCAGAATTCTTTTTGTTTCTATTCAGCAGGGGTTCAAGCTTTAAAAAACCTGGAAATTCTGTCACCTATACCTTCTCATATACACGTCACCACAAAATTAAATTAAAAAAATCAAACCATTAAAAATAACCTGTGACCATCCAGCCTTAACGGGGATATGAAAGCTGCCTGATTGGGGTTCCTGAGCTTTCTTCATTGTCAGAACGTTCCTTAGGCTGACATGGCTGGTTGTGAAATGTTTATTTTCCACACCTTCCAGCCTCAAAACCTCCCTGATCCCATGGGAGACATCAGCTCTGAAAGAAGGAAAATGGTCTTTGGCTTTCTACCATTCATCTTCTTTTCTTTTTTCTCTCATTTCTCTTTCTTTGTCCTCCTGCATGTCTGTCCTCTACACAGATACACACACACATACAGACACACAGACATCACACATGCACACAGACATACACACATTCACACACACACAGACACTGCACACACAATATGATGCACACACACACATACACTTGTAGACATCACACACACATGGACACAAACACCATGTACACACACACAGATACCATACACAGACATCATGCACATAGACGGACATTCCCCCTCCCAACATACACATGGGTAAACCTTAGATTTAGATTTCTGCTATATATTAATGGTTTTTAATGATATTTTTGTTGTTGTGTCTTTAACACAGTAATACTATTTGGCAATATTTGATATCATCTGAGAACCCCTATAGAGTTGTATCACACTGTTTTCTTAAGACCTCTCTGGTTCTATATGACCTAATGCAAATTTCCCTTCTTTATTAGGCTCTTATAATTAATCATGAGGTAGGATTAAAAACAGACAGGCATGTGGAAATATGGAAAGAATGAGTAAGGAAGGCCTGACTGTATGGAGACTCTGACTTATGTCCAATAATCAGGGTTCTAGTGAATTTGCTATTTCTTTTTAGTTTACTTCAGTAGAGGAAAATATATGCTGACCCTGAATCTTTACTGAAAAATGCAATATATGTGAGTATACAATTATTTGTGAAATTCAAATTGAGTGTTAACTGATTATCACAAATGACATTAATAAAGGAGGATCATTTCACTTCTAATGTTGTTATTTTTCTTTGTTAAGAAAGACTAAAAGGGAACTTGAGAAATGAATGTGTTGATTGCAGGTTATAAAAAGAGGTGGTTTAAAAAAACCCAGCTTCTTCTAATAATAATAATAATTATAGATTCCTAAACTGTAGGAAAAGGGTAAAATGCAATGTGAAAATGAGATCGGTATAAATATCAATATCAGAGAAGAAAAACAATATGTGAAATCAAGTATAAACCTTAGAAGAGCGAGAACTTGCTTGGGATTATTGTTAATTTGTATAAATAAAAGCAAACACAACTTTGTAAGTCATTATTTCTTTTTAATTGAATGGTAGTGGAATGAAGAGTGCTTTCCAATTGGAATTAGGAAGATTTTCCTGGATTTTATGAAAAAGCAAGAAGTAATCCTTTCATATAATATAAAATCCTCAAAGAAATGTGATGAATTATTTTTAAGAAAGAACTGGATATTTCAAATTCATTGAGTTTTTACAGTCTATAAACGTACAGTTTTCTAAACTTAAAAGCATGTTACAGGAAGTCTTTTAAATTTTCTAAAATACTGAAATGTTGGGGTTTTATTTTTAGTCTCGGACTGTGCAAAGAGGCTGTTGACCTTCACTGTCAATCCACAGAAATTTATGTAATTTTCCAAGTAGAATAATGATTGTCATTCAGATGATAATGTTGAGATTCTTCTATTTGATCACAGTATTTTCAGAGTGAAAGAAACATTCAACAATTGGAGGTTCAAAGTTCTAAATGTGACCTTCAGTGAGATGGGTCTCATTTGCCTTCAGTGCATAAAGTCTTTCGCTTGCAGGGTTTACGTAGGTTTGAAAAAAGTAAAAAGAGAGTTTTAATTATGAAGTAAATTGAAAGCAGGATTTTTTTTTATTGTTAATGCACAAAGCTCTTTAAATCATACAATGGCAAAAACCATGAAGAAATGCCTATTCCATATTGAACAGATTTGTCTGTATGAGTACAAAGGAGGAAATACTTCTTTGTTGTTGTATTCTTTTATTTTCAGGCTCTGACTCCATATTTAGGACTTTGAATTACAATTGATTCTATACTAAATTGAGGGACGCATGTGTAAGAATGATGAATAAATTTTGTTATATGATGTCCAAAGCTGCCTTCACAGAACCTAGAAAATGTACTCCCACTTCTTTGGGAGTTTTCTTTCAAAAAGGATTGGAAAAAAAAAAAAAGATAAAAACTTTCTGAAAGGGCTTTCACTGATTGAAGAGAAGTTTGAGGACTGAGGAGGAGGATAGTAAGTAGAACGTGTGAATCACATACTGAATTGTGCATTAATGCAAAGGCATACAAAGCAGCCAGCGCAGATGTAGGCTATTCTTCAAGAAACTAGGAATGCTGTATCCAAATCTTAAATCTTTCCTTGAGCTTCTGGGGATATTTAAAAAGTAATCTAACCTTTCACAATCTGAGTTGGGGATAATAGTGTGGGTGTTGGAGTGAGGGTGATTTAACTGTGACATTTACTGCTTCATTGATCACCAGGGTTTATTTGGAAGATGTGACAGACTTGGCAGCTGTTCACAGTGTACTATGTGCGAGTCCCTCAGAACAGGTTAACTTGCAAGAAGAATATGTACGTAGTCTCTTCACAGAGAGAGCGAATCAGTTTAGGTCATGTTCTGGTAGCAAACAATCCCAAATCACAGCATCCTAAAATGGCTCTAACACTGCTACTTGGGTTGAGAGTGATGACCTGTTAAGTTCAGACAGAGGGGTAATAGGATAAATCAGTGGCTGCAGGAATTAAAGCAGCAAAGTGATAGTGTTTAGTGGGTACAGTTTTCTCCTAGTGTCATTGGGATGACATTTTGCTTCTTGCTGGTACTCACTAGTAGGATAAAAGAAATAATCCCAAGCTTCATTATCATTTCCCCAAAATATTTTAGGGGGACAATGGAAATATAATAGTGATGACTAGGGAAACTTGTTTATGACCTTTCATTTTCTATCTTTAAATCCCGAGACAAGGTGCATTACGTCAGCTATCTTGTAGGAGTTGGGTATTCTCTACCGTGAAATGAAGGAGCTTTCTCAGTCATTTTGAGGTTCTAGTCAGAGATAAATGATTTCATCCAAAGAAGCCAGTGAAAGCCAGATTTTAATTCTACCTCTCTTTCCCTTTTGTCTTTCTATTCTATGAAATAACTCCCTTTGTGATAATGTGAACTAAGCACAGATTACAGATATCTCAGACTGTCAAGGTTGTGAAATATCAAAAACCAAACTCTACATATTGAATAAAACAAAGTAAAAAGATGAGTATATTGCAAGGCTTTTGACTTGCAAGCTGGGAAACTCCAGGCTACGGGAGCAGTGAGTTCTGAGCTGCTCACAGACTAAGGGGTCTTTATGCAGTAAATGGGGAAGTTATTTGGCTTTTTCAGCTGATTGGTTGCCTAGTGGTCTTCTTCCCTGTTTGGATCAAGGTAGCAAAGTCAGAGGAACAAGCAAGTCCAGAGATGGCGTGAATGTACTTGGCATTTGGGAACTGGCTTGTGTCCTTTGCTGATTTCTGAGAAGAGCTGTACATTCCTGTAAGGTTAGGTTAAATTTCCCTTATGCACCTGTGCTGACTCTCTCCATTTTGTCCATGACATAAGTGACTCCATTTTAGTTTGGTTCTGCAAATGTGACTAAGATCTTTACCAGAACATGTTATGCATAGAGCCCCAAATTAGTTTATAACACACATAATAAGAATATATTTGACTTATCTGGATTTTCTTGAATTAAAAAAACCACATTGCTAACATCCCAGCGAATTCCTCCTTCCCCATGCATTTTTATGTTGGTACTCATCTGGCTCTAAGGTCTGTGACAGAGAATTTGAACAGGCTTGGAAAACTGCATCCCATGTTTTCTACTTAAGTGACATCTCTGTGCAGTCGTCTGTCTGAGCTGCAGCAATTTCTCCTTTGCATTCTAGGGGAGAAATAAATTTGAGGCATAAAAATAGTTCTTGGATGCCTAGCACATACTAGGCAATTTAATCAGAGTGAGGAAATTCCATTTTCTAGTTGCTAGGAAATGGCATTTCTGTACATTTGACAAGAAGAAGGATCAGGAGTTGTGTCTGATACAAAGACATATTTGAGTCACATTAATTTGATTCTGACTACCATCAATAAAAGGAGAAATATTTGTCATATGGAGGCAGCTTTACACATATAATTTCCAAAGTTGTTTCTTAGATTTCAATTGTTTTTAATCATCTATTAAACTCTACAATTTTTTTTACTACAATTCATTTCAGTGTATAAAAACTTCAAAAATGGGCAGTCTGTTTCAGTAAGAGAAAATGATATATCATTTTAATGGTTGAATATACCAATTAATTAGTTTAGTTCTTACAAAAGGAAAAAAATGAGGAAAACCATGTAATAGCCAACATACTACTTAGGGTAACTAGTAAAGTATATATCTGGTTAATAATGGTCTTCAAAGAGTATTGAATGTTATTTTGTGATACTATTAAACACATTCATAGAAACAGTTTTTCTTCTTTATTCTACTGATAGTAGATTTTTTCCAGTCGGCAAAATTTTTTTTAAAGAGCCCTATTGAAATATAATTTCTATACCGTAAAATTCAGTCATTGTAAATGTACAAATCACATTCAAATTTGGTCTTAAGATGACTACTATCCTCTCAGAAAGTTCCCTTGTGCCCATTTGCAATCAATCACTGCTCCTATCTCTAACCACAAAAAAGTGCTGATGTGCTTTTGGTCTCTCTAATTTTTTAAAAAATGAAACCATTAAATTTATGCTACAAATAGAATCATACAACATGTAGTTTTTAGGGTCTGGTTTCTTTCAAAAAAGCATAATATTTTCAAGGTTCATCTGTATTGCAGCACACACAGTAGTTTGTTACTTTTTGTTGCTGAGTACTATTCCATTTTATTTATCCATGGGCTAGTTGATAGACATTTGGTTTGTTTCCATTTTTTGGCTATTATGAATAATGATGCTATGAATATTCATGTAAAAGTTTTTGTGGGGACAACTGGTTTTATTTCTTTTGAGTAGATACCTAGGAGTGGAATTTTTGGGTTATTTGGCATGCTTATGCTTAAAACTTCTTGAAGACACCACCAAACTGTTTTCTTAAGAGGTTGTGCCATTTTGCATTCTCACCAGTGATACATGAGGGTTCCAGCTTATCCACATCATTACCAACACTTGATATTGCCAGTTTTTCTGATCATAGCTATTCTAGTGTGTATATAGTGGTATTTCCTTTGTGATTTTAATTTACATTTTTCTGTGCAGTGACTAATGATGTTGAGCATTTTTTCATGTTTATTAGCTATCCATATGTCTTCTTTGGTGAATGTCTATTCAAATCTTTTGCCCGTTAAAAGGAATTAGGTTATTTTCTTGTAATTGAGTTGTAAGATTTTTTAAAAATCTATATGTTCTGGATGTAAGTACTCTGTTGATATATGATTTGCAGTTATTTTCTCCTAGTCTGTAAATTGTGTTTTCATTTTCATAATGATGTCATTTGATGAACGAGAGTTTTAAATTTGGATGAGGTACAATTTTTCAGTTTTCAATTTTTTCTTTCATAGATCATGTTTTTAGTGTTATACCTAAGAAATTTTTGCTTAACTCAACTGTGTTCTTCTAGTAGTTTTATAGTTTAGTTCTACATTTAGGTCTATGGTTTATTTTAAGTTACTTTGGTCCATGGTGTGTGGGAGTGTGTGAGAAAAGGATATAGCATGAGGTAACAGTCTGAGTTCATTTATTTTGCGTATAAATATCTTTTGTTCTTTTGAGTATTGCCATATTAACACTCGAGTCTTCAATCCATGCATATGGGACATTTCTCCGTTTATTTAGGTCTTTTAAGATTTTTCTCAGCAATGTTTTATAGTTTTCAGAGCTCAGCCTTTTAAATTTATCCCTAAATATTTCATTTTTTTTTTAATATTTCATTTTTTGATGCTTTGATAAATGTAATTTTTTCGGTGTACAACATAATAATTTAATATATGTATATATTGTGAAATGATCACCCCAATAAGTTTAGTTAGCATCCTTTACCACACATAGTTACTATAGTTTTTCTTGTGATGAGAGCTTTTAAAACCTATTCTCTTAGCAGCTTTCAAATATACAGTACAGTTAATTGTAGCCACCATGCTGTACCTTACATTTCCAGGACTTATTTATCTTATAACTGAAAGTTTATAGCTTTTGACCACCTTAACCTATTTTCCAACTCTCAACCCCAGACTCTGACAGCTATCAATCTGTTCTCTGTGTTTGTGAGTTCCATTCTTTTTTTAAATAAATATTTTACATATAAGTGACATCATACATTATTTGTCTTTCTCTGGCTTATTTCACTTAGCATAATGCCCTCAAAGTTCATCCGTGTCATTGCAAATGGCAGGATTTCCTTCTTTCTCATGGCTGAATAATATTCCATTGTGTATATATCCCACATTTTCTTTATCTACTCCTCCAATGATGGACATTTAGGTTGCTTCCATGTCTTGGCTATTGTAAATAATGCTGCAATAAACATGGGGGTGCAGATATCTTTTCTACATAGTGATTTTGTTTCCCTCAGGTAAATACCCAGAAGTGGAATTGCTGGGTCATATGATAGTTCTATTTTTAATTTTTTGAGGAAACTTCATAATGTTTTCCACAGTGTTTGCACCAATTTACATTACCACCAACAGCGCACAAGGGTTCCTTTTTCTCCACATCCTCATCAACACCATATTTCTTGTCTTTTTGATAATAGCCATTGTAATAGTTGTGATGTGATTTCTCATTGTGGTTTTGATTTGCATTTCCCTGATGTTTAATGATGTTGAACATCTTTTCATGTACCCGTTGTCCATTTGTATGTCTTCTTTGGAAAACGTCTATTCAGATCCTCTGTCCATTTTTAAATTGGATTATTATTATTTTTCTATTGAGTTGCATGAGGTCTTTATATATTTTTGTTATTAACCCCTTATCATATATATGAATTGAAATATTTTTCTCCCATTCAGTAGTTTTCTTTTTCATTTTGTAGATGGCTTACTTTGTTGTATAGAAGCTTTTTAGATTGTAGTCCCACTTGTTTATTTTTGCTTTTGTTGCCTTTTCTTTTGGTGTCAAATCTAAAAAAATCATTGCCAAGACCAGTGTCAGGGAGCTTCCCCTATGTTTTCTTCTAGAAGTTTTATGATTTTAGGTCTTACATTCAAGTCTTTAATCATCTTGCATTGATTTTTGTGTATGGTGTAAGATACTGGCCCAGTTTCATTCTTTTCATGTGGATATCCGTTTTTCTCAACACCATTTATTGAAGAGACTATCCTTCCCACATTTATTATTCTTGTCTTCTTTGTTTTAAATTAATTGATCATATACGTGTGGGTTTATTTCTGGGCTCTCTATTCTTTTTCATTGATCTATGTGTCTATCTTATATGCAAGTACCATACTGTTTTGATTACTACAGCTTTGTAATATAGTTTGAAACCCAGAAGTGTGATGCCTTCAGTTTTATTCTTCTTTCTCAAGATTGTTTTGACTATGTGGAGTCTTTGTGGTTCATATAAAATTTGGGATTGTTCTATATCTGTGAAAAATGCCACTGAAATTTTGATAGGGATTGTATTGAATCTATAGATTGCTTTGGTTAGTATGGACATTTTAGCAATATTAATTCTTCTAATCCATGACAAGGAATATCCATTTATTTGTGTCTTCTTCAATTTCATTCAACAATATCTTATAGTTTTCAGTGTACAGATCTTTCTCCTCCTTAGTTAAATTTATTCCTAGGTATTTTATTCTTATTGCTACAATTGTAAATGGGATTAAACATATTTTTTCTGATAGTCTGTTATTAGTCTACAGAAATGTTACTGATTCTTGTTTATTGATTTTGTATCCTGCAACTTTACTGAATTCCTTTATTAGTTCTAACAGTTTTTTGATGGAATCTTTAGGGTTTTCTATATATAATATCATGTCACCTGAAAATAGAGACAGTTTTACTTCTTTTGTTCTGACTTGGATGCCTTATTTCTTTTTCTTGCCTAATTGCTCTGACTAGGACTTCCTGCACTGTGTTGAATAAAATGGTGAGTTAGCATCCTTGTATTGTTTCTGATTGTAGCGAGAAAGGTTTCAGCTTCTTATCATTGAGTATGGTATTAGCTATGGGTTTGTTATATATGGCCTTTATTGTGTTGAGGCATGTTCTTCTATACGCACCACACTGAGATTTTTTTAATCATCAATGGATGTTGAAATTTGTCAAATGCTTTTTCTGTATCTATTGGGATGATCATATGATTTTTATCCTTAATTTTTAATGTGATATATCATATTGATTGATTTGTGGATATTGAACCATCCTTGCATCCCTTGAATAAATCACATCTTATCATGGTATATGATCCTTTTAATGTATTGTTGAATTTGGTTTGCTAACATTTTGTTGAGGATTTTGACATCTATGTTTATCAGAGATATTAGCCTGTAATTTTCTTTTCTTGTAGTATCCTTGTCTGGTTTTAGTATCAGGTTAATGCTGGCCTTGTAAAATGAGTTTGGATGTGTTTCATCCTTTGCTATTTGTGTTAAATAAATGCATTTTTGTGTTAAATAAAGGATTTTGGGTATTCCATTATATTTTATCAGTTGATTTTTAGCTATATATTTTCAATTAAAAATATTTGTTTAGAGTTTACCTTATGCAGTTTTATTTAGTACAATTTCTTTTAGGTATACACTAATTTATTCAAGTAAAATATATTAACTCTTCTATACAATAGCTCCTTTTCCTCCCCTTTCCTTTGTGCTACTACTTTCATATATGTTATATTGATATGTGTTTAAAAAACCCAACAAAACATTGTTATAATTTTTCCTCTAAATACTTTAATGACTTTTAAAGAAGTCAAGATAATTAAATATAAAAAGGTACTTTATTTTATATTTATGCATAAATATCATTTCTGGTGCTCTTCATTCCTTTTTCTGCATTCAAGTTACTATATGGTATCATTTTTCTTTCAATATGAAATAATTTGTTTAGAATTTTTTGTCACTTTTTTTTTTTTACCAACAAATCATCATTTTTTTGTTCAGTTGGTTGTTTTTTTTAACTTTCTTTTTTTTTAATGGATAGTTTTGGTATATATAGAATTCTTGATTGCCAATTTTATTTTCCTTTCAGAAGATTATGTTTTTCCACTTCCTTCAGGCCTCCATTGTTCTTATGAGAAACCATCTGATAATCATACTGTTCCTGGTACATGATAAGTTGATTTGTTTTTCACTAGTTTTACTGTGATATGATTAAATTTGGATACTTTGTGTTTATTGCACCTGGAGTTAATTGGTTTCTCTTTCATGGGGCATACAGTGATGTCTTTTCTCTGTTTTTTAACTTTCATTTTTAGTATTTACCCTGGCTTTGTAAGGGCTGCCCTAGAAACTCTAAGTCTGCACAGCCTAGAGGTCAGACAAACATATGGACAAATATGTTCAAACATTTCTATCCAATAAGGCGTCCATTCTGTCAACTGATCTTATTGGGGTTGAAGGAGCCTATTCAGAGTTCATCCAGTTCTCCAGTCTCCTTTGGCTTTTAATTTCTGCCTAGATTGCTTGGCTCTTTTCCATACAAATGGTAGTTCTCTAGCAGCAAGCTTTGTGGGAGATTTATGTTGCCTTTATAGTTTTCTCATTTTCAGGTTCTCCCAGTTAGATCTCTGACCGATCCACAGCCTGTTGAAGCTAGAACTGCAACTTCAGGCTAGCAAAGTTGCAAGTTTCCTTTGTTCATTTCCCTTCAGCTTTGCCACTTTTAGTTGATAAAATTGCAGGTTTTCTTTGTGTCTCCCAAGTTGATATTGCATCCCCTTTGGCAATAAAGCTGCTATTTTTTGAGGCCAGCCCCTCATTGGTAAAGCTATTGCTTTTGCTAACTGAGCTGGGTGGGGGCTGAGGGGGTGAATGAAAGCAACCCCAGCTAAGAAGACCACTGACTTTCTGTGTTCTTAAGCAAAGTTTAAGTAGTTTTTCAAGAATAAAATCTTCTCAATTTGTTGTCTCCTTCTGATTGATTTTCAAAGCCCTGAAATATTTGCATTTGTTCACTTGTCTCCTCCTTCTCCTCTTCTCTTTCCCCTTCTCCTTCCTCTTCTCCCCCTCCTCCTCCTTTTTCTTCTTATTATAATGGATTCAGTGACTGCTTCAGACCATTATATCTGGAAGTCCCTTACATATTATCTTTTTTAAAAAATACATTTATTTATTTATTTTTGGCTGCATTGGGTCTTCGTTGCTGTGCATGGGCTTTCTTTAGTTGTGGCAAGCAGGGGCTACTCTTCATTGTGGTGAGCGGGCTTCTCACTGCGGTGTCTTCTCTTGTTGCAGAGCATGGGCTCTAGGCATGTGGGCTTAGTTGCTCCGTGGCATGTGGGATCTTCCTGGACCAGGGCTTGAACCCACGTCCCCTGCATTGGCAGGTGTATTCTTAACCACTGTGCCACCAGGGAAGCCCACATATTATCTTTTTAAAGACAGTAATATGCTTTAAAATTATCTTTAGAGCTTTTAAAAATAATTTTAAAGGTTCTTTATAGCTAGTAACATAATAGTCTTTGGGGAATAATTCTATAACTGTCACTTGGTTAGAATATACTTTGACAGCATGAAATTTATTTCAAACAAAGGCCATAATGATGATCTTATGCTTCAAATTAAGAATGATAAAATTAATAAGTTCTTAGAATAGTTTTTAAAGAAACAGAGATTGGAACCCTCCTTAGCATACATGATACGAAGAGAGGTGGCACATTCTTTTTCTTGATTATTCCCATTCATATTTTAGGAGAAATTTAGATAAATTCAGCTTAGAAATCTTAAAATTGAATGAACAGAAAGCATAAGGGGGTATAAGAAGCTGCTGAGGAAGAGATGGCAGTAATTTCCTTGTACCCTAACTAAATAATAAAAATAAATGATGTGTATACACATTAAATTTAAGCCTAATTGCTAATGGTCAAACTATTAACATTTTCCCAAACTAGGCTACATGATTTATGAGTCAGTGTTAAAAAGGTAAAACACTTGTGAAAGTGAACCAGACTATAAAAAAGTCTGTCTAGTCATTTAAAAATAGATAAATAAAATACACATCTTATTTACTCAGCTATAGAAATATAGTACAATGAATGTCATTTGTAATAGGAATCAAATTGTCCTGAAGTGTCTTTAGATGAATGTGTGCGTGTGTGTGTATGTACATAGGACAAGATAAGACAGAGATGAATAATGGGGCAATTGCTCATACACACACCCACATATCCTTGTGGGAAAAGGGAGAGATTTAAAAATAAAAAGTATAATTTTATCTCTTGTCCTCATTAGATTAATATTAATTAATATTAATTAATTAATATTTTAAGTGATCCCTAGTGAGGTTTAATTGAGAACTTAATGTTACCCAAAGGATAGCCTAATAATTTCTATTTTTCCTGAACTTAAACATCACTTACTACCTTATTATTACATGTCTAATTTTTCTGTAAGAAATGTATCAGCTCTTATGATTTGGGCAGTGACTTTTTTACTTTTAGAGAAGTACCTAATTTACAAATGATTGATGGGAAGACTTTATATCATTTTCCAATATTTATTTTAGAAACATTATCTTCACAGAAACTTATTGCTCAACTCTCTTTAGGGTTGGCATAACCTTTTTATATGACTTTATCAATTCAACTGTTGAATTCTTTCACCAGTATTCTCTGTCCATTGGTAGATGCTCAATCTTGCTTATTGAATAATTGATGAGTATTTGATCATATTTAGTAGAAATAACTATATAAAATTGCCAGTATTTGACCATTTGACCTACAAAAATGTCAATTTTGTAAAGTTAAACCTAGAACATATTAATTATGACCAAGCTCCAATCCTATTTGGATCTTTAAGCTTTTCCCAGGACTCAGTCAAAGACTGGAATGTCCTTCATTATCTTTGCTTACTTTTCATTGTATCTTTCTCTCAAACTCCTATCTTTAACATGTAACTTATCTTAGACCTGCTACAAATACTCTTTGTCTCCTTAGGTATACATAACCATAAATTAAATAATTTATCTACAATCTCAATAGGAAGTTCAAACCTTTACTTGAACATAATATTAATGTTTTAAAATAAATCTCCTGTGTACATTTGTAAAGCATCTTATCTACTGAATTTCTTTTATAATTAAAAAAAATCAGTGCTGTTTTAGATTTTACATTCTTCGAAAAGAGGTCCTCTTCTATTAACTCAAACTGCAATATGACTAGTGCAATCCACTAATATCCTTAAGTGCTTGTGCATTATCCAGGAAGGTACTAGGGGAGTGTATGTAAAGTTGGCTGAGGCAGCTTAGTGGGGGCAGAGAAGGGACAAGCCTGGTCCTGTCTCAGTCCCTAGAGTTTAAACTTTGTATAATCTAGATGAGATAAAGTACACACACATGCAATGACATGAGAATATAGAAGTCTTGACACCCATATAGGAGTCTTTTTGGATGAAAAACATTTTTGGAAATTTCTTAAGGACTGAAAGTGCTAGGAACATGAGTTAATTGGAAGGTCTGGAAAAAAAGAGGCAGTGTTTCTTTTATGAAAAACTCAGATTTCATGGAAAAGGAAGCTCCTTTTGTCTGGCAAACTCACTGGCCACCATCGGGCTCTGTTCATTAAAGGAATAATACAAGCAGAGGCACCTGCTGTGTTGTGGCAAAGGTTGTAGCCCAGTGGGTTTCAGGTACTTAGCAGGAGATAAGCAGTCACATTCCATGTTCCCAGACACTTGAGGTCAAAGACGGATGTGTTCTGTCGATATGCTCTGGAAGATGCCCGCAGCCATGGGGTCAGACTAATACCCTTGGACATCTTTGGTTTTCTTATAGAGAATCAAAATTTAAAAGAAGTTTGTAAAACAACAGCTTTGACTGTGAGAGGCAGAAGATCAATATGAAGCTTGATCTGATTTGAGGAAGTTAGGGTGTTCTCATTTTTATTATTTTAAAATTTGTAGGAGAGAACTTCATTCGGTATCTTGGTAGAAGAAATCATATCTATGTCTGTATCTCTATATCTGTCTGTCTGTTTATCTATCTATCTGTCTATTTACCATCAATCTTTCATCTATCTATCTAGATGTGTGTGATGTACTAGAAACAATAAATTTTGATTTGAATGATGAGCTTGAATTCTGGTTTCATTTTTTAGTAACTCTGCACTTTAGGTGTCAATAAATATCTCTGAACTTGAGCTTTCTACACCTTTGAAAGGCCTTATTTACTTCACAGAGTTGAGTGAGATCAAGTGAGATATTTATGTAAAAAGATTCTGTAAGCAATGAGAGGCACAAATGTTAGTTATCCTTAATACAATCTAGAGAATTTTACTAAAGGTTTGTAGAAAGTAGAATAAATTATCTGTTACTGTGCTCAAAAGTGGATAGCAATATTTTTCAGTTGTATTACTATAATTCTTGGTGATATGAAAATGAAACTTTAGTTATCATAGGTCTGCTTAATTGGTTCATACTTTGGTACTCCCAACTTCCCCAACAATACCCACTGGAAAATTATAGTGATAGAATAAGATATTTTCATATTGGTAATTGGAGAAGCACATAACATTAATTTAGTCTGGTTCAAATCAACGTTTTTTGTTTCTAATATAGTGTCACAAGCTACACCATTAGTGAATTAGCACCTTGAATTGAGGCATTGTATATACAGGAGTCCAGTATTAAAATTCAAATAATGCATCTTTAGAAGGAATAACAAAATAACCTGTGATTTGTTGATAATTAACATTGTATAGAAAAGAAGTAAGATTCAAGATGATACTGTCCTTATAATTTAGAGGCATGTTTGTCATCCTGTTTAGCATTTAGTAATCTAAGTCCTAGTTTTGAGTTTCAGATTCATTAAAATAGAATGATAATTTGATATGATTCTAATATGATCACTTTGGGTACCAAAGAATAATACATAACATCTTAATATAATTGTATCTTAACAGGTATTAGAGAAAAGTGGATCAATAGCAGCAGTATCTAGAAAATATTTTATTAACTATAAAGAAAGGACGTTTCATTAAAGTCTTCAATCCAAAGGTCTAGTTCATAAACATTTTGTTGTACTTTTCTCATATATACTCTTAAAGTTTGTGATAAGATTTTATAAGACCAGTAAGCCTCAGAGCAGTAATAAGTAAGAATCTGAAGGTGCTAGGAAAGCAACCAAAATTAAATTTGGTATGATATTGACTGAATGTGATAAAACAAATTTTTGTCCACAATCTTAATAGAATATCACAAGAAGAGAATTTCCACTTAAAACTTTCTTATTCCAAATCTCCTTCTGTCAGCTTTACCTTCCTTCTCTCTCTTGATAGCAAAAATACTTGAAAAATTACCGACACCTATTTCTATCCTCACCTTTCATTTTCTCTTCAACCCTCTGCAATCTGGTTACTGTCTGCATTACACTTACATTTTTTGAATGACTAATATTTGGTAGGCATGGAGCTAACTATTTTATATATTATCATTCTTTTCTTAACAGCAATATTGTGGATAGGCATTAGGAATTTCTTTTTTTTTAAGCATCTTTATTGGAGTATAATTGCTTTACAATGGTGTGTTAGTTTCTGCCGTATAACAAAGTGAATCAGCTATAGATATACATATATCCCCATATCTCCTCCCTCTTGTGTCTCCCACCCACCCTCCCTATCCCACCCCTCTAGGTGGTCACAAAACACCAAGATGATCTCCCTGTGCTATGTGGCTGATTCCCACTATCTATCTATTTTACATTTGGTAGTGTATATATGTCCATGTCACTCTCTTACTTCATCCCAGCTTACCCTTTCCCCTCCCCGTGTCCTCAAGTCCATTCTCTACATCTGTGTCTTTATTCCTGTCCTGCCCCTAGGTTCTTCAGAACCATTTTTTTTCCTTTTTTTAGATTCCATATATATGTGTTAGCATATGGTATTTGTTTTTCTCTTTCTGACTTACTTCACCCTGTCTGACAGAACCTAGGTCCATCCACCTCACTACAAATAACTCAATTTCGTTTCTTTTTATGGCTGAGTAATATTCCATTGTATATATGTGCCACATCTTCTTTATCCATTCATCTGTCAATGGACACTTAGGTTGCTTCCATGTCCTGGCTATTGTAAATAGAGCTGCAATGAACATTTTGGTACATGACTCTTTTTGAATTATGGGTTTTCTCAGGATATATGCCCAGTAGTGGGAGAGCTGGGTTGTATGGTAGTTCTATTTTTAGCTTTTTAAGTAACCTCCATACAGTTCTCCATAAGGGCTATATCAATTTACATTCCCACCAACAGTGCAAGAGGGTTCCCTTTTCTCCACACCCTCTCCAGCATTTATTCTTTGTAGATTTTTTGTTGATGGCCATTCTGACTGGTGTGAGGTGACACCTCATTGTAGATTTGATGTGCCTTTCTCTAATGATTAGTAATGTTGAGCATCCTTTCATGTGTTTGTTGGCAATCTATATATCTTCTTTGGAGAAATGTCTATTTAGGTCTTCTGCCCATTTTTGGATTGGGTTGTTTGCTTTTTTAATATTGAGCTGCATGAGCTGCTTGTATAATTTGGAGATTAATCCTTTGTCAGTTGCTTCATTTGCAAATATTTTCTCCAATTCTGAGGGTTGTCTTTTTGTCTTGTTTATGGTGTCCTTTGCTGTGAAAAAGTTTTTAAATTTCATTAGGTCCCATTTGTTTATTTTTGTTTTTATTTCCATTTCTCTAGGTGGTGGGTCAAAACGGATATTGCTGTGATTTATGTCATAGAGTGTTCTGCCTATGTTTTCCTGTAAGAGTTTTATAGTGTCTGGCCTTACATTTAGATCTTTAATCCATTTTGAGTTTATTTTTGTGTATGGTGTTAGGGAGTATTCTAATTTCATTCTTTTACCTGTAGCTGTCCAGTTTTCCCAGCACCACTTATTGGAGAGGCTGTCTTTTCTCCATTGTGTATTCTTGCCTCCTTTATCAAAGGTAAGGTGACCATATGTGCATGGGTTTATCTCTGGGCTTTCTATTCTGTTCCATTGATCTATACTTCTGTTTTTGTGCCAGTACCATACTGTCTTGATTACTGTAGCTTTGTAGTGTAGTCTGAAGTCAGGGAGCCTGATTCCTCCAGCTCCATTTTTCTTTCTCAAGATTGCTTTGGCTATTAGGGGTCTTTTGTGTTTCCATACAAATTGAGAAATTTTTTGTTCTAGTTCTGTGAAAGATTCCATTGGTAGTTTGATAGGGATTGCATTGAATCTGTAGATTGCTTTGCCAATCCAAGTCCATGGTATATCTCTCCATCTGTTTGTATCATCTTTAATTTCTTTCATCAGTGTCTGATAGTTTTCTGCATACAAGTCTTTGTTCCCTTAGGTAGGTTTATTCCTAAGTATTTTATTCTTTTTTTGCAGTGGTAAATGGGAGTGTTTCCTTAATTTCCCTTTCAGATTTTTCATCATTAGTGTATAGGAATGCAAGAGATTTCTGTGCATTAATTTTGTATCCTGCTACTTTATCAAATCCATTGATTAGCTCTAGTAGTTTTCTGGTAGCATCTTTAGGATTCTGTATATATAGTATTATGTCTACTGCAGACAGTAACAGTTTTACTTCTTCTTTTCCGATTTGGATTCCTTTTATTTCTTTTTCGTCTCTGATTGCTGTGGCTAAACTTCCAAAACTACGATGAATAATAGTGGTGAGAGTGGGCAACCCTGTCTTGTTCCTGATCTTAGTGGAAATGCTTTCAGTTTTTCACCATTGAGAACGATGTTGGCTGTGGGTTTGTCATATATGGCCTTTATTATGTTGAGGTAAGTTCCCTACTTTCTGGAAAGTTTTTTTTTTTTATCATAAATCAGTGTTGAATTTTGTCAAAACCTTTTTCTGCATGTATTGAGATGATCATGTGGATTTTCTCCTTCAATTTGTTAATATGATGTATCACATTGATTGATCTCCGTATATTGTAGAATCCTTGCATTCCTGGGAAAAACCCCACTTGATCATGGTGTATGAGCCTTTTAATGTGCTGCTGGATTCTGTTTAATAGTATTTAGTTGAGGATTTTTACATCTATGTTCATCAGTGATATTGGCCTGTAGTTTTCTTCTTTTGCAACATCTTTGTCTGGTTTTTGTATCAGGGTGATGGTGGGCTCATAGAAGGAGTTTGGGAGTGTTCCTCCTTCTACTATATTTTGGAAGAGTTTGAGAAGGATAGGTGTTAGCTCTTCTCTAAACGTTTGATAGAATTCTCCTGTGAATCCATCTGGTCCTGGGCTTTTGTTTGTTGGAAGATTTTTAATCACAGTTTCAATTTCAGTGCTTGTGATGTGCTTCAGTTTACATTTTCTATTTCTTCCTGGTTCAGTCTTGGGAGGTTGTGCTTTTGTAAGAATTTGTCCATTTCTTCCAGGTTATCCATTTTATTGGCATATAGTTGCTTATAGTAATCTCTCATGATCCTTTGTATCTCTGCAGTGTCAGTTGTTACTTCTCCTTTTTCATTTCTAATTCTATTGATTTGAGTCTTCTCCCTTTTTTTCTTGATGAGTCTGGCTAATGGTTTATCAATTTTGTTTATCTTCTCAAAGAACCAGCTTTTAGTTTTATTGATCTTTCCTATTGGTTCCTTCATTTCTTTTTCATTTATTTCTGATCTGATCTTTATGATTTCTTTCCTTCTGCTAACTTTGGGTTTTTTTTTGTTCTTCTTTCTCTAATTGCTTCAGTTGTAAGATTAGGTTGTGTATTTGAGATGTTTCTTGTTTCCTGAGGTAGGATTGTATTGCTATAAACTTCCTTCTTAGAACTGCTTTTGCTGCATCCCATAGGTTTTGGGTAGTCGTGTTTTCATTGTCATTTGTTTCTAGGTATTTTAAAATTTCCTCTTTGATTTCTTCAGTGATCTCTTGGTTATTTAGTAGTGTATTGTTTAGCCTCCATGTGTTTGTGTTTTTTACAGATTTTTTCCTATAATTGATATCTAGTCTCATAGCATTGTGGTCGGAAAAGATACTTGATGCGGTTTCAATCTTCTTAAATTTACCAGGGCCTGATTTGTGACCCAAGATATGATCTATTCTGGAGAATGTTCCATGAGCACTTGAGAAGAAAGTGTATTCTGTTGTTTTTGGATGGAATGTCCTATAAATATCAATTAAGTCCATCTTGTTTAATGTATTATTTAAAGCTTGTGTTTTCTTATTTATTTTCATTTTGGATGATCTGTGCATTGGTGAAAGTGGGGTGTTAAAGTCCCCTACTATGATTGTGTTACTGTCGATTTCCCCTTTTATGGCTTTTAGCATTTGTCTTATATATTGAGGTGCTCCTATGTTGGGTGCATGAATATTTGCCATTGTTATATCTTCTTCTTGGATTGATCCCTTGATCATTATGTAGTGTCCTTCTTTGTCTCTTGTAATAGTCTTTATTTTAAAGTCTATTTTGTCTGATATGATTTGCTACTCCAGCTTTCTTTTGATTTCCATTTGCATGGAATATCTCTTTCCATCCCCTCTCTTTCAGTCTGTTTGTGTCCTTAGGTCTGACGAGGGTCTCTTGTAGACAGCATATATACAGGTCTTGGTTTTTTTTTAAATTATTTATTTATTTTTGGCTGTATTGGGTCTTTGTTTCTGTGCAAGGGCTTTCTCTAGTTGCGGCAAGCGGGGGCCACTCTTCATCGTGGTGCATGGGCCTCTCACTATTGTGGCCTCTCATGTTGCGGAGCACAAGCTCCAGACGTGCAGGCTCAGTAGTTGTGGATCACGGGCCTAGTTGCTCCGCGGCATGCGGGATCTTCCCAGACCAGGGCTCGAACCCGTGTCCCCTGCATTGGCAGGCAGGTTCTCAACCACTGCACCACCAGGGAAGCCCCAGGTCTTGTTTTTGTATCCATTCAGCCAGTCTATGCATTTTGGTTGGAGCATTTAATCCATTTACATTTAAGGATCGAAATGTATGTTCCTATTACCATTTTCTTAATTGTTTTGTGTTTGTTTTTGTAAGTCTTTTCCTTCTCTTGTGTTTCCTGCCTACAGAAGTTCCTTTAACGTTTGTTGTAAAGCTGGTTTGGTGGTGCTTAATTCTCTTAGATTTTGCTTGTCTGTAAAAGTTTTAATTTCTCGATCGAATCTGAATGAGATCCTTGCTGGGTAGAGTAATCTTGGTTGTAGGTTTTTCCCTTTCATCACTTTAAATATGTCCTGCCACTCCCTTCTGGCTTGCAGGGTTTCTGCTGAAAGATCAGCTGATAACCTTATGGGGATTCCCTTGTATGTTATTTGTTGCTTTTCCCTTGCTGCTTTTAATATTTTTTCTTTGTATTTAATTTTTGATAGTTTGATTAATATGTGTCCTGGCCTGTTTCTCCTTGGATTTATCCTGTATGGGACTCTCTGTGTTTCTTGGACTTGACTGACTATTTCCTTTCCCATTTTAGGGGAGTTTTCAACTATAATCTCTTCAAATATTTTCACAGTCCCTTTCTTTTTTTCTTTTTCTTCTGGGACCCCTATAATTCAAATGTTGGTGCATTTAATGTTGTCCCAGAGGTCTCTGAGACTGTCCTCAATTCTTTTCATTCTTTTTTCTTTTTTATGCTCTGTAGTAGTTATTTCCACTATTTTATCTTCCACGTCACTTATCCATTCGTCTGCCTCACTTATTCTGCTATTGATTCCTTGTAGAGAATTTTAAATTTCATTTACTGTGTTGTTCATCATTGTTTGTTTGCTATTTGGTTCTTTGAAGTCTTTGTTAAACGTTTATTGTGTTTCCTTCATTCTATTTCCAAGCATTTGGATCATCTTTACTATCATTACTCTGAATTCTTTTTCAGGTAGACTGCCTATGTCCTATTCATTTGTTTAGTCTGGTTTGTTTTTACCTTGCTCCTTCATCTGCTGTGTATTTCTCTGTCTTCTCATTTTGCTTGACTTACTGTGTTTGGGGTCTCCTTTTCACGGGCTGCAGGTTTGTAATTCCCATTGTTTTTGGTGTCTGCCCCCAGTGGCTAAGGTTGGTTCAGTGGGTTGTGTAGGCTTCCTGGTGGAGGGGACTGGTGCCTGTTTTCTGGTAGATGAGGCTGGATCTTGTCTTTCTGGTGGGTAGGACTGTGTCTGGTGGTGTGTTTTGGGGTGTCTGTGACCTTATTATGATTTTAGGCAGCCTCTCCGCTAATGGGTGGGGTTGTGTTCCTGTCTTGCTAGTTGTTTGGCATGGGGTATCCAGTACTGGAGCTTGCTGGTTGTTGAGTGTAGCTGGGTGTTAGTGTTGAGATGGAGATCTGTGGGAGAGGTCTCACCGATTGATATTACCTGTGGCTAGGAGGTTTCTGGTGGTCCAATGTCCTGAACTTGGCTGTCCCACCTCAGAAGCTCAGGCCTGACACCCGGTCAGAGCGTCAATACCCTGTCAGCCACACAGCTCAACTTGGTAGGGTGGATGCTTGCTAGTGAATTAATGTGTGAAAAAGACACAAGGCATAAATACTATGTTCCAGGCACTTTCCTCTGCTTTGATTTCCTTGTCCTAAAGGAGCACACAGTCCTCAAAGGTGTTGCATGTGGTGCCAGCTCTGGTTCCAAGGAGTCCTGTAATGTTTCTTAAAGGAAGCAAAAGTTTAGGTCCACATATTTCAAAATTGTCTTTATCATGTTATAGTATATTAATATTAATATTAATTTTGACTTCTGAATTATAAAGGTAAGTTGTTCCCTTTTGTTGTTACCATTAATGTCAACTGCCTCCATTCGTTAAGACACTTCTAGCATGTTGACATTATATAGCTTCTAATTTGGAGTAGAGACTACATCTCTTTTAAGTGAGATCTATCTTTCAATTATAAAGAAGACTATATATAGGAAGTCCCTGATGGTCCAGTGGTTGGGAATCCGTGCTTCCACTGCAGGGGTCATGGGTTCAATCCCTGGTCGGGGAACTAAGATCCTGCATGCCATGTGGCCAAAAAGAAAATAATAATAGAAGGCTATATAAGAAATGCTTATCCTTGGACATGTGCTTTATATGGAAGGAAGTAGACAGTAAGACAGTAACAGCCTTGTACCATATTAACATACACTGTGTACGTATCTTGAGATTGTTCTCTACTTTTTCCTTTAATAGTTCTCAGCACTAGAATGAAAACTCTTATGGGCAAAGGTTGTGCATTTTTCTTGTACTTCATACTTAAAAAAATTTAAAATCACACTAGACAGTTATTTACGAGACATTTGATAAGTGCTTCTTGTATAGATGGTGTTATCGATGCATCATTTTTTTTAACATCTTTATTGGAGTATAACTGCTTTACAATATTGTGTTAGTTTCTGCTGTATTACAAAGTGAATCAGCTATATGTATACATATATCTCCATATCCCCTCCCTCTTGTGTCTCCCTCCCACCCTCCCTATCGAGGCATCATTGATATAGCAGCAAGAGCCCTGGGGCACAGCTTAGGTTTCCAGGCTCAACATTGCCAGTTGCTAGTAATGTGACCTTGGGCAGTACTTAACCTCTTCTTTGATTTTCTCATTTATAAAAAGATATGACAATTTCTGCCCTGCTTAATAAAGGATTGCTTTAAAGTCAAATTGCTTGATACTGAATTGTAAAATATTATAAAGTATTAAGGAATAAAAGCATGGGCAGGTGATTTTTCATAATTTCATAATACCCCTTGAAACAATTAAGTTTAACCAGCTAAAATTGCATGTAACTGATAAAAAAGAAATACAAACCAAAGCAACAAATGACTTAAACTTTGTTAAGCTTCTTTATTTTTTAATTTTTAATTTCTTTGAGATAATTAGGGATCTTACAGCAGGATGCTTCATCCTCTGATTTGATGAAGTATGTGTCTTTAAACCTTTCAGCATGCAAGTAATGAGAAGAACTCTTATCTTGGGTCATGATGGGATTAAATATAATGAAACCCTCTTCAGTAGGAAAGCACTGAAATAGAGATAAATAAATATATATTTTTTGACAGCCTGGAATAAAATTCTTCCTAGTGTAAATATAGCCTCTACTGCAAAAGAGAGTTAGGAGATTAAAAGATTAACTTTAATCTTTATGAACTAGTCTGAGTTCCTCTAGGAAAAAACACTTTATTTAGCAAGTTTACAATAATACATAACTTTTTATGGAGTAATTTTGGCTAAGAATTTGAACTTTGATATAGTTTACTATATCAAACCAATATAAATTGGTTTGATAAGAAACCAATAAGAAACCTATATAAACTATGAAGGCAGTTTTAAAAATGTCTATTTCCACTCCTAATCTTGTAAAACTCTAGCACTTCAAGGTAAGAGAGATATATTTACATATGCTTAAAGTTAGTTTGATGCTATTAATCAAATATAAAAGCAGAACTTTACACTCACTAGAGAACATCCAGAAGAAATGCTACCTTCTAAATGTAACTTTATATTTTTCTGTCCAAAGGTAAGGCACTGCGCCTTCTGTGGGAATAAGATGGTTTGTCTAAAAAATGAAAACCCATACAAAGAAGTATAAAAATTATATGGCAGTGAAATTGTTATAGGAAGTGGGAATACTTTTATTTCTCTCACTATCTGTAACACTAAAATGAACTCATTTTGATCATGTTCTTAATTTAGTATCTGCAATAATGGAAAATGATAGTCTTTCCTATATCAAAAGCTCTAGCTATTAAGAAATTTATAAAAAGAAAGCTCCCACTCCAAGTGTTGAAAACAGGAACTATATTAATCCTTGGATTTGGGAATGGGATATTCTTATTAGTTGAAGTTTTGGGTTAGCTAAATTTGAAATTTTGGGCAAGGAAAATTACTTGTGCATTTTTGATAGAAGAAAAGAAGGAGGGAAGGAGGAGAGAGAGATTGATAAGACCTAACACTTAGCTGAGTATCCTGAGGTTAAATTTCCAGAGGTTTCTGTTTGATACTCAGGCTTATCCTTCAACAAACCTAGGTTCCTTGTGATATGACAAAGACACTGCTTTTCAGTTTGTTCTTATCCTGTTGCTTCAGAAAGTCTTGATGCCCTTTATTCTCTGACTGTTCTTTTAAAAATATAGGGTATATGGAAAAAAATGTGGATGAGATCAGAAATGTAGAATTAGACTGAAAAAAACTGTGGTGCTATATGGAACCTGGAAGCCTAGTGATAAATGAATTTTTTTGAATGTGTCATAAAGTATTAATTTTCCATTTTATTTTTAGGTGTAGCAGAACCCAATCACTAAACAAAACAGTGTCCAGCACACATTAAATTCCTCCTACAAAGATGTAGCAAGTTGATAAAAATTTGAACTCTAATGAGATTGATCAGGCATTAGGTCATGAAAACTGAAAATATCTTGAAAGTCTAAAATAAATCCTAAAACAAACAAACAAAACCAAATTAAGCTGTTGTTTTATCTCCTAGTACAAAGCATTCAGAATCTATGGACAACTAAAATAATTATTTTAAAAAAATTTGAAGCTTAATGAAGGTAAAAGAACTGTGTATGAACCAGTGATGAAACAGTAGGGAAGGATTATAAGTATTTTAGAATAATCTCTTGAGATCTCATTAGTGTTTAAAGAGTCTGAAATTCCTCTGAGACTACAGAAATTATGTAGCAGTTTGAAACAGCTTAACTGAATCTAAAATATGTATTGTCAAAGCTTTAGGGGGATTGTTTTCACTTTTATAGAAATATATTAAGAATGTTATATGTATTTACCTGGATCCAAAGGAGGACTTGCTATCTAATTGATCTTATTTGCTGAAAGGATGACCCAGAGAAAGAACTTTACATTTCATCATTTCAGAATAATGTCACATATCACAAATATTTTCTACATGGTATGTATCATTACTGGTTAGTGCCCAAAGGGATTGCCATAGCATATGCAAGTGTTTTGAGAAAGATTGCTAAGAATTCATCTGTAGGGTGGAGGTGAGGGCCACTCAATAACTGGGGTTAGAAACCTCAGGTGGCAAGGAAAGTGAGGCTTCATCTGGCATGTGTACATCAGTAGAAGTCATTCTTGAATTGGGAGGAGGTGATATTTCAGAGTTCAATAGATAGACATCTGTAAACAGCACGGGCATGCGCACACACACACACACACACACACACACACACACACACACACACACACACACACACACACACTTCTTTTGGCTAACGTTTTCCAGGATTCCTCCTTTTAAATTGTTGCACCATGGATTTCTTTGTTGCTTTCTGGAGGGAGAGAGAATTATTTTTTCTCAAATACATGATTTTTGGTGTGAGCCAAGAATATTTCCAGACCTTCTGGCAGTCAGGATGCAAAGATGAAAACGGCTCTCCTGATAATTCTGGAAAGGCTAGTAGAGCTATTAAATAGCAGCTCTGGGTCCTTGAAAATAATGTCTATCTAAAGAGCTGTGTAAGATGAATGCATGTTTTTTCCCCTTCCATAGTGTTTCTGTTCTGTATCATCTAACGTTGCCATCAGAATCATGCAACATTAACTTATTATGCTGTATTGAAATAGTGCAGTGACTTTGTGAAACCACCAGCCCCTGTTTTACTTTACAAAACCATACAGTCAGGAGAGACAACAGTGAAATTTTATTTTTTTGAGCAAGTCTATTTTGTTTTTAGGTTTTGTTATAATACATCCATTAAGATTTTTCAGGTTTTATTAATCTCTGCCTCAAGGCTTCTGCTGAATCTATTCTATCCTGGCTTAGATCCATATATGGAACACAAGGAAAGTTTGCTTCATTCTTTCTTTTTGCAGGCAGACAAATATTCAATGTGTCATGTAAGTACAATGAAAGAGGAAAACCACTTTTACACATTTGTTCAGTATGGTCATAACCCTGCTTATGAAATGTTTGATGACTCAAATGTCTCAATATTATTTACAGTCAAGAAAAGAATTGTAAGCCCCCCCTCTTTTTTGCTTTTCAATTTGATGTTGGTTTTCTTCCATTTCTGATTCAATTTCCTTTAGTGCTTTCTAGGCTTTTGTAGGAAATTGCTTTAAATGTTTCTATATGGGAATAAAATGTCTTTTAAATTACATTTATGTTCCAGTTGAAAAAGTAATACATTCTCATAAATTTGGAAAAACCAGAACTTTAAGAAGAAAATTATGATTGCACTCCTTCCACTAGCTAGAGATAATCTTTGTAGTATTTTACCCCTAGTTTTAAAAATTCATATGTAAAAAGTAAATCTATGTGTAATATGCTTTTTTACTCACAGAACATGTATAAATATGTAGGAATATGACATATCAGAGTTGAGTTTATATATATATATATATATATATATTTTAATCCTTTTTTGTTCACTTAATGTCATGTTGCTGGGGTTGATTAAAATGGTCACAGGTTCTTTGCTGCTTCTCCCACTGAGAGATGCAATCTATTTTCCCTTCCCTTGAATTGGAGACTGGCCCTGGGACATGTTTTGACCAGTAAAATGCAGCAGAGGAGACACTGTAACTTCTGAGGCTAGGCCTTAGAGACCTGTAGCTTCCATTTATGATGCTTGGAACATTTCTTCTTAGATTCTAGTCCCCATTCTCTGAGGAAGTCCAAGGAGCTCTACAGAGCCGGTCATGTAGAGGGCTAGACTTATGAGAGAGGCTGCTTTGGCCCTTCCAGCTGTCCTAGGATCCCAGCCAGATTTAACTCATAGAACTGTGAGAATTATAAACTATTGTTTTAAGGCATTAAGTTTTGGGGTGGTTTGTTATATAGCAACCTAACTGAAGTGATCATAAATATTTTCATGTCTTTAAAAACTTTATAAACATAATTGTGATGGCTCCATAATATTGCATCATATATGCACTATAGTCTACCATTTCCCTGTTGCTACACATTTAAGGGATTCTTATTCTTCTCTATTATAAGTGATGATTTGAAATGATATTTTAATACATAAATCTGAGGAAGCAATTGGGATTATTTCCTTGAGCTGGATCTCTGGACAGGGAATTGTTTCTTCAAATACAGACCTTCCTCGATCTGTATTGGAACACATTGGAACATATGTTCCAGTAACCCCATCATAAGTTGAAAATATCATAAGCCAAAAATGCATTTAGTACACCTCACCTACTGAACATCATTGCTTAGCCTAGCCTACCTTAAATGTGCTCAGAACACTTACATTAGCCTGTGATTGGGCAAAATCACCTAACACAAAGCCAATCTTATAATAAAGTGTTCGATATCTCATGTAATTTATTGAATAGTGTACTGAAAGTGAAAAAGAGAATGGTTTCATGGGTACAAATGGTTGTAAGCATATGAGTTTTTCACCCTTGTGATCAAGTGGCCAAGTGGGAGCTGTGCTCCTGCCGCGGTCCCACATCATAAGAGAGTCCGTACTGCATATCAGTAGCCTGGGAAAGATCCAAATTCAAAATTCGGAGTACAGTTTCTACTGGACGTGTATCACTTTTAAACCACTGTAAAGTCGAAAAATCATAACTTGAACCATCTTAAGTCGGAGACCGTCTATAATGTGAACATTTATAAAACCATCATTGAAGATTTCTAAGTTGTTTTCCCATAAACATTGAACAAATTGACACTGCTTTAAACAGAGTGCTTAGAGTATGTCTTTCATTATACCTTATCAGCACTGAACACAAGCATTTAAGAAGCAAAACAATAAAAATAAAGCAATAAAAAAAATCGAGGATTTTTGCTAGTTTGATAGGCAAAAATGATATTTTGTTTTAAAATTACAATTCCTTCTTGGTGAGGTTAAACCATTTAAATATTTAATAGTCCCTTTCAATTTACTTTATTGAATTGATATTAATATCATTTACCATTAAAATTGTAGTGAGTATTTCTCTCACGAATTTGTAACAGCTGTTTAAGGATGTTAATTTTTTATGTTTCTGGCAAATATTTTTAAATTACTTATTGCTTGCCTTTTAATTTTGTTGCATTTTTTGATTTATGTAAGTTTAAAATTTTATTTACTCATATTTATCCACTTCCTTTTATGTGACTTACATTGCCTTTAAACTTAAATGTTCCTTCTAGTACAGCATTTTAATCCTTTAGGAAAATATGATTATATTCCACGTGGTTGGATATTTAACAATTTCTGCTATTTCTCTCATTCCTTTTTCCTTCTTTTTTGTTTTTGTATCTCCTTCAGGAACTTGGTCTATATCATTTGTGCTGTGTGGGCTAAATTGAAGTTTTCTTTGTGGCCCAGTCATGATTCGCTTTAGTAAACGTTTGATTTATAGAAGCATTTTCCATTTCTGGGGCCCAAACTTCAGCATATATTAATGTAACCTTGTTATATAGTTCAATTCTTCTATGCCCTTATTTATTTTTTATTAAATTGACTTGTCATAGATTGATAGTGGTGGGTTAAAATATCTCATTATTGCATGACTGTCATTTCTACTTTCATTTATAAAAGTTTTTACATTATATATTTTGATGTCATTATTAGTGCAAAAGATTTGTGACTGTGTCTTATTCATTCAACATTTATCAAGAGCTGGAGATAAAAAGATAAATAAAATGTGGCCACTCTTCTCAAAGAACTCACAGAGTAGCAGATAAACACAGCAGGAGATACAACAACAATACAGTTAGAGAGGGTCGCAAGAGAGCTGAGGGGGGTTGGGGAGAAAGCTAATCCAGACTGGGTGGAGGGAGGATAGCTGGGCATCATTTAGTCAAATGAAGTGATCCTCTGCCTTGCTTAATGCTTTCATCTTGAATTCTCCTTCATTTCATAATTGTGCCACTCCTACATTTCCATTCTTTTGTAAGCTGCTGTAATAGGACTTTCTTCTAAAATTCAATCTGAAAGTCTGACTTTTAGAAAAAGAGATACTGAATCTCTTTAACAGACATATATTGAGTTCCTACTATGTGCCAGGTACTGGGCTAAGCCTGGGGATAAAATGGCAAAGGCAACCAATGCTCAAGGGGCTTGCAGTTCACTGCAGGAGTGGCAACTATATAAACTGAAAAAGCACTAACAGAGCCCACAGGAGGGCTTCCCAATCTAGATATAGTCTTGAGTCCTGAAAGATAGCTAAGAGTTATCTATTAAGAGAGGGAAACAGGGATGGGCATCTCAGACAGAAAATAACATGTGTAAAGGCTAGGGTCTGAGAGAGAGCATGATCCATTCTAGAAAGTGCAAGTAGTTGAGTATAGCGTCACTGAGGCTGTGGGGTGATGGAAGTGGTGGGAGTTGTGAGAGGCGGAGCTAGAGAGACAGATGGGGCAGTCACGACGGATCCTATAAAGAGGTTCATCTCCATTCAGAAGATTCTCAAGAGCCATATTAAGCTGTTGAGTGATATGACTGGATCTGCTTTTGAGTGATTCCTTTGGTGATAGCGTGGAGGAATGGATAGGATCCGGGCTAGCCTAGACGCAAAGGGACCAATTAGAGGTTGTTGAAATATTTCAGTAGGAGAGAATGATGGAGTAGCATTTAAGATGAAAAAAATTGGACTGATTCTAAAGATACCAATAAAGTAAAATCATCAGGACTTTATGATTGATTGGATACGGGAGACGAAGGAGACTGCATCCAGGCTAATACCAACTTCCTCTTTACTCACCCATTCCGTTTTCCCGAATTTCGGAAACTGGAAGGATGATGGGTTCCATTCATTGACATGATAAGTACTGTAGGAGAAACTGACTTTGGAAATTTTGGAGAGGTTGCATTTGAAGCACTTGGAGGATATCTGGGTGGAGTTGTCTGACAGGCAATTAGCTATAGAGTCTGGAACACAGGATAGAACTCTGAGGAGGAACCATAGGGCTGCTGGTCAGTAACTCAGAACTTGGAGCTAAATTCTTGGAGGAGGAGGCAATCACCCAGGTGCAGAGAGAGGAAAGGGTCAAGAATTCTCAACCACTTCTGTTTTTGTCTTCTATCATCTTACTTTATATTATGTTTCCTTCCTAATTTGTTTTTTTTTTCATATTTTTATATGGATATTTAATTTAAGATACTTTGGTTGCAAAGAGTAGAAGACCCTTCAAGTTGTCTCAAGTACCGGGAGGTTATTATTGGAATGAGGAAAAATGGGATTCTTAGCTATGTAGACAGCTTCCTGGGAAAAGAAGATCCAGCAAGGCCAGATGGAGTTTAGACCTGGATTCTGGGGCTTTTACAGACCCGAGCAGTAGAATATCTAGGATGGTCATTTGGACACGGTCGTTAATGGACTCAGCTACTATCATGGTTTCTGCATTTCCTTGTGTGTCTTCTTGCTTCTCTTCCTTCTGTTAATTGGCTTCCTCACTGTGTGTGTTGTGTAACTTCTCTTCTACCTAACAGCTCTGATTACTACTAGTTTCTCTCACTGCATAACTCAACTTAATTTTAACTTTTGTTTGTTCAAAGCCTCTTTCAGTGCAGCTTCTCCCTTTTAGTTACTGCTCCTAATTGCCTGAATATTTCTGTAATTTCAAATTGCAATTCCAGATATCAAGAATCAGATTAATTCAAATTGTCTTCATTAAAACAGGGCTTTTATCATTAGGATATCTCACAGGGCACCAGACATTCTCATGCATTCGTGATGGTTTATATGTACTGGCTCTCTGTTTCCAATAACTTGCAAAATCTGTTACTGGATGCTCACCCCTGTGTTCATGACTCCTTAGGGGATATAGGAGAGAGAACATTAGGACATGTGGAATCTCAGGACATTTAACTAAAAGCTTTTGGAAGGTTAGTGATATTATGGAAACAGTCTATACCCCAAATTAAGTCTGACTAAAGAAACTTCCAAAATTTTTAACATGTTACTCTAATTATGGCTGTTATATCTTATCTCATGTCCTCCTAATTATCCCCTCTGTCTTCCCTACAACAATTACATTCCGTAATGAACAGTTATATTTGAAATTGTCAAAATCAAAAGGCATAGGATGGGAAGACTCTGATGCTTGCTTTTCAGATGTCTTAGATTTCTTTTTTCTTTCATCATCATATAAGCATTATTTCACCAATTTAAGCAGTTAAATTCATGATGTCACCAACTATCTTGGATGTTAATCCAGACAACCTAGGACCTACCAGAACATATTACTTCTTACGTTATATATTGAAGAGTTATAAAATTGCTGAAATTTTGTATATCAAGCAGGGTTAAACTAAGCAATAATCAAGAGGGCCTCAAAACACTACAGAGAAGCTGGGACGAAGTGAGAGAGTAGCATTGACATATATACACTACCAAATGTAAAATAGATAGCTAGTGGGAAGCAGCCACATAGCACAGGGAGATCAGCTTAGTGCTTTGTGACTACCTAGAGGGGTGGGATAGGGAGGGTGGGAGGAAGATGCAAGAGGGAGGAGATATGGGGATATATGTATACATATAGCTGATTCACTTTCTTATACAGCAGAAACTAGCACAACATTGTAAAGTAATTATACTCCAATAAAGATGGTAAAAAAAAAAAACACTACAGAGGAAAAATGCAAAATTTAGTAAAAGGCATTATAAGACACTGAGCTTGAAAAATAAAAGGAGATCATTAGAGAAATTAAAGAAGACATTAACAAATAGAAACATATTCCATGTTCATGGATTGGAAGACAATATTATTACTACCCAAAGTGATCTACAGATTCAATGCAATCCTTATTGAAATCTTAATGATTTTTTTTGCAGAAGTAGAAAAATCCATCATAAAGTTCATATGGAGTCTCAAGGGACCCTAAGTAGCAGAAACAACCTTGAGAAAGAACAAAGTTGGAGATTTCACACTTCCTGATTTCAAAACTTACTGCAAATCAAC
Organism: Balaenoptera musculus; assembly: GCF_009873245.2. Lineage (NCBI taxonomy): Eukaryota > Metazoa > Chordata > Mammalia > Artiodactyla > Balaenopteridae > Balaenoptera > Balaenoptera musculus. The sequence continues at coordinate 36,477,812 of NC_045798.1, forward strand.
AGTCATCAAAACAATATGACATATAGACATATAGACCAATGAACTAAAATAGAGAGCCCAGAAATAAACCCTTGAATATATGGTCAAATGATTTTTACAAGGATGCCAAAACTGTTCAATGGGGAAAATACAGTCTTTTCAACAACTGATATATGATCTAACAATCCCACTTCTGGGTATATACACAAAGGAATTGAAATCAGGAATTCTAAGAGGTATTTGTACACCCATGTTCATAGCAGCATTATTCACAATAGCTAAAATGTGTAAGCCAAGTGTCCATCACAGATGAATGGATAACCAAACTGTGATAAGATACATGCAATGGAATAGTACTCAACATTAAAGAGGAAGGAAATTCTGACACGTGTTACAACATGGGTAAATCTTGAAGGCATTATGCTAAGTGAAATAGCTAGTCACAGAAGGACAAATATGAATGATTTCAATTACATGAGGTGCCTAGAGTGGTCAAATTCATAGAGACAGGAAGTAGAATGGTGGTTGCCAGGGGCTGGAGGGAGGGGGGAATTGGGGGTTATTGTTTAATGGGTATAGAGTTTCAGTTTTCCAAGATAAGAAGAGTTCTGTAGATGGATGGTAGTGATTGTTGCACAATGGTGTGAAAATACTTAATGCCACTGAATTGTACACTTAAAAATGGCTAAGATGGTAAATTTTATATGTATTTTACCACAATGAAAAAAGTTATTAGACAAAGTTCAATATCTTTTAGGCTTAGGGAAAATTGTTTGACCCATAGTTATGACACAGAGAACAAGTAAGTGTTGGAAATTTTTTTTTTCCTGCCATTCTACATAGCTCACACTAAAGATCCATAGAATATTAAACTTTTCTATGGTTAAAATTAGCTCCTTTCAACAAATAACAGAGGGTAACGAGGTCAACTAAATGGTAGGTTACATGTTCTGCTAAGGGCTCCTTCTCACAGGATCTTTGTCAGGATGTGTCACCTGAGAAAGGGAGATGTGTGTGTCAGATACCATGACAGGTGTGCTGTGGAGAGTAAGGTTTTTTGGGAAGGGGGAGGAGTGGAAGTTTAAAATATATATTTTAAAACAAAACATGTTAAATATGGATATATTTAAAATACAGATAAATTAACCTAGTAATAAAAAAGTCACTCTCATTCTCTCACAGAATGAGCGATTTCCCCTCCTATTTCTCATCTTTGTTTAATAAAAATATCTTACTGTACACTTTAAGCTTTTAAAAAATGTAATAATGTACTCTGACTGTCTCTCTATGTTAGAAAAATTCTTTACCATCACCATAACTGGTTTGTAGAATTCCACACGATAGGGATGGTCCATAATTTATTTAATCACTCTCCATTTTGGACCTTTAACTTACCTAATATTTCACTGGTACCATGATCTGCTTCACATTTTAGAAAGATCATGCCAGTGGCTTGCAGTCAAACTTAACTCTGCCACTTCCTAATGTAGTAACCTTGGGCAAATCACTTAACTTCTCTCGGTCTCATTTTCCTTATTAAAAAAAAATAATAGTAATAATAATAATCAGAAAGCTAATATTTACTGAAAGCTTATTATGCAGTAGGTACAGGGCTACATGCTTCACATGCACTGTGTCATTAAAACCTCAAAGCACACGAAGTAGGTTCTATCTATTAACATGCTACAGATGGGGACAGGAGCATAAGTATCTTATCCAAGGTTATACATCTAGTTAGGGGTAGAGCCAGGATAATACCTGCTACACAGTTTTCCATGAAGACTAAATGGGAGAATGTATGCAAATGTACTTTTAAAATCAATTCTCTGCATACACACTAAAATGACTCCTGCATTTCTCACTGGGGAAATAAAATAGTGACCTGAAGGTTTAGATAGTTTTTTTGTTTTTGTTTTTGTTAGAATAAAAACTAAGTTTCTGAAGCACATTTTATTGGGTTGGCCAAAAAGTGCCTTCGGTTTTTAAGTAAAAATAAAGGACACTTTTTTTTAAAAATTTTATTTCTTTATTTATTTTTGGCTGTGTTGGGTCTTCGTTTCTGTGCTAGGGCTTTCTCTAGTTGCGGCAAGCGGGGGCCACTCTTCATCGCGGTGCGCGGGCCTCTCACTATCGCGGCTTCTCCTGTTGTGGAGCACGGGCTCCAGACGCGCAGGCTCAGTAATTGTGGCTCACGGGCCCAGCTGCTCCGGGGCATGTGGGATCTTCCCGGACCAGGGCTCGAACCCGCGTCTGCTGCACTGGCAGGCAGACTCTCAACCACTGCGCCACCAGGGAAGCCCAGGACACATTTTTAATTTTCACCAAGAACTTTACTGAATAACGTATTCACCCTTTTGTTCCACTACCTTCTGCCATTTTCCAGGCAACTTCATAATTCCATCTTCCCAAAGCTTTTTATCTTTTTAAGCAAAGAACTGTTCCAGGTGCCTTTTACAATCTTCCAGGGAATTGAAATTTTTTCCATTAAGAGAATTTTGTAAAGACATAAATAAAAAAAATTCTGAAATCCGAAGGTGCAACATCTGATGAATGTGGCAGATGAATCAGAACTTCCCAGCCAAGCTGTAACAGTTCTTGCCTGGTCATCAAAGAAACATGCGGTCTTGTGTTATCCTGCTGGAAGATTATGCATTTTCTGTTAACTAATTCCGGATGCTTTTCGTTGAGTGCTGCTTTCTTTTGGTCTAATTGGGAGCAGTACTTGTTGGAATTAATCGTTTGGTTTTCTGGAAGGAGCTCATAATAGAGGACTGCCTTCCAATTCCACCATACACACAACATCACCTTCTTTGGATGATGACTGGCCTTTGGTGTGTGGTTGGTGGTGGTTCATTTCGCTTGCCCCACGATCTCTTCCGTTCCACATTATTGTGCAGTGTCCACTTTTCATTGCCCGTCACAATTTGTTTTTAAAACGGAATGTTTTCATTACGTTTCAGTAGAGAATTGCATGAGGAAATCTTGTCGAGAAGGTTTTTTTCACTTAACTTATGTGGAACCCAAACATCAAAGCGATTAACATAACCAAGCTGGTGCAAATGATTTTCAGTGCTTGATTTGGACATTTTGAGTATGTCGACGATCTCCCGCGTGGTATAACGTTGATTTTTCTTAATTAATGTCTCGATTTGATCACTATCAACTTCAACTGGTCTACTGACCATGGAGCATGGTCCAGCGAGAAATCTCCAGCATGAAACTTCACAAACCACTTCTGACACGTTTGATCAATCACAGCACCTTCTCCATATACTGCACAAATCTTTTTTTGTGTTTCAGTTGCGTTTTTACCTTTCTTGAAATAATAAAGCATAACATGCCAAAAATGTTGATTTTTTTTCTTCCATCTTCAATATTAAGATAGCTACACAAAAATTCACCAATTTTGATAAGTTTTTTAAAAAATGAACACTGATATGACAGCTGTCACAATACAATCTAACAAAATTGTTTCAAATGAAGTTAAAGACAACTAAGAGCTACTAGAGCCATCTTACGGAAAAAACTGAATGAACCTTTTGGCCAACCCAATACATCACTGCCTAACTTAAAAGGAGGCAATAGCTTCTTGTGGTTGATGGGATTAAATACAGACACCTCAATGAGAATTCATAGTTCACCACTGAATGGCTCTGACCATTTACCTTTTGAATCCAACTCACTCCTTCCCCATTTATGTCCCAGCTACAGTGGATCCCCAACACTTCTTAAAATAAACCAAGCATTCCTTCATTGTCTTTGCACATGCTTTTCCCTGTGTCTGGAATATTCTCTTCCAGTCTCTAATTAATTGATATCGTTTAAAATTTCTTAAATGCCACAGTTGCTGTGAAAGCATTTCTGATACCTACAAATGAGTATAATAAACTCCCATTCTGTTGTTACAAATCAACATTTACCTTACTGTGCTTTTCATTGTGAATGTTTGTGTCTTGATGTATAGGCCCCTAAAGGCCAGGTTTCATGTACCATTCATTTTTGTACCTCTTTTAGGGCCTGAGATTCACAAATTGGAGGAATGTCAGTGTGTAGGTATTTGTGTATGTGTGTGTGTTGAGAAGTGCTGGGGAAGGGGATGGCTCATTTAGTTTTCTTTCAATCAGTACTTCAACTAATTATTTTAAAACCTATCTCATGAATGTTGACTTAGGAATATTATTTTTTCCCCTATAGAAATCAAATGCAGAGAATACTGTCACATAGATGTAATTAAAATCTAGCCCAGTCCAGCCCATCTAACCCAACACAGCCCATCCAGGCAATCTGACTTGGCTTTTCACTAATTATCTTACAATGTGTAACAACAGGGGCACTGTAAGAGAAAACTTTGCCAAGTTTGCCTGTGTCCTATTGCGAATGAATGGGCACAGGTGGACTCATTAAAATAGCACCACTTACAATAGCAAGCTTCCTAATCACTCACAGAGAATGCATGATACTCCTTTCCTCTTTGGCCTGTAATTTTGCTCAGGTAAACACAAGTGTGCACATGGACACACACACACACACACCCACACACACTGATCTGATCTTTCTTTTACCTGCTTGTCTCAGAAACCCCTTCTTCAGGGAGTATTTCTTTCTGAATTTCGATAATGTGTTATCATTTTTAAGGCCTGAGGAGGTCATTGTAAAACAGTTTTGTAGCTCTTAGATGGGAAAATATAGAGGAAGATAGGTAAAGGAAGGAAAAAATTTCCCAAAGTGCACAGAATCAATGCAAGAAATAACATCAAGGAAAATTTTTTAGTCTTGACTACCTCTTCCCCATGTGGATTTAAAAAACATATTTATTATATACATATACTAAAAATTATTTGTTATTTATCTGAGGTTCAAATTTAACTGGTAATTCTGTATTTTATCTGCCAACCCTATGCCTGAGTGTCCTCACAATGTGGCAGAGTGTGAGAGGGGGAGGGAGCGCACCCAAGACAGAAGCCGCAGTCTTTTTATGGCCTAATATCAGAAATGACATCCCATCACTTGAGCCACATTCTGTTCACTAGAAGTGAGTGACTAAGTCCAGCCCACAGAAAGGGGAAGGGGAATTAAATTCTTTCTTGTTAGAGGGGGAGTATGAAAGAATTTGTGGATGTGCGTTTAGGAGCACAGCAGTTGGAGAACATGTGAGAGGGAGTGTAAGCACAATTCCCATTGCACTGGACACAGTAACTGGCCCAGTGGTGAGCACATGACCTAAATTCTACCTCAACAGAGTATTCCCTGGGACAGACATTGAAAAGGAGAAGTTGTCTTTCCACTGGTTTGGTTAACTTGGATGGTAGAAGTCTGAGCTGCTGTTGGCCATTCTTTCCAACTATAAGGAGGAGACCCATCTATAGTTGAAAGAGAACATGGCCTCTTTCAACAGGTGAACATGTTTACAAAGGTAAACACAGTGTCAAGGTGGAAAAAAAGAGCAAGATCTCAGTCAATATCATTTGAGCCCTAGATCATTGGATCTAGTTGTCTCTGGCATTTGGATTTATATCTGTTGATAAATCCCCTTTTGGCAAAAGTCAGTTTGAGATAAGGTTTCTGTCAAGAATGTTGACTAGTATGGATACAATCTCTGCTAGAGAAGTTTATAGATCCAATGAGAGAACAGACGTATAATTGTGGTTTGATAGGCTCTCTCCAGCAAGTGTTCTAAGATATATAAACAAAGTATTATAGCAATGCAGAAGGTGGACACAGCAGTATGAACTGCAGGAGACAGTGAAGACTTCCTGGAGCAGAAGTATTTGATTTAGCCCTTAGTAGAACAGTAGAATTTCAAGAGAGAAACATAACTTAGGTAACTCCAAGTAGAAGAAAGAGAAAACATGAAGATATGAAAATTATTGCTCCATGTTTGAGTAATGACAAATTGTTTCATGGTAACTGTAACATAGGGTGAGTTGAGGTACAAGAGTTGAAGAGGATGGGGCAGATCAGGACCTAATATGCTAAGCTTTTAGATATTATCTCATAAGTGGTGGTGGTCTTTCAAAGGTTTTAAGGAGGGGTGTAAAATGATTAGAAATATGTTTGAGAAAGCTAACTCTGGTGTCTACGAGGATGGTTTGAGGGGTAGGAGATGGAGGCTGTGAGATTTGATAGGAAGCTACTGGAGTAGTCTAAGTAAGGGATGATCAAGGCACAGGCAACTGCTGTAAGTGGGTGTGGAGAGAAGTGAACAGTGGTAAGTAGGGGGAAAAGATTTGGTGACTGAAAATATGAAGGTGAGAGTGAAGGAAAAGACAGATTTGGGGTGATGCTAATACATTCATTTTGGTTGTGATGAAATTGAGGTGCTTGGTGAGCATCCTGATACCAAAAAGTATTGGAAATTGAGCAAGTCTGTGGATAACAGATTTGGGGAGTACCTAATGGCAAAGGGAGCTATTTCTAGTTCATTTTGTGGTCCAGAGCTTTAGCCAACATTTTATAATCTAAATTAGAACTGGTGTTTGGGAGTCTTTACATTGAAGAATAAATGGTGATATTTTAAATTTCTGTCTTTAAAAATATTATCTTATCTTGCGTCTTTATGTTGTTTTATGGATTTATAGAGTGTTTTCATGTGTGCTTTTAATTAAGTTGTACTACAACCTGGTGAAGTAGTTATTTTTCTATTTACAAATGAAGAAATAAAGTCTCCAACAGTGCAAATACTTTTACCAGATGTCTTAGTTGGCAAGCGTTTTGACTGAAAACCAATGCTTTAAAACTATATAGAATATCTAGAATCACAAATATGTGAATGACTCCAATTTTTCACTGAAAATCACCATTTTTGTCATGCACTATGCTAAGCTATGGGTTCACAGAGGTAAATCAAACAGGTTATTCTTTGCTTTCAGACAACTACAAATCTGTCTTCAGCTGGGTAGTCTCTTCAGAGTCTTATGGCTTTATCTTAAACTGCCTACTTAATATCTCATGTTGGATAACTCTCTGGCATCTCGAATTCAGTGTGTATAAAATTGAAGATCATCTACTAACCCCAACCCTATTTTCCCCATATCTCCTATCTGTTATCATCCACTTGACCATCTACTCCAGAAATCTGATAATTATCCTAGATTGTGTCCTCTCGATCACCTCCCTCCATATCTACCAGTGTTGTAGATTCCACCTCCTTATTATCTCTTGAATTTGACTATCTCTATTCTTCTGCCACGATCTTTGTTTAGGCCTTATTTACTTCTCATTGAGGTTATTAAAATAGCTTTCTAATGTATTTTTCTCTGATGCCTCTCCTTTCCCATCACTCAAACCAACCTGCACACTGCTAAAATACGTCTGAAGATGACACTCTCCTTTTGAAATGATCCAAAAACATCCCATCATTTTAAAGATAAAGTGTCTATTCAGTTTAGCATGTAAGCATCTTTATTCTCTGGCTCCTAGTTCCTGCTTTTCCCTCATCTTTACATGTCTGAGATGTAGTGTTGATATTGTCATGCTCTGTCATGCTTTCATGTCTTCCCAAATGCTTTCCCTTTTGCTTGGAATGTCTTCCCACAACCTGTTTTTCTAATTAATATCTACTCCACCATCAAATCTCAGCTCAGTATCACCTCCCTTGAAAGGAGTCCTGGGGCTACTAATCTGACTTACATACCTTTTGCTACCCTAGCAAGTACTGAAATAATTACCTTACCATCTGCCTACCCCAATAGATTGTGAGATTCTTAAAGTCAGGGACTCTACCTTGTTCGAACTATGTAGTTGATGAATTATTAAGGTTTAGTTATCAATAGCTTTGTACTTGATACTTAACTTGTATTTGATAATTAAAATAGAATTTTAAAATTTTATGATTAAAAATAATTAAGTAAATTCATTAAAATATATGTCTTTTAATTTTTAAATGTAGTGCTTTGCTGTAAATAATTTACAGTTATATCTAAAGTGTTAATGCCTGGGAGGACATTCAAGATGGCAGAGGAGTAATGCATGGAGATCATCTTCCTCCCCACAAATACATCAAAAATATGTGTTCACGTGGAACAACTGCTACAGAACACCTGCTGAACGCTGGCAGAAGACCTCAGACTTCCCAAAAGGCAAGAAACTCCCCACGTACCTGGGTAGGGCAAAAGAAAAAAGAAAAAACAGAGACAAAATAATAGGGATGGGACCTCTACCTCTGGGAGGGAGCTGTGAAGGAGGAAAAGTTTCCACACACTAGGAAGCCCCTTCACTGGTGGAGACGGGAGGTGGGCAGTGGCTGGGGAGAAAGCTTCAGAGCCATGGAGGAGAGTGCAGCAACAGGGGTGCAGAGGGCAAAGTGGAGAGATTCCCACACAGAGGATCGCTGCCGACCAGCACTCACCAGCCTGAGATGCTTGTCTGCTCACGCAACAGGGCGGGTGGGGGCTGGGAGCTGAGGCTCGGGCTTTGGAGGTCAGATCCCAGGGAGACGACTGGGGTTGGCTGCATGAACACAGCCTGAATGGGGCTAGTGCACCACAGCTAGCTGGGAGGGAGTCTGGGAAAAAGTCTGGAACTGCCTAAGAGGCAAGAGATCATTGTTTCAGGGTGCATGAGGAAAGGGGATTCAGAACACCACCTAAATGAGCTCCAGAGATGGGCGCGAGCCGTAGCTATCAGCGTGGACACCAGAGATGGGCATGAAATGCTAAAGCTGCTGGTGCAGTCACCAAGAAATCTGTGTGCAAGCACATGTCACTATCCACACCTCCCCTCCTGGGAGACTGTGCAGCCCGCCACTGCCAGGGTCCTGTGATCCAGGGACAAATTCCCCGGAAGAACACTCGGTGTGCCTCAGGCTGCTGCAATGGTGTGCCAGCATCTGCCGCTGCAGGCTTGCGCTGCATTCCATACCCCTCCCTCACCCCAGCCTGAGTGAGCCAGAGCCCCCAATCAGCTGCTCCTTTAAGCCCATCCTGTCTGGGTGGGAACAGACACCCTCAGGTGACCTACATGCAGAGGCGAGGCCAAATCCAAAGCTGAACCCCAGGAGCTGTGCGAACAAAGAAGAGGAAGGGAAATCTCTCACAGCAGCCTCAGGAGCAGCAGAATAAATCTCCACAATCAACTTGATGTACCCTACATCTCTGGAATACCTGAATAGACAATGAATCATCCCCAAATTGAGGCAGTGGACTTTGGAGCAACTGTAGACTTGGGGTTTGCTTTCTGCATCTAATTTGTTTCTGGTTTTATGTTTATCTTAGTTTAGTATTTAGAGCTTATTATCTTTGGTGGGATTGTTTATTGATTTGGTTGCACTCTTCCTTTTATATATATGTATATTTTCCTTTTTCTCTTTTTGTGAGTGTGTATGTGTATGCTTCTTTGTGTGATTTTGTCTGTATAGCTTTGCTTTTACCATTTATCCTAAGGTTCTGTCTGTCCACTTTTTGTGTTTTGTTTTTTTGTATAGTTTTTAATGCTTGTTATCATTGCCGGATTTGTGTATTGATTTGCTTGCTCTCTTCTTTCTTTCTTTCTTTTATTATGTTAAAAAAAGTTTTAAATAATATTTTTTATTTTAATGAATTTATTTTATTTTATTTATTATTTTTTCTTCCTTTCTTTCTTTTTTTCTCCCTTTTCCTCTGAGCCATGTTGCTGACAGGGTCTTGGTGCTCCAGCCGAGTGTCAGGCCTGCGCCTCTTAGGTGGGAGAGTTGAGTTCAGGACATTGGTCCACAAGAGACCTCCCAGGTCCACATAATATCAAATGGAGAAAGGTCTCCCAGACATCTGCATCTCAATGCTAAGAACCAGCTTCACTCAACAACCAGGAAGCTACAGTACTGGACACCCCATGCCAAACGACTAGTAAGACAGGAATACAACCCGACCCATTAGCAGAGAGGCTGCCTAAAATCATAATAAGTTCACACACACCCCATAACACACCACCAGACACGGTCCTGCCCACCAGAAAGACAAGATCTAGCCTCATCCACCAGAACACAGGCACCAGACCGCTCCACCAGAAGCCCACACAACCCACTGAACCAACCTTAGCCACTGGGGGCAGACACCAAAAACAACGGGAACTATGAACCTTCAGCCTGCAAAAAGGAGACCCCAAATGCAGTAAGTTAAGCAAAATGAGAAGACAGAGAAATACACAGCAGATGAAGGAGCAAGGTAAAAACCCACCAGACCAAACAAATGAAGAGGAATTAGTCAGTCTACCTGAAAAAGAATTCAGAGTAATGATAGTAATGATGATCAAAAATCTTCAAAATAGAATGGTGAAAATACAAGAAACATTTAACAAAGACCTAGAGGAACTAAAGAGCAAACAAACAATGATGAACAACACAATAAATGAAATTAAAAATTCTCTACAAGGAATCAATAGCAGAATAACTGAGGCAGAAGAATGGATAAGGACCTGGAAGATAAAATAGTGGAAATAACTACTGCAGAGCAGAATAAAGAAAAAAGAATGAAAAGAATTGAGGACAGTCTCAGAGACCTCTGGGACAACATTAAATGCACCAACATTTCTATTATAGGGGACCCAGGAGAAAAAGAGAAAAAGAAAGGGACTGAGAAAATATTTGAAGAGATTATAGTTGAAAACGTCCCTAATATGGAAAAGGAAATAGTCAATCAAGTCCAAGAAGCACAGAGAGTCCCATACAGGATAAATCCAAGGAGAAACAGGCCAGGACACGTATTAATCAAACTATCAAAAATTAAATACAAAGAAAAAATATTAAAAGCAGCAAGGGAAAAGCAACAAATAACATACAAAGGAATCCTCATAAGGTTAACAGCTGATTTCTCAGCAGAAACTCTGCAAGCCAGAAGGGTGTGGCAGGCCATATTTAAGGTGATGAAAGGGAAAAACCTACAACCAAGATTACTCTACCCAGCAAGGATCTCATTCAGATTTGATCAAGAAATTAAAACCTTTACAGACAAGCAAAAGCTAAGAGAATTCAGCAACACCAAACCAGCTTTACAACAAACGCTGAAGGAACTTCTCTAGGCAGTAAACACAAGAGAAGGAAAAGACCTACAATAACAAACCCAAAACAATTAAGAAAATGGTAATAGTAACATACATACCAATAATTACCTTAAATGTAAATGGATTAAATGTTCCAACAAGAGACATAGACTGGCTGAATGGATACAAAAACAAGACTTGTATATGTGCCATCTACAAGAGACTCACTTCAGACCTAGGGACACATACAGATGGAAAGTGAGGGGATGGAAAAAGATATTCCATGCAAATGGAAATCAAAAGAAAGCTGGAGTAGTAATTCACATATCAGAAAAAATAGACTTTAAAATAAAGACTCTTACAAGAGACAAAGAAGGACACTACATAATGATCAAGGGATCAATCCACGAAGAAGATATAACAATGTAAATATTAATGCACCCAACATAGGAGAATATTTATGCACCCAACATAGGAACACCTCAATATATAAGACAAATGCTAAAGCCATAAAAGGGGAAATTGACAGTCACACAGTCATAGTAGGGGCCTTTAACACCCCACTTTCAACAATGGACAGATAATTGAAAATGAAAATAAATAAGGAACCACAAGCTTTAAATAATACATTAAACAAGATGGACTTAATTGATATTTATAGAACATTCCATCCAAAAACAACAGAATACACTTTCTTCTCAAGTGCTCATGGAACATTCTCTAGGATAGATATCTTAGGTTACAAATCAAGCCTTGGTAAATTTAAGAAAATTGAAATTGTATCAAATATCTTTTCTGACCACAACACTATGAGACTGGATATCAATTACAGGAGAAAATCTGTAAAAAATTCAAACACATGGAGGCTAAACAATACACTACCAAATAACCAAGATATTACTGAAGAAATCAAAGAGGAAATAAAAAAATAACTAGAAACAAATGACAATGAAAACACGACTACCCAAAACCTATGGGATGCAGCAAAAGCAGTTCTAAGAGGGAAGTTTATAGCAATACAATCCTGCCTGAAGAAACAAGAAACATCTCAAATAAACAACCTAACCTTACACCTAAAGCAATTAGAGAAAGAAGAACAAAAGAAACCCCAAAGTTAGCAGAAGGAAAGAAATCATAAAGATCAGATCAGAAATAAATGAAAAAGAAATGGAAGAAACAATAGGAAAGATCAATAAAACTAAAAGCTGGTTTTTTGAGAAGATAAACAAAATTGATAAACCATTAGCCAGACTCATCAAGAAAAAAGGGAGAAGACTCAGATCAATAGAATTAGAAATGAAAAAGGAGAAGTAACAATTGACACTGCAGAGATACAAAGGATCATGAGGGATTACTACAAGCAACTATATGCCAATAAAATGGACAACCTGGAAGAAATGGACAAATTCTTAGAAGCACAACCTTCCGAGACTGAACCAGGATGAAATAGAAAATATAAACAGACCAATCACAAGCACTGAAATTGAAACTGTGATTAAAAATATTCCAACAAACAAAAGCCCAGGACCAGATGGATTCACAGGCGAATTCTGTCAAACATTTAGAGAAGAGCTAACACCTATCCTTCTCAAACTCTTCCAAAATATAGCAGAGGGAGGAACACTCCCCAACTCATTCTATGAGGCCACCATCACCCTGATACCAAAACCAGACAAAGATGTCGCAAAAAAAGAAAACTACAGGCCAATATCACTGATGAACAAAGATGCAAAAATCCTCAACAAAATCCTAGCAAACAGAATCCAACAGCACATTAAAAGGATCATACACCATGATCAAGTGGGGTTTATCCCAGGAATGCAAGGATTCTTCAATATATGCAAATCAATCAGTGTGATACACCATATTAATAAATTGAAGGAGAAAAACCATATGAACATCAATAGATGCAGAAGAAGCTTTCAACAAAGTTCAACACCCATTTATGATAAAAGCCCTGCAGAAAGTAGGCATAGAGGGTACTTACCTCAACATAATAAAGGCCATACATGACAAACCCACAGCCAACATCGTCCTCAGGGGTGAAAAACTGAAACCATTTCCACTAAGAACAGGAACAAGACATGGTTGCCCACTCTCACCGCTGTTATTCAACAGAGTTTTGGAAGTTTTAGCCACAGCAATCAGAGATGAAAAAGAAATAAAAGGAATCCAAATCGGAAAGAAGAAGTAAAACTGTTACTGTTTGCAGATGACATGATACTATACATAGAGAATCCTGAAGACGCTACCAGAAAACTACTAGAGCTAATCAATGAACTTGGTAAAGCAACAGGATACAAAATTAATGCACAGAAATCGCTTGCATTTCTATACAGTGATGATGAAAAATCTTAAATAGAAATCAAGGAAACACTCCTATTTACCACTGCAACAAAAAGAATAAAATACCTAGGAATAAACCTACCTAAGGAGACAAAAGACCCTTATGCAGACAACTATCTGACACTGATGAAAGAAATTAAAGATGATAGAAACAGATGGAGAGATATACCATGTTCTTGGATTGGAGAAATCAACATTGTGAAAATGACTATATTATGCAGAGCAATCTACAGATTCAATGCAATCCCTGTCAAACTGCCAATGGTATTTTTCACAGAACTAGAACAAAAAATTTCACAGTTTGTATGGAAACACAAAAGACCCCGAATAGCCAAAGGAATCTTGAGAAAGAAAAATGGAGCTGGAGGAATCAGGCTCCTGGACTTCTGCCTATACTACAAAGCTACAGTAATCAAGACAGTATGGTACTGGTACAAAAACAGAAATATAGATCCATGGAACACGATAGAAAGCCCAGAGATAAACCCACACACATATGGTCACCCTATCTTTGATAAAGGATGCAAGGATATATAATTGAGAAAAACAACCTCTTCAATAAGTGGTGCTGGGAAAACTGGACAGCTACATATAAAAGAATGAAATTAGAACAATCCCTAACACCATACACAAAAATAAACTCAAAATGGATTAAGGACCTAAATGTAAGGCCAGACATGTAAAACTCTTAGAGGAAAACATAGGCAGCACACTCTATGACATAAATCACAGTAAGATCCTTTTTGACCCAACTCCTAGAGAAATAGAAATAAAAACAAAAATGAACAAATGGGACCTAATGAAACTTAAAAGCTTTTGCACAGCAAAGGAAATCATAAACAAGATAAAAAGACAATGCTTAGAATTGGAGAAAATATTTGCAAATGAAGCAACAGACAAAAGATTAATCTCCAAAATATACAAGCAGCTCATGCACTTCAATATCAACAAAACAAAGAAGTCAATCCAAAAATGGGGAGAAGACCTAAATAGACATTTCTCCAAAGAAGACATACAGATTGCCAACAAACACATGTAAGGATGCTCAAAATCACTAATCTTTAGAGAAATGCAAAATAAAACTACAATGAGGTATCACCTCACACCAGTCAGAATGGCCATCATCAAAATATCTACAAACAATAAATGCTGCAGTGGGTGTGGAGAAAAGGGAACCCTCTTGCGCTGTTGGTGTGAATGTAAATTAATACAGCCACTATGGAGAACAGCATGGAGGTTCCTTAAAAAACTAAAACTAGAACTACTATACGACCCAGCAGTCCCACTACTGGGCATATACTCTGAGAAAACCATAATTCAAAAAGAGTCATGTACCACAATGTTCATTGCAGCTCTATTTACAATAGCCAGGACATGGAAGCAACCTAAGTTTCCATCGACAGATGATTGGATAAAGAAGATGTGGCACATATATACAATGGAATATTACTCAGCCATAAAAAAAAGAAATTGAGTTATTTGTAGTGAGGTAGATGGACCTAGAGAGTGTCATACAGAGTGAAGTAAGTCAGAAAGAGAAAAATAAATACCGTATGCTAACACATATATATGGAATCTAAAACAAACAAAAAAAATGGTTCTGAAGAACCTAGGGGCAGGACAGGAATAAAGACAGACGTAGAGAATGGACTTGAGGACACAGGGAGGGGCAAGGGTATGCTGGGGTGAAGTGAGAGAGTGGCATTGACATATATACACTACCAAATGTAAAATAGATGGCTAGTAGGAAGCAGCTGCATAGCACAGGGAGATCAGCTTGTTGCTTTGTGTCCACCTAGAGGGGTGGGATAGGGAGGGTGACAGGGAGATGCAAGAGGGAGGAGATATGGGGATATTTGTATTTGTATGGCTGATTCACTTTGTTATACAGCAGAAACTAACACACCATTGTAAAGCAATTATACTCCAATAAACATGTTAAAAAAAAATGAAGTGTTAATTCCTTCCTGGCTTGCTGATTCCCTGGATTCTCAATCCATTTTGTAGACATTGCCTCTTTGTTGACTGCTAACATCTTCTGTCTCTTGGCACAAATGCTGTACATCTTGGAAACAGGAACTAATGCTGTAAAAACACAGGGTAAATGACCACGGTAATAAATCATCTTATTTGCCTCTAATGCTGTTGTGAAATTAGTACCAAGTGGGGATCTAAAGGGTTGTAAAATGAATCTTAAGCTCATTGAGCAAAAGGTAATACAGTAAAAGTTGTTGTCTTTTATACTTTGACAACAGGAAGTTTCCATTGTCATTTAGGGTTATAGTCATTATAGATATTTCTAATATTCTTTATTGTAAATTTTTAATCAAGTAATTTGCGCCAATTTGGAGATAAATCTGAATAGGCCCATTAGAGTCTTAGGATTATCAGTGGGGTTGCAAGAAGTTTATTTCTGAGTTATGACTTTTTTTGTGTGTGTGTGAGGTGAGCAAAATGAAATCTCTATCCATAGTCATCTTTACCAGAGTTGCAGTGAATGGCCTGTAAATTATATATTTATAAAACCTAGTAGAAGAGCCAAGGAAATGAAAAGGGGAGGACAACTGAGGAATTGTAAAGTAAAAATGAAAATTTTTTGTTATACCAAAATCTCCCAATTTGCCAGATAAATGTACATACTGAATCTTCATGTAAAATAAACAAGAATCATTTTAAATGCATTCCATCTGTTTATGTCAATAATTAACTTATCATTAGAAAAACTGTACGTAGATATCCTTTCCCATTTAAAAATGGAAAACTTACTGATACCAGTTTTAAAATGTCCTCTTGAGAGAAAAAAGAGCAATACTATAACATTTATAATGCTTAGATTTCTGGAAAAATAATGGAATACATTTTTGAAAGAATAAATATGATTTTACTTTAGAAAATGAGAAATTACTAATGTCTTGCTCAACCAGTGGAACCTGAACTCCATTCATATTGCTCTATAAGAGAGCAATGTATTGGAATTCAGGTGGCTTACGATCCAAGGTGGATCACATTTGACCAAGCATTGATAAATGTCTTAAATATTAAAATAGAAACTAAATAATTACTTCTTTAAACTACAAAATTCCATCTATTTTTTTACAGTTTTGCAACTTGATTAACAAAAAATCATTTAGTTAGCATTCAAATCAAAGCTTTTAAATATAAATGTACCTATGTATTTTGTGGGATATATATATATATATATCACATTTTAAAAAACTAGGCATAAAATATTTGCTGTTGATATTAATAGCAAATTGTGTTCTGTGAAAATGAATCCCAAATAAAAATTTCAGGAAAAAAACAGGGAAATTTAATGTTTTAAGGTAAGACACAAAATCGTGTTATGAATTCAGGCCATGAGCATTCATATCCACTGGTATTTTCATTCAACACTTTTTACAACTTTGCCCTAATTTTTCACTCACTTGGATAGTTAAATTCAACTGATCTTTTAAAAATTAAACACTGAATATATTTTAAAAATAATATGCAAGATATTCTTAGTCATTTGCAAAAAATGTTGTACACTATAAAATAAATAATTAATGATGAGCTAAAGTATAGGAAAGTAAATACTCATTATTTTATCATTGAGAATACAGTACTACATTAGAATGTAGAGCATGGTGAATCAGATCATGTTTTATTAAAAATATTGAGGAGTCTTTATATTTAAATCATTTAGAGAGGGCAGACTGCTAATGTCCTCTTTCCAAAACTTCTCTCACTAATGACCTTGACAGACACCATGAACTGATCATAGCACTCTTCACTGGGCCTGTACTGAGCCTCACGTTTTTTCTCAGTACTCAAGGCACCATTACCGATCACCTGGATTTGGCACTCGAGATGAAACTTCTTTGCCATCTGAGATAGACAATCCTTTTTTGGAAAAGGGAATTGAAAGGCATAGAGATGATATGACTTGGCCCAAATCACATCATGGCTCTGTGACTGCATCCCAGATTGGCTACCTGTTGGTGTACTGAGTCCTGCATTCCCTAGTTTATATTACATTCTTTTACTGTGTTTGCTTCTTAAGTGGATTTAGGATAATGAATATTTAATTCATTAAATATTTTTGAATGGCAGTCTCAATAGTAGGCATAAAGTCATTTTTATTGGAAACTAAATGAAATATAATCACTAATGTAGAAATCATTAGATATTTCCCTTGTACACTTCTGGCTGAGTACAGGTTCTGAGATGCTGCTGCTTATGGAAAAAAGGAATGCTTTAGTGATGGAAAGAGTGCTTACCTTTTACTTTTAGAGAAAATGAAACTGTGTAATTCTAGGAAGGTTTTCTGTGAAGGCAAGAATGTACAAAACGGACAGCCAAGATAATAAAATTTTAATTCGTTTATTCAACAGTGTGCCTATGGGAAAAAGTAGGGAATTGCTTCTCTTGAAAAGAAATATAATGGAAAGAGGAAAACAGCTTGGGGTCTATCCATGTTGCTGCAAATAGCATTATTTCATTCTTTTTTAATGGCTGAGTAGTATTCCATTGTATATATATACCACATCTTTATCCCTTCATCTGGCAATGGACATTTAGGTTGCTTCCATGTCTTGGCTATTGTAAATAGTGCTGCTATGAACATTGGGGTGCATGTGTCTTTTTGAAATAGAGTTTTCTCTGGATATATGCATAAGAGTGGGATTGCTGGATCACATGGCAACTCTATTTTTAGTTTTTTAAGGAACCTCCATACTGTTTTCCATAGTGGCTGCACCAATTTACATTCCCACCAACAATGTAGGAGGGTTCTCTTTTCTCTGCACCCTCCCTAGCATTTATTATTTGTAGACTTTTTAATGATGGCCATTCTGACCAGTGTGAGGTGGTACCTCATTGTAGTTTTGATTTGAATTTCTTTAATAATTAGCGATGTTGAGCATCTTTTCATGTGCCTATTGGCCATCTGTTTGTCTTCTTTGGAGAAATGTCTGTTTAGGTCTTCTGCCCATTTTGTGATTGGGTTGTTTGTTTTTTTGTTACTGAGTTGTGTGGACTGTTTGTGTATTTTGGAAATTAATTCCTTGTCAGTCACATCATTTGCAAATATTTTCTTCCAGCCTGTAGGTTGGTTTTTGTTTTTTTTTTTATGGTTTCCTTTGCTATGCAAAAGGTTATAAGTTTGGTTAGGTCCCATTTGTTTATTTTTGCTTTTATTTCTATTGCCTTGGGAGACTGGCCTAAGAAAACATTGCTACGATTTATGTCAGAGAATTTTTTGCTTATGTTCCCTTCTAGGAGTTTTATGGTGTCATGTCTCATATTTAAGTCTTTAAGCCACTTTGAGTTTATTTTTGTGTATGGTGTGAGGGAGTGTTCTAGCTTCATTGATTTACATGCAGCTGTCCAGCCTTCCCAACATCACCTGCTGAAGAGACAGTCTTTTCTCCATTGTATATTCTTACCTTCTTTGTCTAAGATTAATTGACCATAGGTGTGTGGATTTATTTCTGGGCTACCTATTCTGCTCCACTGATCTATATGTTTGTTTTTGTGACAATACCATGCTGTTTTGATTACTGTAGCTCTGTATATAGTCTGAAGTCAGGGAGGGTTATGCCTCCAGTTTTGTTCTTTTTCCTCAGGATTGCTTTGACAATTCTGGGTCTTTTGTGGTTCCATATAAATTTTCAGACTATTTGTTCTAGTTTTGTGAAAAATGTCATGGGTAATTTGCCAGGGATCACATTAAATCTGTAGATTGCTTTTGGTAGTATGGCCATTTTAACAATTTTAATACCTCCAATCCAAGAGTGTGGGATATCTTTCCATTTCTTTGAATCATCTTCAATTTCCTTTATCAGTGTTTTATAGTTCTCAGCATATAGGTCTTTTACCTCCTTGGTTAGGTTTATTACTAAGTATTTTATTTTTTGTATTCAATTTTAAAAGAATTTTTTTTACTTTCCCTTTTTGATATTTTATCGTTAGTGTAAAGAAATGCAACAGATTTTTGTATGTTAATCTTGTATTCTGCTACCTTGCTGAATTTGTTTATCAGTTCTAGTAGTTTTTGTGTGGAGTATCTAGGGTTTTCTATATATAGTATCATGTAATCTGCATATAATGACAGTTTTATCTCTTCCCTTCCAATCTGTATAACTTTTATTTCTTTTTCTTATCTGATTGCTGTGTTTAGGACTTTCAATACAATATTGAATAGAAGTGGTGAGAGTGAGCATCCTTGTCTTGTTCCAGATTTTAGTGGGAAGGCTTTCAGCTTTTCACCATTGAGTATTATGTTGGCTGTGAGTTTGTCATAAGTATCTTTTATTATGTTGAGATATGTTCCTTCTATACCCATTTTGGTAAGAGTTTTTTATCATAAATGGATGTTGAATTTTATCAAATGCTTTTTCTGCATCTGAGATGATCATGTGGTTTTTGTCTTTTTGTTGTTGTTGTTGTGGTGCATCACATTGGTTGATGAGTCTAGTTTTTTAATCTATCAACAGCAAAACAATTAGAGCCACTCCCAGCTGCTCTAGCTAACATGTTGAATCCAGGCTCTTCTTTATATTCACCTATATCAACAAGTTCAGCCCTATCTAAAATCATGTTCCTCCTCCCTTGATTCATCCTCACCCTACCTCTGTCTGCTGAGAGAAACCAACACACCAATTACTAAGGCTTTGAGTACTACCTTGGTGAGAGGTGCTCCTGCATCCTGACTTTGTCCCCAGGGGGTAGGGTGCAGAGCAGCAGCATCTTGGCCCTAGTTATGCTGGGCCAAATCCCTGACTAAGGGCCCAGGGGGTGGGGCCCAGGGCAATATCAGCACTCCCTGGTGATTATGGAGCAAAGCTGTGACTGAGGACTGGGGGTGGGGGTACTGAACAACAGTAGTGCAGCCCAGCTATAGTGGGTTGAAACCACGACTTGGGACCCAGATGGTGCAGTGCAGAGCAGTGGCAGCTCAGCACCAGTAATGGCAGGTCAAAGCATGACTTGGGACCCAGGGGTGGGGCACAGTGCAGCAACCTTGACTTAAGACCCTGGCTGGGGAGGGGGGATGCAGAGCAGTGGCAGCTCCAGTGCCCTATATGGCAAGGTGCTGTGGCATCCTGATCTTGTAGAGCTTGGCACAGCAGTAGGGGCAGGTCTCAGTGCAGAGACAGCTCCATCCCTGAGGGGGAGATTCAGCAGTGGGGACTCTGGGCAGCTCTGTCATTAGATTCAGTGTTGATAAAGACTGTGGGGGTCCTCAGTAGCACAGGCTGCAAACATCCACCGTGGCAAGGCTTGCTGGGGTCCTCCTACTCTCCTTTTTCCTGTGGGGTAAAACCCCTCTGAGGGGATCCTTCTTGTTGCTGAGCTGCCCTGGACTGGGCTATGGGGCAATGCAGGTAAAATGCTCCCTATGCTCTTCTAGATGGCCATCCTTTGTTTTTGAGCTCCACAGGGTTTCTGCTGTTTCTTCATTGTAGTTTAGAGCTCTCCCAGAGCTATTTTCATCAGTTTGTAGTTGTTTATTTATTGTTTTTGTTGTTTTTGTTGTTTTTGTGGGAGTGATGAGTGTTGGGACCTCCTAGTCTACCATCTTTCTAATGTCACCTCCAGCAACCACTAATTTTTTTCCTTCATAATTTTGCCTTTTCAAGAATGTCATATAGTTGGAATCATACAGTGTGTAACATTTTAATGTTGGCTTCTTTCACTTAATAATATGCATTTAAGGTTCTTCTGTGTCTTCCCATGTCTTGACATCTCATTTCTTTTTAGTACTTAATAAATTCCAGTGTCTGGGTGTATTAATCCATTCAGTTGATCAATCCATTCATTTACTGAAGAACATCTTGGTTGCTTCCAAGTTTAGGCAATTATGAATAAAGCTGCTATAAGCATCCCTGTTCAGGTCTCTGAGCGGATTTAAGATTTCAGCTTCTATGGGTAAATACCAAGGAGCATATTGCTGGATCATGTGGTAAAAGTATGTTTGGTTTTGTTAAAAAAAATGCTAAAATGTCTTCTAAAATGCCTGTACCATTTTGCATTCCCACCAGCAATAAATGAAAGTTCTTGTCGCTCCACATCCTTACCAGCATTTAGTGTTATCAGTGTTTTGGATTTTGGAAATTCTAATAGGTGTGTAGTGATGTCTTGTTTTAATTTGCAATTCCCTAATGATATATAATGTAGAATATCTTTTAAAATGCTTATTTGACATATATATACATATATATATGTATGTGTATATATATATATATATATATATATATATATATATATATATATATACACACATACTCCCCTTTGGCAAGGTGTCTATTCAGATCTTTTTTGTCCATTTTTAAATTGAGTTTTGAAACATTGTTGAGTTTTAAGAGTTGTTTGTATGTTTTGGATCACAGTCCTTTATCAAATACATCTTTTGCAAATATTTTCTCCAAATATGTGTCTTGTTTTCTCATTCCATCGACAGTTTCTTTTACAGTGTGTTTTGGAGCTCTACTTTAAGACAGCCACAAGATAGAGTAAGTTTTCTGCACATTTAGCCTTTCAAAGATTGGTATTCTCTGTAAAGGATTAAGAGATGCCTGGTAGGTCTCCTCTGAGGAAGAGCTAAAGGAAGAGAGAATAGTGATGTGGACTTTTACCTTTATGTCATGTAAGTGACATATATCTGGCACATATCTTTTTAGTACTTAGGATTGAGAAAAGAGAAGGAACAGGTCAACAGAACAAGGCATGGGCCACTGGTATAGTTGGTTCAATCCCAGTATTTATTGTGTGACTTTACCGTGTGACCTTACTGTGTAACCTTGAGCAAGTCACTTATCCTTTTTGAGCCAAAACTTCTTTATCTCTAAAATAGGTGGAATATTGCCAACTTGTAGAGTTTCTGTGAGGACTCAGTGACACAGCATAGCACCTAGTACAGTGTCTTGTTTGTGATATGTGCTCCCTACATTAACCACTGCTCACCTTTCCTTCTTTCCTTAGCACTCCTTTTTTGTGGAGGGATTCAAGGCTACAAAATGAATAGCCATAAAAACAATTTATGAGTGATCCAATACCAGTTTTAAGCATATATAGTGACTCTCAGTGACCATATATATTATACATTTGTGTGTCTTTATAAAAGAAAAATTCTGCCATATGTCACTTCTATTAAATAGTGAGTAAGCCAAAAGGCCCATCTGAAAACAACCACTGAGGATGCAGAACCTAGTTTTAATAAAATAAGATTCTGTAAGGTGAAAACCAAACTAATAGTTCCAAAGGTCATGATAAATGAATTAGGAAAGTAATAAAAATGGCTTAGCAAAGCAATGCTGTCATTCTTCATCTTAATGAATCTCTTAAAGAGTAAATAAAAGGAGAAAGATGAAAGTAATTATTGGCTGTGTACCTAGTTATTGGAGCTGCTGCTATCTCCAAGGGATACAGTTCATAAAGCTGAGGCTGTAGGTGAATATACATATATCACGTAGCTGCCTCAGAGCTTGGGAGCTATATATCATGCTTACATAGTGAAAGCACAAATACTTGTCTTAATGAACATGTTATGTTGACCTCTATCCCTCTGTCACACCCTGCTAAATGTATAGGGCCAGTGTCTTGGCAGTTAGAAGGGCTACAGAGAACATGGCCGTAGGAGGCAGAGGCTTGAGGCAGCTCCCATTTCTGCCATTTCTTGCTGAACAGAGAAGACATTAAATTTCCTGGACTGCCATCGAACAGCAAAAGAGATGGAGGAAACAAATGAGGGGAAAAGGCTTTTAGAGTTTCAAAAAAGGAGGATGAATGATTCACAATGTTATTGCTATGAGAAATGTAATAAACACTCTTTCCATGTATATTGTATTAGAGAACCTTTTACTGATGCACTTTTATTTGCACCACTCAATTGGACAGTATTAAAGCTGGGACATTCCTGTTCATTTGAATGGTTGATGAAGAATATGCAGATTAGTCTTGCCATTTTGTCATTTTGACTGACAGATATTACATCATCTTTTTCAGTAAGTTGTTAATCATTATTTAAAAATTATATTACTTTACACTCTAAATTTAAAGGCACTTATAAATTTTGTCATGAAAATGTTATAAAGCCAGTACAGAAATGTTATTCCATATTTTATACAAGAAGTGATTTATATATTAATATATGTATAAAAAATAGGTTATATAAAATAATTTTATATATATGATTTTTTAAAAACAAAAAGATATTATACATACTGTTTTGTTAATAGATTTATTTTACTTAGCAGTATACTATGAATAATTTCATGTTATTGCATATTCTTTCACAATATTCTTAAAGGTTGTATAGATTCTGGAATGTGGATATACCATAGTTTATTTAACCAAACTCTATAGTTGGCTGTTTAGGTCATTTCCATTCTTCTAATAACCCTGTTGTAAATGTATTTATAGCTGAATTTCTGTGCTCCTCTATGAGTCCTTCCTTAGAATGGAATCCTAGTAGTGAAATTGATGAGTGAAGAGTCACAGCAACTTTAGGGCAGAAAAGTTTTGAATAAACCTGAAACTTTTAAAGAACTTGATTTTAGAAACAACAAAGAATTAAGAAAAACAATGGAAATGCTCTTGAAGCAGGGAGAACTCTAACGATCAGAGCTGGATATCACACCTCAGAGAAGGGCGTTGTTAATACAACCCAGGGAATAACACAATCAGGGTTACGGCTGTAAAGAGAGCTTTTAAAGAAATTCACTTCATATTAGGAGAGTGGATTAAAGACTGAAGAAAGGGTGTGCTTTTCCCGGTGATAAAGCAACTGAATGTAGTGTTCACGATGGACTGGAGGGCTAAAGAGGATGTGGTTTGGAAAGCTTCCTAAAAATCATGGGGCAATATTTTGCAGTTGTGGGTTATATGTTATCATAGTATAATGGTTCTGACTCATGTGGAAGCAACAGGAGGAGGCGGGTTTTCCTAGTAACTATGACTGTAAATTATTCTTTGGAGCAGAGATTTTAAGAGGCAAATATTTCAGACCTTGACCGCACAGTGTTATAGAATTGACCTTTTTCAGAATGATTCTTTTTGTTGTTGTTGTTGTAGGGGAGGATCATTTTAGGGTTGGTTTACACTTAGTGTATCCTTTTGATTGCAGTTGATTCAATTCTGTTTTCAGAATGTTAAGTTTTGGATTGACTGTTTTTCAGGCATATTTTTCTGTGTAGAAATAACCTAAATGGCAGACAGGAAGGGGCGCTGTAAATATCACCTATATCTGCAAACCAAAAGGCAACCTGGGGCCACATATATGTCATTTTTATCATACTTACACAGAGGGTGTGTCAATCTCAGCTTCCCTAAGCACTGCTCAGCATCAAGCCCTAAAGAATTTCAGCTGGAAAAAGTAGCCACATTCAGTGTTTGTGTCAATACTAACCAAATCTGTAAGGATATTTAGCACCTTACGTTCTCTAGGGGGTGAGGTGAGGAATTAGTCTAATGTCTGCAGTTTGAATTCCTTGAGAAGCTATAGTCTCAGCACTCCCAGTATCCTCAACACCCCCGAGTATATCCACGCTGTATAACTGGGCTGGAACTTGAATTCTGTTTGACTGGGGACCTAGGAACCTCCCCTGACAGACACTTCTCCTTATTCCACATTTTTAGCTGTGGGTTGTGTCTTGCATCATCCTGGGCACATTTCCTTTTATTCAGAACTTACCCCTTACAACCTGCTTCTTAGGTGTTGTATGGTTTCCTGCTGCTCTGATCTTCATTCACCATATTAGTCTTTTTGAATATTGACTTTTGCCTATATTGGACCCAGAGCACCAAGTTGATTTGTATCTGCTGAGAGACCATAAAGATGTTTACAGTTTCCTCCTGGCCTTTGCCCCTCCCCTCCTAATATATTCTCATCTCTCCTGTTTGCTTTTAAGATCTTAACACACCTAATAGATGCAGAAAAAGCTTTTGACAAAATTCAAAACCGATTTATGATAAAAACTCTCCAGAAAGTGGGCATAGAGGGAACCTACCTCAACATAATAAAGGCCATATACGACAAACCCACAGCAAACCGCTCTCAATAGTGAAAAACTGAAAGCATTTCCTCTAAGGTCAGGAACAAGACAAGGATGTCAACTCTTGCCATTATTATTCAACATAGTTTTCAAAGTCCTAGCCATGGCAATCAGAGAAGAAAAAGAAATAAAAGGATTACAAATTGGAAAAGAAGAAGTAAAACTGTCACTGTTTGCAGATGACATGATACTATACACAGAGAATCCTAAAGATGCTACCAGAAAACTACTAGAGCTAATCAATGAATTTGGGAAAGTTGCAGGATACAAAATTAATGCACAGAAATCTCTTGCATTCCTATACACTAACAACAAAAGATCAGAAAGAGAAATTAAGGAAACAATCCCATTCACCATTGCAACAAAAAGAATAAAATACCTAGGAATAAACCTACATAAGGAGGTAAAAGACCTGTACTCAGAAAACTATAAGACACTGATGAAAGAGATCAAAGATGACACAAACAGATGGAGAGATATACCATGTTCTTGGATTGGAAGAATCAATATTGTGAAAATGAGTATACTACCCAAAGCAGTCTACAGATTCAATGCAATCCCTATCAAATAACCAGTGGCATTTTTTACAGAACTAGAACAAAAAAATCTTAAAATTTATATGGAGACACAAAAGACCCCGAATAGCCAAAGCAGTCTTGAGGGAAAAAACCAGAGCTGGAGGAATCAGGGTCCCTGACTTCAGGCTATACTACAAAGCTACAGTAATCAAGATAATATGGTAGTGGTACAAAAACAGAAATATAGATCAATGGAACAGAGTAGAAAGCCCAGAGATAAACCCACCCACCTATGGTCAACTAATCTATGACAAAGGAGGCAAGGATATACAATGGAGAAAAGACAGCCTCTTCAATAAGTGGTGCTGGGAAAACTGGACAGCTACATGTAAAAGAATGAAATTAGAACACTCCCTAACACCATACACAAAAATAAACTCAAAATGGATTAGAGACCTAAATGTAAGACCAGACACTATAAAACTCTTAGAGGAAAACATAGGAAGAACACTCTTTGACATAAATCACAGCAAGATTTTTTTGGATCCATCTCCTAGAGTAATGGAAATAAAAACAAAAATAAACAAATGGGACCTAATGAAACTTAAAAGCTTTTGCAAAGCAAAGGAAACTACAAACAAGACAAGAAGACAACCCTCAGAATGGGAGAAAATATTTGCAAATGAATCAACAGACAAAAGATTAATCTCCAAAATACATAAACACCTCATGCAGCTCAATATTAAAAAAACAAACAACCCAATCAATAAATGGGCAGAAGACCTAAACAGACATTTCTCCAAAGAAGACATACAGATGGCCAAGCAGCACATGAAAAGATGCTCAATGTCACTAATTATTAGAGAAATGCAAATCAAAACTACAATGAGGCATCCCCTCACACCTGTTAGAATGGGCATCATCAGAAAATCTACAAACGACAAATGCTGGAGAGGGTGTGGAGAAAAGGGAACCCTCTTGCACTGTTGGTGAGAAAGTAAATTGATCCAGCCACTATGGAGAACAGTATGGAGGTTCCTTAAAAAACTAAAAATAGAATTACCATATGACCCAGCAATCCCACTCCTGGGCATATACCCAGAGAAAACCATAATTCAAAAAGACACATGCACCCCAATGTTCACTGCAGCACTATTTACAATAACCAGGTTATGGAAGCAATCTAAATGTCCATCGACAGACGAATAGATAAAGAAGATGTGGTACATATATACAATGGAATATTTCTCAACCATAAAAAGGAAAGAAAGTGGGTCATTTGTAGAGACGTGGATGGATCTAGAGACTGTCGTACAGAGTGAAATAAGTCAGAAAGAGAAAAACAAATATCATATATTAACGCATACATGTGGAACCTAGAAAAATGGTACAGATGAACTGGTTTGCAGGGCAGAAATAGAGACACAGATGTAGAGAACAAACGTATGGACACCAAGGGGGGGGGGGGAAGTGGCAAGTGTGGTGGTGGTGGTGAGATGAATTGGGAGATTGGGATTGACAGTATACACTACTATGTATAAAATGGATAACTAATAAGAACCTGCTGTATAAAAAAATAAATAAAATTAAATTAAAAATAAAAGAGAGATCTTAACACACCTAGAGGCTGAGCAAGTTGTACTAATGACGATGAGGGCGTACTGTAGGCAAAGTGCTGTATTTGTTGCCCCATCTTTAAGTATGAAAATGAGCTTATTTATTGCAAATAATGTAATATTCAATTTAAATGACCACTTTTACTGCATTATTTTCTATCAACAGTTTCCCTATTGGTCAATTTTGGAAACACAATGCAAGAATTTTTTTCCTGGGTTATAGTTCTTTACAACAACATTCTGGAATCGCTAAAGGTATGGCAGTCTGGAAGCGCTAAAGGTATGGCAATGGAAAAAGCATGAACTGTGTTTAATTCTGTTTGCCGATATTTAGTGGAAGTGTTAATCAACATTTGTAATCTTTTAATAGATTTAGTCAGAAGGTCTGAACAGTTACCATTGCCTCACTTGAAGAGGCTTATATGAAAACAATTTATATTTCTTCCCTAAAATGATAGTCATGAAGATATATTAAAGGGAGGTATGCTATCCACTGGAGGTACCTGAATCTAGGAAGTGCTATTTAGACCAAGTTTGTTGGATTTGTACTTGTACATATTTTGCTATTCTATTCTATTTTAGTGGTAAAGTCTTTAAGATGAGGGGCAGAGGAGGAAAGAGAATATGATTATAGTCTGTAATAATACATTTATTGTTGTTAAGTAAATTAAATGCCGATACTTAATTAGCATTGAATGATGAAAAACATTCAGATATAGAGTTTTACATTGTCAACTCTCAAATCAGTATTGTTAAATTTGTCCAGACATTCATATTTTGCAATTTGCAATTGAAATTGTTAATTTTAAGATAAACATAATGAAATTCTGACCATTTTCAATGAACCCTGTACAAATTTATGTACACTGACACTCTGTATAGTAAGAACAAGTTTGGTTTAGTGGAAGGGGTCCTGGTATTGAAGTTGGAATATTTGGGTTTGAATCCAGATGGCTCCACCTATTAACTGTGTAAACTTACATGGGGTAGGTTATTTAATTTTTTCAGATCTCAGTATCCTCATCTGTAAAATAAGAACAATAATAGCTACCTCACCAGGTTATTATGGAGATGGCATTTGAAAGCCACTGGACTAGTGTTAATACATGGTAGGTACTCTGCACACATTTCTTTCTTTTTTCGGTTTCTAGAAATGTTTAAGCATAGACAGGACAATTCAGACCATGGGTGTAGTGGATGACTTCCAGGTGACCTTGAAAGTCATATCTAACCTTAGTTTCTCTGACCAATTGTTCATAAATGGACCTTTGTCATTACAATGTTTTTCATTCAATTCAATTTTATTGGTATTTACTATGTGTTAGATACTCTATCGTGTCTTTGTAAGTATACAGGGGGCGTGGGAGCATATGGGGAATGCATTTGCCTCTTTTCTGCCTTGCCTTCTTGCCCCCACAGTGTACTAGCACCTCCTCATTATCTCATCTGGAGCTTGTACCTTGTGTCTGTCTGCTATGGTGTATTCTCAGCATCCTGTGTATGCTTTTTCCATACTATGTATGGCTCACGCCATAGCCTCTGAGGTAATACTGAGCTCAGAGGCTGCTGTGAGGGTAAATGAATTAATACATTAAAGCACTTAGAACAGTGCTTGGCATTAAGTGCTCAATAGATTTTAGTTACTGTTATCTGCCCATTCCCCATGGCCTGGGGCTTGTTCTACTGGGTCAGTCACCTTCTGTTCAGGTGCTTGCTGGACAAGAAGATCCCTTGCTGTCTGTGAGGAGTATGAGAAAGATCAGAGCAAGGATAAAACTCTTGGTATTAGGATTAAAAACAACATTGCAAATGACCTTTATTAGGTAAGAAACTACAAAGTTCTGCATAGGACAAGCATATTTTATACAATAAAATATTGATAAATAAATGTTACTTACAACTTGTCAGAGGTTATATCTGTTTTCTCATACTTTTCATGCTTTTAAGTTTTGTGATCAATTTGTATATATGTATATAAGATATCAAAAACTGAGAAAAACTCCAGAGGAAAAGCATCCATGCACAATCACATCTTCATTCCCCAAACAACTCAGTTTATTTCTAACAAGAACGTCAGAAAGTTTCTTACCATGGGAGAGTGACCTTTAAAGAAAAGACCTGACAATCAGATAAACTACGCACCATTTACAGAAGGATTCAGGGGAATTTACTCCATCTATTCCCCTGGCCTCTGGAGGAAATTATTCATTCTCGAAAGGCAAAGCTGATTGAGGAAGGAAGAGTCAGGTTGAAAACAGACAATGCTTTTAGCTGTGTTTATGAGAAAGAGTCTAGACCTCTGGGTTTTCACCTATAGAGCAAGGTGGTTGGACTAGATCATTTTAAAGGAGCTTTCCAGATCAAACAGGGTGAGCTCTACTGCGCTAAGCTATGCCATGTCCATGCTGTTTAGGTAGAAATCGTAAGCTTACTACCAGACTGCAAACACCTTGCTAGATGAGGAACTTCAGTTACTAGTCCTTGGATCCTCAGTATTAACCCAATGCCTGGCCAGTATTCTAGGTTCTATCCATTGTACCTGCAGAAAGAATCTGTAGCAGAGTTGTGGTGAGGGACAAGTAAGGTGATGTATTTACAAGTGCTTAGAGAGCTGCAAAGGGTTTTTTTGTCTTTTGTGTGTGGGTTTTTTTTTTTTTAATGTACAGTGAAGTTGTAAAATGAAGGAACTAATGATAGACTGAGAATATTTCTTTGGTTTTTGAGAACTTCAGAGGTGGAAGAAAATGTGACATCTAGTACAACCAAGTCACTTACAGTGGAGGAAGTGGGTTATACAGATAAAGTGAGTACTCAGTAAGGTTGTTGGTGTCTGAAAGATAACAGAAAGCAGTGTCATGATTCTGAATTCATGAACCTACAGTTTTTGATTAGTTAATATTAAAATTTATAAGAGAGAATAAAGCAACATAAGGGAAAAAAGTTTACGTACACCAATATAACACTCTAATGGTGACCATTGCTATATTTGCCCTTCAAGATTTCAATAAGTAATGGTCATTTTCCACAAGGACACTACACTGTAAATCAGGTGTCCCCCTAAACAGTAGAAATATGAGCCTAAATGTAGGAATAGCTTTACTCTTCTCATTTAGATGCTGACTTTTGCTTTTGCCTGGGAGACTTTGGGCAGAAGCTACATTTATTTACCCTCACCGAGTTAGTTTTCATATATGCAGAACATCTCTTGACTTGGTAGTAGCGGGCCAGGCCCTCAATTTGCCTCACATACCAATGTATATTTTCAGCTTAATCACTGAGAAATTGAAATTGAAACATATTTACTTGTTATAAATGCAGCTTTTAAGTGAAATGCTTGCAAATTTCTTAGTTCATAGGGCCCAGGAGAGATTCTATGAGCTCAGGAACATGCTATAAAGGTGTTCATGTTGTGTGTGGATATGTCTTTAGGATGACGTGAATTTTCAAAATTTACCATTTACCAACAGATGATTAGCACTGGTGTTCATTGTTACAAAGCAATCTTTGCAGTGTGGATGGTGTGAGTGGGCACTGACCATCAGGTGAGTTAGCAGATGAGTGCTCAAAGAGATTGGATAGAAATAGAAAAAGAAAAAAGAAGAATTAAGCACATTCTTCACATATACCTTTTAAAATAATGGTCTTACAAGAAAAATATGCTCATTTTAGAACATTTAGAAGATACCAATAACCACACAGAAAAAAGAGGAAAAAACCCCCCTGCAATCCTGTTATTCAGAGATTAAAAACTACCAATTTAGTATGTAGCACTCCCTAGGCTGTTTTCTATATATTTAAATAATATGTATAAACAAACATAAAGTCTTCCTGTTTTATAATCCATCTTTTCCACCTATAATACCATGAATATATTTTCAAGTAATTAAGTACAGCATGTTCTTTAAATCTAGTTCAATCTTTAATCTTTAAACTAGATTACTTAGGGTCACTGGAACCAAATATCACATATAAAAACTTGATTTGTAAAATACCTTAAACTTTTTAGTTCCTATCAAGATCCTACTTTGGTGCCAGACACCTAAGAGATTTTATGATGATGATATAACTGTAAAGTGGTTCTATGAGAGATATTTTTGAGGATAGTGGTCTGGATTTTTACTTGGGACTTGTGATTTAAAATTCGTAGCACTGGTTCTCAGGCATACTTACACTCACAACATAGAAGTAACAAACCTTTTACCCAGAAGCTTCTCCTATATTGTCCTTCCTTCATAAGATGAGAAATAAGGATTTGAGAACTTCTGGACAATGCATTATATAAGGTAGTTTTTTTTTTATATATAAGGTAGTTTAATAAAGTTCTCTGGATTATGATACACAAGGCATATTGATTAGGGCACCTAACTCAGGAACTCCTTTAAGATGGCCCCTTATTGCTTTGAGGAGCCATGAATGAGATGAACCAGCACTATACACACACCCTAAAACTTTCCTATATTCAAGATGCTGTGACTGAGATAAACCATCACATTTTTTTACTGAAAGAACTAAATACCCCAAAGAAAGAAGATAAGCAATATGGCTTTAATTCTAATGCGTGACAAAGAACTATTTATATTTTTCTATGAGTTGGGAAAAATTTACTAGAATTCCTGCTAAATTAGTAATAGAAAGCAATAATGTAAAGATTCAAAATAATTTTTAACATAGTTGACTCATTCATGCATGTGTTCATTTATTTATCAAAAAAATATTTATTCAATACTTAGCATATGTCAGGATCAGCTCAATCATTGGGTAACACACCTTGCAGGGAAATGGCCCTTCTGTTACTGTATTTTTATAACTCTTGTTAGAATATTGTGCTTATTGTATTTTGCTTTGGTATTTTGCTGATTGGTGTTGTAGAAGCTGTTCTCATCAGAGGGGTGAAATCTTTCATGTCAGCTACCTGGGGAAGAAGTGGTCTCTGTTTGGTTGATCTAAAGTGATCTGAGAAGGACAATCCTTAATCTTGAAGAAAGTTGTAAGATTTCTAGGAGGGAGGGGAGCCAGTGAGTTGCATTTGGGGATGTGGTACACCCGCTTTGGCAAAAGCTAGAACTGTCCATGGTGCTGAAGACCTGTGCGAAGGCTTCCGTTTAGCATTTCTCAGTTACATTTACTGACTCAGTACTCACAACGTGAAATAAATCACCACTAATCATTACAATTGACCTGCAAAATAAGAGGCATTTTATTTATTTTTACATGAGGAAACTGGATGTTAGAGACAGGAAACAACTTATGAAGGTTCATTTGCAAAGGACAGAAATCACTCGAGCTATTTTGAATGAAAAGGAATTTAATTCAAAAATTGTAGCGCTTACAAAATTATGGAAAGTGGTGAAGCAGCAACCCCTACCCTGGGCCTCCTGGAATGACTCCCAGAACGCCACCACAGAACTATCTGGCCAAAGGAACTTCTAGCTCTACTGCATTTGGGTAATGGGGAATCATGAAGCTTCATGCCAACTTCTGCTCCAAGACCACACTGTCTTGGCTATGATCTGGGGTTTAGATGCTGGCATCAGAACTAGGCACTCCAGAGCCAAGCTGAGACTACAACGAATATGTAACAAAATGAATAATCTGCTTGCCTCTCAACATTCACTAAGCCAGTTCCTGGACACTCCAATCTTTGCTGATGCCGCTTTGGGAAAACCATGTCCCCGTAATCCCTGTGTCCTTGCACACCAGCAGAAATAATAGGAGCTGCAGAAGTGGCTTCTGGAGACTTCTGTTTTCCAGATCTCCCATGAGTACTTCATATTAGTGGAATCTAAAACACATCCTGAACCTTAGTTGCAAGGGAACCTGGGAGAAGTCAAACTGAAAGGAAGGTAGAACAAATGTGCATTAGATGACTTTACCTATCACCAGTGGGGAGCTATTATTTAGACTCAGAATAGTCTAAATTTAAAGCCCTGGGTTCTTTCTGTACCACAGAAGTTGATTTGGAATCGATATAAAATTTACTCAGGTAACCCTGGGGATGATTTGTATTAATTTCTGGTATGTAAGAGGGAACTTTAAAAATAATTAATTAATTAATTAATTAATTTTTGGCTGTGTTGGGTCTTCGTTGCTGCGTGCGGGCTTTCTCTAGTTGCAGTGAGGCGGGGGCTACTCTTGGTTGCGGTACACAGGCTTCTCATTTTGGTGGCTTCTCTTGTTGTGGAGCACGGGCTCTAGGCACATGGGCTTCAATTGTTGTGGCTCGTGGGCTCTAGAATGCAGGCTCAGTAGTTGAGGTGCACGGGCTTAGTTGCTCTGTGGCATGTGGGATCTTCCTGGACCAGGGCTCAAATCCATGTCACCTGCATTGGCAGGTGGATTCTTAACCACTGTGCTGCCAGGGAAGTCCCCATGATGGAACTTTTTGATCAGGAAGAACTTGAGTCAGAGTCAGAGAAAACTGTTATAGCTGTCTTCGAGTTAGAAGCCTGTGGGACTCTTCAGTTGGAATAGACTGAAAAGCCATGATCATGGTCGGGCTGAATGAGAGAAATCATAACAAGAAGAGTTAGGATGTCTGTTTAGTCTCAAGGGGAAGTATTTTTTGAGCATAGACAATTTGTAAATACCTAAGGCCATTGGCAAATCATTTAATAGCATTCTCTGTACAAAATAATTCTATTTATAGAAAAGAGTCTCAAGAGATTATGGGCAATTTGGGTTGCCCCATGAAGAGCTATGAAGGGGATGAGATCCTAGAGAATTGGGATATTACATTTACACTTGAGGTTCAAATTCGACACAGTAGCCATTGCTGAGAATATCCAAAGTAAAAAAGAATGGGTACACATTTACATGGATGGAGACAGAAGTTCTTCTAATCTCCTAATCCACTCCTTTCAAGAAAGGAGAACAGAAAGTGGGGAGAAGTATTCTGCTGCTTCCCTAGTAAATCTTATTGATCAACTCCCATCTTTCCTGCCAAATTAAGAATGTTGCTTTTGGCTCTCATCCTTCTTCTTTATGGAATGCTAATCTTTTCACTAGTTCATATTTCAGCCTTTTCAGAATGTAGCTCAAACTCATTGGATTATAAACTCCACGCAGGACCATGGAGTGGATAAACCACATATTCAGTATCTGGCAGTTTGGAACATTTATCACACATTTAATATATCTGTTCCCTTCAAGAATTCTGACCAAGTTGAGAAATAAAGAGTAAATAAAAGAAGAAAACTTTATTACTAATAGAGGCTAAGTTGTAGGTTACAGTGCAGTGAGAGAAGCATATGGTCCTGCTAATTGCATTCTCGAAAGAAAAACAGGCAGAACTGAACCAAGTATGCTCATTTATTCTTCCCAAATTATTTAATCAGATAAGTCACTCTACTTGCCAGGGATGGAGTGAGTAAAGGACCAGAGGGAATCTAGGAATGTGCTTTGGGAAAATCTCTCTTCATGAGAACCAGGAGTGAGGAAGAAGAATTCTTCTTTGTAAGTGGGTGCTCAATAGAGAGTATTAGTGTGAACAAATGAATATATGCATTCATAATGAATTATGGATGTATGAATAGCTTCTTTTTAAAAATAATTAATTAATTAATTAATTAATTAATTTTTGATGTGTTGGGTCTTCGTTTCTGTGCGAGGGCTTTCTCTAGTTGCGGCAAGCGGGGGCCACTCTTCATCGCGGTGCACGGGCCTCTCACTATCGCAGCCTCTCTTGTTGCGGAGCACAAGCTCCAGACGCACAGGCTCAGTAATTGTGGCTCACGGGTCTAGTTGCTCCGCGGCATGTGGGATCTTCCCAAACCAGAGCTTGAACCCGTGTCCCCTGCATTGGCAGGCAGATTCTCAACCACTGCACCACCAGGGAAGCCCATGAATAGCTTCTTTCTTAATTCAAGTTTGCCTAGGAAATACTCAGCTAACCAGCATTCAGGTGATTGGTTGTTCCTGGGTTCACCCTGGAATTGGACCGTAGTCCCAAACCTAACTCGCTCTCGGTGTGGCTGGTGTGTTCAAGTGACAGTTGTTGCCCAAATTCCACCTGTTAATAGTTACATGAAACCTGGAACCTGGCTCTGAATCTTAGTCCCCAGGTTGGGGAACTTGACCTCTTCACCTGGGTCATGCCAGCCTCTTTGTAGGAGACTGTTGTCCAGTTTCTAGATTCCATGAACTTTCTTTAAATTAATAGGTTTCAAATCTAATGATCTATCTGAGGTTAAGAAACTCAGTCATCCTGAAATGTTGGTATTGTTTCCTTATCCATTTTTATCCAGTGAATAAGGACTTCCGTTAGTGTTTTTGTACTTGATATGCCCCCCTGCCCTGCACACTTTTTGAATTTCAATACTGGCCTTAGACTCTTTCTCACACCCTGCCATTCCACATGCAGGACAACAAATTCTGTTGCTGCTTTTGTTCAGTTAGTTTGACTCTCCTAACTGCACTGTCCACTACAAACATTTTGGGTTTGAAACACTCATAATAGTTATTTTAAATTAGGTTTAAAGCTCCTGGAAAAGTAAGGACCATGTTTTATACCTTCCCCGTTGTTAATTGATCCATATGTGAGAATATCCACTGGTGTTATGTTCCTGGCCTCTCTACACTCTTCACTCCTCTGGAAGTTATTGGCTAATTTAGGAGCAGGATTTCAGATTCTTCCTTCCTTTTTCTTTTGGAAACTAACTGCTTACAGGAAGCAGAATTCTGGTCTGTGCCTCTATGCTATACCTTTTACAGAGCCAGCACCTAGAACACAGCCTGGTATTCGTGAATAAGTCTGTCATATTTGGGGGTTTGGTTCAAGAATCCCTTGGTTTTCAGAATCTAAATCAAATTCATGGATATTCGTGATAACAATAGTGAAAGTGATACTTGGTTTTTCATTTATCTATAGTTTTTCTAATCAGTTTAGTTCAGAAGTAAGTTGGGGCTTATATTTCAACTCCATACTATGTTCCTTTCCCTATATAAAGCTAAAAAAGAAAATTAAACATAAAATGGACAGAAGATAAAAAGAAGACTGTAAGTAGCAGACATGAAGCTGGAAAGAGAAAGAAAAAAAGATACAACAGCTCAGCTGTTGGGAAAAATTCATAGGAGGAATAATCAACTCCATATATCAAAATCCCAGAGTACACAGCATAGCACAATAATTAACGCTCATGATGATAATCCTTGATCCATCAAGAAAAATTAAATTATGTTCAGCAGACTTACTTTTCTTTACCTAAGCTGGGGAAGAATGTGGAATATATTTTAGAAAGATTTATTCTTTTGATAAAGGAAATATCACTTATATTTGCTGGACTCTCTAAAGAATACTATTGTGAAAATACTTAAATATAGAAAAGCAGAAGGGATTGTTGAGGATAACTTCTTAAGCATACATTATCTTTAAAATTAAAGATTTTTACCACAGCATCTGCATTTTCCTATTCTTATTCAATATAACTAATCAGGATTAATTTTTGAAGTTTTACATTAATTGGTAAAATCAGCTCTAAAGTGCCTGTTTTTAACATGGTAGATCTTGTTTTTTAAGCAAAAGATGTAAAGCATCCATTTGGATTTAAATTAAGCTGAACCTTGGGCTTCAGGCTCATCAGATTTATTTATTTATTTTTAATAATTTTTTTTAAACATCTTTATTGGAGTATAATTGCTTTACAATGTTGTGTTAGTTTCTGCTTTATAACAAAGTGAATCAGCTATACATATACATATATCCCCATATCTCCTCCCTCTTGCATCTCCCTCCCACCCTCCCTATCCCACCCCTCTAGGTGGTCACAAAGCACCAAGCTGATCTCCCTGTGCTACGCGGCTGCTTCCCACTAGCTATCTATTTTACATTTGGTAGTATTTTTTCTGAATACCAAAGCACATAAAGATATTGCTGAATTGCTAAGGGTCAGTGAATGCCAATGGAATTATTCATCCCAATAATGTGATATCAGAAGAGCAATTTTGCAAGATTAAAATATATTATAATAAGGCAAAGAGTCATCATATTTAAATTGTAACTAAATAAACTCACAGTCGTGGATGAACAATGTTGTATTCATTCCAGAGCATGGGTGTTCTAATTGACATTGCAAGTAGGAAAGTGGGAAGTTTGGCAGTCTGAATGTCTTCAGGAGAAGGTGTGAAGATGTAAAATCCTCACTAAGAGACCCTGCATGGTGGCATTATGTTGGTTCCTTTTGTACAACCCAGGACCTGGCTTTGTTGGAGCCCTGGAGTTGAGCAGACTGAGAAGGGCTGACCTCATGCAGTTCATTCCATAAGAGACTAAAATACACAAAGCAGACTGCCAATTTATGAAATCACAACGGAGTAGGAGAAGATGAGGAGGAATACTATAACCTCATCCAGGACACTCTCTTTGTTGCATCAGCATACCTCAGAGACCAAATTAATAACGTAAAGGTTGTTTGGTAAGCATGTAATTAAAGCAAAGAGAAGTGGGTGATCTTGGTGATTTCAAGCAGCTGATGGTAGGGCCTATTGAATCATCCCTGAGCTGCAGTGGAGTTAGAGTAATATATGGTAATATTTATTAATCACCTTGTCAGGCACATTATAAATACCTTAACTTATATCAATTCATTAATACTCCCAGCAACCCCATGAGGTAACCTCCAAGAAGGTGTCCTCCCCAATAAGTAGATATGAAAGTGGAGGAACCAGAGTTTAACTAACTCTCCTAAGGTTACAGGGCTGGCAAATTTCAGAGGTTGGAGTCCAAAGCCAACATTCTTAAGAGCCACACTATTTATCTCTCTAGGATTAGTTTTTTTTGTCCTGGATTCGGTGTTTCTTCTCTCAGGATAGTGCTGAAAATTCTCAATTTTTCCACTCTCCATTTCTATGTTCCAAGCTCTCCATTGCGATTTTGTTCTTAGGCTTCCTCCAGACAAATTATGGGCATAGGGGTTGTTACTGTTTACTAACTTACACTCACATTTTAGTCCTTTCACTCTGAGATTTCATCCAGTCCATTTGAATTGAGTGTTAGGTGTTTGCAAATTCTCTGGTCATCCATTTACACAATGTTTGAATTACTATCAGAGGGACTGAGAGTCTTGAAGCTCATTCCCACCTAATATTTAACTAGCTTTACAGCAACCTATTTCCTGTTACTTTTAAATTCTTAAGAATGTGGTAAAACATGCTTCTCATTATTGCCTTCACATACCACCAACAATTAATGGATAAAATATTGGTAGAAAATAATCTCAAGATGGATTATAAAGCTATTTAACTTGTGACAAATGGGTACTTTCTTAAGAATTCCAAAATTCTCATTATTAGATGAATCCCAATCTTGTACAATTTTCTTTCTAACTTCATTGAATTTTAAGAACTGGGACTGGCAAAAAAGTCTTACTTTTTACAGTTTATTTTTATCTGCATTTAGAGATTGTCTAAGAATAACATGGAAGGGGATTTGACATTTGTCATTTCTAGTATGATCAATTTCCCATCATTAATCATGTGAATCATGGCTGTGAAATGAGGCTAAAATTCCCCCCAATTTATTTTATGTTCTCCTGCAAGTGAAGAGGTAATATCCGACCTGAATGCTAATGTTAGGATATATTTCAGATCCTCTGAGCAGTTCCTTGAGATTCTTGGAAGAAAAGTGCTTTATATAGCCTCTTACAAAGTATTTGAGACAGCCACTTATGAATTACTATGTGCTGACGACTTTATCTGACTGTAGCAAAAGACGAGTGGTGGATTATGAATGGGTTGTGGAGGAAACTCAATTTTCTGGGCTGTCAATCACCTTAAAGACAGGTGAGTTCGTATAACAAATAACCTTGCTCTTCCGAAATCCTATGTGGATGCTCAGACCTTTTGAAAGCTTTGAATGGATTTTCCTGCCTTGGCACTGAACTGTCAAATGATCAGCAAAGTCAGAGTGTCACTTGGCAGAGTGGCAGGAGTGGCTGCTTGCGTGCACCAACGGGAGGAACAGAAGGGGATGGGATTTTCTAACCTGCTGTACAGATGTGAGGCCAGGATTATACCCTGGGTTCCATTCAGTCTTTGGAGTTGTTTCAATTCATAAATCATAACTGTCATATATTGCTGCACAGGTCATGAGAGAATAGTAGATGATAATTCCAAGACTGTTATTAGAGGAAAACAATCCTTTGGGAGATGGGGAGGTGGGATGCAGGACAAAGAGAAGGAATTAGAAATGCATGTAGTCCAGAGAGGCTGAAGTAATGCTATCATGACAATTAGAGTTTGGAAATGTCAGCAGTCATCTGACATGGGATCTGCCATCACTTGCCAATTGCAGACTGTTAAGGTCCCCATAACAAATGCATGATTCCCTTGGAGCAAAGGGTGATATTACAAAACAATAGCAGAAATGTCTAAGGAGTTTGAAACTGTGGAACAGCTATTTAGCCATAAACATACCGTGTTGGGAGGGATGTTGTATGAGAGAGTAAGATACAAACAAGGAGAATACATACAGTATTCATACATACTTACAGCTAAAGTTTAAGAATTATGTGAGTCTTCACAGATATACAGAACAAGCTAGTGGTTACCAGGGGGGAGACGGAAAGGGGAGGAGGGGCAAGGTAGGAGGAGGGGAGTAAGAGGTACAAGCCATTATTTACAAAATCAGCTACAAGATATATTGTACAACACAGGGAATATAGCCAATATTCTATAATAATTATAAGTGGAGTATAACATTTAAAAATTGTGAATCACTACATTGTACACCTGTCACATATAATAGAGTATATATCAACTACACTTCAATTAAAAAAATATGTTCTAGTATAAAAAAAGAATTATGTGAGTGTTGTTCAAAACTTCATTTAGTCACAATCATAAAAAACTTTCTTGGGTTGCCTAGTTTTGAATGAAATAATCTCCCTTTTGCGTTTGGAAAAACCTGTTTTACAGGAATAACCCATAAATTGATTTCAAAATTGAAAGTCAAAAAATAAAGTCATAGTAAAAAATGATGTTTTTCCAAGCTCAAAATACGTATTTTTCACATCACCTTTCTTCAGTTGGATGAGATATAATGCAAATCTAACCATTACCTACTTCATGCTCTCATTTTGTTAACTAACAGGCAAACAAGTTGGTCAGCAAGCAAACAAAATGCAGAAAAACACAATAGAGAGAAGAATGTCACCTTAATACACAAGCATTCTAAGTAAGAATACTGTATCTTTTGTCCTCTAGCAAATTTCATTTAAAAAGCACATTCTCTTTCACTAAGATGGTAAAGAAAAATCACTCTATTTCTTGTTTTGTTTCTCACTCTTTCTCCCTTTCTACATCAAGCCCAGGGTGAAGGAAGCATTGAGTGGTGTGGTGTACATTTCCAGTTGAGCTTTTGTTTCTTTTTAACTTTTGATAGAAAAGTTTGTTAATTGGGAAATGGGTAGGAATGACTAATTCACTATCAATATATTCTGACAATGGGACTGGTAACCTAGACCATAGTAAGCAATACAATTCAATTTTGTAGTTTGATTAGTTTCTAAGAGTGTACATTTTTCTTTTGGACCTAAGTTTGTTTGTAGAACTTTGGTTATTACTGAAACAATAAAATCACATTTCCAAACATGTGGGGAAAATGGCTTCAAAGCCTAAAAAATATCTCATTTTTGGTCAAGATTCAGAGTTTCTTTTAAAAGGTAGAAATCCCGAAGCTCAATTCAAACAAGTTGAAATTAATAAATTTATATTTTTTTATTGATTGCTTTTCATATCAGGGAAGTGATAAATAATGCAACTGATTCCCAGATGGGCCTATTTCAACTTTCTTACTTATGTTTGTCAAAACTGAGGCAGACACTAGTGGGCACTCATATTGCAGTTGTGTAGGGAACACATGACCTTCCTCACAGCAGACCAAATGGAACCACAGAATTTATCCTAATTTGTTCCATAAAGAATTTTGGGGGATTAAACAATAAGGACTTACTATATAGCATAGGGAACTATATTCAATATCTTGTAATAACCTATAATGGAAAAGAATTGAACAAAGAATATATATATATAAAAATATATATATTATATATATATATATATATGAATCATTTTGCTGTACACCTGAAACTACACAATATTGTAAATCGACTATAGTTCAATTAAAAAAAACTAGCATACTTAAAGAAAAGAATTTGGGGGAATTGGGACAAGTACATTGGCTGCAGAAGGTCGATAATGACATAGCAGAAGAATTTCTCAAACATGTGACCAAACTCCATGCAGAGGAGTGTGGAATGGGTCCCTGGTGGAGGCAGGTAGTTGGTAAAATAGGTCTTTCCTTGCAGAAGCAAAGTTCTCAGTCTCTTATCTGAGGTTGTGGGGTGGAACCGCACGTTCTGGGAAGAATGTTAGTGGTATTCCAGGTCCCAGGTCACACAGGGGTAGGGGCAAGATGACTACACAGATGGAGGGGACTGTAACTGAATAGCCCCAGTTTTTGTTTGGAGAAGTCCCACTCTCAGCCCGTGTGCTTTAGGTGAGTAGATCTCACTATTAGTTCCTGGGATGAGCCCTTACTGGCCAACATCAGGGACAACATGCTATCCCCTTGGTCATGGTTTAGGGATGAAAATAGGAGCCAAACTATGAGACTTTTACGAGGCTTCAGGAAGAAAGGTACTC
Organism: Balaenoptera musculus; assembly: GCF_009873245.2. Classification (NCBI taxonomy): domain Eukaryota; kingdom Metazoa; phylum Chordata; class Mammalia; order Artiodactyla; family Balaenopteridae; genus Balaenoptera; species Balaenoptera musculus. The sequence continues at coordinate 36,519,896 of NC_045798.1, forward strand.
TTTTCTGCTAGACTCGAATAAGAGAATATGTGAAGAAGAGTTGCAGCCACCTTGCTCTAGTTTTGATCAGTGCATCAGTACTGAGGACTTTGGAGCCAAGAAATGGAAAGAGAGGACTCAGATCCTGGTGACATTGTTAGAGCTCCAGCATCAAGCTCTGCTGAGACAGGAGTAAACTGCTGCTGAGGAATAATACTAGTGAGAGGAAAAGGGAAAAAGAAGGATTGAGCCAGAGAAAAATTGGAGTATTCCTAATGGAGTATTTCAGGCTCTCAGGCATGCAGTTGGCTTCACTACCTTACAAAGTGTGCTAGTTTTAAGCCTACCATTCAGAGGGCTGCTGCCCATTTGTCTTATTCATGAGGGCACCTCTATTTCCATATCCTCTTTCATTTTGTCTAGCCCTTAATTTCATATCTCTCCAATGAGACAAATTCTTTGACAGAAGCATTTAATATCAACTAAAAAAAGCAGAACTGAGAAAAGGTAATGTAAGACTTGAGTCAAGTCACTTATTTTCTGTGGGTCTCAGTTTCATTTCTTGGCAAATGAGGGGTGGGTCTGGATGATGTCTAAGGTCCTTCCAGCCCTTAGATTCTAATATGTTGTGTAAACAATTTTGACTTAATGATTTCAATTTCAAGGTCACTTTGGAAGGATACAATACAGTTTAGCAAGACGAGAGTTAATGAAACTAGTAAGGAATTAAAAGAAGAATCAATTAAAAGTGGATTCCAGGGCCCAAGAATATTACGGAATATACTTGCAAGAGGAAGCCAGAATTAGAGACAGCGTGGGAAAAATGAGGAATGAGGTGATAATATATTTGGAGAGAATCAGATATTACAATAGAGAAATAGAGGAAGTAAGAAAATTAATTCATTTATTCCATCAGATACGTACTGGGAATCCTTTGAATGCCACACCAGTAGGCCTTAGGGATACACATATATAAAAGACATTATCCCTTTCTCTGAGTAGCCAGTAATCTAATTGTGGAGACATATTGACAAATAAATGCCAGAGTCTAACACGTGCTTCTTTGGAATAGAGAAGTCACAAATGCTGTGTCTTTACATGGTCAAAATGATCTTATAATGTGGCAGATTTCTAGAGGAGTTTGTATCGAAGAAACTCTCTTTTTGAACTCTATAACTAGACTTCACAGTTTCTTTTTTATTTTTTTAACATATTTATTGGAGTATAATTGCTTTACAATGGTGTGTTAGTTTCTGCTTTATAACAAAGAGAATCAGCTATATATATACATATATCCCCGCATCTCCTCCCTCTTGTGTCTCCATCCCACCCTCCCTATCCCACCCCTCTAGGTGGTCACAAAGCACCGAGCTGATCTCCCTGTGCTATGCGGCTGCTTCCCACTAGCTATCTATTTTACATTTGGTAGTATATATAAGTCCATGCCACTCTCCCACTTCGTCCCCGCTTACCCTTCCCCCTCCCCGTGTCTTCAAGTCCATTTTCTACGTCTGTGTCTTTATTTGTGTCCTACCCTTAGGTTCTTCAGAACCTCTTTTTTTTTTTTTTTTGATCCTACATATGTGTTAGCATACGGTATTTATTTTTTTCTCTTTCTGACTTACTTCACTCTGTATGACAGACTCTAGGTCCATCCACCTCACTACAAATAACTCAATTTCGTTTCTTTTTATGGCTGAGTAATATTTCATTGTATATATGTGCCACATATTCTTTATCCATTCATCTGTCGATGGACACTTAGGTTGCTTCCATGTCCTGGCTATTGTAAATAGAGCTGCAATGAATATAGTGGTACATGACTCTTTTTGAATTAAGGTTTTCTCTGGGTATATGCCCGGTAGTGGAATTGCTGGGTCGTATGGTAGTTCTATTTTTAGTTTTTTAAGGAACCTCCATACTGTTCTCCATAGTGGCTGTATCAATTTACATTCCCACCAACAGTGCAAGAGGGTTCCCTTTTCTCCACACCCTCTCCAGCATTTATTGTTTGTAGATTTTTTGATGATGGCCATTCTGACTGGTGTGAGGTGATACCTCATTGTAGTTTTGATTTGCATTTCTCTAGTGATTAATGATGTTGAGCATCCTTTCATGTGTTTGTTGGCAATCTGCATATCTTCTTTGGAGAAATATCTATGTAGGTCTTCTGCCCATTTTTGGATTGGGTTGTTTGTTTTTTTGATATTGAGCTGCATGAGCTGCTTGTAAATTTTGGAGATTAATCTTTTGTCCGTTGCTTCATTTGCAAATATTTTCTCCCATTCTGAAGGTTATCATTTCATCTTGTTCATGGTTTCCTTTGCTGTGCAAAAGCTTTTAAGTTTCATTAGGTCCCATTTGTTTATTTTTGTTTTTATTTCCATTTCTCTAGGAGCTGGGTCAAAAAGGATCTTGCTGTGATTTATGTCACAGAGTGTTCTGCCTATGTTTTCCTCTAAGAGTTTTATAGTGTCTGGCCTTACATTTAGGTCTTTAATCCATTTTGAGTTTATTTTCGTGTATGGTGTTAGGGAGTGTTCTAATATCATTCTTTTACATGTAGCTGTCCAGTTTTCCCAGCACCACTTATTGAAGAGGCTGTCTTTTCTCCATTGGATATTCTTGCCTCCTTTATCAAAAATAAGGTGACCATATGTGCGTGGGTTTATCTCTGGGCTTTCTATCCTGTTCCATTGATCTATATTTCTGTTTTTGTGCCAGTACCATACTGTCTTGATGACTGTAGCTTTGTAGTATAGTCTGAAGTCAGGGAGCCTGATTTCTCCAGCTCCATTTTTCTTTCTCAAGATTGCTTTGGTTATTCGGGATCTTTTGTTTTTCCATACAAATTGTGAAATTTTTTGTTCTAGTTCTGTGAAAAATGCCATTGGCAGGTTGATAGGGATTGCATTGAATCTGTAGATTGCTTTGGTTAGTATACTCAATTTCACAATGTTGATTCCTCCAATCCAAGAACATGGTATATCTCTCCATCTGTTTGTGTCATCTTTGATTTCTTTCATCAGTGTCTTATAGTTTTCTGCATACAGGTCTTCTGTCTCCTTAGGTAGGTTTATTCCTAGGTATTTTATTCTTTTTGTTGCAGTGGAAAATGGAAGTGTTTCCTTAATTTCTATTTCAGATTTTTCATCATTAGTGTATAGGAATTCAAGAGATTTCTGTGCATTAATTTTTTATCCTGCTACTTTACCAAATTCATTGATTAGCTCTAGTAGTTTTCTGGTAGTGTCTTTAGGATTCTGTATGTGTAGTTTCATGTCACCTGCAAACAGTGACAGCTTTACTTCTTCTTTTCTGATTTGGATTCCTTTGACTTCTTTTTCTTCTCTGATTGCTGTGGCTAAAACTTCCAAAACTATGTTGAATATTAGTGGTGAGAGTGGACAACCTTGCTTGTTCCTGATCTTAGTGGAAATGCTTTCAGTTTTTCACCATTGAGAACGATGTTGGCTGTGGGTTTGTCATATATGGCCTTTATCATGTTGAGGTAAGTTCCCTCTATGCCTACTTTCTGGAGGGTTGTTATCATAAATGGGTCTTGAATTTTGTTAAAAGCTTTTTCTGCATCTATTGAGATGATCATATGGTTTTTCTCCTTCCATTTGTTAATATGGTGTATCACATTGATTGATTTGCATATATTGAAGAATCCTTGCATTACTGGGATAAACCCCACTTGATCATGGTGTATGATCCTTTTAATGTGCTTTTGGATTCTGTTTGCTAGTATTCTGTTGAGGGTATTTGCATCTCTGTTCATCAGTGTAATTGGCCTGTAGTTTTCTTTCTGTGTGACACCTTTGTCTGGTTTGGTATCAGGGTGATGGTGGCCTCATAGAATGAGTTTGGGAGTGTTCCTCCCTCTGCTGTATTTTGGAAGAGTTTCAGAAGGATAGGTGTTAGCGCTTCTCTAAATGTTTAATAGAATTCACCTGTGAAGCCATCTGGTCCTGGACTTTTGTTTATTTGAATATCTTAAATCACAGTTTCAATTTCAGTGCTTGTGACATGCTTCAGTTTATATTTTCTATTTCTTCCTGTTTCAGTCTCAGGAAGTTGTGCTTTTCTAAGAATTTGTCCATTTCTTCCAGGTTGTCCATTTTATTGGCATATAGTTGCTTGTAGTAATCCCTCATGATCCTTTGTATTTCTGCAGAGTCAGTTGTTACTTCTCCTTTTTCATTTCTAATTCTATTGATTTGAGTCTTCTCCGTTTTTTTCTTGATGAGTCTGGCTAATGGTTTATCAATTTTGTTTATCTTCTCAAAGAACTAGCTTTTAGTTTTATTGACCTTTCTTATTGTTTCCTTCATTTATTTTTCATTTATTTCTGATCTGATCTTTATGATTTCTTTCCTTCTGCTAACTTTGGGGTTTTTTTGTTCTTCTTTCTCTAATTGCTTTAGTTGTAAGGTTAGGTTGTGTTTTTGAGATGTTTCTTGTTTCTTGAGGTTGGACTGTATTGCTATGAACTTCCCTCTTAGAACTGCTTTTGCTGCATCCCATAGGTTTTGGGTCATTGTGTTTTCATTGTCATTTGTTTCTAGGTATTTTTTGATTTCCTCTTTGATTTCTTCAGTGATCTCTTGGTTATTAAGTAGTGTATTGTTTAGCCTCCATGTGTTTGAATTTTTTACAGATTTTCTCCTGTAATTGATATCTAGTCTCATAGCATTGTGGTTGGAAAAGATACTTGATATGGTTTCAATTTTTTAAAATTTACCAAGGCTTGGTTTGTGACCCAGGATATGATCTATCCTGGAGAATGTTCCATGAGCACTTGAGAAGAAAGTGTATTCTGTTGTTTTTGGATGGAATGTCGTTTAAATATCAATTTAGTCCATCTTATTTAATATATCATTTAAAGCTTGTGTTTCCTTATTGATTTTCATTTTGGATGATCTGTCCATTGATGAAAGTGGGGTGTTAAAGTCCCCTACTATGATTGTGTTACTGTCAAATTCCCCTTTTATTGCTGTTAGCATTTGTCTCTTTGTCTCTTGTAATAGTCTTTATTTTGAAGTCTATTTTGTCTGATATAAGAATTGCTACTCCAGCTTTCTTTTGATTTCCATTTGCATGGAATATCTTTTTCCATCCCCTTACTTTCAGTCTGTATGTGTCCCTAGGTCTGAAGTGGGTCTCTTGTAGACAGCATATATACAGGTCTTGTTTTTGTACCCATTCAGCCAGTCTATGTCTTTTGGTTGGAGCATTTAATCCACTTACATTTAAGGTAATTATGGATATGTATGTTCCCATTACCATTTTCCTAATTGTTTTGGGTTTGTTATTGTAGGTCTTCTCCTTCTCTTGTGTTTACTGCCTAGAGAATTTCCTTTAGCATTTGTTGTAAAGCTGGTTTGGTGGTGCTCAATTCTCTTAGCCTTGCTTGTCTGTAAATGCTTTAATTTCTCCGTCGAATCTGAATGAGATCCTTGCTGGGTAGAGCAATCTTGGTTGTAGGTTTTTCCCTTTCATCACTTTAAATATGTCCTGCTACTCCCTTCTGTCTTCCAGTTTCTGCTGAAAGACCAGCTGTTAACCTTATGGGGGTCCCCTTGTATGTTATTTGTTGTGTTTCCCTTGCTGCTTTTAATGTTTTTTCTTTGTTTTTATTTTTTGATAGTTTGATTAATATGTGTCTTGGCGTGTTTCTCCTTGGATTTATCCTATACGGGACTCTCTGTGCTTCCTGGGCTTGACTATTCCTTTTCCATATTAGGGAAGTTTTCATCTATAATCTCTTCAAATATTTTCTCATTCCATTCTTTTTCTCCTGGGACCCATGTAACTCGAATGTTGGTGCATTTAATGTTGTCCCAGAGGTCTCTAAGACTGCCCTCAATTCTTTTCATTCTTTTTTCTTTATTCTGCTCTGCAGTAGTTATTTCCACTACTTTATCTTCCAGGTCACTTATCCGTTCTGCTTTAGTTATTCTACTATTGATTCCTTCTAGAGAATTTTAAATTTCATTTATTGTGTTGTTCATCTTTGTTTGTTTGCTCTTTAGTTCTTCTAGGTCCTTGTTAAATGATTGTTGTTTTTTCTCCATTCTATTTCCAAGTTTTTGGATCATCTTTACTATCATTACTCTGAATTCTTTTTCAGGTAGACTGCCTATTTCCTCTTCATTTGTTTGGTCTGGTGGGTTTTTACCTTGCTCCTTCATCTGCTGCATATTTCTCTGTCTTCTCATTTTGCTTAACTTACTGTGTTTGGTGTCTCCTTTTCACAGACTGCAGTTTCGTAGTTCCCGTTGTTTTTGGTGTCTGCCCCCTGTGGCAAATCTTGGTTCAGTGGGTTGTGTAGGCTTCCTGGTGGAGGGGACTAGTGCCTGTGTTCTGGTGGATGAGGCTGGATCTTGTCTTTCTGGTGGGCAGGACCCTGTCCGGTGGTGTGTTTTGTGGTGTCTGTGACCTTATTATAATTTTAGGCAGCCTCTCTGCTAATGGGTGGGGTTGTGTTCCTGTCCTGCTAATTGTTTGGCATAGGGTGTCCAGCACCGTAGCTTGCTGGTCGTTGAGTGGAGCTAGGTCTTAGCGTTGAGATGGAGATCTCTGGGAGAGCTTTTGCCATTTGATATTACGTGGAGCTGGGAGGTCTTTGGCAGACCAATGTCCTGAACTTGGCTCTCCCACATCAGAGGCACAGGCCTGACACCTGGACGGAGCACCAAGACCCTGTCAGCCACACGCCTCAGAAGAGAAGGGGGAAAAAAAGAAAGAAAAAAACAAAAGAAAAAGTTATTGAAATAAAAAGTTTAAAAAATTATTAAAAAGAAAAAAATTAAAAAGTAATATTAAAAAAAGAGAAAGGAAAGAAAAAAAGAAGTGAGCAACCAAACCAAAAAACAAATCCACCCATTTTAACAAGTGCTGAAAACTATATTTAAAAAAATGGACAGACAGAACTCTAGGACAAATGGTAAAAGCAAAGCTATACAGAAAATAATCACACAAATAAGCATACACGTACACACTCACAAAAAGAGCAAAAGGAAAAAATATATATATCTTTTGGGAAGTCTGAGGTCTTCTGCCAGCATTCAGTAGGTGTTCTGTCGGAGTTGTTCAACATGTAGATGTATATCTGATGTATTTTTGGGGAGGAAGGTGATCTCTGTGTCTTACTCCTCTGCCGTCTTGAAGGTCTCCCACTTCACAGTTTCTTTGATGAGTTATTCACACACCAAATTTTTAATGCTGAAATATAATTTCTATGATTAAATTTATTTCCTAATTTAAAAAAATACATGCAATGCCAAATTTTAATTTTGGGACCAAATCTTACTTTGTTTGTGAGAAAGATGGGAAGAGAGACATAAAGCCCTTAAAAATTAAATCTAGTAATTGCTGGAACAATCTTTACCAAGCCCAACCAGTAAATTGTTATACTCTAAATATAACTTGTCATCTTATGACAAAACCCAATTTTGAGAATAAGTGAAAATCCATTTTAATTTTCAATTGTTTAGTATACTTAGAAACCAAAAATTTACGGTGGCACTTTCATATTTATTTTGTGTCAGGTGATAGGGAATTATATCCTCTGTGTCCATAGAAGATGGTGAGATTGATGAATTGCTTATGCAGGCAATCAGAATTCAGTTCAGATGCTGTTAAATAATGCATTGTCTCCACTTACTTTAGCTTAACATGATTTCACCCCTAAGTCATTTCTGAATATCACCCAGAAAGAAATTTAATTCACTGACCTTATGCCTCAAAGAGTGATTCTATATGGTAGTTGTCTGATAGTTAATATAATTTATGACTGGTAATTGTTCTTACTGACTTACAGAAATTCTCAAAATAATTTGTGTTTTAGAGATTAAAATGCAACATTTAATTTTCAATATAAGGAGTGAACAACATTTAAAACCTGAGGTAGAGGACAAAAGTATAATGGAGAGAAAAATTAAAAGAACATAAAGAGGCCATAACAATTTGTAACTGTTTCAAAAACATTCTGTTACTAATGCTTAGCTACAGCCAGCCAAGCAAAAATAAATCGCCTTAATGTAGCCAAGTTAATGTAATCAAACTTTCAATTAAAAAAAAAAACCTAGGTGAATTTAATTTGTCCTTGCCAGTTGCCAATTCTTTCTAAGCATGCTTCCTTTTATAGATTGCAGAAGAAAAAATGTTTTGAAAATTCAGTCTTTTTTAGACCCTAACTAAAAAATTCTGTTTTTCACCAAATAAAATTAGTAGAATTTGATGGTGAGAGGTGGAAATATCTTCTTTTGTAGGAGAAAAAATATTTCAGTACAGACGTTCATTTTCTTGAGAGGTTAAGGGAAAACATATTTGAAAACCAGGGACAGAGAAAATGAATCAGTTCTCAAACTGATCAGTTCTCAAAAGTCTATCCTCTTTTGTTTTTGCATTTAGAAAATTCAGGTATAATGTGCATGCTAGTAAAATGTTTGAATCTTAAGTATAACTACCAACCAGATCAAGATGAGATGAAGAGCATTTCCATTACTCCACAAGTTCCTTATTGCCCCTTTCTAATTAATATGACTCTCTCCTAAGATGTAACTATTTTTCTGACTTCTATCATGATAAATTAGCTTTACCTGTTCTTGAACTTGATATAAAGGTTTGTATAGTTCTGTAATTATTACTTTTTAAATCATGTCTGTATCATCACTATAAATTTGTTTAGGTGTCACAATATACCAGATTTAGTGCTTCAAACTCATTACGTTCTCTCTCTCCAATATTGGGTTTCCTATCTGTATCATAATTAAAAGTGGATTACTTTTGCTTAAGTTAAATGATTCTGAATTTAAATGGGATGAGTATGAAGCAGTTCATTTTGGTGGAATAGAGCACCCTGGGAGATCTGGGGCATGAACTAGGCTAGCAGGTGGGCAGAGGGGCTTCCTGTGCTAGGGTGAGCAGAGTCATTGACACATTTCTGAGTCTAGATTGCTGGAACAGAGAATATATTAGGTTCTGTTTGCAGAAGTGGGGTACATGGTGAGGCATGGAGAATGTGATCCACCTCAGGATTGGGACCATACATCTGCCTGTATCCATCCCTTTTAGCAAATGTCAAGATTAATTCTTCTGCCTGTGATGGTTGATACCAACCTGCAGACGGAGGTCAGGTGGCTCCATCCCCCAGTTCTGCGAGGTGACACATAGAAGTTAGGAAAAAGCAAGACCAGCCTTCTTACAGTATCTACAAGATAAAGGCCTGGCTCACATTACCAGACCTGTGCTTTGGCTGGTTTCAGCTGCCAGTGCTCTGCTAGAGGCACTCTTAAGTTTCAGGTGATCAGAGCTCTGTACGGACTGCTTCATCTGCCTGCATTGTCCTTCCCCCCTTACCAACTGGAATAAATAGCCATGTGCAGATAGGGAGAAAGCAAGCTCAGAGAACTGGCTTGTCTGGACTTTCATCTGAGCTCTATCTCTTATCAGCCTTGTGACTCTGGGCAAGTTACTTTACTTCTCCAAGTCTCAGTTTCTCTATTCGCCAAAGAGGGATGGAATAGTACTTACCGCATGGAGTTAAATTAGATAGACTCTAAGTGGCTGGTTGCCCAGTTGGTCACTATTTCCACTGGATGGGAAAGAACCTATTTAAACTATAGGCCCTCAAAATTCAATGAAAACCACTCTCTATTCAGAAGACTTCTCTGATCCTACCAGGAAGAGTAAAGTTTTACATAGCACTCTGCTTCCCACACTTTAAAAAAAAAATTTCCTTTCGAACTCCTCCTCTGGACACTATACTATCTGAGGGTAGGGACAGTGTCTTTCATGCTTATAGTTCTGGTGCCTCCATGGGGTCAGGCACACAGTGGCATTCAGGAAATATTTGTCACGTGCATGAATAAAGTCTGTTATTTGGCAATTGTATGTTGCACCACATTTGTTTTTGTTAGTTTTCCTTCAGTGCAGGGTTCATGTTCAAGACAATTTTGTAGGGAAGGTATGAGTTTCACTGAATCTTTCAAATATACCTGTCTAGCTACTCTAGCTATCTTAAATTGGCTTGACAATCAACACCAACACAAAATTACTGTTTATGAACTGATTCTCTGTTGGAAGCCTCTGCAGTGACACTGGAAATAGCTATAATTTAGCAATTCAGTAGCATTTGCCTCAGTGAAGGAGTTAGTATAAATAATAACCGTCAGCTTTAACTGAAACCACAAAACCTGTGTCAGACTTCTGGGATGAAGATTTACATAGGAGCCTCACTATTAATTTCACATTACACTTTCACTATTGTCATAATATATAAGTAAGTTTAGGTTCTAACTATAAGCCCCAAGACTTGAGAAATGAGACTAGCAAAACAGGAAACTTTCCCACCCACCAGAAATGTAACTACAAGATTCTTTTCATATTGGATTATTAATATTGTGACAAAATAGAGAAAGCTTCTCTGCCAGCCCACCAACAAGGGAAATAAGATGAAGGCCACAGGCAATTCCTGTGATGTTGCTAGCAGTCTGCGCTCTTCTCCCTGGCTGTTCCTAATGTTTTTTCTAGGAAGAAACACACAAATGTCCTCTATATGCTATAGAACAGTTTACATTTAACTACATTTAATTATAGGACAGTTTAAATTCTAAAGAAACAAACATCCCTAGTACTTATTTATCTTATAACTGGAAGATTGTAACTTTTGACCACCTTCATCTAATTCCCCCTCCCCTATCTCATGTATCTGGTTGCCACAAATCTGATCTCTTTTTTGTATGAATTTGTTTGTTTCCTTCTGCTAACTTTGGGTTTATTTTGTTATTTTTCTGGTTACTTGAGGTGTAAAGTTAGGTTGTTGATTTGATATCTTTTTTCTTTTTTAATATTCGCATTTATTATTATATACTTCCTTCACAATACTGCTTTTGCTACATCCTATAAGTTTGGTATGTTGTGTTCTCATTTTCATTTCTCTGAAGATATTTTCTAATTTAATTTCCCTTGTGAATTATTCTTTGACGCATTGGTTGTTCAAGAGTGTGTTTTTTTGTTTTGCTTTGTTTTAAATAAATGTATTTATTTATTTTTGGCTGCGTTGGGTCCTCGTTTCTGTGCGAGGGCTTTCTCCAGTTGCGGCGAGCGGGGGCCACTCTTCATCGCGGTGCACGGGCCTTTCACTGTCGCGGCCTCTCCCGTTGCGGAGCGCAGGCTCCGGACACGCAGGCTCAGTAGTTGTGGCTCATGGGCCTAGCCGCTCTGTGGCATGTGGGATCTTCCCGGACCGGGGCATGAACCCGTGTCCCCTGCATTGGCAGGTGGATTCCTAACCACTGCGCCACCAGGGAAGCCCCAAGAGTGTGTTTTTTAATCTACATATTTGTGAATTTTCCTGCTTTCCCTTGCTATTGATTTCTAGTTTCATTCTATTGTGGTCAGAAGAGATTCTTGGTATGATTTCAATCTTTTAAAATTTGTTAAAGCTTATTTTGTGGCCTAACTTGTGATTTGTCCTGGAGAAATATTTGTGTGCACTTGAAAACAATATGTATACTGCTGCAGTTAGAGGGAATGTTCTATATATGTTTGTTAGGTCCCCTGGGCTATGGTGTTGTTTATATCCTCTCCTTCCTACTGATCTTCTGTCTCACTGTTCTATACACTATTGAAATTGGGATATTGAAGTTTCTTATTATTATTGTGTCACTGTCTATTTCTGCCTTCAGTTTTTGTCAGTTTGCTTCATGTAGTTGGGTGCTCTGCTGTTAGGTGCATATATATTTATAATTGTTATATCTTTCTGGTGAATTCATACTTTTGTCTTTACATAATGTCCTTCTTTGTCTTTTGTTACTTAAGTTTTTGACTTAAAATACATTTTGCATGATAAAAGTATGCCCACCACTTCTCTGTTTTGGTTGCCATTTGCATGCATATCTTTTTTCATCCTGTCACTTTCAGCCCATGTGTTACATTTAAAGTGAGACTCCTATAGACAGCGATAGACAGCATATAGATGGATCTTGTTTTTGTTTTTTGTTTGTTTTGTTTTTTAATCAACTCAGCCACTCTATGTCTTTTGAATGGGGAATTCAATCATTTATATTTTCAGTAATTATTGATAGGGAAGGACATACTATTGCCATTAAAAATGTTTTCTGTATATCTTGTAATTATTTTGTCCTCCTTTTCTTCGTTTGCTGCCTTCTTTGATTGATTTTTTTTTGTAGTGGCATGCCTTGATTCCTTTCTTTCTTTTTTTTTTCTTTAAATACATTTATTTATTTATTTATTTATTTTTGTGTTGGGTCTTTGTTGCTGTGCGTGGGCTTTCTCTAGTTGTGGTGAGTGGGGGCTACTCTTCGTTGCAGTGCGTGGGCTTCTCATTGCGGTTGCTTGTCTTTGTTGTGGAGCATGGCCTTTAGCTGTGCAGCCTTCAGTAGCTGTGGCACACGAGCTCAGTAGTTGTGGCTCGTGGGATGTAGAGTGCAGGCTCAGTAGTTGTGGTGCACGGGCTTAGTTGCTCTGCAGCATGTGGGATCTTCCCGGACCAGGGCTCGAACCCATGTCCTCTGCATTGGCAGGCAGATTCTTGACCACTGTGCCACCAGGGAAGTCCTCGATTCCTTTCTTATTTTCTTTTGTGTGTCTTCTATCAATATTTCCTATGCGGTTACCATAGAGGATTATTAAAACATCTTGTAACAATCGATTTGAAACTGATAGCAAATTAACTTCAATTGCATAAAAATCTCTACTCCTTTACATCCCCCCCACTTATGCTATCAGTGTCACAAAATATACCTTTTATATTTTGTGTACATTATCATAGTTTTATAGTTATTTTTATGCTTTTATATCTTAAGTTCTATGTTAGAATTAAAATAGATTTACACACAATTACAGTATTTCCGAATTCTGTATTTTCCTATATATTTACCTGTACCAGAGAGCTTTATTTTCAGGTTCTATCATCCTTTCATTACAGTTCTAAGGACTTTAGTATTTCTCATAAGGCAGGTCTAGTGGTGATGAAATCTCTCAGCTTTTGTTTATACGGAAAGGTCTTTATTTCTCCATCATTTTTGAAGGATAGTTTTGTCAGATAAAGCATTCTTGGTTGGCATTATTTTTTTCTTTCAGCACTTTGAATATATCATTCCACTCCCTTCTGACTTGTAATGTTTCTGCTGAGAAATCCATTGATAATCTTATGGGAGTGCCCTTGAATGTGATGAGTTGCGTTCTTCTTGCTTCTTTCATAAATCCTCTCTTTGTCTTTGATTTTTGACAGTTTGATTATAATGTGTCTCAGTGTGGGTCGCTTTGGGTTCATCCTAGTTGGAATCTTTTGAGTTTCTTAAATTTGGTTGTCCATTTTCTTCCTCAAATTTGGGAATATTTGGCCATCCTTTCTTCAAGTACACTCTCTGCTTCTATCTCTCTCTCTTCTAGGACTTTCATAATGTGTATATTGGTCCACTTAATGGTGTCTCATTAGCCCCTTAGACTCTTTTTCCACTTATATTCATTCTTTTTCCTTTTTGTTTCACTGACTTGATAATTTCAAATGGCCTATCTTTGAGTTTGCTGATATTTCTTTGGTTTGATGAGAACTGTTGAACCCTGCTACTGTATTTTTCAATTTGGTTATTGTATTCTTCAATTCCAGAAATTCTATTTTTTAAAACGCTATCTATCTCTTTGTTGATATTCTCATTTTGTTCATGCATAATTTTCCTGATTTCATTTGGTTGTCAGTTTTCTCTTAAAGTTCATTGAGCTTCTTTAAGATGATTATTTTGACTCTTTGTCATATAATTCTTAGGTCTCTATTTCATTAAAGTGTGTTTCTGTGCTGGCTTGGGGGAAGAACTATTATGGGTGAAATGCAATGGCTTTTCTTATCCATTTCAATGAGGCTGGGCTTGGCTTTGCACTTGTCTGGGATACTGTGGTTTCTTAACTAGTGTCTGGAGTTCTCTTAAAGGCTTTTTAGATGGTATATTGTTGTTAAGTTGGTGTTTCTATGGGGAACAAAGTCTGAGGCTTTTTATTTCACTATCTTGCTAAAGTCACCCTGTAGGAACATTTTAAAAGTACATCCATTTCCCTTATTTGTAATCTTTGCAATATGACTGGGAACTAATGTGCCTAAAGTAGTAATGCTAGCTATACTATTTTAAACATCTTAAGGAAATTTACAGACATTATATTTATTCTTAGAAAGCCTTGCAAGAGAGACATTTTATTCTTATGTTCCAGTTTAGGAAACAGGTTTTCTAAGAAGTTAAACTTGCCCAAGGTTAACAATAAGTTGGGATTCAACCTCAGACCTGCCTGGCTCCCAAGCCCCTGCTTTTCCTATTCCACCATTTTCTGCTGTGGAGTGGTCTATTGGGAAAAAGCACACATTATTGAAATATAGTAGTCATGGAGAGGCTTGTTGTATATATTACTTCTGAAATACTACTGAATGTAACTACCAGTATAAATTGCTGTGTTAGTAATGCTTTAGATGTGAAGAATATATTGGTTGGGTTATTCCCTGAACTTTGCACCTTTTTCTTAACAAGGTTAATTTTGTTTTTAAAAATTGGGGTTACTTTAGATTTTTCTAGTAATCACAACATTGCCATAGGGTATTAACTTCAGTCAACACGTCACTATTCTGTTATAGACTTCTCAGAAAAAAAGATTTTCTTTAAAAATTAGTTACCTGCAGGCAATAAGCTTGACACATATCCAAATTAGAGCAAATTCTGATGATTGTAAATAAACGATTACCATGTAACTCCTCCAGCTTTACATTAAAAGAAACTAGAAATGCTGTTACAGATTCATATCTATTCATAAGTAGTGATGGCAAAGAATCACCTAACACTCTAAAAGTGGAGTCTTTTCCATACCTATTTAATATTTTTCTCAAGGAATAAAATATCTTAGAGGCATCCTATAATTAATCTTCACATATCTTGACATTTCTCTGTAATTCTGATTAATGTGAATTAACAGTGCATATTAATTATGCAGGCAAATGAAGTAGGCTGTGTACCTAATGGTTAAGAATCATTATGAGTTCCCAGCCTGGTTCCACCACTTACCACTGTGTGACCTTAGGCAAGATCATTAACTTTTCTCCATCTGTAAGATGGGTCTGGGAAACAATAGAACATATTTCCTTGCTGAGTATCAAGGTTTAAATACAATAAGAAGTGTTTGGAACATAGAAATAAATCAATGAATGTTAGTTATTATATTTTAGGGAAACCTGGTACAGGTAGAAATGTTTCACCAGCTTATTTAGGGAGACAAATATATATTTGAATTCTTCTGAGGCATAGAATAAACTTTAAAGAGTCAGTAGGATATGTTACACAATAAAATCAAATATTTCTAAAATGTGAAAACACTGAAATGATTTTCAGCTTAGAAAGTATTGAACAAATATATTTGAGCTATAAACATTTATCATCTATCCAGGTGTATTGGGGAAAACAAATCAAGCCTTTGCTCAGGCAATTATAATCTATCTAGTTAGGAAAGGCCAACATGTTTTGAGAAAGATAGATTATTAAATGTCAAAATAAGTGGAAACTTGCAGTAGGAATTCTACAAAAGAGAGAGCATGGTGAGGGAGAGTGGTACAAGGCAGCCACATGGAGAACAGTTCTGAGCTTGGGAGTTTGATTAGAGAAGAGAAGGCCCTTTAAATGAGGGGGCACTGTGGTACAAATAAGCAAAGAGCTTTACAGTGAAAATACGGATCATCTTGCAGACTTGTTAAAATCTCTCAGATATAGAGAACAAACTAGTGGTTACCAGTGGGGAAAAGGAAGAGGGAAGGGGCAATATAAGATTAAGAGGTACAAACTATTAGGGATAAAATAAGCTACAAGGATATATTGTACAACAGGGCAATATAGCCAATATTTTCTAATAACTGTAAATAGAGTATAACCTTTAAAAATTGTGAAACACTATATTGTACACCTGTAACTTATATACTATTGCTATATATCAACTATACTTCAATAAAAAAGTAGACTGCTTTTCTAAATATACCTTACCAAAAATTAAAATGCAGACAAAATACTGAACAAAAATTTTTAACATGTATGAAAGAAAAAGGACCAATAACTCTAAAATGCAATCATCATTATAATCATCATCAATGACAAATGCTAACCTCCGTAGTATGTTAAGAGTTCTAATTAACCAGTTAAAAAAAGGCAATGACTACATAGAAAAATGAGATTAATAAAATTTTATAAGGGAGGAAATAAAAATTTAACAAAGAATAAGTTTGATAAATAAACCAAAAAATATTTTTACCCTCATACACAATGAACTGTAAGCTAAAAAAAACACCAGTTTTTAGCTACAATTTGAGAAAAAAATTAAAGCTGTAAATTTATTACTTTAGGGGTATAAATGTGTACCATATTTCTGAAATTATTTGGCAATATGCACCAAATTTTTTTTAATGTGTATATCCTCAGATAATAGCCAAATGGTTGAGAAACATGTAGAGACTAATGGAGAGCCTATCTCAGGCCTTACCAAGTGGTTAGAAAAATATTTTGGACCCATGCAGGAAAATATATGAAACCATCTGGTTAGTTTACAGCAATTTCCTACTATTGTTTTAGTCCGGGTTTTCTAATTGGTTAGACTTAGCTGGATGGGACAAACTAAATGAGTGACAAAGATGCATCATTACTCTGGGAACCCTGCCTATATTACTATTTAATAATTTAATCTGTGGATTGTTAAATGGTTTAAATCCCAGGAAGTGTAGAAGGTTCTGACTTTTGCTTCCACTGAGCTTTTTAACCCAAAGAATCAAATGAGAGTCTGTGAGACAAATGATAGTGACTTTGTGAGTTTTTCTGGCATTTCAGCAAGGTATTAAGAGGCCAGACATTTCCTCAGTTTGCAGAGATCAAATATTAATAATAACAAGAAGGCCCACATTCTCTGATGTGGAAATGGACAGGAAGCCTGTAAATCTTTCTATCCTTGCTCCGTTTCTATTTCCTGACAAGCCGACTACTTAGAGGGCAATCCCTCCAGAGCAGCTATACTGACAAAATGAAAAAAAAATTTGTTGCTTTCATTTATTTACCCATTTAGTCATGGAATTTCCTGCAAGCATGTATTATAATAACTTGATAAGCAAATTATTCTGTACATCTTATTTCATTTTTTTCTAAAGAGGAGCTTTCCTTGTTATCCTACACTCTAAAATTATAAAATGGTAAAACATTCATTTCCGGTGGACTCCTTGCTTTTATTTTTTACAAGACAAAGACACTTTGTTCTGACAGATGTGACAAACCAACTAGTTGTAAACTAAATAGCCAGATGATATAATATGTTATTAAGTATTTATGAAGTAATCTGGGAGAATATGCAGCTGGTCCCCTGTTCCTTAACAGATGTAAGAATTCCCAGTATATTTCCCTGATTGATTACATGAATTTCCTTATTACAGTGGTATATTAGAAAACAAGTCTTTAATCATCTGATTAAAGACTGTATCTGTATCATCTGTACAGATCATTTGTAGAGTCTTTTCTCTACAAGACTGTCTTTCTGGAATAAAAGGGGCATCTGTTTTCATACTAACAGCAGAAACAGCATTTGTCCAGAGAAATTCTAGATAGAAGTATTGAGAGATTAAAACATAGATTGTATACTAGAATTACTTAATTGGAGTTGCTTAATTGTTTATTTGAAATGAATCATGTTGGCAGTAAGTCACTACATGTATGTTAAACATCCAGCTATTCCTGAATATGGGGAAACTATCTTTGGGTTTCCTCCCCAAAATATCAGGTTATTTCCCCTCACATACTATGTAAGCTCAAATGAATGAATAGAATCACATAATGCTCTTCAGGTAAATTTGCTTTGAAGTTGAGAATATGTCCAAAACATGTAAGCCCAAAACTAAACCATCTTGGAAAGTTCCAGTGACTATAAATAGAATTTCTAAATTCAAAATGTCATTTCAAGCTTCTCCACCTCACTGCTTGACTCTAATAATTGCTCTTGTTACATTAATTTCCTTTAGTACACTGTGACCATTTCCTAAGATTACTGGGTACTATGTGATATTTTTCACTTACATTCAGTAGCATCATATGAAGATTATCTGATAGAAGCATAGTTGTAATATAAACAACTTTGCATAGCTGACCTTTAAACCTGCTGGTTGTCTTTGTAAGATACCAACACTGCCAGCGGCAATTTTATTCTTGAAGCCACTTATGGGTTCATTTCAGTGGTTGTTTTCCATTACACCCATTGATGTAATCCACACCATAATTATTAATCTACACCATAATTATTAATTATTTTGATGTCCTGCTATGCAAATTTAAATATAGATATGGAATTCAGGACCTTGAATGGGACCATAAAAGTAAACAAGTTAAATCATTTTATTTAGAAAGAGCAAGTAAAGACAAAAGACTTTCCCCAAACCACACGGCTGTGGAAGAACTGATTATAGAACAAGGGTCTCCTATTTCCAAGGTCAGCACTGGATGGAGCATAATTGATGGCTTTGGCGACACTTACTGAATAAATTGTACTGGAAACCTTCTGCTACCATGACTATAGAACTTTTTTTTATACTTTTGTTGAGTATATAACAAAAACAAACATACAAATTTTAAATCACAGAGAAACAAGAGTGGGAAATTCTCATTTTCATCATTTATTTCTTATCAGCTTATATTTTTATTATATAGATACAGAAATGTTTCACTAGTAATTTCTATAGACCAAGTAAACTGAAAAAACAAAGATTAAACGGCTAGTATTTGTCTGTTGCTATGTAGTTTAGAAATAAGAAATTAGGATTTTTGAGTTGAATAACATAATTTCTTTGAAAAGTCTGAGCTTTATTACTCTACCTAGAGGTAAGAGGCCAGAGTGTCACACGTCTATGAAGAAAATAAAAATGCAAAGTTACACAAGGATAAGATACATTTATCTCTTCTTCCCCACAACCATACCAGCCAATAAAGGGCTCCTTTTGGTAGATTTTAAAGAGTATTTAACGAACCTGCAGTGTGAGAACAGAAGGACCAAGCAGATTCAAATAATTTATTCGGATAAAATCTGTGTGGCCATTAGATCTCAGCAATATCTATGGAGTTATTTATATTTCCATGTGCTCTAAGTTCACGTTAAGTAATACAATATGCACCTATTTATGATGGCTTCATCTCCTTTTTAATTTCCTAGTCCTCTGCTGTCAGGAAAAATGACAGCTTTCAACTATCAGTTGAAATTAACTTCTCTTTTTCCTATATGTTAAAAGATGACTACACCTTTAGTTTACTGCAAATATCAAAGGCAGCCAGCAATCTCTTCATCATCTCCCCAACTATGCAACTCAAAGTGCATCTGTTTCCATATGAAAATATGCTTGCTGCTTCCCAAGGCTAAATCCCACTGTCCTATAACCTAGCTCTCTCTGCCTTCTCCTCCCATATCCACCTTCAGTTCATTCAATAAATAGTCCTCTTCGGTCACCCAATGGAGTTTTTCTCCTTGACCCATAAACATGTTCTGGTTACTTCTAAATTGAACAAAATCTTTATTTGACCCTAATGCCTTTTCAGGTTCTTTTCCTTCATTTTCAGGCAAGCTGAGTTTATCCATTGAAAGGCATATTATAATAGAATGCTTAGTGTCATGGGGGAAATGTTTAAAATATATTTTAAAGGTAAATACAAAACAGAATGGAGAGCATGATTCCAATTTTGTGAAAAAATATGTATGTTTGCATAGAAAAAGTTGTACAAGGCTGTACACACACAGAGAGAGACACATATACACACAGAGAGATAGAGAGAGATACAGAGACAAAGACAGAGAGAGAGAGAGACAGATTTCTCTGGGTAATGAAGTTACATGTGATTTTTATTTTCTTCATGCTTTTCTCTTCTTTTTTCACTTTTTAAAGTTGAAGTATAGTTGATTTACTATATTATATTAATTTCAGGTGTACAACATAGTGATTCAATTGACAAAACAAAAACACAACCTACTGAATGGGAGAAAATATTTGCAAATGATATGACCAATAATGGGTTAATATTCAAAATATATAAACAGCTCATACAACTCAATTAAAAAAAAACAAACAACCTGTTTGAAAAAGGCACAGAAAACCTGAATAGACATTTTTCCAAGGAGGATATACAGATGACCAGCAGGCACATGAACAGATGCTCAGCATCACTAATCATCAGAGAAATGCAAATCTAAACCACAGTGATGGGCTTCCCTGGTGGCGCAGTGGTTAAGAATCCGCCTGCCAATGCAGGGCACACGGGTTCGTGCCCCGGTCCGGGAAGATCCCACATGCCGCGGAGCGGCTAGGCCCGTGAGCCACAACTACTGAGCCTGTGCGTCTGGAGCCTGTGCTCTGCAACGGGAGAGGCTGCGACAGTGAGAGGCCCGTGCACCGTGATGAAGAGTGGCCCCCGCTCGCCGCAACTGGAGAAAGCCCTCGCACAGAAACGAAGACCCAACACAGCCAAAAATAAATAAATAAATTTATAAAAAAAAAAACAAACCACAGTGGTATATCACCTCACACATGTCAGAATGGCTATCATAAAAAAAGTTTATAAATAACAAATGTTGGCCAGGATGTGGAGAAAAGGGAACCCTAAAACACTGTTGGTGGGAATGTAAATTGGTGCAGATACTGTGGAAAACAGTATGGATGTTCCTTAAAAAAAATAGAACTACCATATGATCTTTATGATTTTCTGTATTTTCAAAATTTTCTTAAAATTTTTTAATTAATAAAATTTATTTCATTTGGAGAGTTTTAGGTTCTCAGCAAAATTGAACAAAAAGTACAGATACAAGGGATATATATATATCCCTTGTCCCTCCACAGCTTTGCCTACAATCAACATCCCACACCAAAGTGGTATATTTTTTTACAGTTGATGAACCTATATTGACACATCATTAACATCCAAAGTTTCTAGTTTATATTACTGTTCACTTTTGGTGTTATATATTTTATGGGTTTGGAGAAATGTATGACATACAGCCATCATTACAATAATGTATAGAGCATTTACACTACCCTAAAAATCCTCTGTGCTCTGCCTATTCATCACCCTCTACTTCCCTAACCCCTGGCCAACACTGATCTTTTTTTTTTTTTAACGTTTTTATTGGAATACAATTGCTTTACAATGGTGTGTTAGTTTCTCCTTTATAACAAAGTGAATGAGTTATACATATACATATATCCCCATATCTTTTCCCTCTTGTGTCTCCCTCCCTCTCCCACTCCCTATCCCACCCTTCTAGCTCGTCAAAAAGCACCGAGCTGATCTCCCTGTGCTATGCGACTGCTTCCCACTAGCTATCTGTTTTACATTTGGCAGTATATATATATCCATATATACACTACCACTCTCTCACTTTTTTCCAGCTTACACTTCCCCCTCCCCGTGTCCTCAAGTCCATTCTCTAGTACGTCTGCGTCTTTATTCCCATCTTGCCCCTAGGTTCTTCATGACCATTTTTTTTTTTTAGATTCCATATATATGTGTTAGCATACGGTATTTGTTTTTCTCTTTCTGACTTACTTCATTCTGTATGATAGACTCTAGGTCCATCCACCTCACTACAAATAACTCAATTTCATTTCTTTTTATGGCTGAGTAATATTCCATTGTATATATGTGCCACATCTTCTTTATCCATTCATCTGTCGATGGACACTTAGGTTGCTTCCATGTCCTGGCTATTGTAAATAGAGCTGCAATGAACATAGTGGTACATGACTCTTTTTGAATTATGGTTTTCTCAGGGTATATGCCCAGTAGTGGGATTGCTGGGTTGTATGATAGTTCTATTTTTAGTTATTTAAGGACCCTCCATACTGTTCTCCATAGTGGCTGTATTAATTTACATTCCCACCAACAGTGTATGAGGGTTCCCTTTTCTCCACACCCTCTCCAGCATTAATTGTTTGTAGATTTTTTGATGATGGCCATTCTGACCGGTGTGAGATGATATCGTATTGTAGTTTTGATTTGCATTTCTCTAATGATTAATGATGTTGAGCATTCTTTCATGTGTTTGTTGGCAATCTGTATATCTTCTTTGGAGAAATGTCTATTTAGGTCTTCTGCCCATTTTTGGATTGGGTTGTTTGTTTTTTTGATATTGAGCTGCATGAGCTGCTTGTAAATTTTGGAGATTAATCCTTTGTCAGTTTCTTCATTTGCAAATATTTTCTCCCATTCTGAGGGTTGTCTTTTGGTCTTGTTTATGGTTTCCTTTGCTGTGCAAAAGCTTTTAAGTTTCATTAGGTCCCATCTGTTTTTTTATTTCCCTTTCTCTAGGAGTTGGGTCAAAAAGGATCTTGCTGTCATTATGTCATAGAGTGTTCTGCCTATGTTTTCCTCTAAGAGTTTGATGGTGTCTGGCCTTACATTTAGGTCTTTAATCCATTTGAGTTTGTTTTCAGGTATGGTGTTAGGGAGTGTTCTAATTTCATTCTTTTCCCTGGAGCTGTCCAGTTTCCCAGCACCACTTACTGAAGAGGCTGTCTTTTCTCCATTGTATATTCTTGCCTCCTTTATCAAAGATAAGGTGACCATATGGCCAACACAGATCTTTGATTGTCTCTATAGTTTCGCCTTTTCCAGAATTTCATGTAGTTGGAATCATGCAGTATATAGCCTTTCCTGATTGGCTTCTTTCACTTAGTAATATGCACTTAAGGTTTCACTGTGCTGTTCCATGTCTTGACATGTTATTTCTTTTTAGCACTAAAATAATATTGCATTGTCTAGATGTACCACAGTTTATTTATTCATAAAATTTTGACTCCATTGGATAAATACCAAGAAGTGTGATTGTTGGATTGTATGGTAAGAGTATGTTAACTTTTTTTTTTCCTCTGCTGAACACTTCCTGGTGAATTTTATTTTATTTTTTAATTTTTTTAACATCTTTATTGGAGTATAAGTTCTTTACAATGGTGTGTTAGTTTCTGCTTTACAACAAAGTGAATCAGCTATACATATACATATATCCCCATATCTCTTCCCTCTTGCATCTCCCTCCCTCCCACCCTCCCTATCCCACCCCTCTACGTGGTCACAAAGCACCGAGCTGATCTCCCTGTGCTATGCGGCTGCTTCTCACGAGCTATTGGTTTTACATTTGGTAGTGTATATATGTCCATGCCACTCTCTCACTTTGTCCCAGCTTACCCTTCCCCCTCCCCGGTCCTCAGGAGTATGTTTACTTTTGTAAGAAACTGCCAAACTGCCTTCCGATGTGACTATATTTCATTCCCACCAGCAATGAATGAGAGTTCTTGTTGTCTCCAAATCTCAACAGCATTTGGTGTTGTCAGTATTCCAGATTTTGAACATTTTAATAGATGTGTAGAAGTATTTCAGTTATTTTAATTTGCATTTCCCTGATTACATATGATGAAGAACTTCTTTTCATATGCTTATTTGCCATCTATATATCTTCTTTTGTAAGGGGTTTGTTCAGGTCTGTGGCCCATTTTTTAATGGGGTTGTTTGCTTTTTTTTTTTTTTTTTTTAACCTTTTATTTATTTATTTATTTATTTATTTATGGCTGTGTTGGGTCTTCGCTGTGTTGGGTCTTCGTTTCTGTGCGAGGGCTTTCTCTAGTTGTGGCAAGTGGGGGCCACTCTTCATCGCGGTGCGCGGGACTCTCACTATCGCGGCCTCTCTTGTTGCGGAGCACAGGCTCCAGACGTGCAGGCTCAGTAGTTGTGGCTCACGGGCCTAGTTGCTCCGCGGCATGTGGGATCTTCCCAGACCAGGGCTCGAACCATTGTCCCCTGCATTGGCAGGCAGATTCTCAACCACTGCGCCATCATCAGGGAAGCCCTGTTTGCTTGTTTTTAATTGTTCAATTTTAAGAGTTCTTTGTTTATTTTGGATAACAGTCCTTTATCAGATGTTTATTTTGCAAATATTTTCTCTAGTTCGTGACTTGTCTTCTCATTCTCTCTCTTTTTTTTGCTCTCCCCTCTTTCTCTTGATATTATCTTTCACAGAACAGAAGTTTTAAATTTTAATGTAGTCCAGTTTATCCATTATTTCTTTAAGTATTATGCCTTGAGTGTTGTACCTAAAAAGTTGTCACCATGCACAAGGTCAACTAGGTTCTCTCCTATGTTCTAGAAATTTTATAATTTTGTGTTTTACAGTTATGTCTATAATCTACTTTGAGTTAATTTTTGTGAAGGGTTTAAGGTCTGTATGTAGATTACTTTTTTTTTTCTTGACATGTGGATGTCCAGTTGTTCGAGTACCATTTGTTGAAAAGACTGTTTTTGCTTCATTGTATTGCCTTTGCTCCTTTGTCAAAAATCAGTTGACTATATTTCTTTGGGTCTAATTTTGGGCCATCTATTCTGTTCCATTGATCTATTTGCCTATTCTTTCACCAGGATCACTCTGCTTTGATTATTTAGTTTTGTAGTAAGTCTTGAATTTGGGTGGTGTTGATCAACTGACTTCATTCTTCTCCTTCAATATTGAATTGGCTATTATGGATTGTTTGCTTCTCTATACAGACTGAGAAGTATTTGTCAATATCCACAAAATGCTAGGATTTTGATTTGGGTTGCATTGAATCTATAGATTAAGTTGGGAAGAAGAACTAACATCTGGACAATATTGAGTATTCTTATCCATGAACATGGAACATCTCTCCATTTATTTAGTTGTTTTGATTTGCATGGATATTTTTATTCCTCTTGATTTATTTTGTCAAATGACTTTACTAAAGGAAGTGCTATAGCATCATCATGGTTAAAAGTACATTATGTACATTAATTAACCTCACCTCAGTTTCCTCATCTGTATGATTTTATAGATTTGTGAGGATGAAGTGTGTTAGTATATGAAAAGTGCTTAGAAAAATTTTTATCCTGGCACCAGTAATGTATGAGGATATGAATTTCACTGAATTTTTACCCAACTGGGTTTTATTTGAAAAACCCATTTTTAAGGTTTATGAAAAATTATACCTTTTTGATTTATATTAAAACTTTTTTTTCTATTAAAATTTTCCCCAAACATCACTTTGGAGAAAATGAAAATGGTTAGGTCCTTGACACTCGTTTCATTTAAATAAAGGAAGATCTTTCATTTTCATAATGAAACCCTTTGCCAGCTGTTGAAGGTCAGTTTCTCAATAGGGAGTATGGAGTGCAAAGGAATTCTTGAAATCTTATTTACAAGTAAATGGGAAGCAAACCATGTCTTTCTAATCAATCTTTGTGGATTAACATCCATGGGAACTTTTGGAAGATTGGACTTTAAGTAAGTCTTTTAGATAGAAGGAAAAAGTTTCAAGGATTTGGAAGAAAAGACTTGGAAACTTTGTGAGAAAATAAACAAAGTTGTTTTATTTCGATTTTTATATCCACCCTTAACTTCTTCCATGTATTTGTGCTTCTACTGCATTATCATGTTTTGTGTGCTTTTTTCCAGTAGGAGAATTTAAAATCAAAGATTCCATGGGGAGTAGAAGAATCACAGTATTTCGTAGTGGAATTTGATAGTTTAGGAATAATATGGGGTACCATATGACCTAGACGGATAGAGGAAAGAATGTAGAATATTTTTTGTTAAAAATCTTATTGGGTATTGGTAAATAGAGAAAAGACATGCTACCATTTTTAAGTGAGTATTTGGAAGGTGAAAGCAGTCTATAGGGTAGTTGTCATGGAAACTGAACCAAAAACCAAAAAAAAAAAAAAAAAGTCAACAGTTGTCTCATATTATGCATTCCAGATAAAGATGAGAAAGAATAAATAGAAAGTGTCACAGATTTGTAGAATGGTGTTGTCAAGTTGCTGTCCTAAATCTTGTGGAAATTTTGTCTGAAATGTTCTGGTCTGTACCTTGAGGAATATATTATCAATCTGGGAAGAAACTCTTCCTGAGACTGTTTACAAAAGTTTTATATTGCTGAGTATTCATTAAGGCAATTTTGCTGAACTTCTGTAGGTGAACTTGTTTGTTATTCGATGGCAATAAATATCAACTTTAGGTATCGAAGGAGGGATGTTTCAGGTTTCCTGAGAGCCAAAGGGAAAATTAACTCTGTTTAAATGGGGGAAAGCCTGAAGGAAACTCAGCTGCCCAGGCCAAGATATCTGCAGACTTGGTTCTTTCTTTTTGCTCTTCTGTTATATAGAAGAAAGAGCAGGAGTTGCTAGGAGCCAGGTGCCAGCATCTCTGCAGCCCTGGTAGAGATGCTGAGACTGAGAGAATGAGGTAAGTTAACGTGGGGCTTAAAGTTGAGGAGCAAGTTAGGAAACAGAGCAGGAAATGCACATATTTAGGAGAAAGCATATCTTAAGGGACACAGGCGACAGCAGGGCAGCCATGAATGAAAGAGATGACAAGTATCATCCACCAGAACAGACAGTAGATCACAAATTTAGGACAGGCAAGAGAGTAGCAGTCAGCAATTATGGTTCAGTTGTTCCAAAACACCCTGATCTTGAGTCAGGTTTCTGATCCAGCCAGAGGACTCTACACATATTGTCCTGATTCGAGGGAGAGCTCAGGTTCTCCAGAATATAATTTGAGCATTATGAGGTGGCCATTGTAAACAGAGGAGCTAGTTCCTGAACTCTGTGCTGCTGTAGAGAGTCTAGCAGGGGCACTTGGAAAAGGAAGCATGGTGGGAAGTCGGGAATCCTGGGTCTGGTCCTGTACCTGCTGCACACTAGCTGCGTGACTTGGAAAAAATGAACTCTAAGTCTCAGTTGTCCAGTTTACAAAACTGGGATACTAATATGTTATACCCACATAACATATTGGAAAGTAGTGTAGGTTGAAATGTTTTATACTAATGTGCTGTTAATGGCAGTGTGCAGTGCCTGCACTCTGAATTTTAGTGAACAGAGGCTTAATTTATTTGACATACATTTTTATTCAAGCTATATCCAATTGCCTAATTAGGTTTAAATGAAGGAAAAGTGTACAGTGTTGGGGAGGTTGCCACTGTAAGGACAAGGTCCAAAGGTTTGGGGTCAAAGATCAGGGTTCAAGTTCTAATTCTGTCACTTACTAGATTAAGGGGCATGGCCTTCAGCAAGTTCCTTAGCCTCTGAGATTCAATTTTCTTCATCTGATATAAGGATTAATTATAAATGCTTTATACACTTTGAAGGATTGGTGGTGGGCTTTTCCAAGAATGATTTACATACAAGGAGTATTATAATGGATGCTATTTACCCATCCCCGGCACAGAATGATGTTCTATCCCAAATTTCCCCCAAACATAGGTGGTGTGATCAGTTGCCAGAAGGCATAGGGCTGTCAGCAGCAGAAAACTATAATAATTAAAAATTTCGGTTACAAATAGCAGGTGATCGAATTCACTCTTTCTTGGTGGATGATATATACTCCATTCTGCTCTGGCCTCTGGGATGTCATTCTGCTGTAGGAAAACTCAAGTACTAAACTCAGTGTGCTTTGGATAAAACTCTAATTTTTACTTTATTAAAATCTAACCTTACGTACTGAGTCATGTGTCTTAACATCTCATAGAGTGGAATTTCTGAAGACCATATATTTTTGAAGGTCAGCCCAGGATACAGACTGCCCTTGATTTCAATAAATGAGAAATAGAGCTAAAGTCAGAACAGATAGGAGGAGGGCTTTGCTTCTGTAAGGTTTAGAGTATCCAATTCCAGTCTCTTTGTTCATTCATTATTAACTTCCCTTGCTTATTATTTGGTTTCCTGGTGAGATTCATAAGGTTGTCCTAGCTCATTCTCTGAAGGTTTACATTCTCTCTTTTAGTTGAGTGCACTTTTATTTCTTTAGCAGCATCTCTTTTGTTTTATATAGCCTCAGATG
The DNA here is from genome assembly GCF_009873245.2 of Balaenoptera musculus. Lineage (NCBI taxonomy): Eukaryota > Metazoa > Chordata > Mammalia > Artiodactyla > Balaenopteridae > Balaenoptera > Balaenoptera musculus. Next base: position 36,547,781 of record NC_045798.1, read on the forward strand.
ATATTTCCAACTCTCTTCTGATCTGTTGCATTTTTAAAGGAAAGAAATATTGTGCCAAAGCTAAAGAGACTTTGAAGGAGCAGAGCATATATAATTTATGTCAAGGAGGGGTTGGTGAAACCGCCTCTGGGACCAGTTGATTTTAATGTGTTTGAAAGCTCAGATTTTTAGAATGCAACTGCATAAATGTTCTTTAGATTTGTAAGCTTGATCAATTTGCTTAGATGTTTTTAGATTGGAGAACTTTGCAAATGACTTCCATTTCAACAACAGCAAAACAGAATCACAAGTGTGAGCATGTTGCTTTGAAGTTTTCCTCTTTTAGTGGAGATTAGAGAGGTAGCTTCAGTGTAGACAGGCCTGACTGCATCTCCTGGCAGGGTCTGTGCCTGACCCCGCACGCACACTTCCTGCATTGGGACTCTCCACAGAGAAAGGTGATTCAGAAACAGCCAAGGTGCTTTTCACATTCCTGCACCTGTGGTTCCAGTAGAAATGACTGCGAGCAGCACTGGGGGGATTATTTAGAGACTCTCAGATAGAAACTGAGCTGGGGGTGAGTGTGTGTGTGGGGGTGTGTGTGCGTGCGTGTGTGTGTGTAGGGGGATGGGGAGCTAAACATTTGCCCTCAGGTCATTTGCACTGAAGATGGAAGAGGTAAGATGAGGAAGGAACAATTATTGAGCACCTACTAAGAGAAAGGGCACTGTGTTTATGCGCACATTCTCATTTAATCCTCAGTATAACCCCGGGAAGTGCTATCTTGCTGTTTAAGAAGCTGAAGCCAGGGCTTCCCTGGTGGCGCAGTGGTTGAGAGTCTGCCTCCCAATGCAGGGGACATGGGTTCGAGCCCTGGTCTGGGAAGATCCCACATGCCGCGGAGCAGCTAAGCCCGTGCGCCACAGCTACTGAGCCTGCGCGTCTGGAGCCTGTGCTCCGCAACAAGAGATGCCGCGACAGTGAGAGGCCCGCGCACCGCGATGAAGAGTGGCCCCCGCTCGCCGCAACTGGAGAAAGCCCTCGCACAGAAACAAAGACCCAACACAGCCAAATATAAATAAATAAATAAACTTCTTTAAAAAAAAAAAAAAAAGAAGCTGAAGCCAGAGGGACTGAGTAGCTTGCTCATGGTCACACAGCTAGTAAATGGCAACAATAGATTCTGACTTGTAAGTCCTGGTCTTTCTGGGACAGTACCCCCGGGAGCTTTAGAGCTGCCCTTCTCTAATCCTGTGATACTTTCCAGGTACAAAGACAGGAACTGGGTCTCCTCTAATGCAGAGGAATGGGTCTTCCACTTCCAGGTATTGTCACCAAGCACACAGTCTCCCTTATGATGGGGAAGGCACCTGTGGTGTGATACATGAGGATCTGAATTGCGGTGATTGCTACAAGCAAACTTGCCATGCCACCTTATTGCTCTTCCTCCTGGCTTTGTCCCTTCAAACCTGGAATATCATTTTTTATTTCTCCCTCTCTGGCAGACTAACCCTTCCTTCTTCTTCAGATCTCGGTTTAGAGAGAAGTTCCTTGATCACTCCCATCCCCTACCCCAGGCTGGTTTAGGTACCTCTTCTATTGGTCTACCATTGTCACAGTCCTTCCTCACATTCTATTGTAATTACTTGCTAATTTTCCCACATCTCCTGTTAGCTCATTGAAAGAGTAATAATGTCCTTGTTCACTGTTGTCATCCCAGAAACTAGGATGGATAGTGCATGATGTGTGGCAGACGTGCAGGGTATTTGAATGCAGGCAGAGCAGTGTCAAGGCTAGCTGGGAGAGAGGCGTTAAAACCCACTATGATCCCATCCATCCCAGTGATCATAAGACCTAAGGAGAAACAGTGTGTTTACACTGTAAACAGAGCTTCAAGACAATTCCCCTACTCCTCCTTCCCACCAGATGGCTGCCCTAAACTCAGGAAATGTTGACTGACACTGTGGTGTCACTGAGATGGGCAGAGAGACAAAAGTATGGACTCTATCAATGAAAATACCTGAATTACTTCTCTTCACTTCGTTCCCTTTCTTTCTCGTCTCTTCTCTTTTCTTCACTCCTTCTCCCTTCTCTTTTTTTTTTTTTTTTTAACAGAACATACCAAAAAGACACAGGAAAGAATTATTGCCCCTGGCTTGTGATTTATGAAATTTAACCTAGATATTATTTTAAAATATTTGAAGACAATGGTAAAAAACAATATTAATTCCAATATCCTAAAATGGATACAAATACATTTTTATTTGATGCAAATGACAGTTTCACTTGAACAGGGATGATGATTATTATCAACAAACTTACCCTCCCACTGAACATTGATCACCACTAATGCTAACAAAATAACTATTAAGAACTTAATTGTTTGTGTATTAGAGCACATATCTTGGCTCTGGTTCTAAGTGGTTCCAGTCATATGGCTCAAGATTCTGGGCACAAGTGGGATTCTTGGTCTTGTTAGAGGTAATGGTCTTGTCTCCTGTGTACAAATAATAGTTTACATTAAAAATTTATTCAGTGATGAAATTGATAAACACAGTGTCTGTGTAACCCAATTACACTCATTACCTTATGTTAATTGGTTTTCCCTCCATGTGTCTGGGATGTTATCTTTCTGCTTTCAACTTAAAACTTGTGAGATCCTTGTTACTTCCCGGCTCGGAGAGGTAGTTTACCTTCTGACAGTAACAGAAATGCAGGAGTTAGTGCAGGGAAGGAATAGAAAGAATAGGAGAATCTAGAAACACACAATCTTTAGGTATTAAGATGCTACCATTTTTGAATGACAATTGAATTTCTAGAAAAAAAGCCTTTGGAGTATGAGGGACTGGATTTTATTACATCGCTAATACTGCCAATCAGAGTTTTATAACACAGCTTTAGGGTCCTGTTTAAAATTGTTATTCTCTTAATCTACAAAAGTATACCTATACTAGTGGGAAGCAGCCGCATAGCACAGGGAGATCAGCTCGGTGCTTTGTGACCACCTATGGGGTTGGGATAGGGAGGGTGGGAGGGAGACGGAAGAGGGAAGAGATATGGGGATATATGTATACGTATAGCTGACTCACTTTGTTATACAGCAGAAACTAACACACTCTTGTAAAGCAATTATACTTCAATAAAGATGTTAAAAAAAGTATACCTATAATATACATATAGATAAATAATGTACATATATATCTTATATATAATATATATTGTATACATACAATTTATATACATATATATGAAATTAATGTAACATAACATAATACACAGTATTATATACTTATAAAAATAAATTGTGCATTAAAGAGAATCCCATGAATTTAGTAACCACAACATTCTCTTGCACTATGTACTTGCCCTGAGGAAAGAATGCAGGCAGGGTACACATATCCCAAGGGTTCCTAGAGGGTCTGGAGAGTCACTGAGCCACATTGTTCACTTGGCCAGGTTTCTTTCCCTCCCACACCAGTGTCCCTTTCAGAGATGTCTGCAGGGACACTGATACTCAAAGGGTTAATACTCAGCAGGATATGGTAACTGGTGCATTTGTGGGTCTCGGTATTGAAATCTTTGACAATTGTTAATTGTTGATTAGGAAACCAACACAGTCCTCATTTCCAGAGATGTGGGGAAATGACGTGAAGTTTTGCATGCCATCCAGAAATCCTCAGATTAAGGTTTCCCAAGACTTCCCCTTGGTCCACTACCAATCTTGCAGAACATGGTTTTCCTTCATTGATTTTGCCAACATATTGGCTTGAGTTTTATCTGGTAAAGATTTGGAACTGCAAAACAGGTGTTTTTTGTTTTTTTGTTTTACAATATGTTGACTTTCATTTTCTCAGTAATAATCTCATCCCCAATGACGTGCTTTAAGATTCATTCTGAATGACACAGCTGACAAATGGCATTCTCCTAGTCTGCCCTGGCATGACACAGCAGGGCACCCTATAAAATCCTAGAGGTCAGTGCTTTCCTAATTCTCCACTCAACATGAGGCTGTCAGTTGAGGAACCTGGCCGCTACTTCACAGGCTGTGTGGTGTGGGGGTTAGCAACTGGTGCTTGGGGTTGATGTATGTACATGGGTGTGACATTCCTGCTCTGTGAGTCTCCTTCCATCTGCCAGGGTGGACTATGCACTGGGCTCTGGGACCAATCAGCTTAGGCTGTCCCCATGGTGGTAAATTTCAGTGGCTTACAACATCCATGGTTTATTTCCCACTCTCATTTCATGTTCATTTATGATCGGCTGCAGCTTTGCTTTTGAAGTCGCCATTCCAAGACCCCAGCTGACAGACAACTCCTATCTGGGATGTGGCAGGATCTTGGCAGAGGGGGAGAGGCTGGGGTAAAGCCATGTTGGCTTTCAAAGCATCTGCTCAGAAGTGGTTCGTGTTACTTTCCCTCATTTCAGAGGCCAAACTTGACTTGGTCAATGTGGGAAGAATTATGATCCTTCTGTACAGAAAGGCTGATAGGGCAGCAAATATTTGCACCATGAAACCAAGTACCACAGGCTTTCTCTAGCCTTACCTGCCACCTCACTCTCATGTGCTAGGGATTCCAGTCCCACATAGCTACTTGCATTTTGTGAGCGCACTGCATTCTCACGATGCTCCGTCTGCTTCTTCACTGCCCAGAATCTCGCTTCCCTCATTCATCTGGTGACTTTCTTCTCCTTTAAGTATCATCCCTTCTGGAAGGTCTCTCCTAATCCTCGTAAGGAGCGGGAAGTACTCCTTCCGCTCTCTGCCATGGCTCCTGGTACACAATTCTGTCCTACTGCTTTGTAACCATAATGGATTTGTTTCCCTCAAGAGACTCTGAGACTCTTAAGAACTGGGTGTATGTCTTCACCTCTGATCCCCAGCACTAGCCCAGGGCCTGCCGTACATTCGGCACTCAACATTTTATTGGATATTAAATAAATGCAATAATGTGAAAACAGATGGAGAAAGCTGCTTTCTACCCTAGTCCTTGTTTAGACTAGCATTCTCAAACTATCTGTGATGAAGGACGATGTTTAAAATTTCTCATTTGATACAAATCAATAGTTTTGTAAAAGAGAATAAAGATAAAGTACTGGAAAAAGGATGAGCACGTGTTAGATTTCTATCAAAGTTTCTAAACGCTTACTCTCAATTTCTGTATTTTTTCATTGCAAACCAGTAACAAACACTTTGTGGTTGGTTGTCTACACTTTGGATAGCACTATTTTAGATTCATTTAATTCATTCAAAGATATTTGCTGGGTTCCCTTGTATGCCAGGCAATGTTTGAGGTGCAGGGGACTCAGCAATGAACAAGAGAGACAAATGTCCTGCTCTCAAAAAGCCTACCTGCTCGTGGGAGAAATGGGCAATAAATGAGCAGACAACTTGATAAATGATGTGATTTTGAATAATGATTAGGTATTAGCTTTGAGGGAAGTGAAAGAAGGAAATGAGAGAGAGAGTGATTGGGTGGGAGTGGTATTTATGAGGGTGCTCAGAGATGCTTTGTCCAAGAAGGTGACATTTGAGCAAAGACCTGAGCATTCTAGGCAAAGAGAGCAGGAAATGTTAGGGTCCTGAAGGAGGAGCAAGGTTGGAGCCGCCAAGGAACTGAGAGAAGGCCGGTGTGACTGATGTTTAGTAAACATGGAGGATCGTGTCAGAGATGCAGCCTGAGAGTCAGGCCAAGGGCAGATCCTACAGGACTTTGTAGGCAATAGTCAGATGTTCTGCTTTTATTAAACGTCATAAGGAAGACATTGAAAGATTTTGAGCAGAGATACTTCATGGTCTGATTTACATCTCAAGCAAATTACTCTGCTCAACATCTCTAGTCAGGCAAATGCAAATGAAAACCACAACGAGATATCACCTCACACCTGTTAGGATGGCTGTCATCAAGTGGGATAGGGAGGGTGGGAGGAAGGGAGATGCAAGAGGGAAGAGATATGGGGACATATGTATATGTATAACTCACTTTGTTATAAAGCAGAAACTGACACACCATTGTAAAGCAATTATACTCTAATAAAGATGTTAAAAAAAAAAAGACAAGAGAAAGCAAATGTTGTCAAGGGTGTGGAGAAAAGGGAACCTTTGTGACTGTTGGTGGAATGGAAATTGGTGCAGCCACTGTGGAGAACAGTATGGAGGCTCCTCAAAAAATTAAAAATACAGCTATCATACGATCTAGCAATCTCACTTCTGGTATATATCCAAAGGAAATGAAAACAGGATTTTGAAAAGATATCTGTACCCCCATGTTCATTGCAGCATTATTCACCATAGCCAAGATATGGAAACAACCTAAGTGTCCATCAATGGATGAATCCAATAAAGATGTGAGACACACACACACACACACACACGAACAAACAGGAATATATCAGCCACATCTCAAGCAAATTTCTCTGCTCAACATCAGCCACAAGAAAGAAGAAAATCCTGCCATTTGTGACAACATGAAAGAACATTGAGGGCATTAGGCTAAGTGAAATAAGCCAGATATATACTGCATGGTATCACTTACATGTAGAATCTAAAAATAGTCTAACTCATAGAAAGAGAGAGTAGAAAAGTGGTTGCCAGGGGTTGGGGGGGTGGGGGAAATAGAGAGATGTTGGTAAAAAGGTAGAAGCTTTCAGCAATAAGATGAATAAGGTCTGAGGATCTAATATATAATAGGATGACTATAGTTGATAACACTGTATTTTATAATTGAAAATTGCTAAGAGATAGAACTTAAATATTCTCACACACATAAAATAAAATAAATGAAATTAAGTATGTGAAGAGATGGATGTGTTAATTAACTAGGTGGGAGAAATCCTTTCACAAAGTGTACGTATATCAAGACATCATGATGTACACTTTAAATATCTTCCAATTTTATTTGTCAGTAATACCTCTACAAAGCTGAAAAAAATAAAGCAAATTATTCTTGATCTACATGAAAAGTGAATTGCATGGAGAAAAACAGACCGGTTATGAGGTCATTCCAGAAGTTTATATGAGAGCTGGAGAAGGCTTATCTTGGGCAGTAGGTGTGGAGGTAGATAGAAATAAACAGATTCAGGATGTGTTTTGGAAAAATTCAGTTAAGATGATAGCAGACATTCTGCCTAAAAATAAAAGAAATTCATGTAATGTTTCTTCATTAAATATGTATGCAGTAGGTTTTTGTAACATGACCTTTATCAAATTACAGAACTTTCATTTTATTTTTCTGAGTGATATTTTATGAACCATAAGTAGATGCTGAAGTTTATTAAATGTTTCTTATGAACTTCCTAAACAAATTATTTTTATTTCTTTTCTTTAGACAAATTTTGGAGTACCTTGAACAATTTTCTCATGTTAAACCAACACTGTATTCCATGATAAACCCTCTTGGTCATGATATATTATAGCATGCTGTGCAAATAATTGGTGGATACACATTTAAACACATATAGAACTCATTTATGAAATTGACCTTGTTTTAGATAATAATTTTAAAGAATTACTATTATACATTTTATGATGACAGTGCAATTGAATTTGAAATAAATAGTAAAATGGTAATAAGAAACTTATGTTCACTTATGTTTGAAAATTAAGAAATGCTTACACACAATTTAAACAGAAATTAGGAAATAGTACAGAACAGAAATGAAAGTGCTACATATCAACATTTGTATGATGTTGTTAAATTGACACTTTTTGGAGAATGTATAGCCTTAAATGCTTTTATTACACTTATTAGCTTGTGGATTTTAGATTAAGTAGATATCAAAGATTTAGGCCTAAAAAATTTGTAACTGGTCTTACCATTTGCTATGGAGTCTAGGGGAAACCTTTAGTTTATTTATTTATATGTTTGTTTATTTACACCTCTGTGGAGAGTTCGGCCTACATAGGTGATCTTACTTTGCTGTCTTCCTCTGGACTTTATTTTATCTTATTAATTTTCCATCTTACCTTTTCTCTGAGAGAATATTCCATCCAAATATCAGTTTTACCTGATATGGTCTCCAACCAGGTAGTAGGCCTTTATATAATTGGGGATCATACATATGTATGTGTGTATGTGTGCATGCACGTGTGTGTGTGTGTGTGTGTGTGTGTGTGTGTGTGTGTATATATATATACTCTTAAGATAGCTGATGATTTCAATATTTATTTACTTCCCTGGACTGATGTTCTGCCTTTGTACTTGGCCTCATATTTTTTCTTTCATTTTTTGCAATCTCAGGCTTTTATTTAAAATGTTATTTTATTTTCAATATTTTCTTCCAAACATGTAAAAGTGTTTTGTAGCAGTAGGTGTCAATAATTCTCATCTGTCTCACTACCAGAAACTTCTGTCTATCCTACTATTCTTAATATATACTATCTTCCACTTCTAAATATTTTATTATTTCCATTATGATTTCTCCTTTAGTGTAGTTCACAGTGTGATGGCGTTTTCAGCATGTGAGGATCTTCCCCCGCCTTTTAAAAATTGCATTTCATTTTTATTGCATGGTGACAACATAATTTGGTTCATGTCAAATAATCCATTCAGTATTCATGGAAATGGTTTAAGCTAGTGTGCTGTCAATTCTTATTTAAAAATTAATTACTCACTTAAAAACATGTATTTTTGAATTGTTAGGTATGGAATTATGTATGCGCAAAGCTTGTTAATCATGTGCTCAAGTTTTTATATCTGTACTAATTTTTGTTGGCTTGATCTATCAGCGACATAGAGAGATGCATTAATATTTCCCCATATGATTGTGGATGTGTTGATATCTTTCATTAATCTGCCATGTTTTCATTTGTATGTTTGAGGCTTTCTTTTTAGGTCTCCTACTGGGTTTTTGATAATTTTACTTGAAGGCAACTGCTGTTCCATTTCCTCTTCATTTCTGGCGTTATCTCTTAGAACCTCAGTTCATATATTTAAAGTGAATTTTTTACATTCTGTCCAGTATTTCTGGAGGTTTGAAGCGGGAGGGTTTTCAGATTCTGTCTTGCCAGGGCCTGAAGTTGACAGATTTCATTTAACCTACAGAACTGGATGAGATCACCTGGGGAGAGAGTGTAAAATGAAAAGAAGCGAGTGGGGGGCTGATCCACAGGGAACTCCAATATTTAGAGGATGAATGAAAGTGAGGAAAACCTGAGTATGGCTTCCTTCTATTATAGAATCTCTGCTAACTCTTCCCCTTAGAGGGTTCATGAATTTCCAAATACACCAAAAAACAAATTAAACATAGGTAATAAAACAGAGGTCAGTCTTCCACACATACTCATTCGTATCTTAACCAAATATATAATGTGATAATAGGATCATTGGAAGATATTATGTATTTTGTGCTCTAAGACAGTTTGTTTTTTCTTGTGTATAGAGTTGTACCAAAATCATTCTCCTTTTATTGAGTGTTAAATATAAGGAAAGCTTTTATTGCTGGCATTTTATAAAAGTAATGTGATGTCTACTTTTATTTGTTTTATATTGAGCCCTCTGGCAAAAGACAGCCTAGTCATTGTTTCCTGTCAGTCTTCAGATAGAGAGGGGAAAAAGCAGAAGGATTTCGAGCTGGTATACTCTGAAAGAAAAAGCAATAGAGAAAATGGCAAAGACACATAAAAGAAGAGGAGATTTACAATATCAACTAAACTTTAGGGATGAGAATACATGAAATGACCCATAGTAGAGCAAGATTAGGGTAAATCCATAAAGTTCTGACAGATTTGAGAGACCTACCAAACTTCCTGGGCCAAAACAAATTGACTAGAAATGTTAAGATATTTTCTCTTACAATATCTCAAATGCTTCTGCAGTTTCCAAGATATAAAACCACGTTGTGCAGAGATAAAAAATGATCTAAGGATACAGAGCCAGAGAACAATGATGAGTAAGTATTTGAACTTTGGGAAGGGGTGAGGAGCTGTAATGCTGTCATCGGTACTTTTTCTAAATGGGAAAATACCTACACGCTGCTTCAAAAAAAATGAAGGGAACTTCTTTACAGTGGCTGAGATTTCAGATGAACAAAGCACTTCTTCAACATTCTTAAATATATTAGACCAAATTTCATATGATTAGTGTCAAATCAAATTATTGAATGATACTTAAAATGTTTAATTTGGAATGTGTGAAAAAAGCAAAGTTGGAAAGCAAATAAAAACTAAAAATACGTGTATTTTTACCCAGTTATTGTGCTCTACTACAGTCTCTGCTGAAAAGCAGTATCCTAAACTATTTTTCTTAGCTTGACCTCTGAGTTGACAGTATTTTACTATTAAAATATTTGCAGAAAATGTGTAGACTTCTGCACTTAGAATTATCACCTGGTTAGAATGATGATTTTCCTGACTCATAACTCTTTGATAGCTTAGTGGACTGAAATGAGATTACTAAACCATCAGTGATGGAGGCCACTTAACAGTCAGGTTTTCAGATGCAAAGCCTTTGTACATCCTGATCCCTCTACTAGGTTGCTTTTTCAGCCACCTCTCCCACTAACACCAACTCTTCCTTTGGCTCTAAGCTCAAATTTCTCTTCCCTAGATACCCTCTCACCCAGACAAAGCTTAGTTCTCTTTTTCTTTTTAAAAAAAATTTTATTGAAGTAGAGTTGATTTACAATGTTGTGTTAATTTCTGCTGTACAACAAAGTGATTCAGTTATACAGATATATTCTTATTCTTTTCCATTATGGTTTTCCACAGGATATTCTTTTCCATTATGGTTTATCACAGGATATTGAATATAGTTCCTTGTGCTATACAGTTTAACCTTGTTGGTTATCCATCCTATGTATAATAGTTTGGGATTAGCAGATGCAAACTATTAGTTCTCTTTCTTATGCTATCACAGAAGCCTGTATTTTTCCTTCATAGATCTTATTCCCATTTATGGTGTACATTCCTTCAATTATTTGATGTATGCCTCTCTCCATCAGTAGACTGTGAGCTCCATAAAGCCAGTGATGAATGCGATCATATCCCCAATCGCTAGCACCAAGGCTGCCACATAGTAAATAGGTAAAAACATTAATTGAATGAAATGAATGAAATATGGCCATTTGCATTGGGTCATATAGGCTTGTACCTCTAAACTCCTATTTCTTCTCTGTGACCCCTAACTCATCTTCTTCCCTTTTTCATCATCTACTGCCCCAATTTTGGATGTCTCTGTAGGTCAGCTACTACACTACATCCTGAGTTAAATATTTCAAAAATTTGTGCTCAAAAGATGATCCATAATTTTCTCTCGCAAGCTTCTACTTAGTCTGTCACATTCATTTAGTCTCTTAAGGCTCTGGAGTATTTTTTCCCTATAGAGCAGATTCATCAAATTTTATTAGATTTGATTTTACAGGGGAAAACAGTTCTGTTTGGTTTGCAAGGAAGCCAGTAGACTCAGGTTGATTAAAAACCTCTTTTACAAAGTGCAGTAGCAAGAATGGAAAATGTAATAAAGCTGAAATCAGAGACATAACTTTATCCTTACTTTTTAGTATCACTGTAATTTCCCTCCTGGAGATTGCTTCATTGAAGTATAGTTTAATCTACTTTCTATAACGACTGATTCAGGCCAAGATGGCTGACATGTTATTGCAACGATTTAGCAGAGTAGGAGCATGTTACTGACGGAAGCAAAATCACTCAGCCTCACTGGGTGGCAAAGGTAGTACCGGGACCCACAAGGCTGAGCACCAGATTGACACTGAAGGCTGTAGGCACTGCTCAGGTGATTAGCTTCTTGGCTGACCACAAACCTCTGAAAAAGCTTTTGTTTTTTCTGTTTGCATGTGGAAAAGAACCTTAGTTACATAAGCCATCCTGAGCTGCTGGGAGTTGTGTCTACAGTAGGCAGAATAATGGTCCTCCAAAGATGCTAATCACTGTGCTGAATGTTTGTGTCCCCTCTAAACTCATATGTTGAAATCCTAACTCCCAATATGATAGTATTAGGAGGTGGGGCTTTTGGGAAGTGATTAGGTCATGAGGGTGGAGCCCTCATGAATGGGGTTACTGCCCTTACAAAAGAGACCTCAGAGAGCTCCCTCACCCTTCTGCCATATGAGGACACAGTGAGAAGATGGCCATCTATGAACCAGGAAGCAGGCTGTCACCAGACAACAAATCTGCTGGCACCTTGATCTTGGACTTCCCAGCCTACAAAACTGTGAGAAATAAATATTTTTAAGTTTAAGCTGCCAAGTCTATGATATTTTTTTAATAACAGTCTGAATGGAATAAGATACCCTGCGAATGTTACTTTATATGGCAAACAGATTTTACAGATGTGATTAAATTAAGGACTTTAAGATGCTGAGTTATCCTGGATTGACCAAGTGTAATCACAAGAGTCATTAAATAAGGAACAGGGAGGCAGAAGGAGCATCACAATGATGTGATGTGAGAAGGACTCAACTGGAAATTTCTTGTTTTGAAGATGGAGGAAGGGGGCCACAAGCCAAGGAATGTGAGCAGCCTCTAGAAGCAGGAAAAGGTGAGAAAACAAATTCTCCCCAGATCCTCCAGAAAGGAGCATAGCCATGCCACGACTTGATTTTAGCCCCATAAGATCCATTTTGGACTTCTGACCTCCTAAACTGTAAACATAATGCATTCGTGTTGTTTTAAGTCCCTAAACTTGTGATTTGCAACAGCAGCAATAGGAAACAAATATTGTGGCCAATCATCATAATTAAAAACAATCTGCTGAAGGTCTTTATGATTGTGCCTCTCCTTCTTAGAGCCTCCATCTAAGACTTCCTGGACAGCTCAACCTTCACTCCCCAAATCTGAAGCTATAAACGTATTTATTAAAGACATTTGAAGAGCAAGCTAACTAATATCTTTTGAGCTCCTCAAGGTCATTTCTGCAATGACTTATTGTTCTAGACAAGGTTGTTGATTAAGGCTTACTTGAGCGACAGAGACAGTCTAGGCCCCTGACTTTACATTATGTTGAGGGTGGAAAAAATCCTTGTAATCTTTGTTTCTTTCACTGGTTTGTTATAAGGTGAAATGTAATCTATTATAAAGCATTTTAAAGGCAGAGATTTATTCATACCTTTCTGTTTTAGATGAGGATAAGAAGGTAAGAATTTCTGGACTTATATGTGCAACATGTGTGTAGTGGCAATTTAGAAATCAAATCTTGGTGGCCTGAAATCTTATACCATTGTTTACAAAGCAGTAATTTATTAAATGGTGACAGCTTAAGAAAGTTAATGCAAGCTCATATGTAGCTTAACTAGCTACCAGGCAGCTTCTGGGATAATCTGAATTCAGTACTGAATCCAGCCTGGTATAATAGCATGCACAATGTTAGCTTAATTTATAAGCCAATTGAAAAACACCAAAAATAACCATAATGGGATTAGTACTAAAGAAGTTCCAATCCTAACCCATCAATTCTAAGGGATAATTAAATACTAATATAATAGCCCATTTTAAACATCTGCTTGTGTAATAAATCTTCTACATCTTATTCATTATTTGGTTCTCTTCCTCTGGGCTCACAGGAAGATGACAATTGCTCACCATCTCTTGCAGTTAGGCAGAGTCATATGACTGATTAAGGCTAATGGGTTGTGAGAAGAGGTGACACAGGTCCTTTCTGGGGAAAAGCACTTAATTGCCAGGGCATGACTGTTAATGGTTTCTTCCCCTGCTGTGGTCATCATGGAGACATGTGTTGATATGGAGATGCCAAAAGACTGAGGTAGCCTGGATTTCTAAGCCTGCATGTGGAGGGCAGCTGCAGTTAGCTGTTGCTGAATAAAAAATGCCCGAAAATTTAGTGGCTTATAATAGAAATTATTTATTACTTTTCATGAATATGGCTGGCTGGGTGGTTCTTCTGGTCCAGGCCAGCTCAGCTGGGACTGGACCATCTAGTATGGCCTTACTCCTTACTGGGGGCTTCAGCTAGAACAGCTGTGGGCCCTGAACCTCTCTTTCCATGTCATGTCTCCTCCAGGAGGCGAAGCTGAGCTTGTTCACATGGTGGCAGCATTCCAAGAGAGCAAGAACAGAAGTTCTATGGCTTCTAGAGGCTTAGCTCAGAACTCATACAGGTTTACTTCCACAGCCTGGTCAAAGCAAATGATGAGAACATCCTAGATTCAAGATTCAAGGGATGGGAAAGTAGATTCTGCTTCTTGATGGGAGGACCTATGAAAATTTTGTGGCCATTTTTAATCTATCACACTTGTTGATTTGTTCAGTCTTGCCACAGACTTTGGATATGTGAAAAATAATAAACCTTTGTTAGGTTAAGCCATTGAGATTTGGGAGCATTTGTTACCATAGCCTAACCTAGGTTATCCTAATACAGCTGATAATCAGTTTGGTTAAATATGGAGGTAATAGTTCTTGCTCTACCTACTTATATAAAAAAGTTATTTTGAGGATTATCTGGTCAGAAGATGCCTTGAAAATTGCTTTACATACAACATACTGTACTTTAGAAAAAGACATTGTATTTAGTTATTGTCTAAAACCACAGTCTGAGCCATAAAAGAAAAGACCCTGATTATAAATGTTTTTGCTGTGCTGCCTATAAACTCATAGCTAGTGAATGTATGGAGCTTCCTAGTACGCTTGAACTGCTTTCAGAAAGTATCTGGAACAATCTGATTTCGTACTGAATTTGTCTTGGATTTTACAGTATGGGCAATAATGAGCAATAATTCAGCTGAATGTAAAAGGTATACAATAATGAAGCAGATAAGTTTTGTTTCTGGAGACTCCAGCCACGCATTTTTTGCATTTTCTCCAGTCCTTAGATTCCTTTTCTCTCCTACTTTAAGTTTCCAGTGTCTTCCTATGACTTTCAGTTTTCAGATAATAACTTGTTCAAACTAATATGTAACCTTTCACAAATATGAGTAGATTTTAAGCCTTATTTCCAAGGATAGAGTACAAACATTTTTTATCATATCTACCATGCTTAATATATAAAATTAACAAAAAAGGAAAATATCATACCTGAAACTAATATAATGTATGTCAATTATACCTCAATAAAAAAAGAAAAATATCATAATACCAATGTAACTGGATGCTATGACTACCTAAAAACAAGACTTTTGAGACCTTGAGAAATCTTAAAACCATTTTTCTAAATTATCTAAATGCCTTCCTAGTATTTTATAATTAAGAAAAGATGAATGCTTAAAATCATTTTTTATCACAATCATTGATTTTAAATGTTATTTTTGTCATAAGCTTTATTTCATTATGACACTAAACTGTGTTTTCAGTCCTCACTATTTTGTGTATAGCATGGTTATCTGCTCATAGTTAAAAAAATCACAGTTACTAGTTAATACGATAGGTTAATATTTATTTACTTTGGACGTAGTGCAGGAGGTTGGCTACTGACATCAGTCTCACCTGACCTGAGCATGATTGTGATTTATGGAGGGCACCTCCTGAAGAAGGAGGGGCATTTCATATTAAGGGGTCAGACTCTGGAATTGCATGGACCTAGGGTTAAATCCTATATTGCCATTTATATGTGCCATGTGACCTTGGGAAACTTGATTCACTTTCTTAAGCCTATTTTTTAAAAAATTGTCAAACGGGATTAAAAATTGTACCAGCTTTATGGTTTTGATGGGAGGATTAAATAAAACAATGTGTTTGAAGTACTTAGCACAGAGAAAAAAATACATGCTGTCTATGATGTTGTGTGAAGATGACTGCATAGATAATGCTCATACAAAATAATGAGAGAAGCATGTGGCAGGAAGTGCTACATGCTTTCCAATATCCATTCCTCCCTTTAGACTAACAAGCCCTGGTTTTTAGCAGGCACATTGGCATTAAATATTTCCTGAATTCCTTTGCACATAAGATAGGTTTTTTAAGTAGAGGGAAGTAGAAGAGTATCCTTTATTTTCTTCTTTGTGCTGATTTGAAACATGTGTGTGATGGCTGGAACCCCCCCCCCCCACCTTCCGTATTGGGCCGTTAGGGCAAGGGCCACACTTGGAGATAATGGCATGGGGATTTAGAAGCAACATAGACCTGGACTGCCTCAATCAGCCGCCACACCAACCCAAACTTAGAGAAGGAAATAAACTTCTAGATAATTTAAGCCGCTATTAATTTGTTCCCCCCCCCCCACTTTTTCTTATGTGCAGCTGAATGGAATCATAGAATATTATTATTCTTTAAACCAAAAGGCAGATTTTATTCCTTAAAGATTTTTTTCAAAGCTCCAGAAACATCTTTGTTTTAGAAACAGAAACCAACTATAGGAGGGCTAAAATCAGGTGTAGATGATTTTGAATGAGCTGGAAAGAATGAGTTTTCTAGGAAGGTAAATTCAATTTTAATGATGTTCTGGTGGAGTCCCTTTGCAGGTAACACTGG
Organism: Balaenoptera musculus; assembly: GCF_009873245.2. Taxonomy (NCBI): domain Eukaryota; kingdom Metazoa; phylum Chordata; class Mammalia; order Artiodactyla; family Balaenopteridae; genus Balaenoptera; species Balaenoptera musculus. The sequence goes on from NC_045798.1 coordinate 36,564,135, forward strand.
GGAGAGGAGGAAGGAGAGGGGAAAACCCACACAGGAAACCTGGAGAGTGAGGAGGTAGCTATAGGTCAGGTGAGTCTTGGCAGGAACCCTGTAGAGTGTATGTCTGGTTAAAGGCACAAGTATTACTGTGTGCATTTCTTTCCTTCTTGCCATGGTGGGTCGTGGGTTTGCCTTTATTTCTGGGGCTTAAGCGAAAGGCCTGGTGTCTATGTATTATTAGGATCTAATAAAATAGGATGGCTCCTGTTTATTTTTCTTGCTGTTTATAGACTTATTGCGGCAACAGCTTATGGTATTGACAAAGGGCATATTTCCATTTTTCAAGTATCTTTAAGGGATCAGGGGGGATGAGCTGTAGGCAGCATATGCAGGCAGTGCCACTAAGCATGAACTGGCTGTCAACTGGAGTCTGGTTATTTCAGAAATCAATTCCATAGAAAGATCAGAAAAGCTTTAAAATTGAGAGACAATTGGAGGATTACTGTTATAAAATACTGGGTTTTATTTGGTTGGATATGGGGTGTAGGGACTGAGGGATGTGGAAAGTAGACCAGCTCTCTTGTTTCTATTTGTTTTTGGTTTGTTTATTTTATTTTATTTTTTTAAGTAATTAAGCTCAGCATTTAAACAAAGCAAAAGGAAAAACTAGCTGCAATACTGGGTTTCTCTGTCCTTTATTGACCATACGCAAATCCGTTGACCTCAGTTGCACTGGCTGAGTCATAGTTCGGGCTCAAAAACTTGAGCTATTTTGTAGACAAAAAGAGTTATTTCCAGCTTCTAGGAAACAATATATACAGTAAAAACAGGCCAATGTGTTTTCTCTCTTCAACATTCACTTCTTCCTACCCCCTAAAACCCTGTACATATAAAAATGATGTCTCTTCCTGTTATAATAGCATGGACTCTAGGTCAGTCTATCTGTGCTTTCTTTCAGAAGTGACTCTCCAGGAAGCTAAAATCCAAATTTTTGCACACACACTTGAACAATATTGATGGAGAAATTAAGCAAGAATACAAGGGTATGTGATCTTACAAGCTCTCAATGATAGTGTATCTCATTCAGATTTTTTAAAACCCAAGGACTAGTTCCTTAGTTCCTTTTTCTTTTAAATGTCCTTATGTTTCAGCTTTCCCCAAGATAACGTTTATGGTTCCAGTTTCTCATTTTCAATTTTCTCTATTGTTTTATATAGTGAGTGTCAAAGTCCAGGATGTTCTGTCAGCATGAACACATCTCAGAATCTCTGATTGTGTCTCCTTTTTTAAAAAATAGAACTTTTATTTGAGGATCAAAAGAAATCTTTTCATGTAGATATTGCACATATGGTTCTTTTGGTGCTTTGAAAAGCTGTACTTTGGGAAGTGGATTCAGGATGCATTATTTCTTTTGGAGCGTTCTGTTTGGAACCAAGAGTTAATGAACAAGAGGGATGACCAGGTTTGAGGAAAGTAGTCCCAGTTGTTATTTCATGTGAGGATTATTGCAGTGATTTTATCATCTGTGCCTTTCAAGGTTTAGAACAATACACATTTTAAAGCATCTTTACAGAAAATGAAACTATGGAACTTCCCATACTGCATCTGAGAGCTGATATGGCACTTTATAAATAGGCATATGATATCTAAATTACTTGTAATATAAACTGAAAACATCCTTGGCTTTTATGCTGGCTGTATATGATCCAGAATTACAATTATGAATAATGCATTGAGTTTTGTTGTTCTCTGTGATTGCCTACTTTGTTATGCAGGGAGGGCTTTCCACTATAGTGTCCCAGATTTGAATTGTATAGTTTCTTTTTGCAGCAGCTGCCCCAGAGTTATATGAGCTCACTGAGAATATTCATAGAAGATAGAAATCCTCACTCCCTATGCTTCACAGAGATACAATCTCAGAACTTTCGCCAAGGATTGGCTCAACAAGTATAATTTAACAGGTATTATGAACTGGATCTCCTGTTTTAGAACTTGTCAAACCACAAATCCTTGTATCCTTGAGACTTTTTTTTTTTTAATTTTAATTAATTAATTTATTTATTCATTTATGGCTGTGTTGGGTCTTCGTTTCTGTGCGAGGGATTTCTCCAGTTGCGGCAAGTGGGGGCCACTCTTCATCGCGGTGCACGGGCCTCTCACTATCGCGGCCTCCCCCGTTGCAGAGCACAGGCTCCAGATGCGCAGGCTCAACAATTGTGGTTCAGGGGCCTAGTCGCTCCGCGGCATGTGGGATCTTCCCAGACCAGGGCTCGAACCCGTGTCCCCTGCATTGGCAGGCAGATTCTCAACCACTGCGCCACCAGGGAAGCCCTCCTTGAGACATTTGAATAAAGAATAAAATATTTTACTCATGATCTGGATATGAACAATGGTTGAATTTTCATAAAGATAGATAAAGCATACAAAAGGGCTAGGCCAACTATTTGTATAACCCAAACATTAGTTGTACAATGTTTTAGCTTTCAGGGTTCTGCAAGAAACCTGTGTTGTCTTCAGTCTTAGCTAGGTTCAGGGCAAAGGTTTTTTTCAAGAACTGTATAAAAATTCTTTGGACTTTGGAACCATAATTCTAGGTCAGGTGGTAGACTACATTAACGATGGCTAATGGCATAATGCTTTATATCTTCCTTTCTTTGTGGCTGAATATGCTCCAGAATCTGGGCCAGTGCTAGGCTATAGGTAGAATTAAATAGTTCTTGCCGTGGAGATTGCAGAAACACAGGGCAGGAAAGTAGGCTGGTGGTGAAACTTGTTAGGATTTGGTATGGTTGTGGTGGTGGTGAATAAATAAATGGCTTCTTTGGTCCCCCACCCCAAGTTGGGACCAAGATGCAGGAATCAGGTACAAGTAAACCAAAGCATCAGATTTGTCAGTAACACTAAAAAGTACTTATATCAGGATCTACATACCAAACAACCCAGGTCATAATCTTAGCAACACTGGCTGAACTCAATGAGGCCTGCACCAATCTGAATCCAGGTTAAATGAACTATGTGCCTTCTAAGAATCTTTGCAAGTTCTGAAATTCAGTTATTCTCTTGTGAATTCCCTCAATGACAGAGAACTAGCACAGGTTGCCAGATCAAAGATTAACTTTCTGCTTTACATTTCCACATAGAGGTCTCATGGGTATCTCAAAATTGACATAACCAAAACAGAATTCTTGATTTTTTCCCATGCTCTCCAAAGCCCACTCCTTTCCCATCTTAATACACCACCAGCATCTATCCAATTTCTCAAGCCATTTCAGTCAGTCTTGGAAATAAGAATATATGACATTTATCTTATTTGTTAACTGTACATTTGTAGTTGTCATGAAATGGGTCTGCCCTATGAAACCTGTATATTTGAGCCATTCCTCTCTATATAAATAATTAGCCAAATGTTTAATTGCTACTTACTATTTGCAAGATATTAGACTAAACATACTGCTCTTAAGGGCATTCAGACTTTAGTTCGATGCCTAAATAAGATTTGAGGACTGAGAAGAGAGATAAAGATGATGAATCAACTATGAATGAAGTGTTGTTGTTAAACCTGCTGGGAAGATGCTTGCCCCCAGAGGGCCCAGGTGCTCCCCATCTTGTGCTGTCTATTTTATAGGGAAAACAGGACAAGCTAGTTGAAGAGCAAAAAGGAGAGAACTTTTTTTTTTTTGCAATAAAGAGAAAATTCTGAGACATTTTAGTGTCAGAATGATGGCTGAATTAGAGAGAGATGAGCAATTCAAATGCTCTCCCTCATAAATCTCATTCAGAAGGGAAATATAAGACGATAGTTTCACTAGACTACACCAGTCCGAAGAGACAGGACAACATTGATACCAAGTGACAGATGTATTTCAGCTATAAGAAAGCTCTGTCATCTGCCAACTAAGCCATGACTTGGCTAAAATGTAGGAAGAGTAAAGAATTGAAAGCGCTACCAGAAAAAAGAGGTTTGCATAACAAATCTGAAGTTAGTTCAAGCATAAAGCTTGGACTAGCAGTTACTACTCCCTTAATTTTTCTAACTTTGTATAGCATATAATAGCATCTTGCCTTTTATACTGAACTTATTGTCAAATAGCTATTTTCAGGTTAAAATAAGAAATTTTTAAAAAAGGATGAAAAATATAGAAAAGTGTTGTAAAGTTATATTGTTTGCTTCTGAACAGGATTAATACATACATTTATCTCTATCTAGCTCAGTGTCACTGTAGGTCCTTTTATCTGTCTTTATCAATAATACCTGTCTTAGGTTGAAAATTATATGTCAGAGAATTTGAGTCTGGCAAAATTGTGAAGCAGACAGTTTTTTGTTGTTGCCACCATTTCTTCCTCACCCTCTTTTGGGTGCCAAGTGCCTCATTCATTCACTTATTTATTCAGTCATAAAAATTTATTGATTATGACTATGTGAAAGGTACTGTGTTGATTGTAGAGGGAGATGCAAATTGAGTAAAGTAAATGGTGTGATAGATGTTATACAGCAAGTGCAGGAAAGCATGAAGGAGGAAGAAACTAACTTGCCTATAATTCTCACAAAGTTGGTTTTCATTTGCACTTTGGTGTAATTCCATTCACTTCTCCTGACAATTGACAGAAAAATAGTCTAACAAAATGAGACAAAATGCAAATTGTCGGGGTTGCTGCTAATTGCCTTTCTCGTTGTACTTTGTATGAGAATCCCCAGAAGATATTCCCATCTGCTCTTAATACCAAGAACAGTTGCACTTCTCCTGAATAATTGGTAAAATTTTATCTTATGGACAATGAAAATATGGTAACTGACAGTGCTACCTTTTCTATTTAGCAAAAGCTGAGCACAGTGTATAGGTAATTTGTATATCTATCTATCATCTATCAGCTATCTATCTATCATCTATCAGCTATCATATATCTATATCTATGTTGGTCTTGGCTCACTGAATACATTCACATTTGTTTGTCTTTTACTTGCATCTAAAGAGAGAGAGAGAGAGACAATTAGAGGATTACTGTTATAAAATACTGGGTGGGAAGGTTTTAATTACAAATATAGTTTCTTTATTGGGTATGAAATTATTCAAATTTTCTTTTTCTTGTATCCATTATGTTGTGTTTTTCTAGGAATTTGTCCAGTATATCTACAATTTTATATATTGTCTTAGACTTTTCAGGCTGCTATGATAAAATACCAAAGACTGGGTAGCTTATTAACAACAGGAATTTATTTCTTGTGATTTTGGAGGCTGGAAGTCTGAGATCAGGGTGCCAACATGTTGGTGATGGAAGGAGGGTTGGCTCTGTTCCAGCCTGGATCTTTATATCCTCACACGGCAAAAGGGGAGACGGATCTCTTTTATAAGGCACTAATCCCATTCATGAGGGCTCTACCCTCATGACTTAAGCACCTCCCAAAGGCCTCACTTCCTAATACCATCATATTTGGGGGTTAGGATTTCAACATATAGGTTTTTGGGGTACACAGATACTCAGACCATAACTCATATATTGCATAATCCTTTTCTTATCTTTTCAATGTATTTAAGTTTCCTTTCTCTTATTGGTTATTTATGTTTTTTCTAATCTTTACTTTTAACTAATATTAGGAACTTATAAATTGTTTTATTCTTTTCAAAGAATCAAGTTTTTAGTTTGTTAATGTTCTCTGCTACAGAAAACCTCAAATATTTTCTGTAACAAAGTTAGATTATGGAAATGCAAAAGATCAAATCTAAAGTAAATAAGACAGTATAATATTGGCAGAAGGTTAGGCAAATAATACAGTGCAACAAAATAGGGTACAGAAACAGATTCATACACAAAAATAGTTTGATTTCTGACAAAGATGTCATGGAAGTACATTTGGGAAAGGATGATTTCTTCCATAAAAGGTGCAGTGTTAATTGGATGAAATGAAAAAAAGTTGATAGTTACTTCTCACCACACAAAAAATTCAATATGAGATAGAGTGTAGACATAATTTTTATAGCTATAACTATAAAAAGTCTTGAACAAAATGTGTAAAAATTTCTTCATCACCCTGGAGTAGGCAGTGATTTTTAAAGCAAAGCATTAAAATCATTAATGATAAAGGGAAAACATGATAAAATAAATTACATTAAAATAAGGAACCTCAAAATACACCAAAAAGGAGATGGTGTTTGTAATGAATACATATGGATATTTGTAATCACAAAATTTCTTTCTTGAATATAAAGAAGTCTTACAACTCAATAAGAAAAAGAAAAAATTCAATGAATAAATTGACTTGAATGGGCACTTCACAAAAGAGAATATCCAATTGCAGATACACATATGAAAAGTGCTTTGCCTCACTAGTCAACCTTAAAAATCTAAATTAAAATTATGATGACATATCATTGTGTACCCAAGAATAAAAGAAAAAGATGGAAAACATCAAGTGTTGACAAAGATATGGAGCAACTGGAACTCTTGAACTCTGCTGGTTGGAATATAAACTGGTAAAATCATTTGGGAAAACTGGTAGTATCTCCTAAAGCTGGCTTCTATTTAAATAAAATTCAAAAATGGGCAAAGCTAACTATTGTGTTAGAAGTTAGTGATCTTTCGGCTGGTAGTGATTTGGAGGGGGTATAAGGAAGGCTTTGAGCTATTGATAATATTCTAAGTCTTGATCTGGGTGCTGGCTATGAGTATCTTCACTTTGTGAAAAATCACTGGGTGGTTAAATTTAAAATTAGGTACTTTTGTTATGTATGTTGTACTTCAAGAAAAATATATTTTAAAATAGGTTATAAATAAGTGCCATTTTAACAGAGAGAAATGGTTTCAATAAAGATTTGACAGTTGTTACAATTTGAAGAATCGTCTTGAGTTCTCCAGGCAGATTCTTCCAGGCAAAACTCAACATCATTTTGCTGCTGCCACACCATATTGCTCCTCTTTCGCTGCCCCATTTCTGCACTCCTTCCTCCCATTAAAACTTACCTGCCTTGGATATGTTTTCTTCAGAGGCTGTGTACCACTAGATAGTTTAGTAAGTTTGATATGTTATCATTCACAGTTAGATTGAGTTATAGACTTAATACCTTATTCTAAAAAGTAATTGATATGGAAATTTCTGATATCTAGGCAGGCAGGTGGGGAATTTTTTTTTTTCTGACAAGAATCTCTTTAAAATCACACCATATGGGGTATGGCCAATTTAGTTTACAACAAGGATGAATTCCTATAGTGCCAGGTATTTTTCCACACATAAACAGGCATTTCCAAATATTAAAATAGCATTTACCATCATTAGCTTTTTCTCCAGAAGGATTCCAACATATCCCTAATGAATAAATTTTACCATCAGCATCATCAAATGTTTACTTCACTTGCAATGACTTATTAATAAAATCCAGATTTCCCCAAGACAATTTAAAAAAGAAGTAAAGTAATAAAGCATGTAGCTCTGGTTTAAAAATTGCAGAGGAGGATTAACATCATGTAACAGGATAGATCCTATTATGGAACCTATTTATGGTTCTGAATTAACTTGATTTTATTAAGAATTAAAGAATTGATTCTGAGGAATGGAGAGAGAACAAATAGGATAGTTATTTCCTCAGGTTGCTTTCTTTGGTTGGAAGTGAGGGTATAAGACAACTAGGTTCATGGTGCTAGAATTAAAGAATCAATGCTGACAAGTGAATATTTAAATAAGGATCTATTTAAAGAGTGATTCATTTAAAATAAGCTTCTTTAGAGGCAGGTTTCATTCACTGGAAATAACCTTAAGTGGGATACAGGGGTTTGCAATACGTCTGCTTTTCTGTGCATACCTGCTACACTCAGTTTATTATTTTTCTTCCAAAGAATCCAGTTTTGCAAGGTGATTTGACCTGATGAGGGCAGTGTGTGCCTTTCTGTCTCAGAAGGAGTCTCAGTCTTTAACACGGGAGAAAAGTAAGTTGAAGTGAGAAACACGGTACAGTGCCTAGGAAAGGCTACCAAAGGCTGCTGGTGACTTTACTGGCTCTGAAATGGCAGCTTGCTTATGAACAAAACAGAGAAGGGATCAAAATGAAAAATCAAATTTTGTCAGGTTTTCCACAGTCCAGTACAAGAGCTGCTTGTCGAAAGATTATTTTGTAAAGCTCTCTAATAGGCTTTCCCAAGCTCTTTCTTAATGCAGTCAAAACAGATAATGAAGTCTCCCCAAAGAACTGCCTTAAGAACAGCTAATGGATTTTTAGGCATTCCCCATCGTCATGATTTGCTTATTAGAAGTATACAGTTCTCTGCACATGTGCTTGTCTTTATCTCACTCCTTTGATTGGAATGTGAGCGGAAAACTCTCTGCTGCATTAACTGGGAAACTTTTGCTTTTCTGAGGAATATCACTGTCCAGCCAGGGCTATTCTGAATATGTGTGGGAAGCTCTAATGATCAGTCTGGAAAGCTTGTTTTTTGGCCTTTGTCTGAGACAAATATATTTTCTCTTTCAGCCTCTTTGGCATGAGGCAGTAAGAAAAATGGACTTTGTATAGGCAGCCCCTCCAGATGCCTCTGTGTCCTTATATTCCCTTCTCACAATGCCTTATTACGCTGGCTCACATTGGCCGGAACTGCCCATTTGGAGTCCACTAATTCTATACTCTGTAGCAGAAAGGAGAAGCCATTTACTGAAATGGAATGCTGTCTCCTACTTCAATTTCTGTGTACTTTCTGAAGTGCTTCTGACTTCAAATGATTAACACTATCAGGGCTCATTTGTTTATACTTCAACAGTATTTTTTCAAAAACTTTTTTGGTGTGAAATATAACAAATGTGCAAACAAACACACAATAAAAAGATATAAAGCAATGGTTTATCACAAAGCAAACAACTAGGTTAAAAAAAAAGAGCACTATCCGTATCCTGTAAGTCTTCCTCAAGAGTGCATCTTCCAAACCACTGACTCCTCCTCCTCCCCCAAATGTAACCAATACCTGTAACCAATATCCTAGCAACCACTGCCTTGCTCTTCTTCCTAGCTGTCCTTCCTAAGCATGCCCTTCCAGGCATCCTTGTCCTGTAATTCTTCCCAGTCTTGCTGCTGTCCAGTGCCTTTAGCAGATATCTTTAAAATGTGTGCAAGTTTTCTTTAGTAGAAGGGTCAGTTTGTATTACCCAGCCCAACATTCCTGGAAATGGAGCCTCCTTTATTTTTCAATTCAACAAATATTTATGGAGTGCCTACCAACCAGGTACTATGCTAAGAGCTTGGGATGCAATGGGAATAAGATAGATGCCCTTCCTGTTCTAGGAGAGGGTTGTGCTCCAGTTGGAGGGTTCAGACAAACATTACAACAGTCATCTTTGAAGCTCCTGCACAGTTACAAAGTGACATTAAATAAATCATATCATGAAAATAAATAGTAGACAGTAGGTTAAAACATGTAATAAACATTGATTGTACAATAACACTTTCCTTTACAATAAGGTTCATAACAGAATTTCTTTACAAGCAAAGTATCTTAAAATTTTAAAAAGATATACTACACTACACTAGACATGCAGACACATACACCCCTCAGGACTATTCAGAAATACCATTTGTAGTAATTCTATTATTTCTTCAAATAAGTGTTCTGCCCCTTTCTCTCTCTCTTTTCCTTCTGAGGCCCCTATAATATGAATGTTACTATGCTTCATTTTGTCCCAGAAGTCTCTTAAACTATCCTCATTAAAAAAAATTTTTTTTTCTTTTTTCTGTTCAGCTTGGGTGATTTCCACTACTGTCTTCCCATTCACTGATTCATTCCTCTGTATCATCTAATTTACTGTTGATTCTGTTTAGTATATTTAAAATTTTCGGTTATTGTATTCTTCAGCTCTGTTTGGTGTTTTCTTATATTTTCTAACTCTTTATTAAATTTCTCACTGTGTTCATCCATTCTTCTGAGTTCGTTGAGCATCTTTATGATCATTACCTTGAAGTCTTTGTTGGGTAGATTGCTTATTTCTGCTTAGTTCTTCTTCTAGGTTTTTTTCTTGTTCTTTCGTTTGGGACATATTCCTCTCTCTCCTCATTTTGCCTGGTTCTCTGTGTTTATTTCTATTTATTAGGTAGATTGGTTACGTTTCCTGATCTTGGAGAAGTGGCCTTATGTAGGAGACATGCTATGGGGCCCAGCAGCATGCGGCCCTTGTGTTACCAAAGCTCTAGGCACGCCTCGTATGTGGGGTGCATGGGCCCTTCTGCTGTGGTGGGACTGACTACCGTGGGCCTACTGGTAGATGGGGCTGACCCCGGCCAGGTTGGCTGCCAGGCTCTGCCACGTGTACTAGCTGTCAGCCTGCTGGTGGGCAGGCCCAGGTCGTGGCATGGCTGTCTACAGGGCCCGGGGGTCCCAGGGCTGGTGCCGATATGCTGGTGGGTGTGGCTGGGTCCTAGTGTGGCTGACTGTTTGGCCCTAGGGTTCCCAGGACAGGTGGTAGCTCTCTGGTGGGCAGGTAAGCACCACCCCCCCCCCCACTAATAGGCTGTAGGGAGGATTACAAAATGGAACTTAGCACCAATGTCCTCGTTGTAGAACAAGCCACCAGCATCTGTGTCCCCAGGGGTGTCTCAGTTGTCTCCTGCCTCTGTGGAGGCTCTCCAAGATCAGCAAGTAGGTCTGACCCAGGCTCTTTTCAAATTACTGCCTCTGCACTGGGACTCAGACCATGTGATTTTGCATGTGCCCTTTAAGAGTGAAGTCTCTGTTTCCTACAGGCCTTGGCTTTCCCTTACACAAGCCCTGATGGGGCTGGGGGCTAGTCTTCCGGTGGGTGCTGAACCTGCGGGCTGGGGAGCCAATGAGGGGTTTGGATCCTTTACTCCTTGGGGAGAACCTCTGCAATTATGATTATCTTCTTGTTTGTGGGTTGCTTATGCTGGGGTGTGAGTCTTAACTATACCACATCTCTACCCCTCCCCACCATCTGTTTTTGGTTCCTTCATTATATCTTCAATTGTGGAAAGTTTTTTTTTGCTGGTCTTCAGACCATTCTTATAGATGGTTGCTCTGTTAATAGTTGTAACTTTGTTGTGCCTGGGGGAGGAGGTGAGCTCAGGGACTTCCTACTCTGCCATCCTGGCCACACCTCCTCTTTCTTTTAATGATCAAGTAAAAGTATTGTTTATTTTTGTGGAAAATACGAATAAAAAAATTTCATAAGCATATCTGAAATATAGCTAGAATACTGAAACCAGAAACTGTGCTTTAAGTTCTAAAGTTGTTGGTATCAAGGTAATACTGGCCTTGTAAGATGAGTTTGGAAGTATTCTCTCTTCTTCATTTTTTGGGGAAGAATTTGAGAAAGTTGGTATTAATTCTTTGAATGTTTGGTAGGATTAACCAGTGAAGCTGTCTGGTCCTGGACTTTTGTCTGTTGGAGGGCTGGGTTTTTTTTATTACTGATTCAATCTTCTTACTAGTAATTGGTGTGTTCAGATTTTCTATTTCTATGGTTCAGTCTTGATAGGTTGTGTGTTGCTAATAATTTATCTTTTTCTTTTAAGTAATCCAATTTGTTGGTATATAATTTCTCATAGTAGTCTCTTCTGATCCTTTTAATTTATGTGGTATTAGTTGGAATGTCTCCTCTTTCATTTCTAATTTTATTTATTTGAGTCCTCTCACTTTTTTTCTTGGTAAGTTTAGCTAAGAGTTTGTCTATTTTGTTTTCTTTTCAAAAAGGCAGTTTTTAGTTTCATTGATCTTTTCTATTGTCTTTTTAATCTCTATTTCAATTTTGATATTTATTTCTTTCTTCTACTAACTTTAGGGTTAGTTCATTCTTTTTCTAGTTCCTTGAGGTGTAAAGTTATGTTATTTATTTGAGATCTTCCTTATTAGGTTATTTATTTGAGATCTTCCTTGTTTCTTGATGTAGGCATTTATTGCTATGAACTTCCTTCTTAGAACTGCTTTTGCTGCATCCTGCAAGTTTTGGTATGTTGTGTTTTCATTTTCATTTGTATCACAATATTTTTTTATTTCTCTTTTGATTTCTTCTTTGACTCAGTGGTTGTTCACTAGCATGTTGTTTAATCTTCATATATTTGTGAATTTCCAGTCTTCTTGTTATTGATTTCTTGATATGTAGTTGGAAATGATGCTTGATATGATTTCCATCTTCTTACATTTATTAAGACTTTTTTGTGGCCTAACATTTGATCTGTCTTGGAGAATGTTTCTTATGCACTTGAGAAGAATGCATATTCTGTAGCTGTTGGATGGAATGTATATGTCTCTTTGGTACACCTGGTCTATAGTGTTATTCATGTCTGCTGTTTCCTTATCGTTTTCCTGTATGGATGGTCTCTCCATTGATGAAAGTGGAACATTAAATTCCTCTACTATTATTGTATTGCTGTCAATTTCTACCTTTTTGTCTATTAATATTTGCCTTTTATATTTAGGAGTTCCAATGTTGGGTGCATGTATATTTACAATTATACCCTTTGGATGAATTGACACTTTTATCATGATATAATGACCTTATTTGTCTCTTGTTACAGTTTTTGACCTAAAGTCTATTTTTTTTTTCTAATATACGTATAATCACCACTGCTCTCTTTTAGTTACCATTTGCATGGAGTATCTTTTGCCATCTTTTCTTTTTGACCTACGTGTATCCTTAAAGCTAAAGTAAGTGTCCTGTAGGTAGCATGTTGTAGGAGCTTCTTTTAAAAAAATTATTCTATTTAGCCACTCTGTCTTTTGATTGAAGAATTTCATCCATTTACAGTTAAAGTAACTATTGATAAGTAAGGACTTACTATTGTCTTTTTGTTACTTGTTTTCTATTTTGTAGTTCTTCTGTTCCTTTCAACCTCACTTGCTATCTTCCTTTGTGGTGATGATTTTTTGTAGTGGTATGCTTTCATTCCTTTCACTTTATCGTTTTTTGTATCCACCTGATATTTTTTCTTTGTGGTTTCAATGAGGACTACATAAAAAATTTTATAGTTATAAAGTCTCTTTTAAGCTTTTAACAGCTTAACTTCAATCACATACAAGAAGTCAACACTCTTACTCCCCTCCGCATTTTGTTATGTAGCAATTTACATTGTTTATTCATTAACAAATTATTATACCTATAGTTATTTTTAATACTTTTGTATTTTGACTTTTATATAAGAATTAAAAGTTATTTATACACCATCAGTACAATATTAGAGTATTCTGAATTTGAGTATATGCTTATGTTTTCCATTGAGTTTTACACTATCATATGTTTTCATGTTACTAATTAGCATCATTTCACATCAACTTGAAGAACTCCCTTTAATATTTCTTTAAAGCAGTTCTAGTGATGATGAACTCCCTGAGATTTTGTTTGTCTGAGAAAATTTTTATTTCTCCTTTAATACTGAAGGATAGTTTTGCCAGTTTCTTGGCCATTTTTTTTTTTTTAACTTTTAGCACATTGAATATATCATCAGAATTGTGAGATATATCACTTCCTCTTGACCAGCAGGGTTTCTGTGAGAAATTTCTTCCTGGCCTTATGGGTGTTCCCTTGTATGTGATGAGTTGCTTTTGTTTTGTTGCTTTCAGAATTCTCTCTGTCTTTGACTTTTGAGAATTTGTTATAATGTGTCTTGGTGTAATCTTCTTTGGGTTGATCCTGTTTGGGGACCACTGACCTTCATGTATCTAGATGTCCATATACCTTTGAAGATTGGGTAGTTTTCAGCCATTATTTCTTTAAATAAGTTTTCTGCCCCCTTTGCTTGAGACCAAAATCCTTAGGTGTCTCCATATACAGTCATAGCTTTTGATGGCTTTTTGCTACTTATTTCTCTATTCCATATTATGATAATAGATTATATTGTTTTTAACATAATTATGGAACATTTGACCAAATAATGGATTTTACATTTTTATCTATTAAATGGCATCCTTGTTGAGTATAATTGAACATAGGTCTATGCATCTGCTTCAGAAACAAAATCAAAACCAAAAATGAAAAACTGCATAAATAAGGGATGGAGGTGATGTTGCTTAGCAGCAGCACATGGAGAAATGACTTAATGACTTTACTAGGCTCCCAAAAGCTAGCATATCAAATATTTGCCAAAAATTTATGTCACCTTAGGATGTATTAACATCTAGTTACAAGGATGGCAGTTTGATTTTCTCTTTAGTGCCAACTCTGATCAGGTGGTAGTGGTGGCCTAGAAGGTTGTATTGATATTATTTGCACATGACTCTCATTTAAGCAGAGAGAATTCTAGGAGTGATTCGTTATATCTGCTGTGGGGGTGGGAGAAGATAGTATCTGGCCGTGTGTCTGTGTTTGCTTCTTTGATTGAGAGTATAAGGGGTGGTAGTGAAAATTTACATTGTGACAGTCCAAATGTCTAGAGATTAGGCTTAAAACATGCTCATAAGAGAGTGCTGATCATGGTGAGAGGTCTCTGAATTCTGCCTGAGGTGGAAAGATTGCATGAATTGGAACTGCTCAGTTTGGAGAAGCAAATGTTGAACGACTGTCATGTAAGAGAGATTAAATCTGTTGTTACATGTTGACTTATGGGGAAAGCTGTGTTCTGATGACATTCATGAATGGAAACAAAGAGTAGATAGAGTTCAGTTTAATATATAAGTAGAGTTTTCCCACAATTGGAGCTGTTTTGAGATGAAATAAAGTACCTGAAGTGAGGCAAGTAACTGCCATTGGAGGTTTAAAGAAAAACAATCCAGTGATTGCTTTTTGAAGGTAGGGGTAGGGGTTGTGTGTGGCCTAGATGACTTTTATGTCCCTTTAGTTCAGATAATCTGTTCATTCATTCATTCAAAAATACTTACTGAGTGCCTATTTGATGACAGACAGTTTTTTCTAAGAAAAGGGGATACAGTGGGGGAATAATAGATAAAGTCCTTGTTCTCATAGGCTCCTAAAGTCTCATTGGGGTGGGGAGCCAGAAATGTAAACAAGTAAACAAACAAAGTAATTTTAGATAAATGCTATGTAGAAAATTAAACAGCATGAATGAAAATAGAATGCTGAGTGCAGGAAGGAAGGATGCTTTAGGTGGGTGGTCCATGAAAGCGTCTGTGAAGAAGCAGCAAGTGAACTGAGAATTGAATTATTAGAAGTAGGCATTTCTATAGACTTCTGAGGGAAAACTTTAATATCTTAAAAAAACTTTAGTATTTTTTGCACAAATGAATGAAATTAGTTCATTAATCTGCTCTTGAGGAAACTCATGCTGGCTCCTTTAGTCTACAACTTTCCTCTGGTATAATAAACTATTCTAGAAATTTCTTGGAAGTTAATCACTATCTCACCAAATTATATTTCCACAATTAATTTTATTCTCATTTTGAAAATGGCAATGAGTTTTGCCAGTCTTTTTTTCACCTTTCTCATTTTCCATGGTATGCAGTCAAATCTGCATGTTCTTTGAGCATGTTGGAACATATTTCATTTGGGCTAGAGGCAGAAGCTCCTTGAAAATAGCTATATTCTCTTCTACTCAATTCATTGTCTACCTTGGCTTTAATTCCCTCAGATTTTCTTTCTGTTTCTCAGTTTTAAGGTAATTTTCCATGCTAGAAATAATGAGAGAAATAGAATTTAAAATTTTAGAGAAAAATAAATGGAGAGGAGACCTTCAAGATGGCGGAGGAGTAAGACATAGAGATCACCTTCCTCCCCACAAATACATCAGAAATACATCTACATGTGGAACAACTCCCACAGAACACCTGCTGAACGCTGGCAGAAGACCTCAGACCTCCCAAAAGGCAAGAAACTCCCCACGTACCTGGGTAGGGAAAAAGAAAAAGAGAGACAAAAGAATAAGGATGGGATCTGCCCCTCTGGGAGGGAGCTGTGAAGGAGGAAAAGCTTCCACACACTAGGAAACCCCTTCACTGGCAGGGACGGGGGGTGGGTCGGGGGGAAGCTTCACAGCCACGGAGGAGAGCGCAGCAACAGGGGTGCAGAGGGCAAAGCGGAGAGATTCCTGCACAGAGGATGGGTGCCGACCAGCACTCACCAGCCTGGGCCAGTGGGGGCTGGGAGCTGAGGCTCAGGCTTCGGAGGTCAGATCCCAGGGAGATGACTGGGGTTGGCTGCATGAGCACAGCCTGAAGGGGGCTAGTGCGCCACAGCTAGCTGGGAGGGAGTCTGGGAAAAAGTCTGGACCTGCCTAAGAGTCAAGAAACCATTGTTTCAGAGTGTGCGAGGAGAGGAGATTCAGAACACTGCCTAAACAAGCTTCAGAGATGGGTGCGAGCTGTGGCTATCAGCACGGACACCAGAGACGGGCACGAAACGCTAAGACTGCTGCTGCAGCCACCAAGAAGCCTGCGTGCAAGCACAGGTCGCTATCCACACCTACCCTCCCGGGAGCCTGTGCAGCCCGCCACTGCCAGGGTCCCGTGATCCAGGAACAACTTCCCCGGGAGAACACACGGCGCGCGCCTCAGGCTGTTGCAACCCCTCCCTCCCCCCCACCCTCACCCCCCACTCCCCCCACCGCCTGAGTGAGCCAGAGCCTCCGAATCAGCTGCTCCTTTAACTCTGTCCTGTCTGGGTGGGAACAGGCACCCTCAGGCAACCTACACACAGAGGTGAGTCCAAATCCAAAGCTGAACCCCAGGAGCTGTGCAAACAAAGAAGAGAAAGGGAAATTTTTCCCAGCAGCCTCAGGAGCAGCGGATTAAATCTCCACAATCAACTTGATGTACCCTGCATCTGTGGAATACCTGAACAGACAGTGAATCATCCCAAAATTGAGGCAGTGGACTTTGGGAGCAAGTGTAGACTTGGGGTTTGTGGTATGCCACTGACTGGTTTCTGGTTTTATGTTTATCTTAGTTTAATAATTAGAGTTTACTATCATTGGTAGATTTGTTTATTGATTTGGTTGCTCTCTTCCTTTTTTTTTATATATATAGATATATATATATTTTTTCCTTTTTCTCTTTTTGTGAGTGTGTATGTGTATACTTCTTTGTGTGACTTTTGTCTGTATAGCTTTGATTTTACCATTTGTCCTAGGGTTCTGTCTGTCCTTTTTTTTTTTTTTAGTATAGTTTTTAGTGCTTGTTATCATTGGTGGATTTGTTTTTTGGTATGATTGCTCTCTTCTTTCTTTCTTTTTATTACATTTTAATTTTTAATAATTTTTCTTATTTTTTATTTTAATAACTATTTCTTTTTATTTTCTTTCTTTCTTTCTTTCCTTCCTTCCTTCCTTCCTTCCTTCCTTCCTTCCTTCTTTCTTTCTTTCTTTCTTTCTTTCTTTCTCTTTCTTTCTTTCTTTCTTTCTTCCTTCCTTCCTTCCTTCCTTCCTTCCTTCCTTCCTTCCTTCCTTCCTTCCTTTCTTTCTTTCTTTCTTTCTTTCTTTCTTTCTTTCTTTCTTTCTTTTCTTTCTTTCTTTCTTTCTCCCTTTTCTTCTGAGCTGTGTGGCTGACAGGGTCTTGGTACTCTGGCTGGATGTCAGGCCTGTGCCTCTGAGGTGGGAGAGCCAATTCAGGACATTGGTCCAGCAGAGACCTCCCAGCTCCATGTAATATCAAATGGTGAAAGCTCTCCCAGAGGTCTCCATCTCAACGCTAAGACCCAGCTCCACTCAACGACCAGCAAGCTACAGTGCTGGACACTCTATGCCAAACAACTAGCAAGACAGGAACACAACCCCACCCATTAGCAGACAGGCTGTCTAAAATCATAATAAGGTCACAGACACCCCAAAACACACAACTGGATGCAGTCCTGCCACCAGAAAGACAAGATCCAGCCTCATCCACCAGAACACAGGCACTAGTCCCCTCCACCAGGAAGCCTATGCAACCCACTGAACCAACCTTAGCCACTGGGGACAGACACCAAAAACAATGGGAACTACGAACCTGCAGCCTGCAAAAAGGAGACCTCAAACACAGTAAGTTAAGCAAAATAAGAAGACAGAGAAACACACAGCAGTTGAAGGAGCAAGGTAAAGACCCACCAGACCAAATAAATGAATAGGAAATAGGCAGTCTACCTGAAAAAGAATTGAGAGTAATGATAGTAAAGATGATCCAAAATCTTGGAAATAGAATGGAGAAAATACAAGAAACGTTTAACAAGGACCTAGAAGAACTAAAGAGCAAACAAACAATGATGAACAACACAATAAATGAAATTTTAAATTCTCTAGAAGGAATCAAAGCAGAATAACTGAGGCAGAAGAACGGATAAGTGACCTGGAAAATAAAAGAGTGGATAGAAGAGGGAGGAGATATGGGGATATATGTATACGTATAGCTGATTCACTTTGCTATACAGCAGAAACTAATACAACATTGTAAAGCAATTATACTCCAATAAAGATGTTTAAAAAAATGGAGAGTTTTGCCTTCTTTCTGCATCTGTTAACATTTTGCCATCTGCCCCAAGCACTGGTTCAATTCCTTCATTGTTTTTCTTCAGTTTTGAACTTACTGCAAATGCATTCCCCCCACTCTTATTTGTACCAGGTTTTTCAAGTCTTTGCTTATTCTACAGTTCCTCCTTCTTGAGTCATTTCAGAGATTTGTATTCTTCTTTTGTATTTTCCTTGGCTATGCAGACATCTTTCCATTAATTAGACAGCTTCCTTACAGACAAATTAATTTCACTGGTTGCTTTTGCCCTTTTCTTCTTCTCCAGGATCATTTGTAATTGTATTGTTAGATTTATAGTTATCAGATCTTCTTAATTCATTTACACCTTCCTTTCTTTTTTAGTCTGTGTACATGGGCTTATATTAATCTTTTCTGTGTTTTTGTTGTTGCTTTGTTGTTGTTGATAACTGCATAGATAGTGCATAGAGAGTCCTTCCCATTATTGCCTCCTTGGTTTTTATGAATTTGAAGAGAACATGGCCACTTTTCTTAAAGATTCCTGTTGCTTCTGGTGTTAGGGTTATGTAATGGTTCTTTCTTGCTGTCAGAATTCAATTCAGACTTTATATTTGATATTCACCACTTTCATAATTAAATCTTGCTTTTGTTCCATTTTCGTGATCATTTTCTCCATTGCCAGAATAGATCTACAGGTATTTCTGAAGGATATATTAGAACATTAATAAAATGTCTCTGAACCAATTTCAACCTGTGCGTGGGGTTTTTCCCACACCATGAACAAACACTGACCAGATACCAGCAGTGTGTCTGAAAATTCAATTCAATTCTGACACTGTCTATGTAGAGATAGTATTAGATTCCCCAGGTTAAGGGCTCAGTCCTATAAGATGTTAATCACAAGCCCAGGTTGTTACCTGTACTTCTGATTGGCAATCCCATCCTTGCTAGAGTGACTCACAAAACTCAAGGAACATTTTACTTACTAGGTTAGCAGTTTGTTATAAGAGAATATAACTCAGGAACAGCCAGATGGAAGAGATGCATAAAACACAAGGTGTGGGAAAAGATGAGGAGTTTCCATGCCCTCTCCAGGTGCACCACTCTCCCCAAATTTCTATGTGTTCACCAGTTCAGAAGTTCTCCAAACACCATCCTTTTGGGTTTTTATGGAGGCTTAATTACATAGGCATGATTGAGTAAATCATGGGCCATTGGTGATTGAACTCAATCTCCAGCTCCTTTCTCCTCCGCAGGGGTCAGGGGTTGGAACTGGATGTTCCAACTAACCCTCTAATCACAAGGTTGGTTGTTCTGGCAATGAGACCCCATCCTTAGGTGTTTTCCAAAAGTCTCTTCATTAGCATAAAAAATGAAAGCTTTATTGCTCTCATCAGTTAAATTCTGAGGGTTTTAGTAGCCCTGTGCCAGAAATGGGGATGAAGTCCAAATATATATTTCTTATTATAAATCATAATATCACGAGATACAAAAATAGAATCCAAGATAATTTATATCAGTCATGTAGATTGTTCATAAACTTCAAATCATAAATGAGGCCAGTTGATTGTGCTTTTTCTACATGGCAGTGTTCAGCATAGACCCATTAGCAAAATAAACTAGTCAAGTTGTAAAGCAGGTTTGGTTGTCCCTAATGTACATCCAGCTCCTGTTCTAATGGCTTTATTGTCTTTAAATTTTATATTGGGAAACCTCATGCTCATGTTTGATTCTTAGGGCATCCCATCATGGTATTGCCTGACTTAAAATGATCTTTTCTGTGTCTTATTTACTCAGAGTTCTCTTCTTTCTTTGCTTATCTGAAAAAGAGATGGTATTACATGAATTCCTGGGTAACATACTTGCATTTTAATAGGATAATTATGGACAAAATGTTTTAAATCATATAAATTTTACCAGTGTTTTTTGATAAATTATGGTAAGTCAATGGGATGAGAGGTATTATAGAGAAAGAAAAATCTTTGAGAATCTTTTAAATTATCCTGTAACTTTCTCCATGTCTTTGTAAAGGTCTGAAATAGCCAAAGTGAGTTGTTCCCGTTGAATAGGTGAACTTTGGCTAATGCTTGGTTTAAGTTTCCTGTCAAAATCCAGGGAAAAGTTTCTAACATGAAAAATTATTGACACAGGTAAATTCCATTCAGTAACCATATACAATATACCATGGAAACCAATCTTTCTAACATTTGCATCCTTGCCCTTTTCCTTGGAAGGCACATAGGTCCATGAAAAGACTAAAAATTAGCCTGATGTTCATTCAACAAATGGAACAGGAAATTACATTTCTGTGTGTAGTAATCATATTTTTCATTTTCATTTCCTTTATGATATTGGCAAATCCTGTTGTCTCTTTTCTTACTTTCATTCTTGCTAGAGGTTCATCAGTCTTATTGACCGTTGCAAAGAACCAGCCTTTGGCCTCATTAATTTTTTCTATTGCTTTCCTCTTTTCAATTTCATTGATTTTTTGCTCTTATCTTTATTATTTCCTTCAACTTAATTTGCTTTTATTTTGCTTTTCTTTTTCTTGTTTCTTAAGGTAGAATCTTATGCTGATTTGAGACATTTCTTCTTTTCTCTTATAAAGATATAATACTTTGTTCTAAAAGATATTTGCAGCATCTCACAAATGTTATTATGCTATTTTTCCATTTTCATTCAGTAAAAAATATTTTAAAATTTCCCTTGAGAATTCTTTTTTGACCCATGGATTATTTAGAAGTGCTGTTTAATTTCCATGTGTTAGTAGCTTTTTCTGTTATCTCTCTGTTTTTGATTTTCAGTATAATTCTGTTATGGTCTGAGAATATATTTTCCATAATTTCAGTTCTTTTAAATATCCTAAGGTTTGTTTTATGATCCAGGACATATCTTAGTGAAAGTTCTATGTACACTGGAAAAGACTGTGTTGTTGGGTGGAATGTTCTATTAATGTCTATTACATCCAATTGGTCAATGGCATTGTTCAGTTCTTATTTATCCTTACTGAGTTCCTGTCAACTAGTTCTATTGTTACTGAGAGGAATGTCAAATTCTCTAAACATAATCGTGGATTTGCATGTATCTTTTTTCAGTTCTTTCAATTTTTGTTTCATGTAATCTGAAACTCCAGTAATATGGATAAACGCTTTGAATTGCTATGCCTTATTGTGAATTGATCCTTTTATCAAGAGGTGATATCCTTCTTTATCCCTGAGAACTTTCTTTGCTCTGAAGTTTACTTTGTTTGATATTAATGTGGCCACTACAACTTACTATTGATTAGTGTTTGTAACCTACATATATCATTACTACTATTATTATTATTTCTGGCCATGCTGCGTGGCATGTGGGATCTTTGTTCCATGACCAGGGATCAAACCCGTGTCCCCTGCATTGGAAGCACAGAGTCTTAACCACTGGGCCACCAGGGAAGTCCCAGTATATCATTATATTTGAAGTGAGTTTACCATGGACAACCTAGAGTTGATTCATTATTTTTTGACCATGGTGACAATCTGTCTTTTAACTAGTGTGCTTAGACCATTTACATTTAATGCATTTATTGATATGTTTGGATTTAAGTTTACCATTTTGTTGTTCATTTTATGCTTATTCCCTTTCTTTTTGTTTGTTTGTTTGTTGGCTTGTTTCCCTCTTTGCCCCTTTCTGGACTTCTTTGGGTTATTTCAATATTTTTTAGTGTTCTGTGTTAATTTATCTATTGTGACTTTTTAGTATATCATTTTGTATAATTTTTTTTGGTGATAGGTCTAGGGCTTCCAAAATGCATAATTCACTTTTAACAGTATAATTCAATTGATATTTTGCCACTACAATTGGAATGTAAAAATCTCACCACCTTTTAGTTCCCTTTGCCCTCACCCTTTATGCTATAGTTGTCATATATATTATATCTACACTGTAAACCCCATCAATTTCAAATTAAAATTTTTGTTTTCAATTGTCAAACATATTTTAAAGAATTCAAGAAGAGAATGGTCTATTAAGTTTATCAAGGTATTTATCCTTTTTATCTAGTTATTCTTTTTTTCTTGTTCCAAGTTTCCTTCTAGTGTCATTTTCCTTCCGTATGAGAGCTTCCCTTAGCATTTTTTAAAGCAAGATTTTATTTTATTTATTTTATTTTATTTACTTATTTTTTTAACATCCTTATGGGAGTATAATTGCTCCATATAAAGCAATTGATGTTATAACTAACATCAATTAGTTATGTGTTAGTTTATAACACACCATTGATGTTAGTTATAACATCAATGTTAGTTTATAACACTGCTTTATAACATAGTGAATCAGCTATACATTTACATATATCCCCATATCTCCTCCCTCTTGCATCTCCCTTCCACCGTCCCTATCCCACCCTTCTAGGTGGTCACAAAGCACCAAGCTGATCCCCTTGCACTATGCGGCTGCTTCTCACTAGCTATCTATTTTACATTTGGTAGTATACATAAGTCCATGCCACTCCATTCTGCTTGATAAGAATTGTCTCAGTATTTCTTCATCTGAGAACGTCTTTATATCACCTTCATTTCTGAAAAATATTTTCACTAAATATAAAATTCAGTGTTTACAGTCATTCAGTACTGTAAAAGTATTGTGCCTCTTCTTTCTGGCCTCTATGAGTCATTGTTTCTGTATAGTTAATCTGTTTTTTTTCCTCTGGCTGGTTTCAAGAATTTTTTCCTTACACCAGTTTGATTTTTCTGTGTGTGGGCATGTATTTTTTGAACTTATCCTCCTTGGGATTTGCTCTTGTATCTGTAGATTTATGTCTGTACCAAACTTGGGGAAATTTCAGCCATTATTTTCTCAAATATTTTTTCATCACCGCACTTATTTTCCTGTCTCTGACACTGATGACATGACATGAGATCTTTGGCTACTGTCCTACTGGTCCCTGAGGCTCCATTAGTTTTTTTCCTTGGTTCTTTCTGTTGTTCAGATTGGATAGTTTCTCTTGCTCCATCTTTAAGTTCACTGACTGTTCACTGTATCATCTTGATTCTGCTATTGAGTCCATTCAATACACTTTTATATTAGTTAGTTTGTTTCTCAATTTGCTCTTCTTTATATCTTGTATTTATTTGCCTAGATCTTTTTCTTAAGAAATATTGCAAAATTACCTAATTCTCTCTCTCTCTTTTTTTAACATCTTTATTAGAGTATAACTGCTTTACAGTGGTGTGTTAGTTTCTGCTTTATAACAAAGTGAATCAGCTATACATATACATATATCACTATATCTCCTCCCTCTTGCGTCTCCCTCCCACCCTCCCTATCCCACCGCTCTAGGTGGACACAAAGCACTGAGCTGATTTCCCTATGCTATGTGCTGCTTCTAACTAGCTATCTATTTTACATTTCGAAGTATATATAAGTCCATGCCACTCACTCACTTCGTCCCAGCTTACCCTTCCCCCTCCCTGTGTCCTCAAGTCCATTCTCTATGTCTGCATCTTTATTCCTATCCTGCCCTTAGATTTTCCATAACCTTTTTTTTTTTAGATGCCATATGTATGTGTTAGCATACGGTATTTGTGTTTCTCTTTCTGACTTACTTCACTCTGTATGACAGACTCTGTGTCCAACCACCTCACTACAAATAACACAATTTTGTTTCTTTTTATGGTGGAGTAATATTCCATTGTATATATGTGCCACATATTCTTTATCCATTCATCTCACGATGGACATTTAGGTCACTTCCATGTCCTGGCTATTGTAAATAGTGCTGCAGTGAACATTGTGGTACATGACTCTTTTTGAATTATGGTTTTCTCTGGGTATATGCCCAGTAGTGGGATTACAGGGTCATATGGTAGTTCTATTTTTAGTTTTTTCAGGAACCTCCATACTGTCCTCCATAGTGGCTGTATCAATTTACATTCCCACTAACAGTGCAAGAGGGTTCCCTTTTCTCTACACCCTCTCCAGCATTTATTATTCGTAAATATTTTGATGATGGCCATTCTGACAGGTGTGAGATGATACCTCATTGTAGTTTTGATTTGCATTTCTCTAATGATTAGTGATGTTGAACATCCTTTAATGTGTTTGCTGGCAATCTGTATATCTTCTTTGGAGAAATGTCTATTTAGGTCTTCTGCCCATTTTTGGAATGGGTTGTTTGTTTTTTTGATATTGAGCTACATGAGCTACTTGTAAATTTTGGAGATTAATCCTCTGTCCATTGCTTCATTTGCAAATATTTTCTCCCATTCTGAGGGTTGCCTTTTCATCTTGTTTATTGTTTCCTTTGCTGTGCAAAAGCCTTTAAGTTTCATTAGGTCCCATTTGTTTATTTTTGTTTTTATTTCCATTTCTCTAGGAGGTGAGTCAAAAAGGATCTTGCTGTGATTTATGTCATAGAGTGTTCTGCCTATGTTTTCCTCTAAGAGTTTTATAGTGTCTGGCCTTACATTTAGGTTTCTAATCCATTTTGAGTTTATTTTCATGTATGATGTTAGGGAGTGTTCTAATTTCATTCTTTGACATGTAGCTGTCCAGTTTTCCCAGCACCACTTATTGAAGAGGCTGTCTTTTCTCCGTTGGATATTCTTGCCTCCTTTATCAAAAATAAGGTGACCATATGTGCATGGGTTTATCTCTGGGCTTTCTATCCTGTTGCATTGATCTATATTTCTGTTTTTGTGCCAGTACCATACTGTCTTGATGACTGTAGCTTTGTAGTATAGTCTGAAGTCAGGGAGCCTGATTCCTCCAGCTCCGTTTTTCTTTCTCAAGATTGCTTTGGCTATTCGGGGTCTTTCGTGTTTCCATACAAATTGTGAATTTTTTTGTTCTAGTTCTGTGAAAAATGCCATTGGTAGTTTGATAGGGATTGCATTGAATCTGTAGATTGCTTTGGGTAGTATCATCATTTTCACAATATTGATTCTTCTAATCCAAGAACATGGTATATCTCACCATCTGTTTGTCTTAACATCTTTAATATCTTTCATCAGTGTCTTATAGCTTTCTGCATACAGGTCTTTTGTCTCCTTAGGTTTATTCCTAGGTATTTTATTCTTTTTGTTGCAATGGTAGATGGGAGTGTTTCCTTGATTTCTCTTTAAGATTTTTCACCATCACTGTATAGAAATGCAAGAGATTTCTGTGCATTAATTTTGTATCCTTTACCAAATTCATTGATTAGCTCTAGTAGTTTTCTGGTAGCGTCTTTAGGATTCTCTATGTATAGTATCATGTCATCTGCCAACAGTCACAGTTTTATTTCTTCTTTTCCTATTTGGATTCCTTTTATTTCTTTTTTATCTCTGATTGCTGTGGCTAACACTTCCAAAACTATGTTGAATAACAGGGGTGAGAGGGGGCAACGGTGTCTTGTTGGTGATCTTAGTAGAAATGATTTCAGTTTTTCAGCATTGAAAAAGATGTTGGCTGTGGGTTTGTCATATACAGCTTTTATTTTGTTGAAGTAAGTTCCCTCAATGCCTACTTTCTGGAGGGTTTTTATCATAAATGGGTGTTGAATTTTGTCCAAAGCTTTTTTTGCATCTATTGAGATGATCATATGGTTTTTATCCTTCAGTTTGTTAATATGGTGTATCACATTGCTTGATTTGCATATACTGAAGAATCCTTGCATTCCTGGGATAAACCCCACTTGATCATGGTGTATGATCCTTTTAATGTGCTGTTGGAATCTGTTTGCTAGTACTTTGTTGAGAATTTTGCATCAATGTTCATTAGTGATATTGGCATGTAGTTTTCTTCCTTTGTGACGTCTTTGGTTTTGGTATCAGGGTGATGGTGGCCTCGTAGAATGAGTTTGGGAGTGTTCTTCCCTCTGCTATATTTTGGAAGAGTTTGAGAAGGATAAGTGTTAGCTGTTCTCTAAATGATTGTTAGAATTTGCCTGTGAAGCCATCTGGTCCTGGGCTTTTGTTTGTTGGAAGATTTTTAATCACAGTCTTAATTTCAGTGCTTGTGAATCGTCTGTTTATATTTTCTGTTTCTTCCTGGTTCAGTCTCGGGAGGTTGTACTTTTCTAAGAATTTGTCCATTTCTTCCAGGTTGTCCATTTTATTGGCATATAGTTGCTTATAGTAATCTCTCATGATCCTTTGTATTTCTGCAGTGTTAGTTGTTACTCCTCCTTTTCCATTTCTAATCCTGTTGATTTGAGTCTTCTCCCTTTTTTTCTTCATGAGTCTGGCTAATGGTTTATCAATTTTTTTTATCTTCTCAAAGAACCAGCTTTTAGTTTTATTGATCTTTGCTATTGTTTCTTCATTTCTTTTTCATTTATTTCTGATCTGATCTTTATGATTTCTTTCCTTCTGCTAAATTTGGGGTTTTTTTGTTCTTCTTACTCTAATTGCTTTAGGCGTAAGGTTAGGTTGTTTATTTGAGACGTTTTTTGTTTCTTCAGTTAGGATTGTATTGCTATAAACTTCCCTTTTAGAACTGCTTTTGCTGCATCCCTTAGGTTTTGGGTTGTCGTGTTTTCATTGTCATTTGTTTCTAGGTATTTTTTGATTTCCTCTTTGATTTCTTCAGTGATCTCTTGGTTATTAAGTAGTGTATTGTTTAACCTCCATGTGTTTGTATTTTTTACAGTTTTTTTCCTGTAATTGATATCTAGTCTCATAGTGTTGTGGTCAGAAAAGATACTTGATACAATTTCAATTTTCTTAAATTTACCAAGATTTGATTTGTGGCCCAAGATATGATCTATCCTGGAGAATGTTCCATGAGCACTTGAGAAGAAAGTGTATTCTGTTGTATTTGGATGGAATGTCCTATAAATATCAATTAAGTCCATCTTGTTTAATGTATCATTTAAAGCTTGTGTTTCCTTATTTATTTTCATTTTGGATGATCTGTCCATTGGTGAAAGTGGGGTGTTAAAGTCCCCTACTATGATTGTGTTACTGTTGATTTCCCCTTTTATGGCTGTTAGCATTTGCCTTATGTATTGAGGTACTCCTATATTGGGTGCATAAATACTTACAATTGTTATATCTTCTTCTTGGATTGATCCCTTGATCATTATGCAGTGTTCTTCTTTGTCTCTTGTGATAGTTTTTATTTTAAAGTCTATTTTGTCTGATATGAGAATTGCTTCTCCAGCTTTCTTTTGATTTCCATTTGCATGGAATATCTTTTACCATCCCCTCACTTTCAGTCTGTATGTGTCCCTAGGTCTGAAGTGGGTCTCTTGTAAACAGCATATATACGGGTCTTGTTTTTATATCCATTCAGCCAGTCTATGTCTTTTGGTTGGAGCATTTAATCCATTTACATTTAAGGTACTTATCGATATGTATGTTCCTATTACCACTTTCTTAATTGTTTTGAGTTTGTTATTGTAGGTCTTTTCCTTCTCTTGTGTTTTTTGCCTAGAGAAGTTGCTTTAGCATTTGTTGTATAGCTTGTTTGGTGGTGCTGAATTCTCTTAGCTTTTGCTTGTCTGTAAAGGTTTTAACTTCTCTGTCGAATGTGAATGAGATCCTTGCTGCGTAGAGTAATCTTGGTTGTAGGTTTTTCCCTTTGGTCACTTTAAATATGTCCTGCCACTCCCTTCTGGCTTGCAGAGTTTCTGCTGAAAGATCAGCTGTTATCCTTATGGGGATTCCCTTGTATGTTATTTGTTCCTTTTCCCTTGCTGCTTTTTATATTTTTTCTTTGTTTTTAATTTTTGAGAGTTTGCTTAGTATGTGTCTTGGCATGTTTCTCCTTGGATTTATCCTGTATGGGACTCTCTGTGCTTCCTGCAGTTGATTAACTATTTCCTTTCCCATATTAGGTAAGTTTTCAACTATAATCTCTTCAAATATTTTCTCAGTCCCTTTCTTTTTCTCTTTTTCTTCTGAGACCCCTATAATTTGAATGCTGGAGCATTTAATGTTGTCCCAGAGGTCTCTGAGACTGTCCTCAATGCTTTTCATTGTTTTTTGTTTATTCTGCTCTGCGGTAGTTATTTCCACTACTTTATCTTCCAGGTCACTTTTCCATTCTTCTGCCTCAGTTATTCTGCTATTGATTCCTTCTAGAGAATTTAAAATTTCATTTATTGTGTTGCTCATCAGTGGTTCTTTGCTCTTTAGTTCTTCTAGGTCCTTGTTAAACGTTTCTTGTATTTTCTCCATTCTATTTCCAAGATTTTGGATCCTCTTTACTATCATTACTCTGAATTCTTCAGGTAGACTGCCTATTTCCTATTCATTTGTTTGGTCTGGTGGGTTTTTACCTTGCTCCTTCATCTGCTGTGTGTTTCTCTGTCTTCTTATTTTGCTTAACTTACTGTGGTTGTGGTCACCTTTTCACAAGCTGCAGGTTCATAGTTCCCATTGTTTTAGGTGTCTGCCCCCAGTGGCTAAGGTTGGTTCAGTGGGTTGTGTAGGTTTCCTGATGGAGGGGACTAGTGTTTGTTTTCTGGTGGATTAAGCTGGATCTTGTCTTTCTGGTTAGCAGGACCGTGTCCAGTGGTGTGTTTTTGGGTGTCTGTGACTGTATTATGATTTTAGGCAGCCTCTCTGCTAATGGGTGGGGTTGTGTTCCTGTCTTGCTAGTTGTTTGGCATAGGTTGTCCAGCACTGTAGCTTGCTGGTCATTGCATGAAGCTAGCTGTTCCTTGACATTGAGACCCAGATGTCTGGGAGATCTTTTTCCCTTTGATATTATGTGGAGCTGGGAGGTCTCTGATAGACCAATGTCCTGAACTCGGCTCTCCCACCTCAGAAGCACAGGTCTGATACCCGGCTGTAGCACCAAGAGCCTGTCAGCCACACGGTCAGAAGAAAAGGGAGAAAAAAAGGAAGAAAGAAAGAAACAAAGAAGCAAAGAAAGAAAGAGAGAGAAAGAAAGGAGGGAGGGAGGGAGGGTGGAAGGAAGGAAGGAAGAAAGAAAGAAAGAAAGAAAGGAAGGAAAGAAGGAAGGAAGGAATGGACATTTTGAATATTACATTATGAGAGTCTGAGTCTTATTTAAATTGTATAGAGGATGTAACTATTTTTATTTTAGCAAGCAATTAATCCAGACAGTCCACAAATTCCTACCTGCCTTCTATGGGTTATAATTTCAATATCTGTTCAGTTTTCAAAGCCTTTGTAATGCTCTTTGGATATATCCTGGGTGAGTACCACTCAGCTGTCAGTCTGAGGCCTAGGCAGTGGTTTGTAGTTAGTTCAGTTCGCAAAGTCTTTGGTATACTAATTAGGATCAGAATCACACAGATGCAGGTCCAGAGTGAGCCCAGGAGTTCATAAACAAGTTTATGGAGTTGCTTTCCCAAGCCCTTCCATTTCAATCATTTCCTAGGTAAGAAACTGTTTGGTCCTCTGTCCAGACACTTTGGGCTTTAGTGATCCCTCTCTTGCAATGCTGTGTTTGGGCTTACATTCTAGAGAGAAAAAAAGCAATACAGTTTTGTCCTACCTTCTTTCAGCTGCAGCTTTAAGGATCAGGGAAGAGGGTTCCTTTCCCTAGGAATTTTGGCTCTTGCAGGGTCTCGTAACTATTACTGTCAATTCTGCCATGGGATTGCCTGGGGGCTGGGCCATGCAGAAAAGAGAAAATAACCTTTTCCCCTTCCTGAACATTGAGTGTCCTTCCCTAGTCCTGAGGCAGGTCTAGAGTGCTCCTCCTGGAGTCTGTCTGAGCCACAGTGCTTACTTCCGGGTTTCGGGCTGCATTGGATTCAAGTCAGAGGCTACTGGTGATGAAGAATGGTAAGTTCACTACTGATGCTGTGGTAATTCAAATTCTGGTGTCCTTCCTGATGTGCCTGCTGCTATTTAATTTTCCGAGATTTGAAATAGTTGCACCATGCATTCTTTCTGGGCTTTATAGTTGTGTTCAGTGTGAAAGAAAGGGTGAAGCATGCTTACTGCCTTTCACCTGGAAGGGCAACCATGAGCTGAAGTTATAATTTTATTTATTTTTAATTAATTTAGATTTAAATAGTCACTATGGCTAATGGCTATCATATTGGATGGCACAGTTTTAGAATGAATGATGTAAAAGCAACTGTGTGTTTCTCAAAGTCATTAGACTTTACGATATGAATTCTCTGGAAAGGTAGAATATGCTTAGTGGTTAAATTATTAATCAAATTCTACCAGGAGATGATGGAAATTCTTTATAAAACAGATATAGAAGATCTAAAAGCATAAAACAAACTCCATGATTTTCATAATATTATGTTTATAAATAGAGACACTAAAATCTCTGTTATTTTTAACTTTTAAGAGTATATAAACCATAGGAAAAAAGCAGGAAAGTTTGAATTATTCATTTACATTACCAGAGAATAATGTTCATTTGGAAATTTGCTAATAAGGCAGCCATCTAAATGACTAGATTTTGATGTAACTTGGAGCAGAAGAAACCATTCAGTATTTTAATGGATAAGATTTCAGTAGTTTCCTGATTGTTTCATCTGTTGCACAAATCTGTAAGTAAAAAATAAAATAGGCAATGAGTTTTTATGTGCCCTAATTTTGAGCTTCAGCTTTGTTTCACATAGAAACTTTACTTACAAAGGGAATTGGTCATCAAATGCAGATGCTGTCACAATTCTGGCTCCTAAACCCATATTTCTTATAAAATCATTATTTTCCCTAGCCAACTGTAAGATGACCAGAAAACATGATGGATGATGGAAATCATCTTTATTTTTAGGATATCACTAAAATGCTTTTTCCAGTATTATGTGTTAGAACCTTGCTACCATGTTATGTTGAAGATTAAGACTGAAGGATAACTCTTTTATAATGACAGTGGTATATTCTCAGTAGTTAACCTCCTTGGGAATTGATGGTAAACCCAATTAAGCTGAATTTCAGGCTATAATTCCAGGCATGCTGGGAGAGCTTTAGTATTATATTTATGGCTATATGTATGTTCTTTAACTCTAGACATGTCTTATTGTCATATTTATTTTTCTGTTATCCAAATGGGATCAAATATGTATTTAAAGTTGGTGGTTTTCTTGCACTGTTGGTGGGAAAGTAAACTGATGCAGCCACTATGGAGAACAGTATGGAGGTTCCTCAAAAAACTAAAAATAGATCTACCGTATGACCCAGCAATCCCACTACTGGGCATAAACCCTGAGAAAACCATAATTCAAAAAGAGTCACGTACCAAAATGTTCATTGCAGCTCTATTTACAATAGCCAGGACATGGCATCAATCTAAGTGTTTGTTGACAGAGGAATGGATAAAGACGATGTGGCACATATATACAATGGAATATTACTCAGCCATAAAAAGAAATGAAATTGAGTTATTTGTTATGAGGTGGATAGACCTAGAGACTGTCATATAGAGTGAAGTAAGTTAGAAAGAGAAAAACAAATACTGTATGCTAACACATATATATGGAATCAAAAAAAAAAAAAAAAGGTTCTGAAGAACCTAGGGGCAGGATAGGAATAAAGACGCAGACATAGAGAATGGACTTGCGGACACGGAGAAGGGGAAGGGTAAGCTGGGACGAAGTGAGAGAGTGACATGGACATATATACACTACCAAATGTAAAATAGATAGCTAGTGGGAAGCAGCCACATAGCACAGGGAGATCAGCTCAGTACTTTGTGTCCACCTAGAGGGGTGGGATAGGGAGGGTGGGAAGGAGACACAAGAGGGAGGAGATATGGGGATATATGCATACATATAGCTGATTCACTTTGTTATACAGCAGAAACTAACACACCATTGTAAAGCAATTATACTCCAATAAAGATGTTAAAATAAATAAAGTTGGTGGTTTTCAAATACAGTTTCCACTGTCAATGATTTAGGTAAATCTAGGAGGAATAAAAGTTGTCTCTTGGATATTCATTCATTTTGATATTGAAAACATGTTCCCATTTTCCTTTCCAGTTGTCTAATTTAATTTTGTATAGAGAGTTTGGTAGAAGTAATAAGAATGCAGAGAACCTCAGGTAAATGTTAATGTCTCTAGAAGTTTGGTTTCCTGGTAATTCTCTATTAATCAAAATTTATGTTGTAGTTATATAAGTGGTCTTGACGATTATGGAAACCCACATGATGCACATAAAGGAATGACTGTATTGAGACAAAGATGCTCCTGAGCAACATAAGTCACACTCAGAGACTTTTTTTGGTAATGTTTGAAGAACTGTCCAAGGTTTGGAGCTTTGCAAACCTGAAATCACCTGTAACCAAAATATGCCTATCTACCAAGAGCAGTATTCTTCTGTTCTACAAGTATTTACTGAGCGACTACTCTCTTGTAGACACTGGAGATATGGCAGTAAACAAAACCTGACAAAATTTTGTTTTCATGAAACTCACACTCTACTTTCTCTGCAATTTATGCCTTTGGGCATTCTGAGATTGATTGTTGAACCTGATTGAACTGGGTACCGTCAATACTAATGATCTGGGAAAAATTGCCACCCGTATTCATTTATCACAGCTTTTGAAGATTAAGCACCTGTTCCTTACTAAAATTTCTAGATCATCTTGATATAGATGTTGTAGAATATATTTTGTTTTATTTTATAACATATCACTTTACAGAATGACCCAATGTGATTCTTAGTCTAGCTAATAGCCAATGAGCTTTCTGTTGGTGACGAAGCTCATGAAAACCCGTTCATAAGTTGGTTTTTTTTTTTTTGCCTAATACTACACAAATACTGTGTATATAAATACACAGATGCAGGACAAGAGAGGTCCTATTAATCAATATAAAATACTCAAGAAAATGGTTCCCAGAAATAATAAATCCAGAAGGATCAGAAAGGAGCATGAGATATTATACTATAATCATTTTGCTTTTTAATCCATCCAAAGGGTCATTCTGACCCCAGTGTCTAATGGGGAGGAGGTTTCACCACACATCCACTACTTCTCCGGACACCAGTTGGGTGTCCTATATCAACTCAGTTCTGACACCATATACTTGGAGATAGAATCAGATTCCACAGGTTAAGAGTTCAGTTTCACAAGACTGTTCCTCCCCCAACCCCACTTCAGATGCCAGTTGTAAGCCCAGGTTGTCACCTGTACTTCTGGCCAACTGGCTATAAATCAGAGGTTCCCACAACCTCCTCCTCAGGCTTGGTTAATTTACTGGAACAGCCCACAACCCAAAGAAACATTTTACTTACTAGATCACCAGTTTATTATAAAAGATATAACTCAAGAACTTTTTATGGAGGCTCCATTTAGGCATGATTGATTAAATCATTGACCATAGGCCATTGCTTCATCTTCCAGCCCCTCCCCCATCCCCGGACGTCAAGGGATGGGTCAAAAGCTCCACCCTCCAGTAACAGGGTTGGTTCCCCTTGCAACCAACCCCTATCCTTAGGTGACCTAGAGTCTTCCAAAAGTCACCTCCTTAACATAACAGAAATATTTATTTCTCTCACGACTTAGGAAATTCCAAGAATTTTTAGAAGCTCTGTGCTAGAAACAGGGATGAAGATGAAACATACATATCTTATTATAAATCACAACATCACACCATCTAGCGGTGATTGTCTTCAGGCTCTTAGGACAATAACAGTCCCTAAAAATGCAAGTGCAATATATTGTTCTGTCAGGATATCTATATTTCGAAGTCAGTTTATTCCTCTAGTATGAAAGTTGTGAATCATGTGACGTTCAGAAGTTTGCCTCATTCACTAAATTCTGACATGGAAAGACAGCCTGCTGATATGTATACAGCCGTCCTTCCATATCCATGGGGGATTGGTTCTAGGACCACTGTGGATACCAAAACCTGTGGATGCTTAAGTCCCCTAAATAAAATGGTGTAGTGTTTGCATATCCTACACACATCCTCCTGCATACCTTAAATCATCTGTAGATTACTTAGAATACCTAATACAGTGTAAATGCTATGTAAATAGTTGTTGCACACAGCAAATCAAGTCTTGTTTTTTGGAACTTTCTTGAATTTGGCAGGAATATATTTATCTGCAATTGGTTGAATCTGTGGATGTGGAACCCATGGGTATGGAGGGCTGACTGTACACAGAGAAGAGA
The DNA here is from genome assembly GCF_009873245.2 of Balaenoptera musculus. Taxonomy (NCBI): domain Eukaryota; kingdom Metazoa; phylum Chordata; class Mammalia; order Artiodactyla; family Balaenopteridae; genus Balaenoptera; species Balaenoptera musculus. Next base: position 36,598,465 of record NC_045798.1, read on the forward strand.
CTAGAAAGCTGGAGATGGTTTTACACCGCGGGAGAGTGAAGATCTCTTCCACATTGCTATACTGCCTCTTTGATCTCAAGATTGAAAAGGCCCTGCAGTCCTCTTTTTATAATGGGGAAAAAATGAGCAGGTTAATATGGACGTTGACATTAGAGGGAGGTTCAAGAAGACAGGAAGATCGGGTCTAGAAGCTTTGATGGCAAGTACCAGCAAGCTGCCTGTGTGGTTTTGAGGACTAGGGTAGGATGGACATTTCTGGAAAATCTTTGGCCAGGGAAGGAAGGTAAGACCCTAGTGTTGGACTTGCAGAGGTATTGGGAAAGAAAAGGAGACATAGACCTAGCACAGAATAACAAGATAATAACGTCTAGTAATCCAGCTACTAGAATAAAGGCATGATATTCCAAAAGCATATTTTTAAGTGTCTATCTGGCTTCAGTTACTGAATAAGATAGGGAAAAAGATTGCCCCCCTTGGAGCTGACCTTCTAGTGAAGAGAGTCAGAAATTAAACAAGATGAATTTGTTTGGAGTGTCATGGGAGAGATATATGTGCAACTTTCAATACTGTGGTTAGGGGTGACCTCACTGAGAAGTTGATGTTTGAGAAGGGTACAATGTTAGAGAGTGACCAGCCTTTAGGCAATCAGGCTGAGCTTCTTTTGGGGTTCTTAAGTGGTTCTAGCTTTGAAGATTAGGAACTCTGGTTCGTGGAGTTGAGAAGTCCTATTTATATCTAGGCAATAACCATGAAGAAGTCAAAGGACTTAGGAGTTCATTCGAGGCTTTGCACCTGGCCAGGTTGGGAGCTGACATCCCTCGGAACAGAAGGACCTGGAAAAAGGCTACACTAGGCAGATCGGTAAGGTTAAATCAGCTACTGGGATGAGGGGATGGCTAAATCAGGAGGCCAGAAGCAAAATGGGTAATAGGGCATCTGCCGGGATAGCTTCCTGTGCTGAACTTCTGAAGTACTATCCAGGCTGATCTGTTGGCTCTACTCACTAGGTAGGACTTCCTGGATGGTAAAATACTCACATATTTAAGGTAAATTTTGACATTCATGGGTTATATAATCTCTTCTCACGGCAGATCCACATGGTTGAGTCTGACCTGACTAGGGTTACCAGATAAGGAACAGGGTGTCCTGATAAATTTGAATTTCAGATAAACAATGAAAAGCCTTTTAGTGTAAGTATGTCCCAAATATTACTTGGGGTATACTATAATAAGTATACTTATACTAAATATATTCATTATTTTCTGAAATTCAGATTTAACTGAGCATTCTATGTTTTTATTTGCTAAATCTGGCAACCCTAGATTTGAAGCTCATCTGGAGGTCCAAATCCTTTATAGGCCAGGCTTTGGGGTGTGTGATAGAAGCTGAGACCTCCTTCCTCTTTAGCAGCATTTGTTGTTTAGAAATATTAGCATCCTCTAAATCTGGGGTCCTAAAATGGATATTATGTACTTTTTAGAAAACTCTACTATTCACAGCAGTGGTGTGAATAACTGGCTAGTGATGAATTGTATGGCCCTAAAGCAGCATTTAACTTTTCACACCACAACATCGATGCAGGAAGTATAAAATCAGAGCAGTGCTAGGAGTCTTGAACCACACCTACTGGGTCTCTCTATCTTCTGTGGTGGGTTCTAAAGCATGTCTGTGGAAACCTGGGACTCCTTGCTACTCATTTGGAAAAGTACTGCTTTAGTATCAAGAATTAGCTGAAAAGATCAGATGAGTCATTAAAAAAAAAATCCCTCCCCACTGTGTTTGGGATCAAGCATTCTAAGTACTCGGTGAGTATGAGAGAATTTAAAGGTATGAGACAATTTTTTCTAAAGAAATGAATATTAATGGGATATATTTCTAGCAGTGAGTGTCTGGGAAAAGTATATTAACTTGGCAAGGAGGGAGTCCTACATACCCCCTCCCCCACCCCGCCCCCCCCCCCTTTTATTTTGCTGTAACTCTCTCTATAATGCCCAAGTTATTTTTTTTTTCCATAGGGAATTAGACCCTATTTTATTCCCAGCACAAAAGATGTAGCATACCTTTTTATTCGCTGTTTGATTAAATTCTCACCAGTTTTGAAGATCTGCAAATAATTACTCAAAGAGTCATAGGTCAGTTAAGAATACTGAAGTACAACCAGACAATACATATGGTATTTCAATTAATTTTCATGTGAATTTCTATCATTTCTTTTCTTTGCACTGTTGTCATTGTTGGATAATTTAACATCTGTATGAGCATACTTAATTATAGCTGGCTTCAGAGTGGGCAAGGTCACATGGAAAATGTCATCACGAGAGGCCAGATTTGTACTGTGATTCTCAGAATTCACTCTGAGAATCATCTGTTAAAATCAATTGTGCTCCCAAATGAGGGACACCATTTTTATTTCTGACTTCTTTTCAAGTTAAGATGCTATGTAGATTTGATGTGTAATGTATTATCACAGAGTAGGTCTTGACAGTCCTGATTCAGGCAAAACTTGATGCTGGAGTCTCAAAGCTTTGTCCTAGGCTCCCCCCACTATCATCCCTTCCCCCATGTCTTTCCTTCCTGTCCTGTCCCTTTCTTTTCCTTTCCTTCTTCCCCTTTCTCACTTGCTCCCTAAATGATCTTATCCATTTCTATAGACTGTCCTCTTTCCCTCCTCCCAAGATAAATATCCCCGGTACTTGACTTTATTCTCTTTATTGGCAATTGGAGTGGCAATTAGAGTGGGCAGGTGGGCTTGGCAAATAAGATGCTGGTGCCTGGGTTTGAACTGAAGGTTGGTGACCCAAAGAATCAGGGACAGTAGAGAGTTCATCTGGGTGAGAACAAGCAGCATCCAAGTCCATATCCTGGGGGCAGCCTGACCCATGGTACCAGTGGCCACGTTCAGTGTCTAGGGCCAGCCATGGTGGCTGCCATGGCCTCAGCAGAGGAACAATGGCATAATTTTCACTGTGTTCTTTGCTGACCAGTGTTCTGTGGTTTCTGCTTATTTTCTGCGTGTGTTTCTCCAAACTTCTTGGAAATTCTATGAGCTATCCAACATCTTTCCAATACATTTCTTTTATACTTAAACTAGCAAGAGTTATTCCTATTATTTGTTGATTGCCATGATGATGGGGTTCATAAAATTAGTCCAGACTTCTTTTCTGAGCTTTAAAATCAAATGCTAACTTAAACTTTCAACTTGGATGTCTCGCATTAGAGTCATCTCAAAATAACGTGTCAAAACTGAACTTGTGTTCTTCTCCCAGGCCTGATACTTCCCCAGTCGTCCCTGCTCCATAACCTTGACTTAGTCCAGTCATCTGGCATCATGTTGGATGATGGATTGTTGACCTGGTCTGGCTGCACCAGGCTGGAGACCAGCAAATAGCCAGAACAATTGAGTAGGAGAATAAAGACCCTCTGAGAAGGCCTCAAGGTTAACTTCTCAAAGGAGGTGCTTCACTTAGGTCTGATGTTGTGTCTGCGTCCATCATTGTTACCTTGAGACGCCCATGCACACCCTTCCAGTCTGGCCTCATGCCACTCCTGTCCTTGATGACTGTGGTCCAGACTCACTGGTCATCTTTCAAGTCCTTGAACATGCCAGGCTCTTTCCATTCTCAGGCCCTTTGCACAGGCTGTTCACATTGTTTGGAAAGCTCTTCCCTTCTCTTTACCTCGCTAATTCCTTCCTGTGCTTTAGCTTAAATAAAATTTCTTTGCCTTTTCTGACCCCCCAAGCTAAATTATATCTTCCTGTTTGTTTTTGCATTTTCCCCTATAGGTAGTAACTAGAACATTTGAAAGTCTATATTCCATTTGAAAGTCTATATTTATTTGCTTAATGTCTGCTAGGCTATATGCTTCCTCAAGGTACGGGCATTGTTCACTCTATTCATTGTCTCCTCAGTGCTTGCACAGTGTGAGGCATATGGTAGATGTTCAACAGATATTTGTTGTAAAAATGAGTAAATGAAAGAAAATCATAAATTTAGGGGAATGGAAGTGAGGAGGAGAGGATAATTACAAAGGAAGTACCATTGCTCCTGCCCTTTAGTTAATTTATCAAATTACATCCTCACCTCATGAAAAGAGTTCTTTTTAAGTGGCTGGCATTGCCAGCTCAAGGCAAATATGATCTGGTAGGTCTTTATGTAGACTATTCTAGGCCTCTTGCTCCTTTGGCCTTAGCCCCGCACATATGAGTACAACCAAGGAGCCTCCTCTTTAGGACCTGGGCAGCGTTCATGATCTTCATTACTTACTCAGAGTGCTACCGAGCTACCCATCTTTTTCACCATCTCTGCTGCTCTTCCTGGGTGCTTATCTGTCTAACGTTGCTGAAGGCAGGGCCTTGGTTAGATCAGCTGTGGGTTCCCCCTACAGCATCACCTGTACACCACTTGGTCTACTGCCATTCATAGATGCCTTCCTTTCCAGGTTGCACTGGGGTTCATTTTCCACCATAATAAATGCTCCTCCTGATGTGGCTCTTTCTAGAGATGCTAAGGACTCTTCTTATTTATTAGAAAAGAAAAAAAATTCTGTTCATGGTATATAGGCACCTGGGTTCTGCCAGCTGTCTCCCTTTCTCAGGTTTATAATGAACTTAGAGGACAACACACGAGTGTCATGGTCTTCCTATTTCCCACACTGGGTTATTCCCTTTGTCCATCTACTCAGGCAGGTGACAGCTAAGAGGAGCCACCTGTCTGTCTACAAAGACATGCAGAGGACAGTGTCCCCTCAATTCCCTGGCTCCCAAGCCTTCTCCATGGGGAAAGACATCAGCCAAATTGTCTTTGGGCAACTGCTCTCCAGAAAGCCACAGTGTGTACCCATTTTTCCCTGTCATCTTAACAGCCTCGCCATTAGAAATAGGGAAATCCTCATTTCTCCTATGTTTAGCCCTGTCTTATGCTCTCAGGCTCCCAGGCATGGGTCACCAGAGGCCATTTGTAACACAGCCCCCTCAATCCCTGAACAATGAGTTACAGGTATGGGATAGAGAGTTTAACTCATCATCTTCTTGGTAGCATTAATCCTTTTACAACTTAACTCAATAACTCTTCTGATTTTTTTAATATGAAGAAATGAATTTTCTAATAAAGAACTTGTTAAGAATGGTCTGAAACCTTAGGAGAAGGTAAGGCTGAAGAGATAGGTTCTTCTGAATTTGTAAGTTTGCAAATTGCTGGGCCAGAGTTCTCCCCTGAGGATGACACAACTCTTGATCATGTCTGGCTCTTAAAAATTGTAGTGATATACCTTTTAATACTCAGAGTGATGATTTAAATAATTGTCTTGAACAGAAAGCACTTCTGAGGCATGACTGATTATGAATTCTAAGTCTTGAAGCTCTTAGAATTCAAAAAATATAATCATAACACATTTTATTTTAACTAATATTAATATTTTTATGGATTGTATTATCCTTTACTCACTTGGAAGTGGGTTTAAGTCTATAATACCAACACTGGGGAGGATAGATAGTAATATGGACAACCCAAAATATGAATAATTTTTAAATCAATGAGATGCTTTCTATCTTGTAATGTAGCAGACCTAACCTATTTATTTATGTTTTGGTTGGGCTAACATTAAGAGCAATTTATAATCCTTGAACATATATTTATGAGTGCTAAGGTAAATGATGTGCAGGTGTTTTATATTCCTAATCCATGAGGGGCCCTTGCTTTTCCCCAAGTCTAGCCCCTTACCGTTTCCTCACCCTTCCCACAAGACCTTGACCATCAACCATCTTCTCATTGCTCTTGCATCTTCTTTGTCTACTTTCCATTGATTCTTTCTTCTAAGCCTATATTTTGGGGATATTGGGGGATATGTACACACACACACAAATTCTTTTGAAACTGTTTTCTCTTCAGGTTGTCTCAACACTCTTATTTGTTTAACTGACAACCTTTTTGAGATCATGATATATACTGTCTACCTTCACTTTATGTTTTACTCACTTTTCAAGCATTTAAAAATTGTTTTTACCCTCACTTCTATATTAGTTTCCTATGGCTGCTGTAACAAATAACCACAAACTTGGTGATTTAAAACAATGTAAATTTATTCTCTTATAATTCTTGAGGCTGGCATTCAAATCAGGTTAACTGGGCTAAAACCAAGGGGTTGGCAGGACCGCACTCCCTCTGAGAATGCAGGGAAGAATCCGTTTCCTTACCTTTTTCAGCTCCTAGTGGCCATCTGGCTCCTTCTTTCATCTTCAAAGCCCACATCGTAGCATCTTCTGCTGAGGTCATTGTGTCACTTTCTGTGCTAACTCTCCTTCCACCTCCCTTCTCTAGAGATACTTGTGATTACATTTAGAGCCCACCCAAATGATCCAGGAGAATCTTCTCACCCCCAGATCCTTAACATAATCACACCTGGACTCTCTGGGAGTCATTACTCAGCCTTCATCACATTTCTGATCACAAACCTGAAGTCATTACTCATCCCTTTCTCTGCCTTTGTGCAGCATTTACAGAGACTGGCTTCTTGAAACACCCCTCTGTCTAACTTCTGTGTCATTACTCCTGTTTCTCTCACAAGCATGTTATGTCCTTCTCTTCTTCCTCTCCCTTCTAAATGTAGGTTTTCTTCAGTATACTCTCCTAAGTTTTATTTTTCTTGCTTTCTGGACTACCTTCCTTGACCATCTCCTCCATATCCACACCTTCTCAATCTTCATCTCCCGGGCAAACCCCCTTCAGGACTCCGGCTGTGGTTTCTAGCTGCTTGCTAGACATCTTTCACACGGACAACCCTGAGTAATGAGACTGAACTCATTACCCACTCTCTAGACCTCTTCTGTCTCCTTAATCAGCATCACAGTTAATGACCCAACATTCAGAAGAATAATATAAGCTCTTTCTCTTTCTTTGTCGTGGGCACTACCTTATTTCAAACCCTAAATGCCTCTGATATAAACTATATTAGTAATTTCCTAACAGATTTTCCTCTCTGTGATTCTTAGCCATTCCCTACTTTGTTTCCAGAATCAGCTTTCTAAAGCCTAGCTGTAACTGGTATAAATTTTGCATTCAGAATCCTCAGCGCCACTGCCCCCTGCAACCTCACCCCGCCCCAGCATGTTCTGATTAAAATCAGATTTGTGGCCTTCAAGGCTCTCTCCAACTTGATTTCAGGTGTAACTTACAGATTTATCCCCCACCGCTATACTCACCGTAGACTCCTTCCACAACCTGCCAAATGTGAAGAGTTCATGTGCCACTGCATATTCTATTACACCTATTTCCTCCTTTTTCTTTATGAAAATCTCACAATGCAGACCTCCAGGCAGAACATAATATGCAAAGACATGACAGCGAAATGTATTTTAAATTTAAAAATTATTCAATTTTATCCTTGCTTTGCCATTGAAAGTGCTAGTACTCTCTGCTGGGCCTTGTTAAGGAATGCCTTCATCAGACTTGGAGGTCCTGTCTGAATTTTCTATTAGTGAAGGGAAGGCTCTACTTAGTCAAAGGCCTAGTTTTAATATTAATTTTTTTATCCTTCTTTCTTTATTTTATACATTAATTCTACAACTCTTTAATGAATACCTACTGTGTGCTGGATACTATTCTAGGCCCTGAAAGATAAAATAACAAGCAAAACTAACATGATCCCTGCCTTTTGGAGGTTATAGATTAGCAGGAAAACAGTATTAATCAAATACAATACGATAAAAGTCAATGACAAGTCTGTGTCAAGTGCTAAGAATAGGTGCCCAGTTTTATCAGAGTGTGTCAATGGGGTGCTGACCTAGTTGGGGGGTTCAAAACAGGCTTCCCTGAGGAAAAAATGAATGAATAGCAAAGGGGAGGGAGGCATTCTGAAAAGACCTTATCCACGTATTACACAGAGACTAATTTGGGGAAGAAAAAAAACCCACCTAAAATATACATTTAGCTAGTAATTGGGAATGTGCAGATAGTTAAATGTAGAAATTATGTCCTCTAAATGTACCTCTGAAGATACAAAGCTATGTTAGGGACAAAATTGGCACCAAGAGCTAGCTCAGCACTTTTAATGGATGTGCTGGGGTATAAATATCTTTACAATGCTACCTGGGATACCGTAAATAGCTTTGTGAGAAAGGTCGATACGTTTTGCTTTTCCAAAGTGTTTCAGAAATGTTCCATAGGAATAATTCTTACTTCCTTAGGAACACCTGTCTTGCTCATTGTTTGCTCAACAGCTGCAAAACAACTTGCTCTCTTATTGCAGTTTTTCTTTCCCCTTTAATGCCAGAAATCAGAGAGTTAAGTGTTAATCATGCTCCACATTTATCAGCATTGTCATCATCAGAGCACAAAATGTCTCTTGTTTCATGTTTATATTTTCCCCCATCTTCCTTGGTTCTTCCTATTCCACTGCCCACACCACATATCTCTTTAAATATACATGTATTAGATTCAATGCATCCAAAATGAACTTGCTCTCCACCCCAAACTGCTGTTCTTCACTTCTAGTCTCACAGGTCAGAACTCTGCTAATGGGTGTCAATGACCCCACCTCCCAGATATCTCTGGTCTCCACCCTTCCATCCATCCATGCTGCCACTCCTAGATTCAGGTCCTTGCTATTTATTTCCTGCACTACTGAAACTGATCTCCCTGATTGTCTTCCTAACTCTAGTCTTATTTGCTAAATGCAGCCAAAATGACTTTTCTAAAACACATATCTGATCATACCACTCCTCTGCTTAAAAACCTTCCATGGCTCACAGTTTTCTGATGGAAGTCCTTAGAATGGTGTCAAGGCTCCTCACCTTTGACCCCTGTCTGCAATTCTGGCATCACTGTACCCTCTTTGTAAGCATCCACTTTGCCTGCATATTGAGCTACTTGGCAGCCCCCTACATGTACCTCTTGTTTCTTACCTCTGTGCCTTAGCACATGGTGTTCAAAAGTCAGAGATGATTAGAAAAAGGTATTCCAAATAGAGAATCCAGCAAAAGAACAAAGGCACAGTGGACAGTCAGGGTAAACAATGTTTAGGACAGCATTTATACAGAGTAAAAGAAATAAAGAATCAAAGAATTGTGCATTTAAAACTACTGTAAGAAACAGCCAGTAGACCAGTTAGGGTAGGACATAGTTTCTACATGAGAGGATTAGAAGAATGAGGGAACTGGGGAGGATAAAGGACAACTATTGAAGGTTTTTGGAAAAGAGAGTGATATGAGCAGAGTTGTTGGCTGGTTGTGTCATATAGATTGAGCTTCGCAGAGAAAGGATTGGAAACGAGTTACTAGGTCAGGAGCCAGTTGGGATAGTTTAGGACAACTGATTAGAGGATGGACAGGGACTCATCCTTAAAGATGATAATGAAGTGTGTTTTCATATTCCACTGAATAAACTAATTATTTGAATTTTTCCCTTTTAAAGTGCATCAGTTTGAAAGCCTCCTACTGTTTATCCAGTATACATGTGTGGAAGTTATAAGTTGGATGGGAATTTATCACTTAATTTAAAATTGGTACATATTTAATCATATACTGTTTAATCTATACACATAATGTGCCCATTGGTTACAGTCATGAAGCATTAGGAATGTTGACATTGACATTTAAGAATCTAATGAAGAGGATGAAATTCTAATAAATCTCCAATTTAGTTTAAAACAATTTGTGACAAATCTGTAATTTGGCAACCATCTATTGAAAATTCTTATATAGCGAAGCAAGATCTTGTAAAAAAAAAAAAAAGATAGCAATGATCATATTCCTCTTATGATTTCCTTGGTTGGGAATGGAGCCTATTTCCAGCCAAAGTGTGTTACTTGCCCATTGCATCCTGAGACTTTACCTTTCATCTTGTTATTTACAATCAAAACTCAAAAATATAAAAGTAATCCAGCTGAATTTTATAAAGGCAAGGAATTCAAATAGTGAAAGCATTTTAGAATCCATTGTTAATATTGAAACACATAGTCAAATTTCAATGCAATTTTAATATATGCTCCCAACCGAAATGTTAGCAGGACTCCTAGAGATGAATGATAAACTAACTTTTGATTCAGTTCCCCTGAACTGAGTTCAGAAATGCCCTTGGATCAGCCCAAATTAGACTAGGTTGAGAGTACTTTATGTCCTGTGCTTTGTGGTCTTATGCAGTATGTTGATAACCTTGAGAGAGATGGGGTCACTGTGGGCCAGGTTCACACTCAGTGAGTCTACCTGTGGTAGACTATGCTGCCAGACTTCATCTTCCTGGAGGAAATAGTTATCTTCCAGAAGGTGTGATATGACTCTCAATCAAATATCGGCAAACCTGAGCTCCCAGGTGGGGACCCTACCCTATGCTAGGGGGTGTTGGTGATTACTCTACTGTGTGTCTTGACTGTCCTGGCTTCCTTCAATATCCTTTGCTATAGAAACCCTGTTTGACTTATCCGTGTCGTAGCTGGGTCAAACCTTTCTGTCCGTCTTAGACTACTATCAACATAACCAGTATAGCGGTTGAGCATTATAATGTCATTTAAAAACATTTGGGTTGAATCATGCTCTCTCCTAAAAAATTAGCTTAAAATAAATTTAGTGGTCATTTGTTAAATGGTAAGAAGTAAAGTTTTGTCTTCATATTTTGAAATTTTAAGTGCATTAAAATCAATATATTTATCTAAAATAAAAATATGCAAAGCAAAAGTGGTTATTTAAAGTTCTTATGGGGATAGACAGAAATTATTTAGAATGTAAAGTGTTTATAATTCAAAAAGTTGGGAAATGCTGGCCCAAGAGAAATGCAATCCTATCCTGCACTAGACTGTTCTTGATGGGAATTGAAAAGAGAACATGAGAGAAAGAGATCTTTCCATCACTTCCAAATGTCACAAATACCTAATGGAACATCCAAGGGATGATTCCACACAGGTAATTAGCGAGACTCCAAAATTCTTCCATATATATATATATATATATTTTTTTTTTTCTCCTCTTGCGTTTATTGGGATTGACTGAGAAGAATTGGTGTTAATTCTTTTTTTATAAGGATACAAGTGATTGCATTTAAGGTCCCACAGTAGATAATACAGAATATACTCCTTCGCTCAAGCCCCTAAATTTAATAAATCTTTTGCCATATAATCTTCAATATTTTTATATTTGCCATTTTTGCCATTTAAAAATATTTAATCATATATCAATTCTTGTTATGTGTCTTGAAAATGCACTTCAGCTCTCATATTCAAAGCCTGACCCTCAGGCAGCAGCTTTTTTTTTTATTTTTAAACATCTTTATTGAAGTATAATTGCTTTACAATGGTGTGTTAGTTTCTGCTTTATAACAAAGTGAATCAGTTATACATATACATATGTTCCCATATCTCTTCCCTCTTGCATCTCCCTCCCTCCCACCCTCCCCATCCCACCCCTCTAGGTGGTCACAAAGCACCGAGCTGATCTCCCTGTGCTATGCGGCTGCTTCCCACTAGCTATCTATTTTACATTTGGTAGTGTATATATGTCCATGACACTCTCTTACCCTGTCACAACTCACCCCTCCCCCTCCCCATATCCTCAAGTCCATTCTCTAGTAGGTCTGTGTCTTTATTCCCGTCTTGCCACTAGATTCTTCATGGCCTTTTTTTTTTTTTCTTCCTTAGATTCCATATATATGTGTTAGCATACTGTATTTGTTTTTCTCTTTCTGACTTACTTCACTCTGTATGACAGACTCTAACTCCATCCACCTCATTACAAATACCTCCATTTCATTTCTTTTTATGGCTGAGTAATATTCCATTGTATATATGTGCCACATCTTCTTTATCCATTCATCCGATGATGGACACTTAGGTTGCTTCCATGTCCTGGCTATTGTAAACAGAGCTGCAATGAACATTTTGGTACATGACTCTTTTTGAACTATGGTTTTCTCAGGGTATATGGCCAGTAGTGGGATTGCTGGGTCGTATGGTAGTTCTATTTTTAGTTTTTTAAGGAACCTCCATACTGTTCTCCATAGTGGCTGTATCAATTTACATTCCCACCAACAGTGCAAGAGGGTTCCCTTTCCTCCACACCCTCTCCAGCATTTATTGTTTCTGGATTTTTTGATGATGGCCATTCTGACCGGTGTGAGATGATATCTCATTGTAGTTTTGATTTTCATTTCTCTAATGATTAATGATGTTGAACATTCTTTCATGTGTCTGTTGGAAATCTGTATATCTTCTTTGGAGAAAAGTCTATTTAGGTCTTCTGCCCATTTTTGGATTGGGTTGTTCGTTTTTTTGTTATTGAGCTGCATGAGCTGCTTGTAAATCTTGGAGATTAATCCTTTGTCAGTTGCTTTATTTGCAAATACTTTCTCCCATTCTGATGGTTGTCTTTTGGTCTTGTTTACGGTTTCCTTTGCTGTGCAAAAGCTTTTAAGTTTCATTAGGTCCCATTTGTTTATTTGTGTTCTTATTTCCATTTCTCTAGGAGCTGGGTCAAAAAGAATCTTACTGTGATGTATGTCATAGAGTGTTCTGCCTATGTTTTCCTCTAAGAGTTTGATAGTGTCTGGCCTTACACTTAGGTCTTTAATCCATTTTGAGTTTATTTTTGTGCATGGTGTCAAGGAGTGTTCTAATTTCATACTTTTACATGTATCTGTCCAATTTTCCCAGCACCACTTATTGAAGAGGCTGTCTTTTCTCCACCGTATATGCTTGCCTCCTTTATCAAAGATAAGGTGACCATATGTGCGTGGGTTTATCTCTGGGCTTTCTATCCTGTTCCATTGATCTATATTTCTGTTTTTGTGCCAGTACCAAACTGTCTTGATTACTGTAGCTTTGTAATATAGTCTGAAGTCAGGGAGCCTGATTCCCCCAGCTCCATTTTTCGTTCCCAAGATTGCTTTGGCTATTCGGGGCCTTTTGTGTTTCCATACAAATTGTGAAATTTTTTGTTCTAGTTCTGTGAAAAATGCCAGTGGTAGTTTGATAGGGATTGCATTGAAACTGTAGATTGCTTTGGGTAGTAGAGTCATTTTCACAATGTTGATTCTTCCAATCCAAGAACATGGTATATCTCCCCATCTATTTGTATCATCTTTAATTTCTTTCATCAGTGTCTTATAATTTTCTGCATACAGGTCTTTTGTCTCCTTAGGTAGGTTTATTCCTAGATATTTTATTCTTTTTGTTGCAATGGTAAATGGGAGTGTTTTCTTAATTTCACTTTCAGATTTTTCGTCATTAGTGTATAGAAATGCAAGAGATTTCTGTGCATTAATTTTGTATCCTGCTACTTTACCAAACTCATTGATTAGTTCTAGTAGTTTTCTGGTAGCATCTTTAGGATTCTCTATGTATAGTATCATGTCATCTGCAAACAGTGACAGTTTTACTTCTTCTTTTCCGATTTGGATTCCTTTTATTTCTTTGTCTTCTCTGATTGCTGTGGCTAACACTTCCAAAACTATGTTGAATAATAGTGGTGAGAGTGGGCAACCTTGTCTTGTTCCTGATCTTAGTGGAAATAGTTTCAGTTTTTCACCATTGAGGACAATGTTGGCTGTGGGTTTGTCATATATGGCCTTTATTATGTTGAGGAAAGTTCCCTCTATGCCTACTTTCTGCAGGGCTTTTATCATAAATGGGTGTTGAATTTTGTCGAAAGCTTTCTCTGCATCTATTGAGATGATCATATGGTTTTTCTCCTTCAATTTGTTAATATGGTGTATCACGTTGATTGATTTGCGTATATTGAAGAATCCTTGCATTCCTGGGATAAACCCCACTTGATCATGGTGTATGATCCTTTTAATGTGCTGTTGGATTCTGTTTGCTAGTATTTTGTTGAGGATTTTTGCATCTATGTTCATCAGTGATATTGGCCTGTAGTTTTCTTTCTTTGTGACATCTTTGTCTGGTTTTGGTATCAGGGTGATGGTGGCCTCATAGAATGAGTTGGGGAGTATTCCTCCCACTGCAATATTTTGGAAGAGTTTGAGAAGGATAGGTGTTAGCTCTTCTCTAAATGTTTGATAGAATTCACCTGTGAAGCCATCTGGTCCTGGGCTTTTGTTTGTTGGAAGGTTTTTAATCACAGTTTCAATTTCAGTGCTTGTGATTGGTCTGTTCATATTTTCTATTTCTTCCTGGTTCAGTCTCGGCAGGTGGTGCATTTCTAAGAATCTGTCCATTTCTTCCAGGTTGTCCTTTTTATTGGCATAGAGTTGCTTGTAGTAATCTCTCATGATCGTTTGTATTTCTGCAGTGTCAGTGGTTACTTCTCCTTTTTCATTTCTAATTCTATTGATTTGAGTCTTCTCCCTTTTTCTCTTGATGAGTCTGGCTAATGGTTTATCAATTTTGTTTATCTTCTCAAAGAACCAGCTTTTAGTTTCATTGATTTTTGCTATTGTTTCCTTCATTTCTTTTTCATTTATTTCTGACCTAATCTTTATGATTTCTTTCCTTCTGCTGGCTTTGGGGGTTTTTTGTTCTTCTTTCTCTAATTGCTTCAGGTGCAAGGTTAGGTTGTTTATTCGAGATGTTTCCTGTTTCTTGAGGTAGGCTTGTATTGCTATAAACGTCCCTCTTAGCAGTGCTTTTGCTGCGTCCCATAGGTTTTGGGTCGTCGTATCTCCATTGTCATTTGTTTCTAGGTATTTTTTGATTTCCCCTTTGATTTCTTCAGTGATCACTTCGTTATTAAGTAGTGTATTGTGTAGCCTCCATGTGTTTGTATTTTTTACAGATCTTTTCCTGTAATTGATATCTAGTCTCATAGCGTTGTGGTCGGAAAAGATACTTGATACTATTTCAATTTTCTGAAATTTACCAAGTCTTGATTTGTGACCCAAGATATGATCTATCCTGGAGAATGTTCCATGAGCACTTGAGAAAAATGTGTATTCTGTTGTTTTTGGGTGGAATGTCCTATAAATGTCAATTAAGTCCGTCTTGTTTAATGTATCATTTAAAGCTTGTGTTTCCTTATTTATTATCATTTTGGATGATCTGTCCATTGGTGAAAGTGGGATGTTAAAGTCCCCTACTATGATTGTGTTGCTGTTGATTTCCCCTTTTATGGCTGTTAGCATTTGCCTTATGTATTGAGGCGCTCCTATGTTGGGTGCATAAATATTTACAATTGTTATACCTTCCTCTTGGATCGATCCCTTGATCATTATATAGTGTCCTTCTTTGTCTCTTGTAATAGTCTTTAAAGTCTATTTTGTCTGATATGAGAATTGCTACTCCAGCTTTCTTTTGATTTCCATTTGCATGGAATATCTTTTTCCATCCCCTCACTTTCAGTCTGTATGTGTCTCTAGGTCTGAAGTGGGTCTCTTGTAGACAGCATATATATGGGTCTTGTTTTTGTATCCATTCAGCCAGTCTGTGTCTTTTGGTGGGAGCATTTAATCCATTTACATTCAAGGTAATTATCGATATGTATGTTCCTATTCCCATTTTCTTAAATGTTTTGGGTTTGTTATTGTAGGTGTTTTCCTTCTCTTGTGTTTCTTGCCTAGAGAAGTTCCTTTAGCATTTGTTGTAAAGCTGGTTTGGTGGTGCTGAACTCTCTCAGTTTTTGCTTGTCTGTAAAGGTTTTAATTTCTCCATCAAATCTGAATGAGATCCTTGCTGGGTAGAGTAGCCTTGGTTGTAGGTTTTTCTCCTTCATCACTTTAAGTATATCCTGCCACTCCCTTCTGGCTTGCAGAGTTTCTGCTGAAAGATCAGATGTTAACCTTATGGGGATTCCCTTGTGTGTTATTTGTTGTTTTTCCCTTGCTGCTTTTAATATGTTTTCTTTATATTTAATTTTTGACAGTTTGATTAATATGTGTCTTGGCGTGTTTCTCCTTGGGTTTATCCTGTATGGGACTCTCTGTGCTTCCAGGACTTGATTAACTATTTCCTTTCCCATATTAGGGAAGTTTTCAACTATAATCTCTTCAAATATTTTCTCAGTCCCTTTCTTTTTCTCTTCTTCTTCTGGGACCCCTATAATTCGAATGTTGGTGCATTTAATGTTGTCCCAGAGGTCTCTGAGACTGTCCTCAGTTCTTTTCATTCTTTTTTCTTTATCCTGCTCTGCAGTAGTTATTTCCACCATTTTATCTTCCAGGTCACTTATCCGTTCTTCTGCCTCAGTTATTCTGCTATTGATCCCATCTAGAGTATTTTTAATTTCATTTATTGTGTTTTTCATCGTTGCTTGGTTCCTCTTTAGTTCTTCTACATCCTTGTTAAACGTTTCTTGCATTTTGTCTATTCTATTTCCAAGATTTTGGATCATCTTTACTATCATTATTCTGAATTCTTTTTCAGGTAGACTGCCTATTTCCTCTTCATTTGTTAGGTCTGGTGTGTTTTGACCCTGCTCCTTCACCTGCTGTGTGTTTTTCTGTCGTCTCATTTTGCTTATCTTACTGTGTTTGGGGTCTCCTTTTCACAGGCTGCAAGTTCGTAGTTCCCATTGTTTTTAGTATCTGTCCCCAGTGGCTAAGATTGGTTCAGTGGGTTGTGTAGGCTTCCTGGTGGAGGGAACTAGTGCCTGAGTTCTGGTGGATGAGGCTGGATCTTGTCTTTCTGGTGGGCACGTCCACGTCTGGTGGTGTCTTCTGGGGTGTCTGTGGCCTTATTATGATTTTAGGCAGCCTCTCTGCTAATGGATGGGGCTGTGTTACTGTCTTGCTAGTTGTTTGGCGTAGGGTGTCCAGCACTGTAGCTTGCTGGTCGTTGAGTGAAGCTGGGTCTTGATGTTGAGATGGAGATCTCTGAGAGATTTTTGCCGTTTGGTATTACGTGGAGCTGGGAGGTCTCTTGTGGACCAGTGTCCTGAAGTTGGCTCTCCCACCTCAGAGGCACGGCCCTGATGCCTGGCTGCAGCACCAAGAGCCTTTCATCCACACGCACTAAGGGAGAAAAAATAGAAAGAAAGAAAGAAAGAGGATATAATATAGTGAAATAAAGCTATTATAAAGCAAAGCTATACAGACAAAATCTCACCCAGAAGCATATACATATACACTCACAAAAAAAGGAAAAGGGGAAAAATTAATATATCCTGTTCCCAAAGTCCACCTCCTGAATTTGGGGTGATTCGTTGTCTATTCAGGTATTCAACAGATGCAGGCACATCAAGTTATTTGTGGAGCTTTAATCCGCTGCTTCTGAGGCTGCTGGGAGAGATTTCCCTTTCTCTTCTTTGTTCGCACACCTCCCGGGGTTCAGCTTTGGATTTGGACCCGCCTCTGCGTGTAGGTCGCCTGAGGGCGTCTGTTCCCGCCCAGACAGGACGGGGTTAAAGGAGCAGCTGCTTCAGGGGCTCTGGCTCACTGAGGCGGGGGGAGGGAGCGGTACGGAGGAGGCGGGGCGAGCCTTTGGCGTCAGAGGCGTCGTGACGTTGCACCACCCCGAGGCGCGCCGTGCGTTCTCCCAGGGAAGTTGTCGCCGGATCACGGGACCCTGGCAGTGGCGGGCTGCACCGGCTCCCAGGAGGGGCAGTGTGGAGAGTGACCTGTGCTCGCACACAGGCTTCTTGGTGGCGGCAGCAGCAGCCTTAGCGTCTCACGCCCGTCTCTGGGGTCCGCGCTGAGAGCCGCGGCTCGCGCCAGTCTCTGGAGTTCGTTTAGGCGGCGCTCTGAATCCCCTCTCCTTGCGCGCCGTGAAACAAAGAGGCAAGAAAAAGTCTCTTGCCTCTTCGGCAGCTGCAGACTTTTTCCCGGACTCCCTCCCAGCCAGCTGTGGTGCACTAACCCCTTCAGGCTGTGTTTACACTGCCAACCCCAGTCCTCTCCCTGCGATCCGACCGAAGCCCTAGCCTCAGCTCCCAGCCCCGCCCGCCCCGGCGGGTGAGCAGACAAGTCTCTCAGGCTGCTGAATGCTGCTCGGCGCTGAGCCTCTGTGTGGGAATCTCTCCGTTTTTTCCTCTGCGCCCCTGTTGCTGTGGGATCCGCGCTGATAGCTGTGGCTCTCGCCGGTCTCTGGAGCTCGTTTAGGTGGTGCTCTGAATCCCCTCTCCTCGCGCACCAGGAAACAGAGAGGTAAGAAAAAGTCTCTTGCCTGTTCGGCAGCTGCAGACCTTTTCCCGGACTCCCTCCCGGCTCGCTGTGGCTCACTAGCCCCTTCAGGCTGTGTTCACGCTGCCAACCCCAGTCCTCTCCCTGCGATCCGACCGAAGCCCAAGCCTCAGCTCCCAGCCCCGCCCGCCCTGGCGTGGGAGCAGACAAGCCTCTCGGGCTGGTGAGTGCTGTTCGGCATCGATCCTCTCTGCGGGAATCTCTCCTCTTTGCCCTCTGCACCCCTGTGGCTGCGCTCTCCTCCGTGGCTCCGAAGCTTCCCCCCTCCGCCACCCGCAGTCTCCGCCCGTGAAGGGGCTCCTAGTGTGTGGACACCTTTCCTCCTTCATGGCTCCCTCCCACTGGTGCAGGTCCCGTCCCTATTCTTTTGTCTCTGTTTTTTCTTTTTTCTTTTGCCCTACCCAAGTACGTGGGGAGTTTCTTGCCTTTTGGGAGGTCTGACGTTTTCTGCCAGCGTTCAGTGGGTGTTCTGTAGGGGCAGTTCCACGTGTAGATGTATTTCTAATGTATCTGTGGGAAGGAAGGTGATCTCCGTGTCTTACTCTTCCGCCATCTTCTCTCTGCCCCCCCATATATTTTTTGTACAGAAGCAGTGCTAATTGCAAAATTGTCATTGTGTACTCAGCCCGAAGCAGACAAAGCAAAATGCTGCTCTTACATATCTGATGTCCCTGCTGTCCTAAATATGATTTCAGTTTCAGGGTTTTGACAGGAATAACCAGCATTGATATAATATTATCGATGTGCATTATAATAAATTATTTGCACCAAGGCTAAATGTATATCCAACCTTCATGCTTTTATCCACTTTTAATACTATATAAGAGTTTATGAAAAATTTGAAACTATCATTTTAAAATAAGAAAAAAGTGAAGATACCAGTTAACAAAGAATATCTTGCAAAATTAAACTTTATATTTTTTAGGGTTGCATAAATTGGCCTTTCAGAGTAGAAAGATCAGAAATTGGTAGTTCCACCTCTGTGAGGACCTGAGAATCTAGTCAATAAATGTAAAAATTTCACACTTTTGCTTCACTTAGAACTAGCGATTCTATTTAAAATGCTCTTAGAAAAATTTTCTTTCTTTTTCCTGGAAATGAGACCTAGGTTGTAGAAAACACTCCAGCTAATGTTCAGTCACTGAAAGCAAAAACCTCTCACTAAGGACAGTGACATGAGATATATCATGTCTCCTGATGAACAAAAAGCAGATTTTTACATTTAAGATGGGAGAATGGGCAATGGGTACTCGTAATAGTGGAAAGAGGACAGCAGCTAATGACTAAGTATTTTAGTGACCAAATATACCTGTTAGAGCTGGACTGAGAGCTGGACTCAGAAGTGACATACCCTATAAAAGCCATTAGCCACTCAAAATTAACATCCCTTCTAAATCTTCAGAAGGGACTAGAAGAGTAAAAAGCCTGATTCCATCTTTCTAAATAGGATATTTCCCCTTAGAGGGGACTGCAGAATTCAGAATCAATCTGGGAACCAACCATGGCTTGTAGTTTCAGGGTGAGGGAGAGTAGAATGGAATGTTTGCAGTCCCTCCTGAAATTAAGTGGAATGAAACCCAGCCTTATCCTGTTGTGTCTGCACAACTGCTTCACGAAACTTTGCCACTTTATCTAATGTTCCACGTTGGCTGGAGAAATGCTACATTATCTCAGTCATTCATTCATGTTTCCTATGTCTCTGTTTTCACTTAAAAAGGATGTCTGACCCATTGGTAATTTTCCTATCTGGTTTCACAATCCTTTGCCATTTTAGAGTCATTCAGAAATCTTTATACATCAGATTGCTATAGCACTAATTGGACTTTTGATCAGTATAGCAGATTGATCTTACCTGATTCTGATTGCCCACACTAAAAACAGAAATACTGGGTAAAATATTTTAGAACATGTATTTAAGCCATAAATGACATAGAGAGGTTTAAAAGCAAGATAGGGAGATTTCTAGGCGTCAGAAATGAGATAGGACTCTCTAGTTTTGAAAGGAGTTGAATCTGCATGGTCCATGTATCAGGTTCAGGGATAGAATCTTTAAAGTAGACTGGAAATCATTGCTCACCAGCTTGGCATTATGACTGAAAGTGAGCCATCCACTCTAGGCCAACAGAGTGAAAAAAAGACTCTGAAACACCAGGACTTCCATGTGTGGATGTGAGGGCACATCTATGAATGTTTTATCATGGCCCTTCTCTGGGGACTCCAGAGAGATTTGATCTTACAAACCCAATATCAGCTCCATAACAGCTTCCAGAAAATTTCATTTTCCCTCTATTCCCTGAGATGTGCCATTTCACATGTACCTTTCTGACTGTCTTCAAACTTTTTTAAAAACCATGCAGCTCTAACCCTATCAAAACCTTTTCTTGGACAATCTGCGACCATTATAACTTCAAATGTTGTTTCTGCCCTGTTTTCTTCCCCTTCTGGGCCTTCGGTTATGTATATGATGGATTTTTTTTAGTTAAAAAAGTCCGTATATCACTTATACCCTTTCCGGTATTTTTCATTGTCTTTGCTCTTTTTGTTTCTGCTTATGTATTCTCAACTGACCTATTTTCTTTTTTCTTTTTTTTGAAGAAACTACAATTATTTTTATTGAAAAATGTGAAAGTGAAACAAATTTATTGCATTATTTTTTTAAACATCTTTATTGGAGTATAATTGCTTTACAATGTTGTGTTAGTTTCTGCTGTGTAACAAAGTGAATCAGCTATATGTATATCTTTATCCCCATATCCCCTCCCTCTTGTGTCTCCCTCCCACCCTCCCTGTCCCACCTCTTTAGGTGGTCACAAAGCGCCAAGCTGATCTCCCTGTGCTATGCAGCTGCTTCCCACTAGCTATCTATTTTACATTTGGTAGTGTATATATGTCAATGCTACTCTCTCACTTTGTCCCAGCTTACCCTTCCCCCTCCCTGTGTCCTCAACTCCATTCTCTATGTCCACGTCTTTATTCCTGTCCTGCCCCTAGGTTCATCAGAACCTTTTTTTTTTTTTTTTTTTTTAGATTCTATATATATTTGTCAGCATACGGTATTTGTTTTTCTCTCTCTGACTTACTTCACTCTGTATGACAGACTCTACGTACATCCACCTCACTACAAATAGTTCAGTTTCGTTTCTTTTTATGACTGAGTAATCTTCCATTGTATATATGTGCCACATCGTCTTTATCCATTCATCGGTCAATGGATATTTAGGTTGATTCCATGTCGTGGCTATTGTAAATAGAGCTGCAATGAACATTGTGGTACATGGCTCTTTTTGAATTATGGTTTTCTCAGGGTATATGCCCAGTAGTGGGATTGCTGGGTCGTATGGTAGTTCTATTTTTAGTTTTTTAAGGAACCTCCATACTGTTCTCCATAGTGGCTGTATCAATCTACATTCACACCAACAGTGCAGGAGGGTTCCCTTTTCTCCACATCCTCTCCAGCATTTATTGTTTGTAGATTTTTTGATGGCCATTCTGACCAGTGTGAGATGATACCTCATTGTAGTTTTGATTTGCATTTCTCTAATGATTAGTGATGTTGAGCATTCTTTCATGTGTTTGTTGGCAATCTGTATATCTTCTTTGGAGAAATGTCTATTTAGGTCTTCTGCCCATTTTTGGATTGGGTTTTTTGTTTTTTTTGATATTGAGCTGCATGAGCTGCTTGTAAATTTTGGAGATTAATCCTTTGTCAGTTGCTTCATTTGCAAATAGTTTCTCCATTCTGAGGGTTGTCTTTTCATCTTTTTTATGGTTTCCTTTTCTGTGCAAAAGCTTTTAAGTTTCATTAGGTCCCATTTGTTTATTTTTGTTTTTATTTCCATTTCTCTAGGAGGTGGGTCAAAAAGGATCTTGCTGTGATTTATGTCATAAAGTGTTCTGCCTATGTTTTCCTCTAAGAGTTTGATAGTGTCTGGACTTACATTTAGGTCCTTAATCCATTTTGAGTTTATTTTTGTGTGTGGTGTTAGGGAGTATTCTAATTTCATTCTTTGACATGTAGCTGTCCAGTTTTCCCAGCACCACTTATTGGAGAGGCTGTCTTTTCTCCATTGTATAGTCTTGCCTCTGTTATCAAAGATAAGGTGACTATATGTGCATGGGTTTATCTCTGAGCTTTCTATCCTGTTGCATTGATCTATATTTCTGTTTTTGTGCCAGTACCATACAGTCTTGATTACTGTAGCTTTGTAGTGTAGTCTGAATTCAGGGAGCCTGATTCCTCCAGCTCCATTTTTCTTTCTCAAGATTGCTTTGGCTATTTGGGGTCTTTTGTGTTTCCATACAACTTGTGAAATTTTTTGTTCTAGTTCTGTGAAAAATGCCTTTGGTAGTTTGATAGGGATTGCACTGAATCTGTAGATTGCTTTGTCATCCAAGAACATGGTATATCTCACCATCTGTTTGTAACATCCTTAATGTCTTTCATCAGTGTCTTATAGTTTTCTACATACAGGTCTTTTGTCTCCTTAGGTAGGTTTATTCCTATGTATTTTATTCTTTTTGTTGCAGTGGTAAATGGGAGTGTTTCCTTAATTTCTCTTTCAGATTTTTCATCATTAGTGTATAGGAATGCAAGAGATTTCTGTGCATTAATTTTGTATCCTGCTACTTTACCAAATTCATTGATTAGCTCTAGTAGTTTTCTAGTAGCATCTTTAGGATTCTGTATGTATATTATCATGTCATCTGCAAACAGTGACAGCTTTACTTCTTTTCTGATTTGGATTCCTTTTATTTCTTTTTCTTCTCTGATTGCTGTGGCTAAAACTTCCAAAACTATGTTGAATAATAGTGGTGAGAGTGGGCAACCCTGTCTTGTTCCTGATCTTAGGGGAAATGCTTTCAGTTTTTCACCATTGAGAACAATGTTGGCTGTGGGTTTGTCATATATGGCCTTTATTATGTTGAGGTAAGTTCCCTCTATGCCTACTTTCTGCAGGGTTTTTATCATAAATGGGTGTTGAATTTTGTCCAAAGCCTTTTCTGCATCTATTGAGATGATCATATGGTTTTTATCCTTCAATTTGTTAATATGCTGTATCTCATTGATTGATTTGCATATATTGAAGAATCCTTGCATTCCTGGGATAAACCCCACTTGATCATGGTGTATGATCCTTTTAGTGTGCTGTTGGATTCTGTTTGCTAGTATTTTGTTGAGGATTTTTGCATCTATGTTCATCAGTGATATTGGCCTGTAGCTTTCTTATTTTGTGACATCTTTGTCTGGTTTTGGTATCAGGGTGATGGTGGTCTCGTAGAATGAGTTTGGGAGTGTTCTTCCCTCTGCTATATTTTAGAAGAGTTTGAGAAGGATAGGTGTTAGCTGTTCTCTAAATGATTGTTAGAATTCGCCTGTGAAGCCGTCTGGTCCTGGGCTTTTGTTTGTTGGAAGATTTTTAATCACATTCTTAATTTCAGTGCTTGTGAATCGTCTGTTTATATTTTCTATTTCTTCCTGGTTCAGTCTCAGGAGGTTGTGCTTTTCTAAGAATTTGTCCATTTCTTCCAGGTTGTCCATTTTATTGGCATATAGTTGCTTGTAGTAATCTCTCATGATCCTTTGTATTTCTGCAGTGTTAGTTGTTACTCCTCCTTTTCCATTTCTAATTCTGTTGATTTGAGTCTTCTCCCTTTTTTTCTTGATGAGTCTGGCTAATGGTTTATCAATTTTTTTTATCTTCTCAAAGAACCAGCTTTTAGTTTTATTGATCTTTGCTATTGTTTCTTCATTTCTTTTTCATTTATTTCTGATCCGATCTTTATGACTTCTTTCCTTCTGCTAAATTTGGGGGTTTTTTGTTCTTCTTTCTCTAATTGCTTTAGGCGTAAGGTTAGGTTGTATATTTGAGACGTTTTTTGTTTCTTCAGTTAGGATTGTATTGCTATAAACTTCCCTTTTAGAACTGCTTTTACTGCATCCCTTAGGTTTTGGGTTGTCGTGTTTTCATTGTCATTTGTTTCTAGGTATTTTTTGATTTCCTCTTTGATTTCTTCAGTGATCTCTTGGTTATTAAGTAGTGTATTGTTTAACCTCCATGTGTTTGTATTTTTTACAGTTTTTTTCCTGTAATTGATATCTAGTCTCATAGCGTTGTGGTCGGAAAAGATACTTGATACGATTTCAATTTTCTTAAATTTACCAAGATTTGATTTGTGGCCCAAGATATGATCTATCCTGGAGAATGTTCCATGAGCACTTGAGAGGAAAGTGTATTCTGTTGTATTTGGATGGAATGTCCTATAAATATCAATTAAGTTCATCTTGTTTAATGTATCATTTAAAGCTTGTGTTTCCTTATTTATTTTCACTTTGGTTGATCCTTCCATTGGTGAAAGTGGAGTGTTAAAGTCCCCTACCATGATTGTGTTACTGTTGATTTCCCCTTTTATGGCTGTTAGCATTTGCCTTATGTATTGAGGTACTCCTATGTTGGGTGCATAAATATTTACAATTGTTATATCTTCTTCTTGTATTGATCCCTTGATCATTATGTAGTGCCCTTCTTTGTCTCTTGTAATACTCTTTATTTTAAAGTCTATATTGTCTGATATGAGAATTGCTACTCCAGCTTCCTTTTGATTTCCATTTGCATGGAATATCTTTTTCCATCCACTCACTTTCAGTCTGTATGTGTTCCTGGGTCTGAAGTGGGTCTCTTGTAAACCGCATATATATGGGTCTTGTTTTTTGTATCCATTCAGGCAGTCTATGTCTTTTGGTTGGAGCATTTAATCCTTTACATTCAAGGTAATTATCGATATGTTTGTTCCTATTACCAGTTTCGTAATTGTTTTGGGTTTGTTTTTGTAGGTTTTTTCCTTCTCTTGTGTTTCCTGCTTAGAGAAGTTCCTTTAGCATTTGTTGTAAAGCTGGTTTGGTGGTGCTGAATTCTCTTAGCTTTTACTTATCTGTAAAGTTTTAATTTCTCTGTCAAATCTGAATGAGATCCTTGCTGGGTAGAATAATATTGGTTCTAGGTTTTTCCTTTTCATCACTTTAAATATGTCCTGCCACTCCCTTCTGGCTTGCGGAGTTTCTGCTGAAAAATCAGCTGTTAACCTTATGGGGATTCCCTTGTATGTTATTTGTTGTTTTCCCTTGCTGCTTTTAATATTTTTTCTTTGTGTTTCATTTTTAATAGTTTGATTAATATGTGTCTTGGTGTGTTTCTCCTTGGATTTATCCTGTATGGGACTCTCTGTGCTTCCTGGACTTAAGTATTTCCTTTCCCATATTAGGGAAGTTTTCAACTATAATCTCTTCAAATATTTTCTCAGTCCATTTCTTTTTCTCTTCCTCTTCTGGGACCCCTATAATTCGAATGTTGGCACGTTTAATGTTGTCCCAGAGGTTTCCGAGACTTTCCTCAATTCTTTTCATTCTTTTTTCTTTATTCTGCTCTGCAGTAGTTATTTCCACTATTTTATCTTCCAGGTCACTTATCCGTTCTTCTGCCTCAGTTATTCTGCTATTGATCCCTTCTAGAGAATTTTTAATTTCATTTATTGTGTTGTTCATCATTGTTTGTTTGCTCTTTAGTTCTACTAGGTCCTTGTTAAATTTTTCTTGTATTTTCTCCATTCTATTTCCAAGATTTTGGATCATCTTTACTATCATTACTCTGAATTCTTTTTCAGGTAGACTGCCTATTTCCTATTCATTTGTTTGGTCTGGTGGGTTTCTACCTTGCTCCTTCATCTGCTGTGTGCTTCTCTGTCTTCTCAGTTTGGTTAACTTACTGTGTTTGTGGTATCCTTCTTGCAGGCTGCATGTTTGTAGTTTCCGTTTTTTTTGGTGCCTGCCCCCAGTGGCTAAGGTTGGTTCAGTGGGTTGTGTAAGCTTCCTGGTAGTGCCTGTGTTCTGGTGGATGAGGCTGATTATTGTCTTTCTGGTGGGCAGGACTGCATCGGGTGGTGTGCTTTGAGGTGTCTGTGACCTTATTGTGATTTTAGACAGCCTCTCTGCTAATGGGTGGGGTTGTGTTCCTGTCTTGCTAGTTGTTTGGCATAGGGTGTCCAGCACTGTAGCTTGCTCGTCCTTGCGTGAGGCTGGTTCTTAGCATTGAGACGCAGATTTCTGGGAGCGCTTTCTCCGTTTGATATTACATGGAGCTGGGAGGTCTCTGGTGGACCAATGTCGTGAACTCGGCTCTCCCATCTCAGAGGCACAGGTCTGACACTCGGCCGGAGCACCAAGACACTGTCAGCCACATGGCTCAGAAGAAAAGGGAGAAAAAAAGAATGAAGGAAAGAAAAAGTAAAATAAAATAAAGTTATTAAAATAAAAAATAATTATTAAAAATAAAAAAATAAAAAGTAATAAAAAAAAGGAAAGAAAGAAGAGAGCAACCATACCAAAAAACAAATCCACCAATGATAAGAAGCACTAAAAACTATACTAAAAAAACAAACAAAAAAAAAGGACAGACTGAACGCTAGGACAAATGGTAAAAGCAAAGCTATACAGACAAAATCACACAAAGAAGCATACACACACACTCACAGAAAAGAGAAAAAGGAAAAACATATATATATCGTTGCTCCCAAAGTCCACTGCGTCAATTTTGGGAGGATTTATTGTCTATTCAGGTATTCCACAGATGCAGGGTACATCAAATTGATTGTGGAGATTTAATCCTCTGCTCCTGAGGCTGCTGGGAGGGATTTCCCTTTCTCTTCTTTGTTTGCACAGCTCCCGGGGTTCAGCTTTGGATTTGGCCCCACCTCTGCCTGTAGGTCGCCCTCTGGTGTCTGTTCCCCACCCAGACAGGACAGGGTTAAAGTAGCAGCTGATTCAGGGGCTCTGGCTCACTCAGGCCGGGGGGAGAGAGGGGTATGGAATGCAGGGCTAGCCTACGGCTGCAGAGGCCAGCGTGATGTTGCACCAGCCTGAGGCGCGCTGTGCGTTCTCCCGGAGAAGTTGTCCCTGGATCACGGGACCCTGGCAATGGCGGGCTGCACAGGCTCCTGGGAGGGGAAGTGTGGATAATGACCTGTGTTTGCTCACAGGCTTCTTGGTGGCTGCAGCAGCAGCCTTAGCGTCCCATGCCCGTCTCTGGGGTCTGTGCTGATAGCCACGGCTCATGCCCATCTCTGGAGCTCGTTTAGGCGGTGCTCTGAATCCCCTCTCCTTGTGCACCCTGAAACAATGGTCTCTTGCCTCTTAGGCAGGTCCGGACTCCCTCCCGGCTAGCTGTGGTGCACTAGCCCCCTTCAGGCTGTGTTCATGCAGGCAACCCCAGTCCTCTCCCTGGGATCCAACTGAAGCCTGAGCCTCAGCTCCCAGCCCCCACCTGCCCTGGCAGGTGAGCAGACAAGCGTCTCAGGCTGGTGAGTGCTGGTCAGCACTGATCCTCTGTGCAGAATCTCTCCGATTTGCCCTCTGCACCCCTGTTGCTGCGCTCTCCTCCGTGGCTCCCAAGCTTTCCCCCTGCCACCACCTGTCTCCCCAGTGAAGGGGCTTCCTAGTGTGTGGAAACTTTTCCTCCTTCACAGCTCCCTCCCAGTGGTGCAGGTCCCATCCCTATTCTTTTGTCTCTGTTTTTTCTTTTTTCTTTTGCCCTACCCAGGTACATGGGGAGTTTCTTGCCTTTTGGGAAGTCTGAGGTCTTCTGCCAGCGTTCAGCAGGTGTTCTGTAGGAGTTGTTCCACAGGTAGATGTATTTCTGATGTATTTGTTGGGAGGAAGGTGATCTCCAAGTCTTACTCCTCCACCATCTTGAAGGTCTCTCTGATTTGCCATTTAGATGCATGTTTTTACTTTAACCCGTGGCACCATCCTAGGTGCTTTGTCTTATTCACTTTGGTTGTTTGAAATGACTCCTAATTCATTGGTACAATAGAACCTGAGCATTTTCAATATGCTGGACATATTTCTAGGTACTGGTGATACGGTGGGGACGTAGCAGTGAACCAAACAGACAATAGTCCCCATACTCACAAAACTTATACTAATTAAAGATCATTCTTAACAACTTGTGGTCACTGACCTTAAAGTACGATTCTGGATCTCGCCATTAGGTTAAATTCCCAATCTGGTCCAGCATCTCTTGTCTTGGTTTTGCATTGCATATGTATGATCTTCTGCTGTCTGTGTTCTTAATGAGAAAATCTTCCATGTGTTCTAAGTCAGCATGGAGGTAACATCCAGAGCCCTCACAGGGTCAACAAACTACAGCCTAAGTAGCCACTTGTTTTTAAAAATAAAGTTTGTAGGTCCACGGCCATGCCCATTTGTTTAGATCTTATCTGTGACTGCTTTCAGGCTATACCAGCAGAGTTGAGTAGTTGCAACAGAAACCATAAGAACCACAAGCCTAAAATATTTACTATCTGTCCCTTTAAGAGAGTTTGTCAATCGCAATCTATTCTAGATCATTGACTGCAGGCTTTTGAGTTCTGAGTTCTCACTCTGTGAGCCTGTATCTCCCTATTGGTTGTTCTGCTGTTAGAAGAGAACACTATTCCCCCCTCCTGATGTTTCATGAGCATGGAAGAACTCCTAGATTTAATACCCCTGACTTCCCTGTCTCCTCCCTGATCCTTCCCAGGGACAGTGAATGACCTCCCTGACTGGCAAGTGTGGAGGAAGCACCTGGACATGAGTGGCTTAGCCCCTTCTCTTTGCTTCTTTTGGATCTGCCTGCCTGTGGAGAGGTCATTCTTGACTGGCTCTTCACCCTGTAGGAAGCTTAGTGGACAAGACACCGTTGCTGCAGCAAAGGTCTGAAGTTTGGGGAGCAAGTTCAATCAAACTGGTGCATATGCACTCTCCAAAGGGCATTATGACTATGAACGGAGATACTTTAATCTTATCTGGCTGATCCCTTCATCTGTCTTTCAACTGGTTCCAAGCTTAGGTGGGGAAAAATCAAGCCTTAATAAAACCTCAAATTTTGATGCATCAGCTAATAGCTTTGAGAACTAACATGGCAGCTTATGGAGGCTTTGTCAGGAAAGTGGCTGTTTCTTAATGGTGTGGAGTTTAGTAAACTCTTGTTACAGGGCCCCTAACAAATGCTGTCAATCAGACATTTTGGTAAGCTTGCAAACCTGAAGTAACATTTCAACTAAAGGGCAAAAAGAATCTTTCTGTAAATAGGCTTTTCGAGTATTAGGATACAGAACAAATTTTACTGCTTTTACTCAGTTTTTCGGCCAGATTTACAGGCCAGGATATTAAACTGAAAAGCATACTTTGCAGGTTGTGCTCAATCAGCTTCCAGGCTTGCAGCTGCCACCTTCCTTGGAGGACTGCCCTGGGACTGCTCGGGCTGCCTTACCTGGAGGGGGAACTGGCAATGCCTGGGAGTTACAGAAGTCCACTGCCCAGTCCTCTTTTGCCAAACACCAAGGTGCAATTTATATTTGCAAACTGTCTGAGGGTTCAGGCTGAGGCTGGAACTCTATCTGAAACTTTATCATATCTTTTCTTGACCTTTTCCCCCTTCTCTATCCTACTTTCCTTATCCTCTCTGTCCTGGGAGCACTTGATTCATAAATCACTTGTGTTCAAACACTTGACTCAGGATTTTTCTGGGATAACCTAACCTAAGACAATATTTTAAAAAAAACGAGGACAAAAACACATACACAAAAGACCAAATGCCTGGACATGAAAGAAAAGGCAAGGTAAGAGAAAGGAGGCTCTTGGATCCAGAGAACAGTACTAGCCCCACATGTAGTAGAGACAGAAAGGGATTATCTGAGCAGGAGGTGAAACTAAATCTACCTAAAAGAAGTTGCTGAATGAAGAAGACAAAACACTGGAGATATATCCCACTGCTGTGGAAAATATATAGTAAAAAAGAAATGCTATGCGCAACCCAGAACATTCAATCCTGAGGGAGGGTGTTGTCTTGATCACATTGCAGAATTGTGGATCCTCACAAGGCCCCTAGAAGCACTAGATTCAGAAACATCAATAGAGGTTTTGGTTCAGGAGTCTTCTAAGGGTGATTTTCCATTTGAAGTAAATGTGGGAATGAAAGTGAAACCTCCCCTAGGAGGTGTGTTTTGTAGGCCTGAGCGTCTCCATCATAAGAAGCCGTGGAAGCAGCCTGAGTGGTGCAAAACTGAAAATACCTTTTCAAAAGACATGGTGAAGTCCATCGTAAATACAGTACTCAGGTGCCAGGAACACCAGACTCAAAGGGGAACTGTGTTTTAAGAGGTTTTAAAAATGGCAGATGGAAAGATGATCACAAATATGCCTGGGAGAGTGGTGCTGCTAATATTGTAAATTTGCGTAGTTTGCAAAAAAAAGCAGAGATGTCTTAATGAAGTGATCTGACAGAGGAGATTGCAGGCATAGGTGCATGTTCCTCCCAAATAAAGAAATCATGGCATCATCATAACCTCCTGCTGGCACTTTCTTCTAAGTGAGTTTGCCCTCAGCTCATGGATTCTAGAAAAGTCTGGCATCCTGGTGAGACTGAAAGGAGAAATGTTCTCCATTTACCTTCCTGCCCTCAGGTCCAATGAGTGTCAGCAGTGGGTTTTGCAACATCAAAGGTCGGGTTCTGGGAACATAATTCTGCCTGGGTTAACTACTCTCAGAGGGTAGAGATTGCTGTATTTTCTAAATTTAGTGGGTATTCTGTGTGGAGCATATAATCTTCTATGTCTATCAACTTTTTGGATTTTTAAAAAAGTGGGGCACACAAGAAACTGATTTTAATTCTGAGGTCCTAAGAAACTACACACATTCTCAAGGAAGATAATAACCCAGGCAGTAGCTGCTGAAGAAACCCAAATATACTCAGGCTCAGAATAAGACATCTCTATCTGCGACTGAGAAGGAGAAAAACTTTTGAAATAATGATAATAATGATTACAGGGCTTTAACTTTAGAATTTTGGATTTTAGTTTCTTTGAACTTTTACTAGCAAGGACAAGAAAATTTTATTTTGTAATATAATGACTTTGGACATTAAACTCATAGACGCAAGGCAATTTGATTTTGGATTGAATTACTTTAGACTTTAAATCCTGTGGACTCGTAAGGGAATTTAATTTGGGGACATTAATGTCTCTTTAGGAAATTACAATGGAAGGTAATTTGTATTCAAATTTATGGCTCCTATATGTGTTGGCATTTTTAAAAATGGCATATCTTGATGTTGTTATTCAATTTCTTTGCAAAACCTTTAATGACCTGTGTTGGATGTGGCCAGACATAACTCAGAATAAGAAATTTAGACATGGCCTTAGCGTTAATTTATTTGGTGACTATTTTCAGAACCTTTCAGGGACAAATTCAATGCTATTTGCCAGCATTATCTGGAGAATCCACAAAACAACCATAGCTCATATTAGGGGAGAGGGCTCATGAAGGTGGACCAGAACTGCCAAGACAGATTTCTGCTCTCCTGTCAGAAAGGAATAATACTCTCCTGGTTGACCATAAGCTTGATAGTTAAACCAAATGGGTTAATAGAATAAACAACTGTGGATTATTAAGGGGAAAAACTGCTCAACTTCGTAGGTCTCATGTGGAGGGACTTCTCTAGGGTAACTCTCCTGACATTTTGCCCCATGGAACAGGAGGGAGGTTCCTGATAAGTGACTAACAATCATGGGTGTAACATTCTTGATTGGACATAGCTGATCTGTTACTGTGGATCCTGTTTTCTCTTCTGTTTCTTCCCCAGTCCAGGCCTTTATGGTCTGTGCACGCAAACTTTCCACTCTAGTGGCTTTCTCAAGTTTTAGATTTGCAGAGAGCGTTGTCGAGGCATTTTTGTTCTCAGCCCTAAACCACATTCTCCAAATATTTGTGTCTGTGATAAAAGTGATATTTTGATTTGCATTTGTTTACCTCTTAATGGGTTTAGAACTTGTGCAAGAAAGAGAGAGGTGTTATATATTGGACACATTGAGATGCCAACTTTAAACCTTGACTTTACTGAGCCCTGGTCTTCTGGCTTGATTTCCTAACTTGATCTACTGCCTGCAACTTGATAATTTTTTTCTACAGTATATCATCTGCCAATTGTCCTTATAACCATCCTAGTATCAATAATGTAGACATGGCTGTACTCTTTTTATCTGAAACGCAATTTAGCAAAAATTACTTAGGAAATATTAACAGTAAGGTGGAACAACGTATTTGGCTCATGTAAATGGATGAAACAAATTTTGATAAGATGGATTTGCAACCACTCAGGTATTAGCCATTGTGTAGATAAAACATTTACCTGTTTGTTTCACTTTTTATCCAAAAGTTTTGTGTCATATAGATGGAGTAAAGGAACATTGGATTTAATTTTAGCAACCGTGTGGTTGTAAATTCTTGTATCTCTAATCTAAACCCATCCTAGGAATCTGCCCACATGCTGAGGTTACTGCTTTTTAGTTTGTTTTTGATCAACTTTTCTTACTTTAAAGGATGTCTGCATCCAAACTTTATACATAAGAAACTCCACATAAAATATATATGACTATAGTTCTTAATGCTCTTTTGTAGCTTCTTGTTTCCTTTCAACAAGGAAACAAGAGAGCAGGTCATTTTTTTTCATATTGAAGAAAGATCACACCATTAGATTTTCATGTTCAAGAGAATTTAAAAAGTTGCTAAAAGGCACTTCTAATTCTCTCTCATTCACTACTCTTTGGGGGATACTGCAGTCTAAGATTGTATCTTCCCTCGAGCATATTTTTTAGGTATCACATTTCAATATATTTTATAATTACCTGTTTTCATGACCCCTAATTTATAATTTATTGCCTTTAAATGAAAGTGTAGGAATAGTCTTGTATTAATAAATAAAAACTCATGAATTTATTTGATCCAGGTGAAAATAATGAAAAATAAATTTAAGTAAAATCTAGTGACCAAATGTAAGTGGATATTTTTTGTCTTTTTTTTCTATTGAAATTATGGACAGCAGGTACCCAATTGCAGAAATATTTAATTTCTGAATTTGCTTCTTCAAATTTTTAAAAGTGTTTCTTTACATAGGGTGCAAGTAGTTTTTAAAAGAATGTGTTTCATTACTCAGTTAACCAGAGGCCTTTATCATTCTTGAAAGGGTGGCAAATAGACTTTACATCTTTTGAGGTATCTGTGCAGGATTTACTTTTAAAGATGGAAAAAATATTTCAAAGGCAAATATAATGCAAGAATTGATCAATCTAGTTCCCTACCCAAGGGAAATTAAAGCTTGACAAATCCTTTGTTAGCTAGTTACATTTTCAACTGAAAATAAGAAAATACAGATGAAAGAACTTCGATTTCATGCAAGTCATGAACAAAGTTACCATTTATTTGGGAAACATACTGTCTTGTTCAGAGCATGAAACTTATTACCGTACATTTGTCTTTGTAAACATAAGTGTCAGTATATCTAAGAGCAAGAAATGATTTTGTGTCCACATTCTCAGATGAACATCACCCTCTTGATTTTCTTCATTTTAATGGATTTTGAAATAATCAGTGGAAAGTGGATCACAGCTGTAACTGCTAAGATGCAATTTGGTCAAAGGGGCTGTTCAGCTTTCATCCTGTAATCAGAGCTGACAATCTAAGAAACATAAAGATCTCGTGTTTGCTGGATGGGTACTAATAAAAACCACCAACAGAGTTCAAACATCCATTTAATGCACGGGCCCATCTGGAGAACTATTCAAGACCAACTTATCAGGTGGTAGGTTAATAGTGAACATTATTACACACCCACACCCGTACACTAAGCATCTGTATTTTTTCTCCTTGAAACAGTGACAATATTGTATCACTCTTTTACATTATTTTTGGAAATATTTGAAAACTGAAACACATTGGAGTGGCTTACTGACCTCCTAATCTGAACAAATCAGTATGAGCATGCCCTCTGAGCTCTGCATCAGTGTGCAGAGACATGAGGACTTTTGTTTTTAATCTACATGTTCATTTAAATATAACATAGTAACAAAGAAGAATATAAATAGTAGATAACATTTAGAGGGCTGCTGAGACTAGAGTGATAAGCTTCTGAAAACAAGCAATCCTTTTAAATATAAATTAAAAAAATAAATGCTTTAAGAAATTTAATTCAGTGTTGGGGTAATGATGGCAATTATAACAGAAGTGACTAGTTGATACTTTTGGGTCAAACAAATCTGAGTTCAAAGCTAGGCTTATCTGACTAGTAGCTGTGTGATCCTTGAGTAAGCTACTTAACTTTCTTTCTTCATCTATAAAATAAAAATAGATTAAGTTTTTTTTTTCTTCCATCGTGGGTCAAGAACTAAGACAATGCACATAAACTTTTTAGCACTGTGCTTGGCACACAGCAAGAATTCAATATTAGCTAAAATGATATGAACAACAGTAATAAAAACACTAGTAATCATAAGGAACATAAAAGGGTGGGAGGAGTACTTTGTTTCACGGTGCAGCAAGATTTATAGGAGTATCAAGATACCAAGGTAAGATGGCTATTAGTGATTCAGGGAAATGAAATCTGGTGGAGAATTTGAGACTGGGTATCTTAGAAGCTGGAATTTCACCCGTCATCACCATCCTGGGGATAGTGCATTTTGAGACAGAAAACAAGGTGGCTTGCTTCTGACAAATGGTGAAAGTGGCAAGGATGGGACATGTGGAAGAATTACAAGGACTTAAGTCGTTAACTGACAAGGGGAGAGTGTATTTTTATTTTTGTTATTATCATTTGTTTTTTAGCTTTAAACTTCTCAGAGTGATTATTCAAAGAAAAATTGATAAAAATGGAAATAAGTTTCAGGCTAAAAAAAGGAATAAGAATAGATTTTATTTATTTATAAAAAATAAATAGGTTATGTGTTGGAGGTGCTTTTAATGTAATACATGATATTTTAAGAGCATTTGGAATATAGCCGTTAATTGCTTCAACATTTCTACAGGCTTGTGGTGGAGCTCAGGAATATGGAATTTTACAAGCGCTGCAATAATTGTAACTCATATGTCCTTGGACCACACTCTGAGAAACACTGTCCTAGACTTTGCTACTTAAACTGTGGTCCGTGGACCAGCAGCCTCAGCCTCCCATGGCAGCTTGTTAGAAATGCAGAATCTCAGGCTCCATCTCAGACCTACTGAGCCAGAACCTGCATTTTAAAAATATCTCCAGTGGTTTGTACACACAGTAAAGGTTGGGAAGCTCTGCTCCAGATACTTCTCCACTCCTCAGGGACATTCTGCTGACATAGGGGCTACAACCCCCCAGCTGCAGAGCGTCTGATGGCACCTGTGCAGGGAGAGCAGGCAGTTCATTTCCTTTCCTAGAAATGAAAGGTTTGATCAATGATCCGAGCCCTTCCAGCTCTGGAATTCTTAGATTTTAAAAGTTGTTCTAATATCAATTTCACCTATTATTGGTTCCTTTATCTTTCTTCAACTTACTTATTTTCCCAAGCACTTTTCATTGCTCTAGTCTCCTTCAGCTTATACCTACCTTCTTTTCAGAATAAAGCCTGAATTGCTGATTTGATACCTTTCTTTGCACACTGTGAGGACTAATTCCTTCATATTAACGCCATCCCTCTTGCAGTTCAGAGCTCATTTCTCCTTTTCTTTTCAAATATTCTTTCTTCAAATGTTCTCTGTCTATTTTACGATTTTATTCCTGTTTTCAAAAACAAAAATGTTCATGAATATTTGAAAAACACTAAACAAATAAACCCCGATAATGACTAAACAAACATTTAACAAGTTTCTTTTTCATAAATAAGACATAAGAAGAAGCCTAACAGAAATTGTATGCACTTACCAATGAATCATCACTAATGAGCCCAAATGTCCCCTTGTGCACAGTGCCAAGGCTGGGCAAACACAGATAAGAAGACAGCCTCTGCCGGCAATCCAGTGGGGATTTCAGATGTATAAACTGTAAAATTCTTTTATTATATACAAGTAGAAATGGAAACCCTGAAAATTATAGTTCCAGGAAAATCTATCAAGCTATTTCACCAAAACAGTCTCTTCTCTTCTCTCTTTTTTGTTTTTGGTTTTATTTCCTCTCCTTTCCTCTTCTCTCTTTTTCTTTCTTTCCTTTCCTTTTCCATTTTCTCCTTTCCACTTCCTTTCTCTCTCTGCCTCTCTTTCCTTCTTTGTTTTTCATTTTTATCATGCTCAGTTTTTCCTTTCTAAGTAAAAGCTGCAGAAAGCATAGCATAGGTACAACATAAAGCAACTAATGAATACTTCATCTTGGTTTTTAGGTGACTAATAATGATACTTTTATCGTTCAGCATACATAAAATCTGAATTGGGTGAAATCAATCCTGAGGACATTCCCAAAGAATGAATTTTGTGTTTTGCATTTTTAAGTTCTGTGTATGATATTTCTGAGGATTAAGAGAAGGCTCTAAGGAGCAACCCCCATTTCTGAATTGTAGCTGGTTTATCACACTCAAGATTAATATTATCTCTGTACTCTTACTATTTGGCAGCCATTTAAAAAACTTTTCTCAAAAGTATTTAAATAAGTTAAAATATTTAACTTAAAATGACACACATGTTATTTACCTTGTTGTTTTTACATAATAATCTCTTTGTTCAAAGAACACAATATGATATCTGTAAGGGAGTTTAGAATAATTGGGAACATGGGGAACAACAACAAAAAAGGAGAGAATAAGTTTCTTCAGGGAAAAACAATACAGAGAATTAACAATAGTGGTTTCAAAGAAACAGATGTACCTAAATCCTTGTTTTATGCAGACACTGGAAAGGCAAACAGAATTCCCAGCTCTTAGGAGGTGAGGTAGGGGACATGCTGGAACCTGGTAAGCTGGGAAACTTACCATGTTTCATGATTCTAAAACACATTTCCCCTCTACATTTTATCATCTCTAAATTGGAATAGGTCTGAAAACAGATGGTCTGTTATTGTCTAACTGGCAATATTTTCCCCTCTTTTCTAGCAGGACATAAAATAATGGTGTGGTTTACAGACAATGGTTGCTGAGATTCAGCGAAGTACGGGTGTAGTGGTAATTTCAGTGGTACCTAGATATATTCTAGCCCCTGTCCAAAGTATTTGAGGGTTGCAGCTGCTTAGGTTACTGATGCCTAAAATTTCATTAATAGAACTTATTTACTTTGTAGCCTTTAACCAGGGGTGAGCACACACCAGGTTGTATCACTCACCTACGTCTTTCTTTGAACAGGTTTAGCAGAATTTCCGACCGTGGTGTTCTTTGCAGTTAGACTTGCTAGTAACAGTCATTGATATGTGCTAGTGCAGGCTAGTCAGTGGCTTATGTCCTCCACTGTTTCTGATCGTTGACCCTCATTTTTTAGGAACAGAACTGTGTTTAGCTGCAAGACTCCTCTTAGTTAACAACAAAGCCATCTGAAGAATGAAAAATGCCCTAACCAACAAATCTTTGCACTTATCAGAATCAAAGGATTCCACACCTGCTTCTTGACCACGGATTTAGTTTGTTCTCATCTCAGGTCAAGCCTGTACCTAAGTCACTCTCACCACATCTGAAACCGTAGAGGCTGCTTGTCTCTTTAAGAGTGATGTTGAATATTGGCGAACCAAGTTGTTGCTTTAGAAGGTCCTCAACCTCAGTGCCCCTACCCTGGAAATTTTTATGTTAGAAGAACTCACTTTTATATCTTTGCAAACAACCAGGAATATTGATGTAGTTTAAACTGGAATGCAGAAGATATATATACCTAGGAGAGAAATTGCTGCATCTGGGTTATATGTACCTTCCATCTTAGTAGATATCGTCAAGTTGTTTTCCGTCATGGTTTACCAGAAGTATATGCGAAATTCATCTGCTCCACATCCCCCCAGTCTTTGGAATTGCCTATCCTTTTCATTTTAGCCATTCTTTCGGGTTGTGGTAGTATCTCTTTGTGGTTTTAATTTCAATTTGGTTGATGACTAATGTAACTGTTTATATGCTTATTGGTCATTTGAATCTATCTATCTATCTATCTATCTATCTATCTATCTATCTATCTATCTATCTATCTATCGTTAATCTCCCATTCAAGTCTTTTGCTCATTTTTCATTTTTCTACTTGGCTGCTTGTTTTTTTTATTGACTTATGGAAACTATTTATAGAATTATTTTTATATTATATATGTTGCAAATATTTTCCCCCACCCTGTGGCTTGCCCTTGTACTCTCTTAGTGGCGCTTTTGATGTAGCCCAATTTGTCAGTTTTCCCCTTTAATGTTTAGTGATTTTTTTGGTGTTTGGTTTGATAGCGGCCCTGGGAAATTACCTTTCTTGCAGGGATTTATTTTGATGGTGCCTCTGAATCATCATTGTCTGTGCTAGCTCTATCCAGGCACTTAGTGCCACATGGATAGAGAGTGATAGAATTGAATTTATGGGAATTACTCTATACAGATGACCTCATAAGCAATTGCCTCTAATTAGTCACTTGAAGTCAATAACACAGAGACATTTTGTAGCACTCAACCATTCTTGGGAATAAATTATAGGTGTCTGAAAAGGAATCTTGGCCCCTTTCATGGTGCTACCCATTCCATGAGCTCTGTAGACTCAACTTGTGATTTCATTTGATAGTGTGAGAAGAAAATCAAAGATCTATTGATGTTTTCAACAGACTTTGCTATGTGAGAGCCATTTTTAAATTTTAGCAAATGTTAATTACCATATATTATGTGCCAGGAGCATTATTTAGCCTTGGGGAGAGAGAGATGTCTAAGACACATTCTCTTCACTCAAGAAGTTCATAGTGTAGTTTTACCCTTAGACAACTATAATAAGAGACAGGAGACCAAAAGCACACAAGGAGCACTTTGTGACATGGGAGTATACTAGCAGGCAAAGGTATATTAAGAAAAACTTTGGTAAGGTGTGCATCATTTGAAGGGGCCCTAGAAAGGGTCTCTTGCTCATGACTGAATCTTTAATGGATGCTGTCTTCTTATAATGTTAAAAATGATTTCATTTGATATTGCATATTTCCTTAAGAGTATATATTCCTGTATACCCAGACCATTTTATGGAACTTTATAAATCTCTGTCAAATCATGGGCTAAAGTCCCTTCAGCTCTTTGTATTCTGAGCTACCAATTTCTGCTTTAGAAGCTGTAAATTCTTTTGATTCTTTTTCCGAGCTGTTTTAAGACCAGTGAATAACTTCCTTCAAGCAACAGGCAGCTCTTTCTAAAAATCCACAGTTACAATATTGATATGTCTCTACCATTGCTCAGAGGGATGGTTGGAGCTATTGATGTATATGTCAGGGCCTATAGTCTGTCAGTTGACTGTGCTTTCATTTTTCTTTTACATACTTACTTCTGGGTACAGTTCTCTCTAGAGGTACTTTTGTGGCGGCCGTCTCAGCCATGGTATTACTGGCACAGGCTTATGTCTTTGAACTTCAGACATCTGACAGCAAGAAAGTTCTTGTGATGGTCAACCAATGGCTCAGGGATTCTCTTCTGTATTTGTCCAAAAATTTTGAAACTTTTTTTTTTGATAGTTAGCCTCTTCAAATGTCAGGGAACATCACTGCCTGCTTTTCTTGATGCTTTGCACTTTACAATGTATTTTAAAAAATAGCTTAAGATATGAGTTCTTAGATACTTGATATATTATTCAGAACAAATTTGTTTGAAGGTACATCAAGCCTTTACCATTAGAACCACTTTTTCATGTTGCCTTTGTTTCAGTTCACTCAATATCTGGGTTTTAGTCTAGAATTCATGGTATGTGCTCATCCTGTTGGGGAAAAATGTCTTTTGAAACATCATGCAAAAAAGCTGAAAGCTTGCTCTCCCTTTTTGGTAGACTTCGTATAAAGAACCTAGCTAATTGAGCCATCTTGTAACTGTCACGTGACCTGAAAACTGTCTGAACCTGTTCACAAATCCCCATACACTCTGCATCATTTGACCATCGCCACGAGCCAGGGAAAAGTGGTACCTGAACGTGTTAATGGAATAGTGGCACCCATATCCCCAAAGGGTTAAAATAGTTCATGGGACTCTTATTCCTGGAAGTTATTTCCTACTCTGTAAAAATTATACTCAGTAACAATCTGGAATTTGGAATCTTCTTCAATTCTCTCTTTTGCAGATTTGACTAGTATCTTTGTCCAGGCTGCTGTCACAAAATACCACAGGCTGGGCGGCTTAAACAGCAGACATTTATTTCTCACTGTTCTGGAGGCTGGAAGTCCAAGATCAAGATGCCTGCAGATTCTGTGTCTGGTGAGAACCCCCTTCCTGTTGCAAATGGCTGCCTTCTTGCTGTGTCCTCACATGGCCTTTCCTCAGTGTGTGCTTGGGGCAGGGGGAGAGAGAGAGAGAGAGAGAGGCACTGTCGTGTCTCATCCTCTTTATATAAGGTCATTAATCCATGATGAGGGTCCCAACTTCATGATCGAATTTAACCCTAATCACCTTTAAAAGCCCCCACCTCCAAATACCATGCACTGGGGATTAGGGCTTTAAGATATGAATTTGGAAGTTGAGACACAAACATTCAATCCATAGCAACTAGAAACTAAAATGAAACGAAACAAAATGAGGTGGAGTGAGCACGTGCAAAGTTCCTGAAAAAGTTGAACTGGACATAGTAGAAGGATGGAGTATAGGCTTTGTGGATGTTGGCATTGAAATGTTAAGGAGTCAAACTCAAGCAACCTTCAAAATATGTTTTGTTATGGCCCACCCTGGAGACAAGGCTTTCTGCCTCAGCTATTATTTGCAGAACAATGTATCCAGAGCAGTACAACAACCAAAAAAAAAAAAAGCTTCCGTACTGGCCCCTAGCCCGAGAGCTCAACCTGAGAGTCACGTTGGCAAATTGAAGCTATCAGCATGACGTCAGAAAGCTTGTCTGCAAGAGGTGACTGTGGGAACAGTCACCAGGATCGTGACACTCGGTGAAGCCCCTTCTAGCTGACTTCCTGCGTGATAAAGGAAAGCTGGTGGAGGCTGGTTCTTTTCCCTTCAACAATGTGCCTGCCTCCCTCTCAGAGCGC
This sequence comes from Balaenoptera musculus, assembly GCF_009873245.2. Taxonomy (NCBI): domain Eukaryota; kingdom Metazoa; phylum Chordata; class Mammalia; order Artiodactyla; family Balaenopteridae; genus Balaenoptera; species Balaenoptera musculus. Next base: position 36,639,488 of record NC_045798.1, read on the forward strand.
TGCTCCCTCACAATAGCACGTGTTCAAGATGAGACTATACCCTGGCTCTTTGCACCTCATTAAGCTTGTCCTCCTGTCTTCCAAGCAGGAGTTTATAAAAACTATGCTAACTGCCTGAAATTTCGTCACAGTCCACTGAATAAGTAAATGCAGGTTTTTAAAAAATAGTCATCGCAGTACCATATGAGAAATTTTATAGCCAATTTTTGACTTTATTCACAAGGTTTCAGTTGCGTAACCTGGCAGTAGCAGAGTTCAGTTCTCCCCACATTGTGTGTGTGTGTGTGTGTGTGTGTGTGTGTGTGTGTGTGTGCACGCGCGCGCGCACGACAGAGAAAGAAAGAGAGGGAGAGACAGAGGCAGACCTGAAGCCTGGGAGTCATGGAAACATAGCATAGCTTGGCTTGCGAATGTATGCCTTTATAGTAGAATTTTACTGAAGGAGGCAGAAGGATAATGTGGAAAGAATTCTAACCTTGGTTTTGTCCCTTCCTATTTTGTGAACTTGGATAAGTCACTTGGGTGTTCTGATCTGGAATTTAGTTTCCTCATCTATAAAAAGCAGCTTGGATCAGATGAGGTCTCGGCTTCCTTCCAACCCCAGACTTTAGCATACTGTGACTGTACCATTAATGTCACAGACTTTAGAACAAACGTGAATTGGGGAGTCAGATTAACTTGGGTTTTAATCCCTGCTCTGTTCCTTATTTTCTGTGTAACACTGAGGAACCTTTACCTTTCTGATGGCCTATTTCTTCCCCTTTAAAATTGGAATTCTAGCTTCAGATTGGTTGAGAGATCTAAAAATATGTCAGGTAGGTAGCATGGTACCTGGCACAGAGTAGGTGTTCAATGTTGAAGGTTGCGATTATTAATGTTATGAGAAAGATGACTGTTCTTTCAGTTTGGCGATGAGAATTAGGTGGAGCTGGGCTTGGAGCATGTGGTTGAATAAGGAGGTGATTGTTGAACAGGTCAGATGATCCTGATAACTTTGGTTTGTGATGACACCAGTGCTTGTAATGCATTTGGAATTGGAGACCCTGTGTGTTTTATTTTGTTCTTCTTGATTCCTTAAGAAGGTGTTTCAAACAGGGCCCTTCTGTCTATCTGCTCTCCTGTTCCCCAGCTGTCACAAAGATAAACTCAATAATTGTGTGAGAGCAATCAATCCCAGAAGCCACATAAATCTTATTTATTTACCTCTTTGAGTAGCTCCATTTCTCACAACACCTAAGCTTCAAATTTTGGATACCTTGTTGTTTTGTGATTTTGCTCCACTATTAATAAATACTAGTTTTCATTTGTTGAGCTGTAGCTGTGCCAGAAACTGGTGCTTTTAAACAATGTACATGTGTGTCTTCTGCTTCCATCTTCACAAAGTCCTCAGGTACTTTTGTTATTATGTTTCCCAGATGAAGAAACCAAGGCTTGAAAATGTTGAGTACCTTTCCAAATGTTATTCAGCTTCAAAGTAGGAGGAAATTCATGACTGTTTCTAAAATTTGGGTTGTTCCTACTAAGATTTACTGTATCACATAGAATCAACCTTTCAAAAATTTGTATATGTTTTTTAAAAAATATTTATTTATTTATTTGGTTGCACTGGGTGTTAGTTATGGCAGGCGGGCTCCTTAGTTGTGGCATGCGAACTTTTAGCTGTGGCATGCAAACTCTTAGTTGCGGCATGCATGTGGGACCTAGTTTCCTGACGGGGGATTGAACCTGGGCCCCCTGCATTGGGAGTGTGGAGTCTTATCTATTGTGCCACCAGGGAAGTCCCTAAAATTTTTATATGTTTTAATGCTTAAATCATAAATTAAATTGAACTAAAGATAGCTTTTTTTTCAATATTTTGAGAGTTTTTCAACTACCTCTGAGATATCTAAAAGCTGGCTCTAAAATAGCTTAAACATTGCTGACTGGAATGTTTTGCCAAATCAACTCATTGTAGAGATGAAAGAACAAAATTTTAAGTATGATACAGTAGCAGAGGCTGAATAAGGATTCCAATTTTGGACTCTGAGTTTCCCATCTGTTTCTTAATTCCCAGGCTACCTGAGTCCTAATTTTATGTGGAATGTGAACCTATATTTGGAATAAAAATAAGAAAGAAAAAAACAGCTTTAATGATGTCAGGGATTAGGACCTTAAGATTTTTCTTTAACCTCAAAATGCTTTTAGTCAATTTTATACCTTCTTTGCCTAAAAATGTGGGTATTTTTCCATATTCAATTCATCACTATACATCATGTATTTTTAATGCCAATCGTATTCTTTATGGCTCTTCACAAATCTTAAAAAGCTTTACTTCAACAGTGAAGATATAATGCAGCTGAAGTTTATGGGTACCATTTGAGCTGAGCATCCACATAAAAAAGGCTCTAATCATGACTATGCCTAAATGTATTCAGGAAGAGAAAGATGACAGATAGGACCTTAGCCATATCAATTAATAGAAGAGAATGATCAGTACCAACCCGGGTAAGTAGCAGGAACAATAACCAATCCAAAGCATCATAAAACTCCAGTGAATTGTAAAATATGGACCTCTCCTTTTTTGAGATATTTCTAATATATTTATCAGATTGAACATGTGTTTTAAAAACAGGATTCTGCTCTTATACTGTAGTTCACTGGCTAAAGCCCAATGGTTTGTAAATCAGAACATACCTCAAGCAAGGTGTATCAGTCTGGTTTAGCAGTAATGCAACCTAACAACCAAACCCCAAATCTCATTGGTTTAAAATAGCAGTGATTTATTTCTGGGTCATTGCTCTGCTGGTCAGCTAATGTGGTTCTGTCTCAGGCTGCGTGTTGAGCTCAGGTAGGCTGCAAAGGTCTTTTGTTTTGAGGTCAGTGGCTATCTGAAGCTTGTTCTTCTTGTGGAGGATGCCATAAATTCACAGGGAAAAACAGAAACACGTGATGCTTGTAGCTGAGAATTGACATAGTTTTACTTCCACTCACATTCTCTCAGTGAAAGCAAGTCACATGGCCAAGCCCAACTGCACTGGGGCATTGTAGCATTTGCTATGGTTTACCCAACAGTGAACCATGATAAGGATATGGAGGGATGAAAACTTGAGCAAATAATGCAATCCAGCACATGTAGTGACTGAGTGTTAAGCTTTCTGAAAACACAAAGAAAGTGAAGCCACAAAGTTTATAACTGTGCATCAGTGCTGTTTCTAGTGATACTGGGATTTGGCTGTTGTTTGCTTAGTTCCCTGGAAATCCCAAGGAAAACGGGTATAAGAAGTGAGAAGAAAGAATGGATATTCAATGAGAGAGTTCTAACTGGTGAAGAGACTTGCATTCATGGCAGCAGAGATGACTTACTGAGGTGTGATGCACAACCAGGTCAGCCCCAGACCTCTGGAGAGACTGTCTGTGAGCCTGATGCTATTCTGCTCATTAACATATGTACTTCTCAGGCGCCTCTTAAGTTCATGACACTGGGCCAGGTGCTTTGGAGAAGAAGGGACGTAGTGGAGAAAATTAAGAGAGGTTTGAATAAATCCAGGTAAGAAAAGGTGGTGTTTTGTAAAGGCAAAGTGATGAGGGAATGGGTGGAGTAAAGAGCATTGATATTCAGGTGCTCAAGTTCCTGAGGAAGGAGGGAAGTTGGAGAATGCCTGTGTGTATGTGTGGAAATATCTTTCCTTTACCCTTCTGAATTCTCGGCTGAGGCCCCTGATTAACAAGAGGAAAGCATACACATTTATTTAGTATAAGTTTTATGTGACCTGGGAGCCTTCATAAGAAAATGAGGAACCAAATAAGTCGCTAAATCTGAGTGTTTTTGTGTGAGGTTTGATGAAGAGCTGTGGGAAAATGTGACGGGCTGAAAAAGAGTACGAGCTAAAGGCAGTGAACAGGGGGAACAGCAAGGCCTGTTTGTTCCGATTGCTCTTGGTGTCCCTCTGTCTCCAGAGATAAGGACATTCCTTTCCTCTGGGTGTAGGGAGGGCACTTCTCACTTGAGGGTCTTATGACCTGCCTCAGGAGAAGGTCAGAGAATCCTTCCTGCACTGGTTGTTTCTCAAATTCTTTCAGCTTGAAATGTTCAATATGCCAAGGTGCCATATTTTGGGGCAGTTTGTCCTGAACCCTATCACCTGTGATGAGAATGGGAAGACAGTGGTACAGGATTCAGTGACTCATTGATTTAGCAAATATTTATGAGTGTCTTCAATGTCCTAAGTCAGGAAATATATTATGTGTCAAGAATACAGAGGAGAAGAAGACACAGTCCTTACCTTCAGGTCATTGAGAGACTGAAGGAGGAGTCATACAGGTGAATAGACAATGATTAAGAGGTCTTTTAAGTGCAAAATAATGGTAAACATAAAGTCCTTCAAGAATCCAATAAAGGTATCTAATTCAGGATGTGAGGAAAGATTTCTAGGGTCCACTGATTAAGCCAGGGTACAGAAGGACTCAAGATGACAATATAGGCTTCAAAACAAGAAAAATAACAGTGATAGCAGAGGAGCAGAGACTAGAAGTAGTGACAGTGAACAAGGAGGCTACAGTGTCCTGAATCTAAATTGGTGATCGTAGAAGCAGGGAGAACAGGACGTAAAAGTTGGGGTACCAGGTGTGGGGTCCAAACCCTCCGCTCCTCAGGGGGCAGCTGGTAGTGGGGAGTTCCCTCCCTGTTGTGTGTCGCTGTGCTGGGGTGAGGTTTGTGGCAAGATTGTGTTTCAGCCCCTCCTACGTGTTTCACTGTGCGTTGTTTTCTCATTTGCCCCATGTGTAGATGACACTTAATGGGTTTTTCGATTTCTTTCAGAGGGAATTGTTCCATATGCAGCTGAAGATTCGGTGGGTCCATGGGAGGAGGTAAGTTCACAAGTCTCCTATGTCACTATCTGGAACCAGAACTCCTGTCACATTCCTTTTAAAGGTTTTCATTTGCTACTTTTTAATTCAGTAACTATCTCATTAATTTATGCCCTACCTCTTCAGGTACTTTGTATATTCTTGAAGGACAGTGAGCTTGTGGTGCATTGCTTTTACTATTTTTTTTAAACATAATACATAGTGAAGTGGTATTGAAATATTTTGGAAATAAATGTAAGTGAATGTAAATAGTGAAATGGGTGAAAAATGTGTAGGTTCTATTTGGTAAAATGTGGAATAGTGGGATGAGCAGAGATTTCTAAAGCAGAAGGAATTAAAAGGGAAGTTGAAACAGACATTTTTATCTTGATGGATGGTGAAGATTATATAAATGGAACTAAATAACACAAATGCAATCGATACATAATATTGTAATACTAGTTCTAATGAATAAGCTTCTTATAGCAGTGATTCACTATATGGAAATCTCTTTACTATTAAGGTTTTCAGGGATTGGTTTTATACCCATATTAAACCTTCCATAGACTTGAATGTAATTGTTTTCAGGGATAACATGAACATAAAATAAATAAATTTATAGAATAATTTCATTACAGTATTGATTTTTGTGGGACACAATCTCAAAGATACTCCAAGGAAAATAAGGTCTTATAAAGTAGGTGAAACAAATACAGAAAAGTTTAGTACTTTAAGTCAATATCAATCACTATATTGAAAACTGAATTGACTGAGAACACATTAAACATATTAAAGAACTGGGCATTAATTTAATGCTGGCATACCAGGAGGAATTAAAGATCTCATCAAATGATAGCCTTTTCTTGTATCTTGAGCCCTCTATTATAATATTAGAGAAAAAGATTTCTATATATGAACAAACAACCCAAAACCTCCTACCTACCCACCCAACCAATCAAATAAACAACAAAACAAACAAGTAACTTTGTTGACTTTTTCTGTTTTATTTTGCCATTGGGTTTTGAACATGGAAACTTAAAGGATATTAGTAAATAAATAGGAAAAGGAAGAGGTAGTTAAAAAACAGGAAATAATGTGTGAAATTAGGGTTTGATAGAGATGATCTGTCTTAACATGGCTTTGACTTTCCTATGAACCGAGAAGAAAAATTTCTCAGGTGAATTTTCAGACCTGTAATTTAAACCTCATCATATTACTATTTAACCATTTTCCTTCACATTTGGGCTGCTTTTACTTCCCTCTGACGGTGGATTGTTATGGCTTCGAGTTTGAAACATTGTAAATATTGCAGTGTTAGTGCTTTTAAGTTTCACAGCTACAAGTTTGTTCAGAGTGCTTTTTCATTATGGGATAAGTTTGTTGAGAATCTTCTAAATGCTTAATCATAGCTCAGGCAATTTAGGAGATTTTGAAAAAAAACAAGAAGAAGGAAATACATAGAAGTCTGGATAAAGAGGAAGCATGGGATTAAAAATTTTAGGGACCAAAAACTTAATGAAAGGAGACATTTAATCTCAGATGATTTGGGGGAGACTCTAGAACCTTTATATTTTCAAGCAACAGATATTTTGGTGCACAGTGTTGTGAACTGGGGCAATCTGACAACATGGCCCTAGAATTTTAGGATGTTTCATGCCACCAACTCATTTCATAAGTGAGGAAACGTAAAGAGCCTGTTCAAAGTCACAGAACTATTAGTGTCAGGGCTCTCAATTCTCAGCCCAGTGCTCTGCTTTTTTTTGGTATAGAAATAATGTCCTTTCTCCTAGCATGACTAGTTGAGTGAGAGATATCTGACTTGAGATATCTGTTCACATTCATCAGATATTTTTGTGGGGCCTTTTGATAAGTTATTTCTGTCTACTGAAAAAAAAGCATAATGTGAGAGTCATAAGTTAAATTTTCTTTGGGGCAAAATGAGCACTATAGCCTGGGGGACAGCATTTCAGATAGCTCTGAGAAACTGCTCTAAAGAGGTAGGGGGGAAGGTCAGTATATATGTGATTTTGGTGAAGGGGGAGTACATGCAATCAAGCACATATTTTTTTGCAGAAAGTTTCTGCTTGTCTTGTGAAGGTTACTGCTAGTCACGAGGAGCAGATGTCACCATGAAGGATTTTAATGCTTTTCTAGATACGAGAAGATGCAAGATTTGGGCTCATAAAATCGGCTCCTGAAAATATCTAACTATCTGGTGGCCTGTTCTGCCAGTTTTTCCCAGAGCACAGAGTGCCTCACTCCTGATCTCCACCCTGAACTCCTTTCAGGGAGTTTGAAGGTCAGCAGCCACAGTGGCTCATAATTTGATCCTTGTAGAGGTAGATGGCAAGTGGCAGTTTGTAGGTGACACTTCCTATACACTTACCTTAATATTCTTTTCTGTAAAAATTGACATAATGTTTGCCTTCTAACAGTCTCTAAAAAACATTGTAAAGATTAATGGCTCCCCAAAATACTGAATTTCTCATCTGCAAAATGAAGAGGTTGGTTGAACTAGATGATATCAAATGTTATTGCCAGCTCTAAAAGGGACCCACAGTTACCAGATAAGATGAGACCCACTCTTCTCCCTCACTTATCTTTACTGACTCAAGTTTGTCCTTTCAAACTCAGTGGGGTTGGCTCCTCTAATTACTCCCCGTTGGGGGTGGGTACAGCTGCTCGCTGCCCCTGTAGTCACCTGTGCACACCACTATTATTTTCTTTAGTAAGCATGTCTGTCTTCCTCCATTTGAAAGCGCTCTTTGATGTTGGATTCTATGTTTAATTTATCTTGGTAAACCAAATACCTAGCACAGCATCTGGAACTGAGTGGAATCAAAGCAAATATTTGTCAAATCAATGAAAAACCTAAGATGCTCTGGGCTTCTGAGGATACCGGTGATGATGAGCTCACACTAAGGCATAAGTGGTCAGTGTCTGGGAGGCTCTGGATTATTTAGGTGCATTTTAAGTGTAGGAAAACCTCTCTAATCCTAGAATTATTGCCATTTCATCCCCTGGCAAAAATGGTTTCTGTTTAAAATCACTCACCACACTAATCAACTGTTTACATCTGGAGGTAAATGGAGAACCATAAAGAGAAGAGAAACATGATTAAAGATAACAGAAGAAGAAAGGCAGGTGAACTCAGGGTAAGACTTTATATGAACTGAATCTGTAATCATCACTGCAGTGAATTTCACAGTAATTATTGTCATCAGAATGTTACATTTTATATACACGTTATTGAGATATTCTTTTTTGTGGATACAAAGAAAACATTTATTCTTGAAAACATGTTAATGAAAGATCTGAATGGTGCATATTTTAATCAGTTCTCTAATAAACAAGGAAATAAAACACATGCTTATTTGACTTAATTGCATTTCAAGATATTAAAGACATTTTAAAAATAACCAGAAATTAATGCCCAGTGGAGAAAGGAGTTGAAGGAATTCAAAGTGAAAATTATGAAGTTTTAAAAATACTATTTTCTAGGGTTTAAATAAAACAAAGGTGATAAAGCCAATGCATAAAGTTGAAGATTTGATATAAATTGTAAAGACTTGGCTCTTCACTGATTATAAAAGTAATTTATTAGAATACAGATCAGACTGTACCACAGAGGAAGGAAAATTTTCGAGGCATCAGGTGGTAGTTGGACACAATGACCTTTATTGCCCCTTCTGACCCAGAGATTCTGTAAATGGATGAAAACCCAATAATGAGGAACGTGCTAATGACACACCATAGTGCCCTCTGTTTTAAAAATGAATACTTTAAATGTCAATAGTTATTGGTTTTCAATGCCTCTAACTTTTATCATTAAAAATATCCATGTTACCATTTCTCAGTCAAGCTCCTAATGATAGACTGTGACCTTTTTCTGAGAAAAAAAGGCAGTCTGTCTGAATTCTTGTTACAAAGAAGCAATGCAAATGAAAGAGGTTCCAATTCCCCAGAGGCTGCTAAATGACACCCTCCAACTCTAACCCGCCATCTCCAGAGGGTAATTAAATGGCAGAAGGGGAATATATCTGTGATTTATTTTTAGGAGACCAGGTTGGAGAAAATAAAATACACCTGACATTTAAGTTTTTGGGTTTGTAGAGGAATTATTAGTAAACTTGGTTATGCCTTTAGATTTTCAGTGTGTGATAAGAGATTTCAATCAGTGACAGTGCAGTTTACTCTAATGGATTCTTAATGGCAAATTAGAGAAATGTAGTAGAAACTATACTGAATTGCAACAATAGTTTGCTACACTAAGCACAGATGTTTTGGCCCATTTACAGAGGTGTCCTTAAAAGTTTTAGTTATGTGTGAACATTGGCAAATAGCAGTAGGAAACTGATCAGGATAGAGGAAGTCATCCCAAACTTTGAAAATGGTCAGAGGAGAGCAATCCTATGTGAACTGGTTTCTATTACACTACTTCTTTTTCAGTAATTTTACTAAGCTTGTGTTAGTGTAGAGATATTGCATACATTGGTCGATCTTTCAGAATAGTTTGAAATGTTTAAGAACTTGAAATTTTGGCATCTTCTCTCTTTTAGAGTGTAGATGGGAAAGTATTTGGTTAAGATGCCAGCTTTAGCTCATCAAACACGAAACCTTTATTACTTTTATCTTAGATATGTGGGAAGATAGAATGTAAATTTGGAAGCAAGTGTTTATTTTACTAAATCCCTTAAATTTTTTCTCTACAAGTTGCCTAGGGGATATGAGGGGGGGGGGGGATTAAGAAAACAGGTGTTTACAATCTAAGGAAACAGCTTAAGGATAGCAGCTTGCAGAACTTTTAAGTGTGGGTGACTGCTTTGCAAGCTACAGGCTACCAACTCAAATATTGGCTTCGGGAAAGGGAATTGTGATTTTCCTTCCAGCAAATCTAAAAATGTTTAGATACATTTAGTCCGGGATAGATTTAAAAACTGAGCATTCTTCATTTTGAGTTTAAGAATAACAGAACCCTGCATGTGGAATTCTTTTTGTGGGAACCCTAAGTCAATTTGATAATTATGTGTGGAATGTGAAAGAGAGGAGAAAGTTAGGAAAATCTTAGTTTGTGAGTCTCGTTTTTTGTAAATAGATAATGGGGATGAGTGAGAATTAAAATTTAATATTTAGTTACAGTCAGCGCAAGACAACCCAACTTAGCAGACCTGCACATTTCTGACCTGAGGTTAGAATCAGGAGGAAAGGGTACATTATGGAAGATGGTGGCTCTAGGATGCTCCTAATTTAATGTCAAGTGTTCCTGATGGGGGAGAACTGAAATTGTCAGAATTGTGATAGATATATCAGAAATATACAAACTAAGCTACGTAAATTGTGAAACGTATCAACTTACTCTGTGGTATGGTAAAAATGACAACTTTTCCATCTAGCTAATTGAGAGATCTACCTCTATCACATTAAATTATCTCTTCCTTCTCTTTCCCTTGCAATCTTTTTTCATGCTACATCTGTGTTCTCCTAAGTGTGAATGTCCAAATTAAGCTACTTCTGTTGTCACCGCTGCTGTTGCTGCTCTAGCTCCTACAAGGAGTTCAGCACTTCCTGTGTCACAAGTGGGAACTAATGAATGCCTTGACATGAATTAAGTTCCTTGATTCTCGCAAAAATCCTGGGAAGTCAGTAGTTTCATTATTCTCCTTTCATAAATGAGGAAACCAAGGCTTAGAAGGATTTGAGGCAGTCAGTTCAACTGCTCAACCCACATCTTAATTACTGTTCTATAATATCTCAAATATTAATGACCCATTTGCCTTGAGGGTTTTAAAAGTTTAGAAGCCCCTTTCTCACCACCGTTGTCAAGGCTTAGTCAGGACCTTCTTTCATAGGATGTCATTTTGCCTGGCTTGTTCCATACATGATCTTATACCTGAGCTCAGAGCCTGGCTATCATGAGCAGACTCTAACTTTATCTATGCTCTCCTCCTCCCAGGATGAACCCATAAATGTGTGTAGGCTAGCACTTATTATTATACTTTTTTACTTTTTAACTTTGAAATGTAATTGACTTGTAACATTATATCAGTTTCAGGTGTACAACATAATGATTTGCTTTAGTTTAACTATTAATTAAACAACTATTTGCATGTCTGCTATTTAGGTACTAATTTTGGGGACACAAAAAATGGGTAACACCCAGCCCTTGCCATAAAGAGAGGGAGGTGAGGGGACAGGCCTATAATCAATAACAAAAGTTATTGTCACTGTTTAACCTCTTGTCTTCAAGGAGGACTTTGTTGGCATGACATCAGGCTGCCTGTATTTTCCAGGTGTTCTGTGTTAAGCTGCTTGTGCTTTCCTAGCTTGACTTTTTTATTTTTCACCTATGGCTGTAGTATAGCATCAAGATTCATTTATTTATTAAATGTACAAGGACTATTAGGAGTTTTAGGAGACTAATAAATAATACTCCTTTTCCCCACCTGTGTTTGGAACCAACTGATATGGACATGGGGGTCTGGGTCTGATAGTGGGAGATAAAATAATGTTTTATAACAACTATAAAGTTATATGGAGACTGTGGCCAAGGTCAGTCAAAGGAGTTTGCTAAGACACCAGTGCAACAGGCATCCCCAGGAAACTAGGGCTGAGCATGGCTGGTTTATTCTAACTCACCTGCCAGTCAAGAGCAGAGGGGTGAGGAGTGGTGGAGGGGGACCAAGAGTTGTCACTCTCATGGATGTCCCCCTGCACGGACACATAAGGAGCAAGGAACAAAGGTTCTTGGCAATGCATTAGACTAGATTACAAGATGTGGTTAAAAGATCTCAGTAAAATAGAAAGCTGCATACAGAAAGATAGGGAGGATAGGTTTTTCCCCCAGTTTTATTGAGGTATAATTGACAAAATTGTAAGGTATTTAAAATGTACAATGTGATGATTTTATATTCATATACATTATGAAAGGATTTCCCCCATCAAGTTAACATGTGCCTCAGCTTATTTATTTATTTATTTAGTAAGAACCTTTAGGTTCTACTTTCAGCAAATTTCAACTATACAGTACAGTGTTATCAACTATAGTCACCATGTTATACATTAGATCTTTAGAGCTTATTCACCTTATAGCTGAAAGTTTGTACCCTTTTACTAACTTCTCACCCCTGCCCAATCCCTTAGCAACCACTTTTCTACTCTCTGTTTCTGTGAGTTCTTTTTTTTTTTTTTTCCGATTCCACATGTAAGTGATACCATGTTACCATGTGGCATTTGTCGTTCTCTATCTGGCTTATTTCGACTTAGCATAGTGCCCTTCGGGTTCATTCATGTTGTCAAAAATGACAGGATTTCCTTCTTTTTAAAGTCTAAGTAATATTCCATTGTGTATGCATACCACATCTTCTTTATCCATTCATCTGTTGATGAACACTTAGGTTGTTTCCATATCTTGGCAATTGTGAGTGATGCTGCAATGAATATGGGAGTGCAGATATCTTTTCAAGGTAACGATTTTGTTTCCTTTGGGTGTATACCCAGAGGTAGGATTGCTGGATCATGGGGGTAGTTCAATTTGTAACTTCTTGAGGAACCTCCATGCTGTTTTTCATATGTACTAGCTTGCATTTTAGGGAGGTTAGGTTTATAATGCAGGTCCGAGTGTTGTAGCTTGTGTCAGAGGTAGATTCCCAAAGGAGGTTACACTAGCTGACTCTTAAGGAAGGAGTAGGAGGTTGCCAGGGAAACAGCACTGGGGGCAGTGCAAGCACATTCCAGCAGAAGATTAGCACATATACAGGTTCTGAGGCTTGATGTGCTTGGAGAATTACAACTGTTTTGATATTATCAGTGCAAACTGTCAAAGGTGAGATAATATGTCAGCATATGAAGCTGGATGGTAGATAAAATTGGTTGACTTCTTGTTCCCTGCGTCTGTATTTGGGGACTTTGAATTTGTTCGCTTGGAGCTCTGCCCATCGACTGAACATTGTGCTGCCTGGCGAGAGAATCTCAAGGCACCTTTATTTTAAGTGTAGGTGGACTTCATGCTTTCATTCTTCATTTATCTCAGCCTCACAGTCCCTGAGATTTCTTATACCCTTACCTTGTACTTCCAGGAAAGTCAGATGCAATTCTGAAAAAAAGGTTGAAAATAGGAAGCAATTTCTAGCCTTCCAATTTAGGCTCAGTTTTTATATTTTTATGATAGGTTAGAAAATTCCAATGTTTTGACAATCAACAGTGGTCACAAGCCCTGGGTCCAGATGGCTAGCTGTTTACTGCCAATGCTGCATTGATAAGCCTACTACCTAGGAGGATGCTAATACCACAGCCTTCGAATTCCAAGCCAGGCTGACTTCTGAGAGTAGGATGATAGTTTACTTCATCCCTTGAGTGTGCTCATGGAATATCATCCTGCTCTTGGAGGGGTTCATCCATCATGGTGCCTGTCAGATGGTTTGGTGTGCTTAGTGTTTCAAATTTATGTAAACTGAAAGAATTGAAAGGTTTGGAGGGCAAATCCACATTTCTTAGTTTTCTTTGGCACATGAAAATGCTATGCCAGAGTAGCTGCAACTTGAATTTACCACCTTTATTTAATATGCAGCCTTTTTCATAAGGAATTGTTCTTCTTGATAGTCACTTATATTTATATAGTGTGTAATAGTTTACAAAAGGCTTTCCTATACATTAATTCTTTTATCTTGACAACAAATCAATGAGACAGGGCAATAGTTATTTTCTCCTTTTTACAGCAGTGGAAACTGAGGCTTAGAGAAGTTGAGTTGTGACTGTTAGACCAGTGTTGTCCCATAGAAATGTAATTCAAACCACATATGTAATTTTAAATATTCTAGTTGCCACAGTAAACAAAGTAAAAAGAAACAAGTGAGATTAATTTTAACAATATATTTCATTTAACCCAACATGTCAAAATGTTAGCATTTCTGCATGTAATTAATTTAAAAATTATTAATGAGATATTTAACATTCTACTTTCTTACTAAGCCTTCAAAATCCAGTGTGTAATTTACAACTCAGACTATGCACGTTTCAGATGCTTAATAGCCGTTTGTGGTTAGCGACTACCATATTGGACAGTATAGACCTAAACCTGCACTGCCACCTTTTCTACTGTGCATTATATTGACCCACTATTAGTTTGGGTAATAGAGTGGGGCTGTATTCTCAAGAGTTGTGATGAATCTAAACAACTTCATATGCACATGCTTTTCTTGTTTTCCCTGAGAACAACATCATATATCTTTGCAACACTTGATTATATCCCCACAGATGTGGTCTGTGATGCCTGGAGGAACATTCCCTAGTGGAAGGACTGAGCATAAACCCACAAATAATGAGCAAGGAGCTCTGACCAACATTCATTCCTTAAGTAAACAGTTAGTAATGAGTAAGTTCAGCTTTATATTTTAGGAATGAATGGGCATACCCAGTCATCTTAATTTTGTCTGAAAATGCTTATACAAATGCTTTTGCATAAGGAAAACTTTCTAAATGAAATTAAGAGTTTACAGCTAATCCTTCTCTAGTATCTTTCTTTGCTTTGGCCCTATTTTCAGTCTATGTAGGCCAAAATTTCATTCCTATCAATTGTTTAGTGTGGGTGGAATAGGTGAGTGGGCATTTTTATTGACTAAATGAAAGATATACTTCATGAGATTCATCATCTGTTTTTCTGAAATAGCACTCTACATTTTCCAGGTAGCTAAAAGGAAAAATCTCAGTCCCTCTAGACAGCTGCTGCAGGATTTTATTTCCATAGCTGTTCAAAGGTCTAAAACTCTTCCCTCCATAATGGCAGAGAGCACATATACATGTACGCCTGATTCTAGGAGGCTCCACTCTTTCCCATCAAAAAAAACCCAGGGCTTCCCTGGTGGCGCAGTGGTTGAGAATCCGCCTGCCAGTGAAGGGGACATGGGTTTGAGCCCTGGTCTGGGAGGATCCCACATGCTGTGGAGCAACTAAGCCCGCGCTCTAGAGCCCGCAAGCCACAACTGCTGAGCCCGTGTGCCACAACTACTGAAGCCTGCGTGCCTGGAGCCCGTGCTCTGCAACAGGAGAGGCCACTGAGATGAGGAGCCCGCACACTGCGGCGGGGAGTAGCCCCCGCTCGCCGCAGCTAGGAAGACCCAATGCAGCCAAAGATAAATAAATTAAATAAATAAAATTAAAAAAAAAAACCCCAAAAACAAAACTGAAACGAAAATAAAACAAACAAACCTCAAATACTTTTGTTGAAACAAACTTCCAGACAGAGAGCTTTTGGAACTTCCAGGTAAAATAAGAGCCTGTTGTTTTCCAGTCCTTCCAGACTAAGCTCCAAACTCTACTATCTCTAAGCGTTTACACGAGCTGGTCCTTTGTGCTATCACCAAGCATCTCTGGTCACCTGCTGAAACTGACCCATCAAGACAAGTTTTTAATCTTTCATGAATCTTCTCTAATTCCCCTAATTAGAATTAACATTTTCTTCTCCTGGTTCCTATAATACTTTGTTTGTCATTCTGTTATAAAAAATTGCATTGTCCTCTAAGTTCTATTAGGTTGAACCAAATGTGATTGCTGTTTTTTTGTACATAAAAAAGTTCACTTTCAGGTGCTTCAACTTACTATAATTAATTTATAAAATTCTGAATACACACACATTCATGTACATCTGAGAAGTAGAATCTGTATTGGGTTAACTTCTGAATCTCTCACAACTTGGCCACAGTAGCTCTTCAATAAGGATTTGCTGAATTGAACTGAATGAAATAAAAATGGAACGCATGTTGGAGAAACAGAATCATATAAGTCAACTCTTCTCCCCAGATAACTCACAGATTGCCTGTGTATTGCAGGTTTTGAATTTCAAAGAAATTGAGAGACTTTAATCTGGTGCTCTGATATGTTAAGTACAGGATGTCAAGGTAGTTTGAAATAATTAAATTCCAGATTTTAGATAATGCTAATTTTAAGCAGGGAAGCTATTGTATTGCCAGTGAGTGAGGGGTGTGTGTGTGTGTGCATGTACTATTTTAATTTCTGTTTTTTCAGTAGATACAATTTGGGGTGAAATATTTAAATAAACTGATAAGAAGACAAAATCTCCTTGGTGTCAAAACAATTGTTTTGATTGGTTTGGCAGACTAAGCTGACAATGAAAATTTTTTTTGTTTATTTGTTTATTTGTGATAAGGACACAATAGGGAAACCGGTATATTATCCTTATACCCTATTTTTATGTTGCGATTTAATGAAATTATGATAAAAACCAGGCAGTCAGGCAGTTTCAAAATCAATAAACTATTCTTTGAATTTGTTAATTTTTCAGTATAGACCTGTTCAGTAGATGCAACTGGATGTGACAATGATATTTCTGTTACATATCTGCGTCAAGGACAATTGCATTATGAATTCAGAAGGAAGGAAGGAAGGAAGGAAGGAAAGAGCATCTTACGGATTGGTGAATCTGACATAAATTTTTGATATGAAGCAACCTAGTCAGTTTGAAATTCAAGGTCTCTGAATTCTCAATTAGACCTTGGTCTCAAACCGTAGCTGAACAGAATATGAGTCAAACTGTGTAAGATAAAGTTCAAACTTTGTCTTGGGCAGCTAGGCATCACATCGTGTGGCCATGGAAAGAATATTGCATTAAATATAAAGAATGGGCTCTGGATAAGTTGCCCAAATTTTCCTTCAGGAATGAAGGACTTATTCCCCAGCTGCTGGAAGTGTTACCAGCAGATGCCTCGTAGCTCTCTTTGGGAAGTGCCTTGGCAGAGGAGATCTGCCTGCCCTTGTCACGTCCCTTTCTGGAGAAGCCTGCATCCTGTGAATGTCAAGGCAGGGGCATAAAGACCTGGCCTTCTCATTTCAACTCAGGACAAGGGTCATTCCAGCTTCCAAGTTCCCTGGGGGATCAGCTGAGTTGACTTTGGCTTTGTTGAAGCCAACTTCTGCCTTCACCAAATCCTGCTTTGTTCCCTCCTCTTCCCTTGAGCCGAATAATTTTCCCAATAAATTTCTTATATGTTTATGTTTGTCTCAGAGTCCATTTTCATGGAGCCCAATTTATGACAATAGCAAATTAGAAGAGAGGAGAGATGTTCTGAACTGACAGAGACTTGAACAAGACTTGAGGCTAAAGACAACTTGCAGATTACCAAGTCCTTCCTTACCATTGATGAAGAGGCCCAGTTGCCATCAGTAAATTGCCCATAGTTGCTAATACCACAGCAGGGACTTGACTTCATGGGCAGAGCCTTACTGTTTTGGCTGTAGAGTGGATTAGAAGTTCTGCCTGTCCTTTGTGTTCCTGTTTCTCTGGTTTCAGTGTGAGGGTACCTAAATATCTGACCTGTAATTGCTCCGGCAAATCAATTCAATTGAGTGATTACCCAGATCCAGAAAGTTCTCAAGAAGTTATGTCCATATTTGAGTTTGAGGATATCCTGAGATATTCTGAGGTGGGTAGGAGTGGTTGTAGTTTGCTCCTTTGGAGTTTGTTACAAAAGACTTGAAATTATTCTAGAGTGTTCCTGGGAGGAATGTCTGAATAGGATCAGAATCATACTTAGACCATTTCTTGCAGGCTGGAGTCCTCTGGATCCATCACTAGAAAGTTCCAGTTCCCTAGGCTTGTTTTTGTGGTTTGCCTCAAGATAATATATGACCAACTGGACCATTGAAGGGTTCTTATATCCTGTAAAAAGGTCATTTGAATGACCTCCACATGATGTAGAGCAAGGGTTCAAGGCTAGTTTTGTTCTCAAACTTACGTAAGGTAACAATGTACCTTTCATTGCCAACTTCCCATTTTGAGCTCCCTCTCTTTTTCCTTTTCTCTTTGTTTTAATTTGAGTCTTTTATAATTGTCTTGGAAGACTCTTATTAGTCATTGCTTTAAAAATTAGTCCACCTGTTCTGAATGAGCTAGCATTCCTACTGTGAGAAATTTAAGAGAATATTCAAGTTTATCTTAAATAGATCGAATTTACCATTGTCATTGCGAATTTGACCAGACTGATAAAAAGGAACTGAGAATGCTGGGTCCAGAAAGGTAAAGATATGGAGACTTGGAAGAACTTGGAGAAACATGGTACCTTCTTTACATTCTTTTTTTAGGTGTTATCTTTAGAAAGAGCAAATGTGTTTTTTCTATGTTTCTCAAGAGAGCAAGAATAGGATTAAAGGAAGTGGAAGTTAGAGGGAGGCAGAGGAAGCCTGTAATAGATATTAAATAAATAATTCTAATAAATATTGTCTCAAATTGAAATGGTCCGTCTTGCTAGGTAATGAGTTCCACCTTATTAAAATGTTCAACGATAACTGAGGTATGTACTTAAGATACTTTCCCTTGGATGGAGAACTGGATGGGGTAGATTGCTACATTGGTGTTCCCCATCCAATGGGGGTAACACCACCCCTCCCAGTGTTTACACCCTGTGCAATCATATTGCTTTCTTAAAAAATTAATTTTATTGGAGAATAGTTGCCTTATAATGTTGCATTAGCCTCTGCTGTACAGCAAAGTGAATCAGCCACATGTATACACACATATCCCCTCTTTCCTGGATTTCCCTCCCATCTAGCTTACTACAGAGCACTGAGCAGAGTTCCCTGTGCTACACAGCAGGTTCTCATTAGCTATCTATTTTATACATAGTAGTGTACATATGTCAATCCCAATCTCCCAATTCATCCCACCCCCCCATTGGTATCCATATGTTTGTTCTCTACGTCTGTGTCTTTATTTCTGCTTTGCAAATAAGTTCATCTATACTGTTTTTCTAGGTTCCACATATAAGAAATATTATGCAATATTTGTTTTTCTCTTTCTAACTTACATCACTCTGTATGACAGTCTCTAGGTCCCTCCACGTCTCTGCAAATGGCACTATTTCGTTCCTTTTTATGGCTGAGTAATATTCCATTGCACAGTATATATGTACCACATCTTCTTTATCCATTCCTCTGTTGATGGACATTTAGGTTGCTTCCATGTCCTGGCTACTGTAAATAGTGCTGCAATGAACATTGGGGTGCATGTATCTTTTTTTTTTTTTTTGCATGTATCTTTTTGAATTATGGTTTTCTCTGGGTATATGCCCAGGAGTGGGATTCCTGGGTCATATGGTCGTTCTATTTTTAGTTTTTTAAGGAACCTCCATACTGTTCTCCATAGTGGCTGTATCAATTTACATTCCCACCAACAGTGTAAGAGGGTTCCCTTTTCTCCACACCCTCTCTAGCATTTATTGTTTGTAGATTTTTTGATGATAGCCATTCTGACCCGTGTGAGGTGATACCTCATTGTAGTTTTGGCAATCATCTTGCTTTTTGACACTGAGCTCAACCATGTGACTTGCTGCAGCCAATGGTTCATTAGCAAGCATCACCCAAGTGGAGGCTTGATGAGTGCTTGTATGTTGGGAACTCTCCCTCTTGGAAGCAAGGTGTTGTGCTAAAAAGAAGCTTGGTCTAGATGACTCAGTGATGACAGGCTATTGGAGAGAGGCTAAGCTCCCAGTTGAATAAACCTCCTGAGTGACTTCAGCCATACCACAGAGAGCAGAGGAACTGCCCACATGAGCGCAGAATCAGGAGCATAATACATCGTTGTTGTAAGCCACTGAATTTGAGGTGGTTTATTATGCAGTAGCACATAATGGACATACTGAATGACGTCATCTCTGGGATCCTCCCCAATCTTTTGTTCTCCAGTTAATTGTAAATAGTGGGGGGAAAGAACTTGAATAGGCGAGAAAGCATATGGCGACAAACCACCCTCTGAAATAATGCTTTCACTTTGAGGAAAGGCACATTTAAGCTATCTCTATTTCACGACAATCTGACAAGTACGTAACTACCTCCCACCAAAAGAACACCTCATCCATCCTTCTGTGCTGACTAATCCTGACCGTCTGGCAGATTGTGTGCACATCCTGGCTCCAAGTTGAGATGAGAATGAAGATAACAAAATCTCCCTCAAATCTTCACATTTCTGAATCTTCAGCAGATGTTAAATGTAATTTAATCAACATTGATTGATTCAACACACTGTTTTCTCATATATCAAATGAGGTTTCCACAGTCGGTGGGGGGAAAAAAAGGCAAAGTTAAACAGAATATAAATCAATGTGTCCATTTAAAAACAAATTTGACTGGATTTTATACTTGCCTTACTTTTTGTTTTGAAATAACTTTTGTTTGCTCTTCCTTTTCAAGAAATTCTTGCTAATCAAACTTCATTTTTTGTCCTTCTCACTAGAGTAACAAACCATCAGTATAAGAGAGAGACACAGATCTTGTGTTTGATTTATTTTCCATGTTGGCAAATTCACAGATCAGAGCAGCAGTTTTATTTTAGCTTAGTCTTTAAGAAGATTTTTATGATGCTGATATATAAGACCATGATAAATGTAAGATCCACCCATTGCAATTCCCTTGTATAATGTACCTTCATTTATTTACTTTTGGGCTGTAGTGAGAAGATATATTTATTTTTGTTGTTATTTATTTGCCTAAGGTCAGGTGATTAGTACTTTCTGTAGCTCGGTTAGTCCATGTTTTGGGGTTCCTCGAAGGTTATGCTACAAACTGGCCTTAAAAATACTGATAAAAGTAGTGCCTGTGTTCAGTTAACTCACAGCTGACATGGACAAGGTCCTGAGTTCAGCCCTATGAGCAAGTCAGTGTCCACTAGTTCCTGACTTTCAGCTGGACCCATAACTCTAATCTCACCTCACACGTGGAGCACCTGTCATCTCAAAGGACACAAGATGAGTGACCAAGGATGTCTCAGACATAGTCATCGCTGCTTCTTGATGGGTAACTAAATTCGTAGGCTCTGTTTCAAATTTGAAGGGCACTCGGTTGGGTAAACCGAAGAAGCACGTTATAACGCATTTCAAGGGGAAGTGTGAGGAGCAAACTGTTGAAATGAGACAAGAGGAAGCTGGCTTCTTTCCTCATATGTTAGTGAGGGACAGTGGTGACATTGTCCCATGCACTCAATATTGGCATCAAGAGACTCCAAGGGGTCACTAACAGAGCACAGGGGGTGGAGGTGTGGCCAAACTAGAAGGCTGCAGCTGAAGATGTGTAGGACTGACAAAGGAGCAAGTGGGAAGGAAAGTGGTCTTGGCTTAGGTCCCAGTCTGCTGTAGGTGAGAAGGCTTGAGCGCTGGCCTCCCAGCTTCCCTGGTGCTTGGGCTGTGTTCCACTGCAGCCTGGCATTGTTTGGATGTTCTTACAGAATCACTCAGGACCATGTAAAACTACCTTTCCTATGGTACATCTATTCTTTCATAAGCTCACCTCCTGCAACCAAAGTGAGAACCCCCATTACTAATAACAAAACACCATGGTCCTCATTTTTCTTTCCTCCAACCCTTTCCGACTGACCAAGAAACCTTTGTTTGCCAACTCATTCCTGGGGTAGAGAGTGAAAAAGTATGGGACTTGGTGTGTGTGTGTTTGGGGGAATGGGGAACTTGAGGGGGCACTAGCCATTGTCATTCATTATAAAACTAGACAAAGTTTGAACATTTCCAAAAGAAATATCTGATGGCAGATTCTTTGCCATCACATATTTTTAAAAGTCCAGTTGATCTATGTCTAAGAGGAAAATGCTGTTTTAAAATTCAGTGCCCATACTAAGGAATATTAAAAATAGCTTGAAACAATAAAACAGTGAATACTTATTGAATGCTAGTTGTTTCCAGACTCCTTTACTTTTATTAACTAATTAAGTTTTCTAACAAATCTATGAGGTAGATCCTGTTATTATCCATATTAACAGTTGAGGAAATGGAGGTGTGGAGAAATCATGGAGCTGGTCGAAGGACACTCTGGCAGAGTAAAAATGCCCACAGATTCTTTGACACTATCCCAGTGAAAGGAGTCATCTCCCAATAGACCTGTCTACTTTGACTAATAGAATATGGCAGAAGTGATGCTTTGCCGGTGTTTAGATCCAGTCCTCAAGGGTTTGGCAACTTCCATTTCCTGTCTCTTAAAATGCTTGCTCTTAGAGCTCTGAGACACCTTGAGGTCATCATGCTGGGAGGAGGCTGAAGGGAGCCAGGTGGAGGGGCCACATGTAGAAGGACTGATGCTCAACGAGCCCCAGTTGTCATGGCTATAGCTCCCAGCTGATCAGGTCACCCGGGCAAGGCCCCAGACATCATGTACACAGATGAGCATTTTCTTCTGTACTGTCAGAATTCCCGATTCACAGATTCATGAGTGAAATAAATCATTATTGTTTTAAGCCACAGAGTGTTGGGGTAGTTTGTTATGCAGCAACAGATAAGCAGAACATTCACACAGCTGTTACATGTACAATCCAAGTGGATTTGACCCAAGTGGCCTGGCTCTGGAGTGATGTGTTTAGCAAGTATTCTATACAATGTATATGTTACCCAGAACGTTGTGCTTAGTTCAAACAACAACTCTCCCACACCTGTGACACACTCTGCATGGACTTTTTCTTCACTCTGCTTTATTTTCCTCCCAAGCCCTGTAACCACCTGATGTGTTTTGTGCTGTGTCCATGATTGTTTTAGTGTCTATCTCCACCCCTCAACTTCACACACTCGAATGGACCATACATAGGACCATACATATGTACACAGCTTGAGCTGTTCACAGCTACATTCCCAGCACCTAGAATAGTGTTTGGCATGAAGTAGACATGCAATAGTTTTGAGTGACTGAGTAAATGATAGAAATGTTTCATTTTAAAGCTAGTGAAAAGGGAAATGCTTTTGCTTCAGTTACTTGAGATATTCTGTGTAGCTATTCTGGTTTACTCTTCAGGGAGGAGAAAGAGAATGGTCAGAGAGGGTAATGCAAATAAAATAGATGATATATTAACCTCATAAGACAATTACCTGAGTTTAACCCAGACCAGGAAAAGCCAGAATGGCAAATGGTAAAAAAGCAATTGTGATGAGCTGCATGTTATTGAACGATATTTTTCCTGGCTGCAAATCTGATAACGAAGTCTGCAGATAGGCAGAGGAGTGCCATCTCACAGAGGTGAGCTGGTCCCTGGGGGTGGCTCCAGTGTGATACGATACAACTTGGAAGAATTTGAGTAATGACTGGATGGCCTCCAAGAGTTACACTGGTTGAAATAACTAAATAGGTCAAAATAAATCACGAAAGAAAAGTTATTTTATTTAAAAAATTTTTTAAAAATTGAATTATTTTTTCAATAAGAAAAATTATTTTGTTAGTTATAGCAGAAAGGTAAGGTATCTAGACCTTTCTAGGAACCCTAAAGCAAAGATTGACCTCTTCAGATGCTGTTGAGGTATTAAGGAAAATAAATCTATACAATAGTTAGCTATAGTACATAGTATATTGAAAGTATGACATAAAACGAGGTCCTGCTGTTATAGCATGACACCCCAAGAGATTTTGGAAGTGACTTAGAGGAAATGAACTGTTCCATAGGGAGATGGTGACTAGTTGGGAGATGCCTCCAAATATAGCCTCCTTTAGTCAAGCGTTTGATGTCTGTTTTTTATATTAGTCATTCTGACTTGCAAAAGAAAGAGTTAAGCCTGGATGATGTAACAGATTTAACACTTTAATGAACGGTACAAAGACTAAAAAGTGATATCACTGAGCAGTTATCAGCTTTGAAACCAGTTGAGGAGGCTGAAGTTAGACCCAAACGAAATCTATGCAGGTAGGTGTGCCGCGGTTGGGACGGGGAACTGCTCTCCAGATGGCGTGGGTGACTCTAAGCTCCTTCAGGAAATTTAAACAATTCTTCGTGGGCACATAACTCACGGTTCATGATGTGACTTTTAGAATTGTTTTCCAAAATTGGCACATAGAACTAAAGCTGTAACACGAGCCTAAAATAAAGGGAAGAATCACTCCCTCTAAACACAATAGCCAGTTCAACATTCCTGAGAAAAGGGAAGTTAAGTGCTATTCAACGTCAAAAGGTTATGGTTAGCTTTACTTAATGAATTAAGTTAATTTTTTAAAAAAATATACAAGTTATGTCAGTTATGAAGCATAGTTCATAAGAAGCTCCACGTGTGTCACTACTGCTGCAGTCTGGGTATGCACTGGTGAAATGCAAATGTCGGTGAATTGGGCCAAGAATTGGGAATTGATTTACCACATGGCCACTTTAGACATATTTATTTACTGTCCTCAGAGTGTCTTAAAAACCTTGCTCTTCCTCCATTCATTGCATTTGTTTTATTTAACCTTCAAGAGACAGTGCAAATATTTAAAAAATGAAGATAGGAAAATCCTAACATAATTGTTATGCATATATTTCCATAAATCTTTTAATATATTGGTGACTTGTGGTCCTTTCTATTTTACCAGGAGAAAACGGGCATGTAAGTGAAATGACTTTTTCACAATCTTATATTCTATATTCCTTACTGATTACTGTCCAAAAAGGAAACAAAACGCCTATTTAAAAAGAAATCTGATGCATTTGTATTTCTATTATGAACAATCATAGCTCAATTCATTGTGGATGATACTTATTAATCTATTAAATTCTATAGTTTTTGTGACTGAGTGATGATAATAGTCAATATTGTGTGCTTCTAGGTGCTAGGCATCTTCCATTGCTTGCTTGTATTAATTCATTTGATCCTGTATCAGCTTACTCCCATTTCATAGATGAGGAAATAGAGGCACAGAGATGTTGGGTAACTTGGCTGAAGTCAGGACTAGTAAGTGGCAGAGCTGGGATTGGAATACAGGTGGTCTGACTCCCCAGTCTGTGCTTGTAACCACTAGGCTGTACTGCTTCTCAGACACTGCCTGGAATGTGGCAATTTTTCATTTTGTCTCATAGTCTTTTCAACTGAATTAGTATAGCAAAACTGAAGTAGTATTGGTTCATCTATTAAAAAGTAAAGATGTTTTCCTTCTGTTATGCTTTTGATGTGAAGAACACCAGAATGAAAATTTTATGGCTGGTTTGGAAGCTGTCTTGTAAGAAATAGGTTTCTTTAGGGTTAATATGAAGTCAGAGCTGTGTTTGTGTGTGTGTGTGTGTGTGTGTGAGATGGGGAGGATGGGCAGTGGTGTGTGTGTGTGTGTGTGGTGTGTGTGTGGTGTGCATGTGATGGGGAGGATGGCAGCCTGTCAGAAAGGAAGTGATTCAAAGCGATGTTCTAGAGCATTGCAGTACGATTCATATGTGCTCCTGGCACCTGTATAAGTGTTATGGAAAGTAGTAGGTCTGTTTTAGGACCATATTGTTTTATGCAGCTGTAAGGAATATGGATAAAATAAAATATGACTGCGATTTCACAGATGGGGAAATTGAGGAGTAGATCTGCTTCAAGGGCGTTCAGAGAAATCAGTGGCTGAGCCAGTTTGAGAAACCAAAATCTAGAATTACGTGCCATTAGCACTGGAGAGATCAGGAGAGACAGTACCTACTCATCTCATTTCACAGATGAGAAAAGGAGGCCAGGTGGTTTTATAAACTTTCTTTCTTTCTTTTGAATGTATTTGTGTAACTATATATACCTTACCTTGTTTCCTGAAACCCAAAAACACAAGTACAGTATCATAGGGCTTTTATCAGTGAGGGAATTATGGTGAAGAAAAAATAAAGGATGGAATAATTGGCTATAAGGACAGGTGAAGTTAGAACACACAATGCATGTCTGAGTTCCCACACACCGTTAGAGGACCACAGATGTGGGTCTCAGATTTCTAGCAGCTGACACTAAGAGGGAAACATGAGCCACAGTGCCCATGAGATGTAACACCAATTTTTCAAAACATGCACAATTACTCGTGGTTGTGAGCCCTGAGAAAATTTATTCTAAAGGACCTCATAGTGAAGGGTCTGTTAATAAATAAACAATATCTTCACAAATAATACCAACAGAGCTCATCTTTACCATCACTCTGTGCAGGCTGTTGGTAGAACATACCTCAATCAGCACAGTTGAGTAGGAGAATTATATGAGCAGCTGCAGCATGCAGGCCAGGGTGTGGAAGGGTGTCCCGTGGTCTTCTTACTTAAGGATAGAATCAATTTTATAGGAGTAAATAGACAACATATAGTTCAGGCAATTCTGTAAAATGCATTTTTCTCTCAATCAAGCTTATAACTAAAAGTGTTGAAGTAGCAGTGAGTTTGACATTATCCTCTCAAATAGTGTTTGGGAAGCAGGTAAGTCTGTGGTCTGGTTAAATGCAGACTACACACCCATACTCATTGACGTTCTCTGAACTGGGGAAAGGCTTGCCACACTTTTTGTGGGAGCTCTTGTATTTTCCTTTGCACGTGTTTTCTCCAGTCTAATAATTATACTTTGTCTTTTTTGATAATGGTATTTTTCCATGTTAGAATTATGTAGGAGGCCACTCCAGCTCCACAGAGTGATGGGCCTGAGCAAGTACTGAGGAGTAAGCCAAGATTTTCCCTAAAAATAATTTCAAGTTTATTCCAGCACAGGAACAGATGGGTGACCGAGGCCCCCAAAGCATGGCCACAAGAATTTTAGTTTGGAACAATTTCAAAGTGGGTGTTAACAAATGCCCACCATGGCCATAAAAATAAACCTCAGGAAGGGGTCCACAGAACATTGAACTCTAAGCAATGTAATTTCCTACAGAATGCTCGAAGGTAAAATGATTACAAAATAGTTCCTTAATGCCTGAATGAGGTGCAACCATATATAACCATGTATAGATCCATACGGGATGTACCTATGACGACTGTGTGTCCTGGTGGCTTGAATAGTCCTAGATAATACCTGTTGTCGTGGCATGATTGTTAATAGTACCTCCTTTATTGTCATAAGTGTTCAGCTCCTCTAATACCTTTTGGAAACATTTCTAATTGTAGAAGATGATTACTGAAAATGTTACGCTAATGTGAAGTAATTTTTCCAGGCATTTTGCTTTCATGCTTCTTATTGCTTCTGCCTCCTGCATTTGAGGACATGAAGAAACAAATATGAACATTAAAAAAAATCTTAAAAAATGATGCAAATTTTTTTCTATTTTTTTAACATCTTTATTAGAGTATAATTGCTTTACAATGGTGTGTTAGTTTCTGCTTCATAACAAAGTGAATCAGTTATACATATACATATGTCCCCATATCTCTTCCCTCTTGCATCTCCCTCCCTCCGACCCTCCCTATCCCACCCCTCTAGGTGGTCACAAAGCACCGAGCTGATCTCCCTGTGCTATGCAGCTGATTCCCACTAGCTATCTACGATTGGTAGTGTATATATGTCCATGCCACTCTCTCACTTTGTCCCAGCTTACCCTTCCCCCTCCCCTTATCCTCAAGTCCATTCTCTAGTAGGTCTGCATCTTTATTCCCTTCTTGCCCCTAGGTTCTTCTGACGATTTTTTTTTTCTTTTTTTAGATTCCATATATATGTTAGCATACACTATTTGTTTTTCTCTTTCTGACTTACTTCACTCTGTATGACAGTCTCTAGGTCCATCCACCTCACTACAAATAACTCAGTTTCATTCCTTTTTATGGCTGAAAAATATTCCATTGCATATATGTGCCACATCTTCTTTATCCATTCATCTGTTGATGGACACTTAGGTTGCTTCCATGTCCTGGCTATTGTAAATAGAGCTGCAATGAACATTTTGGTACATGACTCTTTTTGAATTATGGTTTTCTCTGGGTATATGCCCAGGAGTGGGATTCCTGGGTCATATGGTAGTTCTATTTCTAGTTTTTTAAGGAACCTCCATACTGTTCTCCATAGCGGCTGTATCAATTTACATTCCCACCAACAGTGCAAGAGGGTTCCCTTTTCTCCACACCCTCTCCAGCATTTAATGTTTGTAGATTTTTTGATGATGCCATTCTGACCAGTGTGAGATGATATCTCATTGTAGTTTTGATTTGCATTTCTCTAATGATTAGTGATGTTGAGCATTCTTTCATGTGTTTGTTGGCAATCTGTATATCTTCTTTGGAGAAATGTCTATTTAGGTCTTCTGCCCATTTTTGGAATGGTGGTTTTGTTTTTTGATATTGAGCTGCATGATTTGCTTCTATGTTTTGGAGATTAATCTTTTGTTCAATTATTCTTTGCAAATATTTTCTCCCATTCTGAGGGTTGTCTTTTGGTCTTGTTTATGGTTTCCTCCTTTGCTGTGCAAAAGCTTTTAAGTTTCATTAGGTCCATTTGTTTATTTTGTTTTTATTTCCATTTCTCTAGGAGGTGAGTTAAAAAGGATCTTGCTGGGAGTTAATGTCATAGAGTGTTCTGCCTATGTTTTCTCCAAGGGTTTGATGGTGTCTGGCCTTACATTTAGGTCTTTAATCCTTTTGAGTTTACTTTGTGTATGGTGTTAGGGAGTGTTCTAATTTCATTCTTTGACATGTAGCTGTCCAGTTTTCCCAGCACCACTTATTGAAGAGGCTGTCTTTTCTCCACTGTATATTCTTGCCTCCTTTACCAAAGATAAGGTGACCATATGTACACGGGTTTACCTCTGGGCTTTCTATCCTGTTCCATTGATCTATATTTCTGTTTTTGTGCCAGTACCATACTGTCTTGATTACTGTAGCTTTGTAGTATAGTCTGAAGTCAGGGAGCCTGATTCCTCCAGCTCTGTTTTTCTTTCTCAAGGTTGCTTTTGCCATTCGGGGTCTTTTGTGTTTCCATACAAATTGTGAAATATTTTCTTCTAGTTCTGTGAAAATTGCCAGTGGTAGTTTGATAGGGATTGCACTGAATCAGTAGATTGCTTTGGGTAGTACAGTCATTTTCACAATGTTGATTCTTCCAATCCAAGAACATGGTATATCTCTCCATCTATTTGTATCATCTTTAATTTCTTTCATCAGTGTCTTATAATTTTCTGCATACAGGTCTTTTGTCTCCTTAGGTAGGTTTATTCCTAGATATTTTATTCTTTTTGTTGCAATGGTAAATGGGAGTGTTTTCTTAATTTCACTTTCAGATTTTTCATCATTAGTGTATAGGAATGCAAGAGATTTTTTTTTTTTTAAATATTATTCCTCCCCATATTTATTTATTTATAAGCAGATATTCATTTTTATTTATTTATTTATTTATGGCTGTGTTGAGTCTTCATTTCTGTGCGAGGGCTTTCTCCAGTTGCGGCAAGCGGGGGCCACTCTTCATCGCGGTGCGCGGGCCTCTCACCATCGCGGCCTCTCTCGTTGCGGAGCACAGGCTCCAGACGCGCAGGCTCAGTAGTTGTGGCTCACGGGCCTAGTTGCTCCGCGGCATGTGGGATCTTCCCAGACCAGGGCTCGAACCCGTGTCCCCTGCATTAGCAGGCAGATTCTCAACCACTGCGCCACCAGGGAAGCCCGCAAGAGATTTCTGTGCATTAATTTTGTATCCTGCTACTTTACCAAATTCATTGATTAGCTCTAGTAGTTTTCTGGTAGCATCTTTAGGATTCTCTATGTCATCATTCTCATGTCATCTGCAAACAGTGACAGCTTTACTTCTTTTCCTATCTGGATTCCTTTTACTTCTTTTTCTTCTCTGATTGCTGTGGCTAAAACTTCCAAAACTATGTTGAATAATAGTGGTGAGAGTGGGCAACCTTGTCTTGTTCCTGATCTTAGTGGAAATGGTTTCAGTTTTTCACCATTGAGGACGATGTTGGCTGTGAGTTTGTCATATATGGCCTTTATTATGTTGAGGAAAGTTCCCTCTATGCCTACTTTCTGGAGGGTTTTTATCATAAATGGGTGTTGAATTTTGTCGAAAGCTTTCTCTGCATCTGTTGAGCTGATCATATGGTTTTTCTCCTTCAATTTGCTAATATGGTGTATCACGTTGATTGATTTGCGTATATTGAAGAATCCTTGCATTCCTGGGATAAACCCCACTTGATCTTAGTGTATGATCCTTTTAATGTGCTGTTGGATTCTGTTTGCTAGTATTTTGTTGAGGATTTTTGCATCTATGTTCATCAGTGATATTGGCCTGTAGTTTTCTTTCTTTGTGACATGTTTGTCTGGTTTTGGTATCAGAGTGATGGTGACCTTGTAGAATGAGTTTGGGCGTGTTCCTCCCGCTGCTATGTATTGGAAGAGTTTGAGAAGGATAGGTGTTAGCTCTTCTCTAAATGTTTGATAAAATTCACCTGTGAAGCCATCTAGTCCTGGGCTTTTGTTTGTTTGAACAAACAAAAGATTTGAAGATTTGTTTGAAGATTTTTAGTCAGTTTCAATTTCAGTGCTTGTGATTGGTCTCTTCATATTTTCTATTTCTTCCTGGTTCAGTTTCGGAAGGTTGTGCATTTCTAAGAATTTGTCCATTTCTTCCAGGTTGTTCATTTTATTGGCATATAGTTGCTTGTAGTAATCTCTCTTGATCCTTTGTATTTCTGCAGTGTCATTTGTTGCTTCTCCTTTTTCATTTCTGATTCTATTGATTTGAGTCTTCTCCCTTTTTTTCTTGATAAGTCTGGCTAATGCTTTATCAATTTTTTTATCTTCTCAAAGAACCAGCTTTTTGTTTTATTGATCTTTGCTCTCATTTCCGTCATTTCTTTTTCATTTATTTCTGCTCTGATCTATATGATTTCTTTCCTTCTGCTAACTTTGGGGTTTTCTCTTTCTTCTTTCTCTAATTGCTTTAGGTTTAAGGTTAGGTTGGTTTTTTTTGTTTGTTTGTTTGTTTTTAAAGCAGGAGCCCTTTTTTTTAATCTCCTTTTTAAAATTTTTATTTATTTATTTATGGCTGAGTTGGGTCTTCGTTTCTGTGTGAGGGCTTTCTCTGGTTGCGGCAAGTGGGGGCCACTCTTCATCACGGTGCACGGGCCTCTCACCATCGCGGCCTCTCTTGTTGTGGAGCACAGGCTCCAGATGCGCAGGCTCAGTAGTTGTGGCTCACGGGCCCAGCTGCTCCGCGGCATGTGGGATCTTCCCAAACCAGGGCTCGAACCCGTGTCCCCTGCATTGGCAGGCTGATTCCCAACCACTGCACCACCAGGGAAGCCCGGTTAGGTTGTTTATATGAGATGTTTCTTGTTTCTTAAGGTAGGCTTGTATAGCTATAAACTTCCCTCTTAGAACTGCTTTTGCTGCATCCCAGAGGTTTTGGGTTGTTGTGTTTTCATTGTCATTTGTTTCTAGGTATTTTTTGATTTCCTCTTTGATTTCTTCAGTGATCTCTTGGTTATTAAGTAGTGTGTTGTTTAGCCTCCATGTGTTTGTATTTCTTACAGATCTTTTCCTGTAATTGATATCTAGTCTCATAGCGTTGTGGTCGGAAAAGATACTTGATACGATTTCAATTTTCTGAAATTTACCAAGTCTTGATTTGTGACCCAAGATATGATCTGTCCTGGAGAATGTTCCATGAGCACTTGAGAAAAATGTGTATTCTGTTGTTTTTGGATGGAATGTCCTATAAATATCAATTAAGTCCATCTTGTTTAATGTATCATTTAAAGCTTGTGTTTCCTTATTGATTTTCATTTTGGATGATCTGTCCATTGGTGAAAGTGGGGTGTTAAAGTCTCCTAATATGATTGTGTTACTGTCAATTTCCCCTGTTATGGCTGTTAGTATTTTCCTTATGTATTGAGGTGCTCCTATGTTGGGTGCATAAATATTTACAATTGTTATATGTTCTTCTTGGATTGATCCCTTGATCATTATGTAGTGTCCTTCATTGTCTCTTTTAATAGTCTTTGTTTTAAAGTCTATTTTGTCTGATATGAGAATTGCTACTCCAGCTTTCTTTTGATTTCCATTTGCATGGAATATCTTTTTCCATCTCCTTACTTTCAGTCTGTATGTGTCCCTAGGTCTGAAGTGGGTCTCTTGTAGACAGCATATATACAGTTCTTGTTTTTGTACCCATTCAGCCAGTCTATGTCTTTTGATTGGAGCTTTTAATCCATTTACATTTAAGGTAATTATCGATATGTATGTTCCTATTCCATTTTCTCAATTGTTTTGGGTTTGTTATTGTAGGTCTTTTCCTTCTCTTGTGTTTCTTGCCTAGAGAAGTTCCTTTAGCATTTGTTGTAAAGCTGGTTTGTTGGTGCTGAATTCTCTTAGCTTTTGCTTGTCTGTAAAGCTTTCAATTTCTCTGTCACATCTGAATGAGATCCTTGCTGGATAGAGTAATCTTGGTTGTAGGTTTTTCTCTTTCATCACTTTAAATATGTCCTGCCACTCCCTTCTGGCTTGCAGAGTTTCTGCTGAAAGATCAGCTGTTAACTTTATTTGGATTCCCTTATGTGTTATTTGTTGTTTTTCCCTTGCTGCTTTTAATATTTGTTGTTTGTATTTAATTTTTGATAGTTTGATTAATATGTGTATTGGTTTGTTTCTCCTTGGATTTATCCTGTATGGGACTCTGTGCTTCCTGGGCTTGATTAACTATTTCCTTTCCCATGTCAGGGAAGTTTTCAACTATAATCTCTTCAAATATTTTCTCAGTCCCTTTCTTTTTCTCTTCTTCTTCTGGGACCCCTATAATTCGAATGTTGGTGCATTTAATGTTGTCCCAGAGGTCTCTGAGAGTGTCCTCAATTCTTTTCATTGTTTTTTCTTTATTTTGCTCTGCAATAGTTATTTCCACTATTTTATCTTCCAGGTCACTTATCCGTTCTTCTGCCTCAGTTATTCTGCTATTGATCCCTTCTAGAGAGTTTTTAATTTCATTTATTGTGTTGTTCATCACTGTTTGTTTGCTCTTTAGGTCTTCTAGGTCCTTGTTTAACGTTTCTTGTATTTTCTCCATTCTATTTCCAAGATTTTGGATCACATTTACTATCATTATTCTGAATTCTTTTTCAGGTAGACTGCCTATTTCTTCTTCATTTGTTAGGTCTGGTGGATTTTTGCCTTGCTCCTTCATCTGCTGTGTGCTTCTCTGTCTTCTCATTTTGGTTAAGTTACTGTGTTTGAGGGTCTACTTTTGCAGGCTGCTGGTTCGTAGTTTCCGTTGGCTTTTGGTGTCTGTCCCCAGTGGCTAAGGTTGGTTCAGTGGGTTGTGTAGTCTTCCTGGTGGAGGGGACTAGTGCCTGTGTTCTGGTGGATGAGGCTGGATCTTGTCTTTCTGCTAGGCAGGTCCACGTTTGGTGGTGTGTTTTGGGGTGTCTGTGGCCGTATTATGATTTTAGGCAGCCTCTGTGCTAATGGATGGGTTTGTTTTCCTGTCTTGCTAGTTGTTTGGCATAGGGTGTCCAGCACTGTAGCTTGCTGGTCGTTGAGTGGAACTGGGTTTTGGCATTTAGATGGAGATCTCTGGGAGATTTTCTCCGTTTGATATTACGTGGAGCTGGGAGGTCTCTTGTGGACCAGTGTCCTGAACTTGGCTCTCCCACCTCAGTGACACAGCCCTGATGCCTCACTGGAGCACCAAGAGCCTGTCCAAAGCACCTGAAGGATACCAAGAAATAGGTGAGGCTCAAAGGGTCCCTGCTTGTACCAAGCACTGGTTTGGGGTAGACTCCAGGTGTCCTCTGGTGGGTGTTTCTGATATCCTGCAGACTGAAAAGTAGGGGGTAAACCACCAGGGGAGCATCCAGAAAAGCAAGGCTCTGTGCTATTTAAGAAAAAACCATCCTGGATGAGCACCCCACAGCCCCTCCTCAGACGTTGGAGCGCAGACCGGGAGTGCTTGTCTCCGGCAGACGTGACCACATGCAGGCACTTGTGGTGCTTCCTCCGTTGGTCCCAAAGAAAAAAAACCCAAATTTTAATTTTAACATGATGTTGAACATTTTAATGTATGTGTGTGCATGTTTTGCATCAATTTTAAACTTTGATGGCATTTCAAAGTATTGTGTAGAGCCTTTGCCATTGTAAAAGTCCTGGAATTGTCCATTTATTTCTGAAGGTGGAATTAAACCAAATAAGATACTTCAATGAGAAGGCTTATATTGATAATTGTATGTTAATCCTCTAAATGTTGAGTAAAAGTATAACTTCTGGCACACACACACACAACAAAGTGTCCTGGCTTGAATGATATATTATATGATCACACTACTCTTATCTGATTCTTTGGAGTCAATGCCAAGAAGTTGATACAAGCTGCAATCATATACTATTTTTAACAATGGCCATTGGTAAACAGTGACGTGCTTGTGCCTTGTGTCAAATACTAACCTGAGAGACCAAGCTCCCAATTTATTGATGACACTTGCCATACATTTGAAATAACCATTATGTCCTTAATTTGTGGACAAAAGGGGTGGCTCTTTAAAACAATAAATTACATCCTGGGTACTGCTAGATCATATATATATATGGGGAATATATGGGGGAAAATTTGAGCCTGTAGCTTGGAGTGTTCCTGGAACAATTATGAAGGAAAGAAATCTTCCCCCAGGAGCTTTATGCAGATTGAACTTTTAAGAA
This sequence comes from Balaenoptera musculus, assembly GCF_009873245.2. Lineage (NCBI taxonomy): Eukaryota > Metazoa > Chordata > Mammalia > Artiodactyla > Balaenopteridae > Balaenoptera > Balaenoptera musculus. The sequence goes on from NC_045798.1 coordinate 36,673,647, forward strand.
ATAATCAGTTATACAACATGAGAAAGTAGTGTCCTGATACAACCATAGAGTTGGCTGGGATTCTCAAAGTTCAGAGCAATTGACCTTGGTTTGTCCAGCTGGGACAAGTATGCAGCTTAAGTATCAACCTGAATCTGACTTTCCATGACCTCTTTCACCAATTTATACTCAAGTAACTCGTTTAGGTCCTATTGTTATATCTAGGGGGCCAGAGTCAGGCCCTTCCACAAGGATTTATTTACCCAAGTTTTTTCAAGGCACAGGGCTTTAAAATTACAGAGGCAGATCCTGACTCCAAGCATCATGGCTCAGTTTCCTTGTCCAGATGCTAATATAATTGTGGATGTGCTAAAATGTGAAACAATGCATTTGAGTTGAATTCTTTCCACTCATGGAGAAACCACTTGTAATCACTTTCCAAAGACCTTCAGAACTCCCCCAACCTTGGGTAGAATTGATCATCCCCCCTTTGTGTACTTGCTGACTCTTCTCTATGTGTCTATTATCTATATCTGACACCAGCACACATTCAAGTATTTGTTTATTTATCCATCACCCATCAACTTTGAATTCTACAGTAGCAAGGACAGTGCCTTATTTACTTGTGCACAGGGTCTGTCTTGAATACAGGGGAAAATATGTTTTATCCATTTATCTGACAATTTTTAAGTAGCAAACTTTCAAAAAGAAAAGTCCAAAAACGATATGACAGACATCTACTACTCATATTTACTAAATATTAGTTTCTCATATTTGCTTCAGGTGATTTTATTTTTAAAGAATCAAAACTTTACAGCTATAACTAAGGATCTCCCCTGCATCCCAATTCCACTTACTCACTCCACAGAGATAACCACTATCCTGAAAGTAGGTTGTGCCATTCCTGACACATACTTTTACAACTTTACTCACATGCCTGGGTGTACCCATATAAATAATATTGTTCAAAGTGATTTAAAATTTTATGTGTGAAATTCTTTAAGTCCTTTCACAACTTACTTTATTAATATTTTGTTTTCAGTATTCATCTCTATTGATGCATGTGGATCTAATTCATTCATGTTAATTGCTGTATTCCATTGTGTGAGTCCCTCATGGCTCATCCATTCCATTACTGACAGACATATTAAGGTTGTTTTAAAATTTTCCCAGTTATGAACCAGGCAGCAGTAAACATCCTGGTACAAATCTTGTTGAGTACATATGTAAGTTTTTCTAGGATATATTAATATAAGTGGGAATTTCTGGATTGTTTACATCTAATTATATCATTATTTCCCCAATGTGATGTACAAGTTACACCACCACGAGGAGTGTATAACATTCCTATTTTTCCATCTCACCTATTTTTGGTGTTGTCAGACTAAATTTTTGTCAGTGTGACAGGTGTGAAACATCTTCTTGATAACTAGTGAGACTGAAAATCTTTTCATTTGCTTATTATACATTCATGCTTCCTTCTCTGTGAATTGCCTGTTCATAACCTTTGTCCATTTTTCTATTGAGTTCTAGGTATTTATCTATTTATATATTCTTGATCCAAATCTATTGTCAGTTACATGAGTTGGAAACATATTTACCAGTCTGTAGTTTGTATTTTAGCTTTAATAGGTCCTTTGTCCGATAGAGATTTAATGTAGCTAAATTTCTCAGTGTTTTTCTTTACTCTGTAGGATTTTTGTGATTTAAGACATCCTTTGACACTTCAAACACAGAGACACTGCATATTGTCTTCCAGAACTTCTAAAATTTTGCTTTGCATACTTGTGCCTTTTATTAATCTGAAACTAATTTTCAGCATGGAATGAAGTAAAGATCTACTTTAATTTTTTCCCATACAGATAGCATTTTTTTTAAACAATGCCATGCTCCTCTCACTAATTTGAAAGCCACATGTCATACACCAAGTTTCCATATAAATGTGGTTCTGACTTTCAGCTCTTGATTCAGTTCTGTTGGTTTATTTATAGATCTATCCACCAAAGCCTTTTTGTTTTTCAATAATTTTAACTTTTCAATGTGTTATGCTATCTGGTAAGGCAAGTTTCCTTCCTTATTGTCTTTAAAATTATCTTGACTATTCTTGGCATCTTATTTTTAATATGAATTTCAGGATAATCTTTTCAAAATCAATGAAAAACCCTGCCATGGTCTGGAAAGGAATTATACTAATTTTATTATTTAATTCTGGAGGAATTATTATATAGAATCTTCATACCTATGACCTTGGTTTATTTATCCATTTATTTATTTATTTGGTTTTTTCCCTTTAATAAAATTTTATAATATTTTTATGTTCCATAAAGGTCTGGAATATCTTTTGTAGAATTTATTTATAATTGTCTGACAATATTAGTTAATAGTGGGAATTTTTAAAAATTATATTTTCTAATTACATGTCTCTAATATACAACAATTCTGTTTATTTTGGTGTGCTGATTTTTTTAAATTGGGATGCAAATCACCTGACATAAAATTAACCATTTAAAAGTGTACTCTCACAATGTTGTGCATTTTAGCTTTAATAGGTCCTTTGTCCGATAGAGACAAGTATTGGCTTTATTAAGTTCTAAGACATTTTCATTGCCCTGAAGGAAAACCCCATATCCATTAAGAAATCACCGTCCATTTTCTCACCACCCCATGCCCTGGCAACCACATATCTGTTTTCTGTCTCTATGGGTTTACCTATTCTGGGTATTTCATGTAAATGGAATCATACAATATGTGACTTTTGTGTTTTGCTGCTTTCACTTAGCATATTTTTAGGTTCATCCATGTCGTAGCATGTATCAGCACTGTGTTTCTTTTTATGGCTGGATAATATTCCTTTTTATATATATATACCACATTTTGCTTGTCCACTCATCCCCTGATTGACATTTGGCATGTTTCCACCTTTTGGGTATTGTGAATAGTGATGTTATGAACATTTGTGTAAGAGCATTTTTTTGAGATCTGTTTTCAGTTCTTTTGAGTATATACCTAGGAGTGGAATTGCAGGGTCATATGATAATTCTATGTTTGAGTTTTTGAGGAGCTACCAAACTATTTTGAACAGTGGCTACACTATTATACATTTCCGACAGCAATGTAGGCAGCTTCCAATTTTTTTACGTTCTCATTAACATTTGTTAGTTTCCAAAAAAAATACCACTGTACCTAGTGGATGTAAAATGATATCTCATTGTGGTTTTGATTTGCATTTCCCTAGTGGCTAATGATGTTGAGCATCTTTTCATGTGCTTGGCCATTTGTATGTCTTTGGAGAAATGTCTTTTCAAGTTCTTTGCCCAGTTTTCATTTGGGTTGTTTGTCTTGATATATTCTGGATACTAGACCCTAATCAGATATATGATTTGCAAATATTTTCTCCCATTCTGTAGGTTGTCTTTTCACTTCATTAACAGTGTCCTTTGATGCACAAAGTTTTAAAATTTTGATGAAATACAGTTTACTGATTTTTTTTTGTTTGTTTCTTGCACTTTTGGTGTCATATCCAAGAATCTATTGTCAAATCCAAGATCGTAAAGATTTACCCTATATTTTCTTCTAAGAGGCTTATAGTTTTACCTCCTCTATGTAGGGCTTTCTTTAGGTACAGATTTATTAAACTTATTCTACCATGACTTGATGTGCTTTATCAATCTGATTCCTTTTAAGTAGTATCTGCTCTTTAACCACTCTATTTAGTTTTAATGACAAATTTTCTAAAATCTATATACTTTTTAAAGAGCATGCCTCTTTAATTATATTTTGATTCTATCTTTAATGTCATTATTTTATTTTAAACATAATTATTTTATAATGTTTCCAAGATTAGTATATGATGTCAGCTTCTTGGTTGTATTAATCCTCTTGTTTGTTGTATCTGCTAAGTCTCTCTCATAGTAAATCATTTTCTTGAGTAGTTTATGCATTGTGAATTTTCCAACTGGGGTTATTATTTTAATCAGATCCTGAAGGTTGTGAAAGTGTTTCTCCAGAGCAATCTTGTGTTTGCCCAGAGTCTTGGAAGAGTTTCATTTCTTTGGGTGATAGGGTTTTCTAGTCTCCTCTGAGGGGCTAGCTTTTCAGAAGTACAGGCTTTTGGTGGAGGATATCAGTCACAGCTTATTTTATAGCTTCAAGGCAATTGTCTTCTTTTCTTAGTGTGGTGTTAAAAAGCCCACTAAGGCCTATGTCATGATCTGATATCCCTTCCAAGCTATCCAAGTTCTCTCTCAAAACTTTACAACTCTGACTTTAAGTTACTCTTCATTTCTGGTACTTGGGGATTTTATTCACTTATTTAACAGATTTTTATTGATCACCTACAATACATCAGGTACTGTTCTTGGGTTATACCTATGAATAAATAGACCGATATTTCCATCTTTAGCAGTTTATATTCCAGCAGCAGACAGATAAAAAGTAAATATATAATAAAAAAGTAAATTACGTAGAGTCCTAAAAAGCAATAAGTGATATGGGGTGGGGGGTGGAGAAGGAGAACCAAATAAAAGGATCAGGAATAGTGGAGGAAGGCAGGCAAGCTGGAGTATGAAGTAGTGTTTGCAGGGTAAGCTTCATGGAAAGGTGAAATTTGAGCAAAGGCTTAAAAGAAAGGAAGGTGTGAGCCAAGCAGCTTTCTAGGGGAAAAGTGTTGCAGACAGATAAAAAGCAAAGAAAAGACTCCTATATGTGAATGTGCTTCATGCATCCTAGAAGTAGCAGGGAGGCCATTGTGGCTGGAGCCAATTACTTAAGACCAGAGAGACAAAGGGAGAGGGTAGCTGTGAAGACTTTGGCTTTAGTCTGAGCTTTGAAGAGAGTAGTGACATTATCTGACCTATGTTCAAAAAGATCACTTTGGCCATGTGTTGAGAAGAGGCTGTAGGGAGATATGCTGGAAGGGTACTGTGGTAATCCAGGAACAGGATGATGGAACCCAGCCAGCATGGGGGCAGTGGAAGAGGCAAGAAGGCACAGGCAGTGTGGTTTCCTGATGGGTTCGATATGGGCTATGAGAAAAAAAATAATTAAAGACAAGTCCTCTCTTTCTTCCTTTCAGCTCAGCTATGTGTGTATAATATTCATTATCATTATTTTCTTAAATCTAGTGTTTCTCTCTGATCTTAGGAGGAGGGTAGGTCTGTGTTAACTTCAGGTAACCATATTCCGAGACTGGAAACCAATGAAATGAGTTTTAAAATGCTATCCTTTGTTAAAATGTATCTTTAAAAGTTGTGTTGTTGTGCATCCTTAGACGTTTTGGAAAGTCCAAGCTCTTTAAAGAAAGTCTCTCAGAGAGCTGAATTGTTAGATCCTTTTGAGGAGCTGCTAAGGATATACTCAGCACAAATGGGTCAGGACAACAGCGGGTAGGTATCTGGTGAGAGGGATTCTTAATTCCTCAGGCACTTCCTGGCAAAGATGTAACTATCTGGAAAAATATACAGGTGGGATTTTCATCTCAACTATTGGCATAACAGATAGAGGTATTTTATTTTTCTTTTCTTTCAGCAGAAGGAAAAAATTCTAAGTATTTTAAAAGACTTTCTTTCATTAGATAACAGAGTTCTTTCACATGAATCAGCAAAATGGCAACAAGGGCTTATTGTATTTATTGTGATGTAATTGCTTGGAAACTGTGTCTGAGGAGACCAAGTGGTTTGGGTCAATAGACCATAATGAAGGCACTACCCAATATGGAAATAAAACCTTCAAAATCTTTTGTAGCATTTGTCTTGAAAAATTCAAGACAATTGATACTTACAACCTAAGGTGGATATAGCAAGAAGATTATTACTCCCATGATATTCACTTCCTCTCTGTTTGAGAAAGCCATTTCAGTCGTTGGCCAAAAATGTTAACCGAGGAAAACTGTGGGCATGGTAGCAGATAGACAACTTCTATTCGTGAGATGTGTGCAGTGTCCACCCTTTTCTAAAGACATTCAGGAAACATTGATTCTCTTACCCACATTTTCCAGGGCTTGCCCTCCAGTACCCAACTTCTGCTTCCCTACTGCACTTGAAATGGAAAGGGATCAGGGCAGGGGGACTCCTCTTTCAGAGTGTTGCTTATTGCTAAGGGATGGCAAATAATATAACATTTACCACAAATAGTTACTCTTCTCCAATCCCTGAGATTCACTAAAACCTACTGTTTGTTTAAAGAAGTACTTTGATCCCTACAGTCTATAAATAACCTGTTACTATCCTCTTGTTTTCCCTTAAGGACAGTGCTTCCCAAACTTTACCTTGGGTCCACTCCCAAAGTTCTGCTACAATAAGTTTGGAGTAGGGACTCTGATTTATATTTTTGATAAGTTCCCAGTATGTGTGGGTCCAGGAACCATCCTTTGACTGTGTAGGCAATGGTTTTCAAGCTTGACTGCACCTTCAACCACTTGGAGAACTTTCAGAAATCCCAAATAACTGACTGCATCCCAGAGTAGTTAAATCACAATTCTGGAGGGTGGGACCTGGCATCAGAATTTTTAAAGCTTCCCAGGAGATTCCATTAAACAGCCAAATGCGAGAACCCCTGTCTTCAAAGTCTTCTGACTGGCGGCTGGATGCACTTGATACAATGATCGTGATAAGCTGCCTGGGCACTTGGGCTGGTTTCCACCAGATCTCCTTTAACCCTTTCCTGGAAGCAAACCCTTGCTTGTGTGAAATGAGAAATAAAGCACTATGCACATATAGATCTCTCATCATCAAACTTTCAACAGACATTTTGATGCATGTGAGTTTAACAAAGAATAGAAATTTCTCCATGTGTCACTTAGTGCAAACCTAAAAATTAATTATTGGAGCTGAATTTGCACACTGGTGTAACGAAGAAGTAAAAAAATACTCTTATTTTCAAAAATGTCTTTTTGGTTTATGTTGAAACATTATGATATGACCCAGGACCCCAAAATAAACTTCTGTGAATATTTAGACTATTTTATGGAGAACCGTGCTATAAATAGTATGGGCAAACTTGTTATAACTTGAATTTATTTAAGTATCAGCACTATGTTTCTATTTCTTTGTCATTGTTGAAGTGATTAGAAGCTTTGTCATTAAAAAAACCCTTTGACAGTTATAATTATTGGCAGACAATTTTAGTTCATAAAATTATAAAGAAAAAAATATAGTTAGATGAAGCAATAGAAGCCTTAAAGACCATTCTGAATATAAGTTAGCCACGGGCTTATACGTTTTTTGATGACACAGGACTTGACTTTGAGAGAAGGCCTGAGTTTACACACTTGCTGTGTGACCTTGGATAATTCATTTAAACTTTTTAATGCTGAGTTTTTTAAAATCTCCAAATGGGGGTTAATACCACCTATAAATGGGTATTACTGGGAGGATGAAGTGAGATACATGAAAATGCTTGCTAAGTTGCAAAATTCTATACAAAATAAGTGTATCATGTTCAGGACAAGCCATATTAGGAGGATCGTTATTTTTCAGTAATGCTAATAAATTTCAGTGACTATTAAGTAGACTGCAAAACTTTTGAGGATAGGAGTTATGGTTTATTTATATTTGTATCTCCCCTATGTAGCACTGAGCTTGGGACACAGAAGAAGCTCAATCATGATTGCTGAATAAATCACCATCTAGATGTTTTATCTTAGTCCCCTTTATGACCAGTACCACAGATTTATGTGAAAACAAGGTGGTAAGCTAGAGAACAAAGCTTTTCTTTGTGTGAGTATAACTGATCTCTGAGGATTAAAGTTCTGTATTTTCCCTCATTAGCACCAGAATCTAACAACTTCAGCTAACAGGATCAGACACAAATTTATATGTGTGTAAAGCTACATCTTTCCTTTTTATGCAGTGAGTACTCCTAATTTAAGAGCCAAATAACCAGTAGAGAAAAATAACTGTTTTATGTTATCAGAGGGGTTGGCAGTTGACATGTTTCACTTTTCCCATGGCTTAAATTGTTCTTCTGTAAAAATTAGGTCTTTGGGTAGTGAATTGCTAATCTTTTTAGGCCACTTGATGGAGTAAATGCACAAAATGAACATCTAAAAATTCAAATAGCTATTGATTCTTTGTAATGCTCTCATTTTCAATGGCACCTAGGAGATATTCAAGAGCCAGAGAGACCCTGGATTATTTTCACCTTGGGTGTTTATTTTTGTGATACTGAATGCATTTAAGGAGGTAATTAAGGTTAAATGAGGTCATAAGGGTGGGACCCTAATCCCACAGGACTGGTATTCTTATAAGAGTGGTGCAAACAGAGATAGGGCCATGGGAGGATATAGTGAGACAAGAGATCTCAACAGAAACCAACTCTGCTGGCACCTTGATCTTGGACTTCTAGACTCCAGAACTATGGAAAAATAAATTTCTGTTGTTCAAACCACCCAGTCTGAACATTTTATTTTGGCAGCCCCAGCAGACTAATAAAAGGCTATCTTGGTCCATTCAGGCTGCTATAACAGAATTATCACAGACTGGGTGGCTTAATTAGCAAGCATTTATTTCTCATAGATCTGAAGACTGGGAAGTCCAAAATCAAGGTATCAGTATATTTGAAGTCTTACGAGGACTTGCTTCCTGGTTTATAGATGGCAGTCATCTTGCTGTGTCCTCATGTAACAGAAGGGATGAGAGGGCTGTCTGGGGTTTCTAATCCCATTCATGAGAACTCTACCCTCATGATCTAATCACCTTCCAAGTGTCTCAATTCATAATACCATCACTTTGGGAGTTAGGATCTCAGCACATGAATTTTGGGGGGACATAAGCATTCAGTTCATAACAAAGGCTCTAACTGGTTTGTGATTAAACCCTAGAGAAAAAGGAGTTTTTGTAAAAGAAAAGAGCTATATTTACAGAAATCTCTAACATATGCTAACAGAGAGTAGCATGACAATTGGGATGTGAAGAATTACTCACTGTCTAGTCAGAGCAGCTTTGGAACCAAAAATGACCCCAAGGGTCAGTGGTGGGAGGGCACCAGGGGCAGCACCAGGGAATGGCACAGCATCATGTCTTGGTACATTGGAATCTCCTCCATGCACTTGAGCTTAGCACAGTGCATCTTCTGTTGGTACCAGCTGGAGATCAACCAGAACCAGTGGGATGGCTGCCACAGGGGAAGCCTTGGTTGTCACCATCAGAAACAGGGACCCAAACCCAAGAGACAGAGGAGAACATGAGTAATGAAGAATTGATTACTCTTCCTGAACACATATGAGACACCTCCTGGAAACTCCCTAAAATACCTGGAAGATGAAGAATGTTTGAAATTATTTTGAAGCCCTGTAATAGTGGATATGAGTTTATTTCATTAGCTTAATGGAACAATCTCATGGCACATACAAAATGGCAATATTAACATAAACAATGTAGAAACTGGGATCAGGCAGAAACTAACCTCTGTAGGGCACCTATTAAATGGTAGGCAGTGGGCTATTATATGAATTATTTCTCATTTTCTATATAAAAACTCTTGAAACTAATATCGTTGCCCCTAATTTTTCAAATGAGGAAACTGGGCCTCAGAGATGTTATGGAATTTGCCTGGGGTCACATAACTAGTGTCTCTGGAAACAGGAATACTAAGTAGATGTGTTTGACTTCAAAGTCTGTATTTAACACCCTGCTATACACAACCTATTAAAATTTCTGAGTTTTTTTTTTCTTGTCATGTATAGAGGAGAAAACATCAATAATTGTTTTAATGTAAACTATTTTAATGCAAACTGTTTTCATGTTCCTTAAACTGTGGAAGTGGTTTGGCTACTCCCAGTGTCACTGACCATGTATCTAAACATCATTACTATTCCTTCATTCATGGCATAATTGAGTATCTACTGTGTTCTAGGTACTGAAGATATAGCAATAAACAAAATAGTCATAGCCTCTGCCTCAGAGAGTTTAGAGATATTAAGCAAATTATCATAGCAATAAAACCTATAATTAAACATGGAGATAACTGTTCTAAAAAAAAGTCAGGGAGGCATGAAAGGATAACAGAGATGACATTTGGGTGGAGAGGAGGGAAAGTCTTCTTTATAATGTTGATAGCTGAGCAAAGATGTGATGGAGGAAGGGGGTCATAGCATAGAGGAAAGGTGAGGCTTCAGATACAGGCAGGGACCATGTGATGCGGGGCCGTAGAAGCCCATGTTAAGGATTTTATATGTTATTATAAATGTAATAGACATTGAAAGGACACTGTTGGCTTTTGAGCCAGGGGAGTAGATGTAGTATATAATCACTCTGGCTACTGTGTGGAGAATGAGTTGGAATTGGGTAGCAAGCTAAAGAAGGAGAGATTGGCAGGGAAGATTGAGAAGGGGGTACCAGCAAGAGAAGAAGAAAATGCAGACTAAAGAAGTCAACTTCTGAACAAGGCAGGAGGGGCCTACTGCTGAAACGATGGAGGAAAGGGCAAGAAGGTGAGAGACTGAAAGGATGCCTGCCATCCACGCTGAATAAGGAGAGAAAGGAAGGCTGGAGGGGCTGCTGAGAGAAAGTGAAGGTGTCCATGTGGCTGAGGACTGCTGAGGGAGAGGCAGGAAAAAAAGGAGGCGCTGGTCAGACTGTTCGTTGTGGACGGGGTGTGGCTGTGATGAGTTCCTGTTGGGATTTTGCTTGGTAGTGGGTTGCTGAGGTAAAGCAGAAGAACATGTAACTGGAAACAGAGGTTAAAGAATTGAGGTAAGAGTGTTAGGAATGTCATCTATGTGGACATGAAGTTGCCTAGGATGATGGAAAGAGCTGAAGCCTTCAGTGAATGAGGGAGCATGGCCAGGAGCTCAATAAACTGCTTTGAAAACCAAGAGATGATGTTGCCAAATGGTGAGTTCAGTATTGCAGGGATTTTGCACTGGAGGGGGCGAGTAATGGTCTGGAAGAAGCGACGGGGAGAAAAGGAGACACTGACTCCCCTCCCAATCATGAATGTGGCGAGAAAAAACAACCTCCGTTTCAGAAGGTCTAGGGGAAGCAGTGCACCCAGGGGCAGCTAAGATTCGATTAAGCCAAGAGGGATGTGGGGAGGAGGTGGAAGATGTGAGGGATCGTTGGTCACAGAGTGGATCTCGGAAGGGGAGAGAGTCTTGAACAGAGGAATAGAGAGGATGTACAGAGTTGCAGTCAGTGTAAAGCCAAGTGGTGACAAGGGTCAAGCAAGAAGCGTCCTTCGGTGAGCGAGTTTGTGGGTGTGAGTGTGTGTGTGTGTGTGTGTGTGTGTGTGTGTGTATGTGAGAACTGTCCAGTGCTCTCCACTGAGTGCCAACCCCAAAGTTAGAGTGAATACACTTGTTGGCTTTAGTCATAACCCTAGTTTTCTTTAGCAGACCTGTCACTTGTTTGGGAGCTGGAAAAGTCAGCAAGAGTTGCTTCTGGTACGTGTCTGTTCTTTGAAAAATAACCTAAGTCCCTTCTCTTGGGCCCAAAGTGAAAGCTACATTTTATTAAATTTTTAGCATAAAGTAAGCAGAAAATCAAGGCAAAATAACACTATTCTATTCAGAGCACTTATAGAGAAAGGAAATTAACTTTTTAAACTGTGAGATAATGCACTAGATAACTGAGCACATAATTAAAGGCATGGTGAGCCCTCCGTTACAGTTCTCAAGTTCTTTCTACCAGTTCTTTTGTATCATAATTGTAAGAACATTTTGTTTCAGTGCTGGAGACAGCTATTATAGTCATCTCAATAGCATAAAATGTAGATTCCGTACATTGCCATTTATACAAATATACACACTCCATTTAACTCAAAAGGAGTGTCATAGTTTAGGAAATAACTTTCAGGAATGATTAGAAGATAGTCCTAGGGATACATAAGAACATGTCTAAATAAACCTCAGAGTAATTCAGTGAACATTTCGCTGCTGTGAAATTTTCCCACAAGCTGTTCTTTTATTGCCTAAAATAAGGGAATTACATGGAGAAGACGAATTGCAATTTTCAAGGCAAGAGAAAATTTACCTTATCTGTCACCACACCACCCTGCAAGAGGATTGGAACTCCAGATACTTTGGAGTAATGGGCCAGAAAATGCATGGCATGTTCAGTAGACTAGAAGTCACTTGGAGGATGAGAGCGGAAGTTCATGCTGAGAGGAGGAGGTGGGTGAGGGATTAGGCTGGATAATTCCCGGGGCGGGGTGGGGGAGGTGATGATGACTTTATATTTCTTGCTGGGAAGTTTAGACTTATTATAAGAACCACGAGGCATAACTGATGGATACTAGACAGAGGAGCAGCATGACCAGAATACCTCTTAAAAAAAGATCTGTTTAGTAGCTTTGTGGAAGGTGGATTGGAGAGAGAGAGACTACGAAAAAGACCAGTCAAGATGTCATAACTGAGAAGAGAAACGATGACGGTCTAAACAAAGCAAGGGCAATGGCTGATGGACAGAAATTTGAAAGAGATTTGGTAGCTGAAGCAAGCGAGTAGAAAGAGGAGTCCAGCAGGACTCCAAGGATGGCCCCACCACTGGTCTAAGGACTAGAGACTCAGGCCAAGTGCAGAAGAGGTTTGATCCCTGAGTCTTTCTTTTTATTACCTTTCTAAACCCCCTCTTCTTGTACAGAACCCTGAGTATAATATCCTCATGCTTTTTGTATTTTTCCAGCAACTAGTTCCTTTGCTTTCTTTCCCCTAACACCTGTGAATACCATAGATATTCCCATTGACCCTGTGCAAGTTTTGTGAGACCTAGAGGCCAATTTTTTTTTGAAGATGGGGTAAGATATTTCTAATTTTGCTGAAATTTTATGGGCAATAAAATAAAATTTTTCTGTAACATCCCTGGAAAAGTCTAAAAGTACTCGATCTATACCTTTCTACTGAGCTTGAAAACATGTAGGAAAGGATAATAACTTTTATTATTTATAGGGTTTTATGTTTTATAGGGTTTTATTTTTTATAGGGTTTTAAATATATTGACTTACTTGGTCTTGAGCTGTCCTAACAATCCTATGAAATAAGACTATGGCAAACCCCATTGTACAAATGAGGAAACTGGGGCACAGAGAGGTTATGTAAATTACATAAAGTCACACAGCTGGTAAGTGGCAATGTGCCTAAGGTGAGTTCACAGGTAGCAGAACCAAGATTTAAACCCAGGCTGTGTGACTATGGGCCCAGACTTAACTACTCCACTATGTCATCTCTCAATACTAGCAGCATACTGTAATAGCCAGGGAGGGTGAATTTCTTACGCTAGAGAAATGACATGATGTTTATCTACTAGTCAGAGATGAGAATAGCACTTGTAAGTCAGGGCCTTTGGAGACTGGTAATGTTCTACCTGCCATAACCAGCAGTGGGGAGGGAAGTGGTTTTCTATGGTTGCCTTTATTCCTCCTTGTTCCCAGCCTCAAATCTTCTAAGGTTACTGGTATTGGGGACCTATTTCGGATAAAGTTACCCACGATTGTTGATGATGATAAACAACTGTGAGGATCTGATGGTGTTAACTTCTCACAAGAAGGTGGTTAATATAGGGAGGTTATCTATCTATCTATCTATCTATCTATCTATCTATCTATCTATCTATATCTATCTATCTATCCATCTGTCCATTATTTATCTTTTAACCATCCATCCAGCCATCCCTCCGCTCCTATATATTCCCTGGCGTCTGTGTGCCATATACATTATTTAACTCTTTCACATAATTAATTCTTAAAGGCTTGTAATACCACTACTTTACAGATGAAGAAACTGAGTCTAAGAAAGAGTTGGATTCAGGTTCTCAAACCTGAAGCCAAGATTTGCAGTCAAATTTATCTGATCCCAAAGTATATATCCTTTCCCTTTACCACATAGTTCTTATGCTAAGTCTTTTACTTTGGGGCTAGATATTCTACTTATTAAACTAGGTTATTGCTGTTTTAAGGTTTTTTCAGATCATCCCTGTAACTATCTCTCCAGAATATTTGCAAGTTAATCTTCGTCTTTTCCAATACTGGTTATGAGAAATGTGATACACTAAGAAGAAAATCTACTCAGTACAGGCAAGTAAAGGTACATACCTTGCAGGAGATGCTAAAGATAAATTTTCCTCCTGTTTCAGATGGATTGTATAGTCGCATGCCCCTTTTCTTATTCTTATTCTGTGAGAGTTTTGAGAAAAGCAGTGCAGATAAGTCTGGGGTAGCAATGCCTATTTTTCCATATACAGCATAATTAGCACATTAAACTGATTTTAATGATAAAATGCTTACTCTAAAATCAGTTAAAGCTCCATTTCAGTAACATCCTCTTAGAAGAGTACCCAGGTGCTTTAGAAAGTAGGAGTGAAAGACTTAGGTAAGGTGTTTCACCTTTTTTTTCTTGTACATTTACCTTATGTATCACTCAGAATGTCTGGTTACTGTGGCAATGGAAAGTACCAAAATTTCATCTTGATAAATAGATGCAGAGGAGTTAAAATATTTTAAGATGCATAATTTTTTCGTTTGAAGTTTATTTTCTTCTCAGGCTGATGATCAAACTAATTTTGCCCATAGTAACCAAGCAGGTAGTATTGTCTTTATTCATGGCATCTATTAAGTATAAATTACCTTGCTAAAAATAAATAACAGTGCAAAATGAATGAACCCAGTTACAATATGCATCATACATAACAGGATAAAAATGAACCGCTAGTTTATTCCCTACCGCATTGCTTCCATAGATCTTAGCTGGGAAGACTCTGAGGTTTTAGAAGAATGCTCTTTCAAGGATTTCCACCTGTTTAGGGCTAAAAAATAGGGTTCACATAAACAGTGTTTTTTATTTTCTTTCTTTCCTTTTGAGGAGGGCAGAGAATGAATTTCCTATAAGTTCCATCTAGTACGTAGTAAGTTCCATCAAGTACCTACTCTTTAATAATAAAGGAACTTAATGTCATTAATAGCTATGACCTTTAAATTTTGTTCCAGAGTATGGCATTTACTGAATTTAGATTGTAAATTCCAAATGTGTAAACACGTCTGAGCTAGGGCTTTTATGTAACTGTATTCCTGATCTGCTTACTTATTGGTATTTATGTCTGTGAACTCCTGTTAATTGGTTAATGTTTGTAAAGTGCTCTTGAGATGAAAAGCTAACGATCACCTTACCGTAGGAGGGCGTGGGTGACTGCCCTGACAGCCTGCTGAGGTGTCTGCTGGGGTTTGACTGCGAGGGCTTGCCTGTGGCTCTGGGATAATGAGGAACCCCTGAAGAGTTCTATATCCCTGCTCCCCAAAGACTTTTCCATTCGATTCTCTTGGCTTTGCTAGGTCAGTCTTTGGACATAATAAAAACCTGCAAAGCTATAAAAGGAAGATTCTTCAAAGACTTTTACCCACTTACCACTAGAGTTTGCTCTAATGCATTTGGACAGCATCTGTATTTTATTACAAAAGAAACCATAATAATAATAGAAATACATAAAAAGTCCAAAAATATGTTGCTCTTAAAAATTAGGGGCCTGTGTTTTATTATTTTATCTTTATTTTCTGTACTATAAGCTTAAAGGGAGCCACATTTTTATTTATATTCATGTATTGAATTGTAGGACGTATATTTGTTAATAAGTTGGCTAAGAAAAATGTAATTGTGAACTGATAAAAATTTCCAGCCATATCTACAACAGACCTATATTCAAAGGGAAGAGTTTTTTTAAATGTTATTTATTTATTTATTTATTTAGCTAAAGTAGTTACTGAATTTTCTTTCAGCGCATAGGAACAACATTTAGAGTTTCAATGCATTATATGATTTTCATGCTGGAGTTTTTTTTGTTTTTAAATACTACGTACTAAATAATATTAAATGATAATACTGATTTTCTTCTCGTTGGCCTATGTGCCTGCTTTTTGTAAGATCTATTTCTTGCATTTCCTGGATCTCTTCTAATCTTTCATGTTAGCATTTCATAGTCACAACATTGGTTCACCTGCCTGGCATCACAGCTCCCCTGGGGAATCCCTCCTGGGGTATGTGCAGTTGGTCCTGCAGAGGGAAGTGGTGTCCAGGGGGACCCACGTCATTGCCGGATTCCCCTATGGAGACAAAAGATTTTCCAGCTGTTTATTTTTAATCAGCTGGTAATCACTGCACTACTTAGAGTGAGTTTCAGAAGTGACAAAGCAGATACAGGTCCTACAGCCCACAAATTGTTCCCTTTGCAAGGAGCTACTTTGATTTTTGTCCAGAATTGTACATTTCCATACTTGTTTAAATTAAACTTTGTTTTGAAGCTCTGCCATGTTTACCAAGGTTAACTTTTAAGTTCTCACAGGTTTTAAAGCTTCTTGTAAAGTTAGAAAATCCTTCAGAGTAATCAGAAATACAGGAAAGCTACTACAAAGACATTTTTAACATTGATTTTTTTCATAATCAAGAGAAATTAGAGAAGTTAAATGCTCCAAAATATAGACTGGCTGGTCAAATTACCGCACAACCATTCAGTGCAGGTTGTGCCACCATTACGACAGCATGCAGAATGCTTGTGCTATTGTATTATGTAAACAAAACACAGAATAGAAAAGTGATCATAAAATATATTCTTAACTGTGTAAAAGAGTCATAGAAATTGCCTGGAAGGAAATATAGCAAAACACTATATAACAAAACACAAGTGATCATTTTCTTCTTAATGGTTATTTCATGTATTTCCAAGTTTTTACCAGTAGCGAGTGTTTTACTTTTTCACTCACTTTCTCTTTAAAATAAATATTTAAAACATACAGAAGTATAGAGAATGATATAAAATAACAGACATGTTTGTATCTGTATGACACTTTGCATGCTAACTTTTTGTCTCATTTGCTTAGATATTTTCAGTTATTCTTTGGAGATAAAGCATTTGATTTCTCTTTTCCTGGATTACACATTGGAGAATCTCTCTAGGATAAACCTAGAAGTGGCATCACTGGGTTGAAGATATCTACATCTTTCATTTTACCAAATTATTCTCCAATTTAGACTCCCAACAGCTGAATACATGAATTACTATTTCCCTACATTCTTGTTAACTCTTGATATTAGACTTTTAAATATTTGCCAAATTGGATAAATATTTTAAAAATCTTTTATGTGTTTTTATTTGCTTTTCCCTGTTTATTAGACTTTAAGATTTACTTTGATGTGAATTGTCACCTTGCCCATTATTCTGTTAGGTCATTTGCTCTTATCCTGTTGGTTTTTAAACTTCATGATATAGTTGGGATACCAATTCTTTGTCAGTTATATGCATTGCAAATGTATTTTTTCAGTCTGTAGATTGTCTTTATATTTTTAAAGTTTCTTTTGATGAACAGAGTTTTAAAATTTAGTGCAGTAAATGTATTAACATTTTCTTTATAAGTTTATGTCTTTTGTGTCTTGTTTAAAATATATTTCACTATCCTGAGGTAATAACTATATTCAATATTTTCTTTTAAAAGAATTTATTTTTTCATGCTGTGATGTAGAAATCTAAGTTTATTTATTCCTTGTGTAGCTAACCATTATCCTGACATGATTTATTAAATGGTCCATTGCTTCCACACTATTCAATGCTGTCTCTATCTTAAGTCAACTTTTCAAATATGAGTGCGGTTTGTTTCTGGACCCTCTGTTTTATTTCTCTATTTGGTTATTCTTGTACTCCTACAACACTATCATAATGACTACAGCTTTATAATATGTTGGTATTTGTTACAGCAGGTCTGTCTATCTTAGTTTCCTTCTTAATAACTTTCTTGCCTGTAATGGGCATTTTGTTCTTCCACATACATTTTATTATCACCATATAAAGTTCTTTAAACAATGATTTTAGAATTTTGATTGGATTTTTATGAATTTTATAGATTAATTTTTGGGAGGATTGATATGTTTAAAATATTGAGTTTTTCCATCTAGGAATAGTTTACTTCATTATTTAATTAGGTCTTTTATGTCTTTAACATTTTATAATACTTTATACATCTTTTATTGGATTTTTCCTATTACTATGTGTGTGTATGTGCATAATACTGCTGTGAAACTACATTTTCTAGATGAAAGTGTCTGGTCTATAGGAACTCTTCAGTTTTCTTTTGTTAATGTTCATCAACCTTGTTGATTTCTTTTACTAATTATAGGTTTACCTACAGATTCTCTTGGGTTTTCTTTGTAGAAAACCATGTCCTTGACAAATTATAACAAATATATTTCTTCTTTTCCACTTCTAATTTTCTTTTTGTTGTTGTTGTTGTTTATTGGTCTATCAGAAACTGCTATCTGCACAATGCATTCATCCCTTTTTTCTTAAAAATGAGGATAGAATATTCCTAGCTAAAACACTACATTTTGCAGCCTATCTTATATATAGGCATGACCATTGATATGTAAATAGAAGTAGTTAGGTTGGACTTCAAGAAAGTTCTTTAAGGGACAAAATGACTCCTATTATAAGTGCATCCTCTGCTTTTATCTTGTTTTCCTTTCTGATGCTTGGAAAATGGATATGATGTTTAGAGCTGCAGTCTCCATTTTGGGATCATGAAGTACCTCTGAGAATGCAAGCAAATGTTGAGAATGGTGGAACAGAATGAAAGACGGAACTTGGGCTCTGATGTATTCATGGAATTGCAATTTTAGGTCGGCACTGATGACAGCAGGATTTCTTTTAAGCAAGGAAAAAAAAAACTATCTTGTTTAAGACACTGTTATTTATGTTTTCTGTAATACACAGTCAAATTTAATCATTTATATACATAGTACCATGTCTTCAGTAGCATTTTGATAGGAGAAATAATAGCAAGTATTGTCTTTTTTTTTAATTTAGGGGAAAATGCTTCCAGTTTTTACTATTAAGTTTGTTGTTTGCTATACATCTTTTGTAGACACCTTTTTAAACATGTGTTCTTTTTATTCCTAGTTATCTAAGCATTTTTATCATGAATGTTTGTTGAATTTTACTGACTGCTTTTTCTGTATTATATCAAATGATGAAATAGGTTATCCCTTTTTATCTACTAATGTGGTGATTTACACTAATAAGTTTTCCTAATGTCTTATCTTTCTAATATATTCTTTCACTTCTGGGATAAACTCTAGTTAGTTACTGTAAACTGCTTCTCACATATATTGCTTGATTTGATTTGCTAATGTTTTATTTAAGATTTTTGCATTTATGTTTAAAAGTGGGTTTGGCCTATATTTTTTCTTTTTCATGATTGGGTTGTCTGGTTTTTTTTTGGCTGAAGTCCAAATTACTTCAAGAATTGAGTTGCGAGTCATCTCTCAGTTTATATTTCCCAGAACAGTTTATGCATAGTATTAGCATTATCTTTTCCTGGATTATTCATACAATCTCTTCTGTCAAACTGCCTTGACCAGTGATCTTCTGGTGGGTAAAATTCAATTCATTTTGAATTGTTTGGGAGAGCTTCAGATTCCTTAGTGGTCACAACTATTTTCACTTTCTATTTCTGCATGAGATAATTTTGCTATTTTTATATTTTTTTTTTGGAAAAAATCTCTAGATTTCTGACTTTTCATATTTATTAGAATAAAGTTTTTCCTTATAGTGTGTAATGAATTTTTATTTAAATTTTATCTGTCCCCAGGTTCACTGCTAATATTATTTATTTGTTCCTCCTCTCCCTTTATGTTGGTAGACATCTTAAAAGTTTGTCTATTTTTCTTAGTCTTTTTATTTCAAAACTTAAAATTCCAAATCATTTCTATTTCATTAAAACCTGCTAATTTTCTTACTTCCATCTCCTTAAGGTTTATTTTGTTGTTATTATCTGGCTTTTTGAGTTGAATGCTTAGTTCATTTTTTCCCCTAATATATGCATTTAAGCAACACATCTTATTCTAAGTACTACTTTTGCTGCACTCCACAATTTTGATACATAGTGTTCTCATGGTTATTTAATTCTCAGTAGATTCTAGTTTATATTATGATTTTTTTCTTTGATCTACAAATTACTTCAAGATGTGTTTTTCATTTTTAAACATATGGAAGTTTTGGCTACCTCTTATTATCATTCCATTTTTTGAAAAATTTTAATTAATTAATTTATTTTTGGCTGCATGGGGTCTTCATTGCTGCGCACGGGCTTTCTCTAGTTGCAGCGAGCGGGGGCTACTCTTCGTTGCGATGTGCAGGCTTCTCATTGCAGTGGCTTCTCTTGTCGTGGAGCATGGGCTCTAGGCACCCAGGCTTCAGTAGTTGTGGTGCACGGGCTTAGTTGCTCCGTGGCATGTGGGATCTTCCTGGACCAGGGATCGAACCTGTGTCCCTTGCATTGGCAGGCAGATTCTTATCCACTGCGCCACCAGGGAAGCCCATATCATTCCATTTTTTATGTTATTGTTTAATCAATTTTTTATAGTGTTGTTAATTTTTTAAACATTTTAAACTTTCAGATTGCCCTATTGTATCAAATTGTTGAGGATTATAATCTTTTTGTTGTTGTTGTCTGTGATATTCTCTTCATTGTTCATTTTCCTGTGTGCTTTATACCTTTTTTTTTTTTTTTTAAATTGAAAACAGCTCTTTAGTGTCATTTGCTTAACTGTAGGACTCAGTGTGTCCTGGATTATGGAACTACTTCTCAAGAATAGTATGGCCTTTGCTTCTGCTAAGGTTTCAAGGAGTTCTCATTAAATTAGTAGCAGTATTTGTGTTAATATTTGAACTTGGGAATCTTATGCCACCTACATAGCTAAATATTCCCTGATACTTACATAAATTGCAGTTTTGGAATTCTGTTTCTGATAATAGAGTTGATACTCAGAGCCCCGAGGAGCAATTTTTGATGTTTCCCTGGAGAATGATGAGTAAGAGGGCTTCTAAGCCCTGTTCACAGAGTGGGTGACCCACTCCAGGGCCCTGGCTATATGTGGGGGTCTAAGTGCCAGCTACCTGCCTCCCAAGGCCTCTGGGCCATGCGTTTTACCCAGGAGTCAAGGCCTACACAGGATCAGGACACAAACTGATTGTTCTGTCTTTGAGTTCTCCTTTTATTTCTGGCACCTGGAGATTTCCTTTTCTTTCTTCCAAGTTTGCCTGTACATTAATCTTATTTGGTTCCATTTTAGCCAGCATTTACATTATAGCTGACAGTGTAAATCTGAAGGCTACCCTAACTCAGGACACAGGGAAACTAGTTATTGGAGAAGGAGGAAATCCTCCATGAATATAGAGGACCTAGCAAGGCTCAGTGACAGATTGTTCTAGGGAGTGAGTAGCATCTTCTGGGGACCTCTGGGGTCCATCCTGACCTGTTTGCCTCTGTGACAGCAGCCTAAGAATGAAACTTGGTAGCCTGATAGAATGGCATTCACTGAGCTGGGTTCTGGAGGTCACCCAGTCCTAGTCTTGCACTAAGTGCCATGATCCTTCGTTGGTGCAGGATTCCAGTAGAAAAGGAAGTCATGGTATGACTGCTTCACACGTTACTTCCACTGAATAGGAGTGCCGTCCTATATCTCATAAAACATTTTCAAAAGTGATCAAAATCAGAACTAGCTCCTCAGAATATGACTCTTGTTTAATGCAAGTCACATTCAAAAGTGCCTACCGTGTCCCACTGTGAGAGAGAGAGGGGTAGTTAGGTCTCTGCAGAGGTCTGCTTAGTAGAAGAGATGGGTATACACAGCAGACCCTAAAACAATGGGAGGCTTGTTGTAAAAGTGGTATGAACAGACACTGTGGGAGCAAAGACAAAGGAGTAGTAAAATAAGTTGATTCCAATGAGGGGGATGAAGCAGTAGGGAAGCCTTCCCAGAGGCTTTGCCATGAAGGATGATGAGAATGCTACCTGTGGACAGAGGTAACCTGAGTCGAAGAGTAAGCGCTCCTTCTGCAGAGGGTTCAGACCCCTGTTAAGGAACCTACTCAGCTGGAGTCTAGGGTGAAGTCGGAGGAGGTGAGGCTGGGCCCAGAGGATGAGAGACCGTGAATACAATATTTGCCTTCATTTGTTTGAGAGATGTTTTCCCCTCTAAAGTTAGAGAGAATGACTATTTTTTTCCACTTTATCTTCTTTTAAATTTATTTTTAATTTTAAATTATACATTATATCTAAGGTAATTCAGCTAATCTAGGATGTTAATAATCAAGACCCATACTCCATAAATGCATAGAAGAGATACAGGATTTTGGTCCGGTTTCTGCTCTTAGAGAAGTAAAGGAAAAGGCAGTTCTATTTTTAATTTTTTAAGGGACCTATAATGTGTTCCATGGTGCCTGCATCAGTGTACATTCCCACCAGCAGTGCCCAAGGGTTCTCTTTCCTCCACATCCTCACCAACTCTTGTTGTCTCTTGTCTTTTTGATGCAACCATTCTGACAGGTGTGAGGTGATATCTCATTGTGGTTTTTTCATTTCATTTCCCTGATGGTTAGTGACATTAAGCACCTTTTTGTGTGCCCGTTGGCCATTTGAATGTCTTCTTCAGAAAAAATCTATTTCATTCCTCTGCCCATTTTAAATCAGATTGTTTGAATTTTGTTATTGAGTTGTATGAGTGCTTTATATATTTTGGATATATTTGGATATTAACCCCTTATCAATGATAGAGGTCAACTCAGTAGATGTCTACATTTGGATTATATTTTTGATTCCTTTTAAAGTCCTTGCTATGGACTTCCCTGGTGGCTCAGTGGTTAAGAATCTGCCTGCCAATGCAGGGGACACAGGTTCGAGCCCTGGTCTGGGAAGATAACATATGTCTCAGAGCAACTAAGCCCGTGTGCCACAACTACTGAACCTGTGCTCTAGAGCCCACAAGCCACAGCTACTGAGCCCACGTGCCACAACTACTGAAGCCTGCGAGCTTAGGTCCAGTGCTCCACAACAAGAGAAGCCACCACAATGAGAAAGCCGTGCACTGAAATGGAGAGTAGCCCCCGCTCGCCGCAACTAGAGAAAGCCGGTGTGCAGCAACGAAGACCCAACGCAGCTAAAAATAAATAAATAAATAAATAATAAATAAATAAATTTTTAAAATATGCAGAGAATATATGAAAAAGCTAAACAGTGTAATTACATCTTAACCCAGGTCAAAATCTTCATGGTACAGACTATTACTGTTATTGTTCATATTATAGTGCCCTTACAAGTTATAGTAGTTGGAGCTTTACTGCTGTGAAAATTCCCTAGTGCAGATAGGTTAGTCCCTCAAGTCTTTCTGGAAGTCATCAGGAATAGAGAATATAGAAAAATATTGTTTAATCAAGTAAACAGATGAGCCTATATCAACTTATAGGACAGACTATTTCTATTTTAGCACGATAAATTATGTCCTTTATTATTTGTCACAATGAAAACTTACCTGATATCTAGAGCCCAAAATCTTTGACTTGAAAGCTACCCCCTGCGTTTGTATTGAGTCATTTTGGGAACTATGTGTGTGTGTGTATGTATGTGTAGGTTTGTGTGTGCATGTGCAGGTTCAGTATGTTGTTAGCATCTGAGCTCAAAGTAAGGAAGAAGCAAACCAGCTGGGGAGTGGGCAAGAGAGAATCACAATGAATTTATTTATTTATTTATTTATTTTTCAAGAAGATAGCATGAAGAGGTAAGTTTTACTCACTCTCTTTTATTTATTTATTTATTTATTTTTTATCTTTTTTTTTTTTAATCAGTCATCAATTTTATACACATCAGTGTATACATGCAAATCCCAATCGCCCAATTCAGCACACCACCATCCCCACCCCACCGTGGTTTTCCCCCCTTGGTGTCCATACGTTTGTTCTCTACATCTGTGTCTCAACTTCTGCCCTGCAAACCGGTTCATCTGTACCATTTTTCTAGGTTCCACATACATGCGTTAATATATGATATTTGTTTTTCTCTTTCTGACTTACTTCACTCTGTATGACAGTCTCTAGATCCATCCACGTCTTAACAAATGACTCAATTTTGTTCCTTTTTATGGCTGAGTAATATTCCATTGTATATATGTGCCACAACTTCTTTATCCATTTGTCTGTCGATGGGCATTTAGGTTGCTTCCATGACCTAGCTATTGTAAATAGTGCTGCAATGAACATTGGGGTGCATGTGTCTTTTTGAATTACAGTTTTCTTTGGGTATATGCCCAGTAGTGGGATTGCTGGATCATATGGTAATTCTATTTTTAGTTTTTTAAGGAACCTCCATATTGTTCTCCATAGTGGCTGTATCAATTTACATTCCCACCAACAGTGCAAGAGGGTTCCCTTTTCTCCACACCCTCTCCAGCATTTGTTGTTTGTAGATTTTCTGATGATGCCCATTCTAACTGGTGTGAGGTGATACCTCATTGTAGTTTTGATTTGCATTTCTCTCTTTCATAATATGTAATACAATTAGCTTTTAATTTTCTTCTAGAAATCTGCTCAGATTTGGATTAGAATTGTATTTTATCTCTGGATAAGTTAGGAGAGAACTGACATCTAATTTTATTGAGTATATCACATCATGAACATGGTATATTTCACCCTTTATTTAGATCTATTTTTATTTCTTTCATCAGTGTTTTCTAGTTTTCAGAATACAGATCTTACACATATTTTGTCAGATTTATACCTAATTATTTCATGTTTTTGAAGCTATTATGAATAGTGTACTTTTTCAACTTCCAATTGTTTGTTGCTATATATGTTATTTTTTGTTAACTTTGAGATTTTCTAAGTAGACAATATTATAGTCTGTGAAAAAGCTGATTTTGTTTTGTTCTTTCCAATTTGTATGCCTTTAAATTCCTCTTTCTTTCCTAATTGCACTGACTAGGACCTCCAGTCCTATGTTGAATAGAAATGGTTGGAACAGAATATCTTTGTCAGATATCCTTGTCTTATGCCTAACTTTGTACAAGGTGGGAGTATTCAGATTTATATCATTAAGTATTATGTTAGGTGTAGTTTATTCAAAGATGTCCTTATCAGGTGGAGGCAGTTCTCTTTTATTTCTAGCTTGCTAAGAGATTTTATCATGAATAAGTGTTGTATTTTTTCAAAAGCTTTTTCTGCATCTACTGAGACGATCATATAGTTTTTAATTTTTTATTCTGTTGACATGGTGTACCACATTGATTGATTTTTTAATGTTGAACCTTGCATCTTAGGATAAAATTACCTGGTGACTATGTATTATACTTTTTGTATATTGTTGGATTATATGAGGTAATTAGTTGAGATGTTTGCATCTATTTTCATGACAGATGGTCTGTAGATTTTTCTTTCTTTCTTTCTTTCCCTTCCTTCCTTCCTCCCTCCTTTCTTTCCTCTTTCTTTCTTTCTTTCTCCTTTCCTTCCTTCCTTCCTTCTTTCCTTCCTTCCTTCCTTCCTCCCTTCCTCCCTTCCTCCCTCCCTTTCTTTCTTTCATTTGTTCATTAGCAATGTATTTGTTTGGGTTTGGTGTCAGGTTATTGCTTACCTCAGTAGATAAGTTGGGAAGTATTTTGTCCTCTTCTTTTTTCTGAAACTATACATGTAGAATTAATATTTTGTCATGTCATCTTTAACTGTCTATTAGAATTCACCAGCAAAGCCATCTTAGTGTTTTCTTTGTGGAAAGATTTAAACTATGAAATAAATTTTTTAACAGATATAGGAATATCAAGGTAATCTGTTTTTTGTTCGAGTTTTGGCAGTTTGCATATTTCAGTGAATTAGTCCATTTAATCTAATTTATAAAATTTATTGGCATGGAATATTATTTGCAAAATTCCTTATTATTCTTTTAATATCTGTTTTATCTGTAGTGTTATTCATTTTTCCACTACATATATTGGTAA
Organism: Balaenoptera musculus; assembly: GCF_009873245.2. Lineage (NCBI taxonomy): Eukaryota > Metazoa > Chordata > Mammalia > Artiodactyla > Balaenopteridae > Balaenoptera > Balaenoptera musculus. The sequence continues at coordinate 36,699,355 of NC_045798.1, forward strand.
TTTGTGTCCTTTGTTTAACTTGAACAGTCTCACTATAGATTTATCAATTATATTTATATCAAAGAATCAGCTTTTGTTTTCTTTGATTTTTCTCTGGAGTCCTCTATTTTCTATTTAAGTGACTTCTGATTTATTTTTATTTATTCTTCTTGCTTTAGGTTTAGTTTGCTCTTCTTTTTACAGTTTCTTAGGAAGCTTAGATCATTGATTTAAGACCTTTTTTTTATATATAATATGAACATTTCTTTCTAAGCACTAGCTTAGTTCGAGTCATCATATCTTGATATGCTATATTATCATTTAAAATTCTTTCAAAACATTTTATATTTTCCTTGTGATTGTTTTCTTAGATCCATGGGTTAGTTAAAAGCATGTTTCCAAACATTTATGGATTTTTGAGGTATTATTCTGTTATTGATTTCAAGTTTTTTAATTCCATGTTTTCAATGAGCCTACTTTGTATAACTTTAAATTTTTAAAATTTGTTGAAATTTGTTTTATGGCTCAAAGTATGGTTTATATTGGTGTGTGTGTACTTGCAAAAAATGTATACTCTGCTGTTGATTAGGAGATTGTTAGGTAAAGTTAGATGATAATATTGCTCAGATCTACATTCATACTGAGTGTTTCTCCTATTTGTTCTATCACTTACTGAAAGAGGAATACTGAATTCTCCTTTTATATTTGTGAGTTTCTATGATTCCAATTTACCTCCATTGCTAGCTTATTAGCCATCCCTTCTTTTTATTTTTATTTTTTTTATTTTTTTATTTTTTATTTATTATTTATTTATTTATTTATTTATTTATTTATTTATTTTTGGCTGTGTTGGGTCTTCGTTTCTGTGCGAGGGCTTTCTCTAGTTGCGGCAAGCGGGGGCCACTCTTCATCGTGATGCGCGGGCCTCTCACTGTCGCGGCCTCTCTTGTTGCGGAGCACAGGCTCCAGACATGCAGGCTCAGTAGTTGTGGCTCACGGGCTTAGTTGCTCCGTGGCATGTGGGATCTTCCCAGACCAGGGCTCGAACCTGCGTCCCCTGCATTGGCAGGCAGATTCTCAACCACTGCGCCACCAGGGAAGCCCCCCTTCTTTTTATTTTATTTAATGGTTGCTCTCGGGTTTTGATATACATCTTCAACTTTTAATAGTCTACCTTCAAATAATATTCTACTACCTCACAGTTAGTGTGGGAGACTTATAGTTGTATATTTCCATTTCCTTCCTTCTATCCTTTGTATTATCATTGTCATGTACTTTACCTCCACATATGTTATTAATCCTGAAATGAACTTTTGGTTTTTTTGCTCTCAATTGTCAACTACCTTATAAAGAGGTTTTTTTAAAAAGAAAAATAAATCTTTTCTGTTCACTCCCACTTTTACTATTCTGGCGCTCTTTATTTCTTTGTGTAGATCCAAATTTCCATCTAAGGTCATACTCCTGTCTGAAGAAATTCCTTTAAACTTCCTTTTATTGCAGATCTAAGCTTTTGCTGGTCTGTACATCTATTTTTAACCTTCATTTTTGAAATATATTTTTGCTTGGTGTAGAATTCTAGGCTGAAAATCTTCTTTTAGTCTTTTAAGGTGTCAGTGATTTCTCTTTTAGCTTGTATAATTTCTGTAGAAAAGTATTTTCTAAAACTTGTGTTTGTTTCCTTGCATGTACTGTTGTCCCTCACCCCATGGCTCTTTTCAAGATTTTCTCTTTGTTTTCAACAGTTTGATTATGATGTGTCTTGGAAAGTGTGTTTGTGCTTGCTCATGTGTACATTATTATTTATCCAGCTTATCATCATTTGATAAGCTTATCCCAAATTTGTAGTTAATTTTCTCTGCTATTATCTTTCACTTATTTCTGCTGCTCTCTTTTCTCTTTTTTCTGTTTATGAGTTTTAAATTATAATATGTTAGAGTATTTGACAGTCTCATGGCAGTTGTATATTCTATTCTGCTTTCTTCATTCTTTTTCTCACTTAATGCTTCAGGTTTTTATTTTGTATTACTGTTTAAGTTAACTGAGTCTTGCTTCTGCTGTGTCTAGTCTACTTATAAGTCCATCCAACAAATTCTTCATCTCTATTATGATGGGTGTTTTTAGTTTTAAATTTGATTCTGTTTAATAATTTCTGTCTTTTCCCTCTGTTCATGCACATTGTCCATCTTTTCCACTAGATCCTTCGACATATTTATCATCACCATTTTAACGTTTCTGTCTTCCAGTTCCAACATAGAGGTCATCTCTATGTCCATTTCTGTTGACTACCTTATGTCTTGACAATGGGTCATTTTCTCTTCTTTTTTGTGTGTTCCTACATTTTGATTGGCTACTGGATATGGTGTGTGAGAAGAACAGCCTGCTGGAGGTGCTGGATGGATTTTCTCAGTGTTCTTTCAGCTCCATTGTTTCAGTAGTTCTTAAATTCCTGAGAAGCAGAGGAGGACTCTCCACACTCTTGCCCTTTGCCCAGCAGTATCCTGATTTGCACGCTGCTCAGTATTAGGCTTGTCATGGAAGCAAGTAGATGCTTTTGATTCCCTTGTTCCAGCATTACCCTTAGGCAGGCTATGTGCTCCTTTGCTTCACACGTGAAGGTTTCTCAGTATTTCTGTGCTTCCTCACCATGACAATGACACCCTGCTTGTATCTATGGTGTTGGAGGGGGTGGATCTTGGTCTTAGGCAGGAAAGAGCTCGAGCAGACCTCTGCAAGAACCTGGGCCCAAGCAGATTTCCCGCCTCCTCCTTAGGAATAATGTGCTTTGCTTCTACTCTTCCCTCAGAAGCAATGTACCTTTGCTTGGGACAGGTGGCTAAAGAGTTTTCTGTTTCCCCACTGCTTTTGCTTGTGACCAGGTGCATGGCAGGTGGTGGGTGATGAGCTGGGGGATTTCCACCCTCTTTCCCCCACAAGGGGCAGATAGTTTTTGTTTCCATTCCTTGACTAATTGCAGTTTACCTTTGCATGGGCCCTTGGAGTGGGAGAGTTTTCTGCCCTTCCTCCAGCAATTTAAAGCTATTAGCACCTAAGAAAGAAAGGTCTAGGAAAGAAGGTGGGGTTTTTTCTGTGCATCACCAGGAGGTCTCTCTGCCTCTAATTTTTCCTGTGAGCATCAGTGGAGGCCAGAGGAAAAGAGCTTGCAGTGAGGGCGGTCTCAACTTGTGCCTGAGGATATGAGTGATGCTAGCCTGTACTCAGTCTTTAAGAATTTGCTATAATTTTAGCTTTTTCTTCTAGCCTGCTCTGATGATGGCAGCTCTCCTCTTGTGCACCACTTCATAATCTCGTCTCTCTTCACAGAGGCTCTTCACTCTGGAACTCAGTTCACCTCGTTTGCCCTGCAATGTCAGCTCTCTAATGGGCTGCAGTAAAGTTAATGATTTTATAGATTATCCAGCTTTTCCTTATTGTTGGTGTGTGTGAGCAATGCTGTCTTGTGACTTTCTCTATCTGATTTGGCTGTCCATTGTCTCTTCACATACATTAGGGTTTCCTACCTTTCTATATAGTCTTAGAAGAAAGAAAGTCCTGTAGAAATTCACCATTGGATTTTCAACATGGTGTCATTGGTGACTCAAGAAGTGCAGTTTCATTGGAATAATGGTGGCCAATGCTTGACTGGGGGGTGGGTTCAAGAGAGAAAGAAGGGAGAAGAGAAGTTGGAGGCTGTGAGTTTAGATAACTCTTGAGGACTTTTCCCAGTAAAGGGCCAAAGGGTTGGGATCTAGTGCTCATGTGAAGGGACTGGCCTTTGCTTGGAGCATGGAGAATTTATCTCTAGAAACAGGAGGGAAAGCAGAGTGTTGAAGCACTGACACTGGAAGATGTGATGCTGTGAACTTGTGGAGGTTCTTTTGTGATTTGCTTTCATATTCTGAGTGCCTGAGGTAACCAGATATCATGTGAGAGTGAGAATGGGGGAAGAAGTGTTGAAGGTTTGAGAACAGCTACAAAGGTGGAAATGAGTAATCTAAGATATTAGGAATGAGAATGGACTAAAATTTGAGAACAGATTATTTCCTACAATCGAAAGAGAAAACTAAGCAGAAACAACAACAGCAGCAAAACTTTTCCTTATTTCTTTGTGATCTTCCATGTGTTATCCTGGCACAGAAATATATTTCATTACTTTGCAGTCACTTCTTTTTATACTATGAGATACTTACCCAAGCAATAGAAATGTTTAAGACAAAAGTAAATTATCTGCTTATTTGGCACCATAAAGAAAAAACTACAGAGATGTTCACGATTCTGGCTAATTTTATGTGGTGTAAGTGTTGTCCAAGTATGACAAATTCCTCTGGCACCACTGGGACATTTTATCTGATGCATAAAGAAGCAGGCAATGATTATGGTTCATTGGCTTGAACCTCTTCCTGGCATTTCCAAAAAATATACTTAACTACTGTTGTGGGAAATCTTTAGCAAATTCCTCAGATGGATTTGACACTTTCGGAACCACACTGTAGCAATTTTTTACTCTTATAGGAACCCAAGGTTACGATAGATTTTAACCAGTTTTCGTAAGCAAAGTATGACAAGATCAATGTGCCCTTTTCTAGTATACAAAAATGCACATCTACATTGAAGGAGAAAGAGTAACATCTGCATATTCTTTACTCAAAGGCCTTCTGTTTAGAAATTCTACTTGCTTATTCTAATTAGTTTTTGGGAATCCAGTGTCTCTAAGTAGATTGATCAGAGGAGTGGAATTTGTCTCTTTGATTCTTAGACAAGTGAATCCTATAATTGGATTTTACTATGGGCCCAAAACTTTGACACAGAGAAAGTAATAAAAAAGATCAGAATACTCCCAGAACATTCACTTAGTGCTCCCTAAAGTTTTGAGCTGTGGGCTTGTGTGTAAGTATGTGTGGGAACACTCCTCTGTCATTCTACTCCTAGGTATCAAGTGAACAATTCTGGCCATGGTTTGTACAATTAAAGATAACCATGTTCAAACAAATGCCTGGATATTGCTTGACATTTTATTTGGTAGGAGAAAAGGGACTGAGAAAACTTTTGATTATTTCTTCCTCTTATTGACCTGGAATTTTCACCTTACGGCTTTGAAAAAGAAATCAAAGTCAGGTCTTTTGCAGACAAGGGGAATGGATAATACCAAGTTTGACAAAACCTAGAACAACTGTACACAGCTCAACAGCTCAGTTCTTTTAACATACAAACACTTTTGAAAAAATAATTTGTACAAAGAGTCAAAATTTTAAAACATCAGCAAACATTTGAATTATGGTGATCTTTGCATCATGACTGAGTTCCACCATGACTTAATCTCATGAGCCCCTCAGTGAGTAACACAGAACATCACTCTATAGACTGATCTCCACACCCCAACCTCATGCTAAATTTCTACATCTCATGCTCTGTTATTTCTTCGCTGGTGGGCAGCTTAATTCAGCCACTTGTCTCCTAAAGCTACTTTTGGTGTTAGCAGTTTGTGTTCATACTTCATTACTCTTCAGGGTGGAGACTGTGGATTGAGTGTTTGGGTCTCTACAAAATTCATATGTTTGAACCCTAATATGATGGTATTTGGAGGTGGGGCCTTTGGGAGGTAATCAGGTCATGAGTGTAGAGCCCCCATGATGGAATAGTGTCTTACAAGAAGAGGAAGAGAGCTCTCTGTCTCTCTCTCTGCCGTATGAGGATACCATGAGAAGACGGCTGCCTGTAAACCAGGAAGAGGGTCTTCGCCAAGAATCCTGAGCATGCTGACACCCTGATCTTGGACTTCCAGCCTCCAGAACTGTGAGAAGTAAATTGCTGTTTAAGCCCCCTAGTCTGTGGTATTCTCTAATAGCAGCCCAAACTAAGACAGTGGAGAGCTCTAAAACCTTTCCTTCTTGAAGCCCTTTCTACTTTTTAATATGATAATGCATATATCTCGCATGCACGGTGTTTTCCTTTCTAACTTTCACTTTTACTTGAGGCCCCTGCCCAGTAGCCATACCGAATGATAGATCACATTATAAAATTGATTTCTAGATCTACTGGTACTTGATGCTCACAAGTATGTCCTTGTCTGGGATAGAAAGTATCTAAACCATGAAATTATTATTGTTTCTGCTGAAATGTACCAAAACCTTGTCCTTGGGCACGTCAGGTCTTACCTTCTACACATTATAGTTGACTCCTTTCTCTGGCTTGGTCTCTGTGCTCTGCCTGGCTCCTCTATGTCACCATGGATTAGTCTTTGTTCAGCTGTTCAAATGCACATGTTACAACTCACCTCATCCTCTCACTCAGTCTTTGATAAACTTAAATCTCTTCATTTGTATTGGCCCAGCGTGGCTTTCTTTAGGTAGTACACCAACAACCTCTCCTAGAAGTTACATACCCAGAGGCATGACTACTAGGATTTTGAATGTGGGTACAAAATTTCTTTCAGATTGGTATCCATAAATATTTAATCATATTAATTGCAAACTCTTTAGATCCATACAGATCTGGGTTAAATTCTGAATCTGTCACTTACTAGTTATGTGACCTTAGGCAAGTTGCTAACATTCTCCGAGCCTCAATTTCATCTCCTGAAAACATTTTATTTGTGCATAAGATTGTTATGAGGATTAAGTAAGCTATTTACATAAAGTGCTCATCACAGTGTCTGATACATAAGGCACACAGTAATGCTCAGTAAGTATGTTAGCAATTATTATTATTTTTGTTATGGTAGTTTTTAATAAAGGATGTTATGATGATGATATGATAATGGGAATTAATAATGTAAATATTGTAACTGTCAGAGTGTGGTAAACATTAGTACTATCCACTAATATTTGGTTCTCCTCTCATTCTGGGTGTACTGGAGGATTAATGTCCTCAGACCCTTGGAGTTAAACGTGTCCATGATTTACTTTTGGTTAATGAAACATTTAAGTGCTGGTGTGTCACTCCTCATTATTCTCCCATCTCTTTCTCTCCCTGCCTTGGTTATTGCAGAATCATTTACTGAAAAATGTGGGCCAACACACGGAGGACTGCAGTCCTGAAAAGTTTAAGCCATTAAGATTTCGGTATTATTACCAAAGCATAATTACCTTACTGTGACTGATTCACAAACTCAGTGAAGGAAAAATTGGTATCGTAGGTGATTGTTTCTTCCATGAGCTTGCCTGCAAGGAAAGTTAGAATCTCAGCAGTGACCAGAGGAACTAACTCTAGGGGTGGGCAGTGAGTGGTTTCAATGTAATACCCAAAGGGCTGTGGTAACCACATGCTTTGGCTGAGCTGGCTCTCATAGCAAAGAGTGGCATAGAGGAAGGTCAGGCAGAGCGACTGTCCCAGTTTTATCAGGAACACTATCCAGTCACTGGCAGTGTAAAGAAGAGGTCCAGCTCCTGGAAAGGACAAGCCTTCAAGATTTAACCACCTATAGAAAGGAATTTGACAAATAGGTTCATCCCCAGAGGGTGAACCAGAATGCATATTAGAAAAACGAGGCAGAAACCCAGCTATTTAACTTGATAAATATGGTAAGTTTGGGACAGAGGGGCAAAGTTTGATAGCATGGAAATAGGAGAAAATGCTGACTTGTACTATCATTTGGAATAAGATACTAAAAATGTTGCATTGTGTTTTAAAAACTTTAGACTCAAACTATCAGACAAATGAAACCCAAAGTCCCAGAGGAAATAGTCATACAATTAAATAATTAAAAATTAAATCTAGTATAGATTTCACTTCTGAAATTTCATTAGGGCTTAATAAAATTTTAGTAATTTAAAAATACTGTAAGGCAGTAATTAAACATGAAATAGTATAGCTTGCAAGAAGGAAACTGAACTCTGCCAAGAAATGATCAGGTCACAAAAACTATTAATTTTATATTACAGTTATGCAGAAAGTTTGAAGGAAAAGAATCCTTAGGGATTTTTACTTGTCTGTCAGGAAGAATAAACTGATGGATGGAACCATGCCATTTAAAGGTTTAGTGAGCTGTAGCAAGAATATTACCAGTTAATAATGGCTACCTGCTAGGTGGGAATGCCAGCTGCCTTCAAATTTCTTACAAGTAGCTCCAGGTCTTGCTGCAATGTGGGCCCTGCTGCTTTTTTTCTTTTCTGCTCTAGTTCTTTATGGCCAAATAAGACATCGATTTTTCTGATGTTTGCTAAAGAAATTTTTGCTATTGCTACTGCCCTTTGGTGTAATTGCTGATGTCTCCATGGGCCAGTGTTGGTGGGTGAGTTTATAGCAGGTGCACAGAAGAGAAAAATCCCCAAATAAGAAAGCCAAAACAAGATACAGGTTTATTTCTTTCTCTCATAAAAGTAACCTAGGGCTGGTACAGTGGCTTCATGGCTGATAGGGATCTAGCTTTCCTCTGGGGCTAAGCTCTGTCATTTTAGTCGGCCTCCATCTTCAAGGTCATGTTGTTGTGGGCCATGAGCAGCAGGAAATGCAGAAAGACAAAAATAGGCTTCTCCCAACCCATTGGCTTCCATTAAAGAGGTTTCCAAGAGGCTGCATACAGCGTTTCTACTCACATTTCATTGGCGTAGACTTAGCCACATGGCTCTGCCCAGCAACAAGGGGAGCTAGGAGATGCAGAACTTAATTCCAGGCAGCAGGCAGGACCCTCTACTACTCTGCTGCTAGCAAAGACAGAGAAAGGAGGTCAGGAAGCAAGTAGCTATCTTTATCATAACTACCAAAGTCACTGGCACAAGTGCTTCTGAGGATTTATGATTTCCATGTCCAATTGAGGGTTTTTTCTTAAATGAAACAATATTTTTGTATTAAAAATTTGCAGATTCATTGTACAGCTCATGGAATGTACAGTGACATAAAAAGAAGAACATTAAACATGTTCTCTAATTGCACTGTCTAGAAGTAACACTACTGACATTGGTATATATCCTTTTGGAATATCACATGTATTTATGCACTTATATATTTATATACATAAACAAATAAATATATATATTGTATACTGTAGATATGTACAAATACACATTTACATAAAATATATATTTAATTTGGACCATACTATAATATTGTTATATATATATATTACTTGTTATTAACATTTCCTTATATCAATAATATTTTTGGAAACAGTATTTTAAAGTTTTTATTGCTGTATAATATTCCATCATATCAAAGGTTTACCTTGACTAATTTAAATGATATGCATAAGTAAATATACCTGAGTTTTCAATATTATATTTTATGTGATGATGAACATTGTGTTTTTATTTGTTTGGGCTCAGTTTGGATTAATCCCTTAGTGTAATTGTTACAAAAAGAAATATTTGGTCAAAGGTTTTATATTTTGATGATTCAATATTATGTATCTCACATATATGTTTATATTTAGATAATTTTACAATTGAGAGTATTTAGTAAAACTAAATCTAAAGCAAACTCTAAATTAGGCAATATGTTGTGAAACTAAAGGAGTTTATACAGGCAATTTTTTTTTTTTTTAATTTTATTTATTTATTTATTTATTTTTGGCTGTGTTGGGTCTTCGTTTCTGTGCGAGGGCTTTCTCTAGTTGCGGCGAGCGGGGGCCACTCTTCATCGCGGTGCGCGGGCCTCTCACTGTCGCGGCCTCTCTTGTTGCGGAGCACAGACTCCAGACGCGCAGGCTCAGTAGTTGTGGCTCACGGGCCCAGTTGCCCTGCGGCATGTGGGATCTTCCCAGACCAGGGCTCGAACCTGTGTCCCCTGCATTGGCAGGCAGATTCTCAACCACTGCGCCACCAGGGAAGCCCCTATACAGGCAATTTTTAAAGGCTACTTTATTTTTTATTATCTTTTTATTGGAGTATAATTGCTTTATAACGTTGTGTTAGTTTCTGCTGTACAATGAAGTGAATCAGCTATATGTACACATATATAAAGGCTAGTTTAGAGTATTAATGTTTATAAATTTGTCTTATAACACCACAATACCAACACTACCACCACACACACACACAGAAAAAAAGATGACATGCAACAGACACTTCTAGCATCACTACCTTTCATAACATGTGTATTGAGGCCTGAATGCTGTCTGCTAATATTCCTTTTCGATGTTAGCATTAAATCAGACATTTTCTTTCTTTCATGTGAAAGTACTTACAGAATGTATTTATGTGTGTGCGCAGGAGTAGGGAGGGTTCATTGGTAGGAAGACTTGAATATGTTCAATTCATGAGTCTTTGGTCCCATTGACCTAACTGGGAATGGTGGCTTACCAGTAATGCTGCAGAAAGCATGGGACACAAGTGTATGACTGCGTAGGGGAAAAAGACTCATTTGCTGCGCATCGTTTTTACCATGTGAGAAGACACCATTTTTCTGTCTTGAATTCAGACCTATAGGTGCCATTAGCTTCATGTTGATTGCGTTAAGAATCTCAAAGCCCAGAACACCTCATTTATAACAATTCAGACTCTCTCTCTTAAGATACTTGAAAGCAAGACCAAACTTAGAAAAATCAGATCTTTCACAGTAGTGTACTTAAATAGTTTTTGGTATATCTTATACATTTTCTTAATTAACAACTTGGGAAAAGCTAATCACCCAGAGACCTTCCGAATAGTTTAACTGTTCATAGAGGGACTGGAGCCCTGAAGGTCTTTCTAAAAAGAGAATTCTGAATGTGTATAGTTGACTAGCAAGGGTTTGAGGGAATTTTTTAAGATGTGGTTGTTAGTATGGACAAGGGGAGAAAAAGACATGGTCAATAACTATGATGAGAGATCCGCTTTTGGGAAGAAATCGTTAAAATTTGCTTAATATTTCACTTTGCTCGATTTTATCCCAAATGAGCAATTTAACAAATCTCATTTTTGAAAAGTTAAACTCATTTTCGTAGCTTGGAAAATAAAACCGTTACTCCAGGAATCATCTCTTAATTTTTTTCAAACTTTGGAAGAAGTACTTTATAGCAAAATTCCACTTAGGCCATTTGCATTTAAAGACAGCTTACACTTTCTTTTTCTTAAGACACTACTGAGATAGAAGTTCTATTTATTGGATATATATTACGGATCAAATTCTTAATGTGTGTTGCTTCTTATTTTCACAGCAAATATGCAAGAGTGGAATTTTTTTTTTAAATGAATTTATTCATTTTTGGCTGTGTTGGGTCTTCCTTGTTGCACGTGGGGTGGGCTTTCTCTAGTTGAGGCGAGCGGGGGCTACTCTTTGTTGCCTTGCATGGGCTTCTCATTGCAGTGGCTTCTCTTGTTGCAGAGCTCAGGCTGTAGGCACCCGGGCTTCAGTAGTTGTGGCTCGCAGGCTCTAAAGCGCAGGCTCAGTAGTTGTGGTGCACAGGCTTATTTGCTCCACAGCATGTGAGATCTTCCCCGACCAGGGCTCAAACCTGTGCCCCCTGCATTGGCAAGTGGATTCCTAACCACTGTGCCACCAGGGAAGCTCAAGGGTGGAATTATTATTACTCCTTTATAAATGAGGAAACTGAGTTTCAGAGAGGGTGGACATTAGTGTCAGGTCTCCTGGCTACTAAGTGTCAGAAGTAGGATTAGAACTTAGGTCATATGGGCTAAAGTCACCACCACATGGGCCTAGGGTAGGCATTGGCTCTGGGATGGAGCAGACAAAAAATAAAAGGTGCAACTGCAGGGCTTCCCTCGTGGCGCAGTGGTTAAGAATCCACCTGCCAAGGCAGGGGACACAGGTTTGAGCCCTGGTCCGGGAAGATCCCACATGCCGCGGAGCATCTAAGCCCGTGCGCCACAACTACTGAGCCTGCACTCTAGAGCCTGTGAGCCACGACTACTGAGCCCACGTGCTGCAACTACTGGAGCCTGCACGCCTACAGCCCGTGCTCCACAACAAGAGAAGCCACCGCAATGAGAAGCCCGCATGCTGCAATTAAGAGTAGCCCCAGCTCGATGCAACTAGAGAAAGCCCGTGCACAGCAATGAAGACCCAATGCAGCTAAAAATAAATAAATAAAATAAATTTGTAACAATAATTTAATTAAAAAAAAAGGTGCAACTGCATTGAATGACAGTGAAAGTGGACATGAAGATTTAAAAAGTGATACTTCAAAGTATTCCCTCGGTTAAGTTTGTCTTTCATTATTTAAAATGAAAATTCAGTAAAAAGGGGGAAGGTTCAGAAAAAAATATTAATCAATCCATACACTATTATGATTGAAAAGGACACCCAGCATCTTGAATTTTTGGAAATTTTATAGTTTTGAGCATTTACACTTATTTGATCTATCTGTAAAACAGAGGGAGAGATGTTTTGAGTTAACTAATGAAATAAGTGGTTCATTTTCTTCTGAGGGCCTCATTACTCTTTAAGGATTATAGCAGTGTCAGCAGCACAGCATCAGCTTAACACTTACTGAAGGCTCCAAATGTATCGAATGGTAAGTAGGTAAGAACTTAGACAATTTAGGAAGGAACAGTTTGAGCGAGGTGGGAGTATAAACAACACCACATTTTCCTGTAGGGCTCTTTATTCATCTGTAATGTTCAAATGCTAATTGTATATCCACAGTGCAAGGGAATGTTTAAGGAGTCTGACATGTTTCGCTCTTGAGAGGCAACATAGCTTAGTGCTCATGATCTCCCAAACAAGATTTCCTGGGTGCAAATCCTGAAATCCTGAATCAACCACTTACCAGTTGTGTGTTCTTTATGGATAGTTTAATGCCTCTATGTCTCAGTCTTCTCATCTTTACAATGAAGATAATAATAGTACCGTTCTCACAGGCTTCTTATGAGGATCCCATGTGTGAATATTTGTAAAGCCTTTAGAACACTTTTTAATATATAGTGAGTGTTATGTTAAGTGTTTGATACTTGTTTTAGGAAACACCATATAAAGCCGGATACTTGGGTGAACAACAATTTTGCTCACAACACATTATTGTGAGAATGAAATTCAGCAATTTCTTGAATTTCTTTAGTGCCAGGGAGGTGCCATGATAAGTTTCTGTGATGGTATCATTGTGTAAATCAGAAGCCAACTCATTCTAATACAATCTTGGAAAGGGGATTAGAAATTGTTAGGATTGTTTGAAGTTAGTTTTTCATCTCAGCTTGTGATTCTTATGCAAGGAGGAGGTAAGTAGAATTCTATGCCCAGTCAAATTTTAAATCAAGCTCTGTATAGGCAGACCTGTACCTTAGAGATACCGCAGGTTCCATTCCAGAGCACCACAATAAAGTGAATATTGCAATAAAGTGAAGTCACACAAATTTTTTGGTTCCCAGTGCATATCAAATTTATGTTTACACTATAGTAGTTTATGGAGTGTGCAGTAGCATGGTGTCTTAAAAAACAATGTACCTACCTTAATTAAAAAATACTTTATTGGCAAAAAATGCTAACCATCATCTGAGCATTTAGTGAGTCATAGTAGTAACATCAAAGATCCCCAACAAATATAATAATAATGAAAAAGTCTAAAATATTGTGAGAATTACCAAAATGTGGCACAGGGATATGAAGTGAGCAAATGCTGTTGAAAAAATGGCACCGACAGACTTGCTCAACGCAGGTTGCCACATACCTTCAGTTTGTTAAAAAAAATTCAATATCTGCAAAGAACAATGAAGCAAAGCACAATAAAATGAGGTATGTCTGTAATAAGATAACAACACTTTCAGGTAGTTAAAGACTTAGAAAGTTTACCTTCCATACATCCTAAATTGTACTTAAGAAGTTATTTAAAGATGGATAAGAGCAAAATGAGGAGCAAATCAAGAACAACATATGGCAGCCAGTTGATCTCGCTCAAGAGGGTAATGAAGCACAGTCCCATGGTGACAGCGGGGCTGTAGACCCCGAGAGCCATCAGTTCAGGCTGAGCAAGAGGACAGAGGACCAGAAGGGAAGAAACTAAGAAAAAGAGTTTAGAGAAGTTTGGTAATGCTCTTGAGAGACTGGATGTGTTAAGGCAGATGATATAAGGAAAAAGGAAAGGCAATTAGGAAAAACTTGAAAAACATACTCAGTGCCCTATTGGTCCAAGGCCAACACTGGGTCTTTTTCTTGTCTATCAGTTCTCTCTTGATTATGTTGTCAAGTTCTCTCTGGCACATTCCCTGAAATAAAGCTCTCCAGCTCTTCACTTTTGTGCACTCTGGGAATGGGCTGGGGGTGCGTTGTTCATATCTACGTGCGTTGCCCCACACTCAAACTGAGATGGGCCAAGGTCACTGTGTGCAGCTGCAGCAGCCGACAGCCTGAGAGGTAAAACGAAACAAAACTGACGGATGATGAAGAGAAATGCCAGTTAACAGGCATTTACCAGTGACAAACTGGTTAATGTTTGTTCAGGAAGGAGCAACTTTTCTAACCCACACCAGGCAACTGTTTGCATCGCAAAGGGCAGACTCTGTCATCATAACGAGGTGAGTCTTTTTTTAGACGAGTGTTTTTGCATGTGCTGTGTCTAGACAGGATACCGTATCTCCTGCAACCAGCACACACTTCTACTATCACACTGTGATCTTGTTAGCCGCATGCATTATTTTAAACCTGTAGTTTGATAAAATTTTCATTGAGCTAAAAATATTGGACTATGTGTGTGCCAGTGGATTTGGGCTCTACATAATGATAAAGTATCTCTTCATAAATGGAAAGTGAATCATCATATCGAAGAACACATTCAATGTGGGATGCCAAAAGTGGAGCTCTCCACGTGGGAACATCATAGGGTCTAATGATGACTCCTCCATTATCAGACAATCAATAATATATAACCTGTTTGAAGTCAGGAAGGTTCAGGAAAGATGGCTAGATATGCATAATCTGGGAACTTTAATTAGTATTTTCTTCATCATTGCCCCGTAAGTTATTTTGTCAGGTGATAACACCTTCTCTCAGATACTGGTTTCATTCTCTATATCTTAAACTTCCAAAGAAAAATGATATAATAATTCTTATGAAGTATATCAACTCTGACTTTGAGAAGGCTATTTTAAATCTGAAAGAAAAGGTTCAGGTGACTAGTTCATGAAGTATCAATTAGTTTTTCCATTTTCTCCCTTTAAAGGATTTGCATTACTTCTACTTGGTGCAGCCTAATAATTAATTTGGAATTATCTTTAAAGAATTGAGGAAAGATTAATGTTTCAAATCTAAGTTAAAATGAGTGAGAGATATTTTGTATGAGAGAAAGAACTCTCCTATATTACCTAATAGCCTCGTTACTAGAGAAACCTGATCGCTGGCATAAATAGTGATAATCTTATTTACTGAATGATTTTTCATTAACAGGAACAACACTAATAAAAAACAAAGAAATAAACACCATATAGAAATTGAAAGCACATAAGAACAAACACACTATTACCCTTGTACAAAAGAAAATTGATGGCAGTGATATATTTAGGCCGAATGTCTATCAGTTATAAAAGGATGAGGGATCATATTTAGTCATCATTTAGCCAGAGACAGAAAGAGTAAATTGTTCCATATATTTCTTTTTAGAAATACGATTTTTCTATGAGAGAAGAGTTTTCCTATTCAGATGACAATTCTGCACATGTATAATGTGGTGTTTTTTCACCTTCTTCAAATAACCTTCCTAAATGCAATTAATGTGACAGAGACCCAATTAGAAGCAAATGAAGTAAAGTGAAGGTCAGAATCTACAGGACCTAGGATAACATGGTTGATGAGAAAATAGAAGAGATTTGTAAGGATGAGTTATGGCTTTTATAAGCACCAATTTAGAGTTATCACACTGAAAGAGAGAAAAATAGGCAAGATAAATCGCAAACTTTTGGGACTGACATCACCAACATTTATCTAATCTACTATTAATCTGGCTTTGTCTATACTCTAACTTCAACAGTAGCTCCATTAAATTGCATTTTAAGAGTCAGGTGGTCACTGTTTTCTGGTATAAATCTAAAAAGGAATTTAGTAATAATTTATGGCCTGAAACCTATCAGATTGCTATCAGTTGAAACTTGATCTTACATTTACCTGGAATCAGCGGTGTAATGTTTAAAATAGTACTTCAATCAGCTTATGTCCTAAAATTATTACCATTAAATACTAAGATTTCTCTAAAGTAGAGCAGTTATATTTTATGGTGTTTTATAGCAATTCACAAGGTTTATTTTTTTTCTTTTATCAAAATAGTATTGAAGTGAAAATGTTAGTGCTATAAGTGATTTTAAAAATCCAAATAAATCTTCCAGTCATTTCATATTTCATGAGGTTAGAACTTTTGGAATAAAAGAGATGGCTGTTTAATTTTTGTAATTATACTTTCTTCTTTATATAATTCATTAATCCTTTTTTTGGCTTTAAAGAGGGCTTTTTAATCCTTATCATATCAGATACTGTTGACTGCCTACCTAGCATCCAATTCTCTCCTTCTTCCTGACAACCAAATATTGATTTTCTCAAACATTAGCTCCTCAGAGAGGCATCCTATCTCTAGATCATAAATAACCCTTATTAGTCTAATGATGATTTTACTATCTGTTTGCCATTGGTTGGTTTTGGAGTGGGCATAGGATCTAGTTTTGGCCAATGAAATAAGAAGGGATGTCTTATTGGAGCTTTCTAGGAAAGATATCCTTATGGGATCCAGAAAATATGCCCAGGGGAATAATAAAGTACATTCCCATAATGGTAGCTGTGCAGTAGGCTCAGAAAATAATTGGTATAAATTTGAGAAAGCGATGGAAGTCCATAGGGAGGAAACTAAGGAAAAATATTTGAAGGAATTTGGTAATGTCCTTGAAAGATTGGTTGTATTAAGGCAAACAGTAGAAGAAAAAAGAAGGCAATTAGGAAGTACTTGAAAATTTTTCTTTGTTTAAGAGCTCAAGGGCATCACTGGACATCTCTTCTGAATCACTTCCTTCTTGATTATGTTATCAATTTCTGTGTCACCCATTCACTGAAATAAATCTCTCTGGCTCCTCACTATTTTATATTCTGAGACACTAGAAGAGATGATCTGTTTTTCTGTTCCTGGATATAGTCTGGCTGTGAGGTCAGGAGCAGCTGTGACCATCTTGGTAGTTTCCCGAAGTCTAAATCAATGCTGGGGAGAGAGAGCAGAGGAAAGAGAACCATAGGGAGGCTGCGGTGAGCCCTGTTCCCTGCCCTGGGTCTGCTCTTCCTGTAGGTTTATTGTCATATGAGATAGTGCTCTTACCATTTATTCCAATTTGAATCTAGGCTTTCTGATACTTGTGGCTAATGGATCCATCCACAAAAATCAAAATCTCATTGAATCTTCACCCTGTGTTAAGATGCTCTATGGGTAGGAGAATTAAAAGTCATAAAGACAATCATTTAGGCATGCGTCCGATCTCCTTTATCCCTGTTTCCCAGTCTTTGGGCTGGTTGGAAATCGGGATCCTTTCTTTGTTACAACAGCTTTTTCTAAGCTCCTCTTTTCTAATATACTTGTCACATCTTCTCGGGGCTCAGTTCCTGGATCTCTTATTTTTACAATCTACCACTACTCTCCAGATAATTTCATGACTTTAAGTACTAACTATACACTGACAATTTCTAAATTTACATCTCCAGGCTGGAGATGAATTCCAGATCCTGTCTCCTAGAATCAGCTGATTTCCTGACGTCTCCACTTGGGCTTCTAATAGGCAGCTCATATTCAGTAAGTCCCAAACCAACTCTGACTCCCCGACCCCTCCAGAGAAATTTGTTCTGCCATAATCTTCATCTCAGTTAATGCCACCTCTGTCCTTCTAGCTGCTCAGGCCAAAGACCTGAGAGCCATCTTTGACTCCTACTCACATCCAATCCATCAACTATCTTGTTGGCTCTTCTAAATATACCTATAACCAGACTTCTCCTAACAACTTTCATATTACTGCTCTTGACCCTGGCTTAGACTCTTGCAAGTCCAAGTGGCCTCACATTCCCTCTCTGATCTGCTTTCTCCCCTCCCCTCCTCACTGCAGCCTAGCCATGTTGCATTCCTTACTATTCCTGGAACACGGAAAGGCAGGAAGGTTTCCACCTCCAGGATTTTGTACACACTCTTTCCTTTGCTTGTAGCTGTCTCCCTCCTCACCTCCCCTGGCCAACCTATTGCTCCCTTACTTCGTTAGGTTTCTGTTCAAATGTTAATGAGAAGTGAGGCTTTCCCTACTTTCTTTTCAAAATTATAACATCTTTTTCATCCTCAGACTCTATTTCTGTGCATGTATGATTTTACTTCTTAACACTTATCACCATCTGGCATACTACATATTTTACAAATGTATTGCTTTATCATTTGTTTCCCCCTCCAGAATATAAGCTCCATGAGTGCAGAGATTTTTGTCTGTGTGGTTCACTACTGTATCTCCATTGCCTAGAGTAGTATTGGCACACTGTAGGCACTCAATATATTTATGTTTAAGTAATGAAATCATCCCTTCCTCTAGGCGATAACTAACTAATCTGATAAGTGAGTTCTTGCTAGTAGGTGCCAATGATAACATACTAAGATTTTAGTCTAAGAGATAGGCCTTAATATGCCTAAATATTCAATTTAAGCATGGGCTCTTTGAAGTCAATATTTTAACAAAAAGCAATAATTTTCATAGTGCGTATTTCAGTAGTTGTGAGAAAACGGACCTTGCCTTAGACTTTCATATCTGATAGCATTCTTTCAGTTGTAACAGAAACCCAACTCAAATTAAATAATACAAAAAGTATTAGCTCACTTAATGGGATGTCTGGGTATAGGGTATTGGTCAGGCTTCCCATAATCTTGGCTTCATTTCTGTTTCCTAGAAGTCTCTTTTCTCAATTCTCCTCTGTGCGTTCCTCCTCAGGCTGGTAAAATGTCTGTAGACATCATGGCTTCCCATCTATGCATAGCAGTGGTCAGGAAGAGAGAGCAGAGGTTGTTTTAGAAAATGTCTTGAAGGGTCAGAATTTTCCTAGCCAATCCCTTTAAGCCACTCCTCAGGTACCACTTGTTCAATGTAAGTCACATCCCTATTCCTGACTAGATTATTGGCAAGAGGTCTGGGATTACCTGTAGCTATTAAACCCACTTAAGAGCTGGGTGAGAGGAGGCTTCTCCAGGCATGTGTGGTTTCTGGGGAAAGGGGAGGGCTGAAGAGCTACAGGTGACTTTGGGTCTATGAGGAAGGAGGAAGTGGGAAGGCAACCAAGGTCGGCTGTTTCTTTATTTCCTATGGGCCAGTGATTTCTATTCAATCAGTTTTAGGAACAAGTTTATCATTGTTAAGTTAATAGCTATAAAGTGTTTTCTTCTTTAGATTCTAAATGCACCTAAATTGCTGCTGCTTATGTAGGCAAAGAATTTAACTCTTTTTCTCCTAAATGAACTCAATGTCACTTAGAGAGGAAAAAAAAACTATTTTTATCTTCTCAGATGCTTTGAATTATGTAGCTAGTGCTATATGAAAGGTGAAATGAATTCATTAGTTCCTAAAATTATACTTGCATTGTCATATACACTGTTGATATATTTTAGTTTTATTGTAATGATAAATATATTTATTAAGGCTACAGGGACTTCCCTGGTGGCTCAGTGGTTAAGAATCCACTTGCAATGCAGGGGACATGGGTTCAATCCCTGGTCTGGAAGATCCCACATGCCGTGGAGCAACTAAGCCCTTGTGCCACAACTACCGAGCCTGCGCTCTAGAGCCTGGGAGCCACAACTACTGAGGCTGCACTCTAAAGCCTGCGAGCCACAACTACTGAACCCCGCATGCCTAGAGCCCGTGCTCTGCAACAAGAGAAGCCACCGCAATGAGAAGCCTGCGCACCACAACGAGGAGTAGCCCCCGCTCCCACAACTAGAGAAAGCCTGCGCACAACAATGAAGACCCAATGCAGCCATAAATAAATTTTTGTAAAAAAGGCTATAAAGTGAAAATGAGACAAATGTTGTATGTCTTCTCATCCTGAAAATTATGCTAGGTACTCTTTTTAAAAGAATATATTGAAAATATGTATCAGGATCAGTTGAAGGACAATTGAAATAAAATAACACAAATCTGTTTTGTTTTTTTTTTTTGGCATCCTAAAATCTAGGACATAAAAAGAATTCCTAGAGAATTTGAAAGGATGTGATTTGGGTTTTCATTATAGATCCAAAACGAGACCTAGGTTTCATGGAAATGCTCCAGGTATTTATAAATCAGTTAACATCCCATGGGCATTCAGCATTACTTGATTGTATCGGCACATAAATTTAACAAAATGTTTTCTTCTTGGTTTCACACAGAAAGTCCTAGAAAACTGGTCTGTGGGGAAAGACTTCTTCCTGGCCACATTGTCTGTAGCTAAATCTGTGACAAGACCATTACCACACCAGGCGGTTGGGTCATTAGGACTAATTGTGAGGCACCCAGACTGTAGGAGGGCAGAAGGCTGTCACAGTAGAGCAGAAGTGCATTCACCAGGCTCTCTCTGGAAGAGGGATTTGCATACCCCATGAATCCTACCTTCAGTTTATTGGTGAGCTAGCCTCTTCTGTGCTATTTAGATTTCACTACAAAGACTCAAGCCTTTACAGAAGGGAAGCAGGGATTAGCTATCTTCAGTACAGTAGAAAATTCCTTTGCTGGATTTCTCTCTGTAAAATCCAAGAATGAGGCTTTTGCCTTTTTTTCTTTCTTTCTTTTTTAAATTCAGCTCTGAAATATTAGATAGACCAGAGCTAATGAATAAGGTTCTGCCATTCAACAAAAGAAGAGTAACTTCCAGTCTAAGACTCATTCTTGAAGTGAGCCCAGTCAACCTAAACTTGGTTATTATAGAAAAATAATTGGTTATTAGGAAAATAACCATAATAGATGGTTATCATCTGAGAAAAGAGATAGAAAGACCTGCCCTCTAAACAGAATGCTCCTAAAATCATGTCTTTACATTAAAAGGATTTTTTTTTTTTAGCAAATAGTCTGAGAAAATAGACTTCATTTGCCCAATTAAGGACCAGCCATTGTGTCTCCTAAGAATTCTCACTGAGGGCATTTGGAAAATGCGTGAACAATTGTTAAAGTTAAATATTTGAAGGAGATCATCTTCTGTATCTTGTGGTGTAGGGGGCTGTTCACATAACCTATGCAGTAGGCATTCAGTAATGTTTTGTTGAAAGAAGTGACTGACTTGGATATGATAAATAGATATAATTCATGAGGGATGAGATAATAGCATCATTCCAATAATTCAAATCGATTGATGCAAAAAGTGAATTTCCTGTTACTCTTCAGGAGAACTTTGGCCTGTGGTACCACTGGATTGTGTAAGTATCAGGAAATCATCTTCTGAGTAAATGGAGGATCTTTGTAGAACAAATGGAGGGAAAATCCTTGCCTGATTAGGCCATGGCTTATCTTCCCAAGGGATGGCCAAACACTACATGTTCTGTTTTGCAAAGGCAAATTAAAAAGGATGTATGTACGTCATAGATGGATAAATTGATGGCATAATATTTTACAGTTTGTCAATTCTTGAGTCTGCCGATCCTTTCAATCCCATGTTTTGGCTAGAACATATTTTGAATTTCTTAATTGCAAAGAGACTGATATTTTAGGATATTTAGAGACAGAATCAATTAAAAGAGTTTTTCATGGTACTGATGAACCTAGTGGCAGGGCAGGAATAAAGACGCAGACGTAGAGAACGGACTTGAGGACATGGTGGGGATGGGGAAGCTGGGACAAAGTGAGAGAGTAGCATTGACATATATACACTACCAAATATAAAATGGATGGCTAGTGGGAAGCAGCTGCATAACATGGGGAGATCAGCTCGATCCTTTGTGTTGACCTAGAGGGGTGGGATAGGGAGGGTGGTAGGGAGGCTCAAGAGGGAGGGGATATGGGGATATATGTATACGTATAGCTGATTCACTTTGTTGTACAGCAGAAACTAACAGAACATTGTAAAGCAATTATACTCCAATAAAGACATAAAATAATAATAATAATAATAATAAAAAGAGTTTTGCAAAACTTACAGTTCCTGTTAAATGTAATATCCTTTCCACTCCCATTGTAGTTATTATCTCTAAAGCTCCTAGCCTTCCTTATGCCTGATATGGGCCCCAGAGCTGGCATTGTTTTTTTCATGGATTAAAAAGCAAATAGTGGAAGGGTTTTTTTCATACCCTTGAGCCAAACCTCTGTGAAGACTGTTGAGATACTTTTAAGACAAAAGATGGGGGATATTCCCCAAGGGAAAGCTGTGTATCAATAAGGAAATCTACTTATATCTTTCATTTGCCTTATTTGGAACACAAAAAGAAGCCACTTCCAAATATGTTTATATGGACTGTGTCTCAAAAGACCAAGATAGTAGGATTCCTGAATAAAAGGTAATTTAAGTAGGTGATATGTATGTGATTCTGAATTTTTCCCAATTTAAACATTGTCTTTGGCCTACCTTGCTTAAGCATGGTGATAAAAATCTGAGTTTCATTTGTTCCTGTGATAAGAAAAAGGGCAAATAAAGTAACAAAAGGCAATAAAATTAGTAGGAAAAAGATAGGGGATAAGAAAAATTCTAATTAATGAAATTAAACATGACATGAAATTGCTAGAGGGAGAATATAATTAAATAAACCAAATATAGACAAAAGTCAGACAGGTAAGTATTAGGATGTAGTGCTGTGCGGCAGAGATTATATTCCTTTAAGTCACCATTGTATCCTTGATAGTTCAATAGAGATTTATGAAAGTAAACAATGACATTAGTAAATAAAATACAAATGGGCTAAAAGGGAAATATTAAATGTAGTGTCTTTACGTAAATATAGCTCAGGCTCTTTTTTATTATTACCCTCCAACCCCAACCAAGGAGCCTTTTTAGACATTTTTTTCTGTTTGTCCCCACTCCCCGTGAAGTCGTAAAACCACAGATATACTATATTTTGTTCATGTGCTGTGACCCTTTGCAGGGCCATGAACTACTGTAATAGCTAAGATATTTTTGCCTCCCAAACCAATCTTTGCCCCATTGGGGGAGATAATGATTCTGTTAAAAATGCATGCTTTATGGAAAGCAGCATTTTAGAGTGAATATGGCTTGAAAGCCACATAAGGCCTGAATCTGTTTCTGAGCATATGGGGAGGTTACTCGACCTCTCTGAATCCCAGGATAATAATATCTACCTTTTAAGTTTATTGTCAATGTAAGTTTACTGTAAGTTTATTGTCACTGACTGGCATATGTACTGACATTTCATAAATCATAGTCTGTTACACACTGTGGTGTTTTCAAGGAAGTGGTGAAAATATTTAGCAGATATGCCAACCAGTAGTCTTCTCTGAAGGATGGATGGTACTCCCCTGAGAAGACCCTTAAAGCATACATTTTAATAACCATGAGCTGAAGAGCAAGACCAAAACCTTTGCCTTCCTGCCTTTTGCCTTAAGCTCTGACCAGTCTAAACTGATGGCACGATGTAGGTCCAGAGTGAAATATCTGCAAAACACCTTTCTTTAATGAATGCACTGAAGCCTAATATGTAGCTCAGATTAAAGCTGAGAGATTGTGCCTGAATCTGGTTGAAATGTTTCACTTACCACTGCACACAGCAAAGGCAGTCCTCGAGACACTTCTTTAGAATCCCTACCGCTCCTTGGACCAAACTGGAAAACCATTACCTTATACAGTCCTTTCTAGTCTTCAGATTTAAGCATCGATTCATGGACAGTTCATGTGTTGGGTTGAATTTCTATTTGCTTTATGTTCCTATACTTCAACGTGGTTGATACTTTTGAAAACAAATTAGAAATCAAAGTAGTTGACTTGCTTTATGAAAACAGAAATTAACCTATTGGGCTTGCCTTTACCCAGTTGCTTGGTAAGTAGGAGCTTCAGTTGATAAACTTCACAACCTAGCAGCCAGTATAAATATTGAATCCAATAGTATAGGAGAGCTTGGGCTCTAAGTCAGGAAATATTTATTTCAATGATATTTTCTCTTTCTAATAAAAAATTAGAAATGTTCATGATTAATTTTTCTATTCTCACATAGCTGCAACAAATCATATGATGTGAAAAAGAGTGAAAATTGCAGGACAATGTAGTGGAATAGATATTGAAGTTGCAGCTGTTGGCAGGTGGGATAGACATGTACCACTATGATGCTATCTTACCACTCATTATTTTCCATTTCTCACTCTGCGTTTTGTATAGATTTGTGTGTGAAACTACTATACAGTGAGTACTATATAAGAAAGTACTTTTGTCATGATATATGGTGGAAAACAATCTTGATCACTAGTGATAAAATTAAGCCATGGTCTTCATTAAGGATCATGTAATAAGTTAGAGGTCGCACAAATGAGTTTTTCTTTCTTATTTCAAAGTACTATTCACTCCAAGGCTTCCATGGATCTTTTAGGAAATGAATTCTAATAATAGTTGACTGAGTTTCACAGGAGTGCCAAGTGGCAGTAAAAAATTTTATGTAGGTATACAATTCCTTGAATGATTTGAAGGAACCAAAACATATCATAGGTAATAGATACATGGCTAAATTCAGAGCATTCTGAATAATTAGTAATTCTGAATAATTAGTGGTGCATGAGGAATGGCCTCGGATGCATAGACGTTACAGAGGTGAAGGGAGCTTTTTGTTGAAACATTTTTATTGGTATAAACAACAAATTGTCTCTTTCTTGTCCAAGGATGTACTAAGTATAAGCATGAACCAATGCATTATTTACTGTCTTTCTTGAAGCAAAACTTGTTTTTGGCAACTGACAATTTCTATCCAGTTTCCAATTTGTGAAACACAATTTCTTGAATTCTATAGAGCTTTTACCTTTCATGTTCAGAGTCTATGTGAATCCTTTAAGTATGCTGAGGTCTTTATAATCTGAAAAGCACAAAAACGGTTTATTTATTTTAACATCATCAGGATGAAGAATTAGCTCCATTGTTCCAAAATGGCCTGCTTCTGTTCACAAGAATCATGATAAGAAGACATGCCCCATGACTTCTAGGGAAAATGGACATTCCTCCTTGGACATCAAAGGTAGATAAACTGGCAAAAATAACCCCAATTCTGCTTTCTCTTTACTCATTCTCTCTTGAATAGAAAGTGTGTTTTTTTTTAAGATGCTGATGCTCCTAGCTTCTTGCAAGCTAGGAACTTTCTGTAAATCAAGTTGCCATGGGAGGGACAGTGTGAAAATCTAGCAATCTGACATTTGAGTAGACTGACCAGTAAAATAATCTAGAATCAGCATGGGCATCTAGACTTTTCTTCTTAGCTGTCTCTGCAGAAATGTTCAGAGCTTTATCTGTACATTTTAAATACTAGGTTTTAAATAAATGTTAATGGTGAAAGAGAGGATCAAGATCTAAGTAATAATGATGCTATGGCTCTAAACAGACTGGCAGTAAACTGAGACAGATGTTCTTGGGGTGGAAAAGGGAGCTGCTAATTACTGTTCATAAGCATATGGCATATGATCAGTTAGTAGAGTACTTTTCCAATATTGCATGTGACATTGTAAATCCAGATTCCTGAGCAAGAATGGGGAATAGAGAAATGGATAGTTTTTTTGTTTAGTTTTGTTTTGTTTTGTTTAAAAGAAGAAGCTTTCCAAGAGAATATCTCAAAATTCAAGAAAAGTGTAAATTTCCACATAAGTGTGAACGGAGGCATAAGTTCCATTTAGTGGATACATTAGGTTGATGACCTTATATGTGGAATGACTATAAAAGTGGGAAAAGAAATACCTTACCCCAGGTGTCCTTGCTTTTTTCACATTGGCACTTCAGGATATTCACTGCAAATTCTCCAGGCTAGAAACTGGGATCTATTGAGGTAGAAAGTCCAGACACTGAAGGACACTTAAAACAATGAAGCCCTGGGAAATAGCCAGTATCCTACATGGAAATGAGTTGCTGTGGCACTAGTTTGAGCACATGCCAAAATGAATACCTGCAGGAGACAAGCAGCTGCTGTCTGGTGAGCTGGGATGGCAGGACTCTGAGAGGGCAGAGGAAGCAACATATGGACATAGTATAGCAGAACTCAAAACCAAATAAAACAGGGAAATAATAGCTTCGAACAGAAAAACAAGGTGTGTGCCCCTGGCACAAGCCAAGTAGCCTTTGGGGACTTCGGCTTCATCCAGAATAAAGAACCATGTTCTTTATAACCTCATCTTGAAAACAAGCTGTTGATAAATTAGTACATAATAATAGATCCATAGCAAGGAGAAATTACGAAGTCTGGTGACTTCATCCTGTGTACCTTCTGACAGTCTTAGAGAAGTTCGTTTCTGGAGTCTTTGATGAGATTCATGGCTACTGATTTAAAAAGTAAACTGGTAGCACGTTGTATTTATTGTTAAACTAGTGCAGGGAACATGGATTAGAGCATCAGACTAGAAGTCACAAACTTGCATTCATTTTCGTGTTTCTATTACCTTGCAGGTAGGCTTGGGGCAACCACATTATGATGATCATGATCATCACCATTATCATTGTTGCCCCATGAATCGAGAACTTAGGTTTGTCAGTCTCTGCTCTAACACTTGAAACATATTATTTCATTTAATTTTTGCAAATGACTATGCGGTAGTTATCGGTATTATAATCTCTGTTTTATAAATGAGGAAATTGAGACTCAGATTGAATAACTGGTTCAACTTCACTTTAACCACTAAGTAGCAGAGCCAGCATTTGATCACCTGACTTCAAAAGTCCATGGTCTTAATCACTATCCTGTACTGTCACTTGCCCTCTCTGAGCTTCATTTTATTCATCTGTTAAATGGAAAGCTGATCTAGACAATCTCTAAACAGCTTCTTTCAACTCCAAATTCTAATTCTTAAATTTCTTCCAACTTCCCTACCACTACCCCACAATAGCCCTTAGGATATATCAAACCCTGAAAATGACCACCATCCTTCCTCCCCATCCCCGTTCTTTTTAACAGGAGACATTTTAATTTTCTTGATATTCTTTTTCATGCCAAATTACATAGGGCTCATTATAACTCATGTGACCACCTCCCCATCTCCAAGGAATTCACAATGAAATTAGGAGATATAAATAGTGTTAGGGCAGATCCTGGGAGCAAGTTGGATTCCCTAGAGGCTGTGAAAGCTGATGTGCTAATCCAGCAAGTCCTCCAGAGGGCCAGACCTGGGAGATGGGTGTCACCTGCAGCTGCCTGATTTGTAGCCAGAATATTTGTAATGAAACTAAAATATTGAAAGAGCAGGTAACTCAGGTACAATGACCTGAAGTCAAGGAAAGAATTATATGTTAAAGTAGTAAATTTAGACATCAGGAAAACATATTAAAAATCTAGAATAAGGTATTGGTTTTACAGTTTTACCGGTTTAGATTAGCTGCGTTCACAGCAGAAATCTCCTGAACAACAGTTTGACTTAATGCCATTTTTGCTGTGTAGACTTTACTTGGGGAGTCTGGACAGTGTCATTTGCACAGTTAATAAATGATTATGCTAAGAAATGATGGCTTGGGAAATCTCTTCTGTGCATTTCAAATTACCAACTGTCCTTAAAACATACGGTACTATGTAATTTCCTGATATTAGAATTGAAAAATACAGATGTGCTAGCCTATAAAATTTGCCTGGGAATAATGAACACAAATAATTGTAAAATAAGGTTTCTTAATTATTACACTAGACTCTAAATTGAAGATTGATTTCACCAGTGACTTTATAATGGTCTATACTAATCAGATAAGATTAGCTGGGAAGTGGTACCAGATACTCCAGTTTATAATCTGCAATACTAGCCAAGAGAAACTTTTGTGGTGAAATGAATGTTCTATATCCATTAGTTGCATATGGCTATTGATCACTTGATATGTGATCCGTGTGACTAGGAACAGAATTTTAAATTCATTTAATTTTAATTAATTTAAATTTAAGTAGCCACATTTAAATAGCTTACTGGCTACTGTATTGTACAGTGCAGAGCTAGAAAGATGCTCGTCATAAATGTATTTCTGAACTATGTATTGTCTTCAAGTTGAGACAGCACTTCATTATTTTATTGCAGAGATTACTCCATGGATAATATAAATAACAATCCTTAAAAAAAACAAAAAAGGAGCATAAGACCCTTTTGTGTCCAAGACTTTATTGCCTCTTGCCAAAATAGTGAGTCTATTTATTCACCTTCAAGTTGGTCTTAGAAAAGTCCATCTGTTCTCTGGAAAAAGCATTCGGTTAAAATAGTTGGTTGACAGAACTTTTCATGTTTCCACTTCTTTTGTTATGTAGAACTTAGAACTTTTTTTTGGGAATTGTGTTTATTTCAGACAGAGGTATAATCGTACTCTTGAAAATATTAGATACAGTCATCTCTTGGTATCTGAGGGAGATTTGTTCCAGGACCCCTGTGATACTAAAATCCATGGGTGCTCAAGTCCTTTATATAAAATGGCGTAGTATTTGCATATAAGCTACACACATCCTCCTGTATAATTTAAATCATCTCTAGATTACTTATAATACCTAATACAATGTAAATGCTATGTAAAGGGTTGTAAGCATAAGTGACATGTAGATAGCTGCCTGTGTACGGCAAATTCAAGTTTTGCTTTTGGAAACTTTCTGGAATATTTTTCCCAAAAGTTTTCCATCTGAGGTTGGTCAAATCTGTGGATGCAGAACCTACAGATATGGAGGGCTGACTGTATTTAGGAAATCTAGCAAATGGCTAATATTTATTAAAGTTCTACCATTGTCTCAAGAACTGCAGTTTTCACAACCCTATGATGTAAGGTTCTCCCCATTTGACAGATGAGGATGCCAAGGCCCAGAAAGAATAAATAACTTATCAAAGGTCACAGGGCTATTAGTGGCAAAAAACAGGATTCTGAACTCAGGCAGTCTGGCTTCTGTGGCCAAGATCTCAAGCACTAGCCTGTGATGCTTTTCATTTCCCTGTGGCTGACTGCCCTCTTCCACCTCTGTTCTTATACCTCACCCATCCCTGAGCTCTTCGGGTAGAGAATGATGGCAATATGGCTGAATATTCTAGTTCTTACACTGACCATTCACAAGGTAGGTGACCTTGAAGAAGCCTATTTCTACCTTCTCTTATTTTTGTATATGACAGTTACGATGTACTTGGGCCTATCCTGGATACCAAGAAGCCACTTAGGATGTGCTCAGGGCTGTTCAGTCTACATTGCTGTAAGACAGGGGTATCACGTCTCCTTGAGGTGGATCTAGCTGAGCTGCTGTTAAGAGACACTAGGAGCAAGAGCTGCAGGGACCACAGGAGTGATGACTGGGCTGAGACAACCTTGGCTATGTTGAGTGTCCAGGTTTCAGAAGCCAGGAAGAGCACAGAACTATGGTTCTGCATAATGGCAACCTGCCCTTAGTGTCCGGGGAAGCTTCTGGAAAATCCCCACAAGAGTTTATGAACACCAGCATCCTGAGACTGCAGATTATTCAATCAGCCATTTCACACACCGTGTTCTGGTGAGATACCATCCACCTTTTCTCATTCTAAACAAAGGAGAGTCATGTTCATAGAGGTCTGAGCCCACAGGCAGTATTAGTTGAATGGTAAGCTAGAAGATGTGTACTCCCCCTGTTACTTCTTAAAAATACTTGTATTTTTAAAAATAATATATTAAAGCAAGTCTAGTAAAAAATTAAAATTCCACATTTATTAGAATGCACAAATTAGAATAAGGGAAGTAAGGCAACATTTTGAAGAACCTTTTAGTGTTATTAAATGGCTGGGATTCTGGAGGCATTGGGGGTTTGTTTCTTTACACTTGTATTTGTAGCGTTTGTGATACGTCTCTTATCATTTCACATCACTAATACATCTAGACCAATAACCTTGGGATATTCAGGAACATTTTTATCATCCCATTGCTTTATTTATGTTACTGACTGTCCCACTAGACTGTGAACCTTGTGAAGGCAGGGGCTTCATCTTATTCATCGATGCTTTCCATGTTGTCTGTCACAGGGTTTGAATGAATGACTGGAAGGATAGAGGACTGAGCAGAATAACACCAATATTTCTGATGTTTATAGGGATTTTAGGAGGGGAGATCTGGGGACTCTGATAACAAAGGTAATGTTCCAGGAAAATTATTTGGAACATTTGTAGAAGAGTATATATACATGGGGACCATTACACTATTTAAAGAGATGAAACTAATATCCCCCAGTGCCTCCTCTGCTTTCATTGATTTGGTTAAACGACCAGGTTTTTGCATCCTGCAGCACTCTTTATAATGCCAAATGTGTCATAAACGTAAAAATTTGTGCATAACTGTTATAATGATAATCTGTAGATCCTATTGGATAGTCTTTTGGATAGTAGACACTCTTGTTTCCTGCTAAAATCACAGCCTGATTTCTTCCTTTTAAATCCTTATACCTCATTTCTTTTCTTGTTCTACTGCAGTGTAGAAATGTCAGTACACTACTGAAAACAAATGGTGATGGTATGCATTCTTCACTGGTTCTGCATTATAATGGAAATGCTTCCAGTGTCTCCATTTAAGATAATGTTTGCTGAGGGTTTGTTATGCTAAGGAAGTTTCCTTCTATTCTTAATTCATTAGATTTGTTTAGTATCATGAATTGCTATTGAATTTTATAGGATGCATTTCTTGCATCTGTTGAGATTACAATTGACTTTCTAATCTGGAATTGACTATTGTGGTGACATTCATTAGTTGATTTTTTCATGTTAAACCAACTTTGCATTTCTAGACAAACTTAAGTTATTCATGCTTTATTGGATATTTTTTATACATTGTTTCAGTTTGCTAATAGTTATGGTATGTTTTGGCACATTAATTTATAAAAGTAAGCTTTGAAAATTCATATGTAAGAAAATTTTCTAGTTTTTTTTCTTTTTTATTGATTTCTAATTTAATTGTGTTGTGATGGTGCCTATCACTAATTTGTTGAGGCTTGTTTTCTGGCCTGGCATTTGGTAAATTTTAATAAATAATTGATGTGTGATTAGAAAAGAATTGTAGTCTCAGGGACTTCCCTGGTGGTCCAGTGGGTAAGGCTCTGTGCTCCCAATGCAGGGGGCCTGGGTTCGATCCCCGGTCAGGGAACTAGATCCCTCACGCATGCCGCAACTAAGAAGTCCGCATGCTGCAACTGAAGATCCCTCATGCTGCAAATAAGACCCGGCACAGCCAAAATAAATAAATAAAATAAATTAAAAAGAAAAGAATTGTACTCTCTATTTGTTGGATGTAATGTACTATATATTTCTTAGAGTAACGTTAGATTAACACTGTCCCTTGCTTGTAACTGTCAGTTATAGTGTTCAATTGTTACAGATTTTACTGCTATTTTTTTGTCAGCCTAATCTAGCAATTCCTGAGACGTGTGTAACCACTTTCCATTATGACATTGGAATTTGTCTCTCTCTTGCAGAGCTTTCAATTTGGAATGATATAATTTGAGGTTTTGTTATTAAATGCATAAAGATTTAGAATTGGTTTAAAATTTTTCCTAATGAATTGAACTTTAAGCAGTTATTTTTCTTAGATCTAGTAATACTTTATATCAAAATCTATTTTATACAATATTTATAATGCGACACCGGGTTCTTTTGGTTTGAACCTGGTACATATATTTTCCATCCTTTTTTATATAAACTTTCTGTGTCTATATATATGTGTTCAACAGGGTCCTTTGTAAATGACCGATAGCTAGATTTTTTAAAAACATGGTGAAACATCTTTGTCTTTTAACAGAAAAGTTTATCTCTTTTAAAATTACTATTGATACATTTGGATCTTAAAGTACCTCTTAATTTTTACTTTCTGTTTTTTGACTTTTTTGGTTTCATGTTTTGCTTCCTTTCTTGTCTTCATTTGGTTTGTTTTATTTGCTTTTTAAAAAATTTGTTGCATTTTTGTTGATTTATTTTTCTCATAGGCTCTTCATTATTATACCCACTGTTGTGGAAATTACACTGTCTATTTTTTTTTTAAATGACTATCCTGGATAGTTTCAAAGGCATATTTAAACAATGTCTGAAGTTGATTAATATCTTTATCCACTACTTGAAATATATTGGACCTTAAAATGCTTTAACTCTAATTACAACTCCTCCAATAAATTAAAATCTATTTTTGGCTATTGTTTTTACCTACTCTATGTTTTAATGCCGTATATTAGACATTATCATTATTACTATTTTAAAACAATGTTTTATAGATTTACCAAGACCACTGCCCACAGTTTCTTATTTGCATCTCAAGCTCTATGATAGTTTTCTTTTTGAGAGAAGCAGAACTTTTAGAATTTTCTTTAGTGAAAGTCTGTAATAAACTTTCAATTTTTGTTTAGCTGAAAACAAAATTTGATTATTATACTTGAAATATCGCTTTGCTTGTTTAAAATTCTAGATTAATACTTATTTTTTTCTAATACTTATTAATACTTATTGAACGGAAGACATTCAATAATCTTCCATTGCTTCTGTTTTCTATTATAGCTTTCAGTTTAATTCAGGCTTCTTTATATATCACACTTGCATTTAGTGTTCTACAGTTTCATCAAAAATACTGATGACTAATTATATAAATATAGATTATATATATATTTGTTATTTAAGATAACTAGTGAGTTTTGAGGATCTGAAGTTTTGTGTCTTTTTATAATTCAGTAAAATTATTTGTTTTTATTCCTTTAATTATTGCCTTATTCTGA
Organism: Balaenoptera musculus; assembly: GCF_009873245.2. Taxonomy (NCBI): domain Eukaryota; kingdom Metazoa; phylum Chordata; class Mammalia; order Artiodactyla; family Balaenopteridae; genus Balaenoptera; species Balaenoptera musculus. The sequence continues at coordinate 36,731,990 of NC_045798.1, forward strand.
TTTTTGTATCAGTATCTTTTTGGTTCTCTGATTAGACACATGTTAGACCTTCTTACTCCTTCCTAACCTCTTTTCTATTTTCTGTATTTTGTATCTTTGGGCTGCTTTCAGGATAACATCTTTGTATCTATCTTCTAGTTTACTAAATTTTTCTTCAGCTGCATCTAATTTTCCCTTCAGTCTATCAACCAATTTTAAAATTTTATTTTATTTTTCATTTGAAAATATATTTCATTTATTTCAATTCTTGCTGTTTAACTTATATACTCTCTTGTCCTTTGCTTATAACTTTAAGAAATGCTTTATTTATTCAAACATATGAAAAGTACTCATTTCATATTCTCTTTCTGATAAATTCCAATGTCTGAAATATTTGCTAGTATCTTGTTTTTGCTGGCTGTCACTAATTTCACTTTATTTGTTCACATAGTTCATGGCTGTTCATGATGAGTTCATAGCCCTTAGAACTTCAGCTGTGGGAATTCTTTGAAGCCTGGATATGATTGCATTCTTCTGGAGAGCATTTTTGTTGGCTTCTACTAGTTACCTGATATCATTGCCAATTTGGGACTACTTGAAAATCTTTGTTGACCATATAGATAACATGAATCCAGGCTGAAAAATGCAGATTTTTAGAGCAAAACTGTGCTTACAGATTATCCGGGGGCCTTAGAGAAGCAGGCTTACTTGCTGACCCTTCAGTTTGGTAGATTTATTCCCGGTTACCCTCCAAAACTCAATTTTATGTGGGGATCTTCTATTAGACCATTCACTTTGGATAGTCCTTGATTTTGTTACCTACTTCCCATGGTCTCTACTGCTGTCAAAACAGAAACTGAAATTATCATGGTTAAGCAGATGCTTCCTGGAAAACACTGGCTTCAGGCCTTTATAAATTTCCCAAGTGTCTTCTTTCTCTGTTTTCAGCTTCTGAATATTCTTTACTTTGTTGTTCTCCCAGGAAGTCTCTTAAAAATATGTTTTCAATATATTATTAAGCATGTTAAGTTATTTTTATATTTTGGGTATATGGGCTGTTTGTCACTGGAATTGAAATTTCTTTTCTGAAGTCTCTGAGAGAAGTATTCTTTGGCTAAGTGCCTTAGATACCACTCTGATATCCCATGAGAGGGTGAAGACAAAACATTAACTTATTGGCTGATATTCTTGAAAATCAATTCAGTAGTGTTACAGATTTTTATTTAATTGGAGCAAAAATACCCTCAAGGAGGACATTAGAAGACTGCAAGAGTGAAATTCTGACATTGACAAGAAGATCATAGCCTCAATACAAATTGCTCAATCTAGTTTGTGGAACTGCACCCTTTGCTGCTTTTAGTTTTGTTTTTTACATATGAGAAATTATTTGAGTTAAAATATTATTTGTATACACATTTGTTTATGGGTCATCAAAAAAAGATTTAACATGTAGCTTTCAGCCATGACTAGGCTTATATAATATTGCCCATGCAGTATTTTCACATGAAACTAAAGCCCAAGAAAACTGGAGAGCTCACCCTACAAATTCCCAAACTCAAAGCTATAACATTGTTTTGATACTATGGTTGTTGCTATGGAGATTTCTGGGTTTTTTTTTTTTCTTTCAAAACTAAACGGTGAATTTTGAATGGGGTTGGGAAATAAGCAGCAGGTGCATATGAGCTGCAAATATAAAAGATTTTCTTTCAATAGAGTTAGACTATTGCTACTACCTCGTTAGCATGAGTCAAATGTGAATGTTTGTGTCTGCCAAGGGAAATCTCCCTTTTCCTTGTTTACTCTCCTTAGGTTAATTATTTTCATACAGAGAATCTACAAGAGATTTTCTCTGGTAGCTCCAGGGGCCAGACCCAGCTACGGAGAGAAATATTCCCAGAAAACTGGTAAGCACTTTGGGAGGTTTGCTAGCTCTTTCATAATATCAGTGTTAGGACATTTTCTGTGTTGACACATTGTTTTTCTCTTGTGATAGCCATAGAAATATTCATTAACCTTCAAATTTACATGTAGCATTGTTTGAGATTACATTATATAATCACTATTGTTATTGTATTATTAATGCCTAACCCTTAAATCTGTTTTGAAACTGGTAGGATAAAATTGTAAGTGAATATGCGTGATTTCTGTGGAAATACAATTACTGTTCCATGGCAATATCAAATAACGAAAGTTTTCTCTAACTGGAAATAGTAACTCCATTGATTCCATGACTCAGTTCCAAGACTGCCATTTTCTTTGGGTGAATGGGAAATCTAAGGTGTGAAAAAATGGGTAGGCAGTGTGGAAATACCAGTAGAGTATAAAATACACTGTAGTGTAGAAAATCTGGGTTGTAATCCTGGTTCTGCAGTATGTTAATGGTAAGATTTTGAACAAATCAGTTTCTCTCTCTAAGCTAAGGTTTCTTATCTCTAAAAATGGGGATAAATGTGGCAATTAAGAGCAAGAATTTGGGGAAGGTAAACATAGATTTGAGTACTGAATCTACTCTTAATGAACTGTGTAAATATGAACAAGTTGCTTAGCCTCAGTAGGACTCAGTGTTCTCATCTATGAAATGGAAATAGTACAGTGTCTGGATTAGCACTTGAAGTAATAAGGGATTTGGGTTTTTTTCCTGTGCAAATACAAATTCTTTTTTTTAATCACATCATTCTTCCTCCTAGACATTAGGCTTCCAGTGCCTCAGAGTAGAGTTGTTACAGCAAAAATGCAAAGAAAGAGAGAAAAGAGTCCATTCAGGCAGTGGTCCCTGAATTTACAATAGCTTTGAAAGAAATTTTCTGAGCCAATATTCTCTACTCTTGTTCAGGATAGTTACCCATTTCCTGGCTTAGAAAAAAACAGAGGCAAGTCAGAGAGGTAGACTTTTAAGTGGACACTGGTCAGTGTCCCAGAGAAGAGGATCGGCTCTCACCCCACCTTGGGTGGAGTTGGAGAGAATGAGAGAACTCAAACATAGGTTTATTGATCTAAGATCACACAGGAGTCTTGTGTCACCTTCTAAGTGACAACTTGGAAATCAGGCTCCTTCACATATTAAAAACTCAGTAAGTGGTAACTTTCCTATCAGGTCATAAATTTGCTGAAGTCAGAGACGACATCTTGCTTATTCACTCAATAAATAATTGTGGAATGCCTACTTTTCTATCACTGGCATAGAGCAATGAAGAGAGCAGCCAAGGTCATTGCTCAAATGGAATCTATACTGTAGGTTCTTTACTTTTATGTTCTTTATATTTTTTATAGTCTTTCCAGCAATGCTGGATCATAAAACATACAAGATAAATATTTGTTGACCGAATTGAATGACTTTTTCTTGTACCCAGATAGAGTTAGTAAGTCTGGAGACTTAATTACTCTTCTAGGCTAATAGAAAGAATGACTCTATTTACATGAAGGTTAATCTAAGACATAGCATGAAAAGCTTGAGAAGGAATTAACAAATTCTATTTACTATTTCACTTCTACCTTCTAAATTGACTGTTTACTCCCCATTGGCACAGTCTATGAATAGATATTCTACATGACTTTTTATGAATGACCAATCCTTACACCATGGAAGACTTATGGCTATAAATAAAGATTGACTTCAAAATTACATCAGCAATTCAAGCATCTTATGGTGTACTAAAAAATAGATTAAAGTAATTATCATCGATGTGCCATTTTAAACTGTAAGAAAAATGGCCACACTGTCATTTTGATAAATAATGCTGGTGCAAGAGAATGTGCATGTTTTAATTTTATCCCTTGGAGTTGCAAACCCACATCAATTTAAAAGTAGTCCAGGATGATACAGCAGGCTTTTTTGTCAGGGGAAAAACCATTATCATCTCTTTTAATAAAAATGCTGATGGCCATTTCTAAGTAACCCTTCTTCTTAAGTAACAGATCTGTAGCTTCAACACAGGGTTATAATTGATTATTGCACTACATGGTCTAATTAGACAGAAAACAGTATTAAAAATAGTGCCAAGATGTAGGTTTAAGATATATGGGAGATGACGCCTGCCCACAATAAATAGTCCTCATACTGGGAAATACCCCAAGCAAATTTTTAGGACCTTAATGCATTCTTGATCAAGACTGAAATGGCGTCTATTTCAAACTGTGCATCAATTTTAGTATTGACATTAATTTTTGCCTGGAAAGAACTTTGAGACATCATCTAGTCTGTTCTTTTACTTCTATAAAGGATCACAGTCACCACTTTGGTACCAGGAAATTAATTCTGTTTTTAAAGCATCAGAGAAAAAGAGATTTTACAATTTTCTGAACCTATAAGTTACTGGACTGGGTAAAACAGGATCATTCCATCTTAATCCTGGGGGCAGTGGTTCAGCAGAATGGAGAACCAGCAGACCTCCTCCTTGGCAGGCTCTCCTCCCTCCAGAACTGGGAGGATGAACTGCCCTTACCCAGGTCGTGTCCTGTTTTTTGCAACATCTCCAGACATGATACTGCTCTTGGCATATTGGATGTGCCTAGTAGATCTTAATAATAAATAAAATTTCTTCAGAGCTCTCCTTCCGGAACGATGGTTGACATTGAATAATGCTGTTGGTTGGATTCTCTGTGAAATAGCCTCTGAGATTCAGAGATTTGCATTCAGGAAGTTTATTTGGGAGTTTGTTTATTGGAGTTAATACCTGTGAGAGATTAGGAAAGCATAACTGGGCAGAAGGAGAAGGTGAACTGAGATGCAGTTGTAAACTGCATCGTAACTGATTCTCCAGGCTGCTCTGGAGCTGGCATGGGTCTTCAGCCTTGTCCTGAGTGCAGACGAGCAGTGATGCCAGCTGCTCCTGGAAAGGAAGCAAATGTTGGGAAAGGCAGCTTCCTTTTGCAGAATTAGATTTCTGGACAGGTAACAGTTGTGAGTCCTCAGCCGCCAGCATTTCTGGAAGCTAGGGGAATGGGTGCCTAGGTCCTAAAGGGAGATCTGGTGGCACTCTACACTATCTACTGCAACTGAACATTTGTACCACAGCATCCACTACAAATAAACATTTGTTGAATGTATTAACTGTTACAATTTTTTAAAATTAATTAATTTATGACTGCAGTGGGTCTTCGTTGCTGTGCGTGGGCTTTCTCTAGTTGCGGCGATCGGAGACTACTCTTTGTTCCGGGGCGCGGGCTTCTCATTGCGGTGGCTTCTCTTGTTGCGGAGCACGGGCTCCAGGCGCACGGGCTTCAGTAGTTGTGGCTCACGGGCTCTAAAGCGCAGACTCAGTAGTTGTGGCACACGGGCTTAGTTGCTCCGCGGCATGTGGGATCTTCCCGGAGCAAGGCTTAAACCCTTATCCCCTGCATTGGCAGGTGGATTTTTAACCACTGTGCCACCAGGGAAGCCCTTAACTGTTACAATTTTTAAAGAGAGTTGCTTCCAACAAAATAGGGACAAGAAATAATGAAATACTAAAATATATGGTTGGAAAATAGGGATAAGGATGAGGAAGCAGCTTGATAATAATATGGAAGAGTTTGAATTTTCTGATATCCACGTAATTGACATCAGAGGAAGAAGCAAGAATTGTAGCAGCAAGGAGGCAGGTAGGAGAGACTTGGGCAACCCTTCCAGTGTTCCAGACTCATTTTCTATTTATAAGACACAATGACATGATTTTTGTCCTTCCATCTCCATGTTGCACTGTGACTTCCTTTCTGACATTTGCTTTTCTGTATTCACACAACATGCTTCTTAACATCTACACTTTTGCTCCTGTAGCTTCTTTTGCCTACAGTGTCTTCTCCATCCCTATGAATTTTCAAACATTTATTTATCATTAAATAAAGATTTAGATGAAGTGTTTGCCCTTAAGGATATTCCTGCTTACTTTCTTCCTGATGCTGGGTAGACCTTTTGGTGGTCTCCCTATTGTATATGCTCCAATAATTTCTCTGCTTCATGTTTGACCCTCTCACCCAGACTCTAAACTCGTTAACAGCAAGCAGTCATGTATCTCTTTGAATAACTATCAACTGATACTGTGTCTAGCAAGTGGTGGTCACTCAAAACTGACTTTTGGTTGCATTAATGAATTACATGATACTTAGGTAGGATTCCAATTGTTAGAAAGGATTCAGGGGATTATGTAATTTAGCAGAACGTAGTACTCAAGGGCAAAGCAAAAGGAATATCTAAAGCCATTTTAGAAAGTGGTTAGCAAGACTCCTAGCTGGGCCAGAGGGTTCACATAGACTGAGATGATGCTAAATTTGGGGAAAAAAGGACAACATCCATGATCAATTTATAAGATTCTGAACAGTATTTAGTACAAAGCCAAAAGTAAATGTAAGTTTCATCTACATAAAATAAACCAAGAAGATTGTGAAATGCAAATGTTCTATTTCAGAGTGAGCCAAGACAGGCAGATCTAAATCTACTTAATAGCACCTCATAAATCCTATATATAGAGAAAGAATAGATATAGTACTGAAGCAAATGGAATTTGTTAAATCTAAAAGGGCCAAACAAATGAACATTTTTGACAAGACCTTTTAAACCTTTAAAGGTTTTTTCCATTGTCCCCAAAGAAACAAAACACCTTATTTCTCTACATCACTCTGTAATTTACAAAACTCTTTCCATTCTTTATCTTATATGATCTTTACCAAAACGTTTTGAGTGTAAGGAAACTGTGGGTCCAGAAAAGTTCATATGGCTACTAAGTGGCTAAGCCAGAATTTGAACTCAGAACATCTTGAGTTTCATTCACTGTCCCCCCGCCCCCCCATAAATCCTTTTTTTGTTCTCAGGAAGTGCTAGATAAAAGGAGAAATAAATGATAAATATCAATATTAGCAGTACATGAAATTGTTTCTACTTCATTAGTATGTATCCCATTTAATAGGATTCAGGGATTTACTGTAAGTGAAATTGCATTTCTGTGTGCTCCCTGTACTGCACAGCAATTACCTGGCTTCTTTGGATTCTTTCTCAAGAGGACCAGGAATTCCAGCAATATCACCTAGATGCCAGCCTTGGATTACACTCATAGCAGTAATGATATTTCCTTAAAATATGTTTTGTAATTTACACAGACATTCATACACACACCATTAAAACACAAACAAGCCCCTTCCTTATCCATACTCTCCTCCTACATGGTAGGTCTATTCATGCCAGTTTGAACAAATAAATAAGACTATACTATGTACACATTGTCATTTAATACACTTTAAACCTTTTCATGATTACATAAATATATTCCTTTCAGATTCAACCTCAGTACTTTCTGTCTTTGAAATTTTCATATAAAATACACACATTCAGACTATATTGAACTTTCAAAATGAGTTAGAATCACTGTGAATGTTAGAATGACCCAAGATTCAGTACACAGTTACTGAGTGACTCCTATGCACCAGGCTCTGTGCTGGGCAATGCAGATAGAAAAATATTGAACAAGACAGACGTGCCGCTGTCCTTGAGCTTATGTTCTACTGGGGAAGTCAGACACTAAATGAGCAAATAATTTAAAAAATAGATTTAGAGTTATGAATGAAATAAACTGGTTTCTGTAATAGAAAATAAGGAGTTTGATATTGGGTGTTCAGGGAACTTCCCCTTAAGTGGATGGCAGTTAAGTTGGGGCCTGAAAGAAGGAATGTCAAAAGTTCTAGGAAAGAGATTCCAGGTGGAGAGAACAACAGTGTGAGATTCAGTCAGGCAAGGGCTGGCATCCGGAGAACAAAAGAAGCCAGCAGGTCAGGTACTTACTGGGAGTGGCAGGGAGGGGTTTGAGAGGCAGGCAGAGCCCTCTGAGCTGGGGTAAGGCATTGGGTTTCAAGTGTGGTTGAATCTGTGGAAGCACTTGTAGGATATTTAGAATCGTGGTGTTGATTATAGCCTGAGGTGAGCTCCCAGAAGCCCAGCAAGTTCCAGGAACTGGCACTGGGCTGGCCCAGGCTCTCCTCAAGTGCCTGGGGCTTTCTGAGTTTGCAGAATCCTTAGCAGGGTTGCCTGGCCGAGTGAGGTCTCCAGTCCTCTGCCACCACAGAATTCTGTGAGCTTGAGTCCAGTGCCCTATGCTACTCCCTGCTGGGCATGGAGATCAAAGAAGGAACTTCATTCATTTGGTTCCAGCAAGGAATATATAAAAACTTTAACAATTAGCTGGCTTGTGGAATTTCTCCTTCAGAATCTGTAGTGTCACTATAAGCAAAGCAACATTGATAAAAGCTGGGTGCTGAGTCAAATGGTATTAAAAATTATTCTGGTGTTTGTGAAAAGTTTTTCTTCTGTGTTAACATCTGATTCGCCACACATTTCTGTTGAGGTTTTTAATAAAAAATTACTCAGATATTAAATGTGGTTTGGGAACAATGGCAGCAGCCATGACCTGCTAACCCTCAAGAAAGGCATTTCTTTTTCAGATTGCCCATAATCATCCAGATTCCAGAATTGCTCACAATGTATATACCAGTGCAAAAACTCCCTTATGCATCAGTTTATTATGAACAGCTCAAGTAAAGATTTGTAACTATGGAAACCAAAATACAAAAATAATTAGTGGGCATTTTAAAAAAGTAGCTCAGGTATTATTCATACTGACTTCAGGTGATTTACACGCACAGTCTAACTGGCCAGGACACTGTATGGCTTTTTGTAGTCTCTGCTGAAAGGTCAATCGAACAGAATGACCATGAGTTTCTGTTAATGACCAGGTATATTCAGATTTATTTAGTACATGTCCAACTCTTAATAAGCTCTGTCAATAGACAAATGGAATGGCATGGATAAATGAATTAAAACCACATCTTCACTCATCATTCAAATTCCCTTCCCTCCTGTTATTTCTTCCCATCCTCAAAACAAAGAACATAAGCAAAACCTCCAAACCTTTTGCCTTCTGCACAAACCAATCCTAGACTGGCTGATTCAAGTTTTCTTTTTTTTTTTTAAATTAATTTTAGTTGCTTTACCATGTTGTATTGGTTTCTACTGTACAGCAAAGTGAATCAGCTATACGTATACATATATCCCCTTTTTTTGGATTTCCTTCCCATTTAGGTCACCACAGAGCATTGAGTAGAGTTCCCTGAGCTATAAAGTAGGTTCTCAGTTATCTATTTCACACATAGTATCAATAGTGTATATATGTCAATCCCAATCTCCCAATCATATCCCATCCCCCTTTCCTGCCTTGGTGTCCATACATTTGTTATCTACGTCTGTGTCTCTATTTCTGCTTTGCAAGTAAGATCATCTATACCATTTTTCTAGATTCTACATATATGCTTTAATATACGATATTTGTTTTCCTCTTTCTGACTTACTTTACTCTGTATGACAGTCTCATCCACGTCTCTGCAAATGACCCAATTTCGTTCCTTTTCATGGCTGAGTAATATTCCATTGTATATATGTACCAAATCTTCTTTATCCATTCATCTGTCAATGGACATGTAGGTTGCTTCCATGTCCTGGCTATTGTAAATAGAGCTGCAAGGAACATTGGGGTGTATGTGTCTTTTTGAATTATGGTTTTCTCAGGGTATATGCCCAGTAGTGGGATTGCTGGGTCATATGGTAGTTCTATTTTTAGTTTTTTAAGGAACCTCCATACTATTCTCCATGGTGACTATATCAATTTACATTCCCACCAACAGTGCAAGAGGGTTCCCTTTTCTCCACACCCTCTCCAGCATTTATTGTGTGTAGATTTTTTAATGATAGCCATTCTGACCCATGTGAGGTGATACCTCATTGTAGTTTTGATTTGCATTTGTCTAATAATTAGTGATGCTGAGCATCTTTTGATGTGTTTGTTGGCCATCTGTATGTCTTCTTTGGAGAAATGTTTATTTAGGTCTTCTGCCCAGTTTTGGATTGTGTTGTTTGTTTTTTGGATATTGAGCTGCATGAGTTGTTTGTATATTTTTGTGATTAATCCTTTGTCAGTTGCTTCATTTGCAAATATTTTCTCCCATTCTGAGGGTTGTCTCTTGGTCGTGTTTATGGTTTCCTTTGCTGTGCAAAAGCTTTTAAGTTTCATTAGGTCCCATTTGTTTCTTTTTGTTTTTATTTCCATTTCTCTAGGAGGTGGGTCAAAAAGGATCTTGCTGTGATTTATGTCATAGAGTGTTCTGCCTATGTTTTCCTCTAGAGTTTTATATTGTCTGGTCTTACATTTAGGTCTTTAATCCATTTTGAGTTTATTTTTGTGTATGGTGTTAGGGAGTGTTCTAATTTCATTCTTTTACATGGAGCTGTCCAGTTTTCCCAGCACCAGTTATTGAAGAAGCTGTCTTTTCTCCATTGTATATTCTTGCCTCCTTTGTCATAGATTAGGTGACCATAGGTGTGTGGATTTATCTCTGGGCTTTCTATCCTGTTCCATTGGTCTATATGTCTGTTTTTCTGCCAGTACCATACTGTCTTGATTACTGAAGCTTTGTAGTATAGTCTGAAGTCAGGGAACCTGATTCCTCCAGCTCCATTTTTCTTTCTCATGTTTGCTTTGGCTATTCGGGGTCTTTTGTGTTTCCATACAAATTGTAACATTTTCTGTTCTAGTTCTCTGAAAAATGCTACTGGTAATTTGATAGGGACTGCATTGAATCTGTAGATTGCTTTGGGTAGTATAGTCATTTTCATAATATTGATTCTTCCAATCCAAGAACATGGTATATCTCTACATCTGTTTGTGTCATCTTTGATTTCTTTCATCAGTGTCTTATAGTTTTCTGCGTACAGGTATTCCCAAGTGGTTTCAATCAAGGTTTAAGCAGGCAATGAACCAGCCTGTCATTTAGAAAGAAAAGAAACCAAAGATAAGGAAGGGGACCGGAAAGAGGGTCCTTGGGGGATGTAATAGGCAGCTTCTGGTGTGGCTCACAGTGATTCCCACCTCCTGGTACCCACATCTCTGTGAACCCCTCCCCTTGGATGCGATCTGGACCAGCCCTGGCTGGCATCTTAATCACAGCCCTGAGAGGAACACTGAAACAGAGAACTCAGGTAAGCTGTGCCCCAATACATAACCTGCATAAATTATAGGATAATAAATGCATGTTTTTTTAAGTAACTGAGTTATATAGCAATATGTAATGAATGCAGGATCTCTTAAAATTACTCTCATAAACATACTCCCTGCCCACCCTCTATCCCAGTAACTTGGCATTGCGCCTTGGATTTTGAAACATTTGACCATATTCCTTAGGAGATCTTGATGTAATCACCTCTCTTGTTCCTATCCTCTGTCCAGTTGAAAGCCAGTGGCTCATCTTTACACTCAAAAATAAGAACTTAAATAATTGAGAATTTATGTAGAAGAAGACCTCCACATTTGCAAACTGAGTTTTGTGGTTTTAAAGGTTCTAGGTATGTGACATTCCTGTTTACCCTCTGTGAATTGTTCTAGGTACATGGCATGCCTACGTACTGTCTAACAAATATTAGGAGAGGTAGTGAAAGGGACCAGTAAGAAGTAGGGAAATGGGAAAAAAGATTGGTAAAATGATGAAAAATGGAAGCTTTGGAGTTTGGAAAATCAGGGTTTCAGCACACAATGTGCTATGTGTAAGGTCTGTAATTTAGGAGGAAATTATTTAGCCTTTGAAGCCCTCTATTTTCCTCATTTAAATGAACAGGGAATCAATAAATTAATGTTGATTGCCCAGCACTTGGGGGACACACAGTTTGTAGTGTCTATGTTTTTCTTTCTTGTAGTGATGCAGGGCAAACACGAAAGTTGGAGAAACTGTCTCTTCATCTACTGACATTCTTTCCTTTAGCAATCTTGTACCGTGCTCTTTTTCATGTGGATTCTGAAGCTCACTTCTAGTTTCTCACATCTCAGTTCAGCCTGATCTAGTAGTTAATGGATTTTGCATACACTGGAATCTCCAATGGATAGAAATTATAAACCACATTTGATTTTAGGAAGACAACTGTGTTCATCCCCTTAGCATATAAAATTTATATAATCTCCATCAGTTTTTTTTTTTTTTTTTGGCTATATTTGGCACCTCCCTCACCTGCTGTATCCTTGTATCTCAGAGGAAAGGTAGACATATAGAAAAGCTAATGTAGCTTTGTCTGTTTCAGCTATGCTGAACACTAACGCTATCTATCTGGAATAGAGCTATGATTAAGGGCAAGCAAGCTTTAATGTATTCAGGTGGGAACAGTGTTTAGCTTGGATAAAGGAGCTTTCTCCCAGTTATGTCTTGCTAATATCATGCCAGCCCTAGTATTTATGAGTAGATTTGAAAATTGGGCTCTTCTGAGTAAAACTTTGCCCAACCCCGTCCTCCAGTGACATTCAGCATGTAAGTTGGTGGGGATGTATTTTAGAGCTTTTGTCAGACCTCTCTTTTCTATCAGTGAGTAAATCCTCTCACAAAATGGAACAAGCTGAACAGCAGTAACACATCAGGGTTCTCAGAGTCAATCACTTCTAGTTAATTTGGGGAATTGCTTCGCTGCAATTCATGAATGAATTCATCCAAAGATCCTTGCACCTTTAAGGGCAACTACTCCTGAACCATGGTCTCATTAGTCTTCATTGAGGGACTCCTTTGTCCTTGAATTTGTTCCAGGATCCCCTCAGAGCTAGTTCCTTGGGGCTGGCTTTCTGGTACCAATCCTTCCTTTTAATTTCTGGTTCTGTGTACATTTGTTCACAGAGACTTGATGTTCAGCTTCCCTCACCTCCTTCACCTAGGTGATCCCACCAGATCCCTTTTGCCCTTCACTCCCATCCCTGCCCCCTGCCGGGCCCAGTCCTGGCCTGCCTTCCACCTACAGGGCAGAGCTGCTGTAAAGTGGAAAGTAAGACCTTTCCATTAACTAGCTGGCCAACTTGAACAATTCAGCAGGGAACAAGCATTTATTGCATGTCTTTAAACCAAATGGTTTATTTGTCTTTTAAAAAGATGGTGTATATTTTTAACTTCCTCATTTGGTCTGTAAACTTCTTTCAATCACATCTTATTCACATTTGTATCTCTCAGGGTACCCACAACGGTGTTTTAACTGTGTAGTGCTTAATATATGTATTTCTTGAATGTGAGTAAGAGAAGGAAAAGAAATTGGCATTAATAGGATACTGTTTATTAGTATTTTTACATATATTATTTAATCAATTCTAGCAGATATCCTTTTCTCTCATTTTATAGAGGAAGGAAATTTATCCAAGGCCATGTAGCTGGTATGGAACAGAGCAGAGATCAGACCCAAGGCTGTCTAACATAAAGCCTTTATACTTTTGTTTATAACATGCTGCCTCATCATTGTGGCTTCACTGCTGTGATCACGCAAGCTTCTTCTTTCTGCAGTTTTTTAAAATCATTAAACCCTGTATGGACATTGCTGATTGTGGGACAATGGCAGTCTGAAGAAAATTGCTGAAAGGTTAAAAAGTAGATTTGTAAAAATTCAATTGATAAAACAACACATGGGTTGTATTTTAAGTCATTCATTTTGCATCCTCTCAGTCTGTGATCCCTTGTTCACTTCATAAAGTATTCTCTGTCAAATTTTGGAAATAACACTGACCACATGTTAGTGTAAATAAGATGTAAGATATAATGATGCATCTGAGTAGAAGAATTTTGAGGATCTGGACAGATTCTCATCATTTTATTTAACATTCTCATGTAATTAGTAGCATTTAAAATCTTATTACCCTTTTAGGAAAATCCAATAAAAATTTTCCTTACTACAAGTGTTAGCTTTTTATGAGGAATGCTGTTTGATATAAATGAAACATACTCAAAAATGGCAAAAACATTGCTAAATAGTTAAATTTGGCGTTACTGGATGAAAATGAATTTAAAATGAAAATGTAAAATAGAAAGTAAACTACATTCTAAAAATGTTTTATAAATTATAAAAGCAATGCAAAGTCCAGAGAGTTACCAATACATTAACATTGACTAAAATGTGAAGAAAAAAAATTAAAATTTATGAAGTCATTGCCAAATGAGTGGAGCATGCATAACTGTTGAAGAACAAGTTATAAATTTAAAAAACTGTCTGAAAAGTGAAAAAAAAAGAGTGCACAAATATTCAAATAACAAAGTAATAGAGTTTTTTTAAAAAAAAACATGAAAATTCTTAAAACTGTAAAAGTTCAGAGACCATTTTATGGCACATGAAATTTACCAAACATAAAAAATCACTGAGTGAAAAATATCCATTTGAAATCTATCAATTGTTTGGAACAGCTGGGGTGCATGGCTTTGTTCTTCTGTGGGATCTTCGAGTTTATAGAAGCGTCCTCTTCAAGGTGGGCTCATCTAAATGCCCAGGATCTGGTATTGCAAGTAAGGTAGGAATTATCCCTCCCTGGTTTTGTTCCCAATAGTTTACTATTTATTCCTTTTATATGCTTAAACTCCATTTCACAGTAATTATGATGGCATTAATTGTTCCTTCTAATCTTCTTATTAGGTACTTCTGTCTTCCTGACTGTTTGTGCATTTGATTGGAATAGATAGACCTGGTCTTAGAACCTTGTCTCTCCTTTCAGACATAATTCCATGTGACCAGTTCGTTTCAATCCTAGAAGGTTTCTTTCTGGTTGAATAACTCCTTGCTTTTTGCACCAATCCACTTTCTTTTTAAGGAGTCTTTCAAAATTCCTCACATCTTCTTCAGTAACACCTTACTTACAGACCAGGAAGCACAGAGAGGGGAAGAAATCATGGTGACGTTTATCAGATAACTGAATAAATTCCATTTGCAAACCATGATTTTCCTTCATAACTCCCTAACAGCATGTGACTTCCATTGATAAAACTATTTTTGAAAAGTTATGATTATTTTTACTGATGAATAGTATAAAATGAATATTTTAAAATGAAAGCTTAATTGATCAACCTGATTTAAGCTGTATGGATTAAAATAAAGGTTATTGAGAGATGTGATGATGATACATACTTCTAGCGTAAACAACTTAAAGATGTAAAGTGTAGTGAGTAATGTCCCAAACAGCTCTATTTTCCTACCCATTCATGATAATAATGAAGTGAGGAATTTTTAAAAGAACTCTTATAAGACTTCCCATTGTTAATATCCCCATGTAAATCTTATTGGAATAAGTATTGGAAACATTAGTAGAGGATGTGGAGGGTGGAGAAAGAATAATTTGTCTTCCCTGCTTAAGAGGGAGAATTCATAAATAAAGCCTAATCTGCCTGAGAAGGAAAATAGAACTTACTGATGGTGTATGACAATTACATTATACTCTTTTGGTTTAATTAATTCATGAGTCAACTTCATTCTGCTATAAAGTTATTAAAATACATAACAAAGGGATGAATAATTGGGCCACTAATTTTAAAACATAACTCTAACCTGGTTATCATGTGACTTAAAATAGACATTGCATTGACATGCTTGAAAGCAGTCATTCCAGATATTACATAAGCTGGGTTGCAGCAACTCTTGGCCATTGAATTTTCAGAATTTTTAGAAACAGTATTTAAGTAAATAAGTGGACATGGATAATTAGGTTAAATATCATACCCAAGTCTTTTTAAAACTCAATTAAAGCTTTGGGTAAAGCAAGTAAGATTATGCTTTGAGTTTATTATATAAGTACAATGTAAGTTCAGTTAGGTTAAAACTCCACTTTGTTTTATAGAGTACATGTTTCTGGAACCTGGAAAACAGTACGCAAAAATATGTTATCTGCTGTTTTTCATGTAGTCTACCTTGTTACTGCTTTCTTGCAGTGATAACCACACTTTAAGTTAATTTTTTGGGTGAATGTCTAACAGTAAAGATTCATTAATGGCTTTAAAATATAATATACTTTTCAGGTGTCTAAAAACAAAAAGTGCAATTTTACCTGGCAAGGAGAGAATGCACTACATTAAACTGTAGTTAATTGAATTTATTTTAAATGTATAATATTACATAATTTTTTTTACAGATTCTTTACCAAGGTTCAAAATAATCTTGGTTGGCACATCATTATTATTACTAAAGCTGGAAATTCAGACAACTCTTGGTTTCCTTTCACTGTAGACACCACCAAAGGAAAAAGTTATCTACTTAAATAAGAGATCTAGAAGCAGTATGTATTGGAGGTATCTCTTAAGGAGAGGCTTGATCAGCAATTAGATGATTATCTTGGAAGAGTTATGGAATTTATCTGAAGATTTAACAAGGAGTAAATCTTGGTCCCAATTTTGGTCCCAACTTTCCACTTCCAGGGTACAAACACATAAAGGATATTATTATGTCATAAAATTCAGAATACTGAGCTCTATAGGCTAAGATAGGTTAGGTTATGCTGATTTGGCTCCTGCTGGTCCCCTTACTGGTCACTGCCACCACCGCAGGAGGATTGCCTGTTTGGTGGTAGGGAGAGGGGTGGACTGTGAAAGAATGGAAAAGGGAGAGAGGAGTAAAAGGGGGATTTCTTTGTTGTCTCTGAGTTTTAGGAGTTCCCCCTTTTTGTTCTTCAAGCCAGAACTGGAGGGTTTCTTCTGGAGCTCCCTTTGTGACACAGTGCTTACTTCTGTCTTATCTAGGCTGGCTGGTATTGGAGGGAAAAAATGGTAGGTTCATTGCTAGTTTAATGGTACTTCAGATTCTTGTGTTTTACCCCAATGTGCCTGCTGCAGTTAACTTTGCCGAGACCTCAAATAGCTGCTCCGTGATTTCTGTCTGGTTTTATAATCGTATGAGGTGTGGGAGCTGGGTGCAGCATGCTTACTCCATCTTACCTGCTACTGGATCTGATACTGGCTCTTAAAGCTTTTACCCAGAAAAAGTCACGTTACTTCTATTCACATTTTATTGGACAGAGGAAGTCAAATGGCCACACCTATCTTCAAAGAGGAACACTACTATCTGCCTTGAAGGAGAATCAGAAGTATTTGGTAAATAGCACTCATGACTACCACACTGCACTGTTAATGGAAGTCTAGGATGAGCTTCATCTTGAACCAAACCCAGGCACCAATCGAAACTAGAGGAATTATGATACTCTTGAGGGCATAAGTTTGGGTTTCTATACCATCAAAATGTATGGCTATCTTAATGGGACTATCTATATTTTAATCTACTTAAAAGAAGAATCAGTGATGATGTGCTCCACCCATATAATCTTGAACTCACGCATGGTACAAGGTAAAGATACAAGAATGTGTTTTAAAAAATCCAAAGTGGTACCAATAGGAAAAATATCTATATGACTGAATGTTAACTAGAAATAAGTATAACTGACATGAGAAAGCAGGGTTTAGTACAAAAAACGTTGAATTTGGAGTTATATAGATCTGTTGGTACTTTGTTAAATTGGTCACTATTACAGTCTCATTAAAATTGATTCCAGAAACCTCCACATGAGTCTCTGAGTCAGCTTACCCATATTTCATATCAATCTTTACCTATCTCACTAAGATTCATTAACTTTCTCTATTTTTTTCCCTAAAATAAGTTATTTGCTCCCACAAAAGCAGAACTTTTATTGTATTTGACTTGAGGCACAGAGTTGAGTTCCAGAGTTCCGCACCACAGGAAAACAACTTAGAAAGTTGTTATAAAATCTCTCAACAGCCTGGGGAAGGTGCAGGGAAAGGACTCAGATGTAATTGCCAAGTAATGCAAAGGAAATATGTAATTCAGCAAGTAATTCTCAGTGAACTTATAGTAACATGACTCACAACAAGAAAATCGTTTGATAAAATATGCTGAATGGGAAATGATTCAGTGAAAATATTATTCAGAACAAGCAATTACTGAGTGAAGGTATTACCCACAGCAGACAATTACTCAGTGAAAATATTACAGGGAGCAGGCAAATATTCAATCAAACATTTGACAAGGAAAGCAATTATTCAATAAACAATCATATAATTGTACCCAATGGAGCATGCTTGCCATACGGCATACAAATCACTTGCAGACACTCAGGATGATGTTCTGACTGTTGGAAATGTCGAAAATTTATGGTTCTCATTTGTCATTTTTGAGATAATTTCATTTCAGTTTTTCTTTCAAGTAAACAGCATTAAAAATGTGTACAACCATTCTAAAAATCAATTTTTCAAATAATCCTATCTCAGATTTTTGCCTCCTCTCATATCATTTCCTTTTTCATCCTTTCTCCCCCTTTACCTTATTTCCTCTTTCTCTGGTTGCATCTTCCTCTATCTCACTCTTTTCCTCTTTCTCTTAATATATTTTAAAGATAAGGCTGAATATTAAAAAGCCTATGTTTATTATTAAATCTTCTCTCTGTAAATCACTCATGAATGTGTTTTCCAAGAAGAAAACATCACCAGCAGTTATTTACTATACATTGATAGGTTATAGGTAGAGTCTGCAATGCTAGACTCAGGGAGAATGTAACTGTACCTTCACGAAGTTTATAGGCTAAAATGGCAACAGCAAATTAATCAGTAAATACATATTTCAACCAGTGACACTAATGACTGCTTGCTCCCTGTCAGTCATTGTGCTAAGAGATACATATGACAGTTCCTGTTCTCAAGGATTGTGTGGACCAGTAGTAGAGACTGACCTACGAACCAAAAATGTCAACAGAATAGGTAATTGCTGAGAGAGATTTGCATAAGGGGACAGGGAAGCAAAGAGATGAGTTCAAGATAAGCTACCTTGAGGTACTGGAACATGAGCCAAGTGGAAGAAACAAGAATATTTAGCCAGGTAAAGAAAGGTGGGAGAGGAGTCCTTGGCCTCACCCCACACGTGGTGAGCATGGGGACTCCAGGCAGTTCGGTGTTGCCGTGTGTGACATGGCGTGGGGTCAATGGCAGGAAAGGAGGCTGGAAAAATGGGCACATAGGAAGATCGACGTACCACAGATTAATACTCCTCCTGTACTTGTATTTAAAGGGCTCTTGGTATATATCATGTTCCTTTTCCTTGTTTTCTAGTCTAAAGGAGGATTTCGTATAGAGGATGCTGCTCATCAACATTTAGTCACAGCGGGCATTGAAGAGTGGTGAATATTCAGGAAGGAAAGGGCTTGCTTCGACAAATAAAGAAAAGCAGTTTAAGAATGCAAATAGCACTGAACATGTATAGAAGAGGATTGAAACTTAAGACCCTAGGAGCTTAGAGAACTGAGGACAAGGAAGGTGAGATAAAAACCAGATATAGGATACCCTTCAGGGGAAATATGGTCGGCAGGTACTATAGGAATCCTGAGACGTTCTAGGCACTGCCATATTTTCTTAGGGTCCAACAAGGATGGCTATCATTAAACTTGCTTGATGAAACAAAAAGTTTGAAGAGGGCTCTGTCAGTGGTCACTGTTTTTGGCATCTAGTATTCATTTACCCTTCTCTTAGTAACTGCATCCCCAGCGCCCCGCTGGGATATCAACTCTCCCGCAGGTTTATCCATGTGATTTGGGCGGCACTGACTCCCATCCCCAGCTCTGGGGTCTTATGACAGTCAGCGTTTCTACTCTTCTGTCGTCTCAGTGACTTCTTTTCCCTATGGGAAACACACAACCCCATTAACGACCAGGAAGCTTTCACTTCTTCTGGATTGAGCGGAGTGACGGAGTGAGGCTGGACGTGCTGAGCTGTCTTTCTACGATAGGGTGGCTAGACTGAGAGGAAAGCCTACATGGGGCTTCCATGCGCAGTCAGAGCACGTGGGTGCGAGGTATATTTTAATGCCTTGATTAAGCCATCAGAAAGCATCCCTCTGTCCCTTGAGCTTTTCAGACTATGCCAGCCGTTATGTTTTCTTTTTTTCTGCTTAAGCTTGAATTGGATTTTGTGTCTTTGAAAACCAGAACAGTCTTAACGTACAATCGAATATTTGAAATAGTTTGTTAGATGGCTGCTACGTATTTGTTTAGTTATGTAATAAACTAAACTAAATAAATGAATAAGGTAAGCTATCAATAATGGCAGTTCTTATCTGTGAATGGCTGTTTATAGTTGCAAAACCTATTTGCATATACTATCTTGCTTAATCTTTATAATAAGTATTGAAGTAGCTACTATTTAAACCCTTTATTTTTAAGGAATTAAGTGTTTTCAGAGTTATACAAAGCATGAGTGTCTTGGACACAAACTCAGGCTTTCTGACTCCAACTTGAAGGCTTTTGCCAAGATACTTTTACATTTTTAACTACTACCAGTACGCTTCAAAGACTCACAGTATATTTTACATTTTTGTAGTTTTTAAGAGATGAGCAGTGTGTTCTTTCAGGTTTCTTATGTATAAATGTGAAATTTAGAAATTAATGGAGTAGAATGATAGGAAAGAGAGGATTGCTTTAAAATGCTCCATGTTTTCTTTAAAGTAAAATTCTCAAAAATTGTCTTTTTAAAAGTGACTCTAGTCAATCTTAGATAAAAGATAGTTCATTAGAAATAGGAAATTCCTTTAGTAAATTTCAAATTTACTTTTTGGTCTCACATCAAGTGTACCATAAGCCTTGGTGCTATTATGGCCTTGAATAAAGGCCTTGTTTTCTAGGTCACTGATGTCATGACTTTCGGATAGTGCAATTTATTTTTATTATTTTTAATTTGAATCTCTGTCTTTTTTTAATATATATATATATTTTTAAATGATGTTTAATTTTATTTATTTATTTATGGCTGTGTTGGGTCTTCGTTTCTGTGCGAGGGCTTTCTCTAGTTGTGGCAAGTGGGGGCCACTCTTCATCGTGGTGCGCGGGCCTCTCAGTATCGCGGCCTCTCTTGTTGCGGAGCACAGGTTCCAGACGCGCAGGCTCAGTAACTGTGCCTCACGGGCCTAGCTGCTCCGCGGCATGTGGGATCCTCCCAGACCAGGGCTCAAACCCATGTCCCCTGCACTGGCAGGCAGACTCTCAACCACTGCACCACCAGGGAAGCCCCTTTTTTTTTTTTTTTAGAGAGAAAGAAAACATCAGAAATAAATTAAAAAAACAAAACAAAGCAAAACAAATACATCCTTTTAGTGGAATTGCCAAAGAAGTATTTGGAATTGTTGCTTTTATTGTTGCTGATTTTTAAAAATTGAGATACAATTGACATATAACATTGTATTAGTTTCAGGTCTACAACATAATGATTTGATATTTGTGTACCTTGCAAAATGATCACCACAATAAATCTAATTACCACCCATCTCCTATACATAATTACAAAATTTTTTTTTCTTGTGATGAGAATGTTTAAGATCTACAATTTTAGATGATTTCAAATATGCAATACAGTATCACTAATTATAGTCACCATTCTGTACATTACATCCCCAGGACATATTTATTTTATACCTGGAAGTTTTTATATTTAAGATCATTTTTTTTCTATTGCAGTGTTTGATTTTTCAATTCCAAATGTTTTTGATACAGTTCAGCTCATCAGGGAATTGTCACCCTCATGAGCTCTATTTGCTGTTTATAGACCTGATTTTCTCCCAGGAAGATCTGGCTGGAGTCGTGGCAAAGCTAGACGAGTCTGACTGGGATCTTCCCATGCTCAGTTCAAACTCTGGGTCTGTTTTTATTGAATTTGAAATCTTGGAGAAATAGTGCATGAGTCTTTGCAGTTAAAAAATAAATATTTCTCTTTTGAATAAAAGTGCAGTTGCTACACATTACTCTATGTTATTTAATTATACCCTTAGGGACTAGAGAGAGGTTCCTTGAAGCACCACTTCTGTCTTATGTCAGGAAATTAATAGCAGAATAAAATGCCCCTGTAGAAACAGAATAAGAAGAAGGACCTCTTTTCTCAGTTGAGCTTTATCTAAGTGTATCAAATTACAACATACAATAGTTCAACTTGAACTTTAATAGTACCCTCTGTGAAATTTTTGATAATGTTTATTCACCCTTTGCCATGCCAGTTAGTTACTCATTTATGTGTCCCCTCTCTTCCGGATTAATTGTGACCTTGTTGAAGACAGAGATGATGCTTTTAAAAATATTATTATCCTATACCTCCCTTATGAATACATAGACTAATCCATCATATTAGTAGATGCTCAGTATATGTCTGTTGACTATCTTGGAAGTAGATCTGTACCATATTGGTCCAAAGCATTGCATTTGCAATTTGTTTCAAAGAGAAGTAATACAGATTTAGTTCTGATGAGTTGATGGTGAAACAGGTAAACTCATATTACTAGGGAAAATATAAGATAATGTGAACATTTTGTTCTCTCATTTACAGCAATATGGCTCTTTGTAAGGAATTTGGCTCTTATGCTGAGTGAAGTGAAGATCTTTCAGGATCCATAAAAGTTTTTAAGCTTTCTGGCCTTACCACTATACTAATAAAAGTTTTATTCTAAGAAAATAGTTTCTCAACAGAAAATGCTATTCATTTATTCAACGAACAGTTACCGGGTACTTTCTATATGCCGGGCACTGATGTAGATGCTTGACCTATATCACTGAACAAAATGGAACTTATTTTCTAAAAGAGAATGACAGATTAATAATAAATATAGTAATTATAAATGATTAAGTTATACAGGATATTAGGTGTATGAGTGCTTTGGAAAAAAAAAGAAGAAGAACAGAGTAAGGATTAAGAATATGGGATTCAGGTAAAAAATTTAAATGGGGCTTTGGGGTAGACCTTATTGAGAAAGTCCTGTATAAGCATTGAAGAGAGAGGGTTACCACACGATTTTCTGTGGGAGGATGATAGAGCAGCATATGCAATAGTCCTAAGGTAGGGAAGTGCTTAGCATGTTCTGGAAAGAGCTGAGAGGCCAGTTGGAGGCAGTGGAGTGAGTAAAGAAGAAAAGAGTGGAAGGTGAAGTTTGGCAGAAATGGGAGGCCAGATCATGTAGAGCTGTGCTGACCTTGTAAGGAATTTGGCTCTTACGCTGAATGAAATGAAGATCCATTGCAAGGTTCTGAGAAAAAAATTATGGCATGATCTAACATTTAAAAGGATCATTCTTGTTGCTGTGCTGAGAATAGCCCATAAGGAGGAAATGATTGAGGTCAAGTGACCAGTTAGGAAGAGTGGTGGGCTGAATAATGACTCCCGCAAAGATCCTAATCCCTGAAACCTGCAAATGTTGCCTTGTATGGCAAAAACATACTGCAGATGTGATGAAATTAAGCATCTTGTGATGGGGAGATTGTCTGGATTATTCTGGCAGGACCTTTAAATGCAACCACATATATTCTTCTGAGAGGCAGGCAGGGGGGAGACTTGATCACAGACAAGAAGAAGTCCATGTGATGGAAACAGAGTCAGAGAAAGATGTTACAACACTGGCTTCGAAGATGCAAGAAGAAGCCATGGGCTAAGGAATACAAGGAGTGCAGCTCTAGTTGCTGGAAATGGCAAGGAAACAGGAAAGGTAAGGAAATGGGTTCTTCCCTACAGCCTCTGGAGAGAGTATGGCCCTGCCAATGCCTTGATTTTGGCTAAATGATACTGATTTTGGATGAATGGCCTCCAGAACTATAAGAGAATGTGATCTTGGGTGGCCTTGGCCTGCAGCGGCTTGAAGCAGGGTTTTGGTTCCCTGCCAGTGATTGAGGTCGGGTTGCGGCGGTGAGAGCACTGAATCCTAGCCACTACACCAGTGGTCAGTGACAAGGTCCTGGCCCTACAGCTTTGCAGAAAAAAGAATTCCCACAAAGACGGAAAGTCATGAAACAAGTAAATTGTTTATTAGGAGGAAAAAGAGTACATGTGGGTAGACACATGGGCGGGCTCAGAGAGAGAGTCGCGCCCTCGTGGCAGTTTAAATCACTTATATGGGGCATTTCTTCTGTGTTTCCTTTGACCAATCATTTTGATTTGCCTGGTTCAGAGTCCATATTTGGTGTATCTCAGGATTTTCCCATGTGTGCGCGCGTGTCTTAGCCAACATGGATTCTACCGAAGAGGCCTATGGGTAGGTTTGGCCACTTGGCGTCCCTCCCCTTTTGACCTCCAAGAAGCCTTTCTGCACATGTGTAGTCGGGAAGGTCTCCTGACTTCGAGAATGAGGAATATGTTGTCTCTTATCTTCTATCTGGGCAGGGCCCGGCCTCCTCTCTCAACTGTCTCATTATTTTTGTCTCAGAGTATCAGTCCACAAGGAATGAACTCAAACCATTTGCCCTGGAGCCCCATCTGTCTGCTGCCTCAAGTACACTTCTGTTGTTCTAAGCCACCAAGTTTGTGGTAATTTGTTACAGCAGACTGAGGAAACTAGTATAGGAGGCTATTGCTGTTATCCAGGAAAGAGATGATGTTAGTTCACATAAGGATGATAAAATGGAGATGGTAAGAAGAACTGCATTTTTGAATAAGTTTTAAAATGTAGAATAAATAGGATTTTCAGTCAGATCAAAAGTGGGATGTGAAATAAAGGAAAGAGTCAAGGATAGCTCCAAAATTGTTGTCTGAAATGATTTTGCACCAGCTGAGATGAAAAAATTTGCATGTGGAGAAGTTTTTTCAAGCAGCAACCAGGAGTTCTGTTTTGGATACACTGGGTTTGAGACTTTTTTAGATATCTAAATGGAGACATGAATGGCAGTTGGGTATAAAAGCATGGAGTTTGGGAGTCGGATCTTTGGCTGGTGATGCAAATTTGGAAGTTATTGACACACATTTGGCATTAAAAGCCGTGAGATGAGATGAGCTCATCAAGGGAGTAAATGTAAATGGAAAAGAGAAAACTAAAGACTGATCCTTTGGGAACTCTACCCTACAGGTTTGAGGGAAGCTCTGTACATGAAAATAAGCATCGGAAGAGCATTTATACAAATATGTGAATAATTTTGATTCCAACAAAGGGAACTGCTAATGTCAATCTGGTACATCAATTCAATGGAGTTACCCATTCACTAAAAAGAATGATTATGATGACAGTGGAAGTAATTATGATAAATTGTTAAGTAAAATAAAGCAGAACTCAAAATACATAAATATTATAATTGTGAGACTGAACCTGAAAAGACATTATATACAATAAAGTAATTGTGTTAATTTTTGGTTTCTTATACTGAACAGGTTTCAAGTTATGTTTTTCAATAATGCACAGAATCCTCTGTGAGATAATATTGAATCATTTCATGGTCTCTGTTTAGCAGTAACACAATGGAAAACACTTTGAAAAGAATTTAGTGAAACATTTCAAAATCACACTTCTTTTGATTCATAGTCATTTTAAAACATCATAAATATAACACAATTATTTATTCTAGTTACTAAAGATTTCTGTAGATGAAGCAATAGAGAGGATGGTAAGTTATATTAAAAACCAAAATTCAGTGGAGGAAATTTGAAGATCTAATTGGTTTATTGAAAGATTCATGATTAAGGCAGTGTCTGATCTAGCTACTAGAAGGGCAGTCTGAGGGGTTGTACAAAATGTAAGGGTTTTATAGGCAGTAAAAGGGTAGGGCAAGAAGGTATCAGCAAAAGAAAAGAAAGGGTTGTTTCAGGCCAGGCCATCTTCTGAGGGAAGGGAAGGGAAGGGGGGGGGCGGTCTTTATCATACAAATTACCTCATTAGTGTGGATCAGGATATTTCTGATTGACTGTTTCAAAGGTCACATTTCTGGGAGAGATTGAAACTGCAATTAAGTCTTGGTGTGCTGTTGTGGGGGACCGATGACTCCATTTGGGCTTGTTATTTCTTTTTCGATTACCCAGTGGTCATTTGGAATTAGAACTATTCTTTCTTATTACTGTCCCAGGAAATCTGACTGTATGATTGACTTAAAAGAACTACTTGTTTGTGCTAAACTGATGATAGGGCTGAGTGCCAAATTACACTAATAGAATAGCTTATTCATGCTTTGTGCATATATTATTTGGTTGCAGAGTAGTAATTAACCTTGATGAGCACCCCTCTCAGATCTTTGGAGGTCTCACTAGAATCTCAGTGGGCAGGAACTTGTGTCCTTGAAGTCATGATGGAAAGGAAAATCTTTGCTGTTCTCCTTTTAGTTGGTGATTCATTTTCAGTTACTTGAAATGTGAAAATGATTCATTTTTACTAATCAGTTAAAAAATTATTGGAAGTAATAAAGAAACTAAAATCTTTTTTTCAAATACCAAGTCAATCTTTACCTGAACCCTTATTTTCTTCCTTATTTTTTAGTATTTGGGCTTTTTCTACACTCAGAAAACTTGTAAAATATACAGATTGCAGTATGAAAACCACAAATTGTCATAGATACTTAAACATTGTATTAACAGAGAAAATAAAATTGTATATATTAAGGTTTAGTTTAAATGCTCTAAGTCTGCCTTAAAAGAACTAATGTCAACTTCCTTGACATTTATGTCAGTTTTATATGGATTATTTTAAAAGTTGGAATGCTTTTGTTAAATGATCCTCTAAACTACTGCTTTTTATTCTTCCCTGTTGCTGCAGAGACTCTTATAGTTTAATAAAAGCTATCTTCTTTGTAAAAAGAATAAAAGGAAAGGAAAAGTATTGATGTAAGCATTAAAAAAGAAATATAACCTATTAGATATGGGTTTAACAATGGAGATTTTCAAGAAAAATGATCTCTTATTTATGATTCTTAAGAAATATGAATTTAAGTTATTACATGGTAGAAATTTGATATTATATGAAGATATATTTAGTGTTCAGTTTTTATAGTGTTAGAATAACTCATCAAAGAGAGAAAAAGGAGTCCCCAAACTGTTTAAATATTTTAATGCAAAACAACCACTTTGTTGATTTTTCACTGATATAATTTCATTTAAAACATTTTAAAATGCCATTGTTTGAATTTTACTTTTCCCACAAGCTGATCTGTGATTTGTGGACATAGACTTGAGTTGTCTTGAAAGAACAGCCAGAACAAAAATGCTTACCACTGACATAGAAGAAAATTATGTCATCTCTAAGGAAAAACATGCCCATGATTTAAAATCTCTTTTAATATTATAAAGCATCATCCAAAACTCAGAAGACTTCTGTAAATTTGAAAAGCAATGTTGGGATTTTCATTTCTGGTTCTGATAGAGGTGTTTCTAGTAAGTCCTGCCAAGATCAACTAAGAAAGCTAAATAAATACAAAAAATAACATTTCTTTGAAGGCATAAGAGAGCTTCTAGGAGCTCCCTCAAGACTTCAGGGGACAAAATCTTGGGAAAGTAGAATCCACGCAAAGAGATGAGTTGATATTCTGTAGTCACTTTTCTTTTTAGGATATTGCTGATATTCAGTGCAAGCCTAGGCTGAGCATCCAACTAAAGGGCTTATGCAGAGGACTACTAGTGAAAGGCAGAAAAACAAACAGACATGCTGCCAAGATACAGAGGAAAAAAGTAGAGTCTTAAGATTCTAGGATTTCAATGAGAAGAGACAGGTAAAGAACTGGCAACAACAATACCAATTTTTCCCTAAAGACATTCTGTGTAATTCTAAAGCTGTGTGTGGTAGCTAAGCAGAGTGAGAAGCTAATAAGCAGAAAGCCCTTGACATGCAGGGCAGAGTTGACAGCAGTTGTGGTAACAAGGGTTAGAGTTCAGGACATCCCATATGGCAAACATTAGAAGGCCACATCCTATGAGTAGGAAATAAACTCAAGGTAGTAGCAATCACACCTCAAGACAGCTAAATCCCCAACAGGATTAAGGTGATCGGCTTTACACTATTACCTACCAAAGGAAAAGTTAAACCTTCTCTAGGGGAAGATAACATGGTCCACAACTATAATTTTTCATACATACCATTTTTTATTTAGTTAAAAAATTGCCAGGTATGCAAAGTGACAAGATCACATGACCAGAAACTAAGAGAAAAAAACAACACATAGAAAGTATGCAAAGGTGATCCAGATATTGGTCAAGAATTTTAAAATTCTTATGATTAATTTGTGGGGAAATATGTAGAGAGGTAAGGATGAAGAATTCACCAAAGAATTGGTATTTTTTAAAAAAATCAGCTTGAAATTTTAGAAATGAGTAATGCAATAACTCAAGAACTCAATATATGGGTTTATGATCAGACTTTGACACAGAATAAGATAGGATAAGTGAACCCGAAGGCAGATTAATAGAAATATGGAGAACAAAAAGGATGAACAATACAGAAAATGTGTAAGAGTCTTATGAGACACTGTAAAAAGATCTAACACAGTTAGTGGAGTCTCAGAAGAGAGGAAAAAAATGTTACAGAAGTAATAGTAGAAATGGCTGAGATTATAGATTCAAGAAGTGCTGCAAACCTCAAACAAGAGAAACACAAAGAATGCCATCACACTTAGGCATATCATAGTCGAACTGCTGAAAACCAAAAACAAAGAAAAAAGTTTTATAAGTAGACAAGGCAGTTGGAGATTAAAAAAAAAAAAACACTTTGATGAAACAAAAATAAGATTGATAGTTGATTTTTCAGCAGAAACTGTGGAAGCCAAAAGAAAATGGAATTAAGTATTTAAAGTACTAAAGGAAAATTATGGCAACTAAGAATTTTCTACCCAGAAAAAAAATAGCCTTTAAAAATTTAGTTGAAATCTTTAGACAGACCAAAATTGAGAGAAATCATTGTAAAGAGACCTATACTAAAAGAAATACTAAAAGGAATCTTTCATTCAGGATGACTGTAAGCTGATGAATCCACAGAAATGCAGGAAATAATGAAGAGCAGCAGAAAATATAAATATTTAGGTAAATACAAGTGAATATTGATTTATAAAACAAAAACAATAAAGCCTCAGGCTGGCTTGAGGATTGGCTGTCTGGAGAGTAGCAGCTATCTTGAGAGCATGAGGACAAAAGATACATGGTCAGGATGACAGAACAGAAAAACAAACGGGGCCTGGGTCCTTACTGATATCTTTGAGAAGCTAGACATGAACTAACTGCACAAGACATGAACTAACTGCTTGAAGAATTCTTATCATAAGAAAAATAATACATTCCTATTTCTTTAATCCATTGTAGCCTCAGTCTTCTGTTGCTTAATGTCAAATGGCCTCATAATTCATGCATGTATTTCCATTACCAAGGCTAACTCTTTACTCTGACACTCAAGGCTAATCATAATCTGGTCTTAGTTTAGTTATCTCCTCCAGCACTTACCTGCTTCTTCCAACTTCCCTCGCTTTTTTGTGGTTCTCTTCATTGAATCCCAGAGAGAAACATCTATTCCTCTTCTCACAAATTATTTCTATTATTTTAGATTTCCTATATTCATTCAATGCTTTTCTATCTCTGCAGTTCAACTTAACCAATATTTAATTATTACTTATATAATGATTAGTATTATATTCCCTAAAATGAAAATAGCCTCTGTATCTGCTTTTGGGAGCAGTTAAGAAGAGGATGTCTTGGATAATAGTTTCTCACATTTCAAATGAAGAGCCCTGAATTAATTACAATAGGTTAGATTATGCTGGAATAACAAATAAATCTCAATATGCCACTCATCTAAAACATAAACATATTTTTCTCACTTAGGCTGCATGCCCGTTGTAAGTTTGTTGGGGGCTCTGCTCTATGTAGTCACTTAGGAGCCCAGGCTGGTGGAGATTGTACCATCTGGAATGTAGCTGGCATCCACAGCGGAGGAACGGGAATGTAGGAGTCATGTACCATCAGTTCAGTGCTCTGAACTGGAAGTAACACATGTCATCACCTCCCCTGAGCCAGTGATCAGAACTAGTCACATGACCCTACCCAGCCACAAGGCCTGGGAATGTAGGATAGTGGAGGAATCTTTGGTGAGCACTGCCATATCTTCCATAAGCTCCAAGGAGTAGAGTGAGTACTGGAAGCATGAAAGAGGAAAGGATTATTGGCTGAGTCTGAGGGACCTGTGGGAAAAAGGAAAACTTGGTGAGTCAGTCAGTCTGTGTTCAGAGGCGATTTGGGGTTTAGCTGTGGATAATCCCAAGTGGTTCTCCAGCACAGGTCGACAGAGCTGATTACTAGAAATATAGGCCTAATGTTCATAGACTTAGGAGCTCAGGTTGTCAGCAACAGAGATGACATTCAGCACATATCAGGCCTCAGCCAGGGGCCTAGGGCTTGGATAGAGGTAGCTGTTGCTGCCTTAACTTCTCTCTCTGAACTTCCTTCTCACAGGCAACAAAATGTCCAAAAGATGCAAAAGATGGACCTCAAAAAGCAAACAAACAAAAAACCCAAGAGTCTTGACAATACTGAGAATAAACAATGAACAATCTACCTTCTTCCTAGAACATTATGTTCTATCTAGAAGAGTTGTAATAAATGTAGTTTCCTGTTCATATGAAATGTTTTAACCATAGATCTATATTGAAGTTTCAGGTAAGCTTTCCTTATTTTAGAAACACATTATAAGATTTTATTTTATCCTCATAACTACTCTATTGGGTAGATACTAATATCCCAGTTTTACAGATAAAAAAAAAAAGACCTGAGGCCTAAGGAGATTAACTACTTGCTCAAGTTTGAAAGGCTCACACATTTCAATCCAAGACTCTGCTTTCTTCATTTTGAGGAAGTTTTCAAATTAGGCTATAAATCCAACTGTCTCTTTATGCTGATGAGCCAAAACATTTGAGTTTTTCAGCTAATTTAAAAAAAGAATGATTGCTCACATTTCTTTCATGGGACGTGACTTTTGGCCACCTTAACCTTCAGCAGGTTTTGCTGGCTAAGTGCTGGATGGCATTTGTGAAGTTCCCCGGGCTCTTGTCTTCAGGTGAGAAGATGATTATACCATTTGACAAATGTGATATCTGAACTTAGCACCCAGCAGAAATGAAATTTCACAATGTCAGGGCAATTTAACTATTACGTAGGTGTTCTTGTGAGTTTCAAACACTTTATTACCAACATCAAAATACTAACTTCCATATATGCCATGTAGTGGCATAAAGCTTGAGCAGCGGTTGAAAAATGGAGCCTCCTCCATTGCTAACAAATCAAATGTAATGAAGAAAAATTGAGAAAATGGAAATGGAAATTACTTTCCCTTCAGTGAGCTTAGAAACAAAGTTTTCTTACTCCCTTACTGCTTTCTTAAACTTAATTTTATAGTGGTCTTTCTCTGCATTAACAAAATACTCTTCACTTCAAATGTAATGGTTTCCATTGAAAATGCTATTAGACACCAGATTACTTTCTTTTATAATCATGGTACAAAGAGACACTAAATAACCAGATCTCATATATTTAACTTCATTCTTTATTTTTTTTCATTTTTATTTGCCTCATTGTATCAGGTAAGAAGTTTTTAGTTACAAATAAGAGAAAACCAAATACAAACTACATTAAATTATATGGAAATGTAATTGGAAGGACTCCACTGGAAGGACAGGCTTCAAGTATAGTTTGATAAGGACTTCAGTTCCATTTTTCTGCTGTAGTTTATCAATTACTTTCTCCATGTGATGGCTTTACCCTCTTGGTAGCAAAATGTCCCTACCTTATGTATACTAATCTATAAAAAGCAAGAGAAAAAAATATTTTCTTCTTCCAAACATGGGACAAGAGATTTTTGTGTCTGCTAACCTAGGATAATGCATTGTGCTAATTAACCCAGGCCTGGTTAAGTTCCTGTCTCTGATCCTATCACTGTGACAAGGAGGATTCGTTTAGATCTGGAGAAAGGGGTAGGGTAAATATCCCGTCAGACCACATAGCTGCAGTTCCTATGGAGAGAGATGGCTTTCCAAAGCAACAGTCTGGGGTTTGCTGGGAAGGGAGAGGAGGGGATAGATATTGCTTGTGCAATGAATATTATACCTATTGATAGTACTTTTTAGGGTCAAGAAATTTTCTTTCAGTTAGATAAAATACTATTGGGTTGGCCAAAAGTTTTGTTCGTTTTTTTCCGTAAGATGTCTCTAGGAGCACTCAGTTGTCTTTAACTTCATTCAAAACAATTTTGTTAGACTCTATGTGACAGCTGTCATATCAGGGTACATTTTTAAAAAGACTTATCAAAATTGGTGAATTGTTGTGTAGCCCTTTTAGTATTGAAGATGGAAGAAGAAAAGCAACATTTTTGGCATATTATACTTTATTATTTCAAGAAAGGTAAAAATGCAACTGAAACACACAACAATATTTGTGCAGTGTATGGAGAAGGTGCTGTGACTGATTGAATGTGTCAAAAGTTGTTTGCGAAGTTTCGTGCTGGAGATTTCTTGCTGGACGATGCTCCACAGTCTGGTTGACCAGTTGAAGTTGATAGAGATCAAATCAAGACATTAACTGAGAACAATCAATGTTATACCACGCGGGAGATATCCTACATACTCAAAATATCTAAATCAAGCATTGAAACTCATTTGCACCAGCTTGGTTATGTTAATCACTTTGATGTTTGGGTTCCACATAAGTTAAGGGACAAAAACCTTCTTGACCGTATTTCCACATGTGACTCTCTACTTAAACGTAATGAAAAAGTTACATTTTTAAAACAAATTGTGATGCGCGATGAAAAGTGGATACTGTACAATAATGTGGAATGGAAGAGGTCATGGGGCAAGTGAAATGAACCACCACCAAACACACCAAAGGCCAGTCGTCATCCAAAGAAGGTGATGTTGTGTATATGGTGGGATTGGAAGGGAGTCCTCTATTATGAGCTCCTTCCGGAAAACCAAACCATTAATTCCAGCAAGTACTGCTCCCAATTAGACCAACTGAAAGCAGCACTCGACGAAAAGCGTCCAGAATTAGTCAACAGAAAATGCATACTCTTCCATCAGGATAATGCAAGACCGCATGTTTCTTTGATGGCCAGGCAAAAACTGTTACAACTTGGCTGGGAAGTTCTGATTCATCTGCCGTATTCACCAGACATTGCATCTTCAGATTTCCATTTATTTCGGTCTTTACAAAATTCTCTTAATGGAAAAAATTTCAATTCCTGGAAGACTGTAAAAGGCACCTGGAACAGTTCTTTGCTCAAAAAGATAAAAAGTTTTGGGAAGGTGGAATTATGAAGTTGCCTGAAAAATGGCAGAAGGTAGTGGAACAAAAGGGTGAATATGTTTTTCAATAAAGTTCTTGGTGAAAATGAAAAATGCGTCTTTTATTTTTATTTAAAAACTGAAGGCACTTTTTGGCCAACCCAATAGCATGGAACATTTCACATGATGGGTTGGTTTCCAGAATAAAAGGCAAATACGTACATGTTTCATAAAATATTTGTCTGAGCCTAGGATAGTCAGGGCCTCTTTATCCCATGTTGTGTCACGTGTAAGCTATGGGCACACCTGCAAACACAGAGCCAGGCATGGGGAAAGGCTCATTCTTGGCAACCATCGCAGCCTTCCATAGCTTCTGATTTCGGTCCCCTCCTTGGATCGCTCCTCTCAGAATGTCTCTGGTAGTTTCTCTTCAACTCACCCACTCATGAAATACTAGTGACAGCTCTTGCGACGTCCTGCAGATTCTGTTCTTGGAGCAAGATCACATCTACTTTGGCTCCTGACTATTCCTAATGAACTGACTCTTCATGTCTTCTGGCTTAGTTTTCACCTCTGCCTAGATTTTATTGACTTCAGCAACTTGCTACCCAATAGTGATTAAATTCCAATATTTTACAAGATGCTGAATATATATGTTCTTGTATAATATGGAAATACTCCATGCCCTAATCCCTAGAACCTGTGAATATGATTCTGTTATGAACCTTGGATTCTGTTATGTTATATGGCATGGTTGACCTTAAGATAGGGAGCTTATCTGGGTGGGCCTGATTTGATACATGAGCCCTTTGAAGCAGATCACTTTCTCTGGCCTGTGGCAAGGGGGAAGGCAGAAGGGAAGTCAGAGGGATTTGAAGCATGGTAAGGACTCGGCACACTGTCATCTTGAGGATGGAGGGGGCCACATATAAGGACCAGAGAGAGAATCTAGGAGCTGTGAACAAATTCCAACCAATAGCCAGTGACGAAACAGGGCCCTCAGTCCTACAACTACAAGGAATTGAATTCTGCCAACAACCTGAATGAGCTTGGAAGTGGATTCTTCTCCAGAGCCTCCAGGTAAGAACTCAGCCCAGCTAACACCTTGATTTTGGTTTTGTGATACCCTGAGCACAGAACCCAACCTAAGCCCACCCAGACTTCTGTCTATGGAAATGTGAGTTAATACATGGTTATTATTAGTTTTTCTAATATTTATTTATTTATTTGGTTGCACCAGGTCTTAGTTGTGGTAGGCAGGCCCCTTGGTTGCAGCTCAACAGCTCCTCGGTTGCAGCTCACGGGCTCCCCAGTTGTGGCACGTGAACTCTCAGTTGCAGCATGCATGTGGGATCCAGTTCCCCAACCAGGGATCGAACCCGGGCCCCTTGCATTGGGAACATGGAGTCCTAACCACTGCACCCCCAGGGAAGTCCCCAAGTATTATTTTTAAAGCTACTAAGTATGTGGTACTTTGTATGGATCATACAGTTAGACTGACACCTCCATGAGAACAAAAGCCATGCGTGGCCTCATGATTTTGAATAAGTAAATGGAGCTTTGCCTAAGTTGGGTTGTTTGGTTCCCATATACAGGATGACAAATTAGAGATGAGATGGTCAAATAACAGAAGGAGATGGTGCAAGTGAAAAATTGCCTTAGTCATGGAGAATGGCCAGTTTCTTAAGCAGTTAGACACATAGCATCTCTGGGCTTTGGTTTTTGAATCTTTATCTTATTTTCCACACCCAATCCAAGGGCATTGTTCTTTCACCACCATATTTTTTTACCTGATTTAAATGGCTCTCTGAATATGAAGGACCTGTTTTTGTCATTGCCAGTTGTTTGGCCCAGTGTGCCTGAGTGGTACTGACCCATTTGGTTTCATTTCCCAGCTTGAGGTAACTACAGCCCCAACAAATCAATCCAACAGCCTCTTTCTATGGTTGAAGCTAACAGTTTTTATGACATACATTATTTTTATTCCATTTCATACTCTATTAGAACAGTCTAATCCCTCAAAAATGTGATTTCAAAGCCCGATCTCAGAAACTACTGATATTTGTAGTTTTATTTCATTAGTAAGTTAATCATCTTATTAATTTACTCTAAACACAACAAAACGTTTCTTACCAGGAAATTGGAGTAGGTGTCAGTTAAAAGTAAGACATAAAGAGGAAGTTTGCATGAGAATGAATCAGCTGGTACTAAATATGCCAGCAAACATCATGTTGCTGAAGCTGCCACAATAAAAGAAGAGAGAAAGGACGCTTTGCATTTTCCTTCTTATGGCTCTGAGTTTAATGGGCCCTTGCATTTCAACTAGCTGGTGGGAGGACATATTTTACCTTTGTACGTTCTTACTCTTGCACTTGTGAGCTTTAAACTTATCTCTCAAAAGGGCAATAGAGTTTTTTTCCAACTTATTATTGGATATATGCACTCTTGTCTCCATCCTCAAAGCTCAATGCATTAGTGGATGATAACTTAGGATCCATTATAAGAATATAGTCACAAGGAAGCATCTTTTGGGAGTTCATTCTGAATGCAGGGTAATTTACATTAAAATGAGGGGAGAAATAAAATATAATGAGCAGAAATTTCATTCCATACCAGTCATGTCAAGACTGGTACCGGCCTTCAGGTTCTCATCTGAGAGGAAGGTGGGGGTAGAGGGTCTACACTTGATAGCTGGAAATCCTGAATCTTATCTGGGATAAACCAGGCAGGTGATACCATTAGAACCAGATGGTTTCCACGGTTAGGTTAGCTTGTCCTGCAAACAGAACCATTTTAGCACAAATTAGGTCTTTCAGTGTGAAATCAGAATTTAACATTGAGCATGAAGAAGTTGAGAATTCAAACTACATAGAACAAATGCTAATTTTCCTTTTATGGGACTCATAGAGTGATTTAAGATCAAAAGAAAATATTAAATTAAAATTAGTATATGTAATTGGATTTCAGCAAGTTGTTCTAATAAAAGTGACTCAAGGAGACCTGGGTTTTAGTTCTGACTTTGCCTTTAACTGGTTATGTGTAACCTTTGGAAAGGTTACTTAACCTCCTATATTTCTCATCTGTAGAATCATTTGAGAATAAAATACAAGGTCTTTTAGGCTTAAAAAGATACAAATAAACACTGGAAACCCTTATAACACAATGAAAAATGTATAGGAGTAGTCTTAGTGCCATAACTGATTGAGTTCTAGAAATTACTTTTTAACAGATCACATAAAAGTTCTGGAAAAAAAGAATTCTTTCATTTCCAATACCTGAATTATTGAAATATGTTAAGAGCAAGTACAGAGAAATTACTTTAAATTTTTATATTTTCTTTATACTGTTTTTTAAAAATTTAAGTTCAAATTCTGCTTTTAAAGGCATATGGCAGTGCAGGCTTTTCCAACTTCCACTAAAATATCTCCAAATGAATAACCATAACAACAAAGTGAAAACACATAACCACACCTAGATCAAGGGCCCAAGTATAAGTTTATTGCAGAATATGGGCAAAATTCCTACTTGCTATGAAGCAGATAGATCTGAACTGAACTGACTTGAGAAAAAAATGAAAAAAAGCCAGCCTTCATCTGACAAGTCTGAGAACATCTGAGGAAAGGAAGAAAGGAAACTACTTTTAAAATCATAGAAGTGGGAAAATTGGGAGAAGATAGACAGTTATAGCCTGCACAGTAAAACCTTCATACATGAGACAGAGATAGCAATATTTTTGGTAGCTGTAAATGTGAAAATACCAGTTTTTTAGTTATTCTATATGTGGGGAGTATCAGTCAAAGCCAGGTAACAGGGAAGGAGGCGTACCCCCTTAGTGCAACACAGATGTAGAAGGTGAAAGCTTGTTAGAAAGAGAGAATTAGACTCATCCCTCTATCCATTTCATGCATGAGTGGGTCACACCAGGAGTAGGGGTGGTCAGCACAGGGTGCAGACACCTCTTATCACCTGCATATCTGGCGCAGTCTGCTCCAACAGTCCTGGCTTTGGTTGCTAGATAATAATAATAGCTAACATTTTTTGAGTACTTACTATGTGCCAGGCATGGTTCTAAGTGTTTAGCATACATTATCTCACATCATCCTGTAAACAACCTTAGGTGTAGGGCCAATTATTTTCTTCCTTTTACAGTTGAGGAAAGTGAGGCACACGTGCATTATGGAACTTACCCAGGACACACTACAGCATCTAGGACTCAGATCCATGCAGTCTGACCCCAGACATATTCTCAGAGCTGAGGTGTGAAACAATGATCCTACTATTCTATAAGTGGGCAGAGGGCAAGGACAAAGTGTTCCAAAACCCTCTGTGGAATAAGTGCCCTCTGTATCTAAATGAATCTTTCTTTGTTTGAAGCTAATTAAAGAAAACAATAGCAAAAACAAAGAAAGAAACATAGAGACTATGAAACAAAGCAAAAGAGTGCAACCAAAGAATCTGGACATACCATCTGGAAAACTCAAGAAGAATATACTCCTAAGAAGGATCTAATGAAGGATGAAGGGTTAAGGAAGCATTTCAGAAGACTGGTATCCTTCACGATGTGAAAGAAGAAAATGAATGAAGATTTAAAAATTGAAAATGAGTTGGATGAAATAAAGAAGTATCGAAATGAAAACTAAAATCTCAAACTGGAATTTAAACCCTTATTTCAGTCAATTAGGAGCCTAATTGTTTCTGCAAAAAATTGAATTAATGATGGAAGTTGACAATTTCTTACAGAATCTACAGTGCTAAAATGGAATCAACTTTCTTAACTAAATACTGTGCTTTCAAGCATTACTTCCAGTATGTATGATCCATAAAAAATAAAATAAAAATTCCCTTTCTCTTATCAGTTCTTAAAATGGTTGAGACAGCTTAATTTTCTGGACAATTTTGATACTTTTTGGTAGTCAAATGTTTTGTTTTGTGGAACATTCATATTTCCAGATTGTACTTCATTGTACTGTTTACTGATGCTGGGAAACCTGCAATCCTAGAAAAAGTGAAATAAAGCTGTAAAATTTGCCAAACGATATGAAACCAATCATTCCAATTCCAGTTTCAGCTCCAACAGGTAGAGATCTTGGAGTTCATCACGCCCATCCTCACAACAAAGGAAAGCTGGAAAAATGGACCATCAATGCCTTTTCTTGGACCCATCAGAGAAGTGAATTTTCAGGACAAACCACCACACTGAAATCTGGAGGGACAGGCATATCCAGTGAGACACATCTGTTTCCCTTGAGCAGAAGGTGATCCTCCTTGTTATAAATGGTAGAACCACTAGTTATTTGGACAACTGCTGGAGGCAGAGTGTGGACCTCTTGGAAAGTGAGGCACCACTGAAGACAATCCTGGGGGGACCTCACACTTTGATGTGCTTTTTCACCATAAAGGCTACCAGGTTCTCAGGCTGAGGATTCAAGAAAAAATCCCCTCACGGTCTTGGCACAAGGAAAGGAAAAGTAGCCACTGTGTAATCTTCCCCGTTTCTTCTCCATAACCAAGGCTTATTCTATAGGGAAAACTAATTCACCAGAGGGCAATAAAGAAACTTTATCCCAGCTAGGGGAGTGTATAAAGGGAGAGATTACTGCCCTGCTGGAGGTGGTTCCAGACTTCTTGCCTCACCTAAATGGTTACAAACAACATCAACAGGGTACAGGATTTCAAAAAAATAGATTTGGAACAGTGGTAACCAGGGAATGGAGAAGCAGGCCAGCAGGAAAGAGGTATAGTTCTAGAGAGGGACAGAAACACTTGCAAAGGCCTCACTCCGAGACACAGGCCCACTTAAATACTGAGACTTAATCAGATTATAGAAAGCTTCCCTTCTGTTACACTCCACCACCATGCAAACAGTCTCCAGTGTAATAACAGTGGAGTCTAGCTGAAAGAGCTGCAAAACAAAGGCTCTCTCAGAGGAGTAGAATGAAGGGAAGCCCCACAGCCAATGTGGGAGAAAAAAACAAGGTCATTAGAGGAATTTCAAGCCTATAGTCAAACAAACATCAAACACAGCCCAATTCCTGACCAGATTAACTAAATCCTCACACAAAAGGCCTGTTTAACCTCAGTAGCTATTAAAGACACAAATGTCCTGCTTTCAACAAAAAATTACAAAGGATTTCAAAAGGCAAGAAAAAAATACAATCTGAAGAGAAAAAGAAATCAAACAGACCTAGGTAGATGTTCGAATTATCAGTAGACTCAGGAAAGGATTGAAAATAGGTCAATAGAAACTTCTCGAACTGTGAAATGCAAAGAGAAAAAGAGAAGGAAAAAAATCCCAGAACAAAACATTTAAGAACAATGGGATATTATCAGATATATGTATATGAAATATACCTAATTGGGATACCAACAGGAGAAAAAAGAGAGAATTGGGCAGAAGAAATATTTGAGGTAATAAAAACTGAGAACTTTACAAATTAATGACACACATAAAACCACAAATCCAGGAAGCTCAGAGAACAATAAGCAAGGTAAACACAAAAGAAAAATCCCCACCTTGGCATATCAGGTTCAAATTGTAGAGAATCAAAGATAAAGTCTTGAAGGAAGCAAAAGGGGAAAAATACCTTCTCTATAGAGGACAAGGGTAAGGATTACAGCAGACTTCTCATCAGAAACCATGCAAGCGAGAGAAGAGTGGAGTAAAATCTTTAAAGTGTTGAAAGAAAAAAACAAAAAACTTGCCAACCTAGAAATCTATGCCCAGTGATACTGTCTTTAAAAAGTAAAGGACAAATAAAGAGTTTCTCTGGCAAACAAATTCATTACTAGGAGACCAACCTTATGAGAAATGTTAAAAGAAGTTCTTCAGGCAGGAGATAAATAATATAGCTTGGAAACTTGACTATTTAAAAAAAGAGGAAGGGCATCAAAGAAGGAATTGATGAAGGTTAAAAATATTTTTTTTCTTCTTAATTGGTCTAAAATATAGCAGTTTGTTTGCAATGACACTAGTAACAGTGCTTTAGGGGATTAAAGCATGTGGATGAGTGAAGCAAACAAAAGCAGTATCACAAGAGACAGGAGGGAAGATTCCAGAATACTCTGTTTTAAGGTAACCGTACCAAACAAGAAACTGTGGAGTGTACTTTGAAGGTACACTTAGATTATTTAATAATATATATTGTAAATCCTGTGGCAACCGCTAAAAGAATTAAACAAAAAAGTATACATGATATTCCAAGACAGGAAATTAATTAAATAGAACCATACAAAATATGAAACCAGTAACAACTCTTAGAAAAGAAGGAAAAGGAAACTTGGACTGGCTCTCCAGCTTGTATATGGCGCACTGTCTTCCATTGTTGCTCTAGACTACTACTGTTGTTGGGCTGGTTTTTTGTTTGTTTGTGTCTTTGTTTTGTTTTGTTTTCCTTTTATTTATTTTTCTCTTTAGCTGGAGGACATAAAGCATAAAAATATACTATTATTTTGAATATTGCCTGTGAGAATCTCTTTCACCCATATCTGTTCTGTATCTAATAAGATGATTCAATAAAACTAGAAGAGATGAACCATGCTCAAGGATTTTGTTGAGCATCTCCCACACTCCCACCACCACAAAATAGAGGATAAAGAGAAAAGATAATAATAACAGAAGATAACAGGTAAGGAGGACAAAGAGCAGAGGCCCAGGAATGAATAAACTATATGTTCCTGCAAGAAAGCTCATAACAATTGAAATAGAGTCAATGTTCAAAGATATGTTGCAGTTCTTTGAATCTAAGACATTGTAATGTTTCTGGTATTTGGTTGCATCTTACAATCAGTTTCCACAGAAATTTTCTAGTCAGAGAGAGGGGTGTGTTCCAACGTAATTGTCATTACCTTCACAAATGCCACGTGAACTGTGCAAAGTCCTGGTTAAATATCAGTTGGATTATCTGCACTGTTAGACCACATATGGTGGAATTTTTAATTAAATTTTATCTTAATTTTCAAAAAGTCTTAAAATTATACCAATGAGACTGCATAAAAATTCAAAAGTAATGCATTCCCAGAAAATTTTCTGTCACATGCCAAGGAAATCAAAGAAGAGTCAGAGATATTGCAAAATCTCTTATAGAATCTTCAAAGGTAGAAGTTGATCTATTCATAACACAGAAGGATTATTAGACAGATTCATAACATTTATCTATAAAAATTAAAGTGCCTCTTAATAATATCTTGTGTTTTATTTCCAGAAATTAAAAAGAAATAAACAACAGCAGCAACAACAAAACCAGCTGTGAGTTTTAACCAAATGGCCAATGCAAGTGAAACTCTAATAATTTGTAATATGCTTAGGAATTTTGCTGTCTGTTCTAAGTGAGATGAAGAGGTAAAAATATGCACATGAGTTGTAATATTTTTCTGTCTCCATGCTGCTATGTGTAATTGCGTAGTATCAAAATGATTTAGGTCTGTAGACTGAATATCAAGAAATCTTGGATTCAAAATCTGACTGATCCAGGGGCTTCACATCCAGGGGCTTCACTTGGATGGGTCTCTCCTTCTCTCTTAAGTGATCTGTCAGCTTCCCTGACTCCATAGGCAGCAGAGTCCAGGACTCCATCTCTTCTTGAACTTCTTTAGGTTTTGACATCTCTCCTTGCATCAGGGGTTAACTTTTCTGTGTTAGGGATATGACCCTTCCTTCCATGGGCAAATCACATAGAGTTTGGTTTATTTCCTTGCTTTTGAGTCTGTTAAGGTATTGGTGGAAAATCAAGTAAGAGAGAAAACTAGGTTCCACAAATTGGTACTATAAACTTGTCAATTATTTTTCTCCCCTAGTAGAGTGGATTAGATAGATTGCTTATGCTCACAGTGGCCAAAATTTAAGAATGATATTTAAAACATCTTTTAAATGACAAGTAAAACATCTTTATAAATTTATCCATAAACACCTCAAAATTTTATTTATTATCACACATGTGTATTAGAACCACATATAACAGCTAAAAAAAACTTTCTCTAAAAACATGGAACTGTACATTTTCAATAGGAATAGTGTTATTCTCAGGGTGGTAACAATTTTTTTTCATGCAAAGGCAAAAAAAAAAAAAGCTTTTTTTATGTATAAAACACAGATATATGTACAGTACATAAATAGATATATAGCATACCTATGATATTAAAATTTCATTTCATGTTATGATTAGGGGAAGAAAATCAAAAAGTGCTCTATAGGGAGCCAATAATGAAGTAAAGGTTGGCAGAAGCTGTCTTACACCAAAGCCTCTTCTTCCTCTCCTACCCCCAAATGCATTGTATTCTTTGAATATGCAATAAGAAAAAAGAACCTAAAGTTAGTTTAGCTTATCTGTAATATAGTCAGTGCCAACAGGTAAACACACCCAGATATTTGAGAAAGAAAAAATGTTAGTCAGTCATCCAGATGTTTTATTTTGACAGTGTCAAGTAGCATCAAGAGAATGAGAAAGACAAGCCACAGACCGGAAGACAATATTTGCAAAAACATATCTGATAAAGGACTGTTATGAAATATATACAAAGAACTCTTAAAATTCAACATAAGAAAATGAACAACCTGACTAAAAAATGGGCAAAAGACCTGAACAGACACCTCACCAAAGAAGATACAGAGATGGCAAAAAGAAAAAAAAAAAGAAAGAAAAAATGGTCCACATCGTATGTAATTAGGGAAATACAAATTAAAACAATGAGATGCCACTACACACTTATTAGAATGGCCAAAATCCAGAACACTGACACCACCAAGTGCTGGTAAGGATGGGGAACAACAGGAACCCTCATTTATTGCTGGTGGGAATACAAAATGGTACGGCCACTTTGGAAGACAATTTGGCAGTTTTGTACAAAACCAATCATATTCTTATCATACTATTCAGCATATTCCTTGGTATTTATTCAAATGAGTTGAAACTTAAGCCACTGAAGCCACTTAAAGCCTGTACACGAATGTTTATAATTGCTTTATTCATAGTTCTTTATTCATAATTGCCCAAACTTGGAAGCAACAAAGATGGCCTTTAGTAGATGAATGGATATATAAACGGATATCTCCAAACCACAGAATATTTTTCAGCACACAAAAAAAGAGCTATCAATCCTTGAAAAGACATGGAGGAAACTTAAATACATGTTACTAAGTGAAAGAAGCCAATCTGAAAAGGCTACATACTGTGTGATTCCAACTATACGACATTCTGAAAAAGGCAAAACTCTGGGGACAGTAAAAAGATCAGTGGTTTCCAGGGATTTCTGGGGAGGAAGGAGGGGGAATGAATAAGATGGAGCACAGAAGATTTTGGGGGGCAGTGAAACTATTCTGTATGATACTATAATGGTGAATACATGTCATTATACATTTGTCAAAACCCATAGAATGTATAGTACCCCAAGTAAACTGTCATGTAAACTATGGCCTTTGGATGATAATGATGTGTTAATAGTGTAGGTTCATCATTTTCTGGTGGGTGATGTTGATAACGGGGAAGGCTGTTCATATATGTACGCAGAGGGTGTATAG
This sequence comes from Balaenoptera musculus, assembly GCF_009873245.2. NCBI lineage: Eukaryota > Metazoa > Chordata > Mammalia > Artiodactyla > Balaenopteridae > Balaenoptera > Balaenoptera musculus. The sequence continues at coordinate 36,775,292 of NC_045798.1, forward strand.
GGAATCCCTGTGCTCTCCTCTCAATGTTGCTGTGAACCTAAGACTGTTCTAAAAAATAAAACCTATTAAATACGGTTTATTAAGACAAAACAAGACAAAAAATATCAAATAGCCAGATATTTGAGTACATTGTATAAAATAATTGAGTGGTTAGCCGAAATTTTATTCTGAGCGTTTTGGTGTGGTGCCTCAGAATCCTGTCCCTATAGCCTCACAGCTTGACTTGTTTCCGTGTGTGAGTATTTGAGCCTATGCACTGCTCCTTGGACTCCTGCTGGCGGTAATCAATGCATCGTTTCGTAGTTTTTATCCTTTATTCACACATTATTATTTCCTATCTCTTGGAAAAAAGAGATTATAAACATGTTTAGGACTATACCTAGTGGAGTTGGTGTCTAACACTACCTTGCTCACTTCCAATTATAAATTATTTATGAAGCAAACCATTTTGGTATTTGAGAAACTATTTTACTTATTGATCATGGAAAGATTCAGGAGGACTAACGAACACTGATGAATTTTGTTTCTTTTAGCACTTCAAGTTTGCATTTCACTTAAAAATATTTCAATAATACATACAAAAATATAGTGTGATATAATGTAGAGAATCAGAGCTAAAGAATACAAATGCTGATGTTCAGTCCTGGTCGCTCACTTTGGTACTGAGTGGTTTTGGTCAAATCACTGTAACATTTAAAGTTACCAGTATTATGATTTATGAGTGAAATGTTACGTGCTATGTATTTCTCTCTCTTTCTATGACCCGATATTTGTGTACAAAAAGTGAAGAATATTATATTTTTTACCAGGTGGTATAAGAGTTTCTCACAGTGAGAAAATCACCCTTTTTAGGAAGATGACTTGATCAGTTCACTTGAAATAGCGTGGCTGTATGCCGGGGTCAAAGCTTTTGAGAAGGGCTTGAAAGAGTTGAGGTGGTAGGAGGTCGTGTGGTATTTGATGGGTTCCTACCCATAGTAATGTGTGTGAATAAATGGTAAAATTACTAAACCTTTTAAATGTTTTATCCAAGTTTGTTTGTTTGGTAGAGGACGGTGAAGATTTGGTTCCCCGTGCAAGTTGATATGGGCAAAATTGAGACAGCACACATACATGGAAGTTGGAGAGAGATGAGGAGAAAGCAAGTTCTGGGGACGTTGCAGAGAGTGTGTACAAGATGCAGCATATCCGTGGTATTGAAATTCCTTGGGGAGAGTTATGATTAGAGGAGTTACAATTAGGGGAGAATAATTCACAAGCTGTGTAATTGGGAGCTCAATGCAAGCAGGGGTTTGCTAATAATTGGGTTACATAAAAGGATATATATATATATACAAAAGTGATCATTTAAACATTTTGAATATGTGCATTTGTGTTTGTGTGTATATGTGTGTATTTTAACATAAACTCTGTAATTCCTAGGATTCTTGAAAAACCAAGTATAATATAGGCATAGCCTAAAATATTAGGCCCTCTTTAAGAGAAAAAATTGACACCTTACTGGTTAACCTTGACAGGAAGTGTTGACATATCCTCTAGTTCTTGGATTACTTAATATAAAATGGAGACATGGAGGACAATTATTTCAAATGAGAAAAAAATTCTACTTTAGTCAAGCATGCCCAGTAATTAGTTTTCTGAGACTTTTTAGTATTTCACATTAGTACTTTTGGGAGCTGGTGGTAGCTTTACAATTGGTTCTGGAAGCATGAATTTTGCCTTTTGTGATCTAGAAAAAATTTAGTTTTTCCAACACCCAAGAGAATAGAAAAGATTAAACAGATTGAATTAATGGTTCTGGTTTGATCCAGTTAGGCAGGCAAATGAAGCCACAAAACTACAAAAATATTTTTAGAATCTAGGAGAGGATTTACACTCTTTATTTTTCTTATTCAAAATATTTGTGACTACTCTTCGCCCTCAGTCTACTATATGTATTTCAGCATCAGTTTTCATATTCCACAAGCAACCTTTCTGACATGTTGATTAGAATTACATTAATGTGGAGAGTTGATAAATGATGCCTATAATTTCAAAGTAGTGAAAGCGGAAATGATTTTTTGATATGTAACAAGAGGTATTTGACATTAACATAGCTAACTTTCTATTGTTGAAAAAACTCACAGGCATTGCTAACTGTACTCTGGTTATAAATGATGGAAAGATTGTTGAGTTTTATTAGCAGTAAACTTTTCCCCTGTTCATGGACAACCCTGAATTCAAACCATGGACAACCTTAGGGTTAAGAGCCCGTGTTTGAACAGCCTGTCTGTCTCTGATTCCCTTCTTTTGCCCTGCATTTCCCCTCTTGGGTTGAAGAAGAGACAACACAGAACTAAATCAGAGGTCTTTGACTTCAGAAATCCACATTAGCAATTTTCAAGTTGGGATTAATAACTTCTTCAAGAATTCAGAAGAAAATGGTAAAGTAATGAAATCATGAATAAAAGGATAAAAGACTTGGAGAATAGAAAACTAAAATGCATATACAAATTTTTTATATACATACATTAAGATTTTTATATACATATAAAAAGAACAGGAGATCTAAAATACATGATATAAAGAGAAGATGATGAAATAATAAATGATGTGATGCAAAGAAGCAATGGTCAAATAAGTTATGCAAGAAAATTCTCAACAACTTAAGCTTTCACATTGAAGAGAATCCCCAAATATAAAGCTAAAAATCATTAAAATATATTCATTGACTGACAGTTTTACCATCCATCCATCCCTTAGGATTAAAAAACCCAAGAATATAAACAGAAATAAATAGCTTATTTACCATGGAAATGTAAAAATTGGAGCATCATATTTCTCTGTTAAAATATATTTATATACATAATCAGATGAAGATGATGCAATGTCTATACAATTTTTTAGGGCAAAAAAGATTGTGAGAAAAATTTCTGCATATAGTAAAGATAAAAATTAGTGTGTAAGAATAGATAAATACATTTTTTTTTCCAGAACTTCTAGCAGGTAAAATCTTCAAGATTAATTAGCAGATCCAGATTTTTAAAATGAGATCTCTTGCTATATACTGGACCTCTATCTTTATTCTTACAATGTGTCTTCTTAGGTCTCCAGTTACATTGTTTTCCCCGAATTTATCAACCAATTCAAGTGATTGATTGTCTGATCTTTCTCACTACACTAAATCAATACAGAGTCTAGACATTGTGAATTTCAGCTTAAGTTCTCTCTGGAAAACTTATGGTAGTTTGAATTGGCTCTGCAGATAGAATCTTTTGAAATTATGTTTTTAATGAAAGATTTATGGCGGTGTATATCCCCTCATCCTTCCCACAAATGTTAACAACAGTTGCCACTCTAGGCCATTTGTGTCAGTTTGGGTTCCCCAGAATCAACCCTTGAGACAAAAATTTAAATTAAAGCATTTATCTGGCAGATAATCCCAAGACAGCTGTAGGGGACTGGGAAGTGAGCCAAGGAAGCTAGGGCAGCCAAAAAAGGTGCACTGACAAGTGAGTTTTTTTTAGACAAAGACTCAAACAGGTATTTTATTTTATTTTATTTGGCCATGCCATGCGGCATGCAGGATCTTAGTTCCCCAACCAGGGATGGAACCCATGCCCCTTGCAGTGGAAGCACAGAGCCCTAAATGGACAGCCAGGGAAGGCCCAGTACAACTGTTTTTTAATTGGAGCTTAATCCTATGGCAGAACTCTGCGATTCTGTGTGTAACATGTGCCTCAGTTTTTTCTCCATCCATGAAGTAGGGAGTTGGGATTTTTATACACCCATCTCCATCAAGTATTGTTGAGGGTTGTTCCTGAGTGGTGGAGGAAGCTTAAATTTTCTGGCACTTCTGACTTACTCTGGAAAGGGGAAGAGAGCCCTGCTCTTCAAGGGAAAGCACTTAGGCAGTTAAAAGACCTTTATGTAAGTCTCAAGGGGATGTAGGTAAGGCATCAACAATATTTACTGCAATGTACTTTGGGTGATTGGTGTGTGAACATATTAATTAAGTATATTAGGTGCCTCTAGCAAAATATGAATGTGAGTGTAAATTTAATCTTTCTATTAGCAGGGTACAATATTCAGGATACTGAAGATGGCGAGGGGAATAAAAACAATGGTATAACTACAGCCATGGTTTACAACGCCAAGGCCAGATAACATTTTGTTATAGTGGTGGAGAAGGCTATTCAAAAATATCATATTAATTAATAATCAGATTATAATAATACTATAATAATTAGTTGTCAAAAAGCCACCTCAGCTGAAACTGTATATTATATACACAATAATAATAATAATAATAATAATAATAATAATAATAATAATAAAACTTTATTTTGGAGGCTTAGAAAAGGGGAAAGCAATATTTTAAAATGAGTCATTTAAATTAATTTTCAGGTATACAGAGGAAGAACAGAAGTGTGAACAAAATTCTGCCTACGAAGTTTATCATACCATTCACAGAGATGCAAATGTGCGTACAGTAGTGAGAACTGGATGAAAATTTATAATGTCAAGGTAGGACTGTCGGAAATGTCAGGTGACTTTTTATCCTTCTAACTTATTTTATTAAATTTATAGCCTTAATCATTGCAGACTGTAAGAATATATGACTTTTCATGGATCACTGACAGTGAAGGAAAAGGCTAGAAAATTCTTACAATGCATCAAAACTTGTGTATGGAAATTTAATTTAAGCAACTATTACTGTCAGTGCCTTTTTAGGGCCACATCTCTTAAGATATAGGGGTCCTGATTAGTAGTACTCACTTTATTATTGGCTGAAGAAAGAAGTAACTTTCTACAACTCCTCGGTGTTTGGGTCATAGATGGTTAGAGCCAAGAACATCATTCTTGGACCCTATGAGTGGAGATAAACTTGGATTCACTTCACTTTAGATAATTTTATTCTGAAATTAAACATTCTTTTCTGGCAATAAGTTAAAAAGTTAATTAAAACTGGGGAGGCTGTAGCGTTGGAAATTTAACAAACAACCCCAAAGCAGAAATTGTATACAAATTAGTAACCTGTTGAAATACAACTTGTGAATGGTATTCTCTGAGCTGTTAGGGTGACGTACCATGGCTGAAAACTGGGATCTTTGTCATTTTCAAGCTGAATGCCATTATTTTACTGGGACTGTGAGTTTTGTCAAACCCGATAGACAGTTGACTTGGTCAAATGCAGGAATTTAATGTAACCTGAAGACTACCGCAGCCATTGAGAGGAAGGACTGAGGTCAGGGGTGTGCCAGGTCTTTGGCTTTAGTTCAATTAATTTAACTAAAGCAAAGAATTAAAAGAATGAAATAGTCATCATTCTTTATATCTCCTACTGTATAGTGAGAATTTCTGTATACTTACTATTTCATAGTAATTTTGAACTGGAGAACTGGTATAGATAGTTTTTCAGCATCCTAAATAGGAAGGGAAATTTGTAAGTGGGTGTCATTACCCTGAATGATTGAGGGTGTGGAAGAGGGAGAGAGGCCATTTTGTAAGGAAGAAACACAGTCCTAATTGTGACCTTGAGGCTGACGGCACGCAGACCTCTTCTGTCCTCCCTCCGCGTGGAGACACGTGCACTGGAGTGTGGGAAGGGCCTCCAGATCTACCCAGATGTGCAGAATAATCAGGGAATGAAACCACATGAGCAGAGGGCTGAGAAAACAGTGTGGCCAATACCTGATTATTAGTCAATATTATCTTCAATTAAAAAAAAACTTTGTCAAAAACCCTGTGACTCATGCTTAACTCTTCGAGTTTTTTTTTTCATTCCCTGCTTTTCAAAATTAACCAATTAATCAATTTAGGGCCAGGAAGGAGAAGAACAACCCCTTTCCCTGATTTTTGGCCAAGAATTTCCCCTAAATGATGTGCAATGATAAAGTTGTAGTCTTATCTGTAATGTATGTTCGTGCTTTCATTTTCCCTATCCTCCAATTTGCTGAGAACCTACTTAGGAAAACATTCTGCATGAATTATTTTATGCATATTGTAAAAGCCATTTGAAATAACTTACATGAAATATGGGCGATATGCTTGAGAAAAATTGAATGATAAGGTTTCTAAAAATCCCACGTTGTTTTCGGGAAAAGCAATCGACTCTGCAAATACGTTGAAAACAATAGAAAAATATGAAACAAAGAGGAGTGCGTTTTCAGATAAAAGCACATGCAAATGACGTGACAAATTTGCTTGAACCCAGTAAAAGATAGAGCAAAACAATGAGACTAAATGGATTACAAATAAAGAAACCATGACAAAAGTACTCTAAAATAGTACTTTCTTCTTAAAAATGAAGATTTTTATGCTGTATTAATCAGGGTTTTCCAGAGAAACAGAACCAACATAAATGACTTATTATAGGAATATGTATATATATGACTTATTATAGGAATTGGCTCACGTGGTTATGGAGGCTGAGAAGTCTCATGATCTGCTGTCTGCAGGAAAGTCAGTAGTTAAATTCAGTCTGAGTTGTAGGGCATGAGAATGGGGGATGTGGGGAGACAGCTGTATAATACTGAGTTGAGTCTGAAAGCCCGAGAGCCAGGAGCTCCTACGTATGAGGGCAAGAGAAGGTTGATGTCCCAGTTCAAGCGACAGAGCAAATTCGTCCTTCCTCTGCCTTGTTTGTTCTATTTGGACCCTCAATGGACTGGATGATGCCCACCCACACTGGGGAGGGTGAGCTCCTTGACACAGTCTGCTCAGTCAAATGCTAATCCCTCTGGAAACACCCACAGAGACCCACCCAGAAATAACGTTTTACCAGCAATCTGGGCATCCCCTCGCCCAGTCAGGTAGACACATAAAATTCACCATCACATCTGCAAAATCATCCTGAGATGAGAGTTGTAAAATACTGGATATAGAGAGAAAATAAAAGCTACTTTGGGAATCTTATGTTCATTACCTGTACTGGGAGCAGAAATACCCAATTCAAAGGTGTAACTAAACATTATCTGTTGTTATGGTGTTATTGGACGGAAACATAAGCAAGCAGGGTTACAATACAGTGGTACTTAGGAGGTGAAGGTGGGTGTTTTAAGAGGACCGTCTGACCAAAGGGACATTAGAGAATGAAGGGGGACATACCCTCACTCAGACAGTTTTGTTTTACCTGGGGTGACTGCCCAAATAAAGGTCTGGTTGATAAGAATAGTTCAGAGGCTGCTCCATCACCTGGAGCAGAAGCTTATACAGAATTCCAGACACCCTTTAGGACTTGGTTTCATTGGAAACTGCAGGGGGCTTATTTTTGCCTTGGACCTGGGGACACACCAATGACGTGGTGACTGGAGGGGGCCTTAGCCAGGCAGGCATTTGATTCTTCTCCCAGGAAGGGGAGACAATCGTGCCCATAGACCCCTCACAAGCTGACATGTCTTACTTCTGCTTTTGGTCAAGCTGGATCTTGTCTGCTTCTAAATTGAGTTTAGATCTTCAAGTCTCTGACATCCTTCATCCTCCTTAGAAACTTGCACAGGAATCCTGAAGCAATAGGACAACTCAGAGGTTGTATGCCAATGAAGAGTAGCAGAATATGCCACTCCCAAATATGCTTCCCCTACACCCCAAACAGGCATACCAGCATGGTCAGAATGCATGTTGGTTGCAGGAAAGGAGAACTTTCTAAAACCTCCAGTGCTTTCAAGATTACTTAGAAGTATTTTGGTTGCCAATGACAGAAATTCAACTCAACCTAGCTTAAAAAACAAAGAGGAGTTTTTAGAGTGATAACAGGAGTATATTCTGTAATCCAGGTTCCAGGATGAGACCACAAGAAGGAACTGAAGCAATGTGTGGGCCCAAGAATGGCTACTGCTGTCTACATCTTTTGCCTTAATGCCTCATTGGTTATCAGTGTATCAACTTCGTTCAATATATATGATTTAGCTTATATTAACGTTTCGTGATACTTGTCTAAAGCCCTTCTGCACCTCTATGTTGAATAATAACTATTCTGAATTTTTTTGAAAACTTGCAAAAGTTATTTATTCAGAGATTGCTAAGGAGTCAGCCTCCATCACTTGTGTTTTGTCAGAGACTCAAATGCAGGCAGAGCAGTAGGCAAACTTTATAGTGGAAAAAAAAAAAGAAAGCTTCAGCCATGCTCTGATTGAAGGCTGTTGGCTGGGGAAGCTACATATATGCAGACTAACTAGAAGTGAGTATTCTATGTGATTAGTTGGGGGTGCAGAGTTGGCTCACTCTAGATGGTTCTAAGTTGGAAGCGAGATTGAATCCTCTCATATCATTTTTAATGTTCCTATCTGTATTTGGGGGCACTTAAATATTACATAAATTGTATCATAGGATGCACACATTTTCCAATTTTCTATTTTATCCCCACTTGAAATTATTTTTGAGTCGTTTGTCGACATGCACAGCTATAGTTGATTCATTTTAAGTAATCTGTAGTATCTGTTGCAAGAATAAGTTGTCGTCCATATTCAGTTGTGTACTATTTTCTGTGATTACAAAGATTGAGGGAAACATCTTTGTGCACCTGAGTGAGCATGTTTTCTGGAAACATTCTAGAATTGGAACTGTAAATACATAGATTTTGTGCCTCTCATCTTTGGCTTTACTAGGTATTTCAAAATTGTTCTTGAAAATGGTTGCATAAATTTACCTTTTCATCAGCTGTGTATGAATCTCTTCAGCTCCACATGCCACCCAAGCTATTTTTTACCCATTAGAAGGAAATTAGATGATATCTCATTTTTATTTTCTCCTTGATTTTGAGAGAAGTGGAACATCTTCATATATTTATGAAATAATTCATGGGTCAAAATGTACCACATTGTAAATTGGAAAATGTTAGAACTGATCACCAATGAAAGCATTAAAATATGTTGGACTCAGTGAAAGTACCAAAGAAAGATACCTTTTCTGCTTTAGCTCTGGGTGGACAAAGAGATTCTCCCCTGCGTATTCTACTCGCAGTTCTGTGCCTCACATGAATTCAAGTTCACAGGATACCCACATGGTCCAGGAAGCCTGTAGTGTGCTGAATGTGGGGCTGGAATGAGGTGGTCTCCAAGAGAGTTTCGGATATTGTTTTCCTGCTCCTTGTATATATTTTTGTTGGTGGTGGTAGTGGTTTCCAGCTTTATTGGGATATAATTGACATATAACATTGAATAAGTTTAAGGTGTATGATGTGTTGATATGACACACTTGTACATTGCAAAATGAGTAGGACCTTAGTGTTAGCTAAGTTTATCCCATCACATAATTACCATTTCTTTTTTGTGGTGAGAAATCCTAAACAGCACATTATAAATCCCATTGCTCTCATCTTGGCCAAGAATCAAACATCAGACATCTAGACACCCCCAGAGATGAAGCTCGAGCTTTTCCCTCCAGCAGTCAGTCAGCTCTATCCCCACCCCTGGAATGTCCCCTGTTGGTGGAGTGGGTGGCCCATGTGGGGGAAACAGAAGAGGAGGAGCTTCTGGGCACACACACTAGGTGAACATTGACTTCCCAAATTAGGTTTATTCCTTGGTTTTCTACACCCAGTCTTGGGTTTTAAGAAGATGGAATCCAAAGGCCTGAAAAGAATTTTATATATGTAATGAGAAGAAATTCCTGTCATTCTCTTTTTCTGTGCCAGAAAGACTAATAACTTCAAAAGGCAGCATCTGCCTCCCCCTGCATGCCTGTGTCCTATCTGTAATGGTTTATCAGAGTCTATACGGAGGCTTACAGAAAATGTAAAAGAAGGACGGCATTCCTGTGATGTCATGATTACCATCAGAAATGCCCTGGGCCTGGAGTCCCTGGGCCTGTTTCTGTAGCCGTTGGTTTGCTCTCTAGCTACTGGAAATAGCTTGTTTACCTTCTCCCTGTCCTCACAGACTATTTCTGTTGAGGTCTTTATTTCCCACCTCAGGCTTATTTTTAAATCAGAACAAAACTCTTAGAACACTGTTTATAGCCTGCTGTGTCCTTCAAGCTATTATATAACTACCTTGGCTTTTCAAAGCTTTTAAAGTTAGCTAAAAAGGCAAGAAAACAAGCTGGTGTGACACAAGAAGGAGGAGGTGTAGAATTTTGAATAGTTCGCAAAAAAAAGACAAAGAACAGAACTGATACAGGGCTTGAATTTTAGTACCAGAGTAGGTCAATTGATAATGACACCTGTAGCAGTGGAAAGAGCACAATTATTGATTAGCAGAGTGTAATAATTAATTGTTGGTAATGACCAGGGCAACAACAATAGCTGCCATCTGTTATTTATTTAGTATGAGTCAGGCATGGTCCTCTTTTAATACACCGCTTCATTCAATCTTCACAATAATCTTATGCTGTAGCTACTATTACAAGATGAGAAAACAGAGGCTGACTAAAGTTAACTTACTTGCTCAACATCATAGAGAAATTTTGCCATAAATATGGCAGCAAGGGATAGTAGCACACATCATGCATTTGAGTTGATCTTTGAGTTTTAAATTTATTGCAAAAAGAGCTATATCTATTGCAGGGGTTGGTAAACTACAGCCAGTGAGCCAAATGTGGCCTGTTGCCTAGTTTTGTAAATAAAATTTTATTGGTCCACAGCCACACCCATTCACTTATATATTATCTGGAGTTGCTCTCCCACCACAATGGTGGAAGTGAGTAGTTGCGACAGAGATATTGTGGCTTGCAAACACTAAAATATTTACTATTTAGCCCTTCCAGAAAGTTTGCCTAGCCCTGCCCTCCTGTCCTCTTCCTTTAGAGCCTTTTGGAGAAACCGTGCTTTTATTTCTTCCTTTGCGTTCTTTCATGTTGGATCCTAATATCCAGCCTGTAGTTGGAGGTTGAATATTCTTCCTGGATGATTCTCCAGCTACTTTGAGAATCTCCATTCTGCTCAAGATAGTTCAAGTTTCACAGTTGCCCTCTTTCAATCTGCTTGGTAAAGTCCCTGATACAGTCCTATAGTTTTTCCCTAAGGCTACAAACAGTATATTTTACTTTGCAGCCTCCCAACAGGGGATTCTTGTTGATGCCAGGGCCTCTAAGGAGAAAATTTTTTTAAAGTCTGAGTGTCCATGTTATTTTGCTTTTCACTCACATTATTTTATAGCCCTTCCTCATTTTTTTTTTCATGGTGGGAATTTCAGGAATCAGTACTCAGGTCATGAAATTCTGCTTTCATCACTGTATTTAATCTGCCTTTCTCGCGTGCATGTTTGGTGTCTACAGGGCATCTCTGTTTTGCTGTTTTGGCATGTGTATACAATTCCCAAGAAGAAAAGGGTGAGGAGAACATCCCTCCCAGAGAAAGGTGTCACACTACTCTATGGGACATGACTCACAGCTCCTGGAGGTCAGAAACCTTAGCCATCTTATTCTTAGCTTATTCAGGCCCAGCACTTAGCAGCCTGGCTCACTAAGTGTTTGTTAAATGAATGAATAGAGGATGAGGAAATGAATGAATGAGTGTAAAGGAACACTCCGAGTATTGAGATGACTAAGTTGGTTTTTGCCTATGGTTCCACTAATTCCCAAACCTTCTGTTCAGCATCCCACCAGGCTTGGGGACCAATTGAATCTCTAGGTAGAAAAAATACATGGAGTGTTGGTTCTAGAGTTTGACCCATCATTAATTATTTTGTTGCTATCCATTGTTATTTTGACTTTATGTCATAACCTAAAAATATTTCAAAATCCTTGGAACTAATTAAAACAGAGAGAGTTTTGTTGAAGAAACTGAAGCTAATGACCTGAAGGCATGCACCAGGCTTTCTGGAAGAGTGTTTATTAGGAGAAACGCACGGGGAAGAAGTGTCTGCTTTTCTGCTGCTCATTGTTTCCCAGACGGTGCACAGGGATCTAGCAGGGCCAGACGTCAGACCTTGGGAGAAGGATCTGACTAGGGGTGGATGACTGGAGAAGCAGCAGTTCCTCCCTGGTCTGATCAGGGGCTGAGTCCAGGTCTTGTGGTCATAACCTCAGCAATCTGCCTTGACTGCTGGCCTGCACATGGCTGTCACAGATTTCTCTGGATCTCTGCCAGTTGCTGACTCCCTTTCTGGGATGTCCACGTCAGGAAATCAGAGAATCAAGTGGAACAAGTTGACCTTTACCTGTTAGTCCGCACCCCTAAGCTCAAGGAGCACATGGTGCAGGCTGGAAAATGTCCATCTGGCTGTGGGGCTGGCCAGGTGGTAGCAACAGAGTTCTGTGGACAAGTTTGGCTCTGCAGCTGCAGCATGAGGTCAGGAACACAACAGGGCAGACGAATTATATGAGACAGGGTGAAGGTAATATTTTCAGCTCTGGACTTTTGGGCAATCAATTGCTACCCAGAAAAGAAAAGCCTGAAGATTGGAGTCCATCTGCAAGCTGATGGACGTTGTGTTAAGATTCCCCAACTGCTGAGAACATCATAGTAAGGAAATAAAGAAAAGTGTGGAAGGGATATCTAGAATGAAGGACATTTCATTGGTTAATTGGCTGATGGATGGATATCCCAATAGTAAGTTTCATCATCCCTTTAACTCTTGAATTGTGCATTTTCAGTCAAAATGTCTTCCTTAACTATCACCCCCCAGGAAGCAATCCCGTACTGCTTGACCACTTTGCGACCTTGGTATCATGTGAAGAATATACAGTTTTGTAATCTGGGTCCTCCTCACCCTCATCTTCTTGATATTATTTATCTTACACACTATGAGGTTAGTCTGTTTCTGTTTCCTCACTGGTCACGGAAAGCACCTCTCATATCCTCTCATTTTATTTTTTAATAAAACTGGGCTGAGGACATCATCAATCATGTTACATCTGACTTTTCATTTTAAAACCTGTGACCACATAAGCCTACAAGAGGTGGTTCCTTGTGGAGGCTCACAGGATAGTTCTATCCGTTCTTTTTGTTCCCCTTGGCTACGATTTCTTTCCCAGGGAAGACGATTGTCACATGGAAAACATGTCTTAGCCTCCCACACTCTTTGCTCTACGTAACTGGGCAGGTAGTGGTTCTGTGTCACCCTGAACTCACCATTCTGTCTCAGGAAGAGAGTCAGGGAAATGGCCTTACTTGGATAAAATCATCTAATATTTCCGCTGTAAGGTGTTCGTTGTTCTGAGCTACTTTCTACTCTCCTGGGTGCTGGCTTATCTTCTCCCTTAGTGAAATCTGTCCCCTCCTGGGCAACTTCCTCCAAGCTTGTTAATAACCAGAGATATTTTCCCAGGTGACAATCTCTTGTCCCATCTCCTTCCTGCAAGCCTCTTGTTCGTGGTGGATCCCTGAACAGCAGATCCTGAGGAATTTCATCAAGAATTCTCATTTTTTTCCTTTCTGTCAGAGAAGGTTTTCCCATCCTGGGGTATTCTTTCTAAGGCCACTGGTGACAGCCACAGAGCGTGAGTGATCATTAAGAGCAAGTGGAGAATTTTATTGTGGACTGTTGGCTGCATGTGCCAACCCAACCATGGATGTGATCTTCCATTTGGAACATCTTGGAAGTGAGGTGGAAGGCATCCAGCTTCACTGTCCTTTCATTTCAAATCCACTGTCAGCGAAGAAGAAATCAGAAGTGACTCTGGTTCTTTGGAGGAGGGTTCTAGGTAATTGGAGGGCAAGTTAATTTCCTTTTTCCTTTTTTTGTTCTTAAATGAAGTAGCTTTTAGTTTAGTCTCTTTTTTTTTCTTCTTTCTTCCTCCCTCCTTCTTTCCTTCTTCCTTCTTTCCTCCCTCCCTCTCTCTCTCTCTCTTTCTTCCTTTGTTTCTTTCTTTCTTTCTTTCTCTCTCTCTCTTTCTTTCCCTCCCTCCCTCCCTTCCTTCCTTCCTTTCCTTCTTTCTTTAACTGAAACTGAAGTTGGTGTCTAGGGAGAAAAAATGACTTTCCTAAGATCACATACCTCACTAGGAACGTAACTGAAGCTAGAATCCACATCTCTGACCTGTGACCCACTCTGCCTGGATAGTGACCAGTAAGGTGATTGCAGAATTGTACCCGTGACTTTGTTATAGATTCGTGTGGAAATTCGACTGTCCCTTCCTCATGCTGGCTCTACAACTTAGGAGTCATGGAAACTTGGGCAAGCCACTTAGCCATTCCAGATTTCAACTTTTCACCAGTAAAATATATATAATAATACCTTCCTGAAAAATAAAATCTAAAAATATTTGTGAAATGTTCCACATTTTTAAGGGCACTATAAAATGTAAGTTGTTGTTTGGTGGGGGTACCATGACTCAAAAGATACTTCTGTTGTCATAACTGGAGTTCCAGCCTAAATTTTATTTGAAAATACAAATTTAAGATCGTCTCAGAAATTTTATCCAAGGGCCTTATAGCTGACCTTCATTGTTGTCTCTTCTGAGATTTATTTTTCTCTTTGTATAACTTTCCTAATAATGGCTCAAAAATGCAAATGATTCTCCAATGAATCTGTATTCCCTTGTGTCTCAGGGAAGATGGTAGCTCATTACCAAGCTGGAGCTAATTTCCTCATGCTAATAAAGCCACATCACATGGGTTTACACATTTGTACTCATGAGAAGAGAACAGTTGACAGAACCTCAGGGCCCCGATGGCCTTCAATGGGCATACCCCCAAGAACCAAAGAAACTCTATTGGTGAAGATTTAAAAACACAAGTGAGGTTGTCTAACCATAAGCCTTATTAAAAGGTGTGGATGAAATTCCTGAAAGAAATTCCATGCAACAGTCAAAGCTGACATAAAAAGAATAAGGTTCTGCCTGGTCTGCTAAACCCAAGCCTATAGAGTCTTTCCCCAATACCTGAAGACTTCACCCAAAACTCCAGCCAGACGCTGAGAATCAGCTTTACTCAGCACCTTTAAGCCCCTGCCTGCTCCTGTGCTACTGGTCACAGAAAGAGAGCCCTTACCTCTCTGGAGGGCAATTTGTTTACACTCTAATCTTATGTTTTCTTGAGTCAAACGCTTTTTTTTTTTTTTTTTGATAAAATAAAACCACAGCATGTGACTATAAAAAGGAAAGCACAAAAGAAAACCAAGTGGCAGCAGTCATGCAGATTACAGTTCAGACACAAGAGGGTCAAATGGTGAATCCAGAAGAATTAAACACTAAACGGGAGCAAACTCAGTGCTATTTCTGGGCTGTCAGGCATTGAGGGGAAAAACCAGTGTGCTTCTGGCTACATCCACTGAAATTCCTGCTACCTTACTTCACCTCATTTTATTCATCTCACATCACTTCTCTTTCCTGACAAGTTGTTCCTCATATTTACCATTCACCTCAAGCCAAAAGCTCCATCCTGTCTCATTAATCTTAGCAGATGTAAAATCCACTTCCACTGAGAAGCATAAGGCTACCTGAACTTCTTTTCTCTCAGCTTCAAAATGTTTGCTCCCACCTGTCTTCCCCACAAAGAACGCTCTGGTCAGTATTCTTTCTTTTTAATCCCTTTTCCTTTTCAAAGTGAGTTCTGCTCTCTATGCTAGATCATAATCCGTATTTTTTTTGACCTCATCTAAATTTTGCTTCAGAAATTAATTTCCTCTCTTGTTTGCATATATGATAATTTCCTTTCAACTAAATTTTCTCTCTTTTTAAAAGTAAAACCTTAATAAAAAAGATAGCTTTAAGAAAATTCTTGGCCATTGCAAATCATTCACTCTCTCCCTTCCTGCACTCTAAAACTTCACAGAACTGTACCCTATACATACTGCTTACGCTCCCTCATCCTCCACCCTAGATTCAGGTCAAACTCGTATTCCAGAATGAAAATGTAAACCACATGCAAAAGGAGTAATGCAACTGCAATCTGAATTTTGCACAATTGATCTCTATCAACATCTCCTTTGGTCTCTGCTAGACGTCCACCTCTAGTCCCCGTGGTCCATTTTCCATATTGCTGCCTATGCTTGGCTGCATTTTAGCCTCTGAAATCCCAATTCTCTTCAGCATATTTCCCTTTCCTCTCACAGGACCTTGTCAGGTTACCTGTGCTGTAATCACTGGGCCAGTCTCAGAACCCACACCTGGCTTGACCAGCGTTGCCTGGAGTTCTGGGCTTTCCCCTCCCCCACAAAGCACAATTCATACAAAACTCTTTACTCAACAGTTAGCGATTATCTATTCATGAAATCTGATGGCTGTATTTTTCTCTGTTCACCCTTCTTGCCTTCTCTGCCTTATTGGATGTTATTGACTACCTGCTTCTTGACTTTTGCCTTCTCTCAAACTCCATGACTGTGATGCTTCTATTTTTTCTGGACTTCCCCATCATTGACTTCATCTCTGCCTTCCCAACCTCCCCCAAAATTTCCCTCAACTTCCTTTTTCCAGTCTTACTACATGTCTTCTCTATAAGTTGTCATTTATCTGATTAGCTCCAACTATTACTCCAAAGAATTCAGGCCTCTGATTTTTTTTTTTCAGATTCTCTCATTTTTGGCCTATGATCCTCCTCAATCAATTTCTTGTACCTCACTCCCCCATCCATTCTTGCTGCCCAAGTCTAGTTCCGACTTTCCTCACTCCTCTTTGTAGTCCTGTTCCTAGAGGGTCATGTGACTTCTAATTGCTCTCCACTTCAATTCATCATGAAATGCAAATTAACTTCCTAGATCTTGATTTTGATTCCAGACCCTTTTCCTAAAAAAACAAAATAACACACTGTTTTATATCAAACTCCTTAAACTTCCATTTAAAATCCCTCACACTCTAATACTGCCTACTCTACTATTTATTATTTCATAAATCCTTTGGCCAGTGGCCCTGCTCACTCCTGTTTCTTCACAGAAGAAATTTCATACATGTTGCCTAAATTATTAATTTGTGCTGTTCTACAATTTGCTGCTTTGTATAGAACTCAGAACCAGTCTTGAGGAATTAGCATTCATAGAAATAGAAATTATTTTGGGTTCATCACATCTATAATCCTCATACAGTCGCCCACACAGGCAAGACTCCAGTGTGACTTAGTTACTACTTGTCCCTTCCTGTTTTATATTGCTGTAATTACACTTCTATATGTATACAATAGCAGTTGACTCATAGCATGTTGTCAGGAAGTTACTGCATGCTCATGACAGCAAGTAGGTATTTGAGAGGGAATAAGACAGTGCATTTGGACATGGGCAAGGATAGCTTAGTGTCCTTATTAGCTGTTGCTTATTGTTGTTGTTCTTCCTCTAAAATAAAACACCTTACTTCCAACTTTGTTTCAAAAGATTGTTTCTTCTGCACTGAGCAGAATCTTCAAGACTAAACCATTCTGCCTATTGGATAGGCAGATTGATAATGAAGCATGTAAAATAATGCAGCATGTGGGAATCCTACCACATTTTTGTAAGTCATATATTTCATTTTATGAGTATTTTTGTGATTAAAAAATCCTGCTGATTATAGGAAATTTTAAAAGGATATAGATAATAGATACATAAAATAAAAAATTACTCATTATTCACAATCTCAGTGCCCATAAATAGCCTTAGCCATAGTCATTGTTGGCATTTTGGTTATACTAATCAAATATACATATATAGATATATAGATATACATATCTATATCTATCTATAGATATAGATAGATAGATAGATAGGTAATGTGTATATCTCCAAATTTCCCCAAGTCCTCCCTGGCTAAGAGGTACAAGTAAGGTCATATTATCAGTTATGCTCAGTTTTTGTGGCATCTTTCCCACCTGTACAGCTTTAGGGACCAAGCCCTCTATCCAGCAAGTCTTCCCTTTCTAGTATGCTCTAGTATGCTTCCCTTTCTAGTATGCTCTAGTATGCTTTCTAGTATGCTCTAGTATGCTTATAGAGGGCAGATTTCATGTGCTCTGAGTGATTCACTGCCGTCACTGCTCTGGATTTTGTGTGGGAGTCTTTGGGTACATGTCCCCATGTCATTATGCTCAACACCTTCAACTGTTGAAGGTACCATCATTCTGGAAAGGTCTCACAGCAGAGTTCTTTGAATTGCAATATATTACACAGGTGAGTCAACCCTCTTTATTTGTGGGAGAGGGCAGATTTGATAAATGACCTTTTCTTCCCCATGACAGTGAGGCCAGCAGGTTGTTCCACTGGGAACAGAATCAATTAACAGCCATCACTGGAAACTCAAAATTTCTTCAGCCCTCTTGTCTACATGTGATTTTTATTGATTTTATCTGAAATCTATTTGACATACTGTCTTAGTGGCCATAACCTTTATTTCCTGACATTTAGTTGCTTAGATGTGCCTCTGTTTCCACAGCCTAGATGCTATCTGCTTTGATTAACATTATGAATTCCTACATGAAGAAGCTCCTATTATGAAAGAAATATTAAGAAATTAGTGACAAACAAAGGCATAAGGCAATGCTGGTTGAATGATAAAATTAACAAAATTGTATGTTTTCAGCAACTGGATAGAACTTTCTGTGCTTATTTTAATTGCCACAATCCTATATAAACACGTATATACATATTGGCTAGTAATAGTACTTGAGTAGGATTCAAAATGGATTGGATGACTAGGATGCTGTTGATGAGACCACTGCCAACTTAGAAGGAAATGTGTGCTGTGCTGAAGGACTCCATCACCTGCTGGTCCTGACTTTGTTCAAATTGAGAATAAAGATACCAGGGAACACTGGTCAAATTTGTATATGCCATGAAGCTTTGATGAGTGGTTGATCCATACCAAAAAGGATGCTGTCACTAATCAAATAAATAAGCATAAATAATTGTCAAAGTCTAAGAGGATAACACTGGATAGGAAT